>NC_047115.1:85927468-87232001 GCF_902500255.1 Thalassophryne amazonica
TCACTGTCCTGTCTCTCAGTCTGTCCTTGTCAGTCTGTTCCTGTCAGTCTATCTCTGTCAGTCTGTTCCTGTTTGTCTGTCCCTGTCAGACTGTTCCTCTCAGTCTTTCACTGTCAGTCTGTTCCTCTCAGTCTGTCCTTGTCAGTCTGTTCCTGTCCGACTGCTGTCTGTTTTCCTGTCATCTGTTCTTTTAGTCCTGTCTGTTAGTCTCTCCCTGTCAGCCTGTCTCTTTCCATCTGTCACTCCCAGTTCTGTCCCTGCCCATTTGTCGCTGTCAGTCTGTCGCTGTCCATCTGTCCTGTCAGTCTGTACCTGTCAGTGGTCTGAAGTGTTCCTGAGCCCACGTGGTAAGATCCTTTACACATGATGTCGTTTGTCTGTCCCTGTTAGTCTGTCCCTGTCCAGTCTGTTCCTGTTCATCTATCGTTGTCAGTCTGTTCCCATCAGTCTGTCCCTGTCAGTCTGTTCCTCTCTATCTGTTGCTGTCTGTCTGTTCCTTTCCATCTGGTGCTGTCAGTCTGTTCCTGTCCATCTGTCGGTCATCTGTCCCTGTCAGTCTGTCGCTGTCCATCTGTCTCTGTCACTCTGTTCCTGTCGGTCTTTCCTTGTTAGTCTGTTCCCATCAGTCTGTCCCTGTCAGTCTGTTCCTCTCTATCTGTTGCTGTCTGTCTGTTCCTTTCCATCTGGTGCTGTCAGTCTGTTCCTGTCCATCTGTCGGTCATCTGTCCCTGTCAGTTTGTCTCTGTCCTTCTGTCCCTGTCAGTCTGTCCCTCTCAGTCTGTTCACGTTAGTCTGTCCTCGTCAGTCTATTCCTGTCCATCTGTCCCTGTCTGTCTTTATGTCATCTTTCACTGTCCAGCTGGTCCCTGTCAGTCTCTTCCTGTCAGTCTGTCCCTGTTAGTCACTTCCTGTCAGTGGTCCAGCTGGCTCTGTCATTTTGTTCCTGTACTGTCTTTCTCTGTCAGTCTGTTCCTGGTCGTCTGTCGCTGTCAGTCTGTTCCTGTCCGTCTGCCGCTGTCCATCTGTCCCTGTCAGTTTGTTCCTGTTTGTCTGTCCCTGTCAGTCTTCCTGTTCATCTGTCACTGTCTATCTGTCCATGTCAGTCTGTTCCTGTCCATCTATCCCTGTCAGTCTGTTCTTCTCAGTCTGTTCCTGTCTGTCTATCGCTGTCATTCTGTTCCTGTTGGTCTGTCCCTGTCAGTCTGTTCCTGTCAGTCTTTCCCTATCAGTCTGTTCCTCTCCGTCTGTCCCTGCCAGTCTGTTCCCATCAGTCTATCCCTGTTAGTCTGTTCCTGTCCGTCTGTAGCTGTCAGTCAGTTCCTCTCCAGCTGTCACTGTCCGTCTGTCCCTGCCAGTCTGTCACTGGCAGTTTATACCTGTCAGTCTGTTCCTCTCAGTCTGTCGCTGTCTATCTGTTCCTGTCAGTCTGTCCCTGCCGTCTCTCTCTCTCTGTTTGTCCCTCTTGGTCTTTTCCTGTCCATCTGTCCGTCTGTCTGTCCCTGTCAGTCTGTTCTTGTCTTTTTAGTGTGTCTGTTAATCTGACCCTGTCAGCCTGACCCTATCCGTCTGTCACTGTCAGTCTTTCGCTGTCGTCTATCACTGTCCATCTGTCGCCGTCAGTCTGTTCCTGTCTGTTTGTCACTGTCCATCTGCCCCTGTCAGTCTGTCCCTGTCAGTCTGTTCCTGTCCATCTGTTGCTGTCAGTCTGTTTCCTGTCTGTCTGGTCGCCGTCCATATTCCTGTCAGCGTTCCAGTTATTCTGTCTTTCAGTCTGTCACCAGTCAGTCTGTTCCTTTCCATCTGTCCCTTTCAGTCTGTCGCTGTATGTCTGTCCCTGTCAGTCTGTCCCTGTCCATCTGTCACTGCCCATCTGTCCCTGCCAGTGTGTCACTGGCACTCTGGTCCTCTCCATCTGTCTCTGTCCGTCTCTTCTTGTCAGTCTGTTCCGGTTGGTCTGTCACTGTCATTCTGTTCCTGTCAGTCTGCTCCTCCCCATCTGTTGGTCTGTTCTTGTCAGTCTGTTCCTGTCCATCTGTCATGGTCAGTCTGTTCCTGTCTGTCTGTCGCTGTCCATCTGTTCCTGTCTATCTGTTGCTGTCCATCTGTCCCTGTCAGTCCTGTCCAGGTTAGACAGTTCCTGCCCGTCGTCCTGTAAGTCTTTCCTGTTCGTCTGTCGAAGTCCATCTGTCACTTGTCCCGTCTGTCCCTGCCAGTCTGTCACTGGCAGTCTGTACCTGTCAGCCTGTTCCTCTCAGTCTGTTTCTGTCATTCTGTTCCTGTCCATCTGTCCCTGTCAGTTTGTCACTGACTGTCTCTGTCAATCTGTCCTTGTCAGCTGTCACTGTCTGTCTGTCCCTGCCAGTCTGTCACTGGCTGTCTGTACCTCTCAGTCTGTTCCTCTCAGTCTGTCATGGTCAGTCTGTTCCTGTCAGTCTGCCCCATCAGTGTGTTCCTCTCCATCTGTCGCTGTCTGTCTGTTCCTGTCAGTCTGGTCACTGTTGTCTGCCGCCGTGTCTGTCCCTGTCAGTCTGTCCCTGTGCATTTGTTGCTGTCAGTCTGTCCTTGTCATTCTGTTCCTGTCTGTCTGGCTCTGTCAGTCTGTCACTGTCAGTTTATTTGTCTCCTCTGTCCCTGTCAGGTCCAGGGCTGGAAATAGTATGTGCATGTGCTAGTTTGTGCATGTATTATTCGAGCGGTGCACGTAATTTATACTGCACTAGCATTGGTGCAAGTAAACGTTACCAAGGTTTTATCAGCTACGAGTATAAGCACCAGTAGAATGAACCAATAAAGGAATATTGCAAAGAACGGCCTTGCTTGCCTCTACGTGGTTGGTCTCTCACTGCGGTATTGTATCACTTCCTGTTCCGGAGCACAGGCGTGTTTTTCTGTATCTGTTAGCTGTTTAATCTGCGCAGTTAGATTGATCTAGTTATCTAGATTACGATGTTGTTTCCCAGTGTAATCTTTACATGCCTTAACTAAAGCACTCCTTCTGCTGAATCACCTCTAAATTATTTACACATTATTCACTTTGCGTGTTTTAGGAATTCCGCTAGCTTAACGTAGCTACTAGCTCTAGCCGATTTAGCATGGCGGCTTCTCCTGTCTCTCCCGCACGTTTCTGCTCTGGGTGTGAAATGTTTAGGTTATTCCTCGGCCTCCTTTAGCAGTAACGGTACTTGTAATAAGGGTAGCTTATTCGTAGCTTTGGAGGCCAGGCTGGGCGAATTGGAGACTCGGCTCCGCACCGTGGAAAATTCTACAGCTAGCCAGGCCCCTGTAGTCGGTGCGGACCGAGGTAGCTTAGCCGCCGTTAGTTCCCCCCCTGGCAGATCCCGAGCAGCCGGGAAAGCAGGCCGACTGGGTGACTGTGAGGAGGAAGCGTAGCCCTAAACAGAAAGCCCCGTGTACACCGCCAACCCGTTCACATCTCTAACCGTTTTTCCCCACTCGACGACACACCTGCGAGGATCAAACTCTGGTTATTGGCGACTCTGTTTTGAGAAATGTGAAGTTAGCGACACCAGCAACCATAGTCAATTGTCTTCCGGGGGCCAGAGCAGGCGACATTGAAGGAAATTTGAAAACTGCTGGCTAAGGCTAAGTGTAAAATTTGGTAAGATTGTAATTCACCGTCGGCAGTAATGACACCCGGTTACGCCAATCGGAGGTCACTAAAATTAACATTAAATCGGTGGTGTAACTTTGCAAAAAACAATGTCGGACTCTGTAGTTTTCTCTGGGCCCCTCCCCAATCAGACCGGGAGTGACATGTTTAGCCGCATGTTCTCCTTGAATTGCTGGCTGTCTGAGTGGTGTCCAAAAAATGAGGTGGGCTTCATAGATAATTGGCAAAGCTTCTGGGGAAAAACCTGGTCTTGTTAGGAGAGACGGCATCCATCCCACTTTGGATGGAGCAGCTCTCATTTCTAGAAATCTGGCCAATTTTCTTAAATCCTCCAAACCGTGACTATCCAGGGTTGGGACCAGGAAGCAGAGTTGTAGTCTTACACACCTCTCTGCAGCTTCTCTCCCCCTGCCATCCCCTCATTACCCCATCCCCGTAGAGACGGTGCCTGCTCCCAGACTACCAATAACCAGCAAAAATCTATTTAAGCATAAAAATTCAAAAAGAAAAAATAATATAGCACCTTCAACTGCACCACAGACTAAAACAGTTAAATGTGATCTATTAAACATTAGGTCTCTCTCTTCTAAGTCCCTGTTGGTAAATGATATAATAATTGATCAACATATTGATTTATTCTGCCTAACAGAAACCTGGTTACAGCAGGATGAATATGTTAGTTTAAATGAGTCAACACCCCCTAGTCACACTAACTGTCAGAATGCTCGTAGCACGGGCCGGGGCGGAGGATTAGCAGCAATCTTCCATTCCAGCTTATTAATTAATCAAAAACCCAGACAGAGCTTTAATTCATTTGAAAGCTTGACTCTTAGTCTTGTCCATCCAAATTGGAAGTCCCAAAAACCAGTTTTATTTGTTATTATCTATCGTCCACCTGGTCGTTACTGTGAGTTTCTCTGTGAATTTTCAGACCTTTTGTCTGACTTAGTGCTTAGCTCAGATAAGATAATTATAGGTGGGCGATTTAACATCCACACAGATGCTGAGAATGACAGCCTCAACACTGCATTTAATCTATTATTAGACTCTATTGGCTTTGCTCAAAAAGTAATGAGTCCACCCACCACTTTAATCATATCTTAGATCTTGTTCTGACTTATGGTATGGAAATAGAAGACTTAACAGTATTCCCTGAAAACTCCCTTCTGTCTGATCATTTCTTAATAACATTTACATTTACTCTGATGGACTACCCAGCAGTGGGGAATAAGTTTCATTACACTAGAAGTCTTTCAGAAAGCGCTGGTAACTAGGTTTAAGGATATGAATTCCTTCTTTATGTTCTCTAATGCCATATACCAAACACAGTGCAGTAGCTACCTAAACTCTGTAAGGGAGATAGAGTATCTCGTCAATAGTTTTACATCCTCATTGAAGACAACTTTGGATGCTGTAGCTCCTCTGAAAAGAGAGCTTTAAATCAGAAGTGTCTGACTCCGTGGTATAACTCACAAACTCGTAGCTTAAAGCAGATAACCCGTAAGTTGGAGAGGAAATGGCGTCTCACTAATTTAGAAGATCTTCACTTAGCCTGGAAAAAGAGTCTGTTGCTCTATAAAAAAAAAGCCCTCCGTAAAGCTAGGACATCTTTCTACTCATCACTAATTGAAGAAAATAAGAACAACCCCAGGTTTCTTTTCAGCACTGTAGCCAGGCTGACAAAGAGTCAGAGCTCTATTGAGCTGAGTGTTCCATTAACTTTAACTAGTAATGACTTCATGACTTTCTTTGCTAACAAAATTTTAACTATTAGAGAAAAAATTACTCATAACCATCCCAAAGACGTATCGTTTATCTTTGGCTGCTTTCAGTGATGCCGGTATTGGTTAGACTCTTTCTCTCCGATTGTTCTGTCTGAGTTATTTTCATTAGTTACTTCATCCAAACCATCAACATGTTTATTAGACCCCATTCCTACCAGGCTGCTCAAGGAAGCCCTACCATATTTAATGCTTCGATCTTAAATATGATCAATCTATCTTTGTTAGTTGGCTATGTACCACAGGCTTTTAAGGTGGCAGTAATTAAACCATTACTTAAAAAGCCATCACTTGACCCAGCTATCTTAGCTAATTATAGGCCAATCTTCAACCTTCCTTTTCTCTCAAAAATTCTTGAAAGGGTAGTTGTAAAACAGCTAACTGATCATCTGCAGAGGAATGGTCTATTTGAAGAGTTTCAGTCAGGTTTTAGAATTCATCATAGTACAGAAACAGCATTAGTGAAGGTTACAAATGATCTTCTTATGGCCTCGGACAGTGGACTCATCTCTGTGCTTGTTCTGTTAGACCTCAGTGCTGCTTTTGATACTGTTGACCATAAAATTTTATTACAGAGATTAGAGGCATGCCATAGGTATTAAAGGCACTGCGCTGCGGTGGTTTGAATCATATTTGTCTAATAGATTACAATTTGTTCATGTAAATGGGGAATCTTCTTCACAGACTAAAGTTAATTATGGAGTTCCACAAGGTTCTGTGCTAGGACCAATTTTATTCACTTTATACATGCTTCCCTTAGGCAGTATTATTAGACGGTATTGCTTAAATTTTCATTGTTACGCAGATGATACCCAGCTTTATCTATCCATGAAGCAGAGGACACACACCAATTAGCTAAACTGCAGGATTGTCTTACAGACATAAAGACATGGATGACCTCTAATTTCCTGCTTTTAACTCAGATAAAACTGAAGTTATTGTACTTGGCCCCACAAATCTTAGAAACATGGTGTCTAACCAGATCCTTACTCTGGATGGCATTACCCTGACCTCTAGTAATAGTGTGAGAAATCTTGGAGTCATTTTGATCAGGATATGTCATTCAAAAGCGCATATTAAACAAATATGTAGGACTGCTTTTTTGCATTACGCAATATCTCTAAAATCAGAAAGGTCCTTGTCTCAGAGTGATGCTGAAAAACTAATTCATAGCATTTATTTCCTCTAGGCTGGACTATTGTATTCATTATTATCAGGTTGTCCTAAAAGTTTCCCTAAAAAGCCTTCAGTTAATTCAAAATGCTGCAGCTAGAGTACTGACGGGGACTAGAAGGAGAGAGCATATCTCACCCATATTGGCCTCTCTTCATTGGCTTCCTGTTAATTCTAGAATAGAATTTAAAATTCTTCTTCTTACTTATAAGGTTTGAATAATCAGGTCCCATCTTATCTTAGGGACCTCGTAGTACCATCACACCCAATAGAGCGCTTCGCTCTCAGACTGCAGGCTTACTTGTAGTTCCTAGGGTTTGTAAGAGTAGAATGGGAGGCAGAGCCTTCAGCTTTCAGGCTCCTCTCCTGTGGAACCAGCTCCCAATTCAGATCAGGGAGACAGACACCCTCTCTACTTTTAAGATTAGGCTTAAAACTTTCCTTTTTGCTAAAGCTTATAGTTAGGGCTGGATCAGGTGACCCTGAACCATCCCTTAGTTATGCTGCTATAGACGTAGACTGCTGGGGGGTTCCCATGATGCACTGTTTCTTTCTCTTTTTGCTCTGTATGCACCACTCTGCATTTAATCATTAGTGATCGATCTCTGCTCCCCTCCACAGCATGTCTTTTTCCTGGTTCTCTCCCTCAGCCCCAACCAGTCCCAGCAGAAGACTGCCCCTCCCTGAGCCTGGTTCTGCTGGAGGTTTCTTCCTGTTAAAAGGGAGTTTTTCCTTCCCACTGTAGCCAAGTGCTTGCTCACAGGGGGTCGTTTGACCGTTGGGGTTTTACATAATTATTGTATGGCCTTGCCTTACAATATAAAGCGCCTTGGGGCAACTGTTTGTTGTGATTTGGCGCTATATAAAAAAATTGATTGATTGAATAAATAGGAAAAAACAATTTCCAGTGTGTTTTCTTCATCTTCCCTGACTCTCACACACAGAGCGAGTTGCTGTGCTCTATTTGTTCTGTTCGCGTGCGTATCGAAGAAAAGAAAAGAAACTGGCTGGCTGCGCCCCCCCCCCCCCCCCCCCAAACTCTGTCATCATTGTGTTATAAACCAGTAACCATTTGTTTTATTATACATCTATGTAGTTAATAAAATTATGTTCACGGACGAATAGTTCGCGCGCGCACATGAAAAAAAAAACCTGGTTGTCGCTGCAGTTCCTTTACGGAACCCGGGAGAGGTCACTTAAAGTGATATTTTTTTCTACCCATGATAATTTGTGCGCACGTTTTCCTTTAATTGAGCCCTTGAATTAATAAAACGTGCTCTCAAATTAATAAAATGTGCGCACATTTTCCTGGCCGTGATAATTCATTTGGACATTTCCTTTAATTGAGCCCTCAAATTAATAAAACGTGCATATGTTTTCCTTTCGTTCAAAATGAACTTCATAATATGACCTAAATTGTCATCCTCACGACGGGGAGACGCTTCGCTCTCAGCATCCTTTTTAATGTGCTTAAACTCCAGATGATGCCATGCTGGGCAGTTGGAGTTCTCTGTATGTCCTTGTGCGCCCAAACCATGATGATACACCCTGACCAGATTCCATTTCTAATGGGGAAATGTATTACACTGTCTGCTGGTTTGTTGGCCAATAGTCAACATTTATGTGTCAAGACAATGTTGAATGCACGTTTTACAAATTGTGGCCATGTTTAAGTAGATCATGCCCTTGTTTCACTCAAACGATGCTTAAAACGTGCGCACATAAAACGTGCACACAATATTATAAAACGAGCGCACAATATAATAAAACGTGCGCACATTCTCTCCACATGCAAAACATTTTGTGATGACACTTCCAGGGCTCCGTAGTTCCTCGCTCTCTCTCCCCCTCAAACTCTGTCATAATTGTGTTATAAACCAGTCACCATTTGTTTAATTATACATCTGTGTAGTTAATAAATAAAATAATCTTCACGGACGATTCGGTCACGTGCGCACGTGAAAAAAAAACTGTGCTGCTGCCTGCTGCTGCTACATGCTCTCCCCTCAAACTCTCCCCAGAGAGGAAGAATCTGACACATCAGAGGAGGAGTTTTAAGGTTGATATAAGACTGACTTTTGGTTGTGCAAGTAACTGGTTTTGGTGCAAGTAATTTTTTTGTTACTAGCACCAGTGCAAGTACGTTAAAAAAATGTATTTCGACCCCTGCAGGCTGTTCCTATCAGTCTGTCCCTGTTAGTCTGTCCCTGTCAGTCTGTTCCTGTCAGTCTGTCCCTGTCAGTCTTTTTGTCCATCTTTTGCTGTCGATCTGTCTCTGTAAGTTTGTTCCTGTCAGTCTGTCCCTCTCAGTCTATTCCTGTCTGTCTGTCATTGTCAGTCTTTCTGTCCGTCTGTCACTCTTGATCTGTCCCTGTTAGTCTGTCCTTGTCAAACTGTTCCTCTCCATATGTCGCTGTCCTTCTTTTCCTGTCATTCTGTTCCTTTCAGTCTGTCCCTGTCCATCTGTCACTGTCAGTCTGTTCCTGATGTCTGTCGCTGTCAGTCTTCCTGCCCATCTGTTGCTGTCCATCTGTCCCTGTCAGTCTGTTCCTGTCAGTCTGTCGCTGTTCATCTGTCTCTGTCAGTCCGTCCCTGTCAGTCTGTTCCTCTCCATCTGTCGCTGTCATTCTGTTTCTGTCCATCTGTCAGTTTGTCTCTGTCCATCTGTCCCTGTCAGTCTGTCCCTCTCAGTCTTTCCCTGTCCATCTGTCACTGTCCATCTGTCCCTGTCAGTCTGTTGCTGTCAGTCTCTTCCTGTCAGTCTGTCGCTGTCTGTCTATCCCTGTCGGTCTGTTGCTGTCCATCTGCCCGTCGGTCTTTTCCTGTCCGTCTGTTGCTACCTGTCTGTCCCTGTCAGTCTGTTGCTGTCAGTCTGTTCCTGTCAGTTTCTCCCTGTCAGTCTGTCCCTTTCAGTGTTTTCCTGTCAGTCTGTCTCTAACATTTCACTTAAATCATGTAACATCACTTGTTGACTAAATTTTCCTTTAACATTCATTGTGTGTTTCTTAACAAACATGACACTGTCAGATATCTCATTGATATGTAACCTGTGGGCTTCAGCACTACAAAATATTAAGTGTCACCATTTTGTAGTTTCTTTCAATGACACTGTAATGCAGGTCAAAAGAATTACATGGCCTAGAAACCAACAGTGCTTCTGGCCACTGCTTATGTCTAAATTCAAAGAAGAGCAGCAATGGAGGGAGCAAACATAATGGTGATGGTCTCGTGGTTAAGGTGTTGGGCTTGAGACCAGAAGATCCTCGGTTCAAATCCCAGCCTGACTGGAAAATAACTAAGGGCCCTTGGGCAAGGTTATTAATCCCCTATTGCTGCTGGTATGTAGTGAGCGCTTGTAAAATTTGTTTAGTCTGAGTCAAGTACCCCAGTGAGTCGGGGATGAGTGGTTTCAAGAGGCACACTTGCAAGGCAATTTCCTGAAAGAGTCAGCTAAATATCGCTTCATTCGTCAAACATAAATTACCATCAAGTGTCAAGTCTCATCTGACCAACAAAACTGCTCGCATGTTCAGCCAATATTTAAGAAGCTTTGCTGTGTTAAGGCCTGGTCACACTTAACAAAGGTCAACAAAGCACAAACAAAACACGAAATCTGGACTTACGTTGGCATCGTTTAACCTTTGCGCAACTTCATTCTTGCAGTTGGTGCTTTGTCAGGACTTTGAAACGGTCAAAAATTTTGAACGAATTCCACCGAAAACCTCAACTTTTCCGTATTTGTTTTGCTATCATTCTTGACGGTCCTCTTATCATTTGCTTAGTGTCCTGGCTGGACTTTTTTGGCTGGATGCTGCTAGCTTGGGGGGAGTCCAAGCTAGCGGTGTGATGACATGTTGCTGCAGCTACCACACACTCACATCGCCTCCTGTGGCAATTTGAGTGTGGACGTAATCTCGTTGTTGTTGCACTTGTAATGACAATGACAATAAATCTCATCCATCCATCCATCTCAGCTGCAGTATTCTGTCCATGAACTCTGAAGGGCTTGCTGTCCTCCAGCCCGTGCAGAGAGCAGAGCCTGCTGAGCCTTTCAGCGTCTGACAGTTCAAAGGTTTTGAGGAGGTGATTTGTTCGCAGGAGGGGGGCTTTGCAGGAGCACGATCAGCCTCGTTGTTGTGGAGCTGCTGGAGGGCCGACACATTCCTTGATGGCTGCGTATTTGTTCGCAGCAGGGGGGGCTTTGCAGGAGCGCGATCAGCCTTGTTGCTGTGGAGCTGCTGAGGGCCAGCATGACGTAATAATATTTTGTGTCATCTGCGGTGATCTCACAGAGTGAACTGTGCCTCAGTTTGTGCAAACCAGGCAGCACTTTACCGAAGCCTGACTTTTAGCATCAAGTGTGGAAAGAGCTTCAGCAGTAGCAGCGGACATTCACGTGTGAACAGCTTTTATCCACAGAGGTGTGATGGCAGATGTTTGCATTCACTTCTGAGCAACGTTTCAGTGCGTGTGCACTACAACACATCCAACATATGCATTTATTTATTTGTCTGTCTGTCTGTCAGCAGGATTATGTCAACTACTGCACAGATTTTGGTGAAATTTGCACCACAGATAGATATGTGTTTGATTGAGCATTCGTGTTCAGACTGGGCAGCAGCACTGTTGCGACCGGATGCTGTAGTGCTGTGATTTTTTTTTCTTTTTTTTTTTACATTTTAGCTTATTTTAAGGTGGTTGTGAGGAATTGTGTGCGTTGCTACGGGAAACAGTCGGTGTCTTCTGAGTAATTTTACAAGATTGTGGTGGATTACTGTAGCCCGGTTCGAATTGGGGAAGCTCCAAACCACCGGTGGAGTCATGAGGCTGCACCTGCTGCTGATCGTTTCTGCTACTCTGGGCAGTGAGCGAAGCCACTTGCAAGAGCTTTCCATCGGCAGAGTTTTGCTGGATTTTCGGTACAAAGGCACCTCGCCCCCAAGTGGCTTAGCAGCGGAGTAAGTGCAAACCTGCTGCCGGTTTGAAGAAACAGCGAAAGAGAGGTAACAGGGGGGGGGTCCGGCAGCCGGCTTCGGAGGAGAGGGAATAAACCCCCGCTCCCCTCTATGATTTTAAGTAACGTGCGGTCATTGTCCGGTAAGATTGATGAGCTGCGTCTAAACTGTCGTTACTGTCACGAGTACAGGGAGTCATGCGCTATTGTGCTAGCAGAGACATGGTTAAAGCCAGAAATTTCCAGACAATTTAGTTGACATCGATGGCTTTTTTTTGTGTGTGTTCGCCGACAGGACTGCATCATCGGGAAAGACAGAGGAGGGGGGCTCTGTGTCTATATTAAGAGTGAATGGTGCAAACAGTACACTCTCCGTGAACGGTCATGTGACCAGGACTTGGAACTGCTTTGTTTGTCCCTGCGTCCGTTTTATTTACCCCGGGAATTTGGTAACATCTTAATCTTAGCGGCTTATGTTCCGCCTGACGGGAACGTAAATAGAGCTGCAAATCGGTTGTCTGAGTGCGTACAGAATCAGCTTCAACGTACCCCTGCAGCCGCTGTCTTTATTCTGGGTGATTTTAATCACCGCCACCTGGAGCAGGCGTTGCCTGGTTTTTGTCAGTACGTTAAATGTGGCACTCGGAAGGACAAAGTTTTGGACAAATGTTTGGGAAATATAAAAAGTGCTTATAGAGCAAAGGCACTTCCTCCACTTGCAAACTCAGATCATGCCACTGTCCAGCTAATGCCCACATATAAAACTGTGCTTAAATCATCAAAGCCACAGCACAAATCTGTGCTGGTGTGGACTGAGGACAGTGTGGAGACACTGAAAGCATGTTTTTCTTGCATGGACTGGAGCATTTTTCACAAGTTGGAGTTAAATGAAGCCACAGAAACTATTACAGACTATATAAATTTTTGTGTGGACATTGTTGTATCAAAGAAACAAATTACACACTTTGCTAATAATAAGTCTTATGTAACTAGTGAAGTAATAAACAGCATAAACAAAAAGCGACTGGCTTTTAAAAACAAGGATAGAATAGCAGCAGCTGTAGCCCAAAAGGAACTAAATGTTGTGCTTAAAAATGCAAGAGAAAAGGAGCGTGAACGCTTGGAAAGGAGTCTGAGCTCCATAGACAATAAAAAACTTTGGGGCTCAATGAAGAGGATTATAGACATGAACACAAACAAACAGCACTTGATAACTATGAATGATGAGGAACAGTGAACAGTTTAAATGATTTTTTTCTGAGGTTTGATGTTGAGAATGACATGAACTTTGCTTTTGATTTAATGGTGGACACGGATATTAAAAGTTTTGACATTGATTTACAGGAGACTCAAGCTATTTTTAGCAAAGTCTCCAGTAAAAAGCTGCTGGTCCAGATGGTCTGTCAGCCTTTCTTCTCAAAAACTGTGCAGAGCAGCTAGCTAAGGCCTTTTGCCCTATTTTTCAAATGTCTGCCACAAGTTGTTTAGTTCCACAGTTCTGGAAAAAGGTCAATTATCATACCTATACCAAAGATTTCTTGGCCAAGCCACAAACAAAGATTATAGACCTGTGGCCTTGACAAGTAGTGTCATGAAATGTTTCAAGAAAATTATGGTGAAACAGGTTGAAATCAGAAGTGTCTCCTCACCTAGATCATTTTCAATTTGCATATAAAGAGGGTATTGGCACGACTGATGCCATTGTTAGCATGTTGCATATGATCTGAAACATCTAGAAAAGCCAGATGCTTATGCACGTGTTCTATTTGCCGACTTTACATCAGCTTTTGACACAGTTCATCCTTACTTACTTATGCAGAAATTAATTGACCTAAATGTTAGCCCTTTTCTTGTAAAGTGGTTTTATTCTTTTTTAACAAATAGGTCATAACAGGTGAGGGTAAATAATTCTTTATCTGAAGCCAAAACATGTAGCACTGGAGTGCCCCAAGGAGCCTGTAAGTTCTCCTATTCTTTTTTCATTGTATACAAATGAGTGTAGGAGTGAACAGTCACATTACAACAAAATTTGGAAATTCTCTGATGACACAATCATTAGAGTTTGCTGACATCAAGTGAGAGTCCGTCCATATACATGGATGAATAGACTCTTTTCATTCGGTGGTGTGTGAGGCACCACTTGACTCTTAATGTTGTAAAAACTAAGAGATGGTCTTTGACCCCAAAGGGCTGCTGTTCCATGACCCGGTCATTATTGGAGGTAGTGAGATAGAACAGGTAGAGTCTTTTAAATATCTTTGTGTCTGTGTGGACTGTTTTCCTCAAGTGGAATGTGCATGTGGATTTTTTATGCTGCAAATTGTCCCAGACGCTTCATTTTTAAGAAGACTCAGATTGTTTGGTGTGAGTTTAACAATATTGGATTCCTTTTATAATGCTGTGCTGGAGAAACCTAATAAGATATGGCATGGTAGCTTGGTTCGGCTCTCTTACTGTCGAGAGCAAATCCAAAATTGAGAAACTAGTTCGATATGCCATGAAAATATTGGCAAGAGAGAGTATCCTTCTTTAAAAACTATTTTTGAAACCTTGGTCCTGGCGCAAGCTAAAAATATTCTTAAGGAGCCTTCCACACACGCTTTTCAGTGAATATGAGCTCTATGCCATCAGGGAGAGAGGTATCGGGCTGTCAGGTATAAGAGCAATAGATTTAAAAAATCCTTTGTTCCTTTGTCTATTGCTCTGTTGAATAAATCTGGATAATACCTACAGACGCATTACCGACATTGAGGGGCCTCACTGAAGATTATCTAATTTTAACTGACTGTTTCCTGTGATTTTTTTATTTATGTAATGGTATATTATGTGGTTGTTGCATGATTGTATGTGGTTTTACTTTTTAATTATGGCATTGCAAGCTCAAGACAAATTTCCCTTGGGACAATAAAGTAAACCTTGACCTTGACCTTGACCTTGATATTAGGTTATGGAAGACTCCACCACATTTTGGAGGTTATCCAACCTGTGTGTTGTGTGTGGGCCGCTGAAGAGGAGGTACTGCTGGCCCATCACCACCAGAGGGCGCCCTCCCTGGAGTGCGGGCTCCTATGGCACCAGAGGGCGCCGCCGCCTGATGAGAGCAGCCAGGGTGACAGCTGTCACCCATTACTGGACACAGCTGACTTCACTCAGTACGGAGGTATATCAGCAGGACAGCGTCTCCACCTCAGTGCCGAGATATCACCTTGAGTTTCAGGTAATCACCTCTGCAACATATATCTGTGTTCAGATAAGTACTCACCTTTCCTGCTTCAGTGTGACAAGAGGTGGAGGCGGCTTTGCCCCTCTCATCTACCGGGTGCGGTCGCATCCCACCCTGTGTGTTTGTGTTCTTTCCCGCCAGCAGTACCGGATCCGACGAGCGGAGGCAGTGGCCACCTGGGAATTCGGGACTTGGCGGTTCCAGTACTTCTGGGTTTCGGTGGCAGAGGAGATCTGGGTGGTTCCGGTTCAACTAGGACGGACGTCTCCTACCTTCGGGCCTGCCCACAAGACACCAGCAGATTTCAGCTTACATCTCCAAATTGCTAATTGTTGTATCAGTTGTGCTATTTTCACAACAGTAAAACTGTTCTTACTTTTCTCCATGGTCCGTTCATTGCGGCCCCCTGTTGTGGGTGCCGTGTACCTACACTTTCACAACAGGATATCTCGGCCAGCGTCATGGATCCCGAGGGGCGTCAACCGGCTGTTTGAACGGCCACTGGAAAGACCAAGACGTGGCGGAGGCTTCGGGAGGGGTAATCGGTAGTTGCAGCGGATCCTCACCGCTTTCACCTCTCGGATCGATTTAATGACCGAGCAACACGTTTCTCCTAAACCGCAGGGGTGGAGGCTCTCGCCGCACAAGTGGAGGCGCGCCCTTCGGGCGCCGCTGCGGCTCTCCCTCCCGAGGACCCTAGCGCGCGAAAGTAACGTTCCACTGGTCGTTCACGGTCCCTTCCTCCGTCCCCAGAAGCGTACATAAGCCCTCCAGAACCGTACGGAGGCTGTGTGGAGACGTGCGCGGACGTTCTTATGCAGTGTTCGCTCGTCTTCGCTCAGCGTCCCGTGATGTACGCGACGGATGCTAGCAAAGTAGCTTATGTGATAAACCTGCTTCGCGGGGAGGCACGCGCTTGGGCTACAGCGCTCTGGGAGCAGAACTCTCGGCTCCTTCATACTTACGATGGGTTTGTACGGGAGCTCAGAACGGTGTTCGATCATACCAACAGAGGAGAGTCCGCTTCAACCGCACTACTGTCAATAAGACAGGGGCGTCGGAGCGCAGCTGCCTATGCAGTCGCCTTCCGCATCGCGGGCGGCGAGATCCGGCTGGAATAGCACTGCCCTCCGCGCTGCCTTTGTAAACGGACTGTCTCTGGTCCTAAAAGAGCACCTGGTGGCTAAGGACGAACCGCGAGATTAGATGGGCTCATTGATCTAGTCATTACGACTCGACAACCCGGTTAGAAAGACGCCGTCGGGAACGAGGCAAAGGGCGTGGCCAGGCACGCGTCGTCCCTCTCCCTTCCGGGTCGCAGATCGAGCTCCGCCCTCCCCACGCTCCTGTTCCTGCGCTCCGTGCGCTTACGGCTCCCCCTGCTGCGAAGCTATGGACACGAGCAGGGCAACATTTAGGGCACCTGGAGCACAAAGGAGGCAGGCCCACGGAGCTTGTTATGTTTGTGGCTCGAGTGAGCATATGGCAAACGCTGCCCCGAGCGGTTAAAACTCCAACGCCCGCCCTTAGAGGACTGGGCCAGGGGTGGCCAAAACATCACGTGGGACACACCCACATTGCACACGACTCCCAGTCACAATCCTGTATGAGGATTCAACCCTGAAGGCCCCAGCACTGGTGGACACGGGCTCTGAGGGGAATCTGCTTGACAGCAGATGGGCCAGGGAGATAGGGCTCCCTCTGGTGGCTCTTACCTCGCCTGTGCAGGTTCGAGCACTAGATGGCTCCCTACTCCCACCAATCACGCATAAGACACCTCCAGTGACTCTGGTGGTGTCAGGTAACCACCGGGAGGTGATCGAGTTCTTCGTGACTCAGGCCACCTCCCATGTGGTTTTAGGGTTTCCATGGATGCTTAAGCACAATCCCCGGATTGATTGGCCGTCCGGGGTAGTGGTGCAGTGGAGCGAAACCTGCCATCGGGAGTGTCTCGGTTCCTCGGTTCCTCCCGGCTCCCAAGCTAAGGAGGAGGTCCGAGTCCCGCCCAATCTGAAGGCGGTGCCAGCGGAGTACCATGACCTCGCTGACGTGTTCAGCAAGGATCTGGCTCTCACGCTTCCTCCCCACCGCCCGTACGATTGTGCCATTGATTTGGTTCCAGGCAGTGAGTTCCCGTCCAGTAGGCTGTACAACCTCTCACGGCCAGAACGCGAATCAATGGAGACCTACATCCGGGACTCATTAGCCGCCGGGTTGATCCGGAATTCCACCTCACCGATGGGCGCAGGTTTCTTTTTTGTGGGTAAAAAAGATGGCGGACTTCGTCCATGCATTGATTACAGGGGGTTGAACGAGATCACGGTCCGCAACCGATACCCGTTGCCCTTGTTGGATTCAGTGTTCACCCCCTTGCATGGAGCCAAGATTTTCACCAAGCTGGATCTTAGGAATGCGTATCATTTGGTTCGGATTCGGAAGGGAGACGAATGGAAGACGGCATTTAACATCCCCTTAGGTCATTTTGAGTACCTGGTCATGCCGTTCGGTCTCACTAATGCTCCCGCGACCTTCCAAGCGTTGGTAAACGATGTCTTGCGGGACTTCCTGCACCGGTTCGTCTTCGTATATCTAGACGATATACTCATCTTTTCCCCGGATCCTGAGACTCATGTCCGGCATGTCCGGCAGGTCCTGCAGCGGTTGTTGGAGAACCGTCTGTTTGTGAAGGGCGAGAAGTGTGAGTTCCACCGCACTTCTTTGTCCTTCCTGGGGTTTATCATCTCCTCTAACTCCGTCGCCCCGGATCCGGCCAAGGTTGCGGCGGTGAGAGATTGGCCCCAACCCACAAGCCGTAGGAAGCTGCAACAGTTCCTCGGCTTTGCTAATTTCTATAGGAGGTTCATTAAGGGCTACAGTCAGGTAGTTAGCCCCCTGACCTCTCCAAAAGTTCCCTTCACCTGGTCGGACCGGTGCGAGGCCGCGTTCAAGGAGTTGAAACGGCGCTTCTCGTCTGCACCAGTTCTGGTGCAGCCCGATCCTAGCCGCCAGTTAGTGGTTGAAGTGGATGCCTCGGACTCAGGGATAGGAGCGGTGCTCTCCCAGAGCGGGAAGACCGATAAGGTCCTTCACCCGTGTGCCTATTTCTCTCGCAGGTTGACCCCCGCTGAACGGAATTATGACGTCGGCAATCGGGAACTCCTTGCTGTGAAAGAGGCCCTCAAAGAGTGGAGACATCTGTTGGAGGGAACAGCCGTGCCATTCACGGTTTTCACTGACCATCGGAACCTGGAGTACATCAGGACCGCTAAGCGTCTGAACCCCAGGCAAGCCCGCTGGTCACTGTTCTTTGGCCGTTTTGACTTCCGGATTACCTACCGCCCCGGGACCAAGAATCAAAGATCGGACGCATTGTCCCGGGTGCACGAGGATGAAGTCAAAACGGAACCGTCGGATCCCCCGGATCCATCATCCCGGAGTCCGCTATCGTGGCCGCCCTCACCTGGGACGTGGAGAAGACCGTCCGGGAGGCCCTGACCCATGTCCCGGACCCCGGAAACGGACCAAAGGACAAACTATACGTCCCACCAGAGGCTAGGGCTGCAGTCCTGGACTTCTGTCACGGTTCTAAGCTCTTCTGTCACCCAGGGGTGCGAAGGACCGTGACAGTCGTCCGGCAACGCTTCTGGTGGGCATCCCTGGAGGCCGACGTCCGGGACTACATCCAGGCCTGTACCACCTGCGCCAGGGGCAAGGCTGACCACAAGAAGACCTCAGGGCAGCTACAGCCACTGCCCGTGCCTCATCGCCCCTGGTCCCATATCGGCCTGGACTTCGTCACGGGTCTCCCGCCGTCCCAGGGAAACACCGTCGTCTTCACGATAGTGGACCGTTTCTCCAAGGCGGCCCACTTCGTGGCCCTCCCGAAGCTTCCAACGGCCCAGGAGACAGCGGACCTCCTGGTCCACCACGTCGTCCGTCTGCATGGCATCCCATCAGACATCGTCTCCGATCGCGGTCCCCAGTTCACCTCACACGTCTGGAGGAGTTTCTGCCGGGAACTGGGGGCCACGGTCAGCCTCTCGTCTGGGTATCACCCCCAGACCAACGGGCAAGCAGAGCGGGCGAATCAGGAATTGGAGCAGACACTACGCTGTGTGACAGCCGCGCACCCGACGGCCTGGAGTACCCACCTGGCCTGGATCGAGTACGCTCACAACAGCCAAGTGTCATCTGCCACCGGCCTCTCCCCGTTTGAGGTGTGCTGGGGTATCAGCCCCCCTTGTTTCCGGTGGTCGAGGGAGAGGTCGTGTGCCCTCGGTCCAGGCCCACCTACGGAGGTGCCGTCGGGTGTGGCGTGCCGCCCGCTCTGCCTTGTTGAAGGCCCGGACGAGGGCGAAGACACATGCAGACCGGCGGCGGGCCCCGGCTCCCACGTATCGTCCTGGGCAGGAAGTGTGGTTGTCCACCAAGGACATTCCCCTTCAAGTGGACTCCCCCAAGCTCCAAGAACGATACATCGGTCCCTTTAAAATCCACAAAATCATCAATCCCGCCGCAGTGAGGCTTCAGCTGCCGGCCTCGCTGCGGATTCACCCAGTGTTCCATGTCTCCCGGATAAAGCCCCATCACACCTCACCCCTCTGCACCCCGGGTCCGGCACCACCTCCTGCCCGGATCATCGACGGGGAACCGGCTTAGACCGTGCGTCGGCTCCTCGATGTCCGTCGAATGGGCCGGGGTCTTCAGTACCTGGTGGACTGGGAGGGGTACGGCCCCGAGGAACGCTCCTGGGTGAAGAGGAGCTTCATCCTGGACCCGGCCCTCCTGGCCGACTTTTACCGTCGCCATCCGGAGAAGCCCGGTCGTGCGCCAGGAGGCGCCCGTTGAGGGGGGGGTCCTGTTGTGTGTGGGCCGCTGAAGAGGAGGTACTGCTGGCCCATCACCACCAGAGGGCGCCCTGCCTGGAGTGCGGGCTCCAGGCACCAGAGGGCGCCGCCGCCTGATGAGAGCAGCCAGGGTGACAGCTGTCACCCATTACTGGACACAGCTGACTTCACTCAGTACGGAGGTATATCAGCAGGACAGCGTCTCCACCTCAGTGCCGAGATATCACCTTGAGTTTCAGGTAATCACCTCTGCAGCATATATCTGTGTTCAGATAAGTACTCACCTTTCCTGCTTCAGTGTGACAAGAGGTGGAGGCGGCTTTGCCCCTCTCATCTACCGGGTGCGGTCGCATCCCACCCTGTGTGTTTGTGTTCTTTCCCGCCAGCAGTACCGGATCCGACGAGCGGAGGCAGTGGCCACCTGGGAATTCGGGACTTGGCGGTTCCAGTACTTCTGGGTTTCGGTGGCAGAGGAGATCTGGGTGGTTCCGGTTCAACTAGGATGGACGTCTCCTACCTTCGGGCCTGCCCACAAGACACCAGCAGATTTCAGCTTACATCTCCAAATTGCTAATTGTTGTATCAGTTGTGCTATTTTCACAACAGTAAAACTTGTTCTTACTTTTCTCCATTGTCCGTTCATTGCGCCCCCTGTTGTGGGTCCGTGTACCTGCACTTTCACAACACTGTGGGTATTCTGAAAAAGTCTCATCCTCTTCTTCACATAATCCAAATGTTTGTTTTCTTCCTGTTTGCTGGGTTTAGTATGGAAACAACAGAGGAATAGCTTCAGGTTTGGACAGAACTATGAGGACTGAACCGCACTCTAATGTCTCTCTCTGATAAATAAACACCTCATGAATTGTTCATAACACACTCAGTTATTGTGAGGTTAGCTAATCACTGCCTCCTCCAATCATGACACAGAGATTCATTTTCTGCACCTTGCATTTTTACAATCGCTGATAGGTGCACAAATGAGCAATTGCTGTTTTTATTGGAACTGTTCGAACATCCATAAAACATTACAGTAGTTGACTATTGTCACTGATTAATTACACAGTTGTGCTTCCTTATCAGGCATAAAACATTATTGCATGCACTTTTTGGGGGGTTGATGGTACCAGTATGGCACTGGGTGCCGAATATGACATCATGTGAATAGCCTCGATTGTATCTTCATTTCACTTTAGTTTTTCAATCCCTATTCCACAGAGTTCCGTTCTACTCGTACAGTTGCCCACGATCTAAAAAAAGTGCAAAAATGGGATGAAACAGCTTTCTCCAGCTTGCCTCCTAACAAGCTGGTTTATAAAGTGCTGATCTGGCAACTGGTTCTGTATGTCATCTTTGGCCTGCATTAGGAAGGGTCATGGATACAGCTGGTAAAATAAGCATTGAACACATCACCATTCTCAGTAAATGTAATTTGTATATATGCTATTTGTGCTATGGGGCAATTTTTCTGGGGAGTAGTTGACTGGGTGGCAAATATCCTAGTTGGTAGTTTTCCAGGGGCAATTGTCAGAGGGCAGTTGTCTGGGGGAGCAGTTGTTCCAGAACCGATATCCTCATCTCTTGTGAAAAAAAAAAAAGTTAGTTATAAACTGAAATCAGTTTTGTACAGAAGCACATTGCATTCATTGGATTAAAAAAAACACCTTATCTCATAATTATGAGAAACAGATCAACAAGATCGGGAAAGGTGTCACATTTACCACTGCTTTGCTCAGAACCACATACTGCACATCCACGAAGAAACCGTCTTTATGCAATTCCATTTCTTCAAATCCCTCAATAAAGACAAGTGTGAGAATTCCTGAGTCATAATTGAAATAATTGAAAATAGGCCCATTTGTAAGCACTGATAGTGTGATCACAGTGTGCTATCATCAGCTAACCCATCTTTCACTCACACAGCCCCATTGACCACTCAGGAATTTCATTCACCCAGGAACACCTTAGGGGAAAATCCACACTTTACGTCTGATCACAGTGCACCGTCGGCACTTACAAATTGGCTGATTTTTGATGACTCGGGAATTCTCACACTTGTCTTTCCTAAAGGATTGGAAGCAATGGAATTGCATAAAGGAAGGTTTCTTTTTGGGTATGCAGTCTGTGGTTCTGAGCAAAACAGTGGTCAATGTGGTACCTTTCCTGAACTCATAATTACGAGATCTTTTATCGTAATTATGAGATCTACTTCTAATAATGAGATTTTATTTCTCATAATTATGAGATAAGGTGTCCATTTTTTGTATCCAGTGAATGCAATGCACTTCTGTAGTTTTGCTCCCTTTTTTTTGGTTTGTTTTTGTATGGTTCATGATTTTGACAAAGGCAATTTTTCTAATTCACTGATACTGTTTATGTTGCAATTTAATACAACAGTTAAACTGTATGGCCTTTCAAATTCCACAAAACTTAAAAAATGTAGTTTCTACTGAAATCCAACCATTATATTGTTGGTTTCTTTTTATATTTAATCTTTATTTAACCAGGTTAGTCCCACTGAGATCGAGACCTGTTTTGCAATGGAGACCTGGACAATTATAAAGTTTCCAATTCACCTAAAACATGTTGCAAAATTACAGCTCTTTTTAATGAAGAGGAAATATTTCCCTGAGGGAATTTCACAACAAATTTTATTTTCTTTTAAATGCTATCTGCAGGATGAAGTGTGTGCATCAGGTTTTGAAATTACCAGAAGTGACCTTTGACCTCGCGTGATGTGCTTACATGGCCGTGCACACTAACATCCGTAAGCTGTCTTGCAAATCACTTCAGCTGTTATCTAGTATCAAAAACAGCATTTTTAGATTTAGAATTGTTTGTTTCTCACTAACTTTTACAAAATATATGAGAAACATATTACATTTACACAGTAATAAGCTGCTTCTGAACATTTTCCGCTATGTTGGATTATGGAGTGAGATGTGTCCTGTGTACGTTTCCTATTGATTGTGAGGTGATGAGAGAAATGTGCACCAGCTGCTTCTTATTAGAGATACAAGTGCAACTGATTAGGCTAATCTGAGTTAAAGCTTGAAAACTGAATCTTCTTTGAAGAACTTTGTAAAAACTGATTCTGAAACTGACATCATTACTCAAAGTCCATTCTGCAAGTTGCAAGATAAAATCAACAGGAGGCAGCTGTTCAAGTTGTCAGTTTTCCAGGCAATGCAACAAGAACAAGATCAAGATTCTTTTAAAACATGCAGTGAAATGTCCTCCTACCTTCACTTCAAAAATGCACCCACAATAAATTACACACACACACACACACACACACACACACACACACACACACACACACACACACACACACACACACACACACACACACATAAGAGAGTTCATTTTCAATTTTCATATTGTTTACAGAATTAATTGCACCACTTTCATTTTTCTTGATTAAGATTTAAATACTGATGTCTAGTTACTGTTGTATGTTGTCCACAAGCTGGTATTAAATATGATTTATTTGCATATTTTTCCTTGTAGTTTCTCATATGGTCATTGAAGAAGTCACGGCCATTCAAGAAAGCCTGGAAATTGAGAGGACATGTCGAGAAAGTGCAGAAGCCCTGGCCTCCAAGGTAGACTTCATCTTGATACAATTCATTATGTTATTCTTTCAAACCATTGTCAGTATTTCCACAGTACTGACAGAAATTCTAATCTAAAAAAGTAGCTTTTTGCTGCGATAGCAGTGCAGGCATTGGCATAATGAACTCAGTGGTTTTGCAAACTCTCCATTGGTATCTGAGTAAAGACTACTGCATTTTCAGCTCTGAAATTTTAGATTCTGTTAGCTGCAGGTTAGGTTCAGTGAGCTACCCGTTTTTGGGCTATGTTGGCATCTTTTAACAAAATCTGCAGTTGTGCTTTTATGTATTAGTTTAAGTCAGCATGCCGACACAGTGGGACATGTCTGGACCTTTTCAGCAAGATTTTTGTAAAGTAGTCTTTTTATTTGCAGGGGATTTATGAAGCCGTGTTTCTAATCACGGGGTTTTGGTGGCCGGGAAAGCCACTGTTGGTTTTGATTACTTCCAAAACCCAATCAGTAATTCAAACTGTAACCTTCAAATAGCTGTCTGCTTCCCCGGTGGGGAATCTCTGCCACGTTCATTATCACCGTCATTGTTTTGGTGAAGTTCCTCCTCTGAATATTCTCCTTCTGACCATTCTGGCTCAAACCTGTAAGGCTGCACACAGCCTGGGTTCTCCACTGTCAAAATCTCAATTTGTTCCACTTCATCATCATCCAGTGAGTCTTTCCAAATAGCTGTTTGTATTCTACACCATGGTGAAAGACACAGACTGATTTGAGAAAAATACACTGAAGATTCTGACTTTATATACAGTAGAACACCTTTCAAGGAAAATGTACATTTCCGGACCTTTACATGTGGTCTTTAAGAATTACAATAATGAATCTATATTACTAGATGAAACACACAGAGAAATACAAACACGTGACAGATGAATAGCTTGCACGGACCTCTGAAGCTATGCTTGCTAAGCTGCCAAAGCAGCAAGGCATTTTTACCAAACTTTACGCCTTCAGTGATGCAGCACCCAAGACCAGCCTTGTGATAGCCTACAACGTTGCAAAAACAGTAAGTCATTCTCTGAGGGGGAGTTCATTGAAGAGTGTTTGGTGAACTCTGCTGCACTAATATGCCCTGAGAAAAAGAAGCATTTGAGAAAGTGCCCCTCTCCAGGTGAAACATAACAAGAAAGATCGAGCTCATTGCAGGAAATCTAGGCCTTCAGAGAGCTGTGAGGTCCACTACACAGCCCAGTTACTCATCTTTGGGATAACGAAAGACGTTGCGATTACGAAGGAGATGGCAGCAGTCCAGTCAGTGAAAGGGCCGATGATGGGGAGTGATTTGTTCAAGGAGGTAAATGCATGCTTTGTTAAGCTGAGACTGAAATGTGGCAAACTGGCTTGTGTTGCAATCAGTGGTTGTCCAAATCTGAAATGTTGCACTTTTGAAGTGAATGCAAGATGAAATGACTGAAATTGGTGTTTTTTGTGTTGTATTATACATCAGAATGTGTTGTGTAAGTCAGTACTACAGCTTAGCCATGTCATTGATGTTGTAACTAAAATAGTTAATTTCATCAGGGCGAGAGCATTGAATGAATGAATGAATGAACTACATACCAAACTACAACGTAGGAGCCTAATTGGACATGAAATGTACAGCCTTGTGAAGGCTTTCATCAGAAAGTTGCAGTTTAATTCAAGCCAACTGGAGGGCAACACTGTCACTCACATGTAAACCCTGAAAGAAGTCATACCTCAGCTGATCTCTACCGCAGGTACTCATCCATGGTCTGCATGGTGAGTTTTCATGGCAGTTTGAGGACTTAAAAACTGTTGAGTATGAAATACACGTGGGTTCTTTTCCCTTCACTTGCATTGTGGTTCTCTTTGGATCTACCTACATATGTGAAAAAGCATTCTCAGTGATGAATGTTAACAAATCCATTCATAGATCCTGATTTGGACTTTTATATTATATTTGTTCTCTTTTGTTCTGTTTAGTTTAGGTTGATTGTTTTGTCTCTGTGCGATTTCATGTGCTTGGTTTTTCCTGCTTGGGCTTTGTCTTTCTATATTTCTCTTGTCTGTCTCTCTTTGTGCTTGGTGGTAGGGGGTGCACACTGTTTGGGCCACACCCTATTCTGGAGTTTTCCACACACCTGTTTCTAATCTGTAGCTCATCACCAGGGTGTACGTATATAAGTTTCACTGGTTGCACTAGTTCTCGGCCAGATCGTTGTGCTTTATGCCTTTGCTTCCAGCTCTGTTCTTGTGTTTTTCTAGTCCTGCTTGCCAGGTTGTGTTTTTTGACCACCTGCCGTATCACGCCTTATCACCTGATGTTCCTGTTTGGTTGCTGTTTTTGGACTGCCTTTTTGTGTACTGGACTCTGCTAAGTCATACAGTAAACAATCTTAAAAACCAGAGCTGTTTTGTTGAGTCCTGCATTTGTGTCCACCAAACCTGATAGATCCACTCTTACTGATGATCATCTGTCAGATAAGTGTAATACCCCCATAACACGGCAATTGATGTCAAATGGTGTCAGAATGACACATCTGGCTACGATCGGGAAGTATTGAGGTAGAGTCTGAAGACCTGCGGATGGCAGTCTATGAGCAGTCTACATATTTGGTCCCACTTGCTTAGCTGTCCCAAGTTTGTTGCACATGTTCAAAACACTCTCTGCGGCATTGAGATGGGAGGCACATCTGACGGCGGTCTATGTGCAATTTTTGCACCATCTGATTACAGTCTACATATTCTGACGGCATCAAAACAGCATCTGAAATGATCTGATTGCAGTTGATTAAGCTCTGAGATGAATCAGTCACAGCAAAGCCTGCCGACATGTTGTGCCAGGGATGTCTGTCTCCACTGGACACCGGCCAGGAAGGGCAAAGGAAATGTTGATATGTAATAACATGTACCGTATTTTCCGGACTATAAGTCGCACTTTTTTACATGTTTTGGCCGGGGGTGCGACCTATACTCCGGTGCGACTTATAAATGAAAAATATACCGGTAGGATCTCAATTAATTTACTGTAACAAAACAATTTTACGTGACAGAGTCGATCTATGTTTTAAAATGGCCACCGGAAAAGGAAATGCAATGCATCATGGGCACTGTAGTATGACGGCCATCCTATAGTTCACGCTGGTCGCGATAACCAATCAGAGAACAGAACTTTGGATGCGTATTCCTCACCTCACCCACAGCGTGTGAAGCTGACGAACACGGTGCTTGCTGTTATTCCGGCATGGCGAACAAAACAGCTTCAACCCTTGGATATCAATGTGAGCAGAGTGTTTAAGTTGACGCTGAGAGCTGCGTGGGAGCACCAGGTGAGCGACGGTGGAGGATTAGCGTGTGCACTTGGAAGGAGCTGGCGTCGATGATTGTGAAAAGCGTTTGAAGCAGACGAACATGGTGTTTATTCCGGGACGGCTAACAAGACAGCTTCAACCCTTGGATATCAGTGTGAGCAGAGTTGACGCTGAGAGCTGCATGGGAGCACTGAGCGACAGCGGAGGATTAGTGTCTGCACTTGGAAGGAGCTGGATCGACACCGCTGGGCGGTCATGAGCTGCGCAGGTAGGCGCTGCATGGTTCGGCTCGCAATGTGGTCCGCAAAATACAAACATATCCGTAGGTAAAATGCAGCTCACGAGAGGGCACTCGAGGCTTGTGTGACTGTTCCTGCGACTTCTGACTACCATAGAAAAATAAAAATTTTAACGTTACTGATAACATAACAAGACAACGGAGAAGGCCCGAAAAAATGCCACCAAAAAGAAAATCATACTCTGCAGATTACAAGTTGCGACTGGTGAAATATGCATCCGAAAACGGTAGCCGTCACAATATTATCATCTGAACTTTTCATGTTAACATACCTGTATGTCCATGGGACTTATAGTCCAGTGGACCTTATTTATGGTTTATTTTTCTTTATAATGGATAATGTGGCTGGTGCGACTTATACTCCGGTGCGACTTATTTATGGTTTATTTTTCTTTATAATGGATAAAGTGGCTGGTGCGACTTATACTCCGGTGCAACTTATAGTCCGGAAAATACGGTATGTGGCACACTGCGTGTGTCAGAGGCTCGGTGCAACTCAACTGAACGGGATGTCACCGCTGTAATGCACATATTATTACGTGCTCACCTCCTAAGTCTGTAGCAGGTATGGTATGGAAATGTTTCCCAGCCCATCACAACATAAATACACATGCAACTCACCTCCAGTATGGCACCAGGAGCAGCAGAGACAGCTGGTGAAGTCCCTTTCACCTGGCTGCGCTGTGTGCAACATCGATCTGCTCACAAATGCGTAATCCACCTCTGGCATATATAAATCACATGTGAAGTGCTGTCCCACACCGATAATCTAACTACAGTTGTGTTAAGATGCATGTCAAGTACGCTGAAATGGCCACAAAAAAAAGATTTTAAAAAAAGACAGAAGAAAAAGTTTGCTGGCTGCAACTGAAGTTGGCACACTGCCACCACAGTTCAGCAGCAGCTATGGAGTCCAGTCAGATGAATAAAATCTAGCAATGCAAGTATATACTGATCATCAAACACCGAAAGGGATTTTTCACCGGACTGTACAACAGCAGGTGATCACTGACAGTTGTCAGACTTTTTGTGTGCAGCCTGGATGGACAGCTCCTGTGTTCATAATGGCTCGTCCAGCCATTATGAACACACATATATGCAGTTGAGCGATCATTTCAGCCATTGGTTTGATCACCTGTTCTACGCACGCAGGCACATGTGTGCACACACGCGTTGCGGCTCATTCAGCCATTATGAACACACACGCACAGCTGAGTGACCATTTCATCTGGCCACACACTCGTACACTGGTTGGATCACTTGTTCGCACGTATACGTGTGTACTCCATGAAAAACCATGAAAATACTGCCAGAAGTTAATTTAAAATTCCCCCCAGTCCACAATATAATATGTAAGGATTAAACAACGAGAAGCCATGCATTATACAATTTGAATGCACAACGCGGAGTCTAAAACACCACAGTGTGAAGCGGAGTGGTGTTACTCCGTGAAGTGCAAAAAAACAGATCAGAAAAATAAAAACCAAATAACTAGCCAAAACTCAAACCCTGACAGTACCCCCCACCCAGCCAGCCTACAGCTGACTCCCAATGGCCCAGGGGAACTAGGATGAGCAACATGGAACTCATGGATCAAGGAGGGATCCAACACGAAGCAGGAGGGAATCTAAGACCACTCCTTGGGGCCATTGCCCTCCCAGTCCACAAGATACTTAATCCCACATCCATGGCGTTGAGAGTCCAGGAGCTGGCACACAGTAAAAACAGGGCCACCACTCACACTCTGGGTGGGAGGCAGGGAACAGCTGGAGCGACAATGGGCTGGAATGAACAGGCTTGATATGGCTGACATGAAAGCTAGGGTGGATGCTAGGATTAACTAGCTCCAACGAACCTTGGAGCTAGTTTTCTGGGCAGGCCTCGCATATGAAGGTGACAAGTCGAGAGCCAAACTTTCTGCCCAGGTTCATATGGAGGTGCAGCAGACCTCCTGCGATCAACAGCAGTCTTATAGGCCGTTGAGGACCATAGCAGGGCCCTTCTTGCCCACTCCCAGGTTGTTGGCAACAGAGGATGAGTCCTAGTGCTGAGGGAACAGAGGAGTCAAGTGCTGTGGGTGGACACATAGGAGGGTGATGACCATAAACAACATGAAATGGAGAGAAACCAGAGGAAACCAGAGGGAAGACTATTGTGTGCCAGTTCAATCTATGACAGTTGAGCAGACCACGAGGCAGGATGCTGGGAGGTGAGAATCCGGAGTAATTTTTCTAACTCCTGGTTAAGGCATTCTGTCTGTCCATTGGCCTGTGGGTGGTAGCCCGAGATTAAACTGGCAGTGACCCCGAGGAGATGCCAGAACTCCCTCCAAAAGTTAGACACAAACTGCGGACCTCTATCTTGCACAATATCTTGTGGAAAACCATGTAGCTTAAACACACGTGAGAGCATTACTTCGGCTGTTTCTTTCGCTGAGGGAAGTTTAGGCAGAGGGGTAAAGTGAACCTTCTTGGACAACCTATTTACCACAGTCAGAACAGCAGTATTCCCCTAGAAGATAGAAGTCCAGTTGCAAAATCTAAAGTGATATGTGACCAGGGATGAGTGGGAACTGGTAATGGCATTAATGAGCCCACAGGCAGGCACTTAGACAACTTGTGAATGGCACATGTTTGGCACGCATTAACATATTCGGTAATATCTTTGAACATCTCGGGCCACCAGAACCTTTGCTGAACAACAAACCCTGACTTCTTGATCCCTGGATGGCAAGAGAACCAGCTGTCGTATCCCCCACCTGATCACGTCCCCCCTGAGTACGGCCGGAAGGAAAAGCTTACCCTGGGGCCAACCTGGAGGAACCGGAGTATTGCCTAAAGCTGACTGGACTTTGGATTCTATGTCCCAAGTTAATGCTGAAACAAAACAGGATGCAGGTGAAATAGTCCCCGAATTGGCCAGCGTGTCATCCGGTCGCCCTGCCGAGATAGCGTGTTGGGCTTGCCATTTTTGGATTCTGGCAGGTAGGAGAGCCCGAAGTTGAAACGACTGAAGAAAATGGCCCACCTTTAGCGGTTCTAAGTTATGCTAAGTTTTTGTGATCAGTATCAACCAAGAATGGAATCTGTGCCCCCTCCAACTACTGGCACCACTCCCCCAAGGCTGCTTTAACTGCCAACAGTTCACGGTCTCCGATGCAGTAGTTCCACTCGGCAGCAGTCATCTTTTTTGGCAGAAAGGCACACAGGTGCAACCTGTTGTCAGAGGAGTTCACCTGCAGGGGTCAGGGAGGAGCAACACAGGGGCCATGGTGAAGCGATGCTTTAGCACCCTAAAAGCCTCGTCGCACTCCGTGTCCACATGAACGCCCGGAGGGATGACGTCACTTTGTGCAATGGAGCTGCGATCGTGCTGAAATTATGGATGAATTTTCGGTAGAAATTGGTGATGCCCAGGAATCTTTGAACCTCCTTACTGGTGGAGGAAACGGCCAATCCTACACGGCCGCAGCTTTCTCAGGGTCCATCTTAATCTGACCTTCAACAAAAACGAAACCCAGGAATGATACAGTTGGTTTGTGGAACTCACATTTTTCAGCTTTTATGAATAGTTTGTTCTGTAACAAAGTTTGTAGGATGGTGGTGATGTAGCGAGTGTGGGTTTCCAGATCGGTGGAGAAAATCAGAATATCCTCTAGATAAACAAAAACGTATTTAGGTATTCCCGCAGCACTTCATTAACCAGGTTTTGGAACACTGCTGGAGAGTTTGTGAGGCCAAAAGGCATAACTAGGTACTCGTAGTGACCAGAGAGCGTGACTCAGCGGCTGCCCTGCTTGAGCCTCATCAGGGTACGTGCAGCTTCACACCTCAGTGATGTGTGTTGGAACACCTGTTGTCAGGCGGCAGTGAAAGCCGGAAGAGAAGCTCCCGGTGTGTAGTGAGTGCCTTGTATGGCAGCACCCTCACATCAGGGTGAATGTGAGGCATTATTGTAAAGCACCTTGAGTGTCTGGTGCAGATGGAAAAGCACAATATAAATGCAGTCCATTTTACCATTTAGAAGCACAGGTGGAGGCATGACGACCCCATTCTGCCGTTGCCCATGCTGTAGCATCACCGGTGAGGTGAGTTATCATGAATGCTATCTTCGTCCTGTTGGACGGAAACATTGATGACATAAGTTTGAAATGTAGCTCACACTGAGTTATGAATGGTCTGACGTCACCGGACCCGCCTGAGAAACGCTCAGGTTGAGACAGCTGGTTGCAGAAAACAGGTTCAGGTATGGAAGCCAGTGAAGCTGCTGATGGCCCCGGAGGTGGAACACTGGAACTACCGGTGGCTGGGTCAGAGTTAGCCTGAGGATTTATTTTGACAGTAATTGTCCCATCTGGGTGTTCACCAAAGACATAAACAAGTCCTGGCATTTAGTGAGTTCGCTAAACCCGGAAGTGAGAGAGGTGAGCTATTCTTCCTGCTGCGCAAGCTGCCTACTGTGGTGGCGTACCACCAGCTGGAATGGGTCAGAGCCAGCTGCGTCCATCGTTGGCCAGATTGATCTATCAGGCTGGTTGGTCAGAAACTGTTGGACACAAATGCACGGCTCAAACAGACAGCTCTGGTTGTAAAAAGGCTTTACTCGGGTGGATAGCAGAGGTCGGTACACTAGTAGGCAGTCCAGAAAAAGAAGCAGTATAAAAATAGTCAGGCTTAGGTATGGTCGATCAAACAGGCAGGAGGTCATAAAATACAACAAGGCAGACAGGACTATGGAAAGCAAAGAACAGAGCTGGAAAGAGGCACAACGCACATCAATCTGGCGAGGAACTAAAGCACCCAGTGAGCTTATATAACACCAGGTGATGAGCTGCAATTCGGGAAGAGGTGTGCGTGGACCAGAATTAGGGCGTGGCCAGAGAGAGTGAAACACCCACCAAGAACCAAAGAGACAGACAAGAGAGATAGAGACAGACAGACCCAAGCAGAGAAAACCCAGCAAGAGAATAAACATACAGAAACCAATGAATAAGAAAAAGTAACAAACAGGTCAGAAAAATAAAAACAAATAACCAGACAAAACTCAAAACCTGACAGAAAGATTCTTATGATATATGCATTTATCTACTGCACTATTGCATGTCCACTTCAAACATTCAACCTGACTTCAGTGCACTTTTTGAAGCCCAGCAGACACAATATTTCTCTCACTGAACAAGAAAAAAAACTGAAAAACAGTAAATGAGGAGGTTAGACCAAAAACAGAATGGTATTGGCACGTTGTATGAAGTTGATTTAGTGCTGGTCGTTGAAAAATGGTAAAAACATACACATTGTGTTCACTATTGCTTTGGGGAATTTTGATTGAATAAATTATATAAGCCTACTTAACTTTTTCATTGCTTAGTCTTACCATTCACAGCTTGTCAAAACAATACAATTTACTGCTTTTTATAAAGAGATGAAATTAATATTGAACAGGATTGAGTTCAGCCTATAGATCTGGCCCTCCACAATATTTTCTCTTGTTCATGTGGTCCTTTGGGAAAAATAATTGCCCACTAATGATCCAGTGATGTACATTAACAAATGAAATGATGTTAATCAGAAAATACATGAAATATCTTGGGTTCATACTGTCTGCAACAAAATAAAAATCAATGTAAATGTAAGAATAACCTTCTTTTTTCATTTTTTATCCTGTCCCAACTTTTTTCAGATTGAGGGTTGTAGTTTAAAAAGAAAAGGCACCTGGAGACAGTCATTAATTTGTAACCAGTCTTGTGGAAATGCAGCTGTGATGTTTGTTTTTGTGTTGCTGTCTGATCAGACGAGATGAAGGGCTGTGACTTTGTAATCATGACCTCTGGCACTATGTCAGCCTTGATTATCTGAATATGTAATTTTATATGTCTCTCACCAGTTGTTGATAATCAAAACAATGTGATTCCATCTTATGTCTTGTTGATTGTATTTTTTTTGGGTGGGGGGTGCACTCTGTGGAGCATCATCAAAAAATGGAATTGCGCAATCTGTTCTCACCAGAATGACATTAATAAATGTTGCTTTTGTGGCTGGCTTTTTCTGTCATATTCTTTTTGTTAGTTTAAGACACTTTTCCTTCTTGGCATCAGGAATCATGCATAATTTTCATCCATCTCCTTGCCATAGGCTTCATTCATGTTAGACTCAGCGATGATTGCCTTAAGTGAAACATACAGCTGTCCTAATGGAATGGCACTCATGGTGGTTCAGCATGTATTCTTATAGAAGTGATCAATTCACACTAAATTTCCAAGGAAATGTCATATAAGAACATGCATAAGAAAAGGTAATCGCAACTGAATGTGTTCCACAGAATGCAGCATTTAAATGCAGGCCACATCAAAAACTCATTATCGGGACAAAGAAAAACATTTTCTGTCCCTGTACCACCCTTCTCCAAAGACGCCACCTGTTTCACATCTTGTCACTGCTTTGGCCATAATGACTTATTGCAAGACCAAAGAAGAAAATAAAAAAAATTCATGACGTAAATCTGCATGAATTTATCAGAAAATCTGCAGTAAGATGGTGAGATAGGATCTTGTTTCTGTGACAGCACTATGTAATGGTGTAGTTAAGTTGAGAATACATGCTTCACATCTTTACTAGGTGCACATGCACATCTGCTTTTTAATGCAAATATCAGTCAATCACAGGACAGTAAATCTGTCAAGTGCAGTGTGCGTAAAAAGTAGTCAAACATTAGAAGGGGAAATGAATACAGTCTATAAAAAATATGATCCTGTGTTCCTTTGGCAAGAGGTCATTCTAATGGGCAACATAGACTAAAAGTTATATCATAATATTTCATTTTTTCAGTAACAGTATAACATCATGAAAATGGTGCCATTCGCTGTCGCGATGGCATATTTCCGTCAGTTGGACTCCAAAAAGGAAATATATATGGGATATCACTTAGACACTGACAGCTTCGCCTCCTTAACAAGAGTTAAACAAATCACTTTGTGTTCTAAGCAGAATGCTGATGAATAATCATTTATTTTCAAAACCTGTTTGCAAATGTGCCATCATGCATTTCAGACCAAAGGACATCTCAAATTTACTGGAGCATCCAGATCAGCTATGTCATGTTAATGTGTTGTTCCTTATAATAGCGTGGAGACTAACATAATGTAATGTGGACATAGCTTAAAGTACCATTTTGCCCAATGACTGCTTCGATAGGCTCTAGCCCCAAGCAACCCATAACTGAATAAGCATGTTCAGAAAATGCATTGTTAGATGGTTGGTATCGACTATGAAATTTTTGGTATTGTGACAAATCTATATGAAATCAGTGCAGATTCAAAAAGAACAAAAAAAATGAGGGAGGATCATCTACTTTGATAGTCAGGTCTGGGAGCCTGCACTGGTGCCACGCTTCTCCGCATCCACGATGCCATGGAACCATGTAAGGACTGCAAATCCTGAACTGCAACCAACAAGGCAGACAATGGGTTGTTCCCCACCTCTTCAAAAGTAGCCATGTATTTGCTGCAGTCAGCTGAAACATGGACCTCCTCCTGGACTTCTTTACCTGCTGGGGTTCTCAACACTCATGGCACCTTTGCGAAGGATCATGCGTGGAGAATCACGCCACAGTGCAAGTGATACAGTATGCCTCATCTTAGCAATGGCACAGGAAACAAAAGGAAAGAGGTAGACGAGTTGGACTGGAAAAAAATTCACTTGAAAATTTTGTGGTTATTTATTTATTCTTGCTTTAATTTCTCCATTCATCACACATGAGCTGTTGGCACAGTACGCAATGACTGAATGAATGACAAGCAATTTAATCCAATTCAAAAACTTCTTTCGGCTGTTCCCATTGGGACTCGCCACAGCAGATCAGTCGTTTCCATCTCACCTTGTCCTCTGTATCTTCCTCTGTCACACCAGCCACCTGCATGTCCTCCCTGAGCACATCCATAAACCTCCTCTTTGGCCTCCCTTTTCTCCTCTTGCCTGATGGCTCCATCCTCAACATCCTTCTCCCTATATACCCTGGGTCCGTCCTCTGCATATGTCCAAACCATCTCAATCTCACCTCTCTGACTTTGTCTCCAAACCGTCCCACCTGAGCTGTCCCTCTGATATGTTCATTCCGAATCCCGTCCATTGTTGTCACTCCCAAAGAGAATCGCAACATCTTCAGCTCTGCCTCTTGTCTCTAAGCTGAACAACATAGCTGGTCTCACTACTGTCTTGTAAACTTTCCCCTTCACTCTTGCAGATATTCTTTGGTCATAAATTAGTCCTGCCACCTTTCTTCACCCACTCCTCCCTGCCTGCACTCTCTTCTTCACCTCTCTCCCACACTCTCCATTACTTTTACAGATGATAGCTAAATGATAAACAATGTAAACACAACCCGGAAGAACAAACTACAATGGAACTGAACAATGGCCAAAGTATGAAAGTAACAAAGAAACAAAGTGGCAAAGCAAAAATGGAACACCAAACAAACATATAATGAAAATAACCAACTAATAAAATAAAGCAGGAGCAGATGGTGATGAAAAGAAAGGGGGGAAAATAGAAACAAAGCCCCAATCAGGGTCAAAACGTGACAATCTATGCCTCTCCAGGGTAGACTCAACCTGCTCTGTATTCTCACTACAGATCACAATGTCATCTGCAAACATCATAGTCCATGGAGATTCCTGCCTGATATCATCTGTCTACCTGTCCATCACCACTGCAAACAAGAAAGGACTCAGAGCTGATCCTTGGTGTAATCCCACCTCCACCTTGAATGAATCTGTCATTTCTACTGCGCATCTCACCGCTGTCACACTATCCTTGTACATGTCCTGCACTACCCTTACATACGCTTCTGCCACTCCAGACCTCCTCATATAATACCACAATTCTTTTTGTGGCACCCTGTCATAAGCTTTCTCTAAATCCACAAACACAAAATGTAACTCCTTCTGGTCTCTATACTTCCCCATCAGTACTCTCAGAGTAAATATACAACCCCTGGCAAAAATTATGGAATCACCGGCCTCGGAGGATGTTCATTCAGTTGTTTAATTTTGTAGAAAAAATGCAGATCACAGACATGACACAAAACTAAAGTCATTTCAAATGACAACTTTCTGGCTTTAAGAAACACTATAAGAAATCAAGAAAAAAAAATTGTGGCAGTCAGTAACGGTTACTTTTTTAGACCAAACAGAGGGAAAAAATATGGACTCACTCAATTCTGAGGAATAAATTATGGAATCACCCTGTAAATGTTCATCCCTAAAACTAACACCTGCATCAAATCAGATCTGCTCGTTAGTCTGCATCTGAAAAGGAGTGATCACACCTTGGAGAGCTGTTGCACCAAGTGGACTGACATGAATCATGGCTCCAACACGAGAGATGTCAATTGAAACAAAGGAGAGGATTATCAAACTCTTAAAAGAGGGTAAATCATCACGCAATGTTGCAAAAGATGTTGGTTGTTCATAGTCAGCTGTGTCTAAACTCTGGACCAAATACAAACAACATGGGAAGGTTGTTAAAGGCAAACATACTGGTAGACCAAGGAAGACATCAAAGCGTCAAGACCAGGGGTGGGCAATCATGTGCCATGAAGGGCCGAAGCACTGCAGGTTTTCCTTGGTACCAATCACCTCAGCAGGTGATTTCATTAATGTTCAGGTGTTTCAGCAGGTGATTTCATTGAAAACCAGGTGTTTATGTTCAAGGGAGAAGCTCATCAGCAACCCACCTGCTGAGGTGATTGGTTGCAAGGAAAACATGCAGTGTCTCGGCCCTCGTTGCCCACCCCTGGTCAAGACAGAAAACTTAAAGCATTATGTCTCAAAAATCGAAAACGCACAACAAAACAAACTGGAGTCAACGTCTGTGACCGAACTGTAAGAAACCGCCTAAAGGAAATGGGATTTACATACAGAAAAGCTAAAGGAAAGCCATCATTAACACCTAAACAGAAAAAAACAAGGTTACAATGGGCTAAGGAAAAGCAATCGTGGACTGTGGATGACTGGATGAAAGTCATATTCAGTGATGAATCTCGAATCTGCATTGGGCAAGGTGATGATGCTGGAACTTTTGTTTGGTGCCGTTTCAATGAGATTTATAAAGATGGCTGCCTGAAGAGAACATGTACATTTCCACAGTCATTGATGATATGGGGCTACATGTCAGGTAAAGGCACTGGGGAGATGGCTGTCATTACATCATCAATAAATGCACAAGTTTATGTTGATATTTTGGACACTTTTCTTATCCCATCAATTGAAAGGATGTTTGGGGATGATGAAATCATTTTTCAAGATGATAATTCATCTTGCCATACAGCAAAAACTGTGAAAACATTCCTTGCAAAAAGACACATAGGGTCAATGTCATGGCCTGCAAATAGTCCGGATCTTAATCCAATTGAAAATCTTTGGTGGAAGTTGAAGAAAATGGTCCGTGACAAGGCTCCAACCTGCAAAGCTGATCTGGCAACAGCAATCAGAGAAAGTTGGAGCCAGATTGATGAAGAGTACTGTTTGTCACTCATTAAGTCCATGCCTCAGAGACTGCAAGCTGTTATAAAAGCCAGAGGTGGTGCAACAAAATACTAGTGATGTGTTGGAGTGTTCTTTTGTTTTTCATGATTCCATAATTTTTTCCTCAGAATTGAGTGATTCCATATTTTTTCCCTCTCCTTCGTCTAAAAAAGTAACCATTACTGACTGCCACAATTTTTTTTTTCCTGATTTCTTATAGTGTTTCTTAAAGCCAGAAAGTTGCCAATTGAAATGACTTTAGTTTTGTGTCATGTCTGTGATCTGCTTTTTTTCTACAAAATTAAACAACTGAATGAACATCCTCCGAGGCCGGTGATTCCATAATTTTTGCCAGGGGTTGTAGTTCTTTTTCTTGGCCCGAAACCATATTGCTGCTCACAGATCTTCACCTGTTTTCTAAGCATAGCTTCTACTACTCTTTCCCATAACATCACGCAGAGGCTGATCAACTTTATGCCTCTGCATTTACTGCAGCTCTGCACATCACCCTTGTCCTTAAAAATGGGAACTAGCACACTTCGTCTCCACGCCTCAGGCATCATCTCACTTTTCAAGATTTTATTAAGCAGTCTGGTTAGAGACTCCACTGCCATTTCTCCTAGACATTTCCATGCTTCCACTGGAAGCACTCTTTCCACACTCTTCATCCTCTTCATAGCTGCCCTCACTTCATCCTTACTAAATCTCTTGCACTTCCTGATTTACTCAAGATATTCCCTCCACCTTCTCAACACTCTCTCCTCACTTGTCAGCACATTACCATCTGCATCTTTGAACACCTTAACCTGCTGCATAATCATTTCTAGCTCAGTCCGTTTGTGTGGCCAGTCGGTACAAGTCCTTTTCTCCTTCCTTACTATTCAACTTCATTTACAGCTTGCTATATGCTTTTGTGTTAGCTTTTGCCACTTCTCTTTTTGCCTTGCGCTGCATCTCTTTATACTCCTGTCTACTTTCTTCATCTCTTTGACTATCCCCATTCTATTTTGCCATCGTCTTTCTCCTTATGCTTTCCTGGGCATCTTCATTCCACCCCCAAGTCTCCTTGCCTGCCTTCCAGTGTCCAGATGTCACACCCAGTACCTTCTTTGCTGTCTCCATCACTAGATCTGCAGTACTTAACCTTCAACACAATCTTAACATAATCTTTTAAACATAACCTTTAAAATGACTCCAGCACCATTTCTCTCCCAATCCACACCGTGATACAGTGACTTTAACCCACCACCTATTCTTTTGCTCTTACTTCCCTTCCACTTGGTCTCTTGCACACACATTATGTCAAAGTCAGCTTTATTGTCAAATATGCTATACATGCTCGACATACAGCACAGATGAAACCCTGGCCTCAACTGATCCGGTATGGAAATTCTTGGAAAGATGCCCTTCCTGATGCAACCCTATCCAGGCTTGTACTCACAATGTACACTCGCAGTGTACTCGCTGTACACCCCATGTGGATGAGTTAATCCAATTCAAAAACATTTAATCAAAAAAGAAATTTTGCATTTACCCTTTGTCACAGTAAAAAACAAAACAAAACAAAACAAAAACCTGTGCCTGATGCAGGTCTCTGCCTCATGAAATTAAAGCTACTGTATGTATCTTTTGAGGAAGGAAGTACCGTATTTTCCGGACTATAAGTCGCACTTTTTTACATGTTTTGGCCGGGGGTGCGACCTATACTCCGGTGCGACTTATAAATGAAAAATATACCGGTAGGATCTCAATTAATTTACTGTAACAAAACAATTTTACGTGACAGAGTCGATCTATGTTTTAAAATGGCCACCAGAAAAGGAAATGCAATGCATCATGGACACTGTAGTATGGCGGCCGTCCTATAAGTCACGCTGGTCGCGATAACCAATCAGAGAACAGAACGTTGGATGCGTATTCCTCACCTCACCCACAGCGTGTGAAGCTGACGAATACGGTGCTTGCTGTTATTCCGGCATGGCGAACAAAACAGCTTCAATCCTTGGATATCAGTGTGAGCAGAGTGTTTAAGTTGACGCTGAGAGCTGCGTGGGAGCACCGGGTGAGCGACGGTGGAGGATTAGTGTGTGCACTTGGAAGGAGCTGGCGTCGAAGATTGTGAATAGCGTTTGAAGCAGACGAACATGGTGTTTATTCCGGGACGGCTAACAAAACAGCTTCAACCCTTGGATATCAGTGTGAGCAGAGTTGACGCTGAGAGCTGCATGGGAGCACTGAGCGACGGCGGAGGATTAGCGTCTGCACTTGGAAGGAGCTGGATCGACAACGCTGGGTGGTCATGAGCTGCGCAGGTAGGTGCTGCATGGTTCGGCTCGCAATGTCGTCCGCAAAATACAAACATATCTGTAGGTAAAATGCAGCTCACGAGAGGGCACTCAAGGCTTGTGTGACTGTTCCTGCGACTTCTGACTACCACAGAAAAATAAAAATTTCAACGTTACTGATAACTTAACAAGACAACGGAGAAGGCCCGAAAAAATGCCACCAAAAAGAAAATCATACTCTGCAGATTGTAAGTTACGACTGGTGAAATATGCATCTGAAAACGGTAGCCGTCACAATATTATCATCTGAACTTTTCATGTTAAGTTAACATACCTGTATGTCCATGGGACTTATAGTCCAGTGCAACTTATTTATGGTTTATTTTTCTTTATAATGATAAAGTGGCTGGTGCGACTTGTACTCCGGTGCGACTTATTTATGGTTTATTTTTCTTTATAATGGATAAAGTGGCTGGTGTGACTTATACTCCGGTGCGACTTATAGTCCGGAAAATACGGTAGATGCTGTGCCCAACCAATGTAATGTGTTTTTAACCATGTAAACATTGCTTATAACCTATGTATAACATAAAATGACATGAAATATAAAATAACCAAATATGAAATTGCTTGTGTTGTAGTTCTTGCAGTTGATTAAAAAACATCATATTAACATTATTTATTTAATTCCATTGTACACTGATGTCTGAGAAGGATGTTGAGGCACACCGGGAACTGGAAACAGACTCAAATGCAATGAGGCAGGTTTTGTGAAAAAAAGACAAAGGTAACCATTTATTGTGAATGTGCTGATGAGGTGGATCAGGTGGAGACCAGGAGGTGAAGTCACTGGAGGACAGGCCACAGGTACAGGTTGCCAGGTGAGCCAGTGGAGCGGGTGGCGGCTGCACAATGCAACAGAAGGAAAAAATACGATGAGCAGAGTAATCCAGGAAAAACACAAGGATTGTCAGGATCGGACTAGGCGTGGCACAGAAGGTGGATGGACACAAATGCAAAACTCATATGGACAGGTGTGATTGTATAAAGGCTTGCAAAACTCACAGAGACTGGTGTGATAGTAAAAAGGCTTTATTTCAAAAAGGCAGGCAGGAATTCGGTACACAAGTAGACAGTCAGAGAGGCGGCGGTACAGGCAGGCGACAGGCAAAGGCGAGGTCCAAAAACATGCACTGGTCAAAACACAAGGCAGCAATGGTCATGGGCTGAGGCGAGAGCAAGGTCAAAGGCAGAACATGGTCAAAAATTCAAAAACACCGCAGAGCAAAACAGAGCAAGCCAAAGGCCTGGAACGTGAACTAGAAAGCACAAACGAACTGGCAGGGAGTGGAGAAAGTGAGGGGTTTAAATAACAGGTGCAGTAATTAGGAAAACAAGACACAGGTGTCAGGGAAAGTACTGGAAGGGGCGTGGCCAGACAAGACAGAGGTGAGGCAGGAGTAGAGTGACAGGTGGGCGTGACTAAAAGAAACAGACTGACTGAAAATCAAACCTCAACCAACTGTGATAAAAACTGAAAAACCTAACACAGAGAAGAAGAAAACAAAAGAGTGCCAACATAAGACAGTGATCAACAAGAAAATAAAGACATAGACCACACTAGAATGGGACCAACAAGTAGCAACAGTAAACAGAAAATACAACTAATGACTACCCAGAAAATAAAGGATAAACAGAGCATAAAACCAATGACAAAAGTAATATGCACAGAAAAGAGATACTCAGAACAAAACCAAAACAAGACTTAACAAGTGACTAAAATACAATGGCCAAATACATATAACCAGGGACTGAAATCATGATAAACAGAAAATTAAAGACCCAGGATCGAAGACTGATACACACATGAGTCCAGATAATAACAAGAGCCCAGAATGGGCTGAATCATGACAAGGATAAACAAGCTAAGAAGATGATGACAATTCTCAGGCCAGGTTACCGCTTACCACCTTCAGTTCAGCTCAGGATTAAATAGGACACGATAATCAGTCGAGGTGCGCTACAGCCACAGGTGAGGTCAGTCAGCTCTCCGCCAGCAGAAAAACACAGAAGGGAGGGAGAGACAAACACAGAGCCCAGACCGATTTCCCAGACCACAATGGGACACCCCCCCCCCACACACACACACACACACACACACCACCCTAATGATGATGAAAGTCCCGGACAAGACCAGGTTCCAAGATGAGGGAGTGGGACACCCAGGAGCACTGTTCAGGTCCATAATCATCCCAGTCCACCAGCTACTGAAGACCCCAATGGTGCACATCCAGGAGGTACGCGGGAGGGGGCTTGGTTGGAGGGCACAAAGGGCTCATCCGGACCAGCTGGTGATAGGCACTGTGGAAGACAGGGTGGATCAGAAGTGACCTCGGAAGGCGCAAGCGGACTGCACAGTGTTAATTATTCGGTCTACTACAAAGCCACACTTCCTTACCCAGGATGGCAGGACTGTGCCAGGGTCTGATGGCCCGGTCTCTGAATCCCAGTAGCACAGAACTGGTGGTGGTCCAGAAACTTTGGCAGCACCAGAAGTGCGCCTGAACAGAGGGCATGGCCAATTCCTCTTCTTGCTCTGGGAACAGAAGGTGGTTGGTAGTCCAAAGAACACTTGTAGGGGGTAAGTCCTGTGGCCATGTACACGTGGGAGTTATGAGGGTATTCTGTCCAGGGTAGATGTGCAGCGGAGTGCAGACTCCAATTCCTGGTTGGCCTGTTCCATCTGGCCGTTGAACTGGGAGTGGAACCCAGAAGACAGACTGACCATAGTCCCCAAGGCCGAACAGAACACCTTCCAGACATGGGTGGTACAACCCCAATTCCAGTGAAGTTGGGACGTTGTATAAAATGTAAATAAAAACAGAATACAATGATTTGCAAATCCTCTTCAACCTATATTCAATTGAATACACCACAAAGACAAGATATTTAATGTTCAAACTGATAGACTTTTTTATTTTTGTGCAAATATTTCCTAATTGTGAAATGAATGCCTGCAACACATTTCAAAAAAGTTGGGACGGGGCAACAAAAGACTGGGAAAGTTCATGAATGCTCAAAGAACACCTAATTGGAAACAGGTGAGTGTCATTATTGGGTATAACGGGAGCATCCCCGAAAGGCTAAGCTGTTCACAAGCAAAGATGGGGCGAGGATCACAACTTTGTGAACAACTGCATGAAAAAATAGTCCAGCAGTTTAGGAACAATGTTTCTCAATGTTCAATTGCAAGGAATTTAGGGATTCCATCATCCACAGTCCATAATATAATCAGAAGATTCAGAGAATCTGAAGAACTTTCTACATGTAAGCAGCAAGGCCGAAAACCAACATTAGATGCCTGTGACCTTTGATCCCTCAAGTGGCACTGCATTAAATCTGACATCATTGTGTAAAGTATCTCAGGAACAGTTTGTCGCTACATCAACAAGTGCAAGTTAAAACTCTACGATGCAACGCGAAAGCCATACATCAACAACATCCAGAAACGCCGCCGCCTTCTCTGGGCCCGAGCTCATTTGAAATGAACAAACGCAAAGTGGGAAAAGTGTGCTGTGGTCTGATGAGTCCACATTTCAAATTGTTTTTGAAAATCATGGACGTCATGTTCTCCGGATAAAAGAGGAAAATAGACCATTGTTACCAGCACAGAGTTCAAAAGCCAGCATCTGTGATGGTATGGGGATGTGTTAGTGCCCATGACATGGGCAACTTACACATCTGTGATGGCACCATCAATTCTGAAAGGTACATCCAGGTTTTGGACCAACACATGCTGCCATCCAAGCAATGTCTTTTTCAGGGATGTCCCTGCTTATTTCAGCAAGAAAATGCCAAGCCACATTCTGCACATGTTACAACAGCGTGGCTTCGTAGTAAAAGAGTGCGGGTACTAGACTGGTCTGCCTGCAGTCCAGACCTTTCACCCATTGAAAATGTGTGGCGCATTACAAAGTGCAAAATACAACAACTGAGACCCCAGAGTGTTGAACAACTGAAGTGGTACATCAAGCAAGAATGGGAAAGGATTCCACATACAAAGCTTCAACAATTAGTGTCCTCAGTTCCCAAATGATTACTGAGTTTTGTTAGAAGGAAAGGTGATGTAACACAGCGGTAAACATACCACTGTTCCAGCTTTTTGACATGTGTTGCAGGCATCCATTTCAAAATGAGCAAATATTTGCACAAAAACAATAAGGTTTATCAGTTTGAACATTAAATATCTTGTCTTTGTGGTGTATTCAATTGAATATAGGTTGAAGAGGATTTGCAAATCATTGTATTCTGTTTTTATTTACATTTTACACAACGTCTCAAAGTCATTGGAATTGGGGTTGTAAACTGGAGGTGACGATCTGCCACGATTTCCAACGGGATGCCATGCAGATGGAAGATGTGGTGGACTAAGATGTCAGTGATTTTTCGGGCTGTGCGGCGCTTGGAGAGGGGGATGAAGTGTGCCACCTTGGTGAGCCAATCGACAGTGGTAAGAATCACTGTGCACCCGTGGGATGGTGACAGTCCAGTGATGAAATCCATTCCAATGTGAACTGTGGGGAAAGTGCATCCGGTTTGGTCTTGTTCTATCTTGGTTTGTAGGTGATGGAAAAGCTGAAACATCCAATAAACAGGGCCCACCTGGCTTGATGGGCATTGAGTCTCTTAGCATTCTGTATGTATGTGAGCTTCCTGTAATCAGTCCAAATAATGAATGGTATAGCAGATTCCTTTAACCAGTGATTCCACTCTTCCAAATCCATCTTAATGGCTAACAGTCCCTGGTTACCAATATCATGATTAACCTCAGCTGGGGACAGGCGGTGTGAAAAGAACACACAAGGGTGTAAACGATTATCAACGTGACTGGACCACCCTGGTCCCACTATCGGTATGTATGGGAGTAGTGGTAAACAGGTGTTTAAGGTGTGTAAAGCCCTGGGTGGCAGCAGGTGTCCATCTAAAGGGTGTTTTAAGAGATGTGAGGGGTATGAGTGGTGAGGCTACCTGACTAGTTGCATATGAATATATGCAACTACAGTCAGAAAAAAAAATTGGCGAAAACAAGAAAATGCTACAGTCGTTTGAGATTGGTGGGAGCCAGCACAGATTTTCTCATTGTCCAGTTGTATCTACCTTTGAGCAATGACAAACCCTAAGAATGAGACACATGAAAGATGGAAAGCACATTTTTCAGCCTTAAGGAACAGCCGGTTCTCCCACAGCCACTGGAGAGCCTGATGAACTTGCATCCGGTGTTCTTCTAAGATCTTGGAGAAGATGAGGATATCATTGAGATAGATGTCCACAAAGCGGTCCAGTAAGTTACGCAGTACATCATTAACTAGGGTGTGGAAGGTTGCAGGAGCATCATTACCAGATGGTAAAAATAACCCAGAGGGTTCTTAAAGGCCATCTTCCACTCATCTCCCACCCTCATATGAACCACGTGATAGGCATTACGGAGGTCCATTTTGGTGGAAATAGAGGCCCAATGAAGGAGTTTAAAGGTGGAGCCCAGGAGGGGAAGAGGATACTTGTTCTTGATGGTTATGTTGTAATCAACACAAGGATAGATAGTGCCGTCCTTCTTCCCAACGAAGAAGAAACCGGCACCCACCAGGGATGAAGACGGCTGGATGACCCCTGAAGCCAGGGACTCCTGTTCTATTGATTGCATTCCCGGTGGTTCAGATTAAATAACCTGCTGGATGGTAGGGTGGCTGCAGGTAGCAAATCGATGTAACAGTCATAAGGACTACGAGGGGTAATGACAGGGCCCTGTCTTTGCTGAAGACAGGGACGAGGTCATGATAAACTCTGAGAGTCTGATACAAATCCACAGAGGTGTCAACAAAGAGGGATACGTGGGTCTTACTGGTGGGAAAGGTGGGTCGCAGGCAGAGGGAGTGGCACCTCTTGCTCCACCGGGTAGTAGAGCCTATAGACCAGTCAAGGTATGGGTTATGGTGGCGTACCCATGGCTGTGGAAGAGGAGAATACATCGAATTGTATCTCCTCATGGTGGCTACTGGATGTAATAAGATGGAGTGGAACAGTGCAGTGGGTGATGGAGGTGAGTGGAGAATCATCTAATGACTGAAACCCAAGAGTGCTGTGCAGTTCTTCTAGGGGGATATTGAGTTTATCAACAATATGTCGGCCAATGAAGATGCCTCTGTCAATCAAGGTGGAAAAATTGTTCTGTTGAAACTGGAGGATCGACAGGATTTGCGTCTTGGATGGAGAAGCACCCGTGGTACTCACCAACCACCCAGACGCTGTTGGTGTGCAACTCTTTTGGTGGAAGGGGCAATTACATGGATGTGCCCCTTAAGGCTACAATAAATGCAGTCCCCAGTCTGTCTGAGGTGTGCTCTCTCTTCAGTGGAGTGCCAGGACTTGCTGATCTGCATTGGGCTGTCGGCAGGGGTGCCGCAGGGCTGGGAAGTGACGGACTGGTGGAGGAAGAGACGACCTGCATCGATGGAGGGAGGGAGGACCAAGATGGTTGACCCCTCTGGGCACGCTGCCTATTTCACTTCTGCAACCAGTTGTTAAGGCAGATGCAAAACACAATTAATTTGTCCAGCGTCTGTGGTTCATCTCTAGCCTCCAGCTCATCCCATAATTGATCGGAGAGGCCATTTCTAAAGGCCACGCATAAGTCCATAGAATCCCAGCCAGCTCCCGCAGTGAGAATGCAGAAGTCGACAGAGAACTTGGTCACACTCCACAAACCTTGGCAAATCTGAATTATATTTGTGCCACTGAGAAAAACAATTTCTGTCCAAAACAAGAATTCTCTGACTTGTATTGGACATGTAATATTGGACTTTAGAATGACCTAATACTTTGTCATTCCTGATGCTGCCCACGCAGAGGCAGTGTTTGTCTCTCGTGGCTTTTTTTCTCAACATCAATCCCACGTGGGGTCGCTGATCAATCCACATGGAACTGGTGGTTTTGATTGGTTTATGGCATGTGTTTTTTCCCCCAATGATAAGAGAATGTTTTTTCCCCCTGGTCACAGAAGAGGAATGAGGAAAGACGTGCACGCATGTGCGTTGAATGCAGTGCCTCCACAACCAAATACATGACTATATGGTCAATTTTGGTTTTGTTTAAAATGTGCATTTAACACTAAATCATAAAAGGACAGTGATGTTTTCTTTACCCTTGTAAATGCTGCAGACAGAGAAGAGAAAAGAGGGAGCGAAGTCTTGTTCACGTGAGTGTTGGCGGAGTGCAGCATGGAGAACCGCTCCACACACATTACCATAATAAATCAGTAAAATGCCCTCTCAAAATTAATAATGATTTTTCAAGTTTTACTTAGTCTATCAACAAAATTTAAAAATTGGTATATAGGTTGAAGTCTGCACTTTCAACAAACATGCAAACTGAAACTGAAAGCATGAGAAAATGATGGGAGGACGACTTAATTCGGCCATGTGACTTTGACGCATATCCGCATCAAACAATTCTAGAGGGTTAAATCATGTACAAATAAATACGAAAACAAACCATCCTGTGTGAAGAAACACCATTAAATAAATATGAAATTAGCAGACAATAGCAGCCAAGTGCTCATTAATATGAACATATTCTCTTCACTTCCACACACCTGGAGAGAACGTAACATCGAATAAGACACATATTGATGTGTGTATGTTTTAGTTTAGCAAATTGTCTACCTATGCAGTTAACTGTGAGTTTAAGGCAACAAGCTTCAAATTCACTTTCCCGTGAAAGGGGTGCTTTTCACGGCTGGGGTACTGAATTCAGCACAACATCATTCACTGTGTGTCCTCGATGGCCAGCTTAATTAGTCAACAGTTTGCTTTTAAGCCCCTTTCACACCAGGCCTGCTTTGCGTTGTGTCATGCGGCGTCATGACAACGCTAAGTTGATGCAACCTAGTGCCGAGTTTATGCAGCCTAACGCCACAATACCAATGAAGAATGCAAAGGCTGACGCAAAAGGGACACCAAAAAATTAAGCATGTGTAATTTGTTCACGGATTTCTGGCATCAAGCACTGGACGCAGAAAGGACGTACTTTTCATGCAAGTTGAGGCAACTTAACGGTACTTAACATGACTTTATGTCACACCCACACAATATAGTAATGCTACCTGACACCAATTTATGATTCCTGCTGTGCTCCATTGTTGTTGATCTATAAATCAGACAGGATTGTTGTTGAACTTTTTATACTGTGTACACAATGCAGTAAAACTATACTGCTCAAAGAACATGTGAACAATTAAAAGAAAAAATTGCTCATTACAGCCTGGCTGCAGCTCCTCGCGCCCACCTCCTGAAGTTCTCTCATGATTGTGTTAATGATTACTTTTGGATTACATTTCAAAGTCATCCTACCCAACCTTGTAAATAAAGTCAATTAAGTCCAGCTCACAGACATGTCCACATCAAATATACTCTTCTCAGAGGACATCTCCACGTCCATGCACGAATGGTCCGCGCGCAGGTGCACGTGAATGGCAGCTGCAGCTCCGCAGTCACAGGAAGAATGATAAACTGTAACAGAGATCAGAGCGCACACCTGCAGTGCTCCACAAGAAGAGAAACTAGAACACACATCAGAGTGCACACCTGCAGCGCGGCACAGGAAAAATGATAAACCAGAAAAGAAATCAGATAAGAGAAATCAGTAATAAAGAAGATGAACTCCTGGAAATAATGTATTCTGAGTTTTTCCAATGTATGAACTCCATCTTCATGTCCATGCAGTCTGCTCTCCCCCTGCTGTGTGCAACTGACACAGACATTCCTGTGTTATTAGATACGCAACATATGCAACTGGAAGCAGGCCCGGTGTGAAAGGGGCTTAAGTAACATCAGAACAATAAGTGCCTGAAATCATAGATTTTCCTTTTCTTTTCCTTTTTTATGACAAGCACATGAAAATGCTCAGATGATTTATGCATAAAACAGCACACAGGACTCGTGTACGGACACGCAGCACTTTCACTCCAGGAGTGGATCTAGTATCAGGTGGGGGGACTTGACTCCTGGAGGATCCTGGAAAATTTTAAAAATATAAAAATTTTTCCTGCATTCTGAGACAATCAAAGTAGATAAATACCGCCTGCAGTCATAGTTTTTATTTCAAAGACTGTAAATCTTCAGACAGTGTCTTCAGTCAGATGAACTGTGCACTGTAGTAATTAATTCTACACGCAGCAGCTTTCATCAGTCAGCCTTTTTATGTAAGACCTTTCACATATTTTATCACACAGTTTATGTTAAATGTCAAATACAAATAATCACAAAATCAGCAAATATAGTTTAACTAAGATAAAACAGTATAATTCTGAACAGAAGAAATGTAAATGTAAGATTTGTCTTAAAGCATTCAGCATAAATGAACTTTCTTACATCAGCAGGCAAACAGTTCCACAGTCTTGGCGCATGGAGGCAAATGCTCTAAAATTTGTTGACTTCTTAACCCTGGGAACACAGAACAGCCTGTGATGGCACGACAGAAGACACATGAGGTTTGAGAAGTTCAGTTTTTTTGCTAAGATTAGTTGCTCATATAAGCTCACAGGTGTCAACATCACAAACACAATATGAAACCATTAGATTTGTGTATGTGTGTGTGTGTGTGTGTGTGTGTGTGTGTGTGTGTGTGTGTGTGTGTGTGTGTGTGTGTGTGTGTGTGTGTGTGTGTGTGTGTGTGTGTCAGACTGAGCCGAAGCCAAGGACATACTACTTTATCATTTCTGCCTTTGTCAGACAATAATGTGGCTGCTGTCTTGTTCAGTCAGTCTTGTTGGACTCGGGGTTCTGTTTCTGGAAGGTTCAACAACCAGCACAGGCAACACAAAGTCAAGTTGGTATTCATGGAGCTGAAATCCACTTCAGGCTTCTGTTCAGTATTGCCACAGCTCAGAGGTGAGAGGAGTGACACAAATGAGTGCGAGTTTCATTCAGCTTCGGCAGCGTAAAGATGGGTTTTGTTATTTTGGTGGCAGGTCAGTCTAAGAAGACAGAAAAACAGCTGTCAGAAGCATACCTCGCCATGCAGCAAAGAGCATTTCCAGCTACAAAACATTTTTAATGGTACACTACTATGTACACAATTAAATGGAGGTCACAGCTGTGTGTGGAAAGAAAACAGAAAAGTACTGCCACGGGCACTGTAGCTCACCTGGATCAATCAATCAATCAACAACTTTATTAATCCCACAAGGGGCAATTTCATTTGAGCAGTCCGTTTAAGAAAAACTCAAATACAATAACAATATATAACAACAATAAAACTAATAAAAAACAAATAAAACAGACTTAAGAAGTTAAAATGAATATCAAGAATAAATAAATAAAAACATGGCAGACCTACGGAGCATTTAAAAGTCGAATCACCGAAGGTATAAAAGACTTTAAAAACTGGTTGGTTCTACACACTGGGGACGCATAGCGGCGTCCTAAAGGAAGCAGGGAAAACGCTCCTAAAAGAACATGACCTGACATAGCCAAGATTATTTCAGCCATCTGGAGCATCTGTTGATTACAAAAAGAGTGTAAGTCTCTTTGTTTCACTTCGATAATCTTTGAACAAATTTTAACAATGTTGTTCAGGCTGTTTCTGTCTTTCACTGAGAGACTGTGAAACCAGCAGATAAATGAAAAACACAAAAGACTCTCAGTAAAAGACATAAAAATGACAAAGGATTGCAGGTCTGACAGAAAAAGAGTTCAGTTTACAGAGAAGATAAATTCTCTGCTGTCCTCGCTTCACAATGGCATCTGTGTTAACATCAAACTTCAGCTTGTCATCAAAAATAGTCCCCAAATACTTATATGATGTGACAAGTTCCACTTTTTCATTGTGTATGATACTCTCCTTGGCCACATCCCTGCTACGTCTGAAGTCAATGATCATTTCTTTAGTTTTGGACACATTTAAATCCAAAAAGTTGTTATCACACCGACAAATAAAATCTGATGAAACAGCTCCGTGGTCTGATTCTGAAATGTGAAGAAGAGACAACAGTACAATATCATCAGAAAATTTAACCAAATAACTGTTGTCTTGAGAACTCCTACAGCTGTCTGTATACATAATAAAAAGGAGGGGTGAAAGAACGCACCCTTGTGGTGAGCCTGTGGACAACATGACAGAATCCGAGAAGCAGCCATTTACAAAGACCCTCTGCTCATGGTCAGATAAAAAATTAAAAATCCATAAAACCAGCTGGTGAGGCAGGTGGAAGTCATCACTCAGCCTTTGTACTAAAAGATGCGGCTGCATTGTATTGAATGCTGACTACAAGAGATCATAGTTTCAGCTAGAAAAGTGGACATGACTAAACTTGAAAGATCGTATCAAGGTCACAATTAAATAATCTTAAAAACTTGTTGGATATGTTTTGGAGCTACCTACTAGCTACCCATGGTCCAATTTCCACCTCAATATCTTTAAAAACCGCTGACCAATGGCTCTAGGTGACTTTTTCAGTATGGCCACCATGGCAACCATGTTTGACATTGGATTGGAATGCCTCGAACAAACTTTGGTGCCCTTATATAGGATGGAAAATTTATGCTGAGTTTCAGCTTCACTGGCTCAGTTTTGGAGAAGAAGATGTTTACACATGCCAACGCCAATCCTGACAGACAGGTGGCCCCCAACATTAGCCCATCGGACCTTTGGTCTCGGTGAGCTAAAAATTTGCAAAAACCATCAGATTTTGTTTTTTGCCTTGCTCATTGTGACTCACATAGTAAATTTCATCTTAAATGCTCCATAAATGGCTGACAATTGGCTATAAATGACATTTTCAAGATGGCAGAATGTGAAACCGGATTGGAATGCCTCAAACAAACTTTTGGTCTCCTCATGGGAAACATGCACACCAATTTTCAGCCTCATTGGTACAGCAGTTTTGGAGAAGATTTTTACATACGACAATGGACAGGCGATCCACGGCATAAGCCCACTGGAACTTCGGTCCAGGTGAGCTAAAACCCAGTGGGATTTTGGCAGTATTTGACACACCACGTTCATCTTTTGCATTCTGAGAAACCAACATTCTTGAGAATGTGTGAACTTTTGACTCCCTGGGTGCAATGTTAAGTCACTAACTGGCTGTCATCAGTAAACAACATCAATCAGGCCTGATTTTCTTGATTTTCTTTGGAATCATGACAGAAACAGGGCTAGAAATGTGCCACTGGGAGACCAGCTTTGGGTGGATTACAGAATTGCTCTGGCAAGATCAGGCAAAAGTCAGTAATTTCTGTGAAGATCAGGTTCATTGGAGTCAAACGTCAGTTTGACGAAGCCCTGACTGTCTTCGTGCCTATGGGTACTGTTATCTAGTCATCTATAAAATGTTAAAAATGTCGGCTGCCCATGCAGTAAAATGGTCCTCAATAGCCCAGTTTTGTTTTTTGATTTGTCATTGTGCTTATCAGTATATGCAGTTTAATCAGTGAGGTTGTGGTGCTTCTAACACTTTGGCATGGATAAAATTTCTAGATATTTTTTTTAAATAAAGCTTGCTGAAGGTGCTATGTGAGTGATTTATTATCCAACATCATGACCGCATTAGACAGTGTGTGCCTTTATTGTTGTATGCAAATTTTATGCAAGTACCATAAGCAAATGCAGTGTGTCTGCAAACATGCAACCTGGTCTCACGGCAAGTCGTGATTCAGCAGCACGAAATATACATTAATCTATTGGTTCATGATATTGTATTGAAAAGGGCCTTATTTTCGTCACGACAGCACAAATTCATTCTCATTCATTCCGTAATGGCTGCACGAAATTAAAAGTGAAGCGGGGGTCGGGGGGGTTATGGTTAAGTGGGGGGGGGGTAAGATTCGGTTATGGTTAAGGTTAGGGTCAGGGCTAGGAGTAGAGTTAGGAATAGTTAGTTTAAAAAAAAACCTTGTCACAAAAATTTGACTCATTTCGTCACGGGAGCACAAAAAAGAAAAAAAAAAGAAAAAACGTGAGACTGGGCTGAAACATGGTGCTAACATACCGTGCATCCAGAAAGTATTCACAGCGCTTCACTTTTTCCACATTTTATTTTACAGCCTTATTCCAAAATGGAGTAAATACATTTTTTCCTCTCAAAGTTCTACACACAACACCCCATAATGACAATATGAAAAGTTTTTTTTAATGTTTCCAAATTTGTTAAAAATATTAAACATTAAAAATATAAAACTAAGAAATCACATGTATATAAGTATTCACAACCTTTGCTCAATGCTTTGTTGATGCACCTTTGACAGCAATTACAGCCTCAAGTTTTCTTTAATCTGATTACACAAGCTTGGTGCACCTATCTTTGGGCAGTTTTGTCCATTCCTCTTTGCAGCACCTCTCAAGCTCCATCAGGTTGGATGGAGAGCGTTGGTTGACAGCCATTGTCAGATTTCTCCAGAGATGTCCAATCGGCTTCAGGTCTGAGATGATCAGTGGAAACAGGATGCACCTGAGCTCAAGTTTGAGCTTCATGTCAAAGGCTGTAAATACTTAGGTACATGTGATTTCTTTGTTTTTATTTTTAATAAATTTGCAAAAAAAAAAAAAAAAAAACACCTTTCACATTGTCATTGTGGGGTATTCTGTGTAGAATTTGAGGACAAAATGAATTTCATCCATTTTGGAATAGGGCTGCTACATAAAAAATGTGGAAAAGAGATGCGCTGAATACTTTACTGATGCACCGTATACCTTCGTTGTTGTTTGCTGTTTGATGTCACATAATCCCTCATCAGTGCATCTTTTTGCGCTGCAGCTGAATCAACAGAATTGCTCTCTGAAGAGGAAGAGCATGCTGCTGCTGTCACACCTCAGCCCAGAGACCATCGCTGAGATCAACCTCAAGGATGAAGACAGGGAGGAAGAGGATGAAGATGTACATACACTTAACAAAATTTGCTTGTCACCTGACAGCAGGAACATGATCTCAGGTACCTGGTGTCTCCATGTCACGCCAAGTCTCATGCATGTACTGATCACAGAAACACTGCACAAGGAAAGTAAAGAATCCTGCAGGAAAATTCAACTGTAACATTAAAAAGCCTCTTTCAGATATTTCTTTTAGATTTAAAATGTTCATGTTGTGACTGTTTTCACAGTAGAACTCTGACACTTAGAGAAAAGAAGATCCAGACTTGACTTATTTCATCCCTGACAGTTTACGATAAAGAATTATTTATGTAATCATCTGGTGCAGACAGAGACGGAAGAAAAGTCCCGTTCGCAGAACGCACGCACACACACACATACACACACACACACACACACACAAAGCCACGTGGGGTCTGTCCGCACTCCTGCTGCAACCACTATGCCACTATGACGATGCCCAGATATGGACTTCATATCGGCTGTTCCTGGTGTCTATAGAAAACCCTATAGATGACATCACACAGGCTTCGTCCAGAATATACAGTGCATCTGGAAAGTATTCACGGCGCTTCACTTTTTTCACATTTTGTTATGCTACAGCCTTATTCCATAGCTTTTTGGATAAGGATGCATTTTATTATTGGAGGAACTAACTTGTGAAAGTACCGCCCTCACCTCAACGTCCGAGGCATCTACTTCGACCACAACCTGCCGACTGGGGTCAGGGAGGAGTAGCATGGGGGCGGACGTAAACCTTTTCTGTAGCTTCCGGAAAGCTTCCTCACACTCACGAGACCAGACAAAGGCCTGGTGAATGGAGGTAAGATTGTGTAAGGGAGCCGCCACGGTACTAAATTTTCGTATGAACTTTCGATAAAAGTTCATCAATTCATCATCATCAATTTTATTTATATAGCGCCAAATCACAACAAACAGTTGCCCCATGGCGCTTTATATTGGAAGGCAAGGCCATACAATAATTACGTAAAAACCCCAACGGTCAAAACGACCCCCTGTGAGCAAGCACTTGGCGACAGTGGGAAGGAAAAACTCCCTTTTAACAGGAAGAAACCTCCAGCAGAACCAGGCTCAGGGAGGGGCAGTCTTCTGCTGGGACTGGTTGGGGCTGAGGGAGAGAACCAAGAAAAAGACATGCTGTGGAGGGGAGCAGAGATCAATCACTAATGATTAAATGCAGAGTGGTGCATACAGAGCAAAAAGAGAAAGAAACGCTCAGTGCATCACGGGAACCCCCGAGCAGTCTAAGTCTATAGCAGCATAACTAAGGGATGGTTCAGGGTCACCTGATCCAGCCCTAACTATAAGCTTTAGCAAAAAGGAAAGTTTTAAGCCTAATCTTAAAAGTAGAGAGGATGTCTGTCTCCCTCATCCGAATTGGGAGCTGGTTCCACAGGAGAGGAGCCTGAAAGCTGAAGGCTCTGCCTCCCATTCTACTCTTACAAACCCTAGGAACTACAAGTAAACCTGCAGTCTGAGAGCGAAGCGCTCTATTGGGGTGATATGGTACTATGAGGTCCCTAAGATAAGATGGGACCTGATTATTCAAAACCTTATAAGTAAGAAGAAGAATTTTAAATTCTATTCTAGAATTAACAGAATAGAATTTAAAATTCTTCTTGGCAAAGACTAGAAACCGTTGGACTTCCTTGCAATTGCAAGGAGTATCCTATTCCGCTATAGCTGCCGTTTTGGTTGGATCCATCTGAATCTCCCCCTCAGATATCACAAACCCCAAGAAAGACACAGTGGGTTTGTGGAACTCACATTTTTGTTGTGAAAGTGTAGGAACACGGACCCACAACAGGGGGCGCAAATGAACGGACAATGGAGGAAGTCAAATAACAACACTTTACTGTTGTGAATGAGCACAACAAACACGGCAGGTCACAATAGTATGCAATGAAGTCAATTTACAGAACGTGTCATGTGGGCAGGCTCGAAGATAAGAGACGTCTGTCCAAAGCAGAACCGGAACCACACGATTTCCTCCGCCACCGAACCCCAGGAATACTGGAGCCGCCAAGTCCCGAACTCCCAGGTGGCCACTGCCTCCGCTTGTCGGATCTGGTACTGCTGGCGAGGAACAAAAACAGTTAGATGTAGGTGTGTTTATACCCAGCAACACGTATGGTGGGAAATCCACCTCCACCTCTCGTTGAAAAGTCTACTGTCAAAAAACACAAAGCAACAATATTCTTCTGTCGAAAAGACAACTTGATTGGCTGAGCTCGTTACCTCCTAAGCATAGCGATATCTCGGCAAAGAAGTGGAGATGTCGTCCTGCTGATATACGATTGAAGATCAGATGATTGGTGACAGCTGTCACAGGTAATAAGTGACAGCTGTCACCCCGGCTGCTCCTGTGAGGCGGCGGCGCCCTCTTGTGCCTGGAGCCCGCACTCCAGGCAGGGTGCCCTCTGGTGGTTGTGGGCCAGCAGTACCTCCTCTTCAGCGGCCCACACAACAGGACCCCCCCCTCAACGGGCGCCTCCTGGCGCCCGACCAGGCTTGTCCGGGTGGCGGCGGTAGAAATCGGCCAGGAGGGCCAGGTCTAGGATGAAGCTCCACTTCACCCAGGAGCGTTCTTCGGGTCCGTACCCCTCCCAGTCCACCAAATACTGGAAGCCCCGGCCCATCCTACGGACATCCAAGAGCCGGCGCACAGACCAAGCCGGCCCACCATCGATGACCCGGGCAGGAGGCGGTGCCGGACCCGGAGCACAGAGGGGTGAGGTGTGATGCGGTTTTATCCGGGACACATGGAAAACAGGATGGATCCGCAGTGAGGCAGGAAGCTGGACAACTGCCACGGTTCTTCGCACCCCCGGATGACAGGAGAACTTGGAGCCGTGACAGAAGTCCAAGACTGCAGCCCTGGCCTCTGGTGGGACGTAAAGTTTGTTCTTCGGCCCGGTTCCGGGGTCCGGGCTCCATGCCAGGGCCTCCCGGACGGTCTTCTCCACGTCCCAGGTGAGGATGGCCACGATAGCGGACTCCGGGATGATAGGTTCCGGTGGATCCGACAACTCAGTTTTGACTTCGTCTTCATGCACCCGGGACAGGGCATCCGATCTCTGGCTCTTGGTCCCGGGGCGGTAGGTGATCCGGAAGTCAAAACGGCCGAAGAACAGTGACCAGCGGGCTTGCCTGGGGTTCAGCCGCTTGGCGGTCCTGATATACTCCAGGTTCCGGTGGTCAGTGAAAACCGTGAATGGCACAGACGTTCCCTCCAACAGATGTCTCCACTCTTCAAGAGCCTCTTTCACCGCAAGGAGTTCTCGATTGCCGACGTCATAGTTCCGTTCAGCCGGGGTCAAACTGCAGGAAAAATAGGCACACGGGTGAAGGACCTTATCGGTCTCTCCGCTCTGGGACTGCACGGCTCCTATCCCTGAGTCAGAGGCGTCCACTTCAACCATGAACTGGCGGCTAGGGTCGGGTTGCACCAAAACTGGCGCAGTAGAGAACCTTCGTTTCAACTCCTTGAACGCGGCTTCGCACCGATCCGACCAGGTGAAGGGGACTTTTGAAGAGGTCAGGGCTGTCAGGGGGCTAACTACCTGACTGTAGCCCTTAATGAACCTCCTATAGAAATTAGCCAAGCCGAGGAACTGTTGCAGCTTCCTACGGCTTGTTGGTTGGGGCCAATCTCTCACCGCCGCAACCTTGGCCGGATCAGGGGCGACGGAGTTGGAGGAGATTATAAACCCCAGGAAGGACAAAGACGTGCGGTGAAACTCGCACTTCTCGCCCTTCACAAACAGTCGGTTCTCTAACAACCGCTGCAGGACCTGACGTACATGCTGGACATGGGTCTCAAGATCCGGAGAAAAGATGAGAATATCGTCCAGATATACGAAGACGAATCGGTGCAGGAAGTCCTGCAAGACGTCGTTAACCAAGGCTTGGAACGTCGCGGGGGCGTTGGTGAGGCCGAACGGCATGACCAGGTACTCAAAGTGACCTAACGGGGTGTTAAATGCCATCTTCCATTCGTCTCCCTTCCGGATCCGAACCAGGTGATACGCATTTCTAAGATCCAGCTTAGTAAAGATTTTGGCTCCATGCAGGGGGGTGAACACGGAATCTAACAATGGCAACGGGTATCGGTTGCGAACCGTAATCTCATTCAGCCCCCTGTAATCAATGCATGGACGGAGTCCGCCATCTTTCTTGCCCACAAAAAAGAAACCTGCCCCCATCGGGGAGGTGGAGTTCCGGATCAGCCCGGCAGCTAATGAGTCCCGGATGTAGGTCTCCATTGATTCGCGCTCAGGTCGTGAGAGGTTGTACAGCCTGCTGGACGGGAACTCAGCGCCTGGAACCAAATCAATGGCACAATCGTACGGACAGTGCGGGGGAAGGGTGAGTGCCAGATCCTTACTGAAGACGTCAGCAAGATCGTGGTACTCAACCAGCACTGCCGTCAGATTGGGAGGGACTTTGACCTCCTCCTTAGCCTGTGAACCGGGAGGAACCGAGGATCCTAAACACCCCCGATGGCAGGTTTCGCTCCACTGAACCACCACCCCAGACGGCCAATCAATCCGGGGATTGTGCTTCAACATCCATGGGATGCCCAAAATCACGCGGGAGGTAGAAGGAGTTACAAAAAACTCAATCTCCTCCCGATGGTTTCCAGACACCACCAGAGTTACTGGTTGTGTCTTGTGTGTGAGTAAAGGGAGGAGGGTGCCATCTAGTGCCCGCACCTGCAATGGCAAAGGAAGCGCCACCAGAGGGAGCCCTACCTCCCTTGCCCATCTGCTGTCTAGCAGATTCCCTTCTGACCCCGTGTCCACCAGTGCTCGGGCTTGAAGGGTTAAATCCCCGCTCAGGATTGTGACTGGGAGTCATGTGGCAATTTGTGTGTGTCTTACTTGAATGTTTTGACCCCCCCTTAGCCCAGTCTCTAAGGGTGAGTGTTGTCGTTTTGGCCGTTTGGGGCAGTTTCTCTGTGTGTGCTCAGTTGAGCTGCAGAGAAAACACTCTCCACGGATCAGCCTCCCCATTTTGGCCCTGTGCATTTCCCTAACAACGGCAGCAGGGGGAGCTGTTGCCCCACAAAGCGCTGCGGCTGTGGAGCGTGGGGAGGGCGGCCCCTTTTCGAACCCGGAAGGGAGAGGGGCGGCGCATATCCGGTCACGTCCTTCGCCTCGCTCCCGACGGCGTTCCTCCAACCGATTGTCTAACCGTATAACGAGATTGATAAGCCCATCTAAATCCCGCGGTTCCTCCTTAGCTACCAGCTGCTCCTTCAGAACCAACGACAGTCCGTTTATGAAGGCGGCGCGGAGCGCAACGTTATTCCAGCCGGACCTTGCAGCCGCGATGCGGAAGTTGACTGCATAAGCGGCTGCGCTCTCGCATCCCTGTCTCACTGACAGCAGCACTGTTGAAGCGGCCTCTCCTCTGTTAGGGTGATCAAACACTGTTCTGAACTCCCCCACAAACCCAGTGTATGCTGATAACAACCATGAGTTCTGTTCCCAGTGCGCCGTAGCCCAGGCGCGTGCTTTACCCTGAAGCAGAGCAATCACATAAGCTATCTTACTGGCATCAGTCGCGTACATGACGGGATGTTGTGCGAAGACGAGCGAATACTGCATAAGAAAGTCCGCGCACGTCTCCACACAACCCCCGTACGGCTCTGGAGGGCTTATGTATGCTTCAGGGGAAGGTGGGAGGGGTCGTTGAACGACCTGTGGAACGTCACTGTTGCGCACAGGATCGGCAGGAGGGGTAGCCGCAGCAGCGCCCTGAGGGCGCGCTTCCACCTGCGCGGCGAGAGCCTCCACCCTGCGGTTGAGGAGAACGTTCTGCTCGGTCATTAGATCCAACCGAGCCGTAAAAACGGTGAGGATTCGCTGCAACTCACCGATCATGCCTCCTGCAGACGCCTGTGCGTCCTGCTCTTCCATTGGCCGTTCAACAGCCGGTTGACGCCCCTCGGGGTCCATGACGTTGGCCGAGATATCCTGTTGTGAAAGTGTAGGAACACGGACCCACAACAGGGGGCGCAAATGAACGGACAATGGAGGAAGTCAAATAACAACACTTTACTGTTGTGAATGAGCACAACAAACACGGCAGGTCACAATAGTATGCAATGAAGTCAATTTACAGAACGTGTCATGTGAGCAGGCTCGAAGATAAGAGACGTCTGTCCAAAGCAGAACCGGAACCACACGATTTCCTCCGCCACCGAACCCCGGGAATACTGGAGCCGCCAAGTCCCGAACTCCCAGGTGGCCACTGCCTCCGCTTGTCGGATCTCGTACTGCTGGCGTGGAACAAAAACAGTTAGATGTAGGTGTGTTTATACCCAGCAACACGTATGGTGGGAAATCCACCTCCACCTCTCGTTGAAAAGTCTACTGTCAAAAAACACAAAGCAACAATATTCTTCTGTCGAAAAGACAACTTGATTGGCTGAGCTCGTTACCTCCTAAGCATAGCGATATCTCGGCAAAGAAGTGGAGATGTCGTCCTGCTGATATACGATTGAAGATCAGATGATTGGTGACAGCTGTCACAGGTAATAAGTGACAGCTGTCACCCCGGCTGCTCCTGTGAGGCGGCGGCGCCCTCTTGTGCCTGGAGCCCGCACTCCAGGCAGGGTGCCCTCTGGTGGTTATGGGCCAGCAGTACCTCCTCTTCAGCGGCCCACACAACAATTTTTCCTCCTTGACATATAGCTGGTTCTCTAATAGATCCGGGCATGTCGCTTATGTGTGTCTTCATTGGGGGAGAAGATCAGAATGTCATCCAAATAAACAAAAAGACTGTAATCCACCAGACTGTGAATTCCTCAAAACTATATTGGATTCTGGATCTATTGGACTACTACTGGATTAACCATAGAATTGATCAGCTGGTCTCTGAACACTATTGACACCATTTTTCCTACAAGAAGGTCAGGACCGGGGGATCCTGCCTGCCCAGATGGAACGTATCCTGCGGGCTATGTCCTCGACTCCTGGAGTTCCTGGCATGTGGCATGCTTGGCACCTTTCTCCATTGAGGATGTCGAGGATTTATTCATTTTTGGTCTCATGGTAGCAGGGCTGGTACTTTTTGGCTTATGTGCTGCCCTGATCTACCGGAAAATTGTCAAGACGGTGGTATCAAGAACCACGGGCCCTCGCTTGTCCATCATGATTAACGAGATTGGCAAGGCAATGCATTCTCAGACTGCATTGACTCTTGAACTCAGATGCAAATTGGATGACACCTTGAAGCTGATGCGTGCCTTGCATTTGAAGAAACGGAGACCCCGGACTGTTGAACAACTGAAGTCGTACATCAAGCAAGAATGGGAAAGAATTCCACCTACAAAGCTTCAATAATTAGTGTCCTCAGTTCCCAAATGCTTATTGAGTGTTGTTAGAAGGAAAAGTGATGTAACACAGTGGTATACATACCACTGTCCCAGCTTTTTTGAAATGTGTTGCAGGCATGCATTTTAAAATGAGCAAACATTTACATAAAAACAATAAAGTTTATCAATTTGAACATTAAATGTATTATCTTTGTGGTGTGCAGTGGTCCCTCGCTATAACGCGGTTCACCTTTCGCGGCCTCGCAGTTTCGCAGATTTTTTTTAGTGCAATTTTGCATGCTTCTTCTTTTGTTTTAACAGCGCATTGTGTTCTGCGTCCTTATCAGGCTGGGCCGGTTGCGGCACCGGTCAGCATCACCGCAATTGCTCTAACTGCCTCCGATGCGCATACTGAGTCTGCGTGCTCGGCAGCGGGCCACTCACACCGCTCCCCTGTCTGCTGTGCGGAGCTGCGAACAAGTCTGGCAACAGGTCCAGAGACTACGCTCGCTGGTTTGATGCGGAGCGCTCCGTCAGCCCGTAAGGATAGACTTCTTGCTGAAAAATCCGCAGCGCCCGCTGCATGGTCTCAGTAACTGCAGCCGCAGAGCTCCGTGGCCATGTGGATTCTTTGCGGGTCCTGCATCAGTACCCCTGGAGGCAGTGAGCGAAGCGAGAGCACGTGCATTGTGTTCTGCCTGTGTCTGTTTATAATCTTCTCACCCAGAAAAAAAGAGATTGTTTACACAGGAGAGAAAAGTGAGAAAATGTTAATGCCTGTTTGAGAAAAGTGTATAAAGTGTGTAGTGAGGGGTTTTACAGCCTTAAAACATCTATAATAATTGTAAAAAATAACGCTGACTACTTTGCGGATTTCACCTATTGCGGGTTATTTTTAGAACGTAACTCCCGCGTAACTCCTGCGCCTTGGGGCAACTGTTTGTTGTGATTTGGCGCTATATAAGAAAAAAGTTGATTGATTGATTGATTGATAAACGAGGTACCACTGTATTCAATTGAATATAGGTTGAAGAGGATTTGCAAATGATAGTATTCAGTTTTTATTTCCATTTTACACAATGTTTCAACATGATTGGAATTGGGGTTGTACCACCCTTTGCTGGATTGGCTTATGAGTCCAGAATGTAAATATCAATGTCCATTGTTCAGTGTTGATAGCTAATATCCATAGCGTCTCTAAAAATATTCATTCTATCAATGTTTGGTTTTGGCACCATTCATCCTTGACTCAAAATGCATAAACATACCAAACGGCAAATGTCAGCTCTCCACAGTTTGTGCGTGATCAAAATTACATGCACAGCTGTTTGTCTTTTCTGCACTCATGGTAACGGCAACATGACACTTTAAACTGACTAAACCAATTGAACTACAAAAACACAAATCAATAACACTAACAACACTGTTAAACTAACATGAACAACAACAGCAACATTTAAAACCTCAGATGGCTGAACTCCCATGGTGCATTGCAGCATTGTTTACTGTTCACTAAAATTGCGAATTTCTCAAAAAATATTTGTCCGATCAACTTTCTGTTTTCGCAGCATTCATCGTTTACCCAAAATACATAAATATACCAAACAACAAATGTCAGTTCTCCTCAGTTTCGCCGTGAGCAAAGCCATACACATGCACGTATGCACACAGAGACACCATCAATGGCAGTTGAGCATGTCAGAGTTTAGATCTTGTGGGACTTTATGTCTCACACTCAAAAGCAACGCTGGTACTAACCAGGAGTAGATGTGAACAGTCGTGCAAGACGTAACGATTCCAAGAACAGTTTTCAACTCTGCTTTGCTTGCTCTTTGTTTCAGAACTGCAAAATAAATTGGAGTTGACACAAAAGGAGAAAAATCTAACTGTGTCTGAACTACAAGCAGTAAAAGAGCAATTGAAGCAAACCACTGAAGAAGTGAGTATCAAAGTGTGTGTGTGTGTGTGTGTGTGTGTGTGTGTGTGTGTGTGTGTGTGTGTGTGTGTGTGTGTGTGTGTGTGTGTGTGTGTGTGTGTGTGTGTGTGTGTGTGTGTGTACACATTGGTGGGGGATGTTCATGTGCATTCTGACCAAATTGTATTTATCTGAAAACCTGCTACTGAGAGAAGATGAATCATGTTTTTCTTCCCCGGGCAGCCAGTGGCTGATTTCAACATGTGTAATGAAACTGCTTTTACTGAGCCTGTCAATAGTTTGTTAAAAATTACATATTTTGGCCTGGTAATTCATAATAGATGTTTGCTTGAGCAGGTGTGACGACCCTCTATGTGTCAACAGGACAGACATTGAAAGATTGCCTATCACCAAAGACAATTAATGGATGCCTGTTTCTTGTCTTTCTTCACATTTGCAGCTGCTGAAAGAGAAAAACAACAACATGGATTTATTTACAGAGGTGAAGCAACTAAAGAAGGTCTTGAGGAAATATAGCCAAGGTTAGAGATGGAGTGTACAGGGAAATGGGGGTGTGACAGCACGAGTGTGTTAATGCTGAAACAAAAACAAATCTATAATCTATATAAATGTCCACAGGTTATACCAAAATATCATGGTTTCATATGACATTGTTCATGGCCCCTTCACATGTAACACGAAGTTGACACAGAAAACTGTCCGAACCACCACCAACACCCCCCCCCCCCCCCCCACCAAAAAAAACCAAACTGATTTGGCGAGTCACGAAAAATTCCAGCCGCTGTCGGGAGTACATACACAAGTAAATTAAATGATCACAGAAAAAGTGTTTCGCCCTCTGTCCTTTTTTTCTGTGATTATTTAGTTTATTTTATTTTCACCATATTTAGTCATTTCATCACCGGCGGTCAAGGAAGCCATCCGACTGAAGAAGGAGTCCTTCCGGGATATGTTATCTCTGAGGACTCCGGATGCAGTTGCAAGGCACTGACAGGCGCGAAGGGCAGCAGGTTTTGCTGTGGGGGATGCTAAGCAGTGGGTGTGGGAGGAGTTTGGTTGGAGCAACCATGGAGAAGGCCTTTCAGTTGGCACCAAGATGCTTCTGATGGACCGTAAGGCACCTCAGGAGGGGAAAACAGAACCATCCAAGCTGTCTACAGTAAGGATGGGACTCTGTTGACCTCAACTGAGGATGTAATCCGGCACTGGAAGGAACACTTTGAGGAACTCCTGCTTTAGACCGGAGCACCTTCTTTAGTAGGGGCAAAGCTGGAAGCTGATGGATGATTTTCATCAATTTCCCTGGTGGAAGTCACTAAGGTAGTCAAACAACTCTGGAGTGGCAAGGGTTGATGAGATCCATCCAAAAATGCTGAAGACTCTGGGTGTGGAGTGACTGTCTTGGATGAGATGTATCTTCAACATTGCATTGAGGTCTGGGACAGTGGCTAAGGAGTGGAAAACTGGGGTGGTGGTCCCCATATTTTAAGAAGGGGACCTGGGAGTGTGTGTCAAATATGGGGCATCACACTACTCAGCCTCCCTGGTAAAGTCTACTCCAGGGTGCTGGAAAAGAAGGTTCGGCTGATTGTGGAACCTCTGCTTGAAGAGGAACAATGCGGGTTCCGTCCTTGTCATGGAGCAACCGACCACCTCCTCATTCTCACAAGGATCCTGGAGGGTGCCTGGGAGTATGCCCATCCAATCTACATGTGTTTTGTGGACTTGGAGAAGGCGTATGTTCAGATACCCTAGGAAAAACTGTGGGAGGTGCTGCGGGAGTATGGAGTGAAGGGGTCCCTTCTCAGGGCCATCCAATCTCTGTACTCAGAAACCGAGAGCTGTGTTCGGGTGCTCGGCAGTAAGTCGGACTCATTTCCAGTGGGGGTTGGCCTTCACCAGGGCTACGTCTTGTCATCAGTCCTGTTTGTGATATTCATGGACAGGATATCAAGGCGTAGTCAAGGGGAGGAGGGTTTCCAGTTTGGGGTCAGGGTCTCATCACTGCTTTTTACAGATTATGTGGTCCTGCTGGCTTCATCGGCCTGTGACCTCCAACACTCATTGGATTGGTTCACAGCTGAGTGTGAAACAGCTGGGATGAGGATCAGCACGTCTAAATCTGAGGCCATGGTTCTCATTGGGAAACCGATGGATTGCCTGCCTACTCCAGGTAGGAAATGCAGTCTTGCTCCAAGTGAAGGAGTTCAAGTACCTCAGAGTCTTGTTCACAAGTGAGGGGACAATGGAGCGTGAGATTGACCAGAGAATCGTCGCAGCAAGATTGATATTGCGTTTGCTCTACCATATTGTTGTGACGGAAAGGGAGCTGAGCCAAAAGGCGAAGTTCTCGATCTACTTGTCACTCTTCATTCCTACTCCCACCTATGGTCATGAGGGTTGTGTCATGACAGAAGGAACTAGATTGTGGGTACAAGTGGCTGAAATAGGTTTCCTTAGGAGGGTGGCTGCTATCTCCCTTAGAGATAGTGTGAGAAGCTCTGTCATCCATGGGGAGCTCGGAGTAGAGCCGCTGCTCCTTCTCATTGAAAGGAGCCAGCTGAGGTGGTTCGGGCATCTGGTAAGGATGCCCCCTGGCCATCTCTCTAGAGAGGTGTTCCAGGCACGTCCATCTGAGAGGAGATCCCAGGGAAGACCCAGGGCTAGGTAGAGAGATTATATTGAGACCTGTTAAACGTTTCGTAAGAGATGTAAAGTTCTACCCTCTGCAAACAGAAGAGAGCTGCTTGCAGGAGAAACCACTCTATCCTCTGCAGGGAATAGAAAATTGGTCCCAAAAAAAAGATAATTTTTTTTAACACCATACTGATGCACTGGCAATATCACCCAAGTCATCCAGAGGCATACATTTTTAACTTATGGTTCAAATTTTAACCAAACTAATTTTGGACAAGTTATTTAAAATTACTTTCATGTCTGAAGTTTTATAAAGTGAAAATATCAGATATAAGTTTTAGTTTTAAACTAATGTGCTACTTTTTAAGGTTTTGTGAGCACATGCTGTGACCAGCAGTGCATTATAGGTAGGATAGGGTAATCTCAGTACGTTCATGACAGGACAAATGCATTTCAGACACTCTGTTCAGGCTCCACGGACAACAGCATTAAACTCTAGTGCCTAAAACTCTCATGAATATATTCTCTGGGTTTATAGACGTTATTGTATTTGCGGTTGTTAAATTCCACGCATCTTAAATGTAGCAGACACAGATTATCTGGAATTTTGTTTTGGCAAGTTTTCAAGGCCTCTACTGCCATCTACTGGACAGTAGTGTTCATGGCAGTGTTCGCCCTAAGTACTAAGCGTTTGAGCACCAGTAGATGGCAGTGTTTTATTTATTTTGACCCCAGTTATATCAGATGGTTGTCAAATCAACTTTTTGGCTTTGCAAATGGCTTTTTTTTTTTTTTTTTTACAAATTAAGTTTAAAAACAAAACAAAACAACAACCTCAACAAAAAAAACATTATAAGACAGCTCTGCGGTGTTTGCACATGCACAGTGCGAGCGGTTGGATGCTTGTAGCTCTTCAGCAGCAGGATACCCTCACGACGGCCGACCAGAATAATATCAGACAGGTTTGATTTTCATTCGACCATACGATCGGCGATCAGGAGGCGGTCGTGAGATGTTGAACACAGCTTCTTACTCCATGTACACTACAAAATGCAGGACATGCGATTAACCTGAAACTCGGTCCAAAAAAGTCTCACACGAATGAAAAATCATCTGAAAAAGGGCCAAAACTCGCAGAGTGTAAAACCAAATGTTGCATCAAAAGCAAAGGATTCTGGGTAAAAGTGCCTCTGCTAAACGCTGATTGGTTCAGTCATTCATTATGTAAACCAACACCTTAATGTGACATGTGTCGTGTGTTTACAGATAAATGCGTTTTTGTAAAATATTCCATTTTTTATTTGTAAAAACAGGCATTTTTACGGAGCCCTGGAAGTGTCATCGCAAAATGTTTTGCATGTGGAGAGAATGTGCGCACGTTTTATTAGTGCCGTGTGCACGTTTTATGATGTTGTAAAACGTGCACTCAGTATTGTCTTGACACATAAATGTTGGCTTTACATGGAGTAACAAGCTGCGTTTAACATCTCACGACCACCTGCTGATCGCTGATCGTATGGTCGAATGAAAATCAAACCTGTTTGATATTATTCTGGTCGGCCGTCGTGAGGGTATCCTGCTGCTGAAGAACTACAAGCATCCAACCGCTCGCACTGTGCATGTGCAAACACCGCAGCGCTGTTTTGTAATGTTTTTTTTTTGTCGTTTTGTTTTTAAACTTTGATGTCTCCCATCGAGAGTTTTTGTAAATTAAGTTTGAAAAAACTTAACTTGTGATTAAAAATATCATACAGTGTCTTGCCAGCTTCAGGACGAATACTGCCTTGAACTGCCATGAACACTACTGGCCAGTAGATGGCAGTAGAGGCCTTGAAAACTTGCCAATACAAAATTCCAGATAATCCGTGTCTGCTACATTTAAGATGTGTGGAATTTAACAAACGTATCAGGATTGGCGGTCGGATATAGCTGGACGCAAATGCAGGACACAGACATCTAGCTCTGTAGGTAAAAGCTGTTTACTAAATCAGTGAACAGGGTCCGGTACACAGTGAATCTAGGCGCTCCCGCCATCATGAGCCTCCCATCTGACTGGGTTATAGCAGTGGGTAGATGGGACTCATTAGCCCTGTTAAGGCGGTCCACCTAGGGAAAGGAAAACCCTGATGTTAAACCCCCAGCCTGGGTTACTGCCCCCGTGCCTCCGAGGAAGGTTCTTTAGCCAGAGGCTAGGAGAAGGTCACTCTGATGTAAAACCTACAGCCTGGTGGTCGCCACAGCCGTCTCAGCTTGTCTGTGCCACTGTGGAGTGCCACCTTGCCTAAAGAGTGGAATTGGTGTGCGCGAGCTGATCCCCACTTTAAGCAATGAGTGCAGGCGGGAAGGAAAGCCCTGCAGCGATGGGAAGAGGCGAAAACAGCAGGTGCATGATGGCACTGGGAGCTGCAGTCTCGATCCTGCATGCAGGCGGCTCAGGAACTATGGTCGTTTGATTGCTGACCCGAGACAACAGCATCATCCGGCAGGGCCCTGGGTGACCAAGCAGCCCTGTTTAGGGATAGCCCTGCTTGCTCCACATGGAGACAGACCTAGAAAAGGTCTAAACATGGCTTGTCTCACTAGACCCGGTTGGCTCACCGCTGCCAACGGGCATCACTACACGCGGTGCGAAAAGAAAAACAAAGAACCTGAAAATTGCGTGCTGGAATGTACGCACAATGATGGACTCAGACAATAGCGATCGTCCTCGAAGACGCTCAGCCTTAGTCGCCAAAGAGCTAGCAAGGCTTGACATAGACATTGCTGCACTCAGCGAGATGCGCTTTGCAGACCAAGGGTCACTCACCAAGGAAGGCACAGGCTACACACTGTTCTGGTCAGGGAAGGCTAAAGAAGATCGTCGACTCTCAGGGGTCGGGTTCATGATTAAGAGTGCCATAGCACATAGGTTACACAGTTTGCCAGTTGGACATTCTGACCGACTCATGTCACTCCGACTCCCCATCAACAACAAGGATTTTGCCACTATTGTTAGTGTGTATGCCCCAACCATGCAGGCCGACATCGGAGTTAAGGAGGCTTTCTATAGCGATCTGCACAACCTTCTACAGCGCGTCGACACCCAGGACAAGCTCCTCATCATGGGAGATTTCATCGCCAGAGTGGGCCGCAACTCTGATGTATGGAAGGACGTGCTAGGGAAAAATGGCATAGGCAACTGTAACGACAATGGCCGCCTGCTGCTGGAGTTCTGCTCTGCACATGACTTGACGATCACCAACAGCCTGTTCCAACAGAAAGAGAGATTCAAAGCAACCTGGAGACACCCACGCTCCAAACACTGGCACCTTCTGGACTACATTCTGACGCGACAGCGTGATAGAAGAGACGTACTACATACCAGGATGATGCCTAGCGCGGATTGCTATACGGATCATCGCTTGGTCCGTTCCAAGATTGCTTTCACTTTCAAGCCCCCTACTAAGAAGAAAGGCCCACAGTTTAAGAAGCTACAAGCCCACAAGCTGCAAGACATAGACACAAAAAAGGAGTTCCAGGCCAAACTAGAGGAGAGACTGGGTGGAGAAGAAGGCCTGCCTGACGACCCTGAACAACAGTGGATGAGATTAAAGCCCATCCTTCAGGAGACGGCAGCAGAAGTAGTGGGCTTCTCAGCCAGGAAAAATAAAGACTGGTTTGATGAGTCTGATGCACAAATCCAGGAACTACTAGAAAAGAAACGTGCATGCCACAAGACTCTTTTAGCTAAACCTGATGACCACTCTGCCAAGACAGCTTACAGAAATGCCTGCTCCACACTGCAAAGCAAGCTCTGCATACTGCAGAACGACTGGTGGCTAGCTTTTGCGGAGAAGACACAACAACATGCCGATGCCGGAGACATGCGCTCCTTTTATGAAGCCCTTAAGACCATCCATGGGCCAGCACATCAAGTGCAAGCACCCCTGCGCTCCTCAGACGGCTCCACCCTTCTGACGGACAAGTAAACTATTATGCAGCGTTGGTCAGAACACTTTGAAAATCTCTTCAGTGACAAGCGCACTGTGCAAGAGTCATCAATCGAGAAGATTCCCCAGGTGGAGGTGAAATGCGAACTTGATGACCCCCCAACACTTGAAGAGATCCGAAAGGCCACCATGCAGCTGAATCCAGGGAAGTCTCCTGGCATAGATGGCATCCCAGCAGAGGTGTACCAAAATGGAGGTGAGGCAGTCCTTGAGAAGCTTCAGATTCTCTTCTCCAGTTGCTGGGAAAAGAGAATGGTTCCACATGACCTTCGGGATGCGGTCATTGTCTCCCTGTACAAGAACAAGGGCGACAAGTCCGACTGTTCTAATTACCGGGGCATCACTCCCCTCTCAATAGCAGGTAAGATTTTGGCTCGAATGCTGCTCAACAGGCTTACCCCTACCATAGCGCATGAAAATACTCCAGAGAGTCAGTGCGGATTTCGGGCCAACAGGGGAACCACCGACATGTTCTTCGTCCTGAGACAGATCCAGGAGAAGTGCAGAGAACAGAACATGGCCCTTTATGCAGCCTTCATAGACCTAACCAAGGCTTTTGACACGGTCAGTCATGAGGGTTTGTGGAAGATTCTTGCACGCCTTGGCTGCCCTCCAAAGCTCCTCACCATCATCCGCCAGCTGCATGAAGGCCAGATGGGACAAGTGAAGTACAACGGGACTCTGTCCGGCAGCTTCCCCATCTCAAATGGCGTCAAACAAGGTTGCATCCTCGCGCCCACTCTGTTCTCCATCTTCTTCAGCATGATGCTTCGTGAGGCCAAAGAAGACTTGACAGACGGCATCTATATCCGCTTCAGAACCGACGGAAGTCTGTTTAACTTGCGGCGCCTTCTGTCCCACACTAAGATCACAGAACAGCTAATCATGGAGCTGCTCTTCGCAGATGACTGCGCCCTCGTCGCTCATACGGAGCAAGCCTTGCAGCACATTGTCAACTGTTTTGCTGAAGCAGCAAGAGCCTTCGGCCTCACCATCAGCCTGAGAAAGACAGAAGTGCTATATCAACCGGTTCCCCATACAGCATATACCCCACCCCAAATCAACATCAAGGGTACCAGCCTGAATGCAGTAGAGCACTTCACATATCTCGGTAGTGTTATCTCAAACAACGCATCTGTTGCCAAGGACCTAGACAGTCGCCTTGCCAAGGCCAGCAGTTCTTTTGGTCGACTCTCTAAGAAAGTCTGGCAGAATCATGCACTGTGCCTTTCCACAAAAGTGCAGGTCTACAGAGCCATTGTGGTCCCTACCCTCCTGTATGGAGCTGAAACCTGGGTTCTGTATCGCCAGCAGATCAGATTACTGGAACGCTTTCATCAGCGTTGTCTCCGAAACATCTTCAGGATCAAGTGGCAGAACTATGTCTCAAATGAGGACATTACTTACCAGAGCCAAATTGCCCAGCATGGAGTCTATTATACTCAAACAACAGCTTCGTTGGGCAGGTCACGTAGCCAGGATGGATGATACATGCATTCCGAAATTAATTCTCTTTGGCGAGCTCAAGGAAGGGAGACGAAACCAAGGGGCCCCCAAAAAGCGCTATAAGGACCAGCTGAAGAAACAGCTCTTTCTTGCAGGCATTCAGCATCAGTCATGGCAGCATCTAGCTACGGATAGACTTAGCTGGCGTTCCAGCATCAAATCCGCCAGCCTGAAGTTTGAGGCAGAAAGAAGTGAGGCCTCACGCCAGAAGCGTCAAAGACAGAAAGAGAGGGCAGCAGCACAGGCCCAGCCTACGACAAGTGTTCATTTGCCACCAGAGGGCTTGTAGAAAATAAACTAAAAAAAAAAAAAGGCCTTCCCACTGCCAACAACAACAACAGCTACGTTATTGGTCTAAAAGTTGTCGGACAAAAATTTATCGGAAGATATTAGTCCGATAATGTTTTTTAAAGTTATCTAAAAAGATAATCCGATAATGAAAACATTATCTTCGATAATTATCTGTCATCGGATTATCGGAACTGTGCCCACCACTGCGCATACACATGAACTACATAAACACAGGCACAGACAGACGTGGAGTCGAGTACTAGTTCCTCGACCTGCTGTGGGATCAGGAGGCACAATGCAACTCTGGTCAGTTTGTCACTGTTTTCCCCCTTTTTTGGCACATTCTGTACTCCTACAACATACTTTATGTCACAAAACTGTCAGAAAAACTCACTGCCAACCCCCCTGCTCGCCCCCAGCTGCACGTGTGTCTGTTTCCAACAAGGCCAACAAACACAATCCATGGATGTGTGTCAAGAAAGTGATGATACACTGAAATAGAGAGTTTATGTCAATGTACTTGCAAGTGCATTGACAATAATACCAGGTCTGCAGCCGTTTGCATTCTTGTTTATCTTTCAGCTCTCACTACTCCGAGAAAGCCTCTGTGACCTCTGGCTCTTTTTCTCTTTCTCTGACAGCGTTTTTTGTTTTTTATTTGCTTATTTGTCAGCTCTGCTATGACAATTAACATGTAAGAAATAAAGCCTTTGTTGACTTGTTCTGGAAGCTGCTAGCTTGTAGCTAGTATGTGTTGAAGTGCCATAAACCAGTTAGTGTTTCTCACGAGACATTCAGTCCTCATTCAGAGGACAGCGGGTCAGTGTCCCTAAAGCCGCACAGCTGGTTTCCCACGACAAGATGCATAGGTGTCAACCTGACTCCAGAAAGGGCAAAGAGGGTACAGGTTTCTTTGTAACCACCAACTCCACCAGGTGATTTCACTGAATAACAGCAGACGCAATGAGATCATCAGTGAAATCACCTGTGAAGATGCCTTTACAATTTGCAGTTGTTTAATTGGTATCCCGATGCAAAGTGTGTGTATACTTATATATATGTATATGTAAAATTATACATTTAGATTTAGTCTTAGACTAGTTTTTATTGTCATTCAGTAAAAAAAAAATCACACATGCTGTCACAGAACAAAATATCAATGCACTGCTTCAACAGGCAATTTGTACATGTTCAATCAAGCCCCTCTATTTTGTCATGTGATAATTTCACAAGGACCAGAATGGAAATAAGTGTTTATGCTTTATTGTGTTATCAGTGTATCATTGATACATTCACCTCTGTATGTTTATACTGATGTTGCAGAATAAACTCAACCAATCAATCATAACCAATATTTTATTCATGTTTTAACGGCATCTGCAGTGTGTGCGCGTGAATACACAAGCTTTTGACAAGAGCGGAAGTTAGTGTCACACTGATGTCTGCGAGATGTGTTGTAAATCACACCAGAGGTGTTATCAGGTTACAAAAACAGCGTTTTCAGTTTTAGAAGTGTTTGTCTGCAGTTTTTACATAATATGTGAGAAAGATGTTATATTTACACACAAACAAAGTGAACTTAGCAGCTAGCTAGACCAGACAGTGACATCATTGTGCCGCTCTACCCTGATTGGCTGTCACTCCCACCCCTCAAAGAAAACAACAAAAAAAGCCCAAGATTTGCATGATTCATAGCATAAAAATATGAAACAGAATGTGACTTTTTAGCCTTTTAAAATACCTCTTAAAATAGGTCAAGGTTTGCAATCTTTGAACTTGAAGAATGTTCCCTGTGAATTTGAAGACTCTGGCAGTCATAGGACTGGATTTATGCTGAGGATGGACAGACAGACAGATGGACGGACGGACGGACGGATGGACGGACGGACGGACGGACGCAAAGCCTTTGCAGTACCTGATGGCCATATTTGGTTGCCTTGGGTAAAAATTAAGTAGATGCACCTGATCTGTTGACAAAACCATAAATGTGGATCTTTTTTCCCCCCTCTAGTCTCTCAGTTTGCAGTTGAAGAATATAACACCTTGCAAGACACCTTGGAACTGGAACGAGATCTGAGGACAGAGGCAGAAAACTTTGCCAGAGAGGTGATCTTTCTGAGGCAAATGTTTTGTTTTCTACATTAAAAATGTAGAGCTGCTGAAAAAAGTGTCATAACTTCCTTTCAGATGTTTGAATAAACTTAATATGACATACAAGGGCTGTCAATAAAGTATAGGTCCTTTTTATTTTTTTCAAAAACTATATGGATTTCATTCATATGTTTTTACGTCAGACATGCTTGAACCCTCGTGCGCATGCGTGAGTTTTTCCACGCCTGTCGGTGACGTCATTTGCCTGTGAGCACTCCTTGTGGGAGGAGTCGTCCAGCCCCTCGTCGGAATTCCTTTGTCTGAAAAGTTGCTGAGAGACTGGCGCTTTGTTTGATCAAAATTTTTTCTAAACCTGTGAGACACATCGAAGTGGACACGGTTCTAAAAATTAAGCTGGTTTTCAGTGAAAATTTTAACGGCTGATGAGAGATTTTGAGGTGATACTGTCGCTTTAAGGACTTCCCACGGTGCGAGACGTCGCGCAGCGCTCTCAGGCGCCGTCGTCAGCCTGTTTCAAGCTGAAAACCTCCACATTTCAGGCTGTATTGATCCAGGACGTCGTGAGAGAACAGAGAAGTTTCAGAAGAAGTCGGTTTCAGCATTTTATCCGGATATTCCACTGTTAAAGGAGATTTTTTTAATGAAGGATGCAGATGTTTTCTTTTGTACTACAATGTATTTGCCTTTCAAACTGTACATAACTGCAGGAAATATAAACACAACTGTTTATTTGTCATAAATAAATATGTACAAAACAGGCATGAAAAATTGACATCACTGTTTGATCATTTGGCATGTACAGTGTTGTATCAGTGAGTCTTTTCAAATATACAAAATATAATTTTTTTTAGGATTGTGGGCAATACTATGGAGGAAGTCCAAGCGATCTCTCTCTCTATATATACATGTATATATGTGTGTATATATATATATATATATATATATATATACACACACACTCAACAAAAATATAAATGCAACACTTTTGGTTTTGCTCCCATTTTTATGAGATGAACTCAAAGATCTAAAACTTTTTCCACATACATAATATCACCATTTCCCTCAAATATTGTTCACAAACCAGTCTAAATCTGTGATAGTGAGCACTTCTCCTTTGCTGAGATAATCCATCCCACCTCACAGGTGTGCCATATCAAGATGCTGATTAGACACCATGATTAGTGCACAGGTGTGCCTTAGACTGCCCACAATAAAAGGCCACTATGAAAGGTGCAGTTTTATCACACAGCAAATGCCACAGATGTCGCAAGATTTGAGGGAGCGTGCAGTTGGCATGCTGACAGCAGGAATGTCAGCCAGAGCTGTTGCTCGTGTATTGAATGTTCATTTCTCTACCATAAGCCGTCTCCGAAGCGTTTCAGAGAATTTGGCAGTACATCCAACCAGCCTCACAACCGCAGACCACGTGTAACCACACCAGCCCAGGACCTCCACATCCAGCATGTTCACCTCCAAGATTGTCTGAGACCAGCCACTCGGACAGCTGCTGAAACAATCGGTTTGCATAACCAAAGAATTTCTGCACAAACTGTCAGAAACCGTCTCAGGGAAGCTCATCTGCATGCTCATCGTCCTCATTGGGGTCTCGACCTGACTCTAGTTCGTCGTCGTAACCGACTTGAGTGGGCAAATGCTCACATTCGCTGGCGTTTGGCTCGTTGGAGAGGTGTTCTCTTCACGGATGAATCCCGGTTCACACTGTTCAGGGCACATGGCAGACAGCGTGTGTGGCGTCGTGTGGGTGAGCGGTTTTCTGATGTCAATGTTGTGGATCGAGTGGCCCATGGTGGCGGTGGGGTTATGGTATGGGCAGGCGTCTGTTATGGACGAAGAACACAGGTGCATTTTATTGATGGCATTTTGAATGCACAGAGATACTGTGACGAGATCCTGAGGCCCATTGTTGTGCCATACATCCAAGAACATCACCTCATGTTGCAGCAGGATAATGCACGGCCCCATGTTGCAAGGATCTGTACACAATTCTTGGAAGCTGAAAATGTCCGGCATACTCACCGGACATGTCACCCATTGAGCATGTTTGGGATGCTCTAGACCGGCGTATACGACAGCATGTACCAGTTCCTGCCAATATCTAGCAGCTTCGCACAGCCATTGAAGAGGAGTGGACCAACATTCCACAGGCCACAATTGACAACCTGATCAACTCTATGCGAAGGAGATGTGTTGCACTGCATGAGGCAAATGGTGGTCACACCAGATACTGACTGGTATCCCCCCCAATAAAAGAAAACTGCACCTTTCAGAGTGGCCTTTTATTGTGGGCAGTCTAAGGCACACCTGTGCACTAATCATGGAGTCTAATCAGCATCTTGATATGGCACACCTGTGAGGTGGGATGGATTATCTCAGCAAAGGAGAAGTGCTCACTATCACAGATTTAGACTGGTTTGTGAACAATATTTGAGGGAAATGGTGATATTGTGTATGTGGAAAAAGTTTTAGATCTTTGAGTTCATCTCAAACAAAATGGGAGCAAAACCAAAAGTGTTGCGTTTATATTTTTGTTGAGTATATATATATATATATATATATATAGTGAGTTTTCCCAGCTACAAAGAATGTTGAGCTCTGTAATTTTTATCGTAGGTACACTTCAACTGTGAGAGACAGATTCTAAAAAAAATCAGAAAATTACATTGTATGATTTTTAAATAATTAATTTGCATTTTATTGCATTGTATTTGACACAATTGAAAAACACTGACCTTAATATTTGGTACAGAAACCTTTGTTTTCAATTGCAGAGGTCAGTAGTAGTTCTTGACCAAGTTTGCACACTGCAGCAGTGATTTTGGCCCACTCCTCCACACAGATCTTGAGTGAGTTTCAGCTCCCTCCAAAGATTTTCTGTTGAGTTCAGGTCTGGAGACTGGCTAGGCCACTCCAGAACTTTGAAATGCTTCTTACAAAGCCACTCCTTAGTTGCCCTGGCTGTGTGTTTTGAGTCATTGTCATGCTGGAAGACCCAACCATGACCCATATTACTGAGGGAAGGAGGTTGTTTACCAAAATCTTGCGATGCATGACCTCATCCATCCTCCCTTCAATACGGTGCAGTGTCCTGTCCGCTTTGCAGAAAAGCACCCCCAAAAAGGATGTTTCCACCCCCTGCTTCATGGTTGGGATGGTGTTCTTGGGGTTGTTCTCATCCTCAAAACACAATGAGTGGAGTTGATACCAAAAAGTCACCTGGCTTTAAACATGAGAGCCAGAATACTGCAGATGCAGCAGCCCCGTGACCCTCAGTCAGAGTAAGCGGTTGAAGATGAGTGAATGAGTGAGAGCCAGAGTTTTCTGTTTTAGTACAATGCTGTGCAAATGTTTCAGTGACGTAAATTATTGTCTGCATGGTTAACATTGAAAACTGACCATGCATGCAACATCAGGGTTTTTTTTTTTGTTTTTGTTTTTGCTGCAGAGATAAAAAGTGCCAGACACAAAGTTGGTTACACCAACCCAAAATATTTTTTCTTTTAAATTAAAGTTTATTAAATGTCCACGACCCCCAGCATATTGTAAAAAAGCAAAAAACAATGAGGTTTGTTATTCATATCGGTTTGCACCGATATTTCTCATAATCTGTTTGTTTTGTGCTCTTATTATGGAAGTACAAGAAACAGGAAGTGTTCTGTGAAAATATGGCTAACTTTGTATGGACAGCAACAAGCAGTTTATTTGACTGTAGAGTTGCCTGGATTAAAGCACGTCTGAACTTTTTTAAGTTTCCATGAGAGCCAGAGTTTTCTGTTGTAATATAAAAGGTGTGCAAAATATTTCAGTGAAAGAAATTGACTGTGTGGTTAATATTGAAAACTGATTATGCATATCGCTTTTTAAAATTTTTTATTAATTTTATTTATTTATTGCTGTGCCAGACATCAGCTGACAAGAAACACATTTAATAAATGATAAAATAACTCAGAAAATCACAGGTTATTTGTTATTTATTTGTGAGAAATCAAACATTTTATTGAAATGGGCAGCCCCCCCCCCCACCAAAAAAGGGTTTGGTGCAGCATCTTGGCTGTTCCTAGGACTGCACTCTTCTGGACAGAGACCGCTGATGTTGTGCCTGGCATCTGCTGGAGCCCTTCTTCCAATTTGGGGGTTGCATCTCCTATATCATCACTGGAACGACTTTAACTTGCACGTCTGCTTCTGCAATTGCTCTTTCAGCCCTTGGTACTTCTCGATGTTGTTGTGCTCCTTATTTCTGATGTTGCTGTCAGCTGGGATTGCCACATCAATCACAACTGTGGGCTTCTTTCCCTTCCTCTATTTGTTTATGGTACATCCCGTGTAGGGGCTTGGACTTCCATATTTCCTCTTCCTGTTCCTTATCACTGTCCATCTTCACTGTCTGAGGGATTCTTGTAGCAGCTCATATTGGAGGGCCATCTTTCTGATGTATTCATGGATGCTTCTTGTCTCGTTCTGGATTGTGGGTCTAACACTCACTAATTCTCGCCCTCCCTTCTTGTGTTGGTCATAGAGCCTCAGGGTGCTGGACTTTGGGTGGAAACCTCTGTGCATGGTGAGGAGTTTTTGTGTCTTGACATCAGTGGCATTTGTCTCCTCCTATGGCCAGCTTATTATCCCATCTGGGTATCTCATGACTGGTAAGGTGTATGTATTGATGGCCCTGATCTTATTTCTACTATTGAGTTGGCACCTGTCTTACCTTCTGGAGGTATTTGGTTGTGTATTTGGGTCCCGTTGGCTTGTTGGATTCCCAGGTACTTGTAGCTGTCCTGTATGTCACTATCCTGCCTTCTGGCAACTCCACCCCCTCAGTCCGGCTCACCTTTTCTCTCTTTGCCACCATTTGGCCACATTTGTCCAGTCCAAATGATATCTCAATATCCTTGCTGTAGATCCTGGTGAGGTGGATCAGTGAGTCAATGTCTCGCTCATTCTTGGCATGCAGCTTGTCATCCATGTACAGAAGGTGGCTGGTGGTTACTCCACTCCTGAATCGATATCTGTAGCCGCTCTTGGTGATGAGTTGGCTGAGGCCGTTGCAGAACATTAACAGGGACAGTGCATCACCTTGGTATAGTCCACACTTGAGGGTGATTTGTGTGATTGCCTTGGAGGTGGCTTCCAGTGATGTCTTCCACAGCCCCACTGAGTTCCTGATGAAGGTTTTCAGTGCACTGAGGATACTCTCCACCAGGCCTGTGTAGGCTTGTGTGAGGGGATGGCAGCTCAGCCCGGCCTTTCTGAGCAGTCTGATGAAGTGTAGCTGCTTCTGAGCTGTTTTCACAGTGGCTGCAGTGTTTGCCGACCAGCTCAGATCAGATGACACATGCAGGCCAAGGAACTTGTGGCTGTCCACTCTCACCATGTCAGTGCCCTGGGCGGTGAGGTGGTGCACTTGAGGGGCTTTCTTCCTGAAGTCAGTGATGATTTCTGTTGTCTTTCCTACAATGAGGATGAGGTCGTTTTCGTCTCTATGGTCAAGTGTGCTGTTGACCACTGCCCTGTACCCAGTCTCATTCCAACCCTTTATGAGTGCCAGGATGGTTGTGTTGTCAGTGTATTTGATGATGACTGTGTTGTTGTCCATGTTGGATACACAGTTATGAGTGTATAGGTCGAAGAGTTTGGGGCTGAGGCAGCAGCCCTAAGGTGATCTGGTGCTGATTGTGAGCTCAGCGGAGACGTTCCCCCATCAGTACAACCTATGGTCTGTCTGTGAGGAAATCCAGAACCAGGTTGCAGGTGGCGGTCGGGACCCCCAACTCGGACAGTTTTCCAATCAGCTTTCCTGGTTGGATGGTATTGAAGGCAGAGTTGTAGACGAGGAGGAGCATCCTGACATACGTTCTGCTGTGGTCCAGGTGTTGGAGGGTGTGGTGGAGGACTATGGCTACTGCATCTTCACTAATCTGTTTGGACAATAGGCAAATTGAAGAGAGTCAACAGTATAGCGTACATGTTATTAAAAGTAATAAGTAATGGTAAAGGGCAGCACACTGGTACAGGTACTTAGCAAGCTCGCCTTCCAACAGAAAGGTCCCCAGATCAAGGCAAACCTGTACCCTATTCTCCTTGTACATCTGGAGTTGCTTTGTGGGTGCATCCACGTCAAAACTTGTGCCAAATCAACATACAGATCCATACCGAATCTGATGTCATTATTCAGAGCAAAATGAAAGTAGACAAAAGAAATTAATTAGTGTAGCTAATAGTTTGTCATCGTGGTGGTCTTTTTGGCTGTTAGAGTGTGTTTTGCTTCAGAAACTTTGTACAGTGTCATACTATCACTTCTCCCACATGGTGGGGTATTCCTTCCCCTTGTCCTTCTGGCTGCAGATGGTGGTAGAGCAAAGGGAGATGAAAAGACAGAGTCAGATCCTGATGCAGAACTACTCTCCGAGCCAAGCCCTACAGGAAGCCCTCAACCAAGTTGCCAAACTCACCCAAGATCTGGAAACAGAGAGGCTGGAGCACCAGCACCAGGTTTGTGCACAAAACTGCATCTCTGTATGGGGATGTTAATTTGCAAAACACCTTTTAAAGACATAAAGTGCTTCACACAAAAAAATAAAGCACACAGCAAAATCAACATTAAACAAAGAAAACTAAATTCACAATATGAATGAAAAGTAAGGGTAGACAGCTGACACTCCTCTGGTCACATGACTTCAATGCAACCACAGGCACTGATGGGGCTGGTTACAAGGATGGTAACTGTGATGAAAATGTCTCAGTGCACTGCAACAAAGGAGTGTTTAAAAACAAGATAAAAACACTACATTAGGGAAATTATCTTGCTACATGGACAGATAATTTCACTTGACAAGATTTCTTGAATTAAGTGTGGCTTTCTGAGCCCAGCTTTTATCCACATCAGAGCAGGAGGAAATTACGCATACAGTGTTAAGAGAATACATCTCTCAGGGCAGGGGGCGATTACACATACAGTATTAAAAGAGAATACATCTGTTCAAACATAAATACAGAGTTAATTAAAAAGAAACAATGGTTGTTCTCCTATTTATAAGAATTACAGGGCTGTGATGATCAAAGGGTCCTTTCATCTACAGGAATGTCTATTCATTGTGGCGTGGATCAGGTGTCACTTGGAGGTCTTGAAATCATGTCCCACTGTGAGACTGTCTGGATGGCATTGTGATTGATCAAGATTTTTGCAGTGTGACACGGAGCCATTTGTGTGACAAGGCAAGGGAAGGCTGGAGGAATGTCTCTTATCAGATACCTTCACACTAAGCATTCCTTAACTTTTAGGTAACAGAAAGGTGACAGGGCTGTTGAACAGTACATTTAGTTAAAACAGAACATTTAGTAAAACCTGCAATATTTATCATACCAATATTATATACCTGTTGCTGCAGCTGAAAGACAGAGTGTGCGCTGTGCAAGCCCATCAAACCCTCTTGCGGCAGGTGTCGGCAAAATTCCAGGTGACACGCACAAACATCTAACATCGCTCGCATAGCACTTAGAAAATGTGTGGCCATTCGCACTCTTGGCATGACAACAGACTGCAGACAATCACTATCGTACTAAATTTGTCTAAGTGCCCACGAGTGTGGTTTGGGTATGTGCGCTGAACTGACAGGAGGTGTGGCTATGACAGAAGTGGCTGTGGAGATCTGTCATTCTGGACATCCCAGCTGGACAGTACTGTGTTTGGACGGACATGGACTAACAACTGACCACTGTGACGCACATGTAGGGATGGGTATTGATAAGATTTTATCGATATCGATACCATTACTGATTCCTTATCGATTCTCTTATCGATACGTCTTGTGAATTTTCTGTGTACTGAAAGTAGGCTTGACAGGTTTTCTGTGTCAACAACATTGTATTGAGTCTTAAAGTAAGTAAATGTGAAATTGGTCACTGGATCCTTAAACTCTGGACATAATAAACTCTACATGGTGGATCCTTGATCTCTGGACATAAATAGAAATAAACAAAATCTGTAGTTATTGTCAAAAGCATTTCCTTTCACACATTATTGGCATGAATGTCTTTTCATACATCAGAGCTGAGCTCAGCTGGCTGTGCTGCACATCAAGATGTAATTCATAAAGAATTCAGGACGTCTCATTTTAGGAGGAAAAAAGTTTTACTTGCTTGTAGTTTATTGTCTGTATTACAGCTTTTAGAAAGAGGTGTCACTTTATTTAAAGCAGCAATTCGTTTTGAAGTTATGAATTCTGACTGGACTGTGTCTCGGCAGAGAGCCGCGCAGCATTTGAAGCTGTGCCAACGGAACTGAGGACAATTATCGTTTCTTGACTGCAACAAGACAAAAGTCCCAGTTAGTGACTTTAATCCACACAAAAGTGACTCACGATTAATGTATTTTAATGGCTTTGAGAGGGGTTAAGAAGCGGACTTTCCACTTCTGAATAGCAGCGAATTAAAGAGCCACAAGCCAGCGGATCGAAGCATTGATCATTGGTTCACGCTTCAAAGTAGAGTCGCTCTGCAGAAACAGATGATTACAGACCCGCTGATAATTCTTCTACATTGATTACAGACCCGCTGCAGGGTCTGTAATCAATGTAGAAGAATTATCATTTTCCCAACAAACACCCTCAAACACAGCGGCCACTCTGAAGGACCGATAAGGGAATCTTTAAGGAAAAAGACTATTGATATTGGTGAATCGAATCATTTCTTAATGATACCCGAAAAGAACTGGTTCTCGATACCCAACCCTACGCACGTGTGTCTGTTTGCTGTCATCAAGTGGACATAAATAAAAACATATATCACTGTGGCGACAGGCTGCAGCAAGCAAGCACGCACATGCACAGCACGCACATGGACAGGCTGCCCCCAGGTTGAAACAGACCGTCAAATCATAATATGCAGCAGGCGATTTGACTGTCACATCACCCACATCAGCTCTGTTCCACATGACGCAGTGTCCTGCGGTGTGCCATCCACAAGACATGCGTGTCGGCAAGACGCGCGGGCCGGTAGGACGCGCTAGTAGATGTGGACATGAATGAGATGAGCGAACTACTTCTCATTCATGTCATTTCATGAAGAAGGTCATGGGACTGATTCCCACCTGTGGCCTTTCTGTGTGGACTTTGCATGTAATCTGAATCAGATCTGGATCAAACTTTGTCAGTTGACAAAGGATATCATCCTACATAATGCTCTCAAATATTAAAAATGCTCAGTCTTTTTTGAAAGAATTATGAATTTTCAAAAATTTGTTCCATATTTAGGGATAGGGATTTTTCTAAATTAAGCTTTAAGCTTTGACCGTGTAAACTGAATCAGTTCTTGCCCATCTGGATATGAATCCTCTGTTAAAACAAAATGTGGGTGCACCCTTATAACATGAATTCATTTACTCTTAGATTCAAGTTATTTCATCTGAGTTCACAATTCACGGTAACCCTAAAAAATATATAAATCAAATTGTGGCTCAGTTCAGATCACAAACAACACTCGGGTGAGGAGGACAGCAGCACCTCCAGGTAATGAATGAATGCACATTAAGTTCAGTTCAAAGTAAGAAAAGAAAATATAAAACAACTAGCTGGGGTACCCGGCATTGCCCAGGTTAACCTGTTTAAGATATAATCTACAAAATATTCCAAAGTTTATATTTTGTCATAATTGTAGATATCTTATAAGTATATATGTAGTCCGAATAGGCAAAGGTTTGAACTAAAAACCCAAAATAGGTGGAATCCCCAAACCAAGAGAGAAAACTGAATTTTGCTGCATGCAAGAAACAACGAAGTTCTTCAGACTTTATATTGCAGATCAAGTATGCTCATAATCATTAATCAGAATTGATGTTATGACCTTTATAATTGTTGATACATTGCAAATGTAGTTTATAAGAATGCTACAAAAATAAAATGGCTTTTAAGCAAATGTTAATTTTGGATTTGAGATGTTGAATATATATTTAAATGTAGCTTTTACTGACCAATAGTTCTGAAGAGCCTCTTGGTAGACAATGTTCCTTGTCCTTCTGTCAGGAAAGTGGATATACAGCTGATTGTGGTTACCAACTCTGGAGCATCTGACTAACTAACTGTGGAAGATCGCAGGTTCTGCCATATTCAGGCCAGCCACATTATCAGCAAAAGGAGTGGTTTCTTTTTGCACACTTTGAGGCATTCCATCTTTAAATGGTGTAAATGTTGCCTTGTTTATTTCCTAAAGTTATGCATTCATTGGTATATTTAGAGAACAATCTTTTCAATTGTAAAAAAAGAGGTTTGACCACTAAAAACAGTTTGAGCCATGAAACATCAACATACCAAAACTATTAGATCAACCCCAAAGCTAGTGCACTATTATAATAGGACAGCAGGTTGTGAAGAGTTGATAAATAACAAAATTTAATTTATGATATTTACATCATAATGAGCAGCCTATATACAACGCGCCATTGGAGAACACAGGCTCTATGCCTGCTTACTGGCTGATTGAAAGGGTGCTGCCCCATCAGCAGTTAGAACTACATCAGTTTTTCAAATGATCTGCAGAGTGCCATTGTGATACAGAAAACATGCGTTTGCCTGATACATTATGATCAACACTAGGCAAGTGATACACATCATGTACACTCTACACCTTTATTTTTAGAAAATGTGCAAATGTTTAGAAATACATGAAGAGCTCTTTTCCAAAACGCGATAAACGCCAATTTAAAAAAAAAAACGAGTTCACCACGCTATTCTGCTGTGTACTGAGCATATTCACTGCCCCATTAATGTTTCATGCCAAATCGCTATATTTCCTTGTTTATATGTGCTGCAAATTGTTGTTTCTTTCCAAACCGCGATTGTCGCTGCACACGGTTTTTGGCTGAGTGCGACATTTCCTCTCAACCAATCAGAGTTCCGTTAGCGATATCCAACATGGCAGCGATCTGAAGCGGGGAGTTTTGTTGCTGTGTAAGTTCTTGTGCCCAAACAACTTTCGGGAATGTTTGTTGTGAATACTTTTGATGGTTCCGACGAACCTGTGAGACCTACATCAGGTGGTAGAAGACGTCGTTTAAACAAAGACAACCATGAACGAGAGAAAATGAAGAAAATTCGCCATTCTGGTGGCGGGCTGATTCCCTCCGTTGGATGTACACACACTGCTGCCAAAAACTTTTGCCATGCAGATACATTAACACCGGATGACATCGTAATGAATTTTCAGAAGTTTTATGATAAGCCTGGTAAGGTTGAACAGGACAGGGCTCTACTTCATCTGATGACAATAACAGAAGTTAAACAGCAGCGTCAAAAGGTTGACGATGAAGACCGAAGAAAGGACAGGAACATCTCTGTGAAATACAGTCTGCTGTGTAATGACCATCCGCATAAAGTACCAGTTTGCAAACCAACATTCCTCACAGTGTTGGGTAAGTACAATTTTGTACCTCTTTGAATCAAGCAATCTCAAAGAAAGCGACCATCAACTCCACTCTCAGCCAGCCATCCACCACAAACGCAAGTAACTAATAATTTGTCATCATATTATTTTCGCTTCTTACCTTGTGTTCGTCTTTTGGAACTTTAAAACACGTTGAATCCGGCCATAAGTGGGCTTATTTGTTCGTGACACTCCACAGAAAAAATAATATCCAGTTGTATTTCCCATAAAGTAATGCTGTATGTTGTTATAATCCATCAACGTCCATTTTTATTCCATGAAAAAGTAAAAATATGACGATAAAAACGCGTCTTTCCCGTGTTTCCGATACTTTCGGATTTTCCATGTGACTTGGCCTTATTCACTAACCTGTTTATAAATCCAGCGTAAGCTCCGTTCTTGGTACGCGCATTCTTCTGGTGGACGCTTTGGAGTAAAACGTGCGTTCCAAGGCAGTTACGCATTGAAGATTTTGGCCATTCAGAGCTAACAAACCCACTGACATAATATAATAATGTTGATATTTACTGTAGAAATAGGAATGTCCCTTGTTTCCAAGAAAAATTCAGGGAAATTAGTTTTTTTTTTATTAATTGTGCTCGTTAAGTTTCTTGTGTGGAAATGGTGTGTTTTGTATTGGTTTCAAAGTTGAAGTTAGTAAGTAAGTCTAAGCAAGGTAGATGACTGACAACCTAAATAATTTCCTTTTAATTTACTACAGGCATCAGGAAAGACCGTGCCTCCCGGGTTGCCCAGTATTATGCTGAGACTGCTGAGACACGTCCAGAGAGAAGAGGTGGTGCACGAAATATTCAGGAGAACAAACAGCGAAGGCAATTAATTGTTGAACACATACAGTCCTTCACATGCAGGGCCAGCCACTATGGACGGAGAGGAGCACCAGGCCGCAAGTATCTCCCTTGTGATCTGAATGTACGCAAGATGCATGAGCTCTTTGAGGCTCTCAACCACACGCACACGAGCTACTCCCTGTACTATTCTGTGTTTGCCAGTGACTTCAATCTTGGCTTTGGCCACCCACCTACGGACACATGTTCTGATTGTGCCAAATACAAAATCAGAATTTCTGATCCAAACTTGACTGAAAGAGAGAAGCAAATAGAATCTGCATCATTCATTTTGCATCGCCGCAGAGCTCGCATGTTCTATGACCTTTTAAATAGGGTTGCTAATGATTATGTAACAGTCTGCTTTGATATGATGCAAAACTTGATTCTTCCGAAAACTCCAATAGGACAGGCTTACTACTCACGTCAGCTGTATCTGTACTTATTTGGTGTTGTTAGACACCATGGAGAAAACAGTCACCAGAGAAAAGAGGATGTCCACCTCTACATGTGGCAGGAAAATTAAAGCAGCAAGGACAGCAATATGATTGCATCTGCATTAAATGATTGCTTCAAGGTTCGCCTTGAGGGTGAAATCTGTAAATCCAAGGGGCTTCGGCTGTTTAGCGACTCTTGTTTTGGGCAAAACAAAAATCTGACTGTGGTGTCCATGCTCATGGAACTTAAACAGTTTTTTCCCAACCTTGGCATTGAGCACACCTTTCCAGTTAGAGGGCACAGTTATCTCCCAGCTGACCGTGTTTTTGGTAGGATTGAACAGAAGATCAGGAAAATTGACTCAATTCTGCTACCACAACAATATCATACTCTCCTGCAGCAGTTTGGCAATGTTTACATTTATGGCACAGACTGGAAGGCATTTGATTATAGGTCAGCCACAAAAGAATGTGTGAAGGCTCAGAGAAGCTTTAAGATCAGTGATGCACGCATGCTTGACTTGAGCACCAACAAGGTTGGCTTCAAGACGGTGTACAAAGGGGAGTACTGCTTTCACAGTGTGTTGAAACGGGGCAAGCAGTGGGCTGACCTGAAACCTGCCATACTTCCAAAGCAGTCCACAGTGAAAGTCTCAAAGAAGCATGATGTGCTGGCACTTCTGGAAGCAATAGGTGTGTCTGATGGAGTGAGGGCTTTTTATAATGAGGCATTATCTGAGGTGAATGAAAATGCATACCAGAGTGATGAGGATGCACAGTAAACGCAGAAACACACGCACACACACACTGTGGTCTGTCAGACTTGTCAGACATCCTCCTTACCCCTCTGAGGATGGTGCACACACAAACAATCCCACTCAGTTTTTGGTCTGGCAAAGTTGTAAAATCATCCCTCTTACCTCTCTCAGAATAACACACAAACACAACTGTGGTCTAGCAGAGTTGTCTAACATACAACTTACCCTAACCTCTCTCAGGATGGCGAGCACACACACAAATACGTACAGGTTCAACACTAAACTTACTACTGAATGTATTGATTATTGTTTTTAAATGGTGTTTTTGTCATGCAAATTTAGGTGGCACTTCAGTAGGTTCAAGATGTAAGAATTAATTTAATATTGAGCACTAAAGTAATTTCTGTGTGTGTTAATTTTTGTTTTATGTAGCAGGTAAATTGCTACTTTTCCTTTTCATAGGTTCAGCATTTTACTGAATAACTTGAATAACTCGACTACGTTCATAATAGTTTGCTGTTACAGGTTCAGCACTTTACTGAATAACTTGAATAACTCTACTGAATGTATTTTTTTTTTATCAAAGTTCATAATAGTTTGGCGTTACAGGTTCAGCACTTTACTGAATAACTTGAATAACTACTGAATGTATTTTTTTTATCAAAGTTCATAATAGTTTGGCGTTACAGGTTCAACACACTATTGAATGTATTTTGTATCAATATTGATTATTGTTATTTAACACACACACACACTTGAGAGTTGTCAGATATCCCCCTTACCTCTCTCAGGATGCCGCACACACACATACAGGTTCAGCACTTAACTGACTACTGAATGTATTCTTATCAATGATTATTGTTTTTAAATTGTGGTTTTGTTATGCTATTTAGGGTTGCACATTGAATGGATTGCATTTAAAAAATTAACTGACTGTTTAGTTAGTTGTTTTCCATGGTGGATAGTCTTATAACGTAAGATTAAGCATGTGGGAATGAATGTTATGAAGTGTTACTTTATTATTGCTTTTATTACAAATTGTTTGATGAAATTTCCTGATATCTACAACATGTTCTCTTGTTTTAAAATCAGAAAGACAGAAAAAAAATGGATGGATTTATTGCATTTTGCATTGCATTTTGAAAAAAGAATGAGTGGATTTATAGCGTTTTGGAAAAAATAAAATAAACTTTGGATTATAAACAATAACATTATTGTTAGATTTGTCAATTATTGTTGAAAATGTTGAGACTGAACCAACCATCTATTACAACAGGACAAACTAAATATTTGCAAAATTTGTTGATCTGGATAAATAAAAGTCATTTTTCTCAAAACAATCAAAATGGATTTAAAGCATTTTGGAAAAGAGCTCTTCACATGTACAAATTGCAAGAAAAGACAAAGCTTGATATTTTATCCAGGAAACTTTTAAAGTTTAATTTACAGCCTTCCAGTAAACGTTTAAAGTTTAATTTACAGCCTGTGGTTGAAAGCTCTCTGCTAAGAGTGAAAACCTTCATTCCAAGAAGGAATAGGCTGTATTCTGATAAGTATTATATCATAGTGATTGTGTATAGGTTTTATCAAAATTCATGTGGATTGACCGGATTGTATTCTTACAATCAAAATATTCAGTATATGATTAGTCAGTAAATGACAGAATACTCACATTTGTTTTTGCTATAAACAGGTCTGAAAACACTAAAGTTTGTAGAGTTGTTCAAATCTTTTCAAGGAGAGTCAAACAGGTTTGTAGCACCCACGTGCGGCATGTGCAGAGAAAGGATGCATTCATATCAAGGGGGATATTTGAATCTGCTTGGTTATACAACCAAGCTGGCATGCACACCCACGCTATGTGTGCTAGCCAGCAGCCAGCAGCAGATAGCCCAGTAGTCTGGGCTCTGTTTATAGCAGTAGGCAGGCTACTGAGCTCCTGCATATATGCATAGGGCCAGCGGCCAGCTATTAAAGCTGAGAGATTTGTGGTGGAGTACAACTGCCACTGAGGTACATATGGTTCAACTGTATGTATCAGATTATTGTTAATATTGTTGTCTTAATATTCATTTTTTTGTTTGAAAATAGTACCAAGTTGTAGCCCATGTCATGGTGGTTCAGAATATGTAACTTTGGGGAGTTCACCTTTTGTAGTTTTAGAGCCTATTCCAGACAGACAGAAAGACAAAAGTAGCCATTTATGTATATAGATGATATAATCGAGGGTCTAACATTCTGAGATGGAGAAAAGAAAATAAGTCTGTGGGGTTTCAGGGAAAATGTACTTCAGGGCTGTGTATGAGTGTCTGCAGAACTGATCCTACCACACCGGAGAGTGTAGCAGAATTCAGAAATATCCACGGCTCTTTGGGTCTCTTTCTCTCTCTCTAGATCTAAAAATGTTGACTCACCATCAGGTTCTCTGGAAGGTCTTCCAGGAAAGGAACTAACATAAAAAAACCCTGACTTGTCAAGGGGACAGGGTCAGAGGAACCCTGTCAGCTCTTTCAAATAAAATTATGTTCTGTCATTATATCCACTACAAACTCTTTAACAGTGCAAGTTTTATATATATATATATATATATATATTTTTTTTTTTTTTTTTTCTGTTTATCTTAAAATAATAAGCAACCACTTTTGACATAAAAGCAGAAATAAATAGTGAAAACCATGAAAATAAACATTTCTCCAACAGTGGCACATAAAATAATTCAATAGAATAGAATCATAAAATAATGTGCAAAAATAAAATAAAATTCATTGAAATTCATTGAAAGAAAATTCATTCTCACCGATCTCTGGGTTTGGCAGGACACATGCACAATATTGCGCTGGGCCCCAGTTAGGCCACATGCTTTCTGAATAAGAACACTGCACTTTTCCACACTCCAGTGCACACGCGGAACGAGGGCCAGGATGAAGAAGTTCTTATTTAACGTGGGTAACCAACGAAAGCCCTGAGCAGAAGCAGAAGGGCCCACAGCACGTGTCTTTCACTCCTCCCCAACACTCCTGTTGAAAGTGACCGTTTGGAACTTGGCTGTAACCAGAAAGTGAACACGGTGTCGCAGACTGAACGGTCCGCCCCTAAAAATCAGCTAGCCTTTTGCATCAAATGGATTTATGGGATTATTAACCATCAGATGATAAAGGTAAAACCGCTTAAATCACGCTAAAGTCAGTTTTAAGCAGAAAGGAGGCCATTTTAAGCAGAAACGAGGCGAAATTCCGTGACGCTTTGAAATGTCGGACGCGCAGTGAACGCATCAGCTAGCAGCTCGTTTAGCCACCGCGCTCTGATTGCTTCCTCCGCCTTTTGTGATGAAATAATGCTGAATTTATGTGGAAATGATTGTTGTACAAAAGCTTCAGATATCTGTCACTGAGATAGATGATGACTGGTGTGCAGTATTTCAATTTCAATTTATTTTCATTTATATCGTGCCAAATCACAACAGAGTTGCCTCAAGTCGCTTCACACAAGTAAGGTCTAACCTTACTAACCCCCAGAGCAGCAGTGGTAAGGAAAAACTCCCTCTGAGGAAGAAACCTCAAGCAGACCAGACTCAAAGGGGTGACCCTCTGCTCGGGCCATGCTACAGACATAAATTACAGAACAATTCTCAAAACAAATATACAGGAAATGCAGTTGGTGCACAGGACAGGAGGGTCTCCATCACAGATACAGCTCCCATCTCTGGATGGAGCTACACCTTAAACAGAGAGAAAAAACAGAATCAGGCATCAGAAAGACAAGAAATACTGTATAATTTGTCAGCATTAAACAACAAGAAAAACAGGAAATACTAAGGTGATCACTGGCCACAAGCCATAAGCTTCAGTAAAAGACTCAGAATTTAGGTAAAGTTGAGGCTGCGGCACGCTCTGTTTATTAATAAAATGAATTAAAAGAGTAAAAAGCATAGAACTATACTATGCCAGTATTGCTAGCCATACGAAAGGGAAAATAAGTGCGTCTTAAGTCTGGACTTGAAAGTCTCCACAAAATCTGACTGTTTTATTGATGCAGGGAGATCATTCCACAGAACAGGGGCACGATAAGAGAAAGCTCTGTGACTCGCAGATGTCTTATTCACCCTCAGGACACAAAGTAGTCCTACACCCTGAGAACACAAAGCCCGGGCCGGTACTTAAGGTTTAATTAGGTCAGCTAAGTAGGGAGGTGCCAGTCTGTGAACAATTTTATAGACTAGTAGCAGAACCATAAAATCTGATCTCAGTGGGACAGGAAGCCAGTGAAGAGATGCCAAAATGGGTGTAATGTGGTCAAACTTTCTGCTTCCTCTCAAGTCTGGTAGCAGCATTTTGAACCAACTGGAGAGCACTAATACTGGACTGTGGTTAACCAGAAAGTAGAACATTGCAGTAGTCCAATCTAGAAGAGACAAATGCATGGATCAGGGTCTCAGCATCAGCCATAGACAGGATGGAACGAATCTTTGTGATATTTCACAGGTGGAAGAAAGCAGTCCTCATAATATCTCTAATGTGGAGGTCAAAGGACAATGTAGGATAAAAAATTACCAAAGGTTCCTCACTTTGTCAGTGTGATGTATGACACACGAGCCTAGACTGTTAACTGGTCAAATTGATGCCAATGTCTCACTGGACCAAGAACCATCATTTCAGTCTTATCAGAGTTTAAAGGGGAACAGGAACGCTTTTTGAGAAATTGTTTGTGCATTCCTTGGTAAAAAATTAAGTGTTATTCATACACTTGCAGAATGTTAGAGTGCAGTGTAGATAATGTTATTTTAATAAAATTTGCGACTAAATTGACATGTAAATCACCACTGGCTGATGTCAGTGGTCACATTAGGTTGATAAACAGGTGTATGTTTCCTGCCCATGCCTGTGTCGTCCAAGGACATGGACACACTTACACACACCACTCACACACAGAGATGTGCACACTCCAACGACTTCATGAATGAAACTCAGTCAATAAAGGATAATTGTGTTTTTTATATATATATATATATAGAGAGAGAGAGAGAGAGAGAAATTTTTCATAATGATTTTAGGAGCTGCACTGCACTGAAAACTGCAGCAGGAGCTTGGTTCAGTTCAGCAGCGCAGCATAATAATGCAGATCCGTGTAACTTTCAACACTAATATTTGGGAATGGGTGGGTGTCAGAGTAAGTTTAATACTTTATTGACATGATTTAATGTTAATTAATAATTCAAATTTTAAAAGTAAGACGTTTCTAGACATCAAACTTCTCACTAATGCAAGGCAATTTTCTAAGGATTTTATGTGGATGAGATTACCAGCAGTTATCGGCATGTATAAGTGAGTATCATCTGCATAGCAGTGAAAAGTAATCCCAAAATGGCACAATATGTGCCCAAGGGGTGCTATATAAAGGGAGAAAAGCAGGGGGCCTAAGAGGGCCCCTGTGGAACCTCAAATTTCATGTCACTAAGGTTAGAGGTAGTGTTACTGTACAAAACACAGTGAGAACGACTGGTCAAGTATGACGTCAACCATGCAAGGGCACTCCCAGTAATCCCAAAATGATTTTCCAGCCTATCAAGTAGAATATGATGATCCACTGTATCAAATGCAGCACTGAGATCTAACAGCACCAGAACTGTAGTGGCAAGCAGAAGATCATTCACCACTTTAGTGAGAGCCGTCTCTGTGGAATGATATTTTCTAAAAGCAGACTGTAGTGGCTCAAAGAGATTACTCTCAGTATGATAGTCCATGAGCTACCGTGACACCACTTTTTCCAGAATTTTAGAGCAAAATGATAGATTTGATATCGGCCGATAGTTTTTCAATACACTAGAGTCAAGATTAGGTTTCTTAAGTAATGGTTTAATCACTGCAGATTTGAAACATTTAGGAACAGATCCAGAAGTCAAAGAAAGATGAATCATTTCCAGCACAGTCGGCCCAAGAGTGGGCCACTGGTCCTTAAACAGTTTTGTTGGTATAGGATCAAAGAAACAGGTTGTGCTTTTTGTTGACGTTACGAGTTTCGTCGGCATGCCTAGTGAGATACTATCAAATTCTGTAAATCTAGGTAATACCTCAGTAATGGTGCCCACCTCAATAGCAGGGTGTAGTGGCTGGTTTAAGGCATGCTGGGATATGTTTAACCTAATGCCATCTATTTTCTTCTCAAAGTAATCCAGAAAATCTTGTGCTGTAAGAGGAGAGCTCAGTTTGAAGCAGAAACGAGGTGTTAATCCGTGAACTGCTTCATGGGGGTGGGGGGGGGTGGGGGGGGGGGATTTATAGGGGGACCATTGGGTCTCCGACACCGGATCGCTGGCATCCCAGTCCAACATGCAAACCGCTACGCCTCAACCTCCCTGTGCTTCAAGGGTTGAGTGCTTCAAGCTAAAGCTAGGGGACAAGCTAACAGCTAACGTGTCGACTAACTCGCGTTCTGATTACTCTCACTAAGCGAACCCTTGGTGAACAGCTCACTCACTTGGCAGCCACCGTTTCAGCAACTTTTCTCACTTCTCTCATGATTTTTTTTTTCTCTAAACTGGCTCACTTTTATTTTAGCACCACTCCAGCCCCATGTCCTCTGTCCGTTGGTCATGCTGTGTGTCTTCCCCCACCGAAAAGCACCCAACTACACCAGACTACAGATTAAATGAACCAATCACTACCCCCTGCAGCATTTTAGGGACTTAGAAATGCATGGGAAAAAGTAATACTGAAGTATACTAAAGTAATAATGGCTGGAAAAAGCTGCAGTCAGTGCTTTGGTCACAGGCTCCATCTCCATCTTGGTTGATTAAAATGTCTCCTTGTAAAATTATATAAGTTATTTTAACCTACTCAATTCACCTGACTGAATTCAGGCATGTAAAAGTCACTTGACTGAATTAAGTAAATGTCCCATTGAATTCACCAGACTCAGTCTCTGTTGAAGTGCGTTTTAAAATGCATACTTCAAGCTTCATATGAGTTTTTAAATTACAGTATGTTAATAGATCTACTATAATCTGAATTCTGATTAATAATTTCTGCATTTTTTGTGAATTTTATGATCATATTTGGTGCGCATATTTGCAGAAAGCTGCAGTAAACAGTCTCACGTTACCTCATTCAACTGTGCTGACAGCTCCGTCTTGTCCAGGAGGGCAGAGAAAAAAACCATACCTTCCGCTCTATCATTGGTGGAACCCCATGACATAAGCCAATCAGGACCATCAACCCACGTGGCGGCATCTCTGAGGTCTTTCTGGACAAAACACCACCAAAAGCAGACAAACTAACATTGCCTCATGCTGGACAGAAGTAAGAATGGCGAAATGAGATTATTCCAATGCACTTGTCTAACAAGTCAGAGAATCAGGTGCTCAAAATTAATTATATCTGTTTTTGTATTTTATTGTTTTTTTTTTTTATTTATTTGTTATTTTAATCAATTTAGTTTTGCAAAGGGAATATATGACCCATTCAGAAATACTTCCATTTTAACTTTTACACTAAAATTTATATCGTGATATATACCGTTACGGCAAAGGGATTCAATTTATATCATGATATGAATTTTAAGACATATCGCCCAGCCCTAGCCTGGATATTTTAGTATTGTTAGTTTATGGTTTTTGGTCATGTCCCTGCTGTCACTGCACTCCCTTGTCTGTCCCTCCTCATCTTTGTTCTTATGTTTCACACCCAGTTTCATTTGTATCACTGTCACACCCTCTGATCACTACACTCTCTTGCCTTTCACCAGTACCTCATTCCTGTTGGCCATGCCCCGTTTTGTTAGTCATCTCCTCGTTCTTTTGTCATTTCACTCTCTTGCCTTGTCTCTCATCTTTGGTTGTCCATGCCCTCCTCCTGCCAGCTCACCACACCTGTTTCCCATCACTGCCAAATTATCCACCATGTATTTAAGCCCTGTGAGTTCTGTTTGTAATTTCTCATTCGTTGATGTTATCATCTCTGCTTCAGCTCTCCTGCCTTTGTTCCTTGTTCCTTGCCATTGTTCTTTATTGCCTCACCGTGCCCGACTGTGCTTGTTTTCCTTGACCTCGTTTTTTGTCTCCACCCTCGTACTACTGTTTGCCGTGCTCTTGACCTCAGCCTGTTTTTTGATGACATCATTGTTTTACACCTTGTTTGTTGTTTTAAAGCCTTTTAAATCCAGCACCTGCTTGTGAGTGTGCATTGTGCCTCCTACCTGCTGCTGTGCCCAGCTTCCCTGTGAATCATGACAATTTCATAAGGGCCCCAGAATGTCGGTTCATGAAGGCAGATGTGTTAAATGGACAATATGTTCTCATTTGAACCCGCTTAAGATTGTGGAGATGATAGTAGACTTCAGGAAGAATCCACCATCACTTGCCCCACCCCCCATCCTCAACAATACTGTGCCTACTATGGACACTTTCTGGTTCCGGGGATCCATCATCTCCTAGGAGCTGAAGTGGGCCTCCCACATAGACTCCATCAGGAAAAAGGCACAGCAGATGTACTTCCTCAGACAGTTCAGGAAGTTCAACCTGCCTCAGGAACTGCTCATCATCTTCTACACATCCATCATCCTTTCTGTCCTGAGCATCTCTGTCTCTTAGTTTCATCTGCCTCAAAACATGACAGGCACAGAATTCAATGAACTGTCAGGTCTGCAGAAAAAAATCATCGGAGCCAGCCTACCCTCCATCCAGGATTTATACCAATCCAGGTCAAGTTGGTAACATCTCTACAGATCCCTCACACCCTGGACACACACTGTTTAAACTCCTCCCCCCTGGTTGACATTACAGAGCTCTGTACGTCAAAACGAGACACAGTTTCTTTCCAATGGCCATTATACTGATGAACAATTTAACCTGCCAAAAAACTTACTGATTTATATACCTCATGTACAACTTAACTTCAGTCTGTTTACATTCATGTACACATTTTTTTTCTTATTGTACATTTTATTTGCACATTTCTTTTGCAGATCTCTCCTAAAATCTCATGAACAGCAAAATCACCAGTGTTAAATTATGGATCCACATTGGGTCAGTGAGCTATATGTAGACACTGGCAGTGTTAATGTAACACTGTCAATGTTAATTTTACACTGGTGATTTTGATGTGTAAGCAATTTTAGGAAAGATTTTATGTTAGTAAAGACAGCGCGGTTATGTCAGCCACCCAAGAGATTCTGGGACAACTGTAATGATCAATAATTGTCTTGTTCAGACCTCTACTGGTGATTGGCTCTCACTGCGGTATTGTATCACTTCCTGTTCCGGAGCACAGCGGTGTTTTGCTGTATCTGTTAGCTGTTTAATCTGCGTAGTTAGATTGATCTAGATAACTAGATAACGATTTATTTCACAGTGTAATCTTCACGTGCCTTAATTAAAGCACGAAAATTAAAGATTTAAGCAAGAAAATAAGAACAACCCCAGGTTTCTTTTCAGCACTGTAGCCAGGCTGACAAAGAGTCAGAGCTCTTTTTAGCCGAGTATTCCTTTAACTTTAACTAGTAATGACTTCATGACTTTCTTTGCAAATAAAATTTTAACTATTAGAGAAAAAATTATTCATAACCATCCCAAAGATATATTGTTATCTTTGGCTGCTTTCAGTGATGCCGGTATTTGGTTAGACTCTTTCTCTCCAATTGTTCTGTCTGAGTTATTCTCATTAGTTACTTCCTCCAAACCATCAACATGTCTATTAGACCCCATTCCTACCAGGCTGCTCAAGGAAGCCCTACCATTAGTTAATGCTTTGATCTTAAATATGATCAATCTATCTTTGTTAGTTGGTTATGTACCACAGGCTTTTGAGGTGGCAGTAATTAAACCATTACTTAAAAAGCCATCACTTGACCCAGCTATCTTAGCTAGTTATAGGCCAATCTCCACCTTTCCTTTTCTCTCAAAAATTCTTGAAAGGGTAGTTATAAAACAGCTAACTGATCATCTGCAGAGGAATGGTCTATTTGAAGAGTTTCAGTCAGGTTTCAGAATTCATCATAGTACAGAAACAGCATTAGTGAAGGTTACAAATTATCTTCTTATGGCCTCAGACTGGACTCATCTCTGTGCTTGTCCTGTTAGACCTCAGTGCAACTTTTGATACTGTTGACCATAAAATTTTATTACAGAGATTAGAGCATGCCATAGGTATTAAAGGCACTGTGCTGCAGTGGTTTGAATCATATTTATCTAATAGATTACAATTTGTTCATGTAAATGGGGAGTCTTCTTCACAGACTAAGGTTAATTATAGAGTTCCACAAGGTTCTGTGCTAGGACCAATTTTATTCACTTTCTACATGCTTCCCTTAGGCAGTGTTAGAAAGCATTGCTTAAATTTCCATTGTTACGCAGATGATACCCAGCTTTATCTACAACCCCTGGCAAAAATTATGGAATCACCGGCCTCGGAGGATGTTCATTCAGTTGTTTAATTTTGTAGAAAAAAAGCAGATCACAGACATGATACAAAACTAAAGTCATTTCAAATGGCAACTTTCTGGCTTTAAGAAACACTATAAGAAATCAAGAAAAAAGGATTGTGGCAGTCAGTAACGGTTACTTTTTAGACCAAGCAGAGGGAAAAAAATATGGAATCACTCAATTCTGAGGAATAAATTATGGAATCACCCTGTAAATTTTCATCCCCAAAACTAACACCTGCATCAAATCACATCTGCTCGTTTAGTCTGTGTCAGGTCCGTTGCCCTAACTGGACCTGGCACTTAAACTGTGCCTGAGATTGTATCCTGCAAAACACAGTTTCTCAAAGCACAATCACACATAAAGAAGACAACTGTTAGACAGAGATCTCTTTTGTGAGCTTTGCGCAAAGGGGAGAAGCTTCGGAGAGCGCGTACAAACCTAAGACCAACCTTGCTTCTCCTGCTCCTCTCCGCCGCCCCTCCGGCGCTCTGCTCTTTTATTAGAAAAGAAAAAAATCATAAACAATACAACGTAGCATCAGGGTACATTGTGTTTGGGGAAGGGAGGGGTGAACGGTTGCTTGTGAGTTACGGTTTCCTGTGAAACATCTCGTTTCTTTCACGGAAAGAAGGGAGTAAGCAGTTAAGTTTTGATGTCAACAGAGTCCTGAAGCAATCTTTAGTTCATCACTGTGGCTGAGCAATCATTTAGCTTAAATGCAGCATATATGAATGGGTACATAATTATTATGATTAAATGAGTCAATGAAGTATAAAACAATATAATTCAGACAATAATAAATGTAGAATCCTTTAACAATTCAGCTAAGACACATATTCTTTCAGTCTTGTGGCTGGTTTCACTCCCACATCACACAGATAACAGTTGATACAGTTCATTTCACAAGAAACAGAAACTTAACTCAGACTACTTTTGATTACATTGAATATCATGTAAGCAGGCAATGATTAATTAAATAAATGATAACTCGTAAAATCTCCATCAGTCTGCATCTAAAAAGGAGTGAACACACCTTGGAGAGCTGTTGCACCAAGTGGACTGACATGAATCATGGCTCCACCGCGAGAGATGTCAATTGAAACAAAGGAGAGGATTATCAAACTCTTAAAAGAGAGTAAATCATCACGCAATGTTGCAAAAGATGTTGGTTGTTCACAGTCAGCTGTGTCTAAACTCTGGACCAAATACAAACAACATAGGAAGGTTGTTAAAGCCAAACATACTGGTAGACCAAGGAAGACATCAAAGCGTCAAGACAGAAAACTTAAAGCAATATGTCTCAAATATGAAAATGCACAACAAAACAAATGAGGAACGGATGAGAGGAAACTGGAGTCAACGTCTGTGACTGAACTGTAAGAAACCGCCTAAAGGAAATGGGATTTACATACAGAAAAGCTAAACGAAAGCCATCATTAAAACCTAAACAGAAAAAAACAAGGTTACAATGGGCTAAGGAAAAGCAATCGTGGACTGTGGATGACTGGATGAAAGTCATATTCAGTGATGAATCTCGAATCTGCATTGGGCAAGGTGATGATGCTGGAACTTTTGTTTGGTGCCGTTTCAATGAGATTTATAAAGATGACTGCCTGAAGAGAACATGTAAATTTCCACAGTCATTGATGATATGGGGCTGTATGTCAGGTAAAGGCACTGGGGAGATGGCTGTCATTACATCATCAATAAATGCACAAGTTTACGTTGATATTTTGGACACTTTTCTGATGTTTGGGGATGATGAAATCATTTTTCAAGATGATAATGCATCTTGCCATAGAGCAAAAACTGAAAACATTCCTTGCAAAAAGACACATAGGGTCAATGTCAACCAGCAGATGTGATTTGATGCAGGTGTTAGTTTTGGGGATGAAAATTTACAGGGTGATTCCATAATTTATTCCTCAGAATTGAGAGAGTCCATATTTTTTTCCTCTGCTTGGTCTAAAAAAGTAACCGTTACTGACTGCCACAATCTTTTTTCTTGATTTCTTATAGTGTTTCTTAAAGCCAGAAAGTTGCCATTTGAAATTACTTTAGTTTTGTGTCATGTCTGTGATCTGCTTTTTTTCTATAAAATTAAACAACAGAATGAACATCCTCTGAGGCCGGTGATTCCATAATTTTTGCCAGGGGTTGTATCCATGAAGCCAGAGGACACACACCAATTAGTTAAACTGCAGGAATGTCTTTCAGACATAAAGACATGGATGACCTCTAATTTCCTGCTTTTAAATTCAGATAAAACTGAAGTTACTGTACTTGGCCCCACAAATCTTAGAAACATGGTGTCTAACCAGATCCTTACTCTGGATGGCATTACCCTGAACTCCAGTAATACTGTGAGAAATCTTGGAGTCATTTTTGATCAGGATATGTCATTCAATGCGCATATTAAGCAAATATGTAGGACTGCTTTTTTGCATTTACGCAGTATCTCTAAAATTAGAAAGGTCTTGTCTCAGAGTGATGCTGAAAAGCTAATTCATGCATTTATTTCTTCTAGGCTGGACTACTGTAATTCATTATTATCAGGTTGTCCTAAAAGTTCCCTGAAATGCCTTCAGTTAATTCAAAATGCTGCAGCTAGAGTACTGACAGGGACTAGAAGGAGAGAGCATATTTCACCCATACTGGCTTCTCTTCCTTGGCTTCCTGTTAATTCCAGAATAGAATTTAAAATTCTTCTTCTTATAAGGTTTTGAATAATCAGGTCCCATCTTATCTTAGGGACCTCATAGCACCATATCACCCCAATAGAGCACTTCACTCTCAGACTGCAGGCTTACTTGTAGTTCCTAGGGTTTTTAAGAGTAGAATGGGAGGCAGAGCCTTCAGCTTTCAGGCTCCTCTCCTGTGGAACCAGCTCCCAATTCGGATCATGGAGACAGACACCCTCTCTACTTTTAAGATTAAGCTTAAAACTTTCCTTTTTGCTAAAGCTTATAGTTCGGGCTGGATCAGGTGACCCTGAACCATCCCTTAGTTATGCTGCTATAGACTTAGACTTCTGGGGGGGTTTCCCATGATGCACCCAGTGTTTCTTTTTATTCACCTCTTTTTGCTCTGTATGCACCACTCTGCTTTTAATCATTGGTGATTGATCTCTGCTCCCCTCCACAGCATGTCTTTTTCCTGGTTCTCTCCCTCAGCCCCAACCAGTCCCAGCAGAAGACTGCCCCTCCCTGAGCCTGGTTCTGCTGAACGTTTATTCCTGTTTAAAGGGAGTTTTTCCTTCCCACTGTAGCCAAGTGCTTGCTTACAGGGGGTTGTTTTGACCATTGGGGTTTTTCTGTAATTATTGTATGGCTTTTGCCTTACAATATAAAGCGCCTTGGGGCAACTGTTTGTTGTGATTTGGTGCTATATAAATAAAATTGATTTGATTTGATTTGATTTGTTATTGTTATTTTCATACTTGTTCTTGTGATGAATTTGTTAAAGCTTCTGACAGCTTGTTACAGCTACATCCAGTTTGATGACAAATTTAAGAAGAAACAATCTGCATAACATGGTTGTTATGGATGGTTGTATCAGGCTGGATGGTCAGGAATTGCTTGACACAAATGCACGACTCAAACAAACAGCTCTGGTTTTTAAAAGGCTTTACTGTTGTGGATAGCAGAGGCCGGTACATGAGTAGGTCAGACAAAGAAAAGCAGCAGTACAAAAATCGTCATGAACCAAGTGTTGTGAAAGTGTAGTGACACAGACCCACAACAGGGGGCGCAAATGAACGGTCAATAGATGAGCCAAAAAGTAACAATTTAATGTTGTGAAGGTGCACAACGAATACACAGACAATCACAGAATATGATAACAGTCAATCCACAAAGGTGACGTGTGGGCAGGCTTGAGGATAGAAGACGTCTGTCCTGAGAAGAGCCGGAACCACACGATTTCTGCCGCCACCGAACCTGGTGAATACTGGAGCCGCCAAGTCCCGAATTCCCAGGTGATCACCGTCCCCGACTGTCGGATCTGGTACTGCTGGCGAAGAACAAAGACAGTCAAGTGTGGGTGGTGGGAATGCCACCTCCACCTCTAACACACACTCGTGCAGCGTCTGTTTAACCACTTATCTGACGGACGTAGGACGAAACAGTCGCGACCCACGCCGGTCCTCTGGTTGAAAGCTGCAAAACAATAGCTCTTAGAATCAATTACTAAAGGCAGAGAAAGTTACCTCCATTGAAGTACGATATCTCGGCAACGAGGTGGAGATGACGTCTGGTCTTTATGGAGTGAGATGATGTAGAGTAGATGGGTGACAGCTGTCAAGAGATAATGAGTGACAGCTGTCACCCCCGGCTGTGTCCGTGGCGGCAGCGCCCTCTCGTGCCTGAAGCCCGCACTTCAGGCAGGGCGCCCACTGGTGGTGGGCCAGCAGTACCTCCTCTTCTGGCGGCCCACACAACACCAAGAGAAAGACAAGAGAAGCAAAAACAGACAGACCCAAACAGAAAAACCCCAGCAAGACAATAAACAAACCAAAAGCAATGGAACATGAAAAATAACAAACAGATCAAAAGAAAGAAATAAAAACAGATAACCAAACAAACTCAAACCCTGACAGGTTGGGTTCAAAATTGCCCTAAGACACACTGTTGCCACTCATTGCATTTATTATTATTATTATTATTATTATTATTATTATTTGTTATTCTACTGCTGTATCCACAAGTGCCTTGATTTCTGTTTCATAAACATTTCTTTTCCTGCTCTTTTTCTCGGTTGACATGATAAGTACATGTTTCGGGCTGCATGTGTGTGTGTCTGAATATTTATGATGTGTGTATGTAGAGGGTGGAATATGAGGCAGATCAACATCTGCACAATTCAAGGTAGTGTGAGGCTTTTACTTGCAGGTGTGCATATGAGCAGTTTTCTAAGTCTGATGTTTGTTGTTGTTGTTGTTGTTTGTTCATATGTACACACAGCTTTAGTATGAATCCACAATGTTTTATAGATGAGGACCCTGGAGGAGAACAACAGTAATAATCATCATACATTTTTATAACATCTTGCAAAATAAGTCACAAAATGCTTCACAAGGCCTTAGTAACACAAAAAGCTATTTTTAAAAACAGTCCTTAATACTGAAAAAAAAAAAACTTTCCCTGAACTGTGGTTCTCACAAAACCTTGTTCTGTTTGAATGTGCTTGTTAGGTTTTATGATATTTTATGCACACAGACAGCGGTGATCGTATGACCTCCAATCTAGATGTGTGTGGAGGTTGTACCTCCGACTTCTTTTGTTGGTTGTCAGAGGTAATTATCAGCTGGAAGATTACATATTGGGTAATGTCAGGTGAATTATCACAGTCTGTGATAGACTGTGGATAGCTGTAACCTGCATTAACATGGCCTCCAGTTCATTCCCACTCCTCTGGCACTAAAAGAAACCACTTAGAGCCTCTATGATTGGGACCACTGATCTCTTCTGGTACTGAGGTGGAGGTGAGCCTTAGCCTTTATTTGAAACACAATTAAAACCCTTGCTAAAAATGTTTGGATGTGTAGTGAATAGCTGGATGTCATCAGGAAGCTTCCCAACTTTACCACATGGTCAGTGGAACCACATCAAAACATGCAGATAGTTCTAACACAGCAGAAAAAAGAAACAACGGTGTGACACAAACAGTTTTAAGGAGATACCACCCTGTTGAGATACCAGTGAGCTAGTGGCTATAAGAACAAGCCATTGACTTTATTTTTTTTACATGTTCATAATTATGACAGCCAGTGAAAAAAGCAAAATAAATAAATAAATAAAATGCTGTCAGAGGAAGAAACAATGAGAAAAACAGTGACAGAGTGAAGGGTCACACACAGGTTAACCTTGTTTGGACTTTGTTGGAATAGCAGAGCTGAAAGATAAACAAGTGTGTGAAACAGATGCAGACCTGCATTCCTGCCATTGGACAAAGTTCACCATGAAAACTCAGCATTATATTTCCTCGCTCATCCACACAGATATTGGGGAGATGATGGTCTAGTGGTTAAGGTGTAGTCTTCTGCTTGAGTCCAGAAGATCATGGGTTCAAATCCCCGCCTGACTGGAAAATCACTAAGGGCCCTTGGGCAAGGCCTTTAATCCCCTATTGCTCCCAGTGTGTAGTGAGTGCAGTAAAGCGCTATATAAATGCAGTCCATTTACCATTTACAGATAGAGAGATAGATAGATATATATATAGAGAGAGACAGAAGCAGAGAGAGAGAGAGATCACACATGCGGAGAGCTAGAGAGAGGGGGCAGAGCACGAGACAGGAGTAGAGAGAGAGATCGCAAATGCAAGACATGCGGCAAGATAGAGGGCAGGGAGTGAGAAACCGAGGTGGAGAGAGAGAGAAAGAGAAGCAGAAAGCAAGATCACACATGCAAGAAGAGCAGACAAAGTGAGAGAAATCCACCTGAGCTAAACTCTGTTCTCTGTGTATTTTTGCTTTCTTGACATGGTTCCATGGATTACTTAAAAACAATTGCACATGGAGAGTGGAGGAGGGGGTGGCGACAGAGGGCTAGCAGTGAGTTTTTTACGGCAGTTTACAACATACAGTTGTATGTAAAAGTTTGGGCACCCTTGATAATTTTCATGATTTTCCTTTATAAATCATTGGTTGTCTGGATCAGAAATTTCAGTTATATATATCATATAACAGATGAACACACTGATATTTGAGAAGTGAAATGAAGTTTCTAGTATTTACAGAAAGTGTGCAGTAATTATTTAAACAAAATTAGAAACAAAATTACAGGATCATAAATTTGGCCACTCTTGTCATTTTATTGATTTGAATACATTTAGCACTAATTACTGGAAAACAAAATTGGTTTCGTAAGGTCATTGACACGTGACCTCCTTACACAGGTGAATCCAATCATGAGAAAGGGTATTTAAGGTGGCCATTTGCAAATCTGCTTGCATCTCTTCTAATGAGTGGCAAACATGGGAGCCTCTTAACAGCTCTCAAATGACCAGAAAACAAAGATTGTTTAACATCAAGGTTTAGGGGAAGGTGTTATGTGGGCCGCTGAAGAGGAGGTACTGCTGGCCCACCACCACCAGAGGGCGCCCTGCTTGGAGTGCGGGCTCCAAGCACGAGAGGGCACCAGACCCAGAAGAAGTGACAGCTGTCATTCATCCTCTGCACCAGCTGTCACTCGTTCATCATCATCATCACCACCATAAAGGCCGGACTGCAACTCCACCTCCTCGCCGAGAAATCGCAACTACTGAAGAGGTAATTTCTCTGCTGACACATACGTTGTATAATAATCTGAACTTCTGTTGCAGCCGTTTTCCTGGTGGTTTTCCTTGTCTGTGGGATTGGCGTTTGGTGTGACAGCGACGGCTTCGCCTCACACTCCAAACCAGATAAGTGGTTAACCAGGAGCTGCACGAGTGTGTGATTTGAGGTGGAGGTGCTCCCTCCTAACTGTGTACAGACTGTGGATTACTGAGTGTGCGGACTCACACTCATTCATCTTATCTCTGCTTTCTGCCAGCAGTACCAGGGTCGACAGCCGAAGACAGAGGCCTCCTGGGGACTCGGGACTTGGCGGCTTCAGACCGTTGGTGGTGGAAGCCGTGTGGGACGCGGCTTCTCTCTCGTCGGGGATCTTCTATCTTCGAGCCTGCCCACACGTCACCTGGTGTCAATTGACTTTGCAAATTTCTGTGTATTTAGTTGTGTATTATCACAACATTAAATTGTTACTTTTTGGCTTATTCATTGTCCGTTCATTTGCGCCCCCTGTTGTGGGTCCGTGCTACGACACCTTCCCAACAGAAGGATACAAAAAAGCTATCTCAGAGATTTCAGCTGTCAGTTTCCACTGTGAGGAACATAGTGAGGAAATGGAAGACCACAGGCACAGTACTACTTAAGGCCCAAAGTGGCAGGCCAAGAAAAATCTCAGATAAGCTGAAGCGAAGGATGGTGGGAACAGTCATAGTCAACCCACCGACCTGCTCCAAAGACCTACAACATGAGCTTGCTGCAGATAGTGTCTCTGTGCATCGTTCAAATATACAGCGCACTTTGCACAAAGAGATGCTGCATGATGTTGTAATGCAGAGGAAGCCTTTTCTGCATACATGCCACAAACAGAATCACCTGAGTTATGCTAAAGCACATTTGGAGAAGCCAGCTTCATTTTGGAATAAGGTGCTGTGGACTGATGAATTAAAATTGAGTTATTTGGACATAACAAGGGGCGGTATGCATGGCTGAAAAAGAACACAGCATTCCAATAAAAACGCTTGCTACCTACAATAAAAATTTGTAGCTGGTTCCATCATGCTGTGGGGCTGTGTGGCCAGTGCAGGTACTGGGAATCTTGTTAAAGTTAAGCGTCACCATGGATTCCAGGCAATATCAGCAGATTCTTGAGAACAATGTTCTAGAATCAGTGACAAAGTTGAAGTTGCTCTAAATAAATATTGATGTATTTTTTTCTGCTGGGGTGCTGTTTATGCACTTGTCTAAAGTGCAATTTGTTTAAAGAATTATTGCACTCTTTCTGTAAATCCTATAAACTTCATTTCACTTCTCAAATATCACTGTGTTTGTTTGCTATATGATATATTTAACTGAAATTGCTGATCCAAACAACCAATGATTTATAAAGGAAAATCATGGAAATCATCAGGGTGCCCAAACTTTTACATACAACTGTATGTACTCCCGAGGTGTAGGTCCACCTAACCTGCATGTCTTTTGAGGTCCATGGAGAAGAATGCACCCAAGAAACATGATCAAATGTCTGTGTTTTTATAGAATCACTCATGGTTTATGTACTGTGTTTGGGCCTCACAGGTGAAGCAGATGGATGAGAAGCTGAGCAGCTGTGAAGCTCAGAAGGAGCTGACAGCATTGATACACAAATTGGAGCTTATGGAATTCGAGAACCAGTACTACATGGAGAGCCTTTCCAAGTCTGAAGAAAAGGTCAAAGATCTGCATTTCACTGGTGAGGACAGTTATGGGAGAGTTGTTGTTTATTAAAGAGGAGAGAAGAAAACTTGCCCCGTGGAAGAAGCATGAGATGTAGCTCTTAACACTCTTGGAGGCCAAACTGCGTTTATTCTGAGAATTCTCAGAACTCATTTATGGAAATTATGGATGTATTAAGACTCCACCAATGCATTTAGGATTGAACGCACATTAGTGGAAATACCCTGGATTTGGATCTCACACGTGGTATTGCTGTCACGAATATTGACATCATGCCTCTTGCATTGGTGATCTCTGATCACTCACTTATTAAGTTTGCAGTTTCACTGCTGTGTTTAGTGGAACAAGAACCTCATTCATCGCTGCGGCGACACATCAACTCCTGAACTACAACTGAACTCAAAGCAAGACTGCCTGATAGCTTCACATTTGGAAAATGCCCAATCAGTAGACAGTCTTGTGGACAGTTTAAACTCAGTGCTCAAACTACACTACATGATTGCTCCACCTGTATTAAAACCACCCCCCTGTCTAGCAGCAGATGTCTAGCAGTTTCCTACTTTTAAAGGAGAACAGAAATGTCCACGAATTATTTATAGCATAAAATAAACACAAAAAATGTGTTCTTTTGATAGTTCAACAAACACTAAAGAATATAAAACATCCACAGAAAACCTTGTTTTAGTCGTGGTCTGAGAGGCTTTGACATCGACCGGCTGCCGCCATTTATGTAGGTCAGGCGGGTGACGTCACTGGTTGGGGGAAGATGAGCCTCGTTCTGAGATTCCCTGCGGGAGGCACCAACAAAGAGGTTATATATGACTACTAGAGTCCGCACTCCCAGTACTGCCCACTAAACACAAATGTCCCTTCATGGACAGTGACATGACGCCTCCTAACGGGGCAAAATGTTGACAAAGTTCTTGGATGTTAATTCGTTTTCAATGGGGATTCGCGACTGAACACACTCAGAAAAACACTTGCAAAATACGTGTTAAAATGCCATTCTGACCTGGATATTGAGCCAGTAAAATTAATTAACATTAAATCATGTCAGGAAAGTATTAAACTTACTCTGACTCCCACACATTCCCAAATATTAGTGTTGAAAGTTACATGGATCTGCGCTGTTAAGCTGCGCTGCTGAACTGAACTGAGCTGCTGCTGTTTTCAATGCAGCGCGGCTCCTAAAATCATTATGAAACACACACACACACACACACACACACACACACATATATATATATATATATAGAGAAAGAGAGAGAGAGAGAGAAAGAGAGAGAGAGAGAGACCAATATATAAGGCCAAGCATTCATGATATGCACACTCTTAAGGCTATGAAGTAAAAACAAAGTAGAAAAGGGAGTGTTCACAATAATAGTAGTGTGGCATTCAGTCAGTGAGTTCGTCAATTTTGTGGAACAAACAGGTGTGAATCAGGTGTCCCCTATTTAAGGATGAAACCAGCACCTGTTGAACATGCTTTTCTCTTTGAAAGCCTGAGGAAAATGGGACGTTCAAGACATTGTTCAGAAGAACAGCGTAGTTTGATTAAAAAGTTGATTGGAGAGGGGAAAACATACGCAGGTGCAAAAAAAAATAGGCTGTTCATCTACAATGATCTCCAATGCTTTAAAATGGACAAAAAAAACAGACGCATGGAGGAAAATGGAAAACAACCATCAAAATGGATAGAAGAATAACCAGAATGGCAAAGGCTCACCCATTGATCAGCTCCAGGATGATCAAAGACAGTCTGGAGTTACCTGTAAGTGCTGTGACAGTTAGAAGACGCCTGTGTGAAGCTAATTTATTTGCAAGAATCTCCCGTAAAGTCCCTCTGTTAAATAAAAGACGTGCAGAAGAGGTTACAATTTGCCAAAGAACACATCAACTGGCCTGAAGAGAAATGGAGGAATATTTTGTGGACTGATTACAGTTAAATTGTTCTTTTTGGGTCCAAGGGCCGAAGACAGTTTGTGAGATGACCCCCAAACTCTGAATTCAAGCCACAGTTCACAGTGAAGACAGTGAAGCATGGTGGTGCAAGCATCATGATATGGGCATGTTTCTCCTACTATGGTGTTTTGCCTATATATCGCATACCAGGTATCATGGATCAGTTTGGATATGTCAAAATACTTGAAGAGGTCATGTTGCCTTATGCTGAAGAGGACATGCCCTTGAAATGGGCGTTTCAACAAGACAATGACCCCAGGAACACTAGTAAACAAGCAAAATCTTTGTTACAAACCAACAAAATTAATGCCTCGCAGATGTGAAGAAATCATGAAAAACTGTGGTTATGCAACTAAATACGTACTAGTTTAGTGATTCACAGGATTGCTAAAAAAGCGTAATAGATTTGAGTTTGTAGCGTCAACAGCAGATTCTACTATCATTGTGAACACCCCCTTTTCTACTTTTTTTTACTAATAGCCCAATTTCATAGCCTTCAGAGTGTGCATATCATGAATGCTTGGTCTTGTTGGATTTGTGAGAATCTACTGAATCTACTGGTACCTTGTTTCCCATGTAACAATAAGAAATATACTCAAAACCTGGATTAATCTTTTTAGTCACATAGCACTACTATTATTCTGAACACTACTGTGTATATATATATATATATATATATATATATATATATATATATATATATATATATACGAGGTCTGTTAGAAAAGTATCGGACCTTTTTATTTTTTTCAAAAACCTGATAGATTTGAACCATGTGTGCTTGATGAGCCTAAGCTTGAACCTTCGTGCACATGCGGAAATTTTTTCACGCCTGTCGATTGCGTCATTTGCTGGTAAGCAGCCTTTGTGTGAGGATGGGTATAGTCTCTCGTCGTTTTTTCTTTGCAAGGAAATGGCGGAACGACTGGAGCAGCGTGACTGCATCAAATTTTGCCAGAAACTGGGTGACAGCCAGGTGGAAACCATTTGGATTATCCAGACGGCTTTCGGTGACGATGCTATGGGCATCACACAGATTAAGGAGTGGTACAACCGGTTTAAAGACGGCCGCACAACGGTGGAGAGTGAGCAGCGCTCCGGGGGGCCATCAACATGCTGAAATGACCAGATCATTCCAAAATGAACGCTGTGGTGATGCGGGACCGTCGTGTGACTAGCCGAGAAATTGTGGAAGAGGTGGACATCAGCACTTTTTCAGCACATTCCACTGTGACAGAAGATTTTGCCATGAAAAGAGTTGCAGCGAAATTCATGCCAATGGCTTGGGCATGAAGCTGATGGCGGAACAAAAGCGCCACCGTGTTGAAGTCTCACCAGACATGTTGTGACATGGTCACCTCTTCCACAATTTCTCGGATAGTCACACGACTGAAAAGCCACCGAAAACCGCCTGAATCTTCCGAATGGTGGAAGAGGTGGGCATGTTACATGTCCTGTGAGACTTTAAGACGCACTTATTTTCCCTTTCGTATGGTTAGCATACTGGCATAGTATGTTGTATGCTTTCTACCCTTTTTAAATTCATTTTACTAGTAAACAGATCTTTCACAACCTCAGCTTTATATAAATTCTGGGTGTTTTAGTGAAGCTTAGGGCTAGTGGCCGGCGATCACCTTAGTATTTCTTTTGTTTTTCTTTTTGCTTAATGCTGACAAATTATACTGTATTTGTTGTCTTTCTGCTGTCTGATTCTGTTTTTTTCTCTCTCTGTTTGAGGTGCAGTTCCATCCAGGAGTGAAAGTGGGTGTATTTTTCTGCAGGCCTCTTGTCCTGTACAACAGCATGGGCTCCCAAAATTTCCTGTGTATTTTTATTGTCACGTGTGTCTGGAGCATTGCCCAAGCAGAGGGTCACCCCTTTGAGTCTGGTCTGCTTGATGTTTCCTCCTCAAATCATCAGAGGGAGTTTTTCCTTACCACTGTCGCCTGTGTGCTTGCTCTCAGGGTTGGTAAGGTCAGACCTTACTTGTGTGAACTGCCTTGAGGCAGCTTTGTTGGCGCTATCGAAATGAAATAAATTGAATTAAATTCAATTAAATTGAAATTCTCCTCATATTGTTTGTCTCCGTGGCAGAAGATATTCTGTAGTATAAGTTGGACCTGAACATGAATTATTCAGGTTTCTGCAAAGGGCTCTGTGTGTGTGTGTGTGTGTGTGTGTGTGTGTGTGTGTATTGATTAATTGGTTATGTTACTCATTAGTGGAAGAACTCAATCAGAAGCTGCAGACAGCCACCAACCCACCCCCTGCTCCTCCTCCTCCTCCGCCACCACCTCCACCTCTTCCAACTCCAGAGTCATCCTCCAACCCTCTCAGGTTTGATGACACACAGTCAACACACAGCATTCAGCAATGAATAACAACCTCAAACACTGAATCTGCAGGACCAACAATGTCTGTCATCAGTAAACTACCGTTCCTTTGCTTTGCAGAAATTTACTGCATTGGAACATAAAATTTGTACACTGATGGTATATATTATTTTATTAATACAGATGTATTATTAATTTGCCAAGTACAACAATACCAATTCCAAAATGCTACATTTTCATTTGGTTGGTTTGTTGCAGTGTTAGTCGGACTACTGATGTGTATACAAGGTCTATTAGAAAAGTATCCGACCTTATTATTTTTTTCAAAAACCATATGGATTTGAATCACGTGTGATTGCGTCAGCCAAGCTTGAACCTTCTTGCGCATGCGTGAGTTTTTTCACGCCTGTCGGTTGCGTCATTCGCCTGTGAGCAGGCTTTGAGTGAGGAGTGAGATTTCACTTTTAACAAGAGATTGTGTCATGGAAAGCCGAGCGGAGGACATGTCAGAACATGTCCTGTGAGGCTTCATCATGGAGTTGCTTTGCGCCATGCGGCACCGCCGCGACAAGTGGAATTCCTCCGCACGTCTGTCTCAATGTGCCGAAAAAGTGCTGATGTCCACGTCTTTTCACAATTCCTGTGCTAGTCAGATGACATCCCGGATAAAACACAGCGTCCAGTTTGGAAATGAACAGCACATTCCACTGTCACAGGAGTTTTTGTCATGGAAAGAGGAGTGGAGGCTTCGCGCGTTGCGGCGGTGCCGCATGGCGCAAAGCAACGCCGTGATGAAGCCTCACAGGACATGTTCTGGCATGTCCAAGCACATCCACAATTTCTCGGATAATCACTCGATGGAAAAAACACCAACAGCTGTCTGAACGCCATCTCAAAGCCGTCCTGTGAGACCAAAACGGAGCTGGTTTTGTCTTGTTCAAGTAGCGAATCTATCATGACGCGCGAAGCCTCCGCTCGGCTTTTCATGACAAAATCTCTTGTTAAAAGTGAAATCTGCCAGAAAATGGTTGATGTCCAGCTCTTGTGATAACCAGAGAAATTGCACACGATGGTCATGGATCCATACAGCCATCCATTTAGAAATGAAATGGTCGCTCAGCCTGTCGATGGCGGCTTCGGAACGCGGCGCACCACCATTCGCTCCGGGCCGACCGTAAAGCAACAGTAACACTCCATAATGTCTTTGAAGCCCATAAAATTTTCACCAAAAACCATCTGAATTTCTCGAATGGTGTCCACTTTGATGTCCCTCACAGTTTCTGAAAAAATTTTGATCAAGCAAAGCGGCAGTCTCTGAGCTATTCCTAAACAATGAAAAAATGACGAGGGGGTGGACCACTCCTCACTCAAAGCCTGCTCACAGGCAAATGACGCAACCGACAGGCGTGACAAAACTCACGCATGTGCACGAAGGTTCAAGCTTGGCTGACGCAATCACACGTGATTCAAATCCATATTGTTTTTTGAAAAAAATAATAAGGTCGGATACTTTTGTAATAGACCTCGTACAGTATTACCTGCAGACATGAAGACACTATGGACTCTGGCAGATAGGTAGAGTAAGTGTAACATCAATATGGATGTGGTGACTTTTCTATAGGATAGACCTTTCTGGAAAACAACATAATTCATTGCCTCATAGGAATCTGAGTTTTGAACTCAATGACTTTGACCATACTTACGTTGAACTTCACCCAAATGAGGGACCTTTGGTTCGGGATAGATATCGGTAAGATTTTAATGGTAGTAGCACTCCGAGTGGTACTGCTAATTGATCAAGTACTTTAACAGTATTTTTAATTGGTACTTATTGGAGAAAACAAAATCAAATACAAGGGTCACATAGCACATTTGATCAAAATTGGCCAAAAGACCTGGGCAGAGTAGGCTTGGTGTTGATCGAAGTAATGGTCTGGGTTGAATCTCAAAAAGTTAGTCTTGCATATTTTGCAGATTTGTGCAAAAAATATCCAGGTGCCTAACTCATGAGATTCAGCTCAAGCCAGTGAACATGTCCATATAAGACCTTTGAATGTGGGACATATGGTTTGGGAGTTAGAGGCCAAAATGCATATGTGATGCTATAGTACCCACTGTAGGCAGATTTGTTTCAACTTTTGGTGTCTGACCTATGTGCAGGGTTTTGTACCAGTTCTGAAAATGTCACCTCTACAGCTTGTCTGGTCTAGGTATTTAGTGGGTGAAAAAAAATCAGACATATAGGATTCCCAGCCCTGCTGGAACTGATAACAGTGGTGCTTTGCAAGTTTTGCTCCCAGCTCTGTGGGTGTTGGACCACAAATAAAAAGGGGAGTGAAAACAATATAAGGTTCCCAGCTCTGCTGAAACTGGGAACAGCGCTGCCCCACAAGTGCTGCTTCCAGCCACACAGGGCTTGGAGGCCTAACTAGGCCTGTCCAATCTCTGTAAATCCTAGAGATGGTTGTGCATGAAAATCCCAGTAAATCAGCAGTTTTGGAAATACTCAGACCTGCCCCTCTGGCACCAACAACCATACCACATTCAACGTCATTTAAATCATGTTTCTTCCCCATTCTGATGCTCGGTTTGAACTTAAGCAAGTCATCTTCCCCACATCTAGATACCTAAATGCATTGAGTTGCTGCCCTGTGATTGGCTGATTAGCTATTTGTGTTAACAAGCAATTGAACAGGTGTACCTAATAAAGTGGCCAGTGAGTGTACATCTTAAGAGTCTAGTAGTCACAGAGCCTGAAGGCTCAAAGCACATCTAACACTGAAAAGTTGATTCTCAGTAAATGGACAGCAATTGGTGAGTCAGTGATCAGTGACAGATCAGTCATTGAAGGAACATCAATGACTGGTGAAAATGGTCCAAAGTTTTACTCTTAATCTAAAATTGTCTCACCATCATCATCATTATTATCCCATGAGTCACAGAGCAGCAGCATGTTGGCTTAGTGGTTAGCGCTGTTGCCTCACAGCAAGAAGGTCATGGGATTGATTCCCACCTGTGGCTTTTTTGTGTAAAGTTTACATGTTCTCCCCGTGTTTGTGTGGGTTCCCTCCGGTTGCTCCCGTTTCCTCCCACATCCAAAGACATGCAGGTTCTGTGGATTGGAACCTTTTAATTGTCCGTAGGTGTGCGTGCTGCTGTGAATGTGTTTGTTTGCCTATATGTGGTCTTGCAACACTGCGACAAACGGGCGTTATCTGAAATCTAATTCAGCTTCTGTACTGTGTGAAAACATTCTGCTGTTGAACAAAGTCAAACTAAAGGCTAACGTTCCAAAAACTAAGCAAACAATAAAAAAAACTGTCAATAATGACAGCAAAACGAAATACAGACGAATTAAGGTTTTCGGCGGGATTCCTTCAAATTTTTCAACAGTTTAAAAATCCTGACGAAGCGCCAGCTGCAGGAACGAAGCTGCGCAAAGGTTAAATGATGCCAAGGAAAGTCAACGACAGTCCAGATTTCAGGTTTCGTTTGGGCTTTGTTGCCCCATTAAGTGTCGTGTGACTGGGTCTTTAGTGTTTATTTCACTGTGTCAACAGAATGGGGGAAACATTTTTCCACAACACCACCTGGAATGGAATTTTACTCAAAGCTGAATTAATTCAGTACGATACAAAAATGGAATTACCATGTGTAATTAATTAACGTGGCCTGTGTTCTCCATCTGGATTGTCTGTATGATGATATGGTGCCTTGTTATGTCTGCAGAATTTGGAAGCTGGAACATATTGGATCTGTGTAAACCTTCAACACTAAAGCCACCGTTACACTTGCATGAATTTGATCACCGCACTGTGCTGCACAGTTCATCGTGCCAGTGTGACTCACTTTTGTCCCGCTTGACGCCATGCTATATAAAACTAAAATAAAATAAAAATTCCATAGCCGATGACGCATTTGCTCTCAGAACTTGGCTGAAGAAATGATCTCTCATCGCTCCCAGAATCACAGAGAAATTTTCCATAGCTGCAGCCTCTCTCATCCGCATTGTAAGCCGGGAACGCATTTGGAATCGTCTCACAAGTAATTATTTATTGTAATTCACTTATTTATTGCTTTATGAACCTTGAAACAATGAAACAACACAAGCAACACATACCTGAATTGGAACAGGAGCAAATCCATGACAACTGTCCTTGTTAACAGCAATAAAGGGTGGAAAGGAAGAAAAAATATAATAAATAAATAAATAAATAAATGAAAAGTTTAAAAAATGTTGCACATATATATATATATATATATATATATATGCAAGCCCTTGTTACAGTTAGAGCACTTCATCATTCACATGAAAATTAGTCTGCCATGTTTCACTCATCACCCATTTTGTAAGTGATTCAAGTAGGGGCCCCATAATTTCAAAAACACCTCCTCTCAATCAATTAGCCTAAATGTCAACGGTTCATAGTTAGCCATTTTGATAATTTACCTCCATCCATTCATTGATTGGGATGACATTTTATGATTTCCAGTGTCTGAGAATGATCCTGCACCCCGTTGTGAGGGTCAGCTTACACCATGGAGTCTGCTGATAGGATAACCCATTTCATTTGTTATCAAACCCAGAATGCATACAGTGGAATTCTGGGATATATGTATTCATCTCCACAACTTTGTTGATAAATAATGTTATCTTTTTCCAAAGGTTCTGTGTCATTTCACACTGATACAGCTTGTGCACCAGTGTTCCCTTGCACCTGTCACATCTCCAGCATAACTCAGAATCACAGAGCTTTAAGGCCCCTTCACACATAACACAAAGTTGGGTGAATGAGACCGAAATAGGCCAAACAAGGCCGAATTGGCAAACCGTGCAAAGTTCCAGCCGTTGTCGGGAGGGACAAACGGTTGGACAGCCGTGTACAGATGCTGTACGATCCCGTAGCAACCATTTTGTGCATGCGCATGAACACAGTGCGACCATGTGAGAGGTATGATAACACATCGTGCTCACACAAAAGCAGAAGCAATTAAATGTTTTACAAATGTACATAAATTGAATAAAATGAGTAAGGACCAAATAATGAGAGAGCACAGAACATTATAAGAACAATGAATGTGCTGTTTAAATGTAAGACAATCATGTTACTGGTAATTGATGCTTGATGACTAGATGGTCTGTGTTGGAATTAAAGTAAGAAATGGATTTCAGTTTTGTCTGTTAAAATATTTCATTCCTGTTATAAAGAACAGACAATAGAATAATTATCACCCTTCTGTTCCTTTATGTTCATGAACAATGCCTTTTGGATGTAAACAAGGAATTAATGAACTGACATCAATCAATCAATCAATCAACTTTTTTCTTATATAGCGCCAAATCACAACAAACAGTTGCCCCAAGGCGCTCCACATTGCAAGGCAAGGCCATACAATAATTATGAAAAACCCCAACGGTCAAAACGACCTCCTATGAGCAAGCACTTGGCCACAGTGGGAAGGAAAAACTCCCTTTTAACAGGAAGAAACCTCCAGCAGAACCAGGCTCAGGGAGGGGCAGTCTTCTGCTGAGACTGGTTGGGGCTGAGGGAAAGAACCAGGAAAAAGAGATCGATCACTAATGATTAAATGCAGAGTGATGCATACGGAGCAAAAAGAGAAAGAAACAGTGCATCATGGGAACCCCCCCACAGTCTACGTCTAAAGCAACATAACCAAGGGATGGTCCAGGGTCACCCGATCCAGCCCTAACTATAAGCCTTAGCGAAAAGGAAAGTTTTAAGCCTAATCTTAAAAGTAGAGAGGGTATCTGTCTCCCTGATCTGAATTGGGAGCTGGTTCCACAGGAGAGGAGCCTGAAAGCTGAAGGCTCTGCCTCCCATTCTACTCTTACAAACCCTAGGAACTACAAGTAAGCCCGCAGTCTGAGAGCGAAGCGCTCTAATGGGGTAATATGGTACTACGAGGTCCCTAAGATAAGATGGGACCTGATTATTCAAAACCTTATAAGTAAGAAGAAGAATTTTAAATTCTATTCTAGCATTAACAGGAAGCCAATGAAGGGAGGCCAACACGGGTGAGATATACTCTCTCCTGCTAGTCCCCGTCAGTACTCTAGCTGCAGCATTCTGAACCAATTGAAGGCTTTTTAGGGAACTTTTAGGACAACCTGATAATAATGAATTACAATAGTCCAGCCTAGAGGAAATAAATGCATGAATTAGTTTTTCAGCATCACTCTGAGACAAGACCTTTCTGATTTTAGAGATATTGCGTAAATGCAAAAAGGCAGTCCTACATATTTGTTTAATATGCGCTTTGAATGACATATCCTGATCAAAAATAACTCCAAGATTTCTCACAGTATTACTAGAGATCAGGGAAATGCCATCCAGAGTAACGATCTGGTTAGACACCATGCTTCTAAGATTTGTGGGGCCAAGTACAATAACTTCAGTTTTATCTGAGTTTAAAAGCAGGAAATTAGAGGTCATCCATGTCTTCATGTCTGTAAGACAATCCTGCAGTTTAGCTAATTGGTGTGTATCCTCTGGCTTCATGGATAGATAAAGCTGGGTATCATCTGCGTAACAATGAAAATTTAAGCAATACCGTCTAATAATACTGCCCAAGGGAAGCATGTATAAAGTGAATAAAATTGGTCCTAGCACAGAACCTTGTGGAACTCCATAATTAACTTTAGTCTGTGAAGAAGATTCCCCATTTACATGAACAAACTGTAATCTATTAGACAAATATGATTCAAACCACCGCAGCACAATGCCTTTAATACCTATGACATGCTCTAATCTCTGTAATAAAATTTTATGGTCAACAGTATCAAAAGCAGCACTGAGGTCCAACAGAACAAGCACAGAGATAAGTCCACTGTCCGAAGCCATAAGAAGATCATTTGTAACCTTCACTAATGCTGTTTCTGTACTATGATGAATTCTAAAACCTGACTGAAACTCTTCAAATAGACCATTCCTCTGCAGGTGATCAGTTAGCTGTTTTACAACTACCCTCTCAAGAATCTTTGAGAGAAAAGGAAGGTTGGAGATTGGCCTATAATTAGCTAAGATAGCTGGGTCAAGTGATGGCTTTTTAAGTAATGGTTTAATTACTGCCACCTTAAAGGCCTGTGGTACATAACCAACTAACAAAGATAGATTGATCATATTTAAGATTGAAGCATTAAATAATGGTAGGACTTCCTTGAGCAGCCTGGCAGGAATGGGGTCTAATAAGCATGTTGATGGTTTGGATGAAGTAACTAATGAAAATAACTCAGACAGAACAATTGGAGAGAAAGAGTCTAACCAAATACCGGCATCACTGAAAGCAGCCAAAGATAACGATACATCTTTGGGATGGTTATGAGTAATTTTTTCTCTAATAGTTAAAATTTTGTTAGCAAAGAAAGTCATGAAGTCATTACTAGTTAAAGTTAATGGAATACTCAGCTCAATAGAGCTCTGACTCTTTGTCAGCCTGGCTACAGTGCTGAAAAGAAACCTGGGGTTGTTCTTATTTTCTTCAATTAGTGATGAGTAGAAAGACGTCCTAGCTTCACGAAGGGCTTTCTTATAGAGCAACAAACTCTTTTTCCAGGCTAAGTGAAGATCTTCTAAATTAGTGAGACGCCATTTCCTCTCCAACTTACGGGTTATCTGCTTTAAGCTACAAGTTTGTGAGTTATACCACGGAGTCAGACACTTCTGATTTAAAGCTCTCTTTTTCAGAGGAGCTACAGCATCCAAAGTTGTCTTCAATGAGGATGTAAAACTATTGACAAGATACTCTAACTCCCTTACAGAGTTTAGGTAGCTACTCTGCTCTGTGTTGGTATATGACATTAGAGAACATAAAGAAGGAATCATATCCTTAAACCTAGTTACAGCGCTTTCTGAAAGACTTCTAGTGTAATGAAACTTATTCCCCACTGCAGGGTAGTCCATCAGGGTAAATGTAAATGTTATTAAAAAATGATCAGACAAAAGGGAGTTTTCAGGGAATACTGTTAAGTCTTCTATTTCCATACCATAAGTCAGAACAAGATCTAAATATGATTAAAGTGGTGGGTGGACTCATTTACTTTTTGAGCAAAGCCGATAGAGTCTAATAATAGATTAAATGCAGTGTTGAGGCTGTCATTCTCAGCATCTGTGTGGATGTTAAAATCGCCCACTATAATTATCTTATCTGAGCTAAGTTCTAAGTCAGACAAAAGGTCTGAAAATTCACAGAGAAACTCACAGTAACGACCAGGTGGACGATAGATAATAACAAATAAAACTGGTTTTTGGGACTTCCAATTTGGATGGACAAGACTAAGAGACAAGCTTTCAAATGAATTAAAGCTCTGTCTAGGTTTTTGATTAATTAATAAGCTGGAATGGAAGATTGCTGCTAATCCTCCGCCCCGGCCCGTGCTACGAGCATTCTGACAGTTAGTGTGACTCGGGGGTGTTGACTCATTTAAACTAACATATTCATCCTGCTGTAACCAAGTTTCTGTTAGGCAGAATAAATCAATACGTTGATCAATTATTATATCATTTACCAACAGGGACTTAGAAGAAAGAGACCTAATGTTTAATAGACCACATTTAACTGTTTTAGTCTGTGGTGCAATTGAAGGTGCTATATTATTTTTTCTTTTTGAATTTTTATGCTTAAATAGATTTTTGCTAGTTATTGGTGGTCTGGGAGCAGGCACCGTCTCTACGGGGATGGGGTAATAAGGGGATGGCAGGGGGAGAGAAGCTGCAGAGAGGTGTATAAGACCACAGCTCTGCCTGCCATGAATGAATTGATGCGCTCACATCATGCAGCCACACAGAGGGTCCATGTGTCCAGCTGTCTCTGGCCAATCGGTGCGCAGCACACTGAAGGACACCATGTCATGTGGACTATAACTCACATGATGGAATGACATTTTCCTCGCCAGTTGGCCATTCATATGATCAGATGAACATTTTCACATGAGGCAGCCTGGCTGATGGTGTCTGCAGTGCGCACTGAGGCGTAGCTGAATGTGTTCCAAATGTGATATGTGTTTTTATTTTTCACCATGTCATGAGAGCCTGCTGACATATGCATCGCAGTGCCATGTCAGGTGATGTTCTTCATGGCACGATATGGGTTCTCCAACTGAGTTATGATGACACAGCAGTCATGTGCAACATGATGACCATCTCACTGGCGTCACACCCCCCTGTCCAGAGCATCAAAGTGCTCACACGAATGGGCTCACGGCTCCAGGATGTGGGATAAATGAGCTGCCCACACTGGGTCTGTCCATCAGGTTGTCACATGACAGACGGAACGCGTGGACATTGTCACATGAGGCCCGCTGAACTGTTTTTATTTTGCACGATGTCATGAGAGCCTGCCAACACATGCATCGCGGTGGCGTTTTGAGAGGTGATACTCTTCATGGCATGATTTGTGTTCTCCAACTTTGAGTACTGATGACACAGTGAGTGGTCAGGTGCAAAATGAAAGTGCACGTGGTCATCTAACGGCTTCGGTGCGCCCGAGTGCGCTGGCATCATCTGATTGCCTCGGGAGGCATGGCTGGGCCGTGATCATCAGCGATCGCATGTCACGTGACGTGGCTGTCCAGTTGGATGACGTGCTGGCGCTGTGACTCTGTTGTGGTGGTCTGGGCACACTGCTGGCCGGTGATTCTGCCTCCAGTGGGATATGCTGGATATGCCATGATGGGTGTTCCACAGCTGTCAGCTGTTGCATCATGGACATGACAGCTGGCCAGATGTACACACTGTGCTGGACAGTGATTGCACTGCACTCCAGGCACTATTCAAGCCTTCACCACCTCAGCTGCACCTCGACAATGTTGGACCGTGGTGTGTGTGTGGGGGAGGGGGGCACGACACACTCGCACACCATTCATGTTGCTCGGGGCGGTGGAAACACAACACATTGACATGCCATTCTTGTTACTTGGGGGGACATGACACACTCGCACGCCATTCGTGTTGGTCGGTGGGGGGGAACAACACACTGACTGCCCTTTCAGCTTTCTCCACCTCGACAGTGGTGGCCTGCACTCTATATTTGTGCTGGCCGCAAATGGACCCACATTTTCTAAGTGCCCAGCAACTGCTGTTGGAAGTTTGTGGGTGGCACCTCAATTCTGGCCGAGCATGGGTCAAATGGCCATTCGGAGCCATCCGCCCTCATTCGGCAACAGGTGTGAAGGCTAACTTGTTCACCACATTCAACCAGGGTTTGATGTGGCCGATCATTTCGTGCAGCCCCTTGACTGCAGCCCGAGAAATCTGATCTGTGTATGACATGTACGAATGTTGCAACCACGGTCAGATGGCATTATGACCTCATCTTGAAGCCATTCCACTGAGTTTACAGCACGAGCACGGCGCAAATGTGGAGTGCATGTGCTGTGGCCGAATGGTTGTGCCGACTGCTGTACGAGGTCTTCAAGCCAGCTCTGATTTTTCATGGCTGCCATTCGAATCCTCCTTCGTGCACCATTCGGCCTCATTCGTGTTATGTGTGTAGGAGCCTAGCCTTGCTACCTTACTGGGGGTCCAGTACATTCTGTGTATGATTTTATACACAGTCAAGCAGGTCTCTGTCTTTCTTGAAATCTTATGCCAGGACCTAATAATTTCCTCCCCCTTCTCCATTGCAATCTCGCCCCCTAAGTCCACCACCCATGCTCTCTTAAGTTTAAGTTTAGGTGGGTGAGATTTTCTCAGAAAACTATAATATTTAGATGCCCCACCTTTAGCTTCCCAATTATCCTGCATTAGTTTTTATAACTTGGATTGAGAAGATGGGGGAATTTTTGTTTTTGTTGTAATATATAGCTTCTTAAATTGCAGATTCCAAAAATCCTGTTTAGAGAGTTTGTATTTATAATAATAATAATAATTTATTAATTTATATAGCACCAAATCACGAGTAATCGCCTCAAGGCGCTTCACAAGCATTTAAAAGCAGAATAAAATGAAATAAGATTAAAATACAATAAAAAAAATTTAACCATAAAAATTAAACGAAGTAAAATAAATAAAATGTATAAAAAAAAGACACACAATAAAATACTAATGATAAAACAGGGAGAAGAGATGTGTCTTCAACCTGGCTTTAAAAGTCTCCACAGAGTCTGACTGTCGTATTTGTGCAGGAAGATCATTCCACAGAGCTGGAGCACGGTGATAAAAAGCTCTCTAATTCGCTGACCTTGAACGCAGAGCCCTTGCCGGCACATAGGACTCAACCAGGCTGGCCAGATAGGGGGCGCCAGTCCGTGAACAATTTTATAGGCCAATAGTAATACCTTAAAAGCTGATCTCAAGGAGACCGGAAGCCAGTGAAGGGATTCCAGAACCGTCTGGCAGCAGCATTTTGAACCAGCTGAAGACCCCTGATGCTGGACTGTGGTAAACCAGAAAAAGCATTACAATAGTCCAATCTAGAACAGACAAACGCATGAATCAGAGTCTCAGCATCAGCCATAGACAGGATGGGACAAATCTTTGCTATATTTCTTAGCTATTTAGTAGCCAATTGCTAAAAGGACATTAACTTGTCACCCTCAAAAACATCTCCAACATAAATAATCCCTTCCACAACCCATAATTTCCAATACAGAGTTTTTCCCCGGTTTCAACTGTTTATAATGCTAAAGAGATGACTGTTTAGTAAAGAAAGGGTCAAGGCCAATAATACCATGTGACCTTTGCCAGGTTTCTCTGGTGAATGACAACAATGGATTTACAGATGGAATTTCACCTCCACTTTGTGACATAAAAGCATGCAATGGGATAGGCTCCATAAATTTCTTTTCAATCAGGATCCAGCTTGGAACTTGGGTCTGCGATACTTGTTTTGGCCAACGCATTTAGGTTAAGGCCTCCATCTTCAATGCAGCACCCATCTTAATTGTACTTAGACAAGGTCTTTTATCCCCCCATACGAAAAAAATCTAATGGTATATTGAATTTTTTTACGTAAAGGGGAGGGAGACTTAAGAGTAAAAGTTGCAAAATTTAGTTCATTTGTGGAATAATCATCATTTTCAGACATTTATTCTACCCAACAGAGATAATCTGTTGGGAAAGTGTAGTGACACGGACCCACAACAGGGGGCGTAAATGAACGGACAATGGAAGGAGTCAAATTATAACACTTTACTGGTGTGAATGTCACAACCAAACACAGCAGAATCAGAATGTGCAACAGTCAATTAATAAAAGGTGTCGTGTGGGCAGGCTCGACGATAGGAGACGCCCGTCTGGAAACGAACCGGAACCACACGATTTCCACCGCCACCTGAACCCGAGGAATACTGGAGCCGCCAAGTCCCGGAGTCCCCAGGTGGCCACCTTCCCGGCGTGTCGGATCTGGTACTGCTGGCAGAAAGCAAAAGACAGTCAAAGGGTGGGTGTGTGAACACCCAGTAACACTGGTGGGAATGCCACCTCCACCTCTCACTCAGCGCGTTGCAGCGGTCTCAGCTGAAAAGGAGCGCCGTCTTGCACAGCCTCCTCAAAAACGACCGGTTCTCCTGCAAACACTCACAATAAACAGATTTACAAAAGGCTGAGGATATTACCTCCAGATGAAGATGATATCTCAGCAGTTTGGTGGAGGTGTCTTCCTGCTTTTATACCAGATGTGTTGATTAGTGACAGCTGTCACGGATGATGGGTGACAGCTGTCACCACGGCTTGTTCCTGAGGCGGCAGCGCCCTCTCGTGCCTGAAGCCCGCACTTCAGGCAGGGCGCCTTCTGGTGGTGGGCCAGCAGTACCTCCTCTTCTGGCAGCCCACACAACATAATCCTAATTTAGTAATTTGTAAAGTGTTCTCAGTTTTCAGCAGGACGGGGAGTAAATTTTCTGTCATGTGCTGTAAACATGCCTGAAAGGAGCCAGTTGAACTGCCAATTCTGTCTAATACCTGGTGGACATAGTCTAGACAGTGGCATTGCCTCTGATTTTACCCAACTTAGTTTGTAGCCTGAGATAAGAGAGAAGGTATCAATTAAAGACAGAATTTGAGGGACAGCTGTTTCTGGATTTGAGGTCACTAACAAAATATCATCCGCATATTGTTCCCCTACACCGGGGTACAAGGCAGGGCTGCTCTCTGAGTCCTCTGCCTTTTGCATTGGCAAACAAGAGGACATGTTCCTGTTTGCCAACACTGATGTCTTTGGGTTGCATTAAAGAAGTCTAACCAAGTTTATAAGGGAGGGGCCTAATCCAAATCCATGTTCTAAACAAGCAAGTCCACTCAACTCTGTCAAAAGCATCATTCTCTGCATCTAAAGAGAAAGTAGCTATGGGTTCTGGGCAATTTCTCGCCTGCCAAATTAAATGTAGTAACCTACATACATTATCTGCCGAAGACCTACCTGTAATAAACCCTACCTGATCTGGATGAATCAGGCTGGGGAGATGCAGATGCACCTCCAGCCTCGTGGCTAATACTGTGGCCAGTATTATGGCATCTACATTTATAAGAGACACTGAACTATAATTTCTACACTGCTGTGGATTTTTGGTTTACTTATGTATCAGGGTTATTACCGCCAATTGCATACTCTCTGGTATATTACCCCTCCTAATTGTGTCTTGAAATACTGTCACTAGCCTCGGTGCTAGTAGGTCCATGAATTCTTTACAGAAATCTGTTGGCAGCCCATCATTTCCAGGAGCTTTCCCAGAGCTCATTTTCCTTATAGCTTGTTGAATCTCTTCCAGTGTAATATCTCCACCAATCTCCTTTAGCTTTTCTTCGGACAGGATTGGTAGGTCCACTTGGGACAAGAACCTGTCTATTTCCTCTTGTTCTATCCCACCCTGTGAAGTATATCTTATATATAGTATATTTTTTGATAAAATATCTTAAATAATTCATTCATTTCTCACCTGCCATATGTCCCATTTTCATTCCCCACAGAGGTTATTAAGGTGCGATTAAACTGATGTTTTACTCTTTGGGCTAGAAATGTCCCTGCCGCTTCTCCTTGCTCATAATACTTCTGTCTACATTGGAATAGTGAAAATTCAGCCTTTCTCTGCAGTATGGAGTTTAATTCAAATTTCAATTTGTTCAACTGGGTAAAAACTACTGGATCTAGTTGGGATGCATGTATTTTTTTTTCAAGATCCTTAATTTCTTTCTCCAATTCAGATAATCAGATAGCAGCTTGTGTTTTTTCAAATAAGAACTGTGTTGTATTAAGCGACCCCTCAAGCAAGCTTCAAATGCATCCCATTCTAGTCCGTGATTGGAAGTTGATCCTGCATTAATTTCCCACTACTCAAGAATTTCCTTTTTAATAAAATTGAGTGATTCTTCATTTTTGAGCAAAGAGGTGTTGAGTCTCCAACAGCCTTGAGGGGTTTGGGATTCTGTTGTAAAACCCAACACCACTTCAACTGGTGCATGGTCTGAAAGCACAATATTACCAATTGAAGCAGCGATAACTGCACGAAGTAATTGTTTTTATAGTAAGAAATAATCTGTTCTTGAATATGAAGAGTGTGGGTTTGAATAGAAGGTACACTCCCTTTCACGGGGGTGTAGAATTTGCCATATATCGACTAAACCTGGCTTATCTTCCAAAATACCAATGGGTAGTTGTGATTTATGTACTAACCTTGCATTAGTGACTTTATCCAGGGCTTTTGTCATGCTTCTGTCCTATTTGGGTTCCTGTCTTCGTTTCCTTTTCCTTCAGTTTAGCCCATTCTTGACTTTGTTTTTGTTTGCGTGGCCGCTTGTTTATTTTCTTGTCTGTTTCTGATTATTCATGTTTATGTATTATTCTGTGTTCCTGGTCTTGGTTCTCATGTATTGTATTGTGGTTTAGTCATTCATTGCTTTTCTTTGTCACTAGTTTCATTCTTGGTCATCTTTTATTTTATTAGTCATGTATATTACTTTAGCTTTTCACATTCTTTACATCATGCTTAGTCACAGGTTTTGCTTATTTTTCATCTTCAGTGTTTAGTATTTGATTATGTTCTTTGTGATTGATTTCTTATTAGTATTTTGTATTGTCACTGCATTTATTTCTATAATTTATTCAGTGTCAGCTCGGTTCCAATCTGTGTTTATTTTTATTGATCTCCTGGTTTTCCACTTTGCTTAGTCACATTATCTCCTGGTTTTTTCCCCTTTTGCTTTGCTCACGTTTATTATTTTCTGCCTTAAGCACGTCTCATTTCTCTCTGTTGATTTTTCCACTCACTTAGTTCTTTTGGTTTGCTTGCATTGTGTTTTGTTCATTCATTCTTTTGCACCTGTTCCTCATCTGTCAGCCACGCCCCCCTTTCCAGATCCTTCGTCCTCACGTGCACCTTGTTTTCCTGTCACCGCCTTCTTTATTTAAACTGCGTCTGTTCATTCCCTCACTGCTCTTTTGTTGATGATGCTCATCACTACCAGCGCTTTGTCTCGTTCTGTTTCTGCTCTGCCCTGTTTTTGCCTCAGCTCTGAAAACCCAGTTTGCTTGTGCACTGACCCTGCTAGTTTTTGACCACGTCTTCTGTCTTGTCCTTGTCTGGTACTTTTGCTCCACAGACTGTCTTCCTGTTGCCGAACCCCTGCCTGTAATAAAGATCATCCTTTTTACTCATACGTCCTGTTTGAGAGCCTGCATTTGTGTCCAGCCTCTGTCTGTGCCTTGCCTCCGCTCAGCCTTGACAGCTTGGTTTCTTACCTGATTAAAATCCCCCCCCCCCCCCCCCCCCAATAATTGCATACTCGTATGTGGGTGATTCTTTAACTACGGGCACTATTGGCCTTGTAAATGTAATTTCCACCACACCATTGCCTTACAATACAAAGCGCCTTGGGGCAACTGTTTGTTGTGATTTGGCGCTATATACATGTGCTCTGATGTCACTGTTTATCTCCATAGAAACTATCCAAACAATCTTTCATACAAACTGTTTAAAGGGCCATTAGTATTGTGGTGGAAATTACGGCAATAGTGTGGGACAACTACATTTTGTTCACAACAGTTGTATGACATTGAATACCCCAATTATGTTTTGATTATTTTACTGATATTTTATTCAGAGATATTATAAAACATTAGAAAAAACGTTTCTTTACCATTCATTTTTATCTTTGAAGATCAAAAGTCTGGGTGTGGGACAAGCACAAAACGGCAATATTTGCATATAATGATGCTGAAAAAAGGTGAAAAAGTCATCATAGACTACTAGAACAAATTTCTTAACACACTTTCATTGTAAAGATAACTATAAAAGGGTGAAATTTCCCCTTTTTTCTGTTTTTCATACAGTATGATCAAAGGACATAATAAGTGCCCGTAGTCTAAGAATCACCCATGTAGGTATCCCCCAATTGTTTCGCCACCTTGCAAATATTAGCAGAAAAATCAGGTGAGTCTTTGTTTGGTGCTTACATATTAATGGGCGAGCATCTGCTGCCAAACAGATCTGCACTTTCTGCCACCCACCTGCCTTCCCTGTCCAAGAGTTGTTTGTGAATAGTGATATTTACATTTTTACATAATAACATACATGTTATGTGTCGGACGCGGGCGGAGAACCGACTAGCGTTTGAAGGACCCAGCATAAAGGAAACAGAGCACGGTTCAAAGGATAACAGAATTTAATGACATAACAGTGAGTGCTAAATAACAAATAAGTGCGCGGTCTGGCGAGGTGGAAGAACGGTGCGCTCCCAGCAGCACAAACGGTCCGGAGCCAGAACAGTTCGGACCCAAGGACCCCGCCGACACCCCCCAGGTGGCCGCGACCAACCGAGTCTGTGAGTCCACCACTCCACACACAGAGAGACCACTCAAAGGTGTACATAAACAGCAAACACTTCCTGGCTTAATCACCAATCAGCTTCCCATCCTGCAGGCATGGAACACCCAGTTCCATTCTCCACTGCAGTGGAAGCTGATTAAACGACTAACATAACAGCTCAATATAATAAGGTGTGAGGGACACCACATTTACTGACTGTACTCATGTTAGTCACAAAACCTAAAGTACCTCAGGAAGTGTGCTGACGAGCGTGAGACCACACCCCCTCCTCTTTCACAGACCATGGCATCAAACCTGGTACGGTCTCTGCGTCCATGATGATGAGATGGTTCTCCAAACGTCGATCTCACCCGTCTGGTCACAAGGTCGAGTCTCTGGCAAATACACACTGTGAACTCCAGACTTAAATGCAACCATGCCCCAATCCATAAAGATGCACCACAGCTGTGAGTCCTGACGAGCTGCACATGACCAGCCTCAGGTGATCAGGGTGAGGTCCTAATAACTCAGCCACACAGCCACTCAGTCCTGAACGCATGCCACCTGGAAGGAAAAACAGAAGACAGAAAACAGAAGACAAACAAAAGCCAGCCAGGCACGCCAGGCACCCCAGCCACAACAATACAGACACCTCTTTGGATAGGTGAGTAGGCACTATAAAATATTTTACTGACCCAATTCCTCTACAGTTTTGTTGACTCCTCATTATTTGAGTTTCTTACAGGAAACAGAAATCTACCTTCTTTTGTTTAAAATACAGAAGTTTATTGCTTTTGATAGCAAGATTGTCCCCCTTAACATTCCAAGACAGGAACTTAAACAGATCTACCACCCTAATATAACATCTCTACTATTTTGCTCTCAGTCATCATATATAACTCTGACAAACATATCCCCCAGGTGGAACCATGTGAAAGCAACCTGATCTTGATGTCTCCCTGTGACTGTAATGTACAAGGAAAGAAAATATACAAGGAAAGAAAAAAGGCAACAAAAAAGCCCCTTAATATATAAGAATCATGGAGAAACAGGATGACTCCTTTATCCCCAGAACCAAACCAACAAAATACTACATCTGTGAAACTCTTGCTATCCCACCCCCACCCCACCCCTAATATATGCGTTTTGTCATTTACTGCACTAATGGGAAGAAGAAGAAAAGTTGAACCCCATTAAGAAAATAAAAAAACACCAGTTACTCAAAAAAATCAACACAAACAGGTCAACATATAGACCATAAATTCTCCAAATAGGAATCACTGTGACACATTTAACACTTGCAATAACAGGATGAATATCCATCATATCCATCATAGCAGCCGAGACAGTCCATCAATTATTCAACAGTTTAATGTCCTCAATTAATTGGAGTAAGCGGTTGAAGATGAGTGTGTGTGTCCTCATTCATATTTCCAGTCCAAAACAGGCAAAAGATTAGGAACATAATATACCTGCTGTGTATGGAATGCAATGTTTATCCATAAGAAAACAGAGCAAATGTAGTACTAAAGCACTAACTATATTGCTTTGCTCCTTTAACAGTGTTAAGCACAAGCATTGAACCACATTAACGTGAGCAGAATTGTATATTTTATAAAGAAGACAGAGTGGCTCATGTAAGACTTTGTCTAAATGGAGCTGTAACGCCTCCTCGATTGACCCAACACTCAGCACCATCCTCTCTGTCCCTTTGCAGTTTTCATCCGGCCCTCTTGGAAATAAAGTCCACCACCTCCTCAGGAGAGGCGAAGGTGTGTCGGATACCATCCGCCACAACTCTCAGCTCAGCCGGGTACAACATAGTATATCGAAGCCCTTTCTCCTGCAACTGTTTCTTCACTCTGTCAAAATTTTGCACTTCTGGATAATGTCCTGAGAAAGATCCTGAAAGAAAACAATCCTCTTTCCTCGCCATTCTACATGTTCATTCTCCTGAGCTGCCCGCAGCACCGCCTCTCTGGCTTCAAACATCAGGAAACATACCAGGACATGTCGGGCTCTATTGCCCCACTGATCTGCTCTGTGGGCGTGCTCTATCTTGAATTCCGGTCCCATTTCAGTATCCAAAGTTTCTGCAATAAGCTTGTACACAAACTTCGGCATGTCTTGGTCCTCGCACCCTCCTCTATTCCAACTATACGGATATTATTGCGGAGTCCGGCGTCCCCAAGGCACGTTACTTTCTCCTGCAGTTGGGCTATGGTTTTGATCACTGTGCTTACTGTGGTATACAGGCTCTGACTGTGATCTTCCAGGACTGGTAGATAAATCAAATCAAATCAATTTTATTTATATAGCGCCAAATCACAACAAACAGTTGCCCCAAGGCGCTTTATATTATAAGGCAAAAGCCATACATTAATTACAGAAAAACCCCAACGGTCAAAACGACCCCCTATGAGCAAGCACTTGGCGACAGTGGGAAGGAAAAACTCCCTTTTAACAGGAAGAAACCTCCAGCAGAACCAGGCTCAGGGAGGGGCAGTCTTCTGCTAGGACTGGTTGGGGCTGAGGGAGAGAACCAGGAAAAAGACATGCTGTGGAGGGGAGCAGAGATCGATCACTAATGATTAAATGCAGAGTGGTGCATACAGAGCAAAAAGAGAAAGAAACAGTGCATCATGGGAACCCCCCAGCAGTCTAAGTCTATAGCAGCATAACTAAGGGATGGTTCAGTGTCACCTGATCCAACCCTAACTATAAGCTTTAGCAAAAAAGAAAGTTTTAAGCTTAATCTTAAAAGTAGAGAGGGTGTCTGTCTCCCTGATCTGAATTGGGAGCTGGTTCCACAGGAGAGGAGCCTGAAAGCTGAAGGCTCTGCCTCCCATTCTACTCTTACAAACCCTAGGAACTGCAAGTAAGCCTGCAGTCTGAGAGCGAAGCGCTCTATTGGGGTGATATGGTACTATGAGGTCCCTAAGATAAGATGGGACCTGATTATTCAAAACCTTATAAGTAAGAAGAAGAATTTTAAATTCTATTCTAGAATTAACAGGAAGCCAATGAAGAGAGGCCAGTATGGGTGAAATATGCTCTCTCCTTCTAGTCCCCATCAGTACTCTAGCTGCAGCATTTTGAATTAACTGAAGGCTTTTCAGGGAACTTTTAGGACAACCTGATAATAATGAATTACAGTAGTCCAGCCTAGAAGAAATAAATGCATGAATTAGCTTTTTAGCATCACTCTGAGACAAGACCTTTCTAATTTTAGAGATATTGCGCAAATGCAAAAAAGCAGTCCTACATATTTGCTTACTAGAGGTCAGGGTAATGCCATCCAGAGTAAGGATCTGGTTAGACACCATGTTTCTAAGATTTGTGGGGCCAAGTACAATAACTTCAGTTTTATCTGAATTTAAAAGCAGGAAATTAGAAGTAATCCATGTCTTAATAAAATTTTATGGTCAACAGTATCAAAAGCAGCACTGAGGTCTAACAGAACAAGCACAGAGATGAGTCCACTGTCTGAGGCCATAAGAAGATCATTTGTAACCTTCACTAATGCTGTTTCTGTACTATGATGAATTCTAAAACCTGACTGAAACTCTTCAAATAGACCATTCCTCTGCAGATGATCAGTTAGCTGTTTTACAACTACCCTTTCAAGAATTTTTGAGAGAAAAGGAAGGTTGGAGATTGGCCTATAATTAGCTAAGATAGCTGGGTCAAGTGATGGCTTTTTAAGTAATGGTTTAATTACTGCCACCTTAAAAGCCTGTGGTACATAGCCAATTAATAAAGATAGATTGATCATATTTAAGATCGAAGCATTAATTAATGGATAGAGCTCCCATCTTATCCACCGCTGTCTTAACTGCATCCATGCTGGATTTTAATCTGCTCATATCCCTTCCCACTGTAGCCAAGTGCTTGCTCACAGGGGGTCGTTTTGACCGTTGGGGTTTTACATAATTATTGTATGCCCTTGCCTTACAATATAAAGCGCCTTGGGGCAACTGTTTGTTGTGATTTGGCGCTATATAAAAAAAAAATTGATTGATTGATTGATATCGAAAGCAATATTCTGCAGCAGCGTTTTAATGGTCTTTATCTCAGCTGCGGTGTCATTCGGTGATGGTCCTGGAGTAGCCGCCATGTTGTCCTTTGTGCTTCCCTCAGTCTGTCGTGTGAGGCTCCTTAAACCGTACTGTGTAAGAGTTTTCTGGACTTGTTGCATAATAAAAGAAAGCTGTGCTTCCCCAGACAAAGGTTTTTGGTGTTTAAGATATATCCGTCAAAATTTTTAACGGGGGAAAGGCGAGCGGTTCTGCAGCAATTACACCACGCAGCCATTTTGGCCAATCGCTCCACCGGTGCACCAATATAATAACACAATTTTTTGGCACAAATACAAAGTTTCAAATAATACAATCATTAATTCAAGTTGGAAAAGTTGTTCCTGACCTTAGTCGGACTTCTGGCAGTTAGTCTCTCGTAATCCAGACAGTAGGAGCTGAGTGCCAGCCGAAAGCAGGCTGCAATGTGGACACCTGTCATGGTGGATCGGTATTTTGTGTTGATGATTTTTATGTGTGAAAAAGCAGATTCACACAGATAAGTTGATCCAAAAAGTGTAGTCAAATTCTGTGCAGTTTGTCTGAGGTTGGGGTATTTCTCTTTCTGCATTAGATTCCAAAATTGGGCGTTTATGCCAGGTGTTGCTCTGGATTTCACCTCAGTGTCATTTTTCAGTGTGAGGATCTCATTTTTCAACAGTACAGCTGTCCAGGTTGAATCGTGATGTTATTTTGGATGTTATACAGTCCACATCAATATTTTTCCCAAATGGAAAACAGAGAAAAGTGAGAACAGGCTCAATGGAAGCAAAATCAGTAAAGCGCCTGTCAAATTCTGACAAGATGCTCTGCCCTTGCTCAGCATAATGTGCACTCTCAAGCTCCGCACAGACTTTGCCTTGACACTTAAGTTCTGTGTCCATGTGGGGAAAGTTCCATACATCACACTGTTGCAACCTGCTTGAAAGCAAGTGTAACTTGCTTTTAAATGTGTTCACGGAGCTGATCATGTTGATTATGTGTTTGTCTTTACCCTGCAGTTCTAGATTCAAGTGATTGAGCTTGTCAGTCAGATCAGTAAGAAAGGTTAAATCCAAGAGCCACTGACTGTCTTCTAGCTGTGCATATTCAGCATGAGTTGAATGTTTCAGAAATTCTTTAATTTCAGGCAACAACTGGGAAAACCATTCCAAAAATTTCCCTCAGCTGAGCCATGTGTGTGCAGCAGCAGATCTGTGTGTGCTGCACCTGTCCACTCCAGCTGTGCTTGAAATAATCACCTCTGTAGACTCCTGGCTCAAACAGAACATGCAATTTTGTTGGCCACATCCATAACATCTTCCATATTTAAAATCTTCCCGCACAACCCTTGCTGATGAATTATGCAATGGTAATTCAGGAAGTCTGGGAAAGATTCACACTGTTTGCACAATCCCATGAACCCAGCAGTGCGTCCAACCATCGCTGGAGCCCCATCGGTTGTAATGGAGACGAGCTTGAAGAGGGGTAGCTGGCTCTTAACAGATTCTATAAAAACCTGAAAAATATCTGTGCGTCTTGTGTGCTCTTTCAAAGGTAAAATGGTCAGCCGCTCTTCTTTTACATTCATGTTGTCAAAAACCATTCTAATAAAAACACATAGCTGAGCCACGTCCACAGCATCGGTGGCTCGGCATCATCGAATTGCAGAGAAAAACACTTACATGTCTCAGTATCATTCCTCAGTTGCCGTTCAATATCCTCCACCATTCCCTCACATCGTCCACATCACACAATCTCCTTTCGATTTTTAAATTTGGCAAAGAGCACATCTGCGTCTCCCATGCATGCTTCTTTCACAATCTCACCATCCTTGAAAGATTTCTTTCCTTTTGCGAGAACACGGCTGACACAAGAAGATATGGTTGCAGCCTTACTTGTGGTATTTGGTCGGGTAAAAACGGCCTGTTGCGCTGCTAACTGGCTTTTCAATTCCTGCACTTTTTGGGTGCGAAGAGGTGATTTACCCGGGAAGCCAGCATCGTAGCTCTTGGGATCGTCTTAAAATGCTGCTCCAAATTCCCTTTCTTCAGTATTGCCACGTTTGCATGGCTGATAAGGCAGATGGATTTAACATTTGAATAAATTAAAAAATAATCTTCCCATCTGGATGAAAATGATAAGTTTTGGATATTTTCACTTCCGCTATTCTTTGTTTCCTCTATTCTTTGCTTGCCTTGCTCTCCATCTTCACTGAAGCTCCTCACGACCACTTGACCCTGTGCATGCACAGGTAGAAAAAGCCGATTCCCCATTTCTGTTCATTTAACCCTTAATAGAATAGACCTGCTGGAGCTGCCACCACTCCCTTCACTCCACAGCATGTCTTTTTCCTGGTTCTCTCCCTCAGCCCCAACCAGTCCCAGCAGAAGACTGCCCCTCCCTGAGCCTGGTTCTGCTGGAGGTTTCTTCCTGTTAAAAGGGAGTTTTTCCTTCCCACTGTCGCCAAGTGCTTGCTCACAGGGGGTCATTTTGACCGTTGGGGTTTTTACGTAATTATTGTATGGCCTTGCCTTGCAATATAAAGCGCCTTGGGGCAACTGTTTGTTGTGATTTGGCGCTATATAAATAAAATTGATTGATTGATTGACTCAGTGAAGATAGTGTGTGAACCTTGGTAGGTGAATTAGTCATCTCAAATGGGTCGTCTTTGCCTAGGCCTATAACGCCAAGTGTATCATATTTGTTACAGGATTTTCTGAGATGTCTGCTTCATCAGTGTGATATTTTCTCCCCCCAAAAAACCCATCGTATACAATGAAATACTTGTAGTGCACAGACAAACCACCAGATGTCAGTATCTTATGCATCAGATGGCCTTCAGATGAGTCATTCATTATGGCTGCCTGAAACAAGTGATCCACAGTAATTTCCCTAAGAAAATGCAGCATTTTATAGGTTTGAAATGTTATGTTTGCTCTGGATTTAAAATGGATGTTTTATGCTAGAACGCCCAATGTAGCAAATATGATACAAATAAAAACTCATATATGCAAAAAGGTTTTTGTTTTTTGTTTGTTGTTTTTTGTTTTGTTTTTTTGGTGGGTTTGTTAAAAGGTCCAATAAAGACTGTTGTTTCAAAAAATTAGAATTTTCTGACATTTCACAGGGTGGGCTTTATAGGGCTAGTAAATGAATGCAGGTATTGTCTTCATGCTAATGCTGTTTTTTTATTTGTGATTTTTGTGCTTATACTTGTTAAAATAAATGTCACATTTGAGTTTCATCATGAAGATTCAAAATTGGCTAAATTCAGTCAATGTCAAATTTAGTCGCTGACTCATCGATGACCAATGATACCCGACTAGTCGACTAAATCAATCAATCAATCAATCAACTTTTTTCTTGTATAGCGCCAAATCACAACAAACAGTTGCCCCAAGGCGCTCCACATTGCAAGGCAAGGCCATACAATAATTATGAAACACAGTCTACGTCTAAAGCAACATAACCAAGGGATGGTCCAGGGTCACCCGATCCAGCCCTAACTATAAGCCTTAGCGAAAAGGAAAGTTTTAAGCCTAATCTTAAAAGTAGAGAGGGTATCTGTCTCCCTGATCCGAATTGGGAGCTGGTTCCACAGGAGAGGAGCCTGAAAGCTGAAGGCTCTGCCTCCCATTCTACTCTTACAAACCCTAGGAACTACAAGTAAGCCCGCAGTCTGAGAGCGAAGCGCTCTAATGGGGTAATATGGTACTACGAGGTCCCTAAGATAAGATGGGACCTGATTATTCAAAACCTTATAAGTAAGAAGAAGAATTTTAAATTCTATTCTAGCATTAACAGGAAGCCAATGAAGGGAGGCCAACACGGGTGAGATATGCTCTCTCCTGCTAGTCCCCGTCAGTACTCTAGCTGCAGCATTCTGAACCAACTGAAGGCTTTTTAGGGAACTTTTAGGACAACCTGATAATAATGAATTACAATAGTCCAGCCTAGAGGAAATAAATGCATGAATTAGTTTTTCAGCATCACTCTGAGACAAGACCTTTCTGATTTTAGAGATATTGCGTAAATGCAAAAAGGCAGTGCTACATATTTGTTTAATATGCGCTTTGAATGACATATCCTGATCAAAAATAACTCCAAGATTTCTCACAGTATTACTAGAGATCAGGGAAATGCCATCCAGAGTAACGATCTGGTTAGACACCATGCTTCTAAGATTTGTGGGGCCAAGTACAATAACTTCAGTTTTATCTGAGTTTAAAAGCAGGAAATTAGAGGTCATCCATGTCTTTATGTCTGTAAGACAATCCTGCAGTTTAGCTAATTGGTGCGTATCCTCTGGCTTCATGGATAGATAAAGCTGGGTATCATCTGCGTAACAATGAAAATTTAAGCAATACCGTCTAATAATACTGCCCAAGGGAAGCATGTATAAAGTGAATAAAATTGGTCCTAGCACAGAACCTTGTGGAACTCCATAATTAACTTTAGTCTGTGAAGAAGATTCCCCATTTACATGAACAAACTGTAATCTATTAGACAAATATGATTCAAACCACCGCAGCGCAATGCCTTTAATACCTATGACATGCTCTAATCTCTGTAATAAAATTTTATGGTCAACAGTATCAAAAGCAGCACTGAGGTCCAACAGAACAAGCACAGAGATAAGTCCACTGTCCGAAGCCATAAGAAGATCATTTGTAACCTTCACTAATGCTGTTTCTGTACCATGATGAATTCTAAAACCTGACTGAAACTCTTCAAATAGACCACTCCTCTGCAGGTGATCAGTTAGCTGTTTTACAACTACCCTCTCAAGAATCTTTGAGAGAAAAGGAAGGTTGGAGATTGGCCTATAATTAGCTAAGATAGCTGGGTCAAGTGATGGCTTTTTAAGTAATGGTTTAATTACTGCCACCTTAAAGGCCTGTGGTACATAACCAACTAACAAAGATAGATTGATCATATTTAAGATTGAAGCATTAAATAATGGTAGGACTTCCTTGAGCAGCCTGGCAGGAATGGGGTCTAATAAGCATGTTGATGGTTTGGATGAAGTAACTAATGAAAATAACTCAGACAGAACAATCGGAGAGAAAGAGTCTAACCAAATACCGGCATCACTGAAAGCAGCCAAAGATAACGATACATCTTTGGGATGGTTATGAGTAATTTTTTCTCTAATAGTCAAAATTTTGTTAGCAAAGAAAGTCATGAAGTCATTACTAGTTAAAGTTAATGGAATACTCAGCTCAATAGAGCTCTGACTCTTTGTCAGCCTGGCTACAGTGCTGAAAAGAAACCTGGGGTTGTTCTTATTTTCTTCAATTAGTGATGAGTAGAAAGATGTCCTAGCTTCACGAAGGGCTTTCTTATAGAGCAACAAACTCTTTTTCCAGGCTAAGTGAAGATCTTCTAAATTAGTGAGACGCCATTTCCTCTCCAACTTACGGGTTATCTGCTTTAAGCTACGAGTTTGTGAGTTATACCACGGAGTCAGACACCTCTGATTTAAAGCTCTCTTTTTCAGAGGAGCTACAGCATCCAAAGTTGTCTTCAATGAGGATGTAAAACTATTGACAAGATACTCTAACTCCCTTACAGAGTTTAGGTAGCTACTCTGCTCTGTGTTGGTATATGACAGAGAACATAAAGAAGGAATCATATCCTTAAACCTAGTTACAGCGCTTTCTGAAAGACTTCTAGTGTAATGAAACTTATTCCCCACTGCAGGGTAGTCCATCAGGGTAAATGTAAATGTTATTAAAAATGATCAGACAAAAGGGAGTTTTCAGGGAATACTGTTAAGTCTTCTATTTCCATACCATAAGTCAGAACAAGATCTAAAATATGATTAAAGTGGTGGGTGGACTCATTTACTTTTTGAGCAAAGCCGATAGAGTCTAATAATAGATTAAATGCAGTGTTGAGGCTGTCATTCTCAGCATCTGTGTGGATGTTAAAATCGCCCACTATAATTATCTTATCTGAGCTAAGCACTAAGTCAGACAAAAGGTCTGAAAATTCACAGAGAAACTCACAGTAACGACCAGGTGGACGATAGATAATAACAAATAAAACTGGTTTTTGGGACTTCCAATTTGGATGGACAAGACTAAGAGACAAGCTTTCAAATGAATTAAAGCTCTGTCTAGGTTTTTGATTAATTAATAAGCTGGAATGGAAGATTGCTGCTAATCCTCCGCCCCGGCCCGTGCTACGAGCATTCTGACAGTTAGTGTGACTCGGGGGTGTTGACTCATTTAAACTAACATATTCATCCTGCTGTAACCAAGTTTCTGTTAGGCAGAATAAATCAATACGTTGATCAATTATTATATCATTTACCAACAGGGACTTAGAAGAAAGAGACCTAATGTTTAATAGACCACATTTAACTGTTTTAGTCTGTGGTGCAATTGAAGGTGCTATATTATTTTTTCTTTTTGAATTTTTATGCTTAAATAGATTTTTGCTAGTTATTGGTGGTCTGGGAGCAGGCACCGTCTCTACGGGGATGGGGTAATAGGGGGATGGCAGGGGGAGAGAAGCTGCAGAGAGGTGTATAAGACCACAGCTCTGCCTCCTGGTCCCAACGCTAGACAGTCACAGTTTGGAGGATCCCAAAAAATTGGCCAGATTTCTAGAAATGAGAGCTGCTCCCTCTAAAGTGGGATGGATGCCGTCTCTCCTAACAAGACCAGGTTTTCCCCAGAAGCTTTGCCAATTATCAATGAAGCCCACCTCATTTTTTGGACACCACTCAGACAGCCAGCAATTCAAGGAGAACATGCGGCTAAACATGTCACTCCCGGTCTGATTGGGGAGGGGCCCAGAGAAAACAACAGAGTCCGACATTGTTTTTGCAAAGTTACACACCGATTCAATGTTAATTTTAGTGACCTCCGATTGACGTAACCGAGTGTCATTACTGCCGACGTGAATTACAATCTTACCAAATTTACGCTTAGCCTTAGCCAGCAATTTCAAATGTCCTTCGATGTCGCCTGCTCTGGCCCCCGGAAGACAATTGACAATGGTTGCTGGTGTCGCTAACTTCACATTTCTCAAAACAGAGTCGCCAATAACCAGAGTTTGATCCTCGGCGAGTGTATCGTCGAGTGGGGAAAAACGGTTAGAGATGTGAACGGGTTGACGGTGTACACGGGGCTTCTGTTTAGGGCTACGCTTCCTCCTCACAGTCACCCAGTCAGCCTGCCTTCCCGACTGCACGGGGTCTGCCAGGGGGGAACTAACGGCGGCTAAGCTACCTTGGTCCGCACCGACTACAGGGGCCTGGCTAGCTGTAGAATTTTCCACGGTGCGGAGCCGAGCCTCCAATTCGCCCAGCCTGGCCTCCAAAGTTACGAATAAGCTGCACTTATTACAAGTACCGTTACTGCTAAAAGAGGCCGAGGAATAACTAAACATTTCACACCCAGAGCAGAAAAGTACGGGAGAGACAGGAGAAGCCGCCATGCTAAAACGGCTAAGAGCTAGTAGCTACGCTAAGCTAGCGGATTCCCAAACAGGGAATCCGACACTAGACAGGCTGTGGAGCAGCACAGGTAACGCACGACAACAGTGCTAAAATAAAATAAAAATCCACTAGACAGGCTGTGGAGCAGCACAGGTAACGCACAACAACAGTGCTAAAAAATAAAATAAAATAAAAATCCACTGGACAGGCTGTGGAGCAGCACAGGCAACGCACGACAACAGTGCTAAAACAAAATAAAAATCCACTAGACAGGCTGTGGAGCAGCACAGGTAACGCACGACAACAGTGCTAAAAAATAAAATAAAAATAAAAATCCACTGGACAGGCTGTGGAGCAGCACAGGCAACGCACGACAACAGTGCTAAAACAAAATAAAAATCCACTGGACAGGCTGTGGAGCAGCACAGGTAACGCACGACAACAGTGCTAAATCAAAATCCACTGGACAGGCTGTGGAGCAGCACAGGTAACGCACGACAACAGTGCTAAAACAAAATAAAAATCCACTAGACAGGCTGTGGAGCAGCACAGGTAACGCACAACAACAGTGCTAAAAAATAAAATAAAATAAAAATCCACTGGACAGGCTGTGGAGCAGCACAGGCAACGCACGACAACAGTGCTAAAACAAAATAAAAATCCACTAGACAGGCTGTGGAGCAGCACAGGTAACGCACGACAACAGTGCTAAAAAATAAATAAAAATAAAAATCCACTGGACAGGCTGTGGAGCAGCACAGGCAAACGCACGACAACAGTGCTAAAACAAAATAAAAATCCACTGGACAGGCTGTGGAGCAGCACAGGTAACGCACGACAACAGTGCTAAATCAAAATCCACTGGACAGGCTGTGGAGCAGCACAGGTAACGCACGACAACAGTGCTAAAACAAAAAAAAAATCCACTAGACAGGCTGTGGAGCAGCACAGGTAACGCACAACAACAGTGCTAAAAAATAAAATAAATAAAAATCCACTGGACAGGCTGTGGAGCAGCACAGGCAACGCACGACAACAGTGCTAAAACAAAATAAAAATCCACTAGACAGGCTGTGGAGCAGCACAGGCAACGCACGACAACAGCGCTAAACAAAAATCCACTGGACAGGCTGTGGAGCAGCACAGGCAACGCACGACAACAGTGCCAAAAAATAAAATAAAAATCCACTGGACAGGCTGTGGAGCAGCACAGGTAACACACGACAACAGTGCCAAAAAATAAAATAAAATCCACTGGAACAGGCTGTGGAGCAGCACAGGTAACACACGACAACAGTGCTAAAAATAAAATAAAAATCCACTGGACAGGCTGTGGAGCAGCACAGGTAACACACGACAACAGTGGCTAAAAAAATAAAATAAAAATCCACTGGACAGGCTGTGGAGCAGCACAGGAAACGCACGACAACAGTGCTAAAAATAAAATAAAAATCCACTGAACAGGCTGTGGAGCAGCACAGGTAACACATGACAACAGTGCTAAAAAATAAAATAAAAATCCACTGAACAGGCTGTGGAGCAGCACAGGTAACACATGACAACAGTGCTAAAAAATAAAATAAAAATCCACTGAACAGGCTGTGGAGCAGCACAGGTAACACACGACAACAGTGCTAAAAATAAAATAAAAATCCACTGAACAGGCTGTGGAGCAGCACAGGTAACACACGACAACAGTGCTAAAAAATAAAATAAAAATCCACTGAACAGGCTGTGGAGCAGCACAGGTAACACATGACAACAGTGCTAAAAAATAAAATAAAAATCCACTGAACAGGCTGTGGAGCAGCACAGGTAACACATGACAACAGTGCTAAAAAATAAAATAAAAATCCACTGAACAGGCTGTGGAGCAGCACAGGTAACACACGACAACAGTGCTAAAAAATAAAATAAAAATCCACTGAACAGGCTGTGGAGCAGCACAGGTAACGCACGACAACAGTGCTAAAATAAAATAAAAATCCACTGAACAGGCTGTGGAGCAGCACAGGTAACACATGACAACAGTGCTAAAAAATAAAATAAAAATCCACTGAACAGGCTGTGGAGCAGCACAGGTAACACACGACAACAGTGCTAAAAAATAAAATAAAAATCCACTGAACAGGCTGTGGAGCAGCACAGGTAACGCACGACAACAGTGCTAAAAAATAAAATAAAAATCCACTGAACAGGCTGTGGAGCAGCACAGGTAACACATGACAACAGTGCTAAAAAATAAAATAAAAATCCACTGAACAGGCTGTGGAGCAGCACAGGTAACGCACGACAACAGTGCTAAAATAAAATAAAAATCCACTGAACAGGCTGTGGAGCAGCACAGGTAACACATGACAACAGTGCTAAAAAAAAAATAAAAATCCACTGAACAGGCTGTGGAGCAGCACAGGTAACACACGACAACAGTGCTAAAAAATAAAATAAAAATCCACTGAACAGGCTGTGGAGCAGCACAGGTAACACATGACAACAGTGCTAAAAAATAAAATAAAAATCCACTGAACAGGCTGTGGAGCAGCACAGGTAACACACGACAACAGTGCTAAAAAATAAAATAAAAATCCACTGAACAGGCTGTGGAGCAGCACAGGTAACACATGACAACAGTGCTAAAAAATAAAATAAAAATCCACTGAACAGGCTGTGGAGCAGCACAGGTAACACACGACAACAGTGCTAAAAAATAAAATAAAAATCCACTGAACAGGCTGTGGAGCAGCACAGGTAACACATGACAACAGTGCTAAAAAATAAAATAAAAATCCACTGAACAGGCTGTGGAGCAGCACAGGTAACACATGACAACAGTGCTAAAAAATAAAATAAAAATCCACTGAACAGGCTGTGGAGCAGCACAGGTAACACACGACAACAGTGCTAAAATAAAATAAAAATCCACTGAACAGGCTGTGGAGCAGCACAGGTAACACACGACAACAGTGCTAAAAAATAAAATAAAAATCCACTGAACAGGCTGTGGAGCAGCACAGGTAACACATGACAACAGTGCTAAAAAATAAAATAAAAATCCACTGAACAGGCTGTGGAGCAGCACAGGTAACACATGACAACAGTGCTAAAAAATAAAATAAAAATCCACTGAACAGGCTGTGGAGCAGCACAGGTAACACACGACAACAGTGCTAAAAAATAAAATAAAAATCCACTGAACAGGCTGTGGAGCAGCACAGGTAACGCACGACAACAGTGCTAAAATAAAATAAAAATCCACTGAACAGGCTGTGGAGCAGCACAGGTAACACATGACAACAGTGCTAAAAAATAAAATAAAAATCCACTGAACAGGCTGTGGAGCAGCACAGGTAACACACGACAACAGTGCTAAAAAATAAAATAAAAATCCACTGAACAGGCTGTGGAGCAGCACAGGTAACGCACGACAACAGTGCTAAAAAATAAAATAAAAATCCACTGAACAGGCTGTGGAGCAGCACAGGTAACACATGACAACAGTGCTAAAAAATAAAATAAAAATCCACTGAACAGGCTGTGGAGCAGCACAGGTAACGCACGACAACAGTGCTAAAATAAAATAAAAATCCACTGAACAGGCTGTGGAGCAGCACAGGTAACACATGACAACAGTGCTAAAAAATAAAATAAAAATCCACTGAACAGGCTGTGGAGCAGCACAGGTAACGCACGACAACAGTGCTAAAATAAAATAAAAATCCACTGAACAGGCTGTGGAGCAGCACAGGTAACACATGACAACAGTGCTAAAAAATAAAATAAAAATCCACTGAACAGGCTGTGGAGCAGCACAGGTAACACACGACAACAGTGCTAAAATAAAATAAAAATCCACTGAACAGGCTGTGGAGCAGCACAGGTAACACACGACAACAGTGCTAAAAAATAAAATAAAAATCCACTGAACAGGCTGTGGAGCAGCACAGGTAACACATGACAACAGTGCTAAAAAATAAAATAAAAATCCACTGAACAGGCTGTGGAGCAGCACAGGTAACGCACGACAACAGTGCTAAAATAAAATAAAAATCCACTAGGCAAGCTGTGGAGCAGCACGACAACAGTGCTAAAAAATAAAACAAAAATAAAAACGAAAGCGTTAGCAAGCTAGTTAGCCTGCCAACGCTGATGAAGGCCAGCTGATAAAAGAGCTCCGTCGCGATGCTTCGACCGTTAGAGGTCTTCCTTAGGCGTTGGAGCACGGTGAAAAAGTAAAAAAAAGTAAAAAAGTCTTGAAAAAGACTGTTAATTCAAAGAACTCAAACAGCTCAGTTCAAACAGCTAACAGATACAGCAGAACACCGCTGTGCTCCGGAACAGGAAGTCAATATGTCAAGTGCATATGTCACAGAATGCTCCTGGCTGTGCAACGAAAGCTCACTGAGACCATTTGTGTAACACCCAATCATTTACACATTTGTGTAAATGATTTTCATAAGTCGTCCCAACCCTATTTTAGAGTGGACACTTAATCAGATTGTCAGAGTTGTGTAGTTTGGTGGAAGAACTGAGATCTTGCACACTGAACGTTTCTGTACAGGTGTGTACGTTTGTGAAGTTGACAAAACCATTAATAAGGAACAAGTAAGCTGTGTTATTGACTCTGTTTCTTTGCAGTGCCCTCCTTTTGTTGATCCGAAAAAAGAGAAACATCAGCGTTGACATCCCACTTGTGGACCAAGACACCAAATCAACAGGTAATCCGCAAACATGTGCAATTTGGAATTATGTGTCTCCTATTTGCTAATGACTCAGGGTTCTCCCTACCAAACAACAACAGGGCACTTCACACTGTAAGTAACACTGGTACACACAAATTTAAAAGTTGTCTGCTTCAGAAATAAAATGTGCTATTTATTATGGATTTTGGCATGTTGAATTCAAATATGACAATAACAATGGCTAATTGCCTACTGTTTCCAAGATATACAAGGTATTACATTTTGCATCTACATAATTATATGAGCGAAGCCTTGCGCAGCGGCACAAAGCTCACTCATAGTACAGGGCGTCATAAACAGGAAGTGCCAAAATGCAAGTCCACAGTAAAACAGGAAATGTTCAAATGTCAAACACTTCCTGGATTGACAGACGAGGTCCCATGGAATTTCACGGGAACTCAGTGGCAAGCTCACACTCAAACAGGAAGTGCCAAATTCTCAATCACAGTGAACCAGGAATTGTCCAATGTTGAACACTTCCTGGCATGGGTGGAGCTCGAGCAGAGACCGGGGTTTCACTGGACTCCCCTGAAATCTGATTGGACACAGATGATTGACATATCACGGCCCCACAAGTCTGGTTGAAAGAGCTGCATTTTCAAATCAGTGAGTCACATTGACTGCTAGGTTCCTCCTGTCCAGTAGTTTGTGCTGTGTACCACGAAAAGTTCAAATCCACCTTAGTAGAAGAAGAAAAATGTTTGCTTCAGATTTGAACTGAACACGTCGTTTGACCTATGAATTTCTAATCACATCAAACTTATACTGGTGAGTAAACAACCGTATTTTATGTCAGAAATGAGGTCCAGGTTGTTCAAAGCAGCATTTCTGCTTTAATTCGGGTTGCCTAATATACACGTTTAAACTAACAGACAACCACTGGTTCATGCTCTGTTGGCTTATTAGTGTAGCAGATAACTTAAACAGTCCTTCAAATGGTGATACAAACATCAAATTCAGCATAAATACAGCTGGAGCAAAATTAATGGAGCAACTTTAACTTTTGACCCCTGTACAAACAAAAACTGACCTTTGTCACCATTCTTGCTGCTTTTACCTCATAACTCTATAACAATCAGTCACAGATTGTCCAGACTATACCTTTTTTGGAATCTTTATGCTCAGGCAAATAATGTGGTGTAGTTTTCTACAACCCCTGGCAAAAAGTATGGAATCACCGGCCTCAGAGGATGTTCATTCAGTTGTTTAATTTTGTAGAAACAAAGCAGATCACAGACATGACACAAAACTAAAGTCATTTCAAATGGCAACTTTCTGGCTTTAAGAAACACTATAAGAAATCAGGAAAAAAAAATTGTGGCAGTCAGTAACGGTTACTTTTTTAGACCAAGCAGAGGGTAAAAATATGGACTCACTCAATTCTGAGGAATAAATTATGGAATCACCCTGTAAATTTTCATCCCCAAAACTAACACCTGCATCAAATCAGATCTGCTCATTAGTCTGCATCTAAAAAGGAGTGATCACACCTTGGAGAGCTGTTGCACCAAGTGGACTGACATGAATCATGGCTCCAACACGAGAGATGTCAGTTGAAACAAAGGAGAGGATTATCAAACTCTTAAAAGAGGGTAAATCATCATGCAATGTTGCAAAAGATGTTGGTTGTTCACAGTCAGCTGTGTCTAAACTCTGGACCAAATACAAACAACATGGGAAGGTTGTTAAAGGCAAACATACTGGTAGACCAAGGAAGACATCAAAGCTTCAAGACAGAAAACTTAAAGCAATATGTCTCAAAAATCGAAAATGCACAACAAAACAAATGAGGAACGAATGGGAGGAAACTGGAGTCAACGTCTGTGACCGAACTGTAAGAAACCGCCTAAAGGAAATGGGATTTACATACAGAAAAGCTAAACGAAAGCCATCATTAACACCTAAACAGAAAAAAACAAGGTTACAATGGGCTAAGGAAAAGCAGTCGTGGACTGTGGATGACTGGATGAAAGTCATATTCAGTGATGAATCTCGAATCTGCATTGAGCAAGGTGATGATGCTGGAACTTTTGTTTGGTGCCGTTCCAATGAGATTTATAAAGATGAGTGCCTGAAGAGAACATGTAAATTTCCACAGTCATTGATGATATGGGGCTGCATGTCAGGTAAAGGCACTGGGGAGATGGCTGTCATTACATCATCAATAAATGCACAAGTTTACGTTGATATTTTAGACACTTTTCTTATTCCATCAATTGAAAGGATGGTTGGGGATGATGAAATCATTTTTCAAGATGATAATGCATCTTGCCATAGAGCAAAAACTGTGAAAACATTTCTTGCAAAAAGACACATAGGGTCAATGTCATGGCCTGCAAATAGTCCGGATCTTAATCCAATTGAAAATGGTCCATGACAAGGCTCCAACCTGCAAAGCTGATCTGGCAACAGCAATCAGAGAAAGTTGGAGCCAGATTGATGAAGAGTACTGTTTGTCACTCATTAAGTCCATGCCTCAGAGACTGCAAGCTGTTATAAAAGCCAGAGGTGGTGCAACAAAATACTAGTGATGTGTTGGAGCGTTCTTTTGTTTTTCATGATTCCATAATTTTTTCCTCAGAATTGAGTGATTCCATATTTTTTTCCCTCTGCTTGGTCTAAAAAAGTAACTGTTACTGACTGCCACAATTTTTTCCCTGATTTCTTATAGTGTTTCTTAAAGCCAGAAAGTTGCCATTTGAAATGACTTTAGTTTTGTGTCATGTCTGTGATCTGCTTTTTTTCTACAAAATTAAACAACTGAATGAACATCCTCCGAGGCCGGTGATTCCATAATTTTTGCCAGGGGTTGTATATGATTGGAGCATCTTTTAATTTTGACCCCTGTGTAATTCTTCAGTTGACCCCTATCTGGCTGCCTACTGAAAATTTAAGTGGCGAATCATTTTTTGTAAGAGGCAAATAAAGAAAAATGTTTAAAAAGGCAAGGGGACTGAAGCTGAAAGGTTTTTGCCATGCTAATGCTCCCCAGAAGCATTTACTCAAAATAAAGTCTGAAGGACCTAAATGACATGGTGAGATGCAGACGAGCATCGCTCATTCATGTCCGCGACATATGCATATTATTGTGTTAACAGTAGAGTTTTAATGAAAAATCATAAACATAGGTCTTTTTTATGTTTCTCTGACTGTTTGTATAATATTTCACCTGTTCTCTTTTTGTAACACATTAAAAATCAGCAAAATGGTTATATATTAATCTTTAGTAGCACAGTAGTAGCATTTCTTAAAACTACAGACAGTCAACAAATTCAAACAACACTTTCATTATCCGTGGCCCAAAATTAGTAAAGTTTGATTATCTTTATTTCAGAAACATTTTGGCTGTAGACCAGTGTAACTGTGGCCACAGCGTACATTGTCTGCGACATGTCACTACTACTTTGATGCCCTCTTTTTTTTATCCTGAAGTATGCATGCAGTTCTACATGATTAGACAGTGTGCTCCTCTTGGCCCAGGAACAGCAATCAACCAACCAGAAACTCTTTAATTCACACAGATCATCATTACATGTTACTTTCACGCTGCTTCCCTCTAGCACTAACAGTGACATGTTGTGATAACTGACACTGACTGCTATTGACATACCCTTCTTCTCATCTAGTCAGTTAACAGCATTGGTGGAAAAGTAGTTGTGGGAGTGTTCTAGTTTTACTCCTGTAATGCTGCCCAACGTGGAATTGATACGCCTTACAATAAAAAATTGTTTAATTAAATTTTTAAAAACCACAGTGGCAGTGGCGGCACCAAGGGGGGGCTTGGCTCAGTAATGAGCCAAGCCCCCCTAATAATTCTGCCAATAATGTGAATAGTGACTGACATATTTGTGGATCTCAACTGCAGTTTTGCACTGAGAATGTCTCAATATTGCGTAACTGAACAAAGTGATGAATGTGTGTGTTCGGTGATCCACCAATGCTGAATCACTCTTCACAAACAGAATTTTCAGTTTTGCAAATAAACATTTATTTGTAAAAACCCACACACAAGTTACAAATCAGAAATTTGTGTTTGTAGATCACAAAGCATGTGTACAAATCAAAGGATATTTGTAAATCACCCTCTGTGCATTTGCAAGTATTAATGAGACAAATTTAACTCCATACTCCAAAAACGTAGGTTTCCTAAATATTTATTACACTGAAAACACTACATTCTTGAAAGGGTAGTTGTAAAACAGCTAACTGATCATCTGCAGAGGAATGGTCTATTTGAAGAGTTTCAGTCAGGTTTTAGAATTCATCATAGTACAGAAACAGCATTAGTGAAGGTTACAAATGATCTTCTTATGGCCCTCAGACAGTGGACTCATCTCTGTGCTTGTTCTGTTAGACCTCAGTGTTGCTTTTGATACTGTTGACCATAAAATTTTATTACAGAGATTAGAGCATGCCATAGGTATTAAAGGAACTGCACTGCGGTGGTTTGAATCATATTTATCTAATAGATTACAATTTGTTCATGTAAATGGGGAATCTTCTTCACAGACTAAGGTTAATTATGGAGTTCCACAAGGTTCTGTGCTAGGACCAATTTTATTCACTTTATACATGCTTCCCTTAGGCAGTATTATTAGACGGCACTGCTTAAATTTTCATTGTTACGCAGATGATACCCAGCTTTATCTATCCATGAAGCCAGAGGACACACACCAATTAGCTAAACTGTAGGATTGTCTTACAGACATAAAGACATGGATGCCCTCTAATTTCCTGCTTTTAAACTCAGATCTTAGAATCATGGTGTCTAACCAGATCCTTACTCTGGATGGCATTACCCTGACCTCTAGTAATACTGTGAGAAATCTTGGAGTCATTTTTGATCAGGATATGTCATTCAAAGCGCATATTAAACAAATATGTAGGACTGCTTTTTTGCATTTACGCAATATCTCTAAAATTAGAAAGGTCTTGTCTCAGAGTGATGCTGAAAAACTAATTCATGCATTTATTTCCTCTAGGCTGGACTATTGTAATTCATTATTATCAGGTTGTCCTAAAAGTTCCCTGAAAAGCCTTCAGTTAATTCAAAATGCTGCAGCTAGAGTACTAACGGGGACTAGAAGGAGAGAGCATATCTCACCCATATTGGCCTCTCTTCATTGGCTTCCTGTTAATTCTAGAATAGAATTTAAAATTCTTCTTCTTACTTATAAGGTTTTGAATAATCAGGTCCCATCTTATCTTAGGGACCTCATAGTACCATATCACCCCAATAGAGCGAGCGCTTCGCTCTCAGACTGCAGGCTTACTTGTAGTTCCTAGGGTTTGTAAGAGTAGAATGGGAGGCAGAGCCTTCAGCTTTCAGGCTCCTCTCCTGTGGAACCAGCTCCCAATTCAGATCAGGGAGACAGACACCCTCTCTACTTTTAAGATTAGGCTTAAAACTTTCCTTTTTGCTAAAGCTTATAGTTTAGGGCTGGATCAGGTGACCCTGAACCATCCCTTAGTTATGCTGCTATAGACTTAGACTGCTGGGGGGTTCCCATGATGCACTGAGTGTTTCTTTCTCTTTTGGCTCTGTATGCACCACTCTGCATTTAATCATTAGTGACTGATCTCTGCTCCCCTCCACAGCATGTCTTTTTCCTGGTTCTCTCCCTCAGCCCCAACCAGTCCCAGCAGAAGACTGCCCCTCCCTGGGCCTGGTTCTGCTGGAGGTTTCTTCCTGTTAAAAGGGAGTTTTTCCTTCCCACTGTGGCCAAGTGCTTGCTCACAGGGGGTCGTTTTGACCGTTGGGGTTTTTACGTAATTATTGTATGGCCTTGCCTTACAATATAAAGCGCCTTGGGGCAACTGTTTGTTGTGATTTGGCGCTATATAAATAAAATTGATTGATTGATTGATTGATTGAAAAAAGTGAAACACAGTGCACTTCATTCAAAGTACTTATTTACATTGGTCTAATGGAAAATTGTGGTTTCCAGTTTAAATCTGCTGGAATCACTTTACAAAATCATAAATATACATTGTGAGAAACTAAAAAAATTAGCTGTAACAAATTACATCATTTTTTTTAAGTTGATCCAAAGTATCATTTTTTTCAGTGTATGGCCACTCTTAAAACTTCTCTTATCTTTATAATTTTATTACTGGTACATATTAGAATTGATTTAGATGAGATATACTTATTATCTCACAGGAATATATCAAAATTAAATTATTATTGGGAACTACTTTTTGCGCAGGAATTCATCAAGCACGTTGGCCGCAGCCGCGCACGAACACAGAATATACAGAAGCTGTATATCGTTGTTCGGCAATCATTCTAAGTGAAGTGTGTGTGCATTGATACCACATTTTAGAGGATCACGGGTGACTAAAACATATACCTTGGTATTTATAAAGCAATTTACTATATATTGTTCATTTTGACGACATTTTGTGGAGCCCCTCCAACTTTTACCCCAGCTCCCCCTCAGCCCCCCCAACAAAAATTTCCTGGCGCCGCCACTGCACGGTGGTGTTGTGGTTACCACTGTTGCGTCACAGCAATAAAGTCCTGGATCACTTCCTGCCTGGGCCTTTGTGGGGAGTTTGCATGTTCTCCCTGTGTCTGTGTGCGTTTGGCAACATGGTGGCTTAGTGGTTAGCACCGTTGCCTCACACTGAGAAGGTCATGGGATTGATTCCCTCCTGTGGCCTTTCTGTTTTTTGGAGTTTGCGTGTTCCCCCCATGTTTGTGTGGGTGTCCTCCAGGTGCTACGATTTCCTCCCACATCCAAAGACATGCAGGTTAGGTGGATTGGAAACTTTAAATTGCCTGTAGGTTTACAGCAGTTGTCAGTGTGTTTGTCTGTCTATATGTGGTCCTGTGACACACTAGCGTCCTGTCCAGGGTAACCCTGCCTCATGCCCTATGACTGCTGGGATAGGCTCACTGACCCACTGACAGATTTATGCAGTTTTTTTTTTTTTTTCTTACAGCCCACCACATTAAAGAGCAGAGCGGGTAGCTCATAGGAAAAGGAATTAGACTACCAAAAGATAGGCGTGAGTTTGATTCCCAGTCAGGCAACCTATCTTGTTCCAGGCCACCTAGCTGTAAATGGATACCAGGAAGTAACCAGTGATGAATTCCAAGAGGAGTCGTAGATGCTTCTTGCCTTCACAAAAGGCTTGATCTCCTCTAGTTTTTGGAAGGATCGGGGAACGTCCAGAAGCATCTGATTCACTGACCTAAGGGCTCTGGAGGGCTGGTACAATTTAATAACTTCAGAAAAGTATTCCAGGGCCAGCCCATTCAGAGACTTAAAAACAAAATAATCTTAAAATCAATCCTGTACCTACCAAGGAAGCCAGTGAAGGGAAGAGAGCATCGTAGTTACGTGCTCACGCTTCTTTGTCCTAGTTAGGAGATGAGCTGCTGCATTCTCCACAAGCTGCAGGTGACAGGCTGGATGGTCAGGAATTGCTGGACACAAATACATGGCTCAAACAAACAGCTCTGGTTTTAGAAGGCTTTACTGTTGTGGATAGCAAAGGTCGGTACACGAGTAAGCAGTCCAGAAAAAGCAGCAGTACAAAAATCATCAGGCAAACAGGCATGGTCGAAGCAACAGGCTGGAGGTCAGGTACACACAAAGAGGCAGGCAGGACTATGGAATGCAGGTACAGAGCTGGAATGAAGGTACAAGGCATGACAAACTGGCAAGGGACAAACACACCCAGTGAGCTTACATAACTCCAGGTGGTAATCAGCAAATCAGAAACAGGTTTGCCTGAAAAGCACCAGAACCAGGGCGTGGTCAGTGAGAGAGAGAAACACCCATCACCAAGAACCAAGAGAGAGACAAGAGGAAAAGAGACAGACAGACCCAAGCAGAAAAACCCAGCAAGATAATAAACAAACCAAAACCAGTGAAATGCAAAAATAGCAAACAGAACAAAAGGAAACGGAAAACCAAACTAAACTCAAACCCTGGCATTATATGTAAATTCAAATATCTAAAATGGTCATAACAGTCCCTAGTTGCACACGCATTTCACAATTTATATCTCCATTATATAGTTTTTTTATGATGGCACAATCAAATTATATTAGTTTAGATAGAACCTTATTTAGAACTTTATCAATCCCTTGGGAAGACTCCTTCAGGGATTATAACACAAGTATATTATTATTCTTTTTAAACAAAAATGCCGTCAAAAATTTCAAGAAACACATAGAACCGTTATTATTAAACATACATAACAGAGCCTGACTGTTTGATGACATCTTGCCCTTTATTGTTCCATGCAAATGTTATGTTAAAGTTTGGCTGCAGATGTCTCCGTACATAATTGTATCAAAAGCTTCAAAACACTGAACCATTGCTTCATATTGATTCAGTGGTTCCAAACGCTTCAGTTTCTCCATCACTAATTTCCTTAAATAAAGTACACCAGTGACCACTAATTATTTCCACATGCCCATAGATAGGCTTACAGTCATGAATACTTTGATGTTGTGTTGCAAACTGGGCACATTAACTAATGTGCGACGACTTTAAACACTAACTTACTGAAGAACGAAGCAGAGAGTACTCACCTGGATCTTCTCACACAGCCTCTAATCTGGTACCTGATGCCTGTGATCTGTGAATGTTCCTGGTATCAAAATCACCACTTTCGTCGATTTCTATTGTCTTTCCGCAGATTTTGACTCATTTTGTTTGCTGCAGTACAAAGTTTTTTTTTTATTTGATAGCACTGTATAGACATATGATATATAGCTCACGCAGAACACTGTCATAAATTTAAAAATGCATAAATACGAGGTCTATTAGATAATAAACCGACCCTTTTATTTATTTTTTAACTATATGGATTTGAATGACGTGCGATTACACCAATCATGCTTGAACCCTTGTGCGCATGCGTGAGTTTTTTCACGCGTGTCGGTGAAGTCATTTCCCTGTGGGCAGGCCTTGAGTGAGATGTGGTCCCGCCCTCTCGGCTGAATTCCTTTGTTTCACACGCTGGTCGAGACGGAGCGCGTTGCTTTATCAAAATTTTTTCTGGACCTGTGAGGAATATCCGAGTGGACACTATTCGAGAAATTAAGCTGTTTTCGGTGAAAAGTTTAACGGCTGATGAGAGATTATGGGGTGTTTCTGTCGGTGTAAGGACTTCCCACGGAGCAGGACGTCGCACAGCTCTTCCAGGCGCCGTCGTCGGCCTGTTTCGAGCTGAAAACATCCTAATTTAAGGCTTAATTCACCCAGGACGTCGTGAGAGAACAGAGAAGATTCAGAAGAGGCCGGCATGAGGACTTTATGCGGACATTCCACTGTTTAAGGACGTTTTTTAATGAAAGATCTGTGTGCGCCGTGACAGGAAAAACACCTCCGTGTTGAAAACCATTTGTAAAATTCAGGCGGCTTTTGATGGCTTTCAACAAGTGAGTAACTGAGAAATTGTTTAACAGCTTGGGCATGTTCCAACTTGTCCGTTAAGGTTTCCAACGGAGGTGTTTTTCCTGTCGCGACCCCCCGCGGTCGGGTCCGGCCCGACATGCGACTCTGCCCACACGTTCTTTCATTACAAAATGTCCGTTAACAATGGAATGTCCGAATAAACTCCTCATGCCGACTTCTTCTGAAAGTTCTCTGTTCTCTGACGACTTACTGGGTCAACAGAGCCTGAAATGTGGAAGTTTTCAACTTGAAACGGTGAGACGCTGCCGCCTCGAAGCGCAGATCGCCGTAGTGTCGTCTTTACGGCGACACTACCAGACCAAAATCTCTCATCAGCCGTTAAAATTTTTACCGAAACCAGCTGAATTTATCGAATGGTGTCCACTCAGTTGTGCCTTACAGTTTTGAAAAAATTTTTCTCAAACAAAGCAGCAGTCTCTGAGCCATTCCTAAACAATGAAAAAAATCGACGAGAGGGTGGGCCACTCCTCACTCAAAGACTGCCCACAGGCGAATGACGTAACCGACAGGCATGAAAAACCTCTCGCATGCCCACGAGGGTTCAAGCATGTCTGATGTAATCACATGTGATTCAAATCCATATGGTTTTTGAAAAAAATAATAAGGTCGGATACTTTTCTAATAGACCTCGTACACAAAAATGTGCAAAGTAATTCTCACATGCCTATGAGAAAAAGATTTATGAAAAGTTAACAAAATAGTCAGTCAATTTGTGGTAAGTTGCTGATTCTGAACAAACTTGTCTTCACGTTCAAGATGAACGTATTCTAAAACATTTGTCGTAAATGAAATGTTAACAAACTGTATATATTTGACTACTTAATTTTTTTTTTTACATTTTCGGGGAAGCTGAGCTTCCCTTGCAGTCTTATGCCGCGTTCACACCGGGCGCGATGCGAGCGACTGCAGCCACAGGTTGCCATGTAATCCCTATGTAAGGATGCGTTTTGGCGCCAAACCGCGCAGCGCGACGTAATGGACGTGAGTGAAGCGATTTTGAACGTTTTGCGTGTTTGTAGCGTGATATTGCATCACGTCGTGTCGCCCTCCTCCCCAAGTTGAAAAATCTGAACTTTTTCGTCTCGTCGCGCCGCGATGACCAATCAGGGACTGGATATGTAGTGACGTGGAGATGTCTGGAGTTTGACTGAAGATGTGAACATGTCCTGTCTCTGGTAGCAGCCTGTGAGCAGGACGTATGTCTCTTTTGTCCTTTATTTCACAATTATGAGAGAGTTTTTGGAGCGAGCAGCAGCACCACAGCAGGGGGAGTGGAGTTTCTTTTTCTTTTACGTGCGCGTGCGAGGGTCCTTGGAGGTTATTTTACTTATTAACTACACAGATGTATAATGGTGACTGGTTTCTAAAGACAATTACGACAGATCTTTTTTGGGAAAGAGCGAGGAGCAGCCCTGCAGCAAGCAGCGGAGTTTCTTTCTTTCTTTCTTTTTTTTTCTTTACGCGCGCGCGTGAGCGAATCATCTGTGTGGAGAATATTTTATTAATTAACTACACAGATGTATAATAAAACAAATGGTGACTGGTTTCTAAACACAATTATGACAGAGTTTTTTGGGGGAAGAGCGAGCTGCAGCAAGCAGCGGAGTTTCTTTCTTTTTTTTTTTTGTTTACATGTGCGTGCGTGAACGGGACAGTTGGTCCTCAAACTGGGTCCCGCAGAGGCGGAAGGACCGCTGAAGGCTGCCGTCATCCAGACGCAGCTCCTGCAGCAAATAATGATACTCTCTGTATTGGGAGCTTTTCACAACAACTCGCTCTGTGTGATCAAGGTCCGTCATGATGACTTGACGCCGAGCGGAATGGAACCTCCTCCTATTTGATGACGCACCGGGGCGAATTTTCACAGCGAAAGTCCACCCAAGCAGAGCGACACACCGGGCGAAGGAGGCGCGTCCGTCGCCACTCGACCCCCGCGAATTTGTAGTGTCTGATCGCGCCCGGTGTGAAGGCAGCATTAGAGAAATCACCTCTGATCCAACTTACAGTAGTGTTCAGAATAATAGTAGTGCTATGTGACTAAAAAGATTAATCCAGGTTTTGAGTATATTTCTTATTGTTACATCGGAAACAAGGTACCAGTAGATTCTCACAAATCCAACAAGACCAAGCATTCATGATATGCACACTCTTAAGGCTCTGAAATTGGGCTATTAGTAAAAAAAATGTAGAAAAGAGGGTATTCACAATAATAGTAGGGTGGCATTCAGTCAGTGAGTTCATCAATTTTGTGGAACAAACAGGTGTGAATCAGGTGTCCCCTATGTAAGGATGAAGCCAGCACCTGTTCAACATGCTTTTCTCTTTGAAAGCCTGAGGAAAATGGGACATTCAAGACATTGTTCAGAAGAACAGCGTAGTTTGATTAAAAAGTTGATTGGAGAGGGGAAAACTTACACGCAGATGCAAAAAATTATAGGCTGTTCATCTACAATGATCACCAATGCTTTAAAAGGGACAAAAAACCAGCAACATGTGGAAGAAAATGGAAAACAACCATCAAAATGGATAGAAGAATAACCAGAATGGCAAAGGCTCACCCATTGATCAGCTCCAGGATGATCAAAGACAGTATGGAGTTACCTGTAAGTGCTGTGACAGTTAGAAGACGCCTGTGTGAAGCTAATTTATTTGCAAGAATCCCCCGCAAAGTCCCTCTGTTAAACAAAAGACATGTGCAGAAGAGGTTACAATTTGCCAAAGAACACATCAACTGGCCTAAAGAGAAATGGAGAAATATTTTGTGGACTGATGAGAGTAAAACTGTTCTTTTTGGGTCCAAGGGCCGCAGACAGTTTGTGAGATGACCCCCAAACTCTGAATTCAAGCCACAGTTCACAGTGAAGACAGTGAAGCATGGTGGTGCAAGTATCATGATATGGGCATGTTTCTCCTACTATGGTGTTGGGCCTATATATCGCATACCAGGTATCATGGATCAGTTTGGATATGTAAAAATACTTGAAGAGGTCATGTTGCTTTATGCTGAAGAGGACATGCCCTTGAAATGGGTGTTTCAACAAGACAATGACCCCAAGCACACTAGTAAACGAGCAAAATCTTGGTTCCAAACCAACAAAATTAATGCCTCGCAGATGTGAAGAAATCATGAAAAACTGTGGTTATACAACTAAATACTAGGTTAGTGATTCACAGGACTGCTAAAAAGGCAGTTTGAACATAATAGTTTTGAGTTTGTAGCGTCAACAGCAGATGCTACTATTATTGTGAACACCCCCTTTTCTACTTTTTTTCACTAATAGCCCAGTTTCATAGCCTTAAGAGTGTGCATATCATGAATGCTGGGTCTTGTTGGATTTGTGAGAATCTACTGAATCTACTGGTACCTTGTTTCCCATGTAACAATAAGAAATATACTCAAAACCTGGATTAATCTTTTTAGTCACATAGCACTACTATTATTCTGAACACTACTGTACCTCCACTCATCAACAAGACGCCAAGATAAGACTTAAACTCCCCCACTTGGGGCAATAACTCTCCCCTGACCCAAAGGGAACAATCCTCCCTTTTCCGACAGAGGACCAAGGTCTCCGATTTGGGGCATCTGATTTTCATCCCACATGCTTCACACTCGACATCAAACCAGCCTAGTGCACAGTGGTTACTCTTTGATAAAGCCAGCAGAACCACATCGTCTGCAAAATACTCCGATCAATAAACTGGACACCCTCCAGTCCCTGACTGCACCTTGAAATCTTGTTCATGATGTTCATGGATAGGATTGGTGACAAGAGGCAGCCCTTGGTCCCTGGATGACCACCTTATTGTGGTGGGGAGGGGTTGGGTGCTGCAGTGATCCTGGGAGGTGTGCTATTTGGAGGATTAGCCCCTGGTCCCAGGTGAGGAGATAGGCAAAGGGTGCTTCAGAAAGACCATTAATGATTTACAAAAATTCAGCTAGTCACCTCACCCCGATTAGGGGAAGAGGGGCCTGGTCCTGGAACAAGGCACAGAGAGGGAGTACTTGCAGGCACGTGCCATGTGGCTGAGTCTACGTACAACCATGCTGCTCGGTCAGGCTCAGTCTGAAAGAACGTGTCACTCACATGAACACGTACCACCTGCAAGGAGAGTTTAAAGCATCTGATGCGCTGTCTGACAGGTAGTGGATGGGGCCAAATGAATCACAGACTGCACATGCATATATACATTGTTATTAGGGACGTCCCAATCAGGTTTTTTGGCCCCGATCCGATTCCGATCGGGGTCAATGCTAACTTTAAAACTGAAAATGCCATAGACATGCTAACACATTAGCATCGCTCCCCTTTTTAAGTTGTAAAATACATCTATCAACTGTTTCAGAAGACCATAACAGGTCAGTTTAACATTAAAAAGGTAAATATTACTCACAGACATAGGCTTTTTAGGGTTTTACGGGGGAAAATTAAGATAAAGCGAAATAAAACAATGAATCAATGAAGCATTAGATCAAAGCACTGCTTCAACCTGCAATCGCTGCTTCGATTGGTTCAAGGTTCAAAGCAAAGCTGCGCTACAGAAAAGTTGATTACAGACCCACTGCAGGGTCTGTAATCAGTGTAGAGCAGTGGTCTCCAAACTATTCCAGAAAGGGCCGAGAGGGTGCAGGTTTGCTTTGCAGCCACTGACTTCAGCAGGTGATTTCACTGATTAACATCCCTTTGAACAGGTGGGATGAGTTCATCCGTGAAATCACCTGCTGGAGTCAGTGGCTGCAAAGAAAACCTGCACCTTCTCAGCCCTTTCTGGAATAGTTTGGAGACCACTGGTGTAGAGAAATGATCATTTTCCTGACGAACAACCCCCAAAAGCAAGAGCCACTCTGAAGGACCGATAAGGGAATCGTTAAGCAAGAAGGTTATTGATGTCGGTGGATCGAATCATTTCTTAATGATACCCTTTGGAAAGGAGTAGAATGCCACTTTCTTGTTTGTTTTGGTGTACTTGGTGCAATTGATAGCCATTTCTTTAGATCTTGATGTTTTTCTGATGTTGCTGGTATGATAGTTATGATCCATGGTCATGAAAAATGCACATAAACAGAAACTTTGGTCTCTAATACAACTCTAGAGTGACACAAAGACTGCCATTGCAACACCCAGTTGCAACACTAGCAACACCCAGTTACACACATTCAAAATGGCAGCCGGCGCTCAGCCAATTGCAATAGGAAGTCGACCCTCTCTATGTTCTCTCTGGCTGAAACCAACCTCCAGTGCTCCACCCTCTTCCTGCTCCTAGGCCCGGTCATACCAACATAAAATGCAGCTCAAACATAACAAAAATGTAAACTAGCCTACATAGCACCAGAAATGCAAATTTATAAAAGTTTGACAGTTAAATTTTCATGAAAACTAAATTGAATTGAGCTTGATACACAATGTTTATTGTAAACAGTTTAACTGAGAGATAACAGCAGCGCCCCCCTCAGGTCACTGCTCCTCACCCTGTGAACAAAGCAGAATTATAACAACAACAGTCATGCTCAGGAAGGTATACACAAAAGAAGCTACACACATTCTAACGGTCAAGTTTGAGTCAGTCATTTCCATGTGTCTCAGTGTTCCTTCACTAATTTTCATGACTATTTTCGGTTAAATATGGTTGTATTGACGGGACAGAAGAGTCTTTGTGAGCACACATTTCAAGGTTGATGGTGCTTAATAATGGTCCATTTGAAAACAGGTACATGTGCAGAGTAACAGCAGTAATTTTATTTTTGCCATTTTGTATTTTGTCCTTTTTGACTTTTCCTTTTCACTTCTTAATCATTTACATGCAGAAGGACAAGCATCATGAGTGATGCATGACAATTTCACTGTCACCTCTTTCGCTGTGGCCACTGTGTTAAATTCTTCAGTTTATGCAAACAAAAGTAAGTCCTTGGCTTGTCACAGCAGGTCCGTCTGTTTTGTGTTCACACACTGTGCTATGTCCTCATTTAGTTAGGTCTTCATTTAATATGGTAGCACTAAATTGACCATTGTGCCTTTGTTATTTGTTGGATTTGTGGTCGCAAATAGGCGCTTTAGATAAAACTATTTCACCTTTCTGTGTGGCATTTTAGAGATGTTACTGACAGTCACAGGTTACTGTATTCCAGAGAATGTTCTCTGTTTTAAAATGAAATATTTACTCATACCATAGTGCTCCATTATGACAGAATTTGGTATTGTTAAGATTTAGTGAACTTTAGATACTGTGCTTTCCTTGAGGTGCTTTGGACAAAATATTACTGAATAGTTATTCTTTTTCTCACAGAATTAAAATCGATCCTGGATAATTTTGGTAACCTTGAACACTACAAAGGGTTTGATTTACTTTAAATTACTTTTGACATTCAGGAATTATGTATAATACTGTCAGAATATGTGGACTTTGTCCATGAAAATACTGAATTGGGTTTGTGCATTTTTTTCCATGAGTCACTATGCCTCTGCTTTCTGTGTGACTCCAACTGTTGCTCAGCAGCTCCCAACACTGCCACAGTGTCTGATACCTTCTATGTAACTTTAGGTCAGTCCAAATGACACATCTCCTTTGATTTTCTTTCAGACATAAACATAAGGCAGCAGGCTGTGGAGGAAATGATGCAGAGGATCAAGAAAGGAGTTCAGCTTCGACCGATCAGCCAGTCTCGCATCAGAACCAGACAGGTAGCTCCAAATGATCTCCAAAAATGATCGGTTACCCACCAACATCTACACATTTTCCTTAGTATAGTTACAGCACAGTGTACAAATTAAGTTTAATAACGTGTAGTTATAGCACAGTGTAACAGTTTAAGTTTAATATTCTGTAGTTATAATAAAGTGTACAGTTTAAGTTTAATATAGTGTAGTTATAGGAGAGTGTAACAGTTTAAGTTTAATATTCTGTAGTTATAGCACAGTGTAACAGTTTAAGTTTAATATAGTGTAGTTATAACAGAGTGTAAAGTTTAAGTTTAATATAGTGTAGTTATAGCACAGTGTAACAGTTTAAGTTTAATATAGTGTAGTTATAACAGAGTGTATAGTTTAAGTTTAATGTAGTGTAGTTATAACAGAGTATACAGTTTAAAGTTTAATATAGTGTAGTTATAGCAGAGCGTAACAGTTTAAGTTTAATGCAGTGTAGTTATAACAGAGTGTACAGTTTAACTTTAATGTAGTGTAGTTATAACAGAGTGTACAGTTTAAGTTTAATATAGTGTAGTTATAGCACAGTGTAAGACTTTAACTTTAATGTAGTGTAGTTATATCAGAGTGTACAGTTTAAGTTTAATGTAGTGTAGTTATAACAGAGTATACAGTTTAAGTTTAATGTAATGTAGTTATAGCACAGTGTAACAGTTTAAGTTTAATATAGTGTAGTTATAACAGAGTCTAGAGTTTAAGTTTGATGTAGTGTAGTTATGACAGAGTGTACAGTTTAAGTTTAATGTAGTGTAGTTATAACAGAGTGTAGAGTTTAAGTTTGATGTAGTGTAGTTATGACAGAGTGTACAGTTTAAGTTTAATGTAGTGTAGTTATAACAGAGTGTAGAGTTTAAGTTTGATGTAGTGTAGTTATGACAGAGTGTACAGTTTAAGTTTAATGTAGTGTAGTTATAGCACAGTGTACAGTTTAAGTTTAATGTAGTGTAGTTATAGCACAGTGTAACAGTTCAAGTTTAATGTAGTGTAGTTATAACAGAGTGTACAGTTTAAGTTTAATGTAGAGTAGTTATATCAGAGTGTAACAGTTTAAGTTTAATGTAGTGTAGTTATAACAGAGTGTACAGTTTAACTTTAATATAGTGTAGTTATGACAGACTGTACAGTTTAAGTTTAATGTAGTGTAGCTATGACAGAGTGTACAGTTTAAGTTTAATATAGTGTAGCTATGACAGAGTGTACAGTTTAAGTTTAATGTAGTGTAGTTATAGCAGAGTGTAACAGTTTAAGTTTAATGTAGTGTAGTTATAACAGAGTATACAGTTTAAGTTTAATGTAGTGTAGTTATAGCACAGTGTAACAGTTTAAGTTTAATATAGTGTAGTTATAACAGAGTGTAGAGTTTAAGTTTAATGTAGTGTAGTTATAACAGAGTGTACAGTTTAAGTTTAATGTAGTGTAGTTATAGCACAGTGCAACAGTTTAAGTTTAATGTAGTGTAGTTATAACAGAGTGTACAGTTTAAGTTTAATATAGTGTACCTATGACAGAGTGTACAGTTTAAGTTTAATGTAGTGTAGTTATAACAGAGTGTAGAGTTTAGGTTTGATGTAGTGTAGTTATGACAGAGTGTACAGTTTAAGTTTAATGTAGTGTAGTTATAACAGAGTGTAGAGTTTAAGTTTGATGTAGTGTAGTTATGACAGAGTGTAGAGTTTAAGTTTAATGTAGTGTAGTTATAACAGAGTGTAGAGTTTAAGTTTGATGTAGTGTAGTTATGACAGAGTGTACAGTTTAAGTTTAATATAGTGTAGTCATAGCACAGTGTAACAGTTCAAGTTTAATGTAGTGTAGTTATAACAGAGTGTACAGTTTAAGTTTAATGTAGTGTAGTTATAACAGAGTGTACAGTTTAAGTTTAATATAGTGTAGTTATAGCACAGTGTAACAGTTTAACTTTAATATAGTGTAGTTATAACAGAGTGTAGAGTTTAAGTTTGATGTAGTGTAGTTATGACAGAGTGTACAGTTTAAGTTTAATGTAGTGTAGTTATAACAGAATGTAGAGTTTAATATAGTGTAGTTATGACAGAGTGTACAGTTTAAGTTTAATGTAGTATAGTTATAGCACAGTGTAACAGTTTAAGTCTAATTAATATACGAGGTCTATTAGATAATAAACCGACCCTTATTTTTTTTTTTAACTATGTGGATTTGAATGACGTGCGATTACACCAATCATGCTTGAACCCTCGTGCGCATGCGTGAGTTTTTTCACACGTGTCGGTTACGTCATTTCCCTGTGAGCAGGCCTTGAGTGAGATGTGGTCCCGCCCTCTCGGCTGAATTCCTTTGTTTCACACGCTGCTCCAGACGGCGCGCGTTGCTTTATCAAAATTTTTTCTGGACCTGTGAGGAATATCCGAGTGGACACTATTCGAGAAATTAAGCTGGTTTTCGGTGAAAAGTTTAACGGCTGATGAGAGATTATGGGGTGTTTCTGTCAGTGTAAGGACTTCCCATGGAGCGGGACGTCGTGCAGCGCTTCCAGGCACCGTCGTTGGCCTGTTTCGACCTGAAAACATCCTAATTTAAGGCTTAATTCACCCAGGACGTTGTGAGAGAACAGAGAAGATTCAGAAGAGGCCGGCATTAGGACTTTATGCAGACATTCCACTGTTTAAGGACATTTTGTAATGAAAGACGTGCGTGCAAATTTGCGAATCTGTGTGCGCCACGACAGGAAAAACACCTCCGTGTTGAAAACCATTTGTAAAATTCAGGCAGCTTTTGATGGCTTTCAACAAGTGAGTAACTGAGAAATTGTTTAACAGCTTGGGCATGTTCCAACTTGCCCGTTAATGTTTCCAACGGAGGTGTTTTTCCTGTCGCGACCCCCCGCGGTCAGGTCCGGCCCGTCATGCGACTCGGCCCGCACGTTCTTTCATTACAAAATATCCGTTAACAATGCAATGTCCGAATAAACTCCTCATGCCGACTTCTTCTGAAAGTTCTCTGTTCTGTGACGACTTACTGGTTCAACAGAGCCTGAAATGTGGAAGTTTTCAACTTGAAACGGCGAGACGCTGCCGCCTCGAAGCGCAGATCGCCGTCAGGCGCCATGGGCTGTCCTTACGGCGACACTACCAGACCAAAATCTCTCATCAGCCGTTAAAATTTTTACAGAAAACCAGCTGAATTTATTGAATGGTGTCCACTCAGTTGTGCCTTACAGTTTTGAAAAAATTTTGATCAAACAAAGCAGCAGTCTCTGAGCCATTCCTAAACAATGAAAAAATCGATGAGAGGGTGGGCCACTCCTCACTCAAAGACTGCCTACAGGCGAATGACGTAACCGACAGGCGTGAAAAAACTCTTGCATGCCCACGAGGGTTCAAGCATGTCTGATGTAATCACACGTGATTCAAATCCATATGGTTTTTGAAAAAAATAATAAGGTCGGATACTTTTCTAATAGACCTCGTAATGTAGTTATAACAGAATGTACAGTTTACGTTTAATGTAGTGTAGTTACATTACTGCATTAGTGAAGGTTACAAATGATCTTCTTTTGGCCTCAGACAGTGGACTCATCTCTGTGCATGTCCTGTTAGACCTCAGTGCTGCTTTTGATACTGTTGACCATAAAATTTTATTACAGAGATTAGAGCATGCCATAGGTATTAAAGGCACTGTGCTGCAGTAGTTTGAATCATATTTATCTAATAGATTACAATTTGTTCATGTAAATGGGGAATCTTCTTCACAGACTAAGGTTAATTATGGAGTTCCACAAGGTTCTGTGCTAGGACCAATTTTATTCACTTTATACATGCTTCCCTTAGGCAGTATTATGAGACAGCATTGCTTAAATTTTCATTGTTACGCAGATGATACCCAGCTTTATCTATCCATGAAGCCAGAGGACACACACCAATTAGCTAAACTGCAGGATTGTCTTACAGACATAAAGACATGGATGCCCTCTAATTTCCTGCTTTTAAACTCAGATAAAACTGAAGTTATTGTACTTGGCCCCACAAATCTTAGAAACATGGTGTATAACCAGATCCTTACTCTGGATGGCATTACCCTGAGCTCTAGTAATACTGTGAGAAATCTTGGAGTCATTTTTGATCAGGATATGTCCTTCAATGCACATATTAAGCAAATATGTAGGACTGCTTTTTTGGATTTGCGCAATATCTCTAAAATTAGAAAGGTCATGTCTCAGAGTGATGCTGAAAAACTAATTCATGCATTTATTTCCTCTAGGCTGGACTATTGTAATTCATTATTATCAGTTTGTCGTAAAAGTTCCCTGAAAAGCCTTCAGTTAATTCAAAATGCTGCAGCTAGAGTACTGATGGGGACTAGAAGGAGAGAGCATATTTCACCCATATTGGCCTCTCTTCATTGGCTTCCTGTTGATTCTAGAATAGAATTTAAAATTCTTCTTCTTACTTATAAGGTTTTGAATAATCAGGTCCCATCTTATCTTAGGGACCTCATAGTACCATATCACCCCAATAGAGCGCTTCGCTCTCAGACTGCAGGCTTACTTATAGTTCCTAGGGTTTTTAAGAGTAGAATGGGAGGCAGAGCCTTCAGCTTTCAGGCTCCTCTCCTGTGGAACCAGCTCCCAATTCAGATCAGGGAGACAGACACCCTCTCTACTTTTAAGATTAGGCTTAAAACTTTCCTTTTTGCTAAAGCTTATAGTTAGGGCTGGATCAGGTGACCCTGAACCATCCCTTAGTTATGCTGATATAGACTTAGACTGCTGGGGGGGTTCCCATGATGCACTGAGTGTTTCTTTCTCTTTTTGCTCTGTATGCACCACTCTGCATTTAATCATTAGTGATTGATCTCTGCTCCCCTCCACAGCATGTCTTTTTCCTGGTTCTCTCCCTCAGCCCCAACCAGTCCCAGCAGAAGACTGCCCCTCCCTGAGCCTGGTTCTGCTGGAGGTTTCTTCCTGTTAAAAGGGAGTTTTTCCTTCCCACTGTCGCCAAGTGCTTGCTCACAGGGGGTCGTTTTGACCGTTGGGGTTTTTCCATAATTATTGTATGGCTTTGCCTTACAATATAAAGCGCCTTGGGGCAACTGTTTGTTGTGATTTGGCGCTATATAAATAAAATTGATTTGATTTGATTTGATTTAGTTATGACAGAGTGTAACAGTTTAAGTTTAATGTAGTGTAGTTATAGCAACAGTGTCAGTTTAAGTTTAATCAGTGGTGTCAAAAGTACACACATTTGTTACTTAAGTAGAAGTATAGATACTGCAGTTTAAAAACACTATGGTAAAAGTTGAAGTATCAACTTGACCTCTTTACTCAAGTAAAAGTGAAAAAGTATGTGCTCCAAAACCTACTTAAAGTATAAAAGTATAAAGTAACCTTTAAAAAAAAAAGGTAGATGCCACTATATGAATTGAAAGCTTAATTTAAAAACTGATTCGTTCTGCATGTGGCCCAAGACCCCAAACCCAAAATTACCCCCCAACACCACCTGCATGAAAATGTTTCAATTCTAGAAGCTCTGAAATGCAATCTGGGACTATTCCAGACAATAAACTGCAGTGAGTGCAGCATCCATTTAGTGAGAAAAAAAAAACAACTTTCCTTATTCAGATTCATTCCAGTAGTATTCTGCTCTTACTAGGATGCAGCAGTTTTCTAGTTTGTCAGATAGTTCTGGAGGAAATCACTGAAGAAATTAACAAACTAAAAATATGGTTTGACCGAAACAAACTGTCATTAAACAGGGATGAAATGGAGGTGGAAGAGTCACTAGGTGTTCACAGGAAACATTTATTTATTTCTGTATGTATGTATGTTCATTGTTAGTTGCTTTTATATTTTATTTTCTGTTGTGTTTCTATTCAGGTTCTTTTTGTCTCTTTCTCTGAAATTGTATATAATAATCATTAGATTATTAATATATAAACAAAAATAAATTTAAGAAATATTCCAATTTGAAAACAAATGCACCCGAACGTGAAGACAGCTGGAACTGCTTCATGCTAACTTTTAACATTGAAAATGCCATAGACATGCTAACGCGTTAGCGTCGCTCCCGTTTTTAAGTTATAAAATCTATCAATCTATCAACTGTTTCAGAAGACCATAACAGGTCGGTTTAACATAGAAAAGGTAAATAATACTCACAGAAGTATGCTCTTTAGGGTTTTAGCGGGGGAAAATTAAGCGAAAGAATAAACGAAACAATAGGTCGAAGCATTGCTTCAATCTGCGAACCACTGCTTTGATTGGTTCAAAATCCATTCCTTTATCTTCATTGATCCATGTTTCTGATATAGCAATTATGTTAAATTTTTTTTTTAATTGACTTAAATATTCTTTAATGTTGTTAAAGTTTGCATACAGACTTCTGCTGTTGAAATGGATTATTGATAATTTGTTATCCGTTTTAATGATACGATTAAACTGTTCATCTGTATAATAGCAACAGCTGTCATTAATATTTGAGAAGAAATTATTGTCCAGGTCTATATCGTGCTCCAAGTCCAGTACATTGTGGTCTGTGTATTTAAATGTTCTCAGTTCTACTTTTCCATGATCAGCAATCCTTTGAGTTATATCCTTCTTGTCTCCAGATGTAGATGGTGTAGTAGATGAATAGGTTCCTCTGGTCTGTGTCATGGTGTTGTGATGTGTTTGTGTCCTCATACCTTATTGGTCGTATTTGTCCAGTTCCTCAATGTTCCTGATTAACATAACCTTCGCTTGTTCTGGTGTTCCGTTCAGTTTGATGAATGTTTTGCAGTTGGATGTCCATGTCTGTTGAATTTTTCCCTGCTTTTTTAAGAAACGAGCTTTCCTGGCGATGTCTGCGTTTCTTTTGGTCAGATGTTCATTGATGAATACGTTTGTTCCTTTGAGTTTCCGTCCCTGTTTTAACAATGCCATTTTATGTTTTCTGTTGACAAACCTCATTATAACAGCTCGCTTGTTTCCATCCTCTCTCCTGGGCAGGGGGTGGCACGCTTCAATGTTATTACAGTCCATTTGAATACCTTTAGATTGCAGGAAGTCAGCCACCTGTTGTTCCACTGAGCTGGCCTCCTGCTCACTGGCCTCCCCTCCGCTGTCTTCTGACACCGCCCATGCGTAGGATCGAGGTTTAATATGAATTCCTGTAATAATAACGTTGTTCATCCTTGTGTACTGTTCCAACTCCGCAACACGGTTCTCCAGGTACACCAGACGCCGGTCTTTCTCGGCATTCTGGATCCGGAGAGCCTTCACTTCTTCCACCAGCTCTATAATGGATTTCTGCTGCATTTTAACAACAGAGATTTCCTCAGACAAAAAGTCCAGGGACTTCTTGATATCGTCTCCCTCCTCCGCCGTCAGTGCCTTCTTCGGACCCATGGTCAGATAACTCCGCCCTGGCACCTCGGTAAAGCCGCGCCGGTGGATGTGCGCTGCGCTGCACTGCGCACATCCACAAACCCTAGGAACTACAAGTAAGCCTGCAGTCTGAGAGCGAAGCGCTCTGTTGGGGTGATATGGTACTATGAGGTCCCTAAGGGCCCTGTCCCACTGGCGTTTAGGAGGATTTGCGGATGGAATGCGAACAAAAGTGGCCCACATCCGCCAAACAACCGCAATAACCGTGTAACATTCCTGTATGAGTTGTCCATCATCCGAACACGTCTGTGATCATCCGCAGAGGCACGCATGTCCACAGCCAGGAATTTTGAGCGGCTCAAAAATCCTGCTGCAGATGAGATCCGCATCACTGCCTGAAGTGTAGTGTAGTAGTTATAACAGAGTGTAACAGTTTACGTTTAATGTAGTGTACTTATGACAGTGTTCAGTTTAAGTTTAATATAATGTAGTTATGACAGATTGTACAGTTTGTTTAGTGTAGTTATAACAGAGTGTACAGTTTAAGTTTAATATAGTGTAGTTATAGCGCAGTGTAACAGTTTAAGTTTAATGTAGTGTAGTTATAACAGAGTGTACAGTTTAACTTTAATACAGTGTAGTTATGACAGAGTGTACAGTTTAAGTTTAATGTAGTGTAGTTATAATGGATGGCATTACCCTGACCTCTAGTAATACTGTGAGAAATCTTGGAGTCATTTTTGATCAGGATATGTCATTCAAAGCGCATATTAAACAAATATGTAGGACTGCTTTTTTGCATTTACGCAATATCTCTAAAATCAGAAAGGTCTTGTCTCAGAGTGATGCTGAAAAACTAATTCATGCATTTATTTCCTCTAGGCTGGACTATTGTAATTCATTATTATCAGGTTGTCCTAAAAGTTCCCTAAAAAGCCTTCAGTTAATTCAAAATGCTGCAGCTAGAGTGCTGACGGGGACTAGAAGGAGAGAGCATATCTCACCCATATTGGCCTCTCTTCATTGGCTTCCTGTTAATTCTAGAATAGAATTTAAAATTCTTCTTCTTACTTATAAGGTTTTGAATAATCAGGTCCCATCTTATCTTAGGGACCTCGTAGTACCATATCACCCCAATAGAGCGCTTCGCTCTCAGACTGCAGGCTTACTTGTAGTTCCTAGGGTTTGTAAGAGTAGAATGGGAGGCAGAGCCTTCAGCTTTCAGGCTCCTCTCCTGTGGAACCAGCTCCCAATTCAGATCAGGGAGACAGACACCCTCTCTACTTTTAAGATTAGGCTTAAAACTTTCCTTTTTGCTAAAGCTTATAGTTAGGGCTGGATCAGGTGACCCTGAACCATCCCTTAGTTATGCTGCTATAGACGTAGACTGCTGGGGGGTTCCCATGATGCACTGTTTCTTTCTCTTTTTGCTCTGTATGCACCACTCTGCATTTAATCATTAGTGATCGATCTCTGCTCCCCTCCACAGCATGTCTTTTTCCTGGTTCTCTCCCTCAGCCCCAACCAGTCCCAGCAGAAGACTGCCCCTCCCTGAGCCTGGTTCTGCTGGAGGTTTCTTCCTGTTAAAAGGGAGTTTTTCCTTCCCACTGTAGCCAAGTGCTTGCTCACAGGGGGTCGTTTTGACCGTTGGGGTTTTACATCATTATTGTATGGCCTTGCCTTACAATATAAAGCGCCTTGGGGCAACTGTTTGTTGTGATTTGGCGCTATATAAAAAAAAAATTGATTGATTGATTATAATAGAGTGTACAGTTTAAGTTTAATATAGTGTAGTTATGACAGAGTGTACAGTTTAAGTTTAATATAGTATAGTTATAGCACAGTGTAACAGTTTAAGTATAATGTGTTGTAGTTATAACAGAGTGTACAGTTTAAGTTTAATGTAGTGTAGTGATGACAGAGTGTACAGTTTAATTTTGATATATTGTAGTTATAGCACAGTGTAACAGTTTAAGTTTAATGTAGTGTAGTTAGAGTGTACAGTTTAAGTTTAATATAGTGTAGTTATGACAGAGTGTACAGTTTAAGTTTAATGTAGTGTAGTTATAACAGAGTGTACAGTTTAAGTTTAATGTAGTGTAGTTATAACAGAGTGTAACAGTTTACATTTAATGTAGTGTAGTTATAACAGAGTGTAAAGTTTAACTTTAGTACAGTGTAGTTATTACAGAGTGTACAGTTTAAGTTTAATGTAGTGTAGTTATAGCAGAGTGTACAGTTTAAGTTGTATATATTGTAGTTATAGCACAGTGTAACAGTTTAAGTTTAATGTAGTGTAGTTATAACAGAGTGTACAGTTTAAGTTTAATGTAGTGTAGTTATAGCAGAGTGTAACAGTTTAAGTTTAATGTAGTGTAGTTATAAAAGAGTGTACAGTTTAAATTTAATGTAGTTTAGTTATAACAGAGTGTAACAGTTTACGTTTAATGTAGTGTAGTTATGACAGAGTGTTCAGTTTAAGTTTAATATAGTGTAGTTATGACAGATTGTACAGTTTAATTTTAATGTAGTGTAGTTATCACAGGGTGTCCAGTTTAAGTTTAATATGCTTTAGTTATTACAGAGTGTACAGTTTAAGTTTAATATACTTTAGTTATAACAGAGTGTACAGTTTAAGTTTGATGTAGTGTAGTTATAACAGAGTGTACAGTTTAAGTTTAATATACTGTAGTTATAGCAAAGTGTACAGTTTAAGTTTGATGTAATGCAGTTATAACAGAGTGTAACAGTTTAAGTTTAATATAGTGTAGTTATAACAGAGTGTAACAGTTTAATGCTGTTGAATGACAGCCTCAACACTGCATTTAATCTATTATTAGACTCAGTTGGCTTCGCTCAAAATGTTAATGAGTCCACCCACCACTTTAATCATACTTTAGATCTTGTTTTGACTTATGGTATGGAAATTGAAGACTTAACAGTATTCCCTGAAAACCCCCTTCTGTCTGATCATTTCTTAATAACATTTACATTTACTTTAATGGACTACCCAGCAGTGGGGAATAAGTTTCATTACAGTAGAAGTCTTTCGGAAAGCGCTGTAACTAGGTTTAAGGATATGATTCCTTCTTTATGTTCTCCAATGCCATATACCAACACAGTGCAGAGTAGCTACCTAAACTCTGTGAGTGAGATAGATTATCTCATCAATAGTCTTACATCCTCATTGAGCACAACTTTGGATGCTGTAGCTCCTCTGAAAAAGAGAGCCTTAAATCAGAAGTGCCTGACTCCGTGGTATAACTCACAAACTCGCAGCTTAAAGCAGATAACCCGTAAGTTGGAGAGGAAATGGCGTCTCACTAATTTAGAAGATCTTCACTTAGCCTGGAAAAAGAGTCTGTTGCTCTATAAAAAAAGCCCTCTGTAAAGCTAGGACATCTTACTACTCATCACTAATTAAAGAAAATAAGAACAACCCCAGGTTTCTTTTCAGCACTGTAGCCAGGCTGACAAAGAGTCAGAGCTCTATTGAGCCGCGTATTCCTTTAACTTTAACTAGTAAAGACTTCATGACTTTCTTTGCTAATAAAATTTTAACTATTAGAGAAAAAATTACTCATAACCATCCCAAAGACATATCATTATCTTTCGCTGCTTTCAGTAATGCTGGTATTTGGTTAGACTCTTTCTCTCCGATTGTTCTGTCTGAGTTATTTTCGTTAGTTACTTCCTCCAAACCATCAACATGTCTGTTAGACCCCATTCCTACCAGGCTTCTCACGGAAGCCCTACCATTAATTAATGCTTCGATCTTAAATATGATCAATCTATCTTTATTAGTTGGCTATGTACCACAGGCTTTTAAGGTGGCAGTAATTAAACCATTACTTAAAAAGCCATTACTTGACCCAGCTATCTTAGCTAATTATAGGCCAATCTCCAACCTTCGTTTTCTCTCAAAAATTCTTGAAAGGGTAGTTGTAAAACAGCTAACTGATCATCTGCAGAGGAATGGTCTATTTGAAGAGTTTCAGTCAGGGTTTAGAATTCATCATAGTACAGAAACAGCATTAGTGAAGGTTACAAATGATCTTCTTATGGCCTCAGACAGTGGACTCATCTCTGTGCTTGTCCTGTTAGACCTCAGTGCTGCTTTTGATACTGTTGACCATAAAATTTTATTACAGAGATTAGAGCATGTCATAGGTATTAAAGGCACTGCGCTGCGGTGGTTTGAATCATATTTATCTAATAGATTACAATTTGTTCATGTAAATGGGTAGTCTTCTTCACAGACTAATGTTAATTATGGAGTTCCACAAGGTTCTGTGCTAGGACCAATTTTATTCACTTTATACATGCTTCCCTTAGGCAGTATTATTAGAAAGCATTGCTTAAATTTTCATTGTTACGCAGATGATACCCAGCTTTATCTATCCATGAAGCCAGAGGACACACACCAATTAGTTAAACTGCAGGAATGTCTTACAGACATAAAGACATGGATGACTTCTAATTTCCTGCTTTTAAATTCAGATAAAACTGAAGTTATTGTACTTGGCCCCATAAATCTTAGAAACATGGTATGTAACCAGATCCTTACTCTGGATGGCATTTCCCTGACCTAGTAATACTGTGAGAAATCTTGGAGTCATTTTTGATCAGGATATGTCCTTCAATGCGCATATTAAGCAAATATGTAGGACTTCTTTTTTTACATTTGCGCAATATCTCTAAAATTAGAAAGGTCTTGTCTCAGAGTGATGCAGAAAAACTAATTCATGCATTTATTTCCTCTAGGCTGGACTATTGTAATTCATTATTATCAGGTTGTCCTAAAAGTTCCCTGAAAAGCCTTCAGTTAATTCAAAATGCTGCAGCTAGAGTACTGACGGGGACTAGAAGGAGAGAGCATATTTCACCCATATTGGCTTCTTTTCATTGGCTTCCTGTTAATTCTAGAATAGAATTCAAAATTCTTCTTCTTATTTATAAGGTTTTGAATAATCAGGTCCCATTTTATTTTAGGGACCTCTTAGTACCATATCACCCCAATAGAGCATTTCGCTCTCAGACTGCAGGCTTACTTGTAGTTCCTAGGGTTTTTAAGAGTAGAATGGGAGGCAGAGCCTTCAGCTTTCAGGCTCCTCTCCTGTGGAACCAGCTCCCAATTCGGATCAGGGAGACAGACACCCTCTTTACTTTTAAGATTAGGCTTAAAACTTTCCTTTTTGCTAAAGCTTATAGTTCGGGCTGGATCAGGTGACCCTGAACCATCCCTTAGTTATGCTGCTATAGACTTAGACTGCTGGGGGGTTCCCATGATGCACTGAGTGTTTCTTTCTCTTTTTGCTCTGTATGCACCACTCTGCATTTAATCATTAGTGATTGATCTCCGCTGTCTTCCACAGCATGTCTTTTTTCTGATTCTCTCCCCTCAGCCCCAACCAGTCCCAGCAGAAGACTGCCCCTCCCTGAGCCTGGTTCTGCTGGAGGTTTCTTCTTGTTAAAAAGGAGTTTTTCCTTCCCACTGTCGCCAAGTGCTTGCTCACAGGGGGTGGTTTTGACCGTTGGGGTTTTTCTGTAATTATTGTATGGCTTTTGCCCTGCAATATAAAGCACCTTGGGGCAACTGTTGTGATTTGGCGCTATATAAATAAAATTGATTTGATTTGATTTAAGTTTAATATAGTGTAGTTATAACAGTGTACAGTTTAAGTTTAATATAGTTTAGTTATAACAGAGTGTACAATTCATGTACACAGTAATTCGCATACATCAGTAATTGTATTTGTGAGAGCGCTGTGATGGAAACTGTTGACTTTCCAGAATCGCCGACACTCTTATCTCTGTGTGACTGTGTGACCTTACACTCACAGTACACACTGTGCAAATACCAAAATGGTGTTGGACACGCCTCAAATGCGCTTTAGACCATGCACTATGTCTGGCAGGTTTACCTGCCTTAGCCATAACAAGTAAACCTGAAAGTAAAATAAATACATTTATTGTTTAACTTTTGTTGTTGTAAAAGAGGAGAATATGAGTTTGTTTATGAATGTGTCTTTTTTGTTTGTTCATGAGTGTGTTGTTTGTGTGTTTATAAGCATGTATTGTGGAGTCCTCTTACATCCTGCTCTGTAATGATGGGCGAGCTGCTGTTTAGTAAAATACAACACGTGGACAAATAACATTTTTATTTTCCTGCTGTATAGCAACGCTGCAGAATGCCATGCCGTTTCCACACGCTTTGGGGTTTTGTACCGACATGTTTAAATGTTGCAGAAATTCCGACGGTGTCCGGGTGAAGAGGTGCTGTTGAGGCTGAATGTTGTGAAAATAAGTCTGTTTGGTGACTAAAACGGTCTTTTTCCTGCTGTTTTGCTTTGATCAGGTGAAGCAGCTGCCACCTAATTCTGCCATTGAGGAACTTAAAGGAATTATGGTAAAGTGATTTTTATGTACATCAGTAAACTGTCTTCACATTCACAGTCTGATCTTTGCTCCTGCTCTTCTAGTGGGACACATTTAGATAATTAACTCAAATATTTACTTACTACTCACATGACTTTGAAAATAGTCATGATCATATGTAGTCTGGAGCTGTTTATTTTCAAAACTTCTTAGTGTTCAACACTGGAGAACATTTGCGATCAGACTTGTTTCATGTCTGTTCACATTGCCATTTATGAAAACATGGGCTCACTACCCACAGGGGGAACTGCTGGAGTCGGGTGCGCTGTCCCATGGGTGGCAGTGAAAGTCGAGGGCCTCGACTGACCAGACCCAGGCGACAGAGACTAGCACTGGAGGCTTAGAATGTCACCTTGCTGTGGGGGAAGGAGCTAGAGCTTGTGTAGGAGTTTGAGCGTTACCTGTTCAATCTGGTGGGCCTCGCCTCCACGCACAGCCTCAGCTCTGGAACCACTCTCCCTGATAGGAGTTGGACCTTATTCATCTCTGGAGTAGCCCAGGATATGAGGTGTGTGTTGGGATACTCATGAGTCCCCGGCTGAACATCGTTACATTGGCATTTACCCCAGTAGATGAGAGGGTTGCCTCCCTGCGCCTTGGGTGGTGGGGGGGGGACTCTGACTGTTGCTTGTGCGTATGCATCGAACAGCAGTATGGAGTATTCGGCCTTCTTGGAGTCACTGAATGGAGTCCTGAATGGGGCTCCAGTGAGGGACCCTATTGTTCTGCCAGGGGACTTCAACACACACATGGATAATGACAGAGACACCTGGAGAGGCGTGATTGGGAAGAATGATTCCCTGATCTGAACCCAAGTGGCCGATTGTTATTGGACTACTGTGCTAGTCATAGGCTGTCCATAACAAACACCATGTTCAAACATAAGGATGCTCATAAGTGTACATGGTACCAAAGCACCCTAGGGTCAATGATCGATTTTGTGATCGTATTACCTGATCTGAGGCCGCATGTTCTGGACACTTGGTTTAAGACAGGGCCCGAGCTGTCAACTGATCATCTGCTGGTGAGTCGGATCAGAGGGTACGGGTGGACATTGGACAGACCTGGTAAGCCCAAACAGATAATGCAGGTGAACTGTGACTGTCTAGAGGAGCCCACTGTCTGACAGATCTTCAACTCACACCTCCGGCGGAGCTTTTCTGGCATCCCTGTTGAAGTTGGAGAACACTGAACCATAATGGGCAATGTTCAAAAGTTCCATTGGTGAAGCTGCAGCGGGGATCTGTGGCCTGAAGGCCTTAGAAGCCTCAAGAGGTGGCAACCCTTGAACACCGTGTTGGAAATCGGTAGTCAGGGAAGCCGTCCAACTGATGCAGTCCTTCCATTCTATGTTAACTCAGAGGACTCTGGAGGCAGTTGCAAGGTACCGACAGGCCAAAAGGGTGGCATCCTCTACTGTGGGGGAGGCAAACCGGGCGAGTGTGGGAGGAGTTTGGAGTAACCATGGAGAAGGACTTTCGGTTGGCACCAAGGTGCTTCTGGTGGACCGTGAGGGACCTCAGTAGAGGAAAACAGGGAACCACTGGTAAGGTTAGATCTTACACGTGTGAAGCATCTTGAGGCAGCTTTGTTGTGATTTAGTGCTATATAAATGAAATATATTGACTTAAATTTAATTGAAATTGAACCATACAAGCTGTCTACAATAAGTATGAGACTCTGTTGACCTCAAGTGAGGAGGTAATGGAGCACTGGAAGGAACACTTTGAGGAACTTCTGCATCAGACTGGAGCGCCCCGATCTGTCTAGAAATGCTGAAGGCTCTGGGTGTGGAAGGACTGTCTTGGATGAGATGTCTCTTCAACATTGTGTTGAGGTCTGGGACAGTGTCTAAGGAGTGGCAAACCGGGGTGGTGGTCCCCATATTTAAAAGGGGGAACTAGAAAGTGTGTGTCTACTACTATCTACTCCAGGCTGCTGGAAAGGAGGGTTCAGCCGACAGTTAAACCTCAGATTGAAGAGGAACAATGCAGGTTCTGTCCTGACCCTGGAACAAATGACCAGCTCTTCACTCTCACAAGGATCCTGGAGGGTGCCTGGGAGTATGCCTATGCAGTCTACATGTGTTTTACGGACTTGGAGAAGGTGTATGATCGGGTACCCCGGGAGATACTGTGGGAGGTGCTGCGCCAGTATAGAGTGAGGGGGTCCCTTCTCAGAGCCATCCAGTCTCTGTAGCTCACAAAGCGACAGCTGTGTTCGGGTTCTTGGGAGTAAGTCGGACTTGTTTCTGGTGAAGGTTGGCCTCCGCCAGGGCTGTGCCTCGTCACCAATCCTGTTTGCGATATTCATGGACAGGATACAGAGGCGTAGTCGGGGGAGGAGGGTTTTCAGTTTGCTGAGCTTAGGGTGTCATTGCGGTTTTTGCAGATGATGTGGTCCAGATTGCATTTATATAGGACTTTTCCTTCTGCATCAGACACTTAAAGTGCTTTACAATGATGCCTCACATTCACAAAAACACACTCACACACCGATGTCAGGGTGTTGCCATGCAAGGCACTCACTACACACCAGGAGCAACTTGGGGATTAAGGACCTTGCCCAAGGGCCCTTAGTGATTTTGCGGTCAGGCTGGGGTTTGAACCAAGGATCCTCTGGTCTCAAGCTCAATGCTTAACCACTAGACCATCACCTCACACAGGATGTTTTCTAAAATATCAACATTTCATCATTTTTAGAAGTTATTTGTGGACATTTTTGGTGTCACCTACTCTTTAAACACACCATAAAATGAACGCATGTGCTTTCCAGAAAGCTTCCTTGAAAACATTACTTAAATTGAGACATTATTCTAAATGAGCATAAACTTAAAACAAAAATGTCTACATGAAATACTATATGTATGTATATGAAATAGTACGTGCTTCTGACAGCCCTCTAACGTAATACTTTATGTGATTTGGGGAAAAACAAACAAACTATTATTCAGGTTCTACTGTGTAGCAACTGCTCTTCAACATGTTCTTATGCTCTTCAACTTCAGCATTTTTTTGCATCCCCAATCATGTTAAGATGATCTAAAGTAATCACTGTTCTAAAGCCAAAGATGATATCTAGATTGTGTTTGATTGAACTTAAATAGAATGTACAAAAAATGAAAGTTACAGTATTTTAAAGATCGCAAGTTTTAGTGTTACAAATTTATTTCAAACTGCAACTTTGGCAATAATCATTTTATTACATAACATACAACCCCAATTCATGGTCACTCAAACAGGAAAAAACAAAACAAAAAAGATTCAGGAACAAATATCACAAGAACTCAGAAATGGACAAACTGTCATCAGAAACTGTAACGATGGAACCAGGGAAGGAAAGTCAGCACTGGCATCTACAACAGGCATCTGTCTTCATATGTCAGAAATGCAGTGGGCACAGTTCCGATAATCCAATACCAGTTCCGATAATCCAATACCAGATAATTATCAAAGATAGTGTTTTCATTATTGGATTATCTTTTTAGATAACTTTACAAACCATTATCGGACTAATATCTTCCGATACATTTTTGTCTGATAACGTAGTAAACAAAGCTGAACAGCGGCAAACATCTTTAAAATTTGAAATCAGTTGAGCACCTACCTGTTAAAAGTTTCCTAACAGATGTGTAGTACCACCCTCTGCAAACAAAAGAGAGCTGCTTCCAGGAGAGACCACTCTATCTACAGGCAAAGGAGAACTGGTCACAAAAAAAATAATAATTTCCTTTAACACTATACTGACGCTGGCTGTTGTATGGCTGGGGGGCCTGGCTGCCTTTTTGTTTCTGTCTTTTGTTTTTCCTTCCAGGTGGCTTGCATTTGGGACTGAGTGGCTGTGTAGCTGAGTTTATCAGGAGCTCACCCTGATCACCTGCGGCTCGTCAGGACTCACAGCTGTGGTGCATCTACATGGATTGGAACATGGTGGCATTTAAGACTGGAGTACACAGTGTGTATTTGCCAGAGACTCGACCTTCTGACCAGACGGGTGAGATCGTCGTCTCGGGAGCCATCTCATCATCAGTGGATGCAGAGAACGTCCAGGTTTGATGCATGGTCTGTGAAAGAGGAGAGGGTGAGGTCTCACGCTCGTCAGCACACTTCCTGAGGTACGTTAGATTTTGTGACTAACAGTCAGTAGTCACAGTCAGTAAATGTGGTGTCCCTCACACCTTATTATATTGAGCTGTATGTTTGTCGTTTAAATCAGCTTCCGCTACAGTGAGTTTGTGAACTGGATGTTCCATGCCTGCAGGGTGGGAAGCTGATTAGTAATTAAGCCAGGAAGTGTTTGCTGTTTGTGCACCTTTGAGCGTTCTCTCTGTGTGTTGAGTGTGGACTCACATAATGATTCCTTCTTTCACAGACTCGGTTTGTCGCGGCCACCTGGGGGGTGTCGGCGGGGTCCTTGGGTCCGAACCAGTTCTGGCTCCGGACCGTTAGCGCTGCTGGGAGCGCACCGCAATCCACCACGCCAGACCGCGCACTTTTATATTTTTCACAGCACTGTTATGTTCATTAAACTCTGTTATCCTTTGTACCGTGCTCTGCTTATTTTATACTGGGTCCTTCAAACGCTGGTCGGTTCTCCGGGCTGCGTCCGTCACATAACAGCTGGTAATATCACCCAAGTCATCCAGAGGCATACATTTTTAACTTATGGTTCAAATTTTAACCAAACTAATTTTGGATAAGTTATTTAAAATTACTGTCATGTCTGAAATTTTATAAAGTGAAAATATCTGATATATGTTTTAGTTTTAAAGTAATGTGCTAATTTTTAAGGTTTTAGTGAGCACATGCTGTACCCAGCAGTGCATTATGGGTAGGATAGGGTAATCTCAGTATGTTCACGACAGCACAAATGCATTTCAGACAATCTGTTCAGGCTCTACGGACAACAGCATTAAACTCTAGTGCCTAAAACTCTCGTGAATATATTCTCTGGGTTTATAGACGTTATTGTATTTGCGTTTTTTAAATTCCACGCATCTTAAATGTAGCAGACACGGATTATCTGGAATTTTGTTTTGGCACGTTTTCAAGGCCTCTACTGGCCAGTAGTGTACATGGCAGGTCATGGCAGTATTCTTCCTGAAGCTGAGCAGACACTGTATAATATTTTTAATCACAAGTTAAGTTTTTTTCAAACTTAATTTACAAAAACTCTCAATGGGAGACAAAGTTTAAAAACAAAACAACAACAAAAAAAAAAATTACAAGACAGGTCTGCGGTGTTTGCACATGCACAGTGCGAGCGGTTGGATGCTTGTTGCTCTTCAGCAGCAGGATACCCTCATGACGGCCGACCAGAATAATATTAAACAGGTTTGATTTTCATTCGACCATACGATCAGGGATCAGGAGGTGGTCGTGAGATGTTAAACGCAGCTTGTTACTCCATGTACACTACACGATGCAGGACGTGCGATTAACCTGAAACTCGGTCCAAAAAATTCTCGCACGAATGAAAAATCATCTGAAAAAGGGCCAAAACTCGCACAGTGTAACGCCAACATTTATGTGTCAAGACAATATTGAGTGCACGTTTTACATCATCATAAAACGTGTGCACTGCACTAATAAAACGTGCGCACATTCTCTCCACATGCAAAACATTTTGCGATGACACTTCCAGGGCTGCATAAAAATGCCTGTTTTTACAAATAAAAAATGGAATATTTTACAAAAGCACATTTATCTGTAAACACCAACACACGACATATGTCACATTAACGTGTTGGTTTACATAATGAATGACTGAACCAATCAGTGTTTAGCAGAGGCACTTTTACCCAAAATCCTTTGCGATCTGTCTGTGTTTGTTACAAAACCTCAGAATTAGTGCATTATTCAACATTAAAAGATATATGTTATATTTTAACTTTGTACAAATGACAGAATTGACATTAATGGAGTTATTCTATCAGTATTCACACCAAACCATAAGTCAGCATGACTTTATTTTCCAAGACCTCCGCCTGACCGGAGCATTGTGATTGGTAGAGAGCTGGGCTTTGTGGCTGCTCTTAGCTTGCTTCTGTGCTGTAAGCTGTGTAGTAAACTAGAGCTTCCAGCAGGGGGCAGGATGTTCAAACATTGAAGTGCGGGCTCATTGTTTGGGTCTTTTATCGCTTTTGATGCTTCCAAAAGCGATCGTGGTGTTAAAACTCAAATTCAGTTTATTAGTAGTTGCACATGTACCAGAGACAATACTGGAATTTATCGGTTATCTGTAACTTCTGATACATTTTTTGGTGGTTTATCGGTTTATCTTTATCAAAGATAACTTTTCAGTTAGGCAGCACGGTGGCTTAGTGGTTAGCACTGTTGCCTCACAGCGAGACGGTCGTGGGTTCAATTCCCGTGGCCTTTCTGTGTGGAGTTTGCATGTTCTCCCCGTGTTTGCGTGGGTTTCCTCCGGGTGCTCCGGTTTCCTCCCACATCCAAAGACATGCGGGTTAGGTGGATTGGAATCTTTAAAATTGTCCGTAGGTGTGTGTGTGGGTGTGTCTGTGTTTGTTTGTCTATTTGTGGCCCTGCGACAGACTGGCGTCCTGTCCTGGGTGTACCCCGCCTCGCGCTCTATGACTGCTGGGATAGGCTCCAGCCCCCCGCAACCCTTAATTGGACTAAGCAGTAGAAGATGAATGAATGACTGAATGAATGAACTTTTCAGTTATCTGATTATCTGTTATCCAAGTTCATTTTTTGGTTATCTGTGCCCACCACTACAGAAATGTAACAGAGGATGTAAATCTAACATTTATCCACCCAGTCAAATAAGATGATCCCTCTGGTGCTACACCATAGTCAATATGTCTGACGGTTGACAACAGATATAAATAAGTAATAAAATGGTGAGACCAATTTTCACCTTTAAAAATGCAGAACTGTTTTAGGTGGTTTTACAAACATCAAGCTAAATATTTAGCTAAATGCTGAGACAGATATGCACCTTAATAAAAGAGCTAATCATTCCTCCCTAAAAGACATATTAATATAGCATCTAATGACAGACATTTATTCAAATTTGCAATTCATGGATGTTTTGTATAAGAGTTATATTGTAGCCTGCAGTCTTTTGGTGTCAGTTTCAATTGCAATTTCAGGGGCACTTCTAAAATATTTTAAATAATAATAAAATAAGAAAAAATGACTGTTTGTGCAAAATGTTGTCCATTTTTTGGGGGAGGGGGGCTCAGAAGGGGTCTTGCCCGGGGAGTAATTCAGTGCAGAACCGCCACTGCTGCAATCTACTATAAGCAGGTACTTTTAATTTGACAGAGACAATACACATTTCACTCATGGTAGCAGCAACATAACACTTAAATGACTAACCCAATTGAACTACAGAAATACAACAAATCAATAACACGAACAACACTGTTAAACTAACATGAACCACAATAGCAACATTTGAAACCCCAAAACCCCAAACTCTCATAGTGCATCGCAGCACAATGTCCATTGTTTCTGGTTAGCTACAATTGCTAATTTCTCAAAAAAAAATTGTCCTTATCAACTATTCATTTTTGAGGCATTCATCCTTCATACCAAATGGCAAATGTCAGCTCTCCCTGATTTTGCCATGATCAAAGCCATACACATGCATGCACGCACACAGAGGCCACTTCGCTATTATAATATAGATGAATCATTTTTATTTTGATATCATTTACAACAAAAATCATGGATGTGAAAATCCAACTCCTCTGCACCTGGGTAATGGATCAAGTAGTGGACTGCCTGTTGGGGTGAAATATGGTGGGGACCTTGTGTGCCCTGTGGCTATTATGGAATATATGAAGGCCCAATGGAAACCTTGAACTCAAGATGGCTAGCAGAGCTCTGCTGACTGAAGGCATCTTCAACGGCAGATCAGGCGGCGGAGGTGATGGCTTCTAAACCAACAGCTGTGAAGGTGGATGAAGGCTGCAGCAGGTCCCCAGACCCTGATCATCTGGGAGTTCCCAGCCATCAGACCAGGCTAAGGATCTGTTAAGAACCATGTCTTTGTTGGCATGCAACAACATTCCTACATTAAATAAACACACAGTTTTCTCTAAATCAAAGGTCTCAAACTGATGCCAGAAGGGCCAAGATGGTGCAGATTTTCTTTACAACCACCCACTTCACCAGGTGATTTCACTGAGTAACTGATTCTGTCTGCTCAAAGTGATGTTAACAATAAGAATGAACTTTATTTATCCTGAAATAAATTATTTTGCCAGATTGCCTAAACATTAAACAGCAAACATTGTTTTTTTTTTGTTGTTTTTACAATGAGAGCACAACGTGTTTAAAGTTCAGTTATTGTATGCTTATGTATATTTAACTCAAGTTAACCAAGTTAATAGTAACTGAACAAAAGAACTGTTGACTGAACTAAAGTTGTAATAACTTGCTATTTTTGAGTATTTTGATTACCTTGTTTTTTGAATTTCTACCAACCAGCTTACAGAAGTTTACAGTGTGAAATGTGCCTTTAACACCAGCTGTCTGATGGGTACTTGTTGATTTTTGTTGAAACTATCCAGGAAAATTTCAATAGAAACTCCTCCAAACTAAAGCCAAAGAGTCCTTCAGCAAGCTGCGATGACGAGCTACAGAGGATCCTGCTGAGGCGGCGGGATGCAGTGGAGTCCCAACACAACGCCAGTAAGTTTGATCTCAGAATCTTTTTTCTTTCTGAGGGTAAACATCTGTGCAGTTATTTGTGTATGACTGTTGGTGACCAAGGAGCTGGTAGTCAGGTTTCAGGCTGGTTGACAGCATATCAATGTAGTACAAGACGAATAATAAAAATGCCTCTCAGGGTTTAGGTCTTTAAAACCTCTGATTAGAGTGTCTGTCACATGCAGCTGTGATTTTGTGATTGTCAGTTGTTTTAAAGCACATATTTTGTTCAATGAGTTTATAAAACCTTCTATGAGCACATGAACACTGTTTAGCACATATTTTGTTTTCCAGTGAGTTTATAAAACCTTCTATGAGCAAATGAACACTGTTTAGAGTGCCTTAAAATGTATTGTTGTGAAGAAACACTAATGGCATGGTAACTTTGTGCATTTAAGTGAGTTGCACTATTCATCAAAATTGGACAAAAGTCAATGACCCAACAGAACTTGAAGCTGATCGAGCAGCTAAATACGGTGGACAGTTTACTGAATCATGAAGTAAACTTTGAGCAGTTTATCAGCTGCCCAAAGCAAACAAAGGCTGCCCTTCGACACTGCACATTTTTAATCAGTGGGCTTGGTAAATACTGTACTCGCATATCGGAGTACTCGGGCCATTCCATCTGAAATTCTGCCTGAAGAAGGTGTGGGCCGATGCACGAGAATGGCCAGTATTTCCGTATTCAAGGGTCTGAGGGTCTGGGGTGTGCATAAGCCCACCTCCTTTTTTTTCAAAAGTTGGTTAAACACCCACCCAAAATTTAATTATTATTTCTCTAACTAAAGCATGAAGCATGGTGATTGTAAACACCCACCTAAAATAAGTTAATTCCGTGACACCCAACATATTGTAAAAAGCAAATAATCATGATGTTTTTCTCATTTCTTCTGTAACTGACTTGTGATGATGTCATCCATTTAACCTGTATTCTTATTTTGAAAGACTGCAAGAAACAGGAAGTGTTCTGTCTGCAAAATGAGCTCTTTGTCAGCTGATGTCTGCAAAGTTTGTCAGAAGGTTTTGTGCATGTTCAAAACTTTGAGGGAGATCAGACGGAGAGCTTTCCTCCTGCCTGGATGTTAGTATGTGACACCGTTTTGAGTGTGAGAGAGTGAGCACATGCAGCACTTCTGGATTCGAACACGAAGAAAACTGAGTGCAAGTGTTGACAGCGACGCACTGGATGCTCCACTGTTTTCACTGAGAGGCTGATTGGAAAATTATGGCTATTTTATCTTAACGAGGAGGAAAAAATGGACAGGAACAAAATAAATATTTAAGTTCAGAGACGCCTGGATTTAAACAGGTAGGAACTTTTGAAGGTTCCATGACAGCCAACATTTTCTGCTTTAAAATAAACACTGTAAAATGTTTCAGTGAAGTAAATTATTACATCCACCAAGGACGTAATAAAATCATCAGCATTTATGTCCGCCAAAGACGTAATGAAATCATCTGCGTTTATTTCTTTATTTATTTGTCTGTCTGTCTGGCCATCTGTCTTTCTTTTAGGAAGATTACGTCAAAACTACTGCATGGATTTTGACAAAATTTTCACCACAGATAAATGTTAGGCCATGGAATACTCCATTAAATTTTGGAGGTGATCCAGATCCAGGTGTGGATTCTGGATCAAGTTTTCACTTTATATAGGCTTTGAAGGATTACATCAAAACTACTTCACGGATTCTTACCAAATTTGCACCACAGCTAGATATGAAACATGGAAGACTCCACTGAATTTTCGAGGTGATCTGGATCTGGATTGGCGGACGTCAGAAATCTCTGATTGGTTTTATTGTCCATGTGGTTAATATTAGCAAACTGACCGTGCATATCACGTCACGTCAGGTTTTTTTTTGCTGCATTGATTATAAAGGGCCAGCCATCAGCTGACAAGGAACGCATTTAATAAATGACAGAAGGATTGGGGGATAAAAAAAAACCCACACAGACAGGTGATTTATTCTTAACACTGTCATTGTCACTGTCCATGTCCATGTACAAAGCAACAATAAAACAGCTGCCATGCAGGTTAAACCAGCGCAGCAGCCATTTTAACCTGCATGTCAACTGTTAATTTTTTTTCTTCAATGTTAATTCTCTTTAAAAAGTTCCTTGTAGAGATTGACCATTTTATGACATTTGGGAGAGTCTATAAGGTTAATACTGCTTATATATTTTTCAAATTCAGCCAGAGGTCCATGTAAATTGGGGATTCTTTTCAATACTCTGCATTTATGAATATGGATGATCAGATATATGTGATCAGATTTGTGATATTTCAATTCCATGTTCACAGTGGTAGTAAAACAGCTGAGCTGCACTTTAAAGCAGTGTGCTGCACACTCACACACACACACATCCACAGACTCTCTCAAAGTACAATAAAAAGTTTACTTTCATTGAAAGCTCCACTAAAAGGAACACAAAGGAAAAGATGAAAAAAAAAATAACATGCCACTCACACAGTTGTAAAGATTTCCAAATAGAAAGTCCACAACATCAAAGAAGCCCCTACGCACGCATCGCGATTGCGCAATCACCAGCCAAGGAAAGGGTCCAAAGTCTGGGTCTTTTATTGAAGCTTAGGGCTAGTGGCCGGCAATCACCTTAGTAGTTCTTCTTTTTTTCTTGTTGCTTAATGCCGACAAATTATACTGTATTTGTTGTCTTTCTGATGCCTGATTGTTTTTTTTTATCTCTGTTTGAGGTGCGGCTCCCTCCAGAGATGGGTGTGGTGTCTTCTTCTGCAAGCCTCCCGTCCTGTGCACCAGCATGGATTCTGAAAATTTTCCAAAGTTTCCTGTATATTCGTATTGTTAATTGTGTCAGTAGCATGTCCCAAGCAGAGGGTCACCCCTTTGAGTCTGGTCTGCTTGAGGTTTCTTCCTCAAATCATCAGAGGGAGTTTTTTTCTTACCACTGTCACTTGTGTGCTTGCTCTAGGGGTTGGTTAGGTTAGACCTTACTTGTGTGAAGCACCTTGAGGCAACTTTGTTGTGATTTGGCGCTATATAAATTAAATAAATTGAATTGAACTTTAGGTTCCAAAATCCAACAGATTCTGAAAAATTACGAGTTTTGGGGTGAAGTGTGTCGTCTCCTCTGTAAATCCGAGCCATCACTTTCAAAGAAAAGCTCAGAAGCTTCATTATGGGACATAACCGCATTCGTTTCGCTTCGTCAGCCATCACAATGTTTCTGTTTTGTTAATATGTACATCACACATTTTCTGGAAATGCACCTGTTAACTCGCTCAGAGACTTACAGTTATGAATAATTTGATGTTGTGTTACTAACTGGGATGTTTAAAAAACATGCAGCATGTCCTGTAAGACTACGAATGCATGTATCAACAATTTCAAGAATTGGGATCAAATGTTTGAACATTTCATACTGATTTTAAATCTGGTGCCAATGATGGCCGCAACTACAACATATACCGTTTGTTAAAGATTGACAAAGATAGATCAAGAAGTTACTATGATGCTTCAAAACACTCCCCAATTTCCTATTTGGGATTGAGTGGGAAGGTACAGTGCACTGTGGAATAGCCCCTAACCTCCATTAAAGAAAATGACATCTTTTTGTGTCCTCGTGCAGGTCTCACTGCCATCGTATCTCCACCAGTGTGAAGGAAGGACGTCAGAGTGCTCGTGGACTGGCCAGGATGACCTATCATTTTAGCATGTGTAGAATTTTTGGGATTAATCTTTGTCATCAGAAGATGGCCAGAGATTGTTGGTTCACATTCATGTCCATTTTCTACAAGGATCATAAATGATTTGAATTTGACCAAAATCAATGTGCTTTCTTAAGGATTTATTCTTTATTTTTCATGCTTTTATTTAATGATTTCTTCTGACAACAAAGAATGGTCATCTGGGTTTTAGAGCCTTGAGGGTTTTTTGTTTGTTTTTTTCAGAGAGAATTACATCTTGAAATTGTTATTTCTAGACTGGGATTTAACCCTGTAACCTCCTGGTTAGCAATTACACACTGCAATGTAGATTTGCTTACTGTTGTCCCCTTAGGGTAGTATCTCATTGGGCTGCGGCTCGTGGAGAGTAGGCGGAGACCAGAAATTGCACCAGAACAGATGACATCTTTTACATGTGGCATGTCACTGAATTGGTCTGTAATAATCAATAAATATTAATTAATAATAAATAATAATAAAAAAATACAAGAAGGAAATTGGACAGCTAGCCACTCGCGGACGTGTGAATAGCCGGGCCGCGCATCAAACTTCATGGTCAGGCAGGACATGTGGGCTCTGTGATCCTTTGGAAGCACTCCGATAAAAATAAAATAAAATAATGAACCCGGGGCGCTGGTGTTGTCCGCATCCCCCACACACTCTGTCCATGCCTGCACAAAGAATCCAAGCCTTAAATGTATTTCTGAGGTCGTTAATAAAAATAAAAGAATGAAGCCAGAGCGCTGGTGTTGTCCTGATCCGCTGCACAGGTGACATCCAGCACACTGTCCATGCGTGCACGGGGGGGCCATCGCCAGCAGCATTAAACTTGTTTCCACTGCTGTCCTCAGCAAGAAATAGAGGAAAACACAATAAATCCAGTTCAGTTCATGGACAGACAGGACGTGTCCAGCCTGCTGACGCATGTGCACGGCAGGTGGGTGCCAGTCAGATTGCAGAGCTCGGTGACTGGAAGATGCTGGATTTGTTCGGCCGTTTAAAGAGGTACTGTTCCTCTTTGATCATATACGGGTTCTTTTAGAAAAGTATCTGACCTTTTTATTTTTTGCAATAACCTTATGGATTTGAATCACGTGTGATTGCATCAGCCAAGCTTGAACCTTCGTGCTGATGCGTGAGTTTTTTCACGCCTGTCGGTTGCGTCATTCGCCAGTGAGCAGGCTTTGAGTGAGCACTGGTCCTCCCCCCTCATCGGATTTTCATTGTGAGGAAAATGTCTGAACGGCTGGAGCAGTGCTGCATCAAATTTTTCCAGAAACTGTGAGAGACAGCCAGGTGGACACCATTCGGAAAATTCAGATGGCTTTTAGGGCCGATTTTATCGGCATCACACAGATTAAGGAGAGTTACGGCCGGTTTAAAGACGGCGCACAATGGCGGAGGGTGCGCCGCGCTCCAAGTGCAATCGACAGGCTGAAACGACCAGATCATTTCCAAACTGAATGCTGTGTTGATCCGGGACGTCGTCTGACTACCAGAGAAATGGCAGAAAAGGTGGACATCAACACTTTCCCGACACATTCCACTGTTAAAGGAGATTTTGTCATGAAAACAGGAGCGGAGGAATTTGCCACGGAGCCGCTAATGGCGCGGAACGAAAGCACCTCCGTGTTGGTCTCACAGGACATGTGACATGCCCAGATCTTTGACAGTTTCTCAGATACTCACTAGACTAAAAAGCCACCCAAAGCCATCTGAATCTTCCGAATGGTGGAAGAGCTGGGCATGTCCCATGAGACTTCCAACACGGAGGTGCTTTTTGTTCTGCACCATTACGCGGCTCCGTCCTGACGTGCGAATTCCACTGCATGTCTTTCATTACAAAATCTCCTGTAACAGTGTAATGTGCCGAAAAAGTGCTATGTCCACCTCTCTTGCTATTTCTCTGGTAGTCAGACGACGTCCCGGATCAACACAGCCTTCACTTTGGAAATGATCTGGTCGTTTCAGCCTGTCGATGGCCGCTCTAAGTGCGGTGCGCCCTCAGCCGCTGTGGGCCGTCTTTAATCTGGTTGTAATGCTCCTTAATCTGTGTGATGCCCATAAGATCTTCACCGAAAGCCATCTGAATTTTCCGAATGGTTTCCACCTGGCTGTCTCTCACAGTTTCTGAAAAAATTTTGATGCAGCAAAGTGGCAGTCACTCAGCCATTTTCCTGACAATAAAAATCCGCAGAGGGGGCTGGACCACTCCTCCCACAAAGCGTGCTCACAGGCGAATGACGCAACCGACAGGCGTGAAAAAACTCACGCATGCGCATGAAGGTTCAAGCTTGGCTGATGCAATCACACGTGATTCAAATCCATATAGTTTTTGCAAAAAATAAAAACGTCGGATACTTTTCTAACAGACCTCGTAAAAGGTCAAGTGTGCGTCATCCCCTCACAAGTTGTCCCATATGTTGTGCACATTCTGATTTGCAGAGACTACATGGTGAGGGGTACAAGGTGCCCACCTTACTATTTGACAAGGAAGTTTGTCAAGCAAACTTTTTGGTCTGTTCAAAAATCACGCAACACACGGGCACCATCCTGCAACGCAGGCAAGGGGATGTGAATGTCTGTAAATGCTGCGAAGTTGCCCTTACTGACGCAGGACTTTTGTCTACACATTTTATTTTCATCATCTGAGTGAAAGAGCAGTTTTTTTTATCTTCAAAAATAAAGTGTGAAAAAAAATTGTGTCATATTGAAATCATTCATTCATTCATTTTCTGCCACTTATCTGGGTTCAGGTCTAGATGGCAGCAGACCAATACAATAGAACAGAATAGAAGCTTTATTTGTCATTGTACACATACAAGATTAAGGGTGTCACTCTGCAATTGAGTTTGAGAATAAGAAAACAAAAACAACCCTTCACCTATGACTCGTACACAACAAACTTAGCAGACCAAGTGATAAATGTGAGTATATAAAATCAGTGAAGATATGTATAAGCTATTTAAACAAATAAATATACAAATTCTAGATAAGGCCCAGAGAAAATTAGATTGCACATATTTTATTGGTATTTTTAAAACCTTTTTAGCATTTTACAAACCACGGGTTAGCTAGCTGAGGATCCTTCTGGGCTTGTGTCTGTAAGCTTTCAGTAGAGGTGGGCGATACCGGGAATTTTGGTATTGATCCGATACCAAGTAAAGTACAGTACAGTCCCAGTATCGCCGATATCGATACTGATACCAATACTTTTCATATTTAAGCTTCATAGATCCAAAGGATCCAAAAGACCTAGGATAGAATTTCGCCAAACATTGTACATGACAACAAAATACTTTATTATCGAATCAACATTTTTGTTTAAAAAAAAAAATCACTCAACACAACTTAAAACAAAATCTGCTGAGGTAGAGGGCTGACAAACCACAATACAAGGGTGCACTGGTCCGTGTTGTGACACAGAGCAGCGCTGCTCTTACAGACAGAGAATAGACTTTGATGAATCTGTGTGCACAGCAGTCAGTGCATGCAGCAGAGAAAAAAAAGCTTGAGTATCAATCTTTTTACACGAGGATTGTTCAATATCAATACCGACGTTGGTATCGATATTAGGATCGATCCGCCCACCTCTAGCTTTCAGTTCACCTGCTGTCTGTCATTCCTGTGGCACCACTCGGGTTCCGACTGTGGACCCAATGGGAGTTTTGGCTGCTGGTGTCTGAGTCTGAAGAGACCCCACTGTCGTGGCTGCTGACTGCTGGAGCCTTCACTGTCGGATGAGACCTCGCAGCCTGTTGCCCTGCTAGCGGCTCTCCGGCCACCAGAATTCTGCTGGCTCACTTGTCGCTGAAGCCTGCGAGCCCGCCTGCTAACTGGAGCTGCTAGATGCCACTGGAAACATTGAGGCCTGCTAGCCCATTTGCCACTGGAGCCTGCTAGCTGCAGCTGACGCTGTAGTTATCAAGGCCTGCTAGCTCACTTGCTGCTAAAAGCTGCTAGCTCACTTGCTGCTGGAGCCCCCCTGCCGACTAGCTGTGGGAGCTTATGAGCTTGTTGGACGCTGGCCTGCAAGGAGTTTGTGAGCTTGCTGGATGCTGCTAGCTCACTTGCCACTGGTGCCTGCTTTTCTACCGGCCGCTGGTGTTTGCTGACCATCGGTGTCGGGACATTGTCAGGCGCTGGTTACCGGAGATGGTCAGAAACACAGTTAACATAGCCATTAGCTGAATTCTAAATGTCTTTGTTTACAAGTCTTTCGTTGTTTACAATGTCTTTGTTTATAAACCACAGGTTAGCTAGCCGAGGAACCTTCTGGACTTGTATCTGCAAGCTTTCAGTTCATCCGCTGTCCATCATTCCTGCAGCACCACTCAGGTTCCGACTGTGGACCCACTTTTATTTATATAAAAAACAAGTTTAATGTGACTCTCCTCTGTATCTATTAGCAACCAGTTATAAATTCTGTTATTGAAACTTGAATTTCAACAGTCAGTCCCTCACAGTCATGGGCTGTTACAGGCAGCCTTGTATAAAGTACCTCAAAGTGATACTTGAGTGAAAGTACAAGTATCTTACCATAAAATTACTTTGGTAAAGTTAAAGTCTTGTTTAAAATTTTTACTTGAGTAAAAGTCTTAAAATATCTGATATTTACTGTAGTTAAGTATCAAAAGTAAATTTGTCATATAAAATGTACTTTAAGTAAAAGTAAAATCCAAAACGAGTGGAGAGTGAAATAGCAACAGAAAAGAAAGTCAGCGTAGTGTCTGGAGAAACCAGTAGGGGGTGTCAACACCTATAAAAGTCTGGATCTGCCTCTGGCGGAGCAGTTGGTGTTGGTGACGGGATGAATGTACCCGTAAATAAAGTTGCCTTTTTCCTGGAAGACCCACATACACTTTTCTGTTAAACACAACAGCCAGGCTCTTGTGAAACAAACAGTCATTTATAGCTACACAGTTGTGCCAAATTTAAGGAAAGTTAAAAAAAAAAAATGAAAACATCACCATCACCAACCAGCTGGGTATCGATTCTGATTCTTAAGATTCAGAATTGATTATTTCGATTAGATCTGGTGCAATATCGATTTGGGTTTTTTGAAAAACTATTTTAAAAACATTTTTTTGAGCTGTTACTTGATTGTCTAGTTATGCAACATGTTAATACTACTACACAAAATTTGGCTCTCAAAATGCAGGCAATAGTGTTCCAGGGAGTTCTAAATTAAAAAAATTTCAGGGGGAAAATGGCCCTGGTGTCCCCTACAAAACTGGAGCCTGCAGTGCACTGCACTGCAAGCTGTAGGAGCAGCAGGAGAAAGTGGCTGTGGGAAAAGTTCTCTGACACACCACACCTTTGTGCGTGGTCCCACGGAAATGGCTCGTTATGAGGAACAAAAAAAGGTTTGTGTGTATGTGTGTCCGTCAGCGTGTGCACGTTTGGAGTCCTTTTAAAATTATCTCCCTCAAACTGGGCAGCATGGATTAGTGGTCAGCACTGTTGCTTCACAGCAAGAAGGTCTTGGGTTTGATTCCCACCTGTGGCCTTTCTGTGTGGAGTTTGCATGTTCTCCCAGTGTTTGTGTGGGTTCTAGCCGGGTGCTCCGACTTCCTCCCACATCCAACGACAGGCAGGTTAGGTGGATTGGAAAGTTTAAATTGTCTGTAGGTGTGCATGTGTAACAAGGGTTTTTAGTAAATATTGTAATTTCTGGAAAAAAAAAAATTGGATTTAATGAATGAAATGACCAATTTAACTAATTTTAATGGAAGGAGCTGGAGCCACCAAACAAGGCAAAACAATCTCAAGAATAAAATTAACAAATATTAAAATACTTAAAACAAGGAAAAAAAAGAAGAATCTCTATAATAAAATAACCATGCCAGTGGGCAGGGAACGAACAGTCCGGATCCAGCCAAGCGTCCTCTGTGGGCGTCCTCGAGGTGTTGGCTTGTTTTTGGACGGTCCTAACACCCAGCATGTGTGTGTCACAATCTTCCCTAAGGAACCCCAAAAGCAAAGCCAGTACAACGTCGCCAAAACCAGACGCATTTCATTCACCAAAGGCTATCTGTTACATTATTCTGAGCACCGCTACAAACACTCGCCTATGAGGCAGGGTCCCTCCCCTGCCGCTGCCTCTCCAGTGTCTTTCTTCCCATACACCTGTCACACACACACACACACACACCAAGGCCAGCAAACGCAGCAAACCATCCCTCGAGCCAAAGACTCTAACTTCATGAGCACCACAACACAAACACATAAAGTGTACTCACGGACACGGCGGGGTTCTCCCCTGCATGAGATCCTCGTTGTGGTGCTCCTCCCAGACAGTAATGCAGATGGACCCAGTGATGTCTGTGTCAGTGTAGTTCCTGTTCTCCAGCCTCGCTACCCGTAGTCTGCACTCCGCGCCTCATACGTCAGCATGCCGCCGCCCTGCTCAGCATGCCGCCCCCTTCTGCCAAACCTCACTGTCTTTATTTGCCACTTGACACACCATGCTCCAGGTGCGCTGATTGCAGATGATGTCAAATTAAAAGAAAATCAGGTGCATTTGGGGTTGCCATGACAACCACTGGGGAGGCAAAGCTCCAATATTCAGCAAATAAAACAACAAGTAAAACAAAACCCTCCCCAGGGCTGGATTACACCAGCGGGTGTGAATGTCTTTGTTTGTCTATATATGGCCCTGTGACAGACTAGTGTCCTGTCCAGGGTGTACCTCAATTGCTGGGATAGGCTCCAGCCATCCCGCAACCCTCAACTGGACTAAGTGGTTGAAGATGAGTGAGTGATCTTCCTCAAACTCAAACTTGATAATACCTGTAAATAATAATCAGTTTTATTGCCAGTTTTCTTCAGACAATACAGTGGATGGAAACATAAACATTTCCAATATGTCTTAGACTTTGTTTACATCAATTATGAAGAAATACAAAGTTTCTTTCACCAAAACATCAAATCTTGGCTTGCATCTCAAATGTAATTTCTGGCAAATTGTAGCTAAACTATCAGGTCTTCTTTTTAAGAAAATCCTCCTCTACACTACTTCATCAGGAAGCTGTATTTTATATTTTGAATTCATTCATATCAAATTGTAGAAATTTGCCTTCAGTTTGAGTTTATGGAATATAACTTTAGATTTATTTATCTAAAGTTCTGTCACCGGTGTGTCACTCAGACAGCAAAAAATTAAGAGGTTATTTAAAAATAAGTCCTTCAGACAGCAAAATTAAGAGGTTACACAGGTTTTATACAGAAAAGTAGTTCTTTCAGCCTGAACATCCTCATGAATCAACAGCTGCCTGCTCGTTTAAAACTCACTGGAAAAACGTGTATACAACCCCTGGCAAAAATTATGGAATCACCGGCCTCAGAGGATGTTCATTCAGTTGTTTAATTTTGTAGAAAAAAAGCAGATCACAGACATGACACAAAACTAAAGTCATTTCAAATGGCAACTTTCTGGCTTTAAGAAACACTATAAGAAATCAAGAAAAAAATATTATGGCAGTCAGTAACGGTTACTTTTTTAGACCAAGCAGAGGAAAAAATATGGAATCACTCAATTCTGAGGAATAAATTATGGAATCACCCTGTAAATTTTCATCCTCAAAACTAACACCTGCATCAAATCAGATCTGCTCGTTGACACTGACCCTACGTGTCTTCTTGCAAGGAATGTTTTCGCAGTTTTTGCTCTATGGCAAGATGCATTATCATCTTGAAAAATGATTTCATCATCCCCAAACATCCTTTCAATTGTCCAAAATATCAACGTAAACTTGTGCATTTATTGATGATGTAATGACAGCCATCTCCCCAGTGCCTTTACCTGACATACAGCCCCATATCATCAATGACTGTGGAAATTTACATGTTCTCTTCAGGCAGTCATCTTTATAAATCTCATTGGAACAGCAGCAAACAAAAGTTCCAGCATCATCACCTTGCCCAATGCAGATTCGAGATTCATCACTGAATATGACTTTCATCCAGTCATCCACAGTCCACGATTGCTTTTCCTTAGCCCATTGTAACCTTGTTTTTTTTCTGTTTAGGTGTTAATGATGGCTTTCGTTTAGCTTTTCTGTATGTAAATCCCATTTCCATTAGGCGGTTTCTTACAGTTCGGTCACAGACGTTGACTCCATTTTCCTCCCATTCATTCCTCATTTGTTTTGTTGTGCATTTTTTGATTTTTGAGACATATTGCTTTAAGTTTTCTGTCTTGACACTTTGATGTCTTCCTTGGTCTACCAGTATGTTTGCCTTTAACAACCTTCTCATGTTGTTTGTATTTGGTCCAGAGTTTAGACACAGCTGACTGTGAACAACCAACATCTTTTGCAGCATTGCATGATGATTTACTCTCTTTTAAGATTTTGATAATCCTCTCCTTTGTTTCAATTGACATATCTCGTGTTGGAGCCATGATTCATGTCAGTCCACTTGGTGCAGCAGCTCTCCAAGGTGTGTTCACTCCTTTTTAGATGCAGACTAATGAGCAGATCTGATATGATGCAGGTGTTAGTTTTGGGGATGAAAATTTACATGGTGATTCCATAATTTTTTCCTCAGAATTGAGTGATTCCATATTTTTTTTCCTCTGCTTGGTCTAAAAAAGTAACCATTACTGACTGCCACAATCTTTTTTCTTGATTTCTTATAGTGTTTCTTAAAGCCAGAAAGTTGCCATTTGAAATGACTTTAGTTTTGTGTCATGTCTGTGATCTGCTTTTTTTCTACAAAATTAAACAACTGAATGAACATCCTCCGAGGCCGGTGATTCCATAATTTTTCAATCAATTTTTCAATCAATTTTTTTTTAATATAGCGCCAAATCACAACAAACAGTTGCCCCAAGGCGCCTTATACTGCAAGGCAAGGCCATACAATAATTATGTAAAACCCCAACGGTCAAAACGACCCCCTGTGAGCAAGCACTTGGCTACAGTGGGAAGGAAAAACTCCCTTTTAACAGGAAGAAACCTTCAGCAGAACCAGGCTCAGGGAGGGGCAGTCTTCTGCTGGGACTGGTTGGGGCTGAGGGAGAGAACCAGGAAAAAGACATGCTGTGGAGGGGAGCAGAGATCGATCACTAATGATTAAATGCAGAGTGGTGCATACAGAGCAAAAGAGAAAGAAACAGTGCATCGTGGGAACCCCCCAGCAGTCTACGTCTATAGCAGCATAACTAAGGGATGGTTCAGGGTCACCTGATCCAGCCCTAACTATAAGCTTTAGCAAAAAGGAAAGTTTTAAGCCTAATCTTAAAAGTAGAGAGGGTGTCTGTCTCCCTGATCTGAATTGGGAGCTGGTTCCACAGGAGAGGAGCCTGAAAGCTGAAGGCTCTGCCTCCCATTCTACTCTTACAAACCCTAGGAACTACAAGTAAGCCTGCAGTCTGAGAGCGAAGCGCTCTATTGGGGTGATATGGTACTACGAGGTCCCTAAGATAAGATGGGACCTGATTATTCAAAACCTTATAAGTAAGAAGAAGAATTTTAAATTCTATTCTAGAGTTAACAGGAAGCCAATGAAGAGAGGCCAATATGGGTGAGATATGCTCTCTCCTTCTAGTCCCCGTTAGTACTCTAGCTGCAGCATTTTGAATTAACTGAAGGCTTTTTAGGGAACTTTTAGGACAACCTGATAATAATGAATTACAATAGTCCAGCCTAGAGGAAATAAATGCATGAATTAGTTTTTCAGCATCACTCTGAGACAAGACCTTTCTAATTTTAGAGATATTGCGTAAATGCAAAAAAGCAGTCCTACATATTTGTTTAATATGCGCTTTGAATGACATATCCTGATCAAAGATGACTCCAAGATTTCTCACAGTATTACTAGAGGTCAGGGTAATGCCATCCAGAGTAAGGATCTGATTAGACACCATGTTTCTAAGATTTGTGGGGCCAAGTACAATAACTTCAGTTTTATCTGAGTTTAAAAGCAGGAAATTAGAGGTCATCCATGTCTTTATGTCTGTAAGACAATCCTGCAGTTTAGCTAATTGGTGTGTGTCCTCTGGCTTCATGGATAGATAAAGCTGGGTATCATCTGCGTAACAATGAAAATTTAAACAATACCGTCTAATAATACTGCCTAAGGGAAGCATGTATAAAGTGAATAAAATTGGTCCTAGCACAGAACCTTGTGGAACTCCATAATTAACTTTAGTCTGTGAAGAAGATTCCCCATTTACATGAACAAATTGTAATCTATTAGACAAATATGATTCAAACCACTGCAGCGCAGTGCCTTTAATACCTATGGCATGCTCTAATCTCTGTAATAAAATGTTATGGTCAACAGTATCAAAAGCAGCACTGAGGTCTAACAGAACAAGCACAGAGATGAGTCCACTGTCCGAGGCCATAAGAAGATCATTTGTAACCTTCACTAATGCTGTTTCTGTACTATGATGAATTCTAAAACCTGACTGAAACTCTTCAAATAGACCATTCCTCTGCAGATGATCAGTTAGCTGTTTTACAACTACCCTTTCAAGAATTTTTGAGAGAAAAGGAAGGTTGGAGATTGGCCTATAATTAGCTAAGATAGCTGGGTCAAGTGATGGCTTTTTAAGTAATGGTTTAATTACTGCCACCTTAAAAGCCTGTGGTACATAGCCAACTAACAAAGATAGATTGATCATATTTAAGATCGAAGCATTAAATAATGGTAGGGCTTCCTTGAGCAGCCTGGTAGGAATGGGGTCTAATAAACATGTTGATGGTTTGGATGAAGTAACTACTGAAAATAACTCAGACAGAACAATCGGAGAGAAAGAGTCTAACCAAATACCGGCATCACTGAAAGCAGCCAAAGATAACGATACATCTTTGGGGTGGTTATGAGTAATTTTTTCTCTAATAGTTCAAATTTTGTTAGCAAAGAAAGTCATGAAGTCATTACTAGTTAAAGTTAATGGAATACTCAGCTCAATAGAGCTCTGACTCTTTGTCAGCCTGGCTACAGTGCTGAAAAGAAACCTGGGGTTGTTCTTATTTTCTTCAATTAGTGATAAGTAGAAAGATGTCCTAGCTTTACGGAGGGCTTTTTTATAGAGCAACAGACTCTTTTTCCAGGCTAAGTGAAGATCATCTAAATTAGTGAGATGCCATTTCCTCTCCAACTTACGGGTTATCTGCTTTAAGCTACGAGTTTGTGAGTTATACCACGGAGTCAGGCACTTCTGATTTAAAGCTCTCTTTTTCAGAGGAGCTACAGCATCCAAAGTTGTCTTCAATGAGGATGTAAAACTATTGACGAGATACTCTATCTCCCTTACAGAGTTTAGGTAGCTACTCTGCACTGTGTTGGTATATGGCATTAGAGAACATAAAGAAGGAATCATATCCTTAAACCTAGTTACAGCGCTTTCTGAAAGACTTCTAGTGTAATGAAACTTATTCCCCACTGCTGGGTAGTCCATCAGAGTAAATGTAAATGTTATTAAGAAATTATCAGACAGAAGGGAGTTTTCAGGGAATACTGTTAAGTCTTCTATTTCCATACCATAAGTCAGAACAAGATCTAAGATATGATTAAAGTGGTGGGTGGACTCATTTACATTTTGAGCAAAGCCAATAGAGTCTAATAATAGATTAAATGCAGTGTTGAGGCTGTCATTCTCAGCATCTGTGTGGATGTTAAAATCGCCCACTATAATTATCTTATCTGAGCTAAGCACTAAGTCAGACAAAAGGTCTGAAAATTCACAGAGAAACTCACAGTAACGACCAGGTGGATGATAGATAATAACAAATAAAACTGGTTTTTGGGACTTCCAATTTGTATGGACAAGACTAAGACTCAAGCTTTCAAATGAATTAAAGCTCTGTCTGGGTTTTTGATTAATTAATAAGCTGGAATGGAAGATTGCTGCTAATCCTCCGCCCCGGCCCGTGCTACGAGCATTCTGACAGTTAGTGTGACCTAATGTTTAATAGACCACATTTAACTGTTTTAGTCTGTGGTGCAGTTGAAGGTGCTATATTATTTTTTCTTTTTGAATTTTTATGCTTAAATAGATTTTTGCTGGTTGAAGCCCACCTCATTTTTTTTTTTTTTTTTTTTTGCCAGGGGTTGTATAAGGCAACTCGAATTAAAGGACAAATGCCACTTTTAACAACCTGGACCTCCTTTCTGGCACAAAATATGGTTGTTTACTCACCAATATGACTTTGGTGTCATTTAGACACCATTTAGTGCAGTCAATATGTGTCACTGATTTCAAAATGCAGCTCTTTTGAACCAGGCGTGCACTGCTGTGACATTAGGGCTGCACCCAATGATGATTTTTTTTATCAATTATTCTAACAATTATTTTAATTTCTTGATTAATGACAAGGAATTTACCCAAAAATAAAAAGCAAAAACATGCCTTCATAATAGAGTTGTATGTAAAGGTTTGGTCACCCCTGATGATTTCCATGATTTTCCTTTAGAAATCACTGGTTGTCTGGATCAGCAATTTCAGTTAAATATATCATATAGCAGACAAACTCTGATATTTCAGAAGTGAAATTAAGTTTTGTAGGATTTACAGAAAGTCTGCAATAATTCTTTAAACAAAATTAAGCAGGTGGGGTGTAAATTTAAATTTAGTAGATCCTCCTTTTGCAGAAATAACAGCCTCTAAATGCTTCATATAGCGTCAAATGAGAGTCTGGATTCTTGTTGAAGGTATTTTGGACCATTCTTCTTTCCAAAACATCTCCAGTTCAGTCAGGTTTGTTGGTTTCCGAGCATGGACAGCCTGCTTAAAATCACACCACAGATTTTCAATAATATTCAGGTCTGAGGACTGAGATGGCCATTCCAGAACATTGTACTTGTTCCTCTGCATGAATGCCTTAGTAGATTTTGAACAGTGTTTAGGGTCGTTGTCTTGTTGAAAGATCCAGCCCCCCAACTTTGTCACTGATTCATGAACATTGTTCTCAAGAATCTGCTGATATTGACTGGAATCCATGTGACCCTCAACTTTGACAAGATTCCCAATACCTGCACTGGCCACACAGCCACACAGCATGCTGGAACAACCCAGTCTCACGGCAAGTCGTGATTCATCCATCCATCCATCCATTTTCTTCCACTTTATCCGGAGTCGGGTCGCGGGGCCAGCAGCTCAAGCAAAGCCGCCCAGACCTCCCGATCCACACACACCTCCCCCAGCTCCTCTGGGGGAACCCCAAGGCGTTCCCAAGCCAGCCGAGAGATGTAGTCCCTCCAGCGTGTCCTGGGTCTTCCCCGGGGCCTCCTCCCAATGGGACATGCCAGGAACACCTCTCTAGCGAGGCGTCCAGGAGGCATCTGGAAAAGAAGCCCGAGCCACCTCAACTGACTCCTTTCGACGTGGAGGAGCAGCGGCTCGACTCTGAGTTCCTCCCGAGCTCCTCACCCTATCTCTAAGGGAGCGCCCAGCCACCCTGCGGAGGAAACTCATCTCGGCCGCTTGTACTCGCGATCTCGTTCTTTCGGTCATGAGCCAAATCTCATGACCATAGGTGGGGATCGGAAGGTAGATCGATCGGTAAATCGAGAGCTTTGCCCCCCTACTCAGCTCTCTCTTCACCACGACGGTCCAATACTGCGACCGCATCACTGCAGATGCTGCACCGATCCGTCTATCGATCTCACGCTTCATCTATCCCTCACTCGTGAACAAGACCCCGAGATACTTAAACTCCTCCACTTGAGGCAAGGACACTCCACCGACTGAAGAGGGCAAAGCACCTTTTTCTGGTCGAGAACCATGGCCTCGGATTTGGAGGTGCTGATTTTCATCCTGGACGCTTCACACTCTGCTGCAAACCGCCCGAGTGCACGCTGAAGGTCCTGATTTGACGAAGCCAACAGAACCACATTGTCCGCAAACAGCAGAGATGAGATTTTGTGGTTCCCAAACCAGACCCCCTCTACACCCTGGCTGCGCCTAGAAATTCTGTCCATAAAAATAATGAACAGAACCGGTGACAAAGGGCAGCCCTGGCGGAGGCCAACATGCACTGGAAACAGGTTTGACTTACTACCAGCAATGCGAACCAAGCTCCTGCTGCGGTCCTACAGGGGCCGGATAGTCCTTAGCAAAGGACCCCATACTCCCGGAGCACTCCCCACACGGTGCCCCGAGGGACACTGTCGAACGCCTTCTCCAGATCCACAAAACACATGTGGACTGGTTGGGCGAACTCCCATGAACCCTCGAGCACCCGATGGAGCATGTAGAGCTGGTCCAGTGTGCAGCGACCAGGACGAAAACCACACTGCTCCTCCTGAATCCGAGGTTCGAATTCTCCTCTCCAGTACTCTGGAATAGACCTTACCGGGGAGGCTGAGGAGTGTGATCCCCCTATAGTTGGAACACACCCTCCGGTCCCCCTTCTTAAACAGAGGGACCACCACCCCGGTCTGCCAATCCAGAGGCACTGTCCCCGATCGCCACGCGATGTTGCAGAGGCGTGTCAGCCAAGACAGTCCCACAACATCCAGAGACTTAAGGTACGCAGGACGGATTTCATCCACCCCAGGAGCCTTGCCACCGAGGAGCTTTCTAACCACCTCGGAAACTTCGGCCTGGGTAATGGATGAGTCCGTCTCTGAGTCCCCAGTCTCTGCTTCCTCTTTGGAAGACGTGACGATGGGATTGAGGAGATCCTCGAAGTACTCCTTCCACCGCCCGACAACATCCCCAGTCAGGGTCAACAGCTCCCCACCCGCACCGTAAACAGTACTGGTGGAGAGCTGCTTCTGCCTCCTGAGGCCTTAATTACTAATCAGCTTCCCAACCTGCAGGCATGGAACATCCAGTTCACAAAACTCCACTGCAGTGGAAGCCGATACATGACTAACGTACAGCTCAATATAATAAGGTGTGAGGGACACCACATTTACTGACTGTATAAACGTTAGTCACAAAATCTAACGTACCTCAGGAAGTGTGCTGACGAGCGTGAGACCTCACCCCCTCCTCTTTCACAGACCGTGCATCAAACCCTGGACGTTCTCTGCATCCACTGATGATGAGATGGCTCCCGAGACGACAATCTCACCCGTCTGGTCACAAGGTCGAGTCTCTGGCAAATACACACTGTATACTCCAGTCTTAAATGCCACCATGTTCCAATCCATATAGATGCACCACAGCTGTGAGTCCTGACGAGCCGCAGGTGATCAGGGTGAGGTCCTGATAACCTCAGCAACACAGCCACTCAGTCCCAAATGCAAGCCACCTGGAAGGAAAAACAAAAGACAGAAACAAAAAGGCAGCCAGGCCCCCCAGCCATACAACACATGATTGGCGATAAAAGGAGCATCCCCAAAAGTCTCAGCCATTCTCAAGCAAAAATGGGGCGAGGATCACCACTTTGTGAACAACTGGATGAAAAAATAGTCCAACAGTTTAAGAACAATGTTTCTCAACGTTCAATTGCAAGGAAATTAGGGATTCCATCATCTACAGTCTATAATATAATCAGAAAACTGAATCTGGAGAACTTTCTACATGTAAGCGGCAAGGCTGAAAACCAACATGGAATGCCCGTGACCGTCGATCCCTCAGGTGGCACTACATTGGAAACCAACATTGTGTAAAGCAGTGATTCTCAACCGGGGTGCCGCGGCACCCTAGGGTGCCGTGATCGATCGTCAAGGGTGCCGTGGGCAATTATCAAATATCACCATTATCGGGTGTATGTGCTGTAATAGTGTGGCAGATGGTGTAATGCTCTTTTATTCCAGTAGATGGTAGCAAAGCGTGCAGTAGCGCTGAGCCGTGTGCCGACAAGGAGGCGTGATCGCCATTTTAATTCCGGGCAAGTTAGTGATTTGTGTGCATAGAAAATCACTTAGTCTCGTCAAGAAACAGGTGGAATATGCCGGAAAGCTGCGCATGTTGGCAAAGTCACAAACGGAGGAACAAGGGAGACAATATTTCCTTCCATAAGTCAATCAATCAATCAATTTTATTTATATAGCGCCAAATCACAACAAACAGTTGCCCCAAGACGCTTTATATTGTAAGGCAAGGCCATACAATAATTACGTAAAAGTAAGTGGTTTTGGTTATTGTTGTCACTTTGACCGTGATATTTGGATGATAAACAGCTGTATGTCTCCTGTCGTACCTGTGTCGCCCGATGACACGGATCATTAATTTCACTTATGTCTAGTTGATATTTTCCACTGCTAGACCAATGTCTAGTTAAAATTCTTGTCGTTAGTGACTAAAAATTGTTCGACAAGACTGGGGAGTTTTTTTTTTTTGCACCTTAAAATAATGAGATTAATGACCCGCGCTGTGCTGCCACACACACAGAGATGTGCACACACACACCGCTGACTTCATGAATGAAACTCGGTCAATAAAGGATAACTGTGTAATATATAAATGTATTTTAATGGTTTTAGGAGCCGCGCTGTGTTGAACACAGCAGCAGCTCAGCCGAGCAGCGTAGCTTGAACAGCGCAGATCCGTGTAACTTTCAACACTAATATTTGAGAATGTGTGTGTGTCAGAGTAAGTTTAATACTTTCCTGACATAATTTAATGTAATTTAATTTTACTGGCTCGATATCCAGGACAAAATGGCATTTAACACGTATTTTGCGAGCATTTTTCTGAGTGTGTTCAGTCACGAATCTCCATTGAAAATGCATTAACATCCGGGTACTTCGTCAATATTTTGCCCGGTTAGGCGATGTCATGTCGCTGTCCATGAAGGGACGTTTTCGTTTAGCGTGCAGCAATGGGACTGCACTCTCTAGTTCTTATATACAGCTCCATGACTATAGTATACTATGTTATGTCATATCTGTACCACACGTGTTGCTAACGTGCTAACGCACCGTGTAGAGACAGTCGAGTTAGTGGTGCGTGACACGTGACACATGACAGTGGTGTGCCGCAGGATTTTGTAAATATAAAAAGGGTGCCGCGGCTCAAAAAGGTTGAAAATCACTGAGCCCATGCGGATCTTACCGCATGGGCTCAGGAACACTTCAGAAAATCATTGTCAGTTAACACAGTTTGTCGCTGCATCTACAAGTGCAAGTTAAAACTCTGTCATGCAAAGTGAAAGCCATACATCAACAACATCCAGAAACGCCGTCGCCTTCTCTGGGCCCGAGCTCATTTGAAATGAACAGATGCAAAGTGGAAAAGTGTGCTGTGGTCTGATGAGTCCACGTTTCAAATTGTTTTTGGAAATCATGGACATCGTGTCCTCTGAACAAAAGAGGAAAAAGACCATCCAGATTGTTACCAGCGCTAAGTTCAAAGCCAGCATCTGTGATGGTATGGGGGTGTGTAAGTTGCCCATGACATGGGCACTTACACATACATCTGTGATGGCACCATCAATGCTGAAAGGTACATTCAGGTTTTGGAGCAACACATGCTGCCATCCAAGCAATGTCTTTTTCAGGGACGTCCCTGCTTATTTCAGCAAGACAATGCCAAGCCACATTCAGCACGTGTTATAACAGCATGGCTTGGTAAGTAAAAGAGTGCTGGTACTAGATTGGCCTGCCTGCAGTCCAGACCTGTTGCCCATTAAAAATGTGGTGCATTATGAAGCGCAAAATATGACAATGGAGACCTCGGACTGTTGAACAACTGAAATCATACATCAAGCAAGAATGGGAAAGAATTCCACCTACAAAGCTTCAACAATTAGTGTCCTCAGTTCCCAAATGCTTATTGAGTGTTGTTCGAAGGAAAGGTGATGTAACACAGTGGTAAACATACCCCTGTCCCAGCTTTTTTGAAATGTGTTGCAGGCATCCGTTTCAAAATGAGCAAATATTTGCACAAAAACAATAAAGTTTATCAGTTTGAACATTAAATATCTTGTCTTTGTGGTGTATTCAACTGAATATACGTGGAAGAGGATTTGCAAATCATTGTATTCTGTTTTTATTTACATTTTACACAACGTCTCAACTTCACTGGAATTGGGGTTGTACTTCCAGTGTAGTCCCCAATAAAAAAAAATAACAGAATGGAGCCAGGCCACTGGTGTAGTCCTCATTCTCTGCACAGGTGATGCGTGCACTGCCAGGCCGAGGCTGCTGGACTCGCTCGGCCACTTCCAGAAGTGCTACTCCTCTCTGATCAAATAAAAGTGTGTGGTCTCAAGTTTTACAAGTTCTGAGTTGTAGAGACTACATTTAGAAGGGTTTGTGATGCTCGTGTGACTATCTGGCAAGGAACATTATTGTGCAATTTTTTTGAACTATTCAAAAATCAAGCAACACTGTTGTGTGTTGGGGGGGGGTTTGGCTGGACAAGGTTGAGTTGTTTTGTTTATTTTCCTTCCCAGGTGATTTGGGGCTGTTCTCTGAGGAAAATGTGCTGCAGAAGAGTCTCTCTCCTCTGTGACGATGATTGGCTGCACCTGTTGCATTCTCGTGCGGCTCTCTATCAGGACAATCCACGACACCTGTGATGTTCACGTGCAGATCTGAGGACTTCCAGCTGGTACCAATGTAGTGATGAAGAACTACATTTAAACCAGCAGTGAGTTGGATAAGATTGCCGGAGAATACGACCTTGTGACGACCGTGTGGGGACGCTGAGGGCCGTTTCAGAGTCTGACATCGCGCCTGTGAAGGAGGACGAGGGTGAGAGGCAAACGTTGTCAGCACACGACAGAGGTGAATATTCTGAAAAGTTTATCCGTGAATGTAAATTGGCGTTTATACGCAGCTATAAGTAATTATTGGTGGAAATTGTTTGGCGTGCGTGCTCCTCACAGCAGTGGCGTGCGGATTAATGATCCTCCACTAGCTGTGAGCAGCAGCCTCTTTGAACTAAGTTTTGAAACCAGACCTAAAGTGTAGCTGATAGTTTGCCTCTAAAACAATATTTCGTAGTAATAAGTGTTGAATAATCTCATCTCTGTTCCTCTTCACAGAGTACAGTCTGGGAAAGTCACCTGGGGGGATGTTGGCGGAACTCCTGAGTCCTGAACGTTCGGACTCCGACTGTTGAGACGCTGAGAGAGCGCGTCGCCTTTTCACCTCACCAGAACTCTAATTATTTAGTATTTCATGTATAGCACAAAGGAGAAAAATAAATGTGTTTTCTTTTTGGAACTGCTTCTGATATTTCATGCTGGGTTCAGTCAGATACTGGACCGCTCCCTCAATCCGCGTCTTATCCATAACAAACGCACTGCAATTCATGCGATATGAATGGCAAATCCCTGCAAAAGTCATACAACATTTAACGAAATGGACAGCACAAGGATCACAAGCTGTCACGGCTCAGTGAGATACTACCCTATCGCTTTGCCCAGGGATTCCCGGCTTGTCCTGGGTCTTCCCATGGCCTTCCTCCCAGTTGGACTGTAAGTATAGGCTATAACTAGATGTCTTTAGTACTAGTTCTCTTTGGCACATCCTTGGATACTGCTGGAATGACTTTATGTCAGCAGTTCTTAGGAAGACTAAGGATGAGTATCTCTTAGATTGTGAAGGAGTGTCAGTTACAACATTTTGGCACATTTCTCTGTGCATGATCCAGCAGGCAGGTGCCAATATGCCCACATTTGAGAGGTAGGGATGGACCTATTGTCTGCCTGGGTGGTTGCCATCCAGGATGCTAAGTGGTCCTGTAATGTGGTGGATGCTGTGAACTATGACCTGACACGCTGCTGTTTGACATGACCATGTCTGCTACTCTGATCTTCTCGTGCTTAAGTGTTGAAAATGGTGTGCATGGTCCTTTAAGAGTGTGGAGTATGTTGGACTGTGAGTCTCCATTAAAGCGTGTCTTCAGGTGAGGCAGAGATGTGCACAGCACATAGCCTGATGAGCCATAGTGTCGGCCATCTGTCCATGGTTTCCTGAAACCTGGCCAGATTTCCTTTTCTGATCTGAAGGATTGAAATATGAGAGCAGTGGCTGGAATTTAGCAGCTATTGTGTGGCGTTTACAATGTCGGCTCCATTTTGAGCACCAATTGTGCAATTTCCACCTGTTGAGAAAAGAATTTCAATCCGCTTGTTAAAGGACATGCAGGAAATTCTCTTTTCAGCTTTTTTCTCTGAACAGGTTATCAGGCTCAAGGTCTGGGGCCATCTGTCGCTTGTCCTTGAACCGCTCCAGTTGTGATGCACTAAGCCGGCACTTTTTAAATTTTGTCTTGATTCTAGCCTCACACTTTGTTCTACAGTGACCCTCGTACATGACTAAAATTCTCAGGAGCCTCAGGCGAGACCAGCCAAGTTCAGCGAGTCTTTGTATTTCTTGTCTTTCTGATGCCTGATTGTTTTTTTCTCTCTGGTTTAAGGGTGCAGCTCCTCCAGAGAGGGAAGTGCATTTGTGCTGGAGATCCTCCTGTCCTGTGCACCAACAGCATTTACTATATATTTATTTTTGTGAATTGTTTTGTAATTTATGTCTGTAGCATGGCCCAAACAGATGGTCATCCCGTTGAGTCTGGTCTGGTTGAGGTTTCTTCCTCAGAAGGAGTTTTCCTTACCATTGTTGTACTCTGGGGATTAGTAAGGTTAGACCTTACTGTGTGTGAAGCACCTGAGGCAACTCTGTTGTAATCTTTGGCGCTATATAAATGAAAATAAATTGAAATTGAATTTATTTCCTGGTGTTAACAGGTGAAAACATCTTCAGTCACATTTGGCAACACATTACACATATATACACCTCTCCATTTTTTCTCACCGGTGTGGGAATGTGATACTTAGAGAATTGTTAATTTGCTAATCTACTTTATTAGGGTTGGGTATCGACAAATGGTTCTTTTCGGGTATCGTTAAAAAAATGATTAGATCCACCGATATGAACAGTCTTTTTTTAACGATTCCCTTATTGGTCCTTCAGAGCAGCCGTTGTTTTTGAGGATGTTTGTCGGGAAAATGATCATTTCTCTACGTTGATTACAGACCCTGCAGCGGCTCTGTAATCAACTGCTTCTGCAGTGCGACTCCACTTTGAAGTGTGAACCAATGAAGCAGTGCTTCGATCCGCTGGCTCATTGGTTCTTTGAGTCGCTGCTCTTCAGAAGCAGAAAGTCTGCTTCTTAACCCCTCTCAAAGCCATTAAAATATGTCAATCGTGAGTTACTTTTGTGTGGATTAAAGTCACTAACTGGGACTCTTGTGTTGTTGCTGCAAGAAATGAGAATCGTCCTCCATTCGATTGGCACAGCTCCAAACGCTGCACCGCTCTCTGCTGAGACAGAGTCTGGTCAGAATTAATAACTTCAAAATGAATCACTGCTTTAAATAAAATGACACCTCTTTCCAAACACTGTAATACAGAAAATAAATTACAATCGGCCAAAACGTTCTTTTCCTCCCAGAATGAAATGTCCTGCATTGTTTACATCCTGACGTGCAGCACAGCCAGCTGTAAGAGCTCAGCTCAGAGGTATGGAAAGGCATTCATGCCAGTAATGTCTGAAAGGGAAATGCTTTGACAAAAACTACAGATTTTGTTTATTTCTATTTATGTTCAGAGATCAAGGATCCACCATGTAGATTTTATTATGTCCAGAGTTTAAGGATCCAGTGACCAATTTCATATTTATTTACTTTAAGACTCAATAAAATGTTGTTGACATAGAAAACCTGTAAAGCCTACTTTTAGTTCACAGAAAATTCACAAGAGGTATTGATAAGGGAATCTTATTCTTCTCTGGAGTTGCCCAGGGTGCGAGGCAAGGGTGTGGTGATACTCATGAGTCCCAGGCTGAGTGTCGCTACATTGGAGTTTTCCCCTGGTAGATGAGAGGGTCACCTCCCTGCGCCTTTGGGTGGTGGTGGGGAAATATCTGACTGTTCTTTGTGCGTTTGCACCGAACAGCAGTTTGGAGTATTCATTCTTCTTGGAGTCCCTCAATGGAGTCCTGTATGTGGTTCCAGTGAAGGACTCCATTGTTCTCCTGGGGAACTTCAGCTCACACGTGGGCAATGAGGCCATGGTTCTCAGCAGGAAACCGATGGCTTGCCTACTCTGGGTAGGAAATGCGGGCTTGCCCCAAGTGAAGGAGTTCAAGTACCTCGGGGTCTTGTTCATGAGTGAGGGGGAAATGGAGCATGAGAGTGGCCGGAGCAGCAGGGGCGGTATTGCATTCACTTTACCGTACTTTTGTGATGAAAAGGGATCTTCAATCTTTGTTCCTACTCTCACCTATGGTCACGAGGGTAGGGTCATTACCAAAAGGACTAGATCATGTGTACAAGTGGCCGAACTGGGCTTCCTTAGGAGGGTGGCTGGTGTCTCCCTTAGAGATAGGGTGAGCTCAGTTATCTGTGGGGAGCTCGGAGTAGAGCTACTGCTCCTTTGTGTTGAAAGGAGCCAGCTGAGATGGTTTGGGCATCTGGTAAGAATGCCCCCTGGGCGCCTCCCTAGGGAGGTGGTCTAGGCACGTCCATCTGGAAGGAGACCCTGGGGAAGACCCAGGGACTAGGGGGGTGATTAGATCTCCACTCTGGCTTGGTAACGCCTTGGGATCCCACCAGTCAGAGGTGGTCAATGTGGCCCGGGAAAGGGAAGTCTGGGGTCCCCTGCTAGAGCTGTTGCCCCTGTGAAACGATCCTGGATAAGCATTTGAAGATGAGATGAGATGATTTTCATTACAAATCCTAAACACACGGTGCTTATTAATACAGTCATATCAAAGAAAGTGCTTGCGTCACAGGGGGGTCGTTTTGACCGTTGGGGTTTTACATAATTATTGTATGGCCTTGCCTTACAATATAAAGCACCTTGGGGCAACTGTTTGTTGTGATTTGGCGCTATATAAAAAAAAATTGATTGATTGATTGAAAGAAACACCAATAACTGCAGTGATATGTAAATTATACTTGAGTAGCACTGCAGTACATACACATAACAGTAGTTGGCTGAACTTATTTAACATAATAAGCAAACATCATCGAAGCAGACTACATAGAGGCTAGTTAGCTAACCTTTAGCCAATAATCCAATGATGCCAAATAACTTAAAACATCCCCACTCGGCAGGAATCACTATCAACCCCACGCAACGTCCATCCCCGACAAAACAGAAAACACTCTGCAAAAAGGTAACTCACCCTATTCACAAAGACATTCTACCAAAAATAACTCTGGTCCTCCGCTAATGTGACCAAACCTAACAGTGCATTGGGGCTGCCCAAAACAATGCCTGACACAACTAAAGGGAATTTACAACACAACAGATTTGCACTGTTCTCAAAAATGACCCAGGCATCTGACAAAAAAGCGGAAAGCCGCCAAAAAGCGGTGATTTTTCATCCCTGAATGACAAGAATATTTGCTGAATAAAACACTCAGTTTGATCCTTTTGTTGAGTTACAATGTGACTGCATAGGTCACCTGGTGGGAGGCAACCGTCCCCAAACAACCACAGTCATTTCAATTATATTTATTTATACAATCCCATTTATATGTCCTGTGTCTGGCTCTGAATGTGGATGTGGCAGAAGCAGAAACCAGTTTGAGAATGCCATGAGTGCTGCTTCCTCTGGAGGCGGCGCTGGTGTGTGAACTGGGGCCATCGCAGCCTTGTGGGCAGGGGTGAGTGCTGCCACGCTCATGCCATGGTGTTGGCTGGCCTAGAAGAATTCATCCGTCTCCTCTGCCAGCACACGGCAGTCTGTGATGGTGGTGCTGGCCAGTGCTGCACGCACCTGGGGAGTTGCTGCAGGAATAGGTGGGTGAAAAGGAAATTTGGCATGTGTTGCCCCAAGAACTGTAGCATTTTGTCCATGAGCTCAGAGTGTTTGCTGCCCCCAACCCATGCAGGGAAAAGAGCCTGCTGGCCCTTTCACGCATTGGACAGTTCGAAAGTTTTTAATTATTAGCCTTGAGGGTCGCGTATTTCTCTGCTGCCAGGGGATTCTGCAGGAGAGTGACCAATATTGATGCCGTGGAGCTGCTGAGGGCCGACACAATGTAATAGTACCTCATATCGTCTGTGGTGATGTCCTGCAGTGCAAACTGCACCTCGGTTTAGGCAAACCAGGCCATGGCAGACAACTGCCAAAACTCGTGGAGTTTCAATGACACTGCATTCACTGTCATGTTGGAATGCTCTTCAAAATCGCTGAATAGCAGACATTGGGTCGCCAGTGAAGAAACTGAGTTGGACAAAGAGAAGAGAGACGATTTCTACAGTCTAATACACTTGCCGTGTCCTTTATTCATGCAAAAGTAAAACTGAAAACTTTCCAGGCACACAAACGTATATAAGGCTTGGCCCAGCTTCAAACACCTCAGGGGGCTTGGCAGTCAAACACAAAGGGCCAGGCCAGTTGATCACATAAACAACAGGTACAGATGGTTGTCTGCTCTTGGCACAATGCAGTGAGTCATCAGAATCAGCATATACATTATGGAAACATCTTTGGAAACTATCAATAATACGTTGCCCAGCAGGGCACCTGCCGGGAAAAAAGATGTTGAGTGCAGTGTAACCTTGAGTGGTGGACATTTACGTGTGAACAGGTTTAACATATGCAGGTTTGGTTCATCAACATGTGTGAGGCAGGAAACACAATGCAATTGTAATTGGCTGACATTTACTGTACATGCAAAAAGGTTTAACCTAGAGTGGGCCATCGGTGGTGGTCTGACTTGATGAACACCTTGTGTGTGCATGTGCATGTACGCACACTACAGTCTCAATATGAAAAATTTTCCTCTCTATCACATAAACTACAACCCCTGGCAAAAATTATGGAATCACCGGCCTCAGAGGATGTTCATTCAGTTGTTTAATTTTGTAGAAAAAAAGCAGATCACAGACATGACACAAAACTAAAGTCATTTCAAATGGCAACTTTCTGGCTTTAAGAAACACTATAAGAAATCAAGAAAAAAAGATTGTGGCAGTCAGTAACGGTTACTTTTTTAGACCAAGCAGAGGAAAAAAAATATGGAATCACTCAATTCTGAGGAAAAAATTATGGAATCACCCTGTAAATTTTCACCCCCCAAATTAACACCTGCATCAAATCAGATCTGCTCATTGACATTGACCCTATGTGTCTTTTTGCAAGGAATGTTTTCGCAGTTTTTGCTCTATGGCAAGATGCATTATCATCTTGAAAAATGATTTCATCATCCCCAAACATCCTTTCAATTGTCCAAAATATCAACGTAAACTTGTGCATTTATTGATGATGTAATGACAGCCATCTCCCCAGTGCCTTTACCTGACATGCAGCCCCATATCATCAATGACTGTGGAAATTTACATGTTCTCTTCAGGCAGTCATCTTTATAAATCTCATTGGAACGGCACCAAACAAAAGTTCCAGCATCATCACCTTGCCCAATGCAGATTCGAGATTCATCACTGAATATGACTTTCATCCAGTCATCCACAGTCCACAATTGCTTTTCCTTAGCCCACTGTAACCTTGTTTTTTTCTGTTTAGGTGTTAATGATGGCTTTCATTTAGCTTTTCTGTATGTAAATCCCATTTCCTTTAGGCGGTTTCTTACAGTTCGGTCACAGACGTTGACTCCAGTTTCCTCCCATTCGTTCCTCATTTGTTTTGTTGTACATTTTTCGATTTTTGAGACATATTGCTTTAAGTTTTCTATCTTGACGCTTTGATGTCTTCCTTGGTCTACCAGCATGTTTGCCTTTAACAACCTTCCCATGTTGTTTGTATTTGGTCCAGCGTTTAGACACAGCTGACTGTGAACAACCAACATCTTTTGCAACATTGCGTGATGATTTACTCTCTTTTAAGAGTTTGATAATCCTCTCCTTTGTTTCAATTGACATCTCTCGTGTTGGAGCCATGATTCATGTCAGTCCACTTGGTGCAACAGCTCTCCAAGGTGTGATCACTCCTTTTTAGATGCAGACTAACGAGCAGATCTGATATGATGCAGGTGTTAGTTTTGGGGATGAAAGTTTACAGGGTGATCAGAATTGAGTGATTCCATATTTTTTTCCTCTGCTTGGTCTAAAAAAGTAACCGTTACTGACTGCCACAATCTTTTTTTCTTGATTTCTTATAGTGTTTCTTAAAGCCAGAAAGTTGCCATTTGAAATGACTTTAGTTTTGTGTCATGTCTGTGATCTGCTTTTTTTCTACAAAATTAAGCAACTGAATGAACATCCTCCGAGGCCGGTGATTCCATAATTTTTGCCAGGGGTTGTAAACTATCATTGTTTATGGGTCTCCTGCCTTAGTTGCACCACTAAACTAGTGGATTCTATACATCCACATTAATCATAGTCCCTACAGGCTTTGTAGTTAAAGCTGGATATCGATTCAAATTTCAAGAATCTATTTGATTCCGATCTTAAGATTCAGAATCGATTATTTTGATTTGATTCAGTTCCATTCAGTCCGATCTGATATTGATTTGGGTTAGTATTATTAAAACCGTTTTTGAGCTGTTACCTAATTATCTAGTTATGCAACATAATGCTAGTATTATATTATTATATTGACATTTGACAGCAAATGATTGAAGTATTTGTAGTTAATAATGATGGCTATAAGACTGATGATGATGCTGTTCCAGCGCAGGCGAGAAGTGCGTATATATATAAATCAATTTTTGGATATGTGAATTGATCTTGATTTAAAATCGACAAATCGATCTTTACAACCCAGGACTATTTGTAGTCACCTATTCCATGACCTGCTGTGGATTCCTAGTGTTAGCCTAAGCTGAGAGGACTATCAACAGGCATCACAAGGGCAGAAAAGCAGTTCATAGTCATTAAAGCTTTGGTCACACTATGACGGAGTGAGAAAACTGATTAGTTGTTGTTTGCATTGTGGCTGCTACTGTTTTTTTGCTTGTTTTTTTCAGGATCACCACAGATCTGCATTGTAACTTGACACAACTTTTTCACCAGATGCCGTTCCTGAAGCAACTCCAGTTTTACCTGGAGAAACAGGCATCGTTTTTGGTCTTTCAAAGAGGTCTCCCATCCAAGTACTAACCAGGACCAACTCTGCTGAGCTTTTCTGAGATCTGATGGGATCAAGCGTACACAGAGCAGACTGGCTGCAAGTAACCTGATTAGTAACAGATGGAAATAATTTGTCTGGTGGCAAATATCTCTTAATCTGTTGGTCTGTGCTTGATTTGGGGCTCTGGTGGATGGATAATGCCACACTTCCACTGGCAACAAAAAGAACAGCATTCAGCAGAATGATTTTCATGGTTTCAAGACATATATATGCCTGCTTGGGGGATCCAGATTTGAGCTCGATTCAAACAGGTCTGAACCAGGCACGTGCACAGACATTTTAAGGGGGCAGGTGCTCAAGCTAAGAAAAGGACACCATCGCCAAAATTATTCATAAAATAAAATAATAAAAAGTAGGATATTTATCTTATATGTTTATTTTTGTAAACACAATCAATACACATCTGATCAAATAACTGAAATGATCAAATGTCCTAAATAAATTTAAAACAGGCAAAAACAAGGCCATATGTATGCTTTTTAATAACCAAACCTTACATTAAGTAATCATCAGAAAATATTCTAACTTAAAACTTAAAAAAAAACCTGCTCTGAATAAGTTAAATAAATTAAAATACTAAGGAGGTGAGGCTCTCTACTGAAGTGAAGGGAGCAGAATTGTTAAGTAGATGCTTCACAGGAGCATCCTCCTTGGTGCCATCTCTTTAAGATTTTTATGACCTCACTGTGGTTTATTCGTATGATTTGTATGACCTCTTTGTTTTGAAACAAGGTTCGGTCAGATCGGCACACAGAAATGATCACACAGACTGCATTTTGCTAGAACAAACAGGTGTATATTTATTCCCCACAAAAGCAGTTACATCAAGCACAAGTGGTTGCAGCGCATGAAACATCTCTTTCTCTCTTACCGTGACGCCTTTAAGGTGGAGAGCCAACACCTTCGGCAGAGTGCGCTTGTCAACCGGCTGGGCGTTCGTACGAAACCCGCAGCAGACTCTATCGAAGCATGGCTCTGCCCCCTCTTTTCTAGTGTGTGCGCGAAGGGAGGGTGAGTGGCCATCTCAAACTCCCTGGTGCACATAATTCCTTTAATCAACAGGCATCAGAAAGTTCTTTCCTCTTGCAAAAACATAATGATCTCAGCTCTTCACTCCCAGTTCAGACTGACCCCAGCATGCTTCACTCCCAGTTCAGAATGATCCCAGTGTGCTTCACTCCCAGTCGTTAGTGGATATAAAAACAAATTCGTGCAATTAGTGTAATAATAATAAGTACATCATTAGGGTTACTTTAAGACAGGGGCAAAACAACATAATCTTTTCTCCACACATTCCACTCTTGGTGTTTTGCACCAGTCAATTTATGTAACTAATTACAGATTCAGGTAATCTTGGATTCCAACCAAAACTATTAATTATATCATGCCATAACATTTCCCGTCTTAATCGTATAACATATATACATGTAAAAATATTACAAAAAGTCATAACACATATTGCTATTACTAACACTATTAAAGGTGGCACTAAGGTGCTCCTGGCAGTGAGAGACATCCCTGAAAAGATATCCCATCAGTGGTGTGCTGATGCTTGCTGTACTAATTTTGCTACATGTTTTACCCGGTCACTGGTAATCAATGTGGATACCATGAGACTGGAGACGTTGGACTTATGTGACTCTATTAATTGCTGAATTTCCATAGATTGTTCCAATGCGCATTTGAAACGCTCCAGGGAAAGACTCCATGGGGAATGCAATACATCCCATTGTACCGAAGTCAGCCGACTTGATACAGAATAATTAGTCAAACGATAAGTCTGGTTTCCCCAATGCCACAGGTGCACATTGTTCAGGCAGCCAGTATACGGAACCGAAGGTACCTGTGAATTATTTTTCATTGTTGCGACACACAGAGCATGTGGGCCAACTTGCCACAACATTTCTCTGGGTGTTTCCCTAGTCCAATCACAAAGTACAACCTCTGAGTCAGTTAGACATGGATTAGCATATCCAGTTTGCAGCACACAGGCCATACCTTTATCAGTGATGTCACACATTTTAGTATCAAAAGTCGTATTGGTTTTTGGTTCTAACCACTCTCCGTCCATATGCAAAAACCAATAACCAGTAGCCGTTATTACAGGTAATACCTGATATTTACAAACAACCTTTGGTTGTGTCACATTGTACTGGGTCCAATGCCCAGTACACACTGTTTCATTGCATTGTGTAAATTCTGGATGTAACTTTAGCCATAAAGCATTAGTTATGTTCCAAATCCGTCTCCAATCATAGTAGTTCCCTGCAGTAACTATACGCTGAAATCTTTCTCTTTGAGCTTCTGAATTGCCATTGAAAATTCTTCTGCCATAAATCAGCGTTTTGTAGATGATATAGTTGGCACCCTTTACCTACCACAGGTATATTATGATTCTTATCACAATGTTTACATTTGTAGATAGTACAATCACTAGTCAAATTTCCAAATGAACATTGTTCATTAGCTGCACAAGTAAAATTGTCTTGGGTCCTGCTTTGGGTGCTGTTTTTCCATGAAAGAGTCACCACTCGATCAGCAACCACCAGTTGATATCCTTCTGTCATTCCCCAGCAACAGGGGACCATGGCACCACCTACAAGGAGGAGTATGACCCAGCAGCCGACACCTCCAATCCCGGGGCTTCCACTGGTTGCCATGACGACGTTCACCTCCTGTGGTCCTTGATCGCCCGATCAGCAACTCCCACCAGGGCATCAATCCGAGCCTAGACAACACAAGTGTAACTACGGGTAGAATGACAACGATTAGTCTTCTCTTACATAACACTTTGATACAGCCACATTTATCCATTTTTCTTCACCCTGATAGAGTATACTAACAGTTGCATCATTCCCTTGAGCTATAATTTCTGCCGCTTTGGGCGGTCCGTTAGGTTGTTTAACCCAAACTTTGGCACCTGCTTGATCTGAGGAACCAAAGCCTTGCGTTCCTCGTGTAGTTATTACTATGGGTTTTGGTATTTCTTGTACCATCCCCATTTCACAGGGTTTAATTGTTAATTGAGCAATTTTATCCCCTTTATTCAATATCAGGGGTTGTTCTCCAAATAATCGACAAACCACTCCAATCTCACCTTAATAATCTGCATCTATCACTCCGGCTTGAATGGTTAAACCTTTGAGTGATAAACCGCTACGTGGTAAAATGTGTCCATATGTCCCCTTTGGACACTGCAGGCCTAACCCTGTCTTTATCACTTGAATTTGATCAGGTACCAATGTTACGGTTGTCAATGTTCTTAAATCCAGTCCTGCTGAGCCTGGAGTTGCTCTGACAGGTAATTCCGCTTGTGGATCAATTTTCCACATTTTGATGCTTTCTGTAGTATGCTCTATCTCTTCTCCTGAAATCATTCTTATCAAGGGTGTGGATCCCGACCCTATTGGCCGATTGTTCAACTGATCCACAGCAGTAGTCAAGTCCTGTTTCCAATGTCGCATAGTGCGATCTTTTGACAGCTTCCGTAGGGTCTCTTTAAGAAGCCCGTTCATTCGCTCTATTAACCCCGCCGCCTGCGGGTAATAGGGAATATGATAAATCCATTCAACATGATTTTCTTTGGCCCACTCTTTTACTTTATTTCCCGTAAAATGAGTACCATTATCAGTTTGAACCTGTACTGGTAATCCATAATACTGCTGTATTATTCCCAAACACTTAAGTGTGGCCATTTGATTTGCAAATTTACATGGATGCACTACCAAGACTCCCGAAAATGTATCTACGGCAGTGCATGCATGTCTGCATCCTTTGGACATAGGCAAGGGTCCTATAAAGTCTAGTTGCCAAATTTGACCAGGACTTTTACCTCGATTCAACTGTCCATGTAAATGTTGAGGCACACCCTTTCGATGGTGTTGACATTGTTCACATTCAGTGATCGCTGTTTTTACATCATCCAATTTTAAATCAATACCTCAGTCCCTTGCCCATTTAAGAGTACCTTGTATTCCCCAATGTCCTGCTTTGCTGTGAGCCCATCTGGCCAATCCTGGACTCGATTGTCTTTGTTCAGTCATTACTTTTACCAACTGGTCGGCAGTTTTATTAAATAAAGCTTCTGAGTCTAGTCCATTAGTGTGTGCATCTACATGCATCACAGTAATAGGAATTGTTTTAGCCTTTTCCCAAATGTCTTCCCACAATTCTCTTCCCCAAACTTCCTTAGAATGTATTTTCCAATTAGTGGCATGCCATGTAGGCATCCAGGTAAGTAGTCCTTGGGTCACTGACCATGAGTCTGTATAAATATGGAGGCCCTGTGGTCCTCCCTGCATGACCACCATATGCACGGCCTTCAACTCCGCCCACTGACTGCTTTTTCCTTCTCCTAATTCTTCCAGAGACTGACCTAATTGTGGGTTAAAAGCTCCTGCTTTCCATCGCCTTTTTCCTGCTTGATATTGACAGGATCCATCAGTAAACCATGCTCGACTTCTCTCATCATCTGACAAATCATCCCACTTTTTCCTGCTTTTACAGGAGATTCCTCCAATGGTTGAACTTCAAAAGGTTCCTCATCTTCCTCAGGAGCATCAGCTACTTGTTCATGCAGCAATGACACCCCTTTTTCACCTGGTTTTACTCGTTCTGACACATACCATTTCCATTTTATTACACTAGCCTCCTGAGCAGTCCCTATTCGGTGAGTGGTAGGATTACTCATCACCCATGTCAAAATAGGTATGTGTGTCCTCATCATTACTTCATGTCCCACCGTTTGTGATTCAGTTTCAATTAACGCCCAGTAACATGCCAAAAGTTGTTTCTCAAAAGGTGTATAACGCATACCTGCATCTGGGAGTTTTCTCGACCAGAATCCTAAAGGTTTGCGTATCCTGTTCTGTTTTTGCCATAAGCTCCAATTAGCATAATCATTTAGAGCAGACACTTGAAGTTCTACTGGTCCTGATTGCATTTTTCCTAAGGACACAGCCTGCTGTATGGCTTCTTTTGCCATATCAAATGAGCATTGTTGTTCCTCCCCCCATACCAAAGAAGAAATGCCAAAAACAAGATGCACAAAAGTCCCAAAGTAGTGATAATGCAGAAAAAAGGTGCAATTTTTTTTCATCTTCAAGAAAATACAGTGCTAGTAATAATAAATTCCCACTTTCCACATATAACATTTCTGCAACTAATTCATTGTAAACTTATACATTAAAAAAAAAAAAAAAATCAAGACTCAAGACAGCAGGTGTGTTTAACATTCCTGAACATGACAGACGTGTCAAAATGAGTGCACACAAATCCATCATCATCTCTAAAATACCTCCCAATGGAGCTTTCGTTTTAACCTCCACCCGCTTTAACATCTCACATAAAACTGGTGGAGTTGCGGTGGGAATTGCTCCAGTCCACGGCCCAGGGCGTCCCCCACGTCGCCGTAGAAGCTGGCCTATTTCCTTAAAAGTAATCCCATCCCACCCCGGGACCACTTCTTCCTGTTGAGATGCCACCTCTGCATCTCTTTTTCCTTTCCCAAAACAAGACATTTCTGTGTGTAGTCTGAACACCCCTCGTTATCCTGCCAACAACGCCAAAAATGTTTTGAAACAAGGTTCGGTCAGATCGGCACACAGAAATGATCACACAGACTGCATTTTGCTAGAACAAACAGGCGTATATTTATTCCCCACAAAAGCAGTTACATCAAGCACAAGTGGTTGCAGCGCATGAAACATCTCTTTCTCTCTTACCGTGACGCCTTTAAGGTGGAGAGCCAACACCTTCGGCAGAGTGCGCTTGTCAACCGGCTGGGCGTTCGTACGAAACCCGCAGCAGACTCTATCGAAGCATGGCTCTGCCCCCTCTTTTCTAGTGTGTGCGCGAAGGGAGGGTGAGTGGCCATCTCAAACTCCCTGGCGCACATAATTCCTTTAATCAACAGGCATCAGAAAGTTCTTTCCTCTTGCAAAAACATAATGATCTCAGCTCTTCACTCCCAGTTCAGACTGACCCCAGCATGCTTCACTCCCAGTTCAGAATGATCCCAGTGTGCTTCACTCCCAGTCGTTAGTGGATATAAAAACAAATTCGTGCAATTAGTGTAATAATAATAAGTACATCATTAGGGTTACTTTAAGACAGGGGCAAAACAACATAATCTTTTCTCCACACACTCTTTCACAGATCTCATCAAGGAGCATCATCATAGCTTTCAATGAGTGAGATGCCGCAGGACCATATGACAAGCCAACAGTATGACAAATACACCACTTTCAGTCATGTATCAGCAGAAATACGCCTTAACAAATGCTGCTGGATCAGTTATCACTGTTTTTTTTTCTCTTTAAAAAAAAAAAAAACATTTATCTGCTTGTTGATTTTAGCCATTTCACACTCCTGTTATAAGACAGTGATTGTAGTGCAGTGGTAAAGTTTCTATCTGGAAATCAAAGCTTACATGTTCGAATCCCCTGAGTTGCATGCGGGGTTCTGTATTGTGTCCTCTTTTATGTGTTATTTATATCAACCCAGTGATATTCACTAATTATACAGCTGGTTTTTATTTTATTTTTCCCCACATCAGTGGCACGATGTGGTGAAACACATCTCAGCTGCTTGCACTGTATTCCTGCTTGCACGACACCATCACGTGCATGATACTGTTGCAGCAGGATCGTGCATGCCTGCCCTTCGGCTCGATGTTTTCATGGTTCACTCATACAAGCTGTTCCACCGTGACTTGCCCTGATTTGTACTTATTCGTACTATGTGTGAAGGGGCCCTTAACATTACAGGAAGTATGTGTGAAGGAAAGAGCTGTTGATGAAAGAGACAATGCAATAGCAAAAATAGCCACCATGCCATATCCTACAGATCCATCCCATGTTGAAGCATTTCTCATCAGGTGCTATGTGCAGCAGTGTAGGGCCCTGTCAACCAGTTATTTTTTTTCCCCAAAATGCTGAGGGGTGGTCATTCCAAAAGCATTGGATTTCTGAAAATGTGTGGCGAGAGTATTCCCCCACTGCTGATTCAAAACACTGTTTCAGTTGTCAACTTTTTGTGCCTGAAGATAGATATAAAGAAAATGAGGTTCATTATTTAACTTTATCAGCAGCTTATTTCTAGATGGGCCCACAGCACATGTCTCTCATTTCTCCCCAGCACATCTGTTCAAGGTGCCAGTTGGGAGCTTGGCTGCAATCGGGAAGCAAACCTGGATCCCTGGCATCCCAGTCCAATGCGCAAACCATTATGCCACCACCTCCCCAAAGACAGTTTTACTGTCTTTACTGCTCTTGAAAGAAAATCAAACTTTCTGTCACAGAGGTCCATATGAGAAGCAGGGTGAGGTGGAGCAGTTACTAAAAGAACGGAGGGAGTGGAAGCCAGGGAGTGAGAGAGGCAGAGAAACGGAGAGATACTGACCAGGTTAGTAGATCTTACAGGGTATCTCAGTAGCTAACTGTCCATAATCTTCTTTGCTAGCGTCAGTGAAGTGGTGCAGTTGGCTCAATACTACGCCACCAAAGCCGGCAGTTTTGAGATAGGAGCACTGATGTCCACTAACTGCTGAAACACCACTGTCCATGTAGACCACTCATGAGCAAGCCATTCAGGTATTGAAGCATCCCAGCTCATTTTTAATCTGCAAAGCTCTTGCAGGATTCTCTTCGCTGGAAGAATGATTGATCCCGAGATACCAAGTGGGTCATAAACAGAGCTCACAACAGATAGGATATTTCTTCTGGTGGGAGACTTTTCAGGTATGATCAGCTGTCAGACTGGATACACCAGTGAACTCCCAGAGCTCTCTCCATGGGAAGTGGATCCTGATACAAGTGAAGGTCTTTAACCTCTGTTGCCTGTCCTCTTCTGGGATAGCAGACAGCACAGTCCTGCTGTTACTTACACATTTGGTAAGTCTAGATCCACCCTTTCCACATATGGTTTACAACGTGTTTGCAATGACACTGTCTCCTCTTCTGAGTGGACAGGTTTTTGACACTCATCCATGTAAAAGGTGTGGCAATGAATCAACTGCTTGGAAATTGGACTTGTCTGACTCATCTCTGTTATCTTCGGCACATTTCTGTAAGGCATAGCTGGCACAGTTTGGAGATGAGGCCGCACCAAACAAGTGTACTACTTGTATTGTCTTGTACTCCACCATTTCCTGACTGAGGCCACCTGATGGCACCAGTTGAACCGAAGAAGGTCCGAGTCTTCATGGGGAACCCTCACTTGATAGAACATTGCTTCCACATCAGCAATGATACTGATTTCCTCTCATCTGAACTGGGTAATGACACAGAGGAGAGTACTGGTGAGACTAAGTCCTTGCAGCAACTGGTCATTAAGCGTAGTAGCCTTGTATGACACACTGCAATTGAAGACCACTCTGATTTTCTTCCTTGGGTGATAGACGCCATGAAACTTTACCATCATTACAGCTCAGATCCTTATTAGGCACCTTCACAACAAAACCCCTTTCAATGTTAAAATCCATGAACTCTGAATACTCTACGTGGAATGTTGGGTTCTTCTCAAACGTCCTTAAGTTCAGAGCACACTACTCAGCCAAATTATGGTTATTGGGCATCTTCACCTTTGTTCCTCACAGACAGGGCAATGCTTTAATGTCCATCCACAAGGCTTGCTGACTTTGAGACCATGTCGAGGAACTGTAGATCATCTCTGGACATTTCCGATCTCTCATGTTGCTCACATTCAGGAAAGTCAACTTGGACTGCTGACTCCAGAGTCCATCCAGGGTGACAACTGATATGTGGCTGGCTGAAACCTTCATCAGCCCAACTGTAGTATTTACTATGACAGCCCTTCCCTAAGAGGCCTATTAATGGTCCAAACAAGCAGTGTTCTTACTGCATATGGGCCATTATTTACACTGGGAATAACTTGCCAGGGATCAATTCATCCCAATAAGAAGTCCTATCCCTGCATCTAGCTTCTGAAATAACACCTGCTGAAGGTGATGCCACTTGTAAACATCTTCTTGTAAAGGAATGCTATCTTTAGATGCTGCAGTGGTCTTTTGGGAGTATGTATCTGGAAGCCCCACAAAATCATTGGAGCCTAAACTGCTCACCTCCAAGCCAGACACTGTAGCTACCAATGATGTAGCTACCTCTGATGTCTTGAGTAAGATTTGTGTCTTTCTGCTTGTCAGATTAAGCTCTTTCATGTTTTCCTCAGTGCCGAAGCAGACAGTGCTGCTAAGGTCAAGGAAAGCATAAGTCTATCACCCTTTGGCCTTTATTGGTCGTGACTTGAAGTGGAATTATTACCAAGATGCTCTCTGCATTCTCAGCATTTGTTGCTCCACAAGTCATGGTATCTGTACCCACAAAGCCACTTACAACTGATTCTCACCTCCTTCCTCATTTTCATATGAATTCATTTCAAGTTTTTCTTTTTGGTTTGTCATTTTGGCTTTCAAGTGCAATACTGTAGGATATGACTGCATGCAGACCAGGCAACTGCATTTATATAGCACTTTTCCATTTGCATCAGACACTCAAAGCGCTTTACAATTATGCCTCACATTCACCCCAATGTCAGGGTGCTGCCATACAAGGTGCTCACTACACACCGGGAGCAATACGGGATTAAAGGCCTTGCCCAAGGGCCCTTAGTGATTTTCCAGTCAGGCGCGGATTTGAACCCATGATCTTCTGGACTCAAGCCCAACACCTTAACCACTAGACCATCACCTCCTTACATGAGTTACTTGTGCCTGTTTGTGACACAAGCCCTTTCCTCTTAAGAAATCAATTTTCTCCATATGATGAGACGTTTAATCCTTTTGCCAGTGATAAAAGTGGGCCATGGGGAAAAAAAAACAGAAAAACTTTGGCAAGGGCCAAGGCCCCTGGTCGGGGGTGTTGGGCTTCTCCACCAGAAAGATTTGAAATCTCAGATGCATTCTTGTGAATTTTCAGGTCTATTTACTGACCCAAAAAATGGAAATATACAAAAAAAAAAAAAAAAGAATTTTTTGTTGGGTCAGGTCAATTTTTCCACCTGAGTCTTTTTTACACATCTATTGTGCTACTAGCCTTTAATCTGAAAAACAGACATTGTGGCTCATAAAAGTACACGGTAAAGAAAATGACAATTCAAAGAACTCAAAAATAATAATTCTCAGTATCAGTTCAAATGGAACAATAGAAGCATTCATGCCATATTAATGCATCAACTTGTTAAACCTTCACTCATTTCTGAGTTTTCCTACTTTTGGCAGGAGCTTTGGAGCTATTGATAATAGTTCTTTCTATTCTAATTTCCTGCTTTTAAACTCAGATAAAACTGAAGTTATTGTACTTGGCCCCACAAATCTTAGAAACATGGTGTCTAACCAGATCCTTACTCTGGATGGCATTACCCTGACCTCTAGTAATACTGTGGGAAATCTTGGAGTCATTTTTGATCAGGATATGTCATTCAAAGCGCATATTAAAGAAATATGTAGGGCTGCTTTTTTGCATTTGCGCAATATCTCTAAAATTAGAAAGGTCTTGTCTCAGAGTGATGCTGAAAAACTAATTCATGCATTTATTTCCTCTAGGCTGGACTATTGTAATTCATTATTATCAGGTTGTCCTAAAAGTTCCCTGAAAAGCCTTCAGTTAATTCAAAATGCTGCAGCTAGAGTACTGACGGGGACTAGAAGGAGAGAGCATATCTTACCTATATTGTCCTCTCTTCATTAGCTTCCTGTTAATTCTAGAATAGAATTTAAAATTCTTCTTCTTACTTATAAGGTTTTGAATAATCAGGTCCCATCTTATCTTAGGGACCTCATAGTACCATATCACCACAATAGAGTGCTTCGCTCTCAGACTGCAGTCTTCTGCTGGGACTGGTTGGGGCTGAGGGAGAGAACCAGGAAAAAGACATGCTGTGGAGGGGAGCAGAGATCAGTCAGTAATGATTAAATGCAGAGTGGTGCATACAGAGCAAAAAGAGAAAGAAACACTCAGTGCATCATGGGAACCCCCCCAGCAGTCTAAGTCTATAGCAGCATAACTAAGGGATGGTTCAGAGTCACCTGATCCAGCCCTAACTATAAGCTTTAGCAAAAAGGAAAGTTTTAAGCCTAATCTTAAAAATAGAGAGGGTGTCTGTCTCCCTGATCTGAATTGGAAGCTGGTTCCACAGGAGAGGAGCCTGAAAGCTGAAGGCTCTGCCTCCCATTCTACTCTTACAAACCCTAGGAACTACAAGTAAGCCTGCAGTCTGAGAGTGAAGCGCTCTATTGGGGTGATATGGTACTATGAGGTCCCTAAGATAAGATGGGACCTGATTATTCAAAACCTTATAAGTAAGAAGAAGAATTTTAAATTCTATTCTAGAATTAACAGGAAGCCAATGAAGAGAGGCCAATATGGGTGAGATATGCTCTCTCCTTCTAGTCCCCGTTAGTACTCTAGCTGCAGCATTTTGAATTAACTGAAGGCTTTTCAGGGAACTTTTAGGACAACCTGATAATAATGAATTACAATAGTCCAGCCTAGAGGAAATAAATGCATGAATTAGTTTTTCAGCATCACTCTGAGACAAGACCTTTCTAATTTTAGAGATATTGCGTAAATGCAAAAAAGCAGTCCTACATATTTGTTTAATATGCGCTTTGAATGACATATCCTGATCAAAAATGACTCCAAGATTTCTCACAGTATTACTAGAGGACAGGGTAATGCCATCCAGAGTAAGGATCTGGTTAGACACCATGTTTCTAAGATTTGTGGGGCCAAGTACAATAACTTCAGTTTTATCTGAGTTTAAAAGCAGGAAATTAGAGGTCATCCATGTCTTTATGTCTGTAAGACAATCCTGCAGTTTAGTTAATTGGTGTGTGTCCTCTGGCTTCATGGATAGATAAAGCTGGGTATCATCTGCGTAACAATGAAAATTTAAGCAATGCCGTCTAATAATACTGCCTAAGGGAAACATGTATAAAGTGAATAAAATTGGTCCTAGCACAGAACCTTGTGGAACTCCATAATTAACCTTAGTCTGTGAAGAAGATTCCCCATTTACATGAACAAATTGTAAGCTATTAGATAAATATGATTCAAACCACTGCAGCACAGTGCCTTTAATACCTATGGCATGCTCTAATCTCTGTAATAAACTTTTATGGTCAACAGTATCAAAAGCAACATTGAGGTCCACTGTCCGAGGCCATAAGAAGATCATTTGTAACCTTCACTAATGCTGTTTCTGTACTATGATGAATTCTAAAACCTGACTGAAACTCTTCAAATAGACCATTCCTCTGCAGATGATCAGTTAGCTGTTTTACAACTACCCTTTCAAGAATTTTTGAGAGAAAAGGAAGGTTGGAGATTGGCCTATAATTAGCTAAGATAGCTGGGTCAAGTGATGGCTTTTTAAGTAATGGTTTAATTACTGCCACCTTAAAAGCCTGTGGTACATAGCCAACTAATAAAGATAGATTGATCATATTTAAGATCGAAGCATTAAATAATGGTAGGGCTTCCTTGAGCAGCCTGGTAGGAATGGGGTCTAATAGATATGTTGATGGTTTGGATGAAGTAACTAATGAAAATAACTCAGACAGAACAATCTGAGAGAAAGAGTCTAACCAAATACCGGCATCACTGAAAGCAGCCAAAGATAACGATACGTCTTTGGGATGGTTATGAGTAATTTTTTCTCTAATAGTTAAAATTTTATTAGCAAAGAAAGTCATGAAGTCATTACTAGTTAAAGTTAAAGGAATACTCCGCTCAATAGAGCTCTGACTCTTTGTCAGCCTGGCTACAGTGCTGAAAAGAAACCTGGGGTTGTTCTTATTTTCTTCAATTAGTGATGAGTAGTAAGATGTCCTAGCTTTACGGAGGGTTTTTTTTTTATAGAGCAACAGACTCTTTTTCCAGGCTAAGTGAAGATCTTCTAAATTAGTGAGACGCCATTTCCTCTCCAACTTACAGGTTATCTGCTTTAAGCTGCGAGTTTGTGAGTTATACCACGGAGTCAGGCACTTCTGATTTAAAGCTCTCTTTTTCAGAGGAGCTACAGCATCCAGAGTTGTCTTCAATGAGGATGTAAAACTATTGACGAGATACTCTATCTCACTTACAGAGTTTAGGTAGCTACTCTGCACTGTGTTGGTATATGGCATTAGAGAACATAAAGAAGGAATCTTGTCCTTAAACCTAGTTACAGCACTTTCTGAAAGACTTCTAGTGTAATGAAACTTATTCCCCACTGCTGGGTAGTCCATCAGAGTAAATGTAAACGTTATTAAGAAATGATCAGACAGAAGGGAGTTTTCAGGGAATACTGTTAAGTCTTCTATTTCCATACCATAAGTCAGAACAAGATCTAAGATATGATTAAAGTGGTGGGTGGACTCATTTACATTTTGAGCAAAGCCAATTGAGTCTAATAATAGATTAAATGCAGTGTTGAGGCTGTCATTCTCAGCATCTGTGTGGATGTTAAAATCGCCCACTATAATTATCTTATCTGAGCTAAGCACTAAGTCAGACAAAAGGTCTGAAAATTCACAGAGAAACTCACAGTAACGACCAGGTGGACGATAGATAATAACAAATAAAACTGTTTTTTGGGACTTCCAATTTGGATGGACAAGACTAAGAGTCAAGCTTTCAAATGAATTAAAGCTCTGTCTGGGTTTTTGATTAATTAATAAGCTGGAATGGAAGATTGCTGCTAATCCTCCGCCTCGGCCTGTGCTACGAGCGTTCTGGCAGTTAGTGTGACTCGGGGGTGTTGACTCATTTAAACTAACATATTCATCCTGCTGTAACCAGGTTTCTGTAAGGCAGAATAAATCAATATGTTGATCAATTATTATATCATTTACTAACAGGGACTTAGAAGAGAGAGACCTAATGTTTAATAGACCACATTTAACTGTTTTAGTCTGTGGTGCAGTTGAAGGTGCTATATTATTTTTTCTTTTTGAATTTTTATGCTTAAATAGATTTTTGCTGGTTATTGGTGGTCTGGAAGCAGGCACCGTCTCTACGGGGATGGGGTAATGAGGGGATGGCAGGGGGAGAGAAGCTGCAGAGAGGTGTGTAAGACTACAACTCTGCTTCCTGGTCCCAACCCTGGATAGTCACGGTTTGGAGGATTTAAGAAAATTGGCCAGATTTCTAGAAATGAGAGCTGCTCCATCCAAAGTGGGATGGATGCCGTCTCTCCTAACAAGACCAGGTTTTCCCCAAAAGCTTTGCCAATTATCTATGAAGCCCACCTCATTTTTTGGACACCACTCAGACAGCCAGCAATTCAAGGAGAACATGCGGCTAAACATGTCACTCCCAGTCCGATTGGGGAGGGGCCCAGAGAAAACTACAGAGTCCGACATTGTTTTTGCAAAGTTACACACCGATTCAATGTTAATTTTAGTGACCTCCGATTGGCGTAACCGGGTGTCATTACTGCCGACGTGAATTACAATCTTACCAAATTTACGCTTAGCCTTAGCCAGCAGTTTCAAATTTCCTTCAGTGTCGCCTGCTCTGGCCCCCGGAAGACAATTGACTATGGTTGCTGGTGTCGCTAACTTCACATTTCTCAAAACAGAGTCGCCAATAACCAGAGTTTGATCCTCTGTGGGTGTGTCGTCGAGTGGGGAAAAACGGGTAGAAATGTGAACGGGTTGGCGGTGTACACGTGGCTTCTGTTTAGAACTACGCTTCCTCCTCACAGTCACCCAGTCGGCCTGCTTTCCCGGCTGCTCGGGATCTGCCAGAGGGAAACTAACGGCGGCTAAGCTACCTTGGTCCGCACCGACTACAGGGGCCTGGCTAGCTGTAGAATTTTCCATGGTGCGGAGCCGAGTCTCCAATTCACCCAGCCTGGCCTCCAAAGCTATGAATAAGCTACACTTATTACAAGTACCATTACTGCTAAAGGAGGCCGAGGAATAACTAAACATTTCACACCCAGAGCAGAAAAGTGCGGGAGAGACAGGAGAAGCCGCCATGCTAAACCGGCTAAGAGCTAGTAGCTGCGCTAAGCTAGCGGATTCCTACAAACACAGAAAGTGAATAATGTGTAAATAATTTAGAGGTGATTCAGCAGAGGGAGTGCTTTAGTTAAGGCACGTGAAGATTACACTGTGAAACAAATCATTATCTAGTTAACTAGATCAATCTAACTGCGCAGATTAAACAGCTAACAAACAGAGCAAAACGCCGCGGTGCTCCGGAACAGGAAGTGATACAATACCGCAGTGAGAGCCAACCACCAGTAGAGGCAAGTCTGTAAATGTAAGGAAACATTTGCAAAAATCAATCAAGTGTTCATAGAATGTATGCTTAATGTTCAACATTCACATAATGTTCATGTTGTATGTGTAAAGCTTGCCTCTAAATAAAAGTGTGTGTGTGTGTGTATATATATATATATATATATATATATATATATATATATATATATATATATATGTGTGTGTGTGTGTGTGTGTGTGAAATTTTAGGAAAACATTAAATATAATTTACAGCATACAGAAAGTTAATGTTGGACTCCACTTAAATTATGTGTGCAAACATAGGTAGAATGAACAAAAGGAAATAATTAATCACTCTACCATGGTAACCAAGAATTTGTCGATTTATGATTTATTCAGGCCTACTGAATATACTGTATAATTTCAAGATTACTGTAATAAACTGACAGAGCTAACTCTGAAACATGTCTTGTGCAACTTGCATAAACATGCACTCTGTTAATTGGAATATTAATTTTTGCAAAATAATTTACATCACTACAGACTGTGATTGTCAGCTACCAAAATATGTTTTTTATGGAAACAGATTGCAATGGCAGCTTATTATCCAGAAGTCCGACAGACCTGAGTTACATACATTTTGCCAAATTTAAAAAAAAAGCCTATCTTTAGCATTTTTGTAAATAAGGAAAAATACATTAAAGTTATTAAAAATTGATTTACAAAATAATGTTTTCAACATACATGAGCAGGAAACATTGACATTTAAATAAAACAGCTCACAGACAAATAATATTTTTTACTGGTCACTTCACAACTTGCAGTTCAAACATGTTTTTGAACAAACATGCTGAACATGAGATGAATATAGCAGTTACACACGTTACAGTGGCAGAAATCAACTATATTTCACATTTCCAGAATGAACATTTGTCCAGGGTTTATTGTTTCGCTCAGGCCTCATTTGAGGATGACTTCATTTCACAGTCGAACAGTGTTTGGTATGAATTGTTACCACATAATTGTTACAACATATTTCTTGCTTTCTGATTCCTTTAATTTCAGCTGCTTAATTCATGTTTGCAGTGAGGCATGATATTATAATTATCCAGGGTAAAACATGTACATTGTACACAATATTATTGTAAGACCTGGATACAATCATTTCTGTATGTAAAATGCAACATACTCATTCTGGTAAAATAATAATAATAATAATAATAATAATAAAGCAACAGTGATCATTGTGTATAATTTCCTGTAATCACATTATACATTCAAGTATTGCCAATTAAGTTAACATTTCTAGCATAAGTGTTTGGTTCCTTCCTGGTTAAAGGTAAAGCCAGAGCAGGTTTATCAGCTCAGAGAAATGCTGTCTCACAAAACTACTGTAATAATTGGGTCAGAACGTCTGAAACACTATAGTGCTTTATTTTAAAACAGGTTTGACCAACATTATCAGAGGATACAATTCAAATTAATTCATTTTATTTAAAGTAGTTTGTGTACATAGATCTATTTACTATTAAATTATTTTGTTAACAATATACTTGCTGCTTCACAGTTGCTTGCAGTGCTGCTCACGAACCAGTTTGTGGCAGTAGTGCACCGAATTGGGTTAAAACCCGCTGTTTAACAGAGCAGAAGAAGAATACTTAGCTGAGTTACAGTACTCAACTCCGTTCTGTTTTAGCAAATAAAAGTTTGTGTTCCACAAGTTAATTCGCCTGTTCAGTCTCTATACTATGATTAAGAGACCACTGAGAGCAGAAGAGGAGACTAACGCTGGACGTTCGTCGACTGGGATTCCTCACAAAGAACCACCACATAGGTACCCATGAGATAGCAGCTAGCTTCAAATGGCTGGGCCTTTGTGCCGTGATATCGACCCTGTGACTATCAAAAGAAGGTAACGGATCTTGATGTGAGCACAAATTCGTTTTAGCCAGAAATAACAAAACTTGCTTGAAGCTTGACTATGCCAGTCATGGATTAATGGGAACCAAACCAACATATTTTTGACTAGCATGGAGCTAACGTTAGCCACAGAGAGCACAGGCCTAATTAATATTTTGACTAAAACATGAGTAAAATATATACTCTCTTTTATTAGGTGTTGACGCAATGAAGTTTAAGTAATGTCAGTGCCCAGAAAGAGACTTTATGAAGATAAGCTTGTGATATTTTTCAATTATTGCTTGTTTTCCCCCCAACAGCAACCATGCCGGCTGTCATAAGAGTTGTTGAATCAGTGAATCCTCCATCTGATCAGTGGGTTGAGTGTGTGCCTGCAGTTGATTCACATCAGCCTGATTATCCTGAGGTTTGTACTATAATGGTTAAATAAGATTGTATAGTGTCTTGTGCCAGTAGATTCTAAAATTCATGTTCAGCAAGCAAAATATTCAAACATTTCTGGCAAGAAATACTCTGTTCTATTTGGGATATAATTTGAAAATAGAGTAAAATCTGTCAGTAATGAAGTTGTATATGCTAACTTTCCTTCCTTAAATAAATAATTTACAGGCCCTGTTACTCAATAAACATATTTATTTATTGCTGATATAAAGTTTCAGAATTTCTTATATAAAAAATTTTGTGTCCCTTGCATAATGTTTCATTTGCATAGTGTGTGCATACTGTCTATGGTACCATACACTTGAAACATAAGGACTTCTATGCTGTACTACTGAGGTTTCCACCTTATCTTTGGTGGAAAAATTGACCTGTGCCAACAAAAAAAATTCATTTTTGTAGATTCTTTTGGAATAGACCTGAGTAAGCACCAGAATGCATTTGAGATTTCACATTTTTCTGGGGGACAACCACCAGACCCCGCCAGGGCCTTGTCAAGATCTTTCAAGTTTTTTTTTCCATAGCTCAATTTCATCACTCAGTTCATTCACAGATTTGTCCGTGCTCATGATGAAAGGCATCAACAGCATTGGCTTAATCATTTGTGAAGCATAGGATTTAATAAAAAAGTGGGAACTTCTGTATTAAGGTTGTAACATGTGGATCTATATACATTTTGTGTTCCAGGAGAAGCGGAATGACATCATACGCAGTATCGAACAGCTGAATGACAAAGTTGATGCACTGCATCCTTGGACCATCCCTTAAAGTGTCGGTTCCCACACATACCAAGAGAGAGAACAATGTGAATGCTGCTGACACGATTATCCAAAGGTTGGCCAGCTCTAAACCACAAGTGTGTGCTTGAACCAATTACAAGCAGTGCCTGGAAGTAATGGGGCTTCCAGTAAAGTCACTCAAAGAAGTGAGTTAATGTGTTTTCTGTTTGTTAGCTCCTCTTCACTTCAATAAAGTTTTGCTTTTTTTTTACACAGTGTATTATAAACATGCTGTATTTATGGAAACTAGCAACTAAAGGGCCTTTCACATTGCATGCTTTATACGCGTCAGGCAGCAACTCTCAATGTGTCGTCAGTCACGTTGTGTCAACGCCTCCCTACGCCCTGACGTGCCGCATGCAGCAGGGGGGCGGAGATTTTCACTCTGATTCCCCCCCCCAGAGGAAAACTGAATGATCGCCATGTTGTATATGTGTCGATGAACCAAGAAAAAGCTTTAATATAGCAATTTGATTTCACAATCATTAATTTTTGGGTTAAAAAACATTTGCAAGGATTTTTCTTCAGAAAACTGCTCTATAAATGAGCAGTCCTGTGACACTTTTCTGTTTTGTAGAGATCAGTGGTTTCTGCCACGAGTCTTCCATGTTTGGACCCAACACGTTTCTGTTGGACAGTGCGAAGCTTTGTCACAGTTCAGAGTGCCAAAAGTTGGATTGGGTTGAACTTTGAACGTCATTCTGGTGACAAGCAGGAATGCGCACACTCCTGGCAGAAGCATCTGTTTAGCTCAGCTTTTGACGCGACACTTCTAACGCCTGTAAAAAGCTACGTGTTTCATTGAAAATAATGCTTTTTAGACCAATTTGTGATGCCTCTGACACTTCCAAAGCATGCGGTGTGAAAGGCCCTTTACACAAATAGCGGTGCATGGGTACAGAGGATTAATCATTTTTGTCTGATCTGCTTTTACCTGTGGTATACCTCGCTGATAACTAACCTGAGAAAAATTCTGCAAGCAAATAAACAGCTTGTTAAAAATATAGGGCCTGTCCAATAAGCAGTTGAGTTGAATACCAGTTATGACAATGCCACTCAAATTATACAGTATCTGAACAGGAAAGTATATATAACTGCTTATGACTAACAATGGAAATGTTCAACTTGCAGCTCAAGAGTGCTAATGACAGACTTGATGGCGAGGACAAGTGAACCAGGCACCAGAGGAATGCCCTAATCAATGCCTTGACTGCATACACCCCTGGAATGGAAAAAGGGAAGAATATGGTAACGAGCATTGTCAGCGGCTGCTTGTACGCTACGGCTCCTGTTTATCTTTGGCAGTGCTTCAGCAGTTAGGGCAAGTCAGGAACCGTCAAAGGCAGCCTTGCCAGGGACGTGCCACAAATTTACAAAGTTGTTATGGAGGCTGCAATAAATATCACATCAATGGACAGTAGTACCATCATTTCTACAATTGTGCCATAATCCAAAGATGTCCTGTCCAAGCAGAAGAAGTATAGACGGGACCATCCTGAACTTCTTCCTGACCCAGATTACAGGTTTGAGAAACTAACAGTCTTGCAAATCTGTCTTTTTGGGGGGGTGACACCCAGTCCCAGTAGAGAGGCACCGTGACATCTGGTCTCTCTCTGGCTGCTAATGCAACATGGCAGAATCTGCTCCAAAACAGATTAATTTCTGTGTAAATATAACATGTCTGTCATATATTATGTAAAAGCTACTGAAAAACACTTCGAAAACAGAAAACGCTGTTTTCACAACCTGATAACACAAGACATCTCGCACAGTGCTTCAGTGTGCACACATCCTGCAGTCGAAGGTAACTTCCACATTTTTCAGAAGCTCATGCATGTGCACACGCATGATCTTCTTTGGATGCCATTAAAATGTCATTGAGTTTATCCTACAACATCAATATAAACATACAGAGGCGAATATATTAGTGATACACAGATAACACAATAAAGGGCATATATATATAAAAATACACTTTGCACTGGGATACCAATTAAGTAATTATTAAGAAGACAATCCTCATACTGCTGAGGGTATTTTAGCATTGTGTTTATATTTCATAATATCAAAGCTTATGAGCAGATTAGCAGCAGCATTTAATTTGCATTGTACATGGAATATTTTTGATAAAATTTAATTTTACTTCCGGAGAAACTTTTGCTCTGGTGATCAAACATTAATTTAAATATTTTTTATTATTATTTTTGTATTTTTTTTATCATGAATTTCCTCAGGAAATTGTATTGTAATGTTTGTGTTAAAACTGTTCAATTTTGCTTTAAAAATTGTTCAATTATATTGTCGCATCTGACTGTCATACTTCTATGTGATAAAAACTTAGTGTTTTGTCATGTGAATTTCCTCAGGAAATTTATTGATTGTAATGTGTTTTTGTTAAACTGTTCAGTTTCGCTCTTAATGTGTTCAGCAAGTTGCATTGTCAAATCTGACTGTCATACTGAGTCTTCAAATCTGTGATTAAAAACTATATTTTTTCATAGGAATTTTCTCAGGGAATTTGAGAGTAATGTTTGTTTTAAAACTGTCCACAGTTTTGCTCTTAAATATCATAAAGTATTAACTGTATGTAGATGTAAGCTGACTTTATTTTTGCTCCTAAAATGTGTAGTTGGTTGTAGATCAATAGATGATTTTTTAGGTTTCATTATTATTTCTCGAAGATTTATTCTTATTTTGTCTGAACATCTTTTGGAGTAGTGTCTGTGGTATGCCATGTAAGAAATCTTTTGTAAAGTTTTTCATTTTATGTGCTTTTTTTATTTGTGAGCATGATGATTAATTCTGTAAAGATAAATTCCATAATTATGTTTTTTCCATCATTTCAAAAGTTTCTGCATTATTGATTTTATATGTGAATTCCATAAATACATTGCAAGTTACTATTTGAATAAAACCTGTTGAATTTTAAAACATTTCTAAAGTTTGTTTTACGTCATTTTTAGTTCTCAATAGGAAAAATCACAAAATTGTAGATATATTGAGCAGGAACATTGCACAAACATCATATGAACAAAAAATGACAGGTAATGTTAGCATTCGAACATTCTACAAATGTTCATTTAATGTTCTGATTCAACTGTTCATATGATGTTTGTGAACATTTGTAGAATGTTCATTGAATGTTTGCATGCAAACATTACCTGTCCTCATTCTTTGTTCATATGATGTTCATGCCATGTTTGCAAATGTTCTCATGCAAAAGTTCAATGAACATTCAAAGAATGTTCAGTTTCGGGGTGGGGTGGTTCCCAAACCAGACCCCCTCTACCCCCTGGCTGCGCCTAGAAATTCTGTCCATAAAGGTAATGAACAGAACCGGTGACAAAGGGCAGCCTTGGCAGAGGCCAACATGCACTGGAAACAGGTTTGACTTACTACCGGAAATGCGAACCAAGCGCCTGCTGCGGTCGTACAGGGACCGGATAGCCCTTAGTAAAGCACCCCCGTACCCCCGGAGCACCCCCCACAGGGTGCCCCGAGGGACATGGTCAAACGCCTTCTCCAGATCCACAAAGCACATGTGCACATGTGAGGGTTGGCTCTCACTGCGGTATTGTATCACTTCCTGTTCCCGAGCACAGCGGTGTTTTTCTGTATCTGTTAGCTGTTTAATCTGTGCAGTTAGATTGATCTAGTTATCTAGATTACGATTTGTTTCCCAGTATAATCTTTACGTGCCTTAACTAAAGCACTCCTTCTACTGAATCACCTCTAAATTATTTACACATTATTCACTTTGCGTGTTTTTAGGAATCCGCTAGCTTAGCGTAGCTACTAGCTCTTAGCCGATTTAGCATGGCGGCTTCTCCTGTCTCTCCCGCACTTTTCTGCTCTGAGTGTGAAATGTTTAGTTATTCCTCGGCCTCCTTTAGCAGTAACGGTACTTGTAATAAGTGTAGCTTATTCGTAGCTTTGGAGGCCAGGCTGGGTGAATTGGAGACTCGGCTCCGCACCGTGGAAAATTCTACAGCTAGCCAGGCCCCTGTAGTCGGTGCGGACCAAGGTAGCTTAGCCGCCGTTAGTTACCCCCTGGCAGATCCCGAGCAGCCAGGAAAGCAGGCCGACTGGGTGACTGTGAGGAGGAAGCATAGCCCTAAACAGAAGCCCCGTGTACACCGCCAACCTGTTCACATCTCTAACCGTTTTTCCCCACTCGACGACACACCCGCTGAGGACCAAACTCTGGTTATTGGCGACTCTGTTTTGAGAAATGTGAAGTTAGCGACACCAGCAACCATAGTCAATTGTCTTCCGGGGGCCAGAGCAGGCGACACTGAAGGAAATTTGAAACTGCTGGCTAAGGCTAAGCGTAAATTTGGTAAGATTGTAATTCACGTGGGCAGTAATGACACCCGGTTACGCCAATCGGAGGTCACTAAAATTAACATTAAATCGGTGTGTAACTTTGCAAAAACAATGTCGGACTCTGTAGTTTTCTCTGGGCCCCTCCCCAATCAGACCGGGAGTGACATGTTTAGCCGCATGTTCTCCTTGAATTGCTGGCTGTCTGAGTGGTGTCCAAAAAATGAGGTGGGCTTCATAGATAATTGGCAAAGCTTCTGGGGAAAACCTGGTCTTGTTAGGAGAGACGGCATCCATCCCACTTTGGATGGAGCAGCTCTCATTTCTAGAAATCTGGCCAATTTTCTTAAATCCTCCAAACCGTGACTATCCAGGGTTGGGACCAGGAAGCAGAGTTGTAGTCTTACACACCTCTCTGCAGCTTCTCTCCCCCTGCCATCCCCTCATTACCCCATCCCCGTAGAGACGGTGCCTGCTCCCAGACTACCAATAACCAGCAAAAATCTATTTAAGCATAAAAATTCAAAAAGAAAAAATAATATAGCACCTTCAACTGCACCACAGACTAAAACAGTTAAATGTGGTCTATTAAACATTAGGTCTCTCTCTTCTAAGTCCCTGTTGGTAAATGATATAATAATTGATCAACATATTGATTTATTCTGCCTTACAGAAACCTGGTTACAGCAGGATGAATATGTTAGTTTAAATGAGTCAACACCCCCGAGTCACACTAACTGTCAGAATGCTCGTAGCACGGGCCGGGGCGGAGGATTAGCAGCAATCTTCCATTCCAGCTTATTAATTAATCAAAAACCCAGACAGAGCTTTAATTCATTTGAAAGCTTGACTCTTAGTCTTGTCCATCCAAATTGGAAGTCCCAAAAAACAGTTTTATTTGTTATTATCTATCGTCCACCTGGTCGTTACTGTGAGTTTCTCTGTGAATTTTCAGACCTTTTGTCTGACTTGGTGCTTAGCTCAGATAAGATAATTATAGTGGGCGATTTTAACATCCACACAGATGCTGAGAATGACAGCCTCAACACTGCATTTAATCTATTATTAGACTCTATTGGCTTTGCTCAAAAAGTAAATGAGTCCACCCACCACTTTAATCAATCAATCAATCAATCAATTTTTTTATATAGCGCCAAATCACAACAAACAGTTGCCCCAAGGCGCTTTATATTGTAAGGCAAGGCCATACAATAATTATGTAAAACCCCAACGGTCAAAACGACCCCCTGTGAGCAAGCACTTGGCTAGTGGGAAGGAAAAACTCCCTTTTAACAGGAAGAAACCTCCAGCAGAACCAGGCTCAGGGAGGGGCAGTCTTCTGCTGGGACTGGTTGGGGCTGAGGGAGAGAACCAGGAAAAAGACATGCTGTGGAGGGGAGCAGAGATCGATCACTAATGATTAAATGCAGAGTGGTGCATACAGAGCAAAAAGAGAAAGAAACAATGCATCATGGGAACCCCCCAGCAGTCTACGTCTATAGCAGCATAACTAAGGGATGGTTCAGGGTCACCTGATCCAGCCCTAACTATAAGCTTTAGCAAAAAGGAAAGTTTTAAGCCTAATCTTAAAAGTAGAGAGGGTGTCTGTCTCCCTGATCTGAATTGGGAGCTGGTTCCACAGGAGAGGAGCCTGAAAGCTGAAGGCTCTGCCTCCCATTGTACTCTTACAAACCCTAGGAACTACAAGTAAGCCTGCAGTCTGAGAGCGAAGCGCTCTATTGGGGTGATATGGTACTACGAGGTCCCTAAGATAAGATGGGACCTGATTATTCAAAACCTTATAAGTAAGAAGAAGAATTTTAAATTCTATTCTAGAATTAACAGGAAGCCAATGAAGAGAGGCCAATATGGGTGAGATATGCTCTCTCCTTCTAGTCCCCGTCAGTACTCTAGCTGCAGCATTTTGAATTAACTGAAGGCTTTTTAGGGAACTTTTAGGACAACCTGATAATAATGAATTACAATAGTCCAGCCTAGAGGAAATAAATGCATGAATTAGTTTTTCAGCATCACTCTGAGACAAGACCTTTCTGATTTTAGAGATATTGCGTAAATGCAAAAAGCAGTCCTACATATTTGTTTAATATGCGCTTTGAATGACATATCCTGATCAAAAATGACTCCAAGATTTCTCACAGTATTACTAGAGCTCAGGGTAATGCCATCCAGAGTAAGGATCTGGTTAGACACCATGTTTCTAAGATTTGTGGGGCCAAGTACAATAACTTCAGTTTTATCTGAGTTTAAAAGCAGGAAATTAGAGGTCATCCATGTCTTTATGTCTGTAAGACAATCCTGCAGTTTAGCTAATTGGTGTGTGTCCTCTGGCTTCATGGATAGATAAAGCTGGGTATCATCTGCGTAACAATGAAAATTTAAGCAATACCGTCTAATAATACTGCCTAAGGGAAGCATGTATAAAGTGAATAAAATTGGTCCTAGCACAGAACCTTGTGGAACTCCATAATTAACTTTAGTCTGTGAAGAAGATCCCCCATTTACATGAACAAATTGTAATCTATTAGACAAATATGATTCAAACCACCGCAACGCAGTGCCTTTAATACCTATGGCATGCTCTAATCTCTGTAATAAAATTTTATGGTCAACAATATCAAAAGCAGCACTGAGGTCTAACAGAACAAGCACAGAGATGAGTCCACTGTCCGAGGCCATAAGAAGATCATTTGTAACCTTCACTAATGCTGTTTCTGTACTATGATGAATTCTAAAACCTGACTGAAACTCTTCAAATAGACCATTCCTCTGCAGATGATCAGTTAGCTGTTTTACAACTACCCTTTCAAGAATTTTTGAGAGAAAAGGAAGGTTGGAGATTGGCCTATAATTAGCTAAGATAGCTGGGTCAAGTGATGGCTTTTTAAGTAATGGTTTAATTACTGCCACCTTAAAAGCCTGTGGTACATAGCCAACTAACAAAGATAGATTGATCATATTTAAGATCGAAGCATTAAATAATGGTAGGGCTTCCTTGAGCAGCCTGGTAGGAATGGGGTCTAATAAACATGTTGATGGTTTGGATGAAGTAACTAATGAAAATAACTCAGACAGAACAATCGGAGAGAAAGAGTCTAACCAAATACCGGCATCACTGAAAGCAGCCAAAGATAACGATACGTCTTTGGGATGGTTATGAGTAATTTTTTCTCTAATAGTTAAAATTTTGTTAGCAAAGAAAGTCATGAAGTCATTACTAGTTAAAGTTAATGGAATACTCAGCTCAATAGAGCTCTGACTCTTTGTCAGCCTGGCTACAGTGCTGAAAAGAAACCTGGGGTTGTTCTTATTTTCTTCAATTAGTGATGAGTAGAAAGATGTCCTAGCTTTACGGAGGGCTTTTTTATAGAGCAACAGACTCTTTTTCCAGGCTAAGTGAAGATCTTCTAAATTAGTGAGACGCCATTTCCTCTCCAACTTACGGGTTATCTGCTTTAAGCTACGAGTTTGTGAGTTATACCACGGAGTCAGGCACTTCTGATTTAAAGCTCTCTTTTTCAGAGGAGCTACAGCATCCAAAGTTGTCTTCAATGAGGATGTAAAACTATTGACGAGATACTCTATCTCACTTACAGAGTTTAGGTAGCTACTCTGCACTGTGTTGGTATATGGCATTAGAGAACATAAAGAAGGAATCATATCCTTTAACCTAGTTACAGCGCTTTCTGAAAGACTTCTAGTGTAATGAAACTTATTCCCCACTGCTGGGTAGTCCATCAGAGTAAATGTAAATGTTATTAAGAAATGATCAGACAGAAGGGAGTTTTCAGGGAATACTGTTAAGTCTTCTATTTCCATACCATAAGTCAGAACAAGATCTAAGATATGATTAAAGTGGTGGGTGGACTCATTTACCTTTTGAGCAAAGCCAATAGAGTCTAATAATAGATTAAATGCAGTGTTGAGGCTGTCATTCTCAGCATCTGTGTGGATGTTAAAATCGCCCACTATAATTATCTTATCTGAGCTAAGCACTAAGTCAGACAAAAGGTCTGAAAATTCACAGAGAAACTCACAGTAACGACCAGGTGAACGATAGATAATAACAAATAAAACTGGTTTTTGGGACTTCCAATTTGGATGGACAAGACTAAGAGTCAAGCTTTCAAATGAATTAAAGCTCTGTCTGGGTTTTTGATTAATTAATAAGCTGGAATGGAAGATTGCTGCTAATCCTCCGCCCCGGCCCGTGCTACGAGCATTCTGACAGTTAGTGTGACTCGGGGGTGTTGACTAATTTAAACTAACATATTCATCCTGCTGTAACCAGGTTTCTGTAAGGCAGAATAAATCAATATGTTGATCAATTATTATATCATTTACCAACAGGGACTTAGAAGAGAGAGACCTAATGTTTAATAGACCACATTTAACTGTTTTAGTCTGTGGTGCAGTTGAAGGTGCTATATTATTTTTTCTTTTTGAATTTTTATGCTTAAATAGATTTTTGCTGGTTGTTGGTGGTCTGGGAGCAGGCACCGTCTCTACGGGGATGGGGTAATGAGGGGATGGCAGGGGGAGAGAAGCTGCAGAGAGGTGTGTAAGACTACAACTCTGCTTCCTGGTCCCAACCCTGGATAGTCACGGTTTGGAGGATTTAAGAAAATTGGCCAGATTTCTAGAAATGAGAGCTGCTCCATCCAAAGTGGGATGGATGCCGTCTCTCCTAACAAGACCAGGTTTTCCCCAGAAGCTTTGCCAATTATCTATGAAGCCCACCTCATTTTTCTGTGCTAGTCACAGTTTGTCCATCACGAACACCATGTCACAGTTTGTCCATCACGAACACCATGTTCGAGCACAAGGTTGTCCATAAGTGCACGTGGCACCAGGACACCCTGAGCCGGAGGTCGATGATCGACTTTGTAGTCATATCCTCTGACCTTCGGCCACGTGTCTCAGACACTCGAGTGAAGAGAGGGGCAGAGCTGTCGACTGATCACCACCTGGTGGTGGGTTGGATCCGCTGGGAGGGTAGGAAGCCGGTCAGACCTGGCACGCCCAAACGTATCGTGAGAGTCTGCTGGGAATGACTGGTGGAACCCTCTGTCAGCGAGGTCTTCAACTCCCACCTCCGGGAGAGCTTCTCCCAGATCCCGGGGGAGGTTGGAGGCATGGAGTCCGAGTGGACCATGTTCTCCACCTCCATTGTCGATGCGGCTGCTCGTAGCTGTGGTCGCAAGGTCTCTGGTGCCTGTCGCGGCGGCAATCCCCGAACTCGGTGGTGGACACCGGAAGTAAGGGATGCCATCAAGCTGAAGAAGGAGTCCTACTTATCCTTGTTGGTAGGTGGGACCCCAGAGGCAGCTGACAGGTACCGGCAGGCCAAGCGTTCCACAGCCCGTGCGGTCTCAGAGGCAAAAACTCGGGTCTGGGAAGAGTTCGGGGAGGCTATGGAGGAGGACTATCGGTCGGCCTCAAAGAGATTCTGGCAAACCGTCCGAGGCCTCAGGAGGCGGAAGCAGCTCTCCACCAGTACTGTTTACGGTGCGGGTGGGGAGCTGTTGACCCTGACTGGGGATGTTGTCGGGCGGTGGAAGGAGTACTTCGAGGATCTCCTCAATCCCATCGTCACGTCTTCCGAAGAGGAAGCAGAGACTGGGGACTCAGAGGCGGACCCATCCATTACCCAGGCTGAAGTCACCGAGGTGGTTAGAAAGCTCCTCGGTGGCAAGGCTCCTGGGGTGGATGAAATCCGTCCTGAGTACCTTAAGTCTCTGGATGCTGTGGGACTGTCTTGGCTGACACGCCTCTGCAACATCGCGTGGCGATCGGGGACAGTGCCTCTGGATTGGCAGACCGGGGTGGTGGTCCCTCTGTTTAAGAAGGGGGATCGGAGGGTGTGTTCCAACTATAGGGGGATCACACTCCTCAGCCTCCCCGGTAAGGTCTATTCCAGAGGAATGGAGAGGAGAATTCGACCGATGGTCGAACCTCAGATTCAGGAGGAGCAGTGTGGTTTTCGTCCTGGTCGCGGCACACTGGACCAGCTCTACACGCTCCATTGGGTGCTTGAGGGTTCATGGGATGGGAGTTTGCCCAACCAGTCCACATGTGTTTTCTGGATCTGGCGAAGGCGTTCGACCATGTCCCTCGGGGCACCCTGTGGGGAGTGCTCCAGGAGTACGGGGTCCGGGGTCCTTTGTTAAGGGCTATCCAGTCCCTGTACGACCGCAGCAGGAGCTTGGTTTCGCATTGCCGGTAGTAAGTCAAACCTGTTTCCAGTGCACATTGGCCTCCGCCAGGGCTGCCCTTTGTCACCGGTTCTGTTCATTATTTTTATGGACAGAATTTCTAGGCGCAGCCAGGGTGTAGAGGGGGTCTGGTTTGGGAACCACAGAATCTCGTCTCTGCTCTTTGCGGATGATGTGGTTCTGTTGGCTTCGTCAAATCAGGACCTTCAGCGTGCGCTGGGGCGGTTTGCAGCCAAGTGTGAGGCGTCCGGGATGAAAATCAGCACCTCCAAATCCGAGGCCATGGTTCTCGACCGGAAAAAGGTGCTTTGCTCTCTTCAGGTCGGTGGAGTGTCCTTGCCTCAAGTGGAGGAGTTTAAGTATCTCGGGGTCTTGTTCACGAGTGAGGGATGGATGGAGCGTGAGATCGATAGACGGATCGGTGCAGCATCTGCAGTGATGCGTTCGCTGTATCGGACCATCGTGGTGAAGAGAGAGCTGAGTAGGGGGGCAAAGCTCTCGATTTACCGATCGATCTACGTTCCGATCCTCACTTATGGTCATGAGATTTGGCTCATGACCGAAAGACCGATATTGCGAGTACAAGTGGCCGAGATGAGTTTCCTCCGCAAGGTGGCTGGGCGCTCCCTTAGAGATAGGGTGATGAGCTCGGTCACTCGGGAGGAGTTCGGAGTCGAGCCGCTGCTCCTCCACGTCGAAAGGAGTCAGTTGAGGTGGCTCGGGCATCTTTTCCGGATGCCCCCTGGACGCCTCGCTGGAGAGGTGTTCCGGGCACGTCCCACTGGGAGGAGGCCCCGGGGAAGACCCAAGACACGCTGGAGGGACTACATCTCTCGGCTGGCTTGGGAACGCCTTGGGGTTCCCCCAGAGGAGCTGGGGGAGGTGTGTGTGGATCGGGAGGTCTGGGCGGGTTTGCTTGAGCTACTGCCCCCGCGACCCGACTCCGGATAAAGCTGAAGAAAATGAATGGATGGATGGATGGATGCATTTAGAGTGCAAATTTGGTTCCATTTAGAGTGTAAATTTGGTTCTATACATTTGGTACCATTGCACTCTGCACACGTGCACACACACACACACACATATGCATGCGTGCACACGTGCTCACACACACATATATGCACACATGCACACACACACACACACACACAAAACGCGTGCATGCACACACAAAACAAATCCACTGTGCTGTCTGGAGGCTGTTAGCAGGAAGAAATAATGAAAAGCTGGACTCATTTCTGACATGACTTTTTTTTCACTGCACTGAGGATGTACACAGTCTTTTCTTGGTAGTACATGTGTGCAAAAGTGGGGGACAACATGATGATTTCATTGAGCTAACTGACTCTCTTAATTCTTGTAACACACACACGCACACATGCATGCACACACACACACACACACACACACACACACACAAAATCCACTCCACTGCAAGCCATCTGGATGCATGAAGAGCTGTTCACATGAAAAGCTGACATGGTTTTTGGCTGGACTGAGGAACCACACAAAGTCTTTTTTCTCTCTTTTTTTATGGACGTCTGAAGTCAGTGCACAGCATCACTGGACTACACGTCACAGTTTGGACTTTAGCAGCAGTGGAACACCAAAATGTAAGTCCCTTTTCTGTTGTTTATGAATTAATAAAATATCTATTTTCAAGGATCTATTTTAGCCATTATATAAAACAAATAATGAATGTTTTTACATTCTTTCAATGGTATGAATATTTCATGAAGTGAAAGTTGGAACATACCATTCAATGAGGCCTCGTTGAATGGTATGTTCCAGCTTTCACCTCATGAAATATTCGTACCATTGAACTCATAAACATTCATTATTTGTATAATATTTACTCCATGCATGAATGGTTTTAATTTTTTAAACAGTCTGAACTGAATGAATGATGATGTGAGGACTGAGCTTTAGCTGCTGGTTAGCACTCGGTCCATTATTTTGGTGACTGAGCGCAACACAGCTTTTACAAATATGTGAATGCACTACTTCACTTTAAATATGCAATAAGTCTATTTCAGATCATCAGCCTTCCTGCTAGCTCTGCCACAGGAAAAACACCTCTGTTGGAAGCCTTAAGGACAAGTTGGAACATGTCCAGCTGTTAAACAATTTCTCATATACTCACTCCACTGAAACCCATCAAAAGCCGCCTGGATTTTACAAATGGTTATCAACACGGAGGTGTTTTTCCTGTGCCGCCGCACCGCGCCGGCTGCGTCCGGATAAAATGCTGAAACCGACTTCTTCTGAAACTTTTCTGTTCTCTCACGACGTCCTGGATCAATAGAGCCTGAAATGTGGAGGTTTTCAGCTTGAAACAGGCTGACGACGGCGCCTGGGAGCGCTGCGCGACGTCTCGCACCGTGGGAAGTCCTTAAAGCGACAGTATCACCTCAAAATCTCTCATCAGCTGTTAAAATTTTCACCGAAAACCAGCTTAATTTTTCGAACCGAGTCCACTTCGATGTGCCTTACAGGTTTAGAAAAAATTTTGATCAAACAAAGCGCCAGTCTCTCAGCAACTTCTCAGACAAAGGAATTCCGATGAGGGGCTGGACGACTCCTCCCACAAGGAGTGCTCACAGGCGAATGACGTCACCGACAGGCGTGGAAAAACTCATGCATGCGCACGAGGGTTCAAGCATGTCTGACGTAAAAACATATGAATGAAATCCATATAGTTTTTGAAAAAAATTAAAAGGACCTATACTTTATTGACAGCCCTCGTATATGGCCTTTTGGCAGCCCAATCGACAGAAATATGTTGTAGCGATGGAGAACTTATCCCCTGTTTGATAACATCCTCTACATCAAGAATGAGGTGCATTTTGTCTCCTTTGTAATTGTCCAACTCTTGCATGTATTCTTCCCATCATCTCTGGATGTCCTGCTCAATGAACAACATGGTTGTGTATTTACCCTTTATGCATTCACTTCCCTTTTGTCTTTTCTTTTGACCACTCTTCTCTTTGATCTTACACATTTCTGGAATTTTATGTTCATCTTGCACCTTTTTCTATATCTTCACCTTTCTGATCCCACCATTCTTCTTTAGCATTCTTGAATCTTTTTTTAATTTTATCATTCTAGTATTCAGTGAGCTTACTTTTTTCTGTCCAGTAGTTGGTGTTTAGTTTTCCTCTCCTCTATGCTGTTGGTCACAGTTATTATATTGGCCTCTGCAAGAATGTTTTTCAGATTTTTTTCAAGTGTTTGCCATGTTTGTAATATTTTCATTTATTGGTAGAACCTCAAATCTGTTCTGAACTTCAACACTGTACTTCATCTTCCACATCATATTTGATATTGCATGTTTTTTCTTTAGTTTGATCTGTATCGACATCAGTTCTGGGTTGTGATCTGATCCTGTGTCTGCTCTAGGATAGGCCGTTATCACATATTACATATTATAACAAAAGTAAGCCAGCCCTTATGAGATAAAAGAAAAAGTCAGGCTGATAAATCATAAACAAGCTGATTGTAATTAGTTCAGCTCTTCAGGCAGGTTGACAAGCTAATTATTGAGATCACCTGTTTTAGGTGCACAGGTAGAAGTAACACATGAAAGGGCTTTTACTTTCTGAAGCCAGAGTTTTACACCTCTGCAGAAAATATTGTTCAATTTGAGTCTATGAGTACATATCACTCAAAGTCATGATTCATGTGTATGATATATGGTTGTTGTTCTTTATTTTTGTTGTAATATGTGAATGAGTTGTTATTAAATAGAGTTGATGGCAATTATATGGCTCTTGTTCTTTATTTTTGTTGCAATATGTGATAAATATCTTCAGAGTTGGGGCTGATACCGACACATCGGGTCGTGATACATGAACAGCCATGTGATATGGTATACTTACATTACAACTAATTTAAGACTCATTAACTGATTCCACCTGCTCAAAGTGATATTAATCAGTGAAATCACCTGGTGGAGTCAGTGGCTGCAAAGAAAACCTGCACCCTCTTGGCCCTTTCTGGAACAACTTGCCCAGCCCTGATTTAGACTGTGAGGGAGAGAAGGAAAGACTTATTTCTCTGCAGCTCTATGTCTGATTTGTATAAATCTTTCTAATACAAAGCACAAGAGTACAAAGTTAACTTATATAGTCTTGGAGCACCCTGCTCAGAGTGCCGCTCTCATTGGACCGACATCTCTGCTATTATGGAATTGTGGGATAGCTCGCGCCCACAGATTGAGCTCGCTGGACTACTTTCGCCACCCTGCTCAGCGTGCTGCTCTCGTTGGAGCAACAACACACAGAATGTGTCTCTTCCCAGATAGATCTCTTTCTGTGCAGCTTCTTGTTATGAGTTTAACACAAAGTTAACACCCAAGTCTTTCATCACCAACTGTAAATGGTCATCAAAACATTCCAATGGTATCTTTCTGAACTCTTCAGCATCAAACTCCATCGTGTCAATCTTCATAATGTGCTTGAGCAATGAAGTGAACTTGCTCATAAACATTAAGTTTCTTAAATATTTATTACAGCCACTAACTTCAGTTATCTTTATAATTTTATTACTGGTAAGTTTTAGATGAGCTATACTCATGATCTCACAGGAATATATCACAATTATCTTGGAAATACTTTTTGCTCAAGAATTCATCAAGCACGTCGGCCGCGGGCGTGTATTAACACAGAATACCCAGAAACTGGAAATTTGTTCAGACATAACAAGAGTGTCCACTTTTAGCTTGTCATAAGCTAATCTAGTGGCGCTCACGAGAGTGAGGTCCAGGAGCTCAGGGGCGGCGCAATTTATGGCTAAATAAATGTCTGTTTCCAGTGACAGTCCAACACTGGTGCAGGCTTCAGTGATCAGCTCCAGAGGCTGCTCGGGTCATTTGTAACATAAGGTCAGTGCTCCTGTGTCACACAGGATAACCAGTGGAGCCCCAGAACAAACATATTAACAGTATCCACCCTTATTGTGCATTTAAAAATCTAAATCTCTACACACGTCTCCTCTTTGGGAAAATTTCATGAAAAGCTGTTTTGACAAAGCTTTGAGCAAATGACAATGGGGTTTAATGAGTTGGCTGACATCGCAAGGTTAAAGGATAAAAGAAGATGAAAGTTTCCCACTCATGCACTGTTAATGTTACAAATGTGTTAGGGTTCTGTGAAAAATGCAGCGCTCAATGCACAATACAATTACTGCATCAGACTTTCATACCCATTTCAACACAACTCCAACCCTACATACCTGAATTTAACCGAACATTAATCAAGACACCCAAACAGAAATTCTTTTTTAAAGGTGTCTTTAGGAAGCTCTGTGCAGAAACGCTTTGAATTGTGCCTCCATGTTTCACATTGTATGACCTCATCAAGGTTGTGTGAATTCAGTTTCCATTCTCACAGTGAATACACAGCAGTGTCCCTCACCCCAGCTTTTGTTGAAGTGTTCATCATTCTCATCATCTCCTTTTGTAATTCGAGGGTCATTGTGATGATCTGTTGAAGAAGGTCATGGGTCAGGATGTTTCTTTTAAATGTGAGAGTGAAAACTGAATATGGAAGAACTGAGGTGACTCACTAATAATTCTATAACACATCATACTAACAACAAAGGAAGCAGAAAAACTTGCACAACACTAATTATTAACTGTCAACTCTAAATAAAAATGGGACAAATACAAAGAGCATGTGTAACACACAGCTGAAAGGACACTGTAGTTCTAAAGTGTTAAGTACTTGTTTACCAAAATGACTTTGTCCAATAAATTAAGTTTTCCTGGAGATATTCTGCCACAAGCACAGCAACGTCACCAAAGGCACAGCGATGAGAAACCCTGTCAAAGCCTGAATAAAACAAAACAGGATAGTGTCAAAATCATTATGTTGTAAAATGTGAGAATGTAAGAGATCAAATTTAGAGCTCGACCAATATAGATTTTTTTGGAGGGCCTGTACAATACAGATATTAAGGAGTAAAAATTTGATACCAATGTATGGACCTATGGTTTAGAGGTTAGCACCGTTGCCTCACGGCAAGAAGGTCATGGGATCAATTCCGACTTGTGGCCTTTCTCTGTGGAGTTTGCATGTTCTCTCCGTGTGTGTGTGGGTTCCCACCGAGTCCTCCCACATCCAAAGACATGCAGGTTAGGTGGATTGGAAACTCTGAATTGCCTGTAGGTGTGCGTGTGGGTGTGAATGTGTGTGTTTGTCTACATGTGGCCCTGTGACAGACTGGAGTCCTGTCCAGGGGGTTCACCAGCTCACGCCCTATGACTGCTGAGATAGGCTCTGCCCCGTCCCTTAACTGGAATAAGCTGTCGAAGACAAGTGACTGAGTGAGTGAATGAGTGAATGTGTGTATGTATCTATATAAACAAATGCTAATATTTCCTAACATTTCATTGTCAAACACTTATGACACAGAAAGGCAACTGAGGTGCGACGTTTTCGAGCTTAAACATAAACTTTATAAGATAACTATAAATGCAACCAACAACGCAGGGATGGTGGCCATCTGGTAGTGTATTTGGTTTCAGTGCGGAAGGTTCCCGGTTCGAACCCCACCTCTGCCACATTTCACCATATAATCTGGAGTTGCATCTGGCATAAAACTTCTGCCAATTCAACATGAAGATCCATGTTAGATCTGCTGTGGTGACCGCGAGTGAAAACAAGGGAGCAGCTGAAGCTGAATATAACCAACAACCTATGTCACAGTGTCCTCATGCTGCCTTCACTTGGACTGGCAGTCACTGTGTCACATCACTCAACATTTGGATAGGACAGACTTTCATCTATTTTGGCCTAGCCTAGCCCGGTGGAATAGCGACCACTTGTCAGTGTCACTGTAAAATGCCCAGTCTGATTGAAAATTAATGACAGCTGACTGCTTTGCCTCTTTCTCTAGTAACTAATACAACTATGTGCAATATGTGCAATCTAATTTCCTCTGTGCATTATCTAGAATATATATTTATTTATTTAAATAGCTTGTACATATCTTCATTTATTTATATACTCACATTTTCACTTGGTCTTATTCATGAGTCATATAGGTAATAGCTTCTTTTTATCTTTTCTTATTCTCAAACTCAGTTGCAGAGCAGCACCCCTAATCTTATTGAAAGTGTATAATGACAAATAAAGCTGCTATTCTATTCTAAAGCGACCAAGGGGTGATGGGGTCCCAGCCATGGTTGAGAGCATTGTAAACAATGCCATTGGAGCACACTCTGCAGTACAAACTCCACAGTGACACTATATTTCCAACAACCAAAGTGTGTTTTTTTTTTCTGTATTGATTTTTTATAAAATATACATTTTCATATTGTCAAAAAGGCAGTATGGTGGCTTAGATGTTAGCACTGTGGCCTCACAACAAGAAGGTCATAAGATCGCTTCCCACCTGGGCCTTTCTGTGTGGAGTTTATAGGTTCGTGTGGGTACCCTGCAGGCACTCTGGCTTTTTCCCACTTCCGAAGACACTGTATTAGGTGAACTGGATAATTTAAATGGACTGTAGGTGTTTGGATGAGTTTGTTTGTTGTGGCCCAGCAATCGAGCCTTTATATACCAACTTGTCAGGCTCTAGTCAAATGTCAAATGTTAATGTACAGTTGCATGTATATTACAGGATTTTATCTAATTAAAGGCATCATACAGTCCCCTTCCAAAAATATTGGAATGAAGAGGTCAACTTAATTTGTTTTTGATTTACACTTGTGACATTTGAGTTTGAGATCAAAAGATCAGTATGAGAAGACACCTTAGAATGTCAGATTGTAATTTCCTGGTACGAGTATCTCAATGTGTTAAACAACATAGAACATAGCATTTTTTTTTTTAATCAAGTCACTCAGTTGTTGTTTTCCATGATAAAAACCAATCAATTGGTTTTGTCATTCCAACACCTTCAGAGAGGCTCCCACAGTCCCACAAATCTGTGTCTGTGCATGCAGAAATACTTTAAGAGGAAAATCTTTGCCTGAAACTTTTCAGACTGCTGTACCTTGCATGGTCACTTCATAAGGTACACCTTCCTAGTTGGTTTTCATTGTAATACCTAGATTCAACAAAGCAACAGAAGAAATCAAGACTCAGACCAGACAACACTTTTCACAGTACCCAATGAAGTGGGCAGTGAATACATGTCACACAAATCCTCATGAGAGAAAGAAAAACAAAGAGAGAGAGAGAGAGAGAGAGAGAGGGAGAGAGAGAGAGGGGAAAAAGAAAGAAAGAAAGAGACATACTTTATTCATAAGTGTTAGGCATTCAGTAGCTTCTCAACACAAACACAAACAGGTGTCAGAGTGATGCAGACTCATGCTGAAAAGTCCATTTTAAACATGAATAAATGTTGAAGTATCTGCAGTTGAATTATCAGTGGAACTCTATAGGTATAAGTAAAGCTTTAACTGCAGATACAGGGGAGAAATAAGTATTTGATCCACTGTCAATTTTGCAAGTTTTCCCACCTATAAAGAATGGAGAGGTCTGTAATTTTTATTGTCGGTACACTTCAACTGTGAGAGACAGAATCTAAAAACAAAACCAACAAAATCACACTGTATAATTTTTAAATAATTAATTTGCATTTTATTGCATGAGATAATTATTTGATCCACAAGGAAAACAGACCTTAACATTTGGTACAGAAACATTTTTTTTTGCCATTACAGAGGTCAGATGTTTCCTGTAGTTCTTGAACAAGTTTTCACACTGCAGCAGGGATTTTGGTCCACTCCTCCATACAGATCTTCTCCAGATCTTTCAGGTTTGGAGTTTCAGCTCCCTCCAAAGGTTTTCTGTTGAGTTCAGGTCTGGAGACTGGCCAGGCCACTCCAGGACCTTGAAATGCTTCTTACAGAGCCCCTCCTTAGTTGCCCTGGCTGTGTGTTTGGGGTCATTGTCATGCTGGAAGATCCAGCCATGACCCATCTTCAATGTTCTTACTGAGGGAAGGAGTTTGTTTGCCAAAATTTCACAATACATGACCCCATCCATCCTCCCTTCAATACGGTACAGTCGTCCTGTCCCCTTTGCAGAAGAGCACCCCCACAGTATGATGTTTCCACCCCCATGCTTCACAGTTGGGATGGTTTTCTTGGGGTTGTTCTCATCCTCTAAACATGGTAAGTGGAGTTGATTCCAAAAAGCTCTATTCTGGTCTCATCTGACCACATGGATCATCCAGATGGTCACTGGTGAACTTGAAACAGGCCTGGACATGTGCTGGCTTGAGCAGGGGGACCTTGCTGCCCTGCAGGATGTTAAACCATGACAGCATCATGTGTTACTAATATAATCTTTGTGACTGTGGTCCCAGCTCTCTTCAGGTCATTGACCAGGTCCTCCTGTGTAGTTCTGAGTTTTCTCAGAATTATCCTTACCCCACAAAGTGAGATCTTGCATGGAATCCCAGACAGAGGGAGACTGACAGTCATCTTGTGTTTCTTCCACTTTCTAATAAATAATCATAACAGTTGTCTTCTACCAAGCTGCTTGCCTGTTGTCCAGCCCAGCCTTGTGCAGGTCTACAGTTTTGTCCTTGATATCCTTAAACAGCTCTTTGGTCTTGGCCATGGTGGACCGATTGGAGTGTGATTGATTGAGTGTGTGAACAGGTGTCTTTTATACAGGTAACAAGTTCAAACAGGTGCAGTTAATAAAGGTAAAGAGTGTAGAATAAGAGGGCTTCTAAAAGACAAAGTAACAGGTCTGTGAGAGACAGAATTCTTGCTGGTTGGTAGGTGATCAAATACTTATTTCATGCAATAAAATCCAAATTAATTATTTAAAAATCATACAGTGTGATTTTCTGGATTTTTGTAGGTTCTGTCTCTCACAGTTGAAGTGTACCTATGATAAAAATTACAGACCTCGCCATTCTTTGTAGATTGGAAAACCTGCAAAATTGACAGGGGGTCAAATACTTATTTCCCAAACTGTATACCTGTGTACATAATGGTGTCAACAACCTCTTGGTTTTTCACATGCCCAGTGTATTTGTAGAGGGAGATGGCATGTATCTGTGCTTCAGTTTTAGCCCCATTTTGCAATGGTAAATGGACTGTATTTATATTGCGCTTTTCCATCTGCATCAGACGCTCAAAGTGCTTTACAAATAATGATCACATTCACCCCGATGTGAGGGTGCTGCCATACAAGGTACTCACAACACACCGAGAGCAACTAGGGGATTAAGGACCTTGCCCTTAATGATGTTCCGATTTGAACAGAGAATCCTCTGATCTCTGTTGGGAAAGTGTAGTGACACGGACCCACAACAGGGGGCGCAAATGAACGGTCAATAGATGAGCCAAAATATAACAATTTAATGTTGTGAATGTGCACAACGAACATACAGACAATCTCAGAATATCATAACAGTCAATACACAAAGGTGACGTGTGGGCAGGCTCGAGGATAGAAGACGTCTGTCCTGAGAAGAGCCGGAACCACACGATTTCCGCTGCCCCAGAACCTGGTGAATACTGGAGCTGCCAAGTCCCGAATTCCCAGGTGATCACCGTCCCCGACTGTCGGATCTGGTACTGCTGGCGAAGAACAAAGACAGTCAAGTGTGGGTGTGTGTACACCCAGTAACAACAACGGTGGGAATGCCACCTCCACCTCTCACTCAATAACTTGCAGAGTACTGAAGATTCCTCAGGGAAAAGAGTGCCTTCAACGCTCTCTCAGCTTCCACTGACAGCGGTACCGGTACTCCTGCAAACACAATATACAAACAATATTGCAAAACGGCTGAGGATATTACCTCCAATGAAGTATGATATCTCTGCAACGAGGTGGAGATGACGTCTGGTCTTTATGGAGTGAGATGATGTTGAGTAGATGGGTGACAGCTGTCAAGAGGTAATGAGCGACAGCTGTCACCCCCGGCTGTGTCCATGGCGGCAGCGCCCTCTCGTGCCTGAAGCCCGCACTTCAGGCAGGGCGCCCACTGGTGGTGGGCCAGCAGTACCTCCTCTTCTGGCAGCCCACACACAACAGGACCCCCCCCTCAACGGGCGCCTCCTGGCGCCCGACCCGGCTTGTTGGGGTGTCGACGGTAGAAGTCGGCCAGGAGGGCCGGATCCAGGATGAAGCTCCTCTTCACCCAGGAGCGTTCTTCGGGTCCATACCCCTCCCAGTCCACCAAGTACTGGAACCCCCGACCCATCCGACGGACGTCCAGGAGCCGGCGCACCGTCCAAGCCGGCCCCCCGTCGATGATCCGAGCAGGAGGGGGCGCCTGTCCGGGAGCACAGAGGGGTGAGGTGTGATGAGGTTTGATACGTGACACGTGGAAAACCGGATGGATCCGCAGTGAAGCCGGGAGTTGGAGCTTCACTGCGGCAGGACTGAGGACTTTGAGGATCTTGAAGGGGCCAATGTACCTGATCTGAAGTTTCGGGGAGTCCACCTGGAGGGGGATGTCCTTCGTGGAAAGCCACACCTCCTGCCCGGGCTGGTAAGCAGGGGCCGGGGATCGCCGGCGGTCTGCATGGGTCTTCGCCCTCGTCCGGGCCTTCAACAAGGCAGAGCGGGCAGAGCGCCACACCCGACGGCACTTCCGCAGGTGAGCCTGGACCGAGGGCACACCGACCTCTCCCTCCACCACGGGAAACAACGGGGGCTGATACCCCAAACACACCTCAAATGGGGAGAGGCCGGTGGCCGAAGACACCTGGCTGTTATGCGCATACTCGATCCAGGCCAGATGGTTACTCCAGGCCGTCGGGTGCGCGGATGTGACGCAGCGGAGGGTCTGTTCCAGTTCCTGGTTGACCCGCTCTGCCTGTCCGTTCGTCTGTGGATGGTACCCGGACGAGAGGCTCACGGTGGCCCCCAGCTCCCTGCAGAAGCTCCTCCAGACGTGTGAGGAGAACTGGGGACCACGATCTGAGACGACGTCGGAGGGTATCCCATGCAGACGGACAACGTGGTGGACCAGGAAGTCTGCTGTCTCCTGGGCTGTTGGGAGCTTCGGGAGGGCCACGAAGTGGGCCGCCTTGGAGAAACGGTCCACTATCGTGAAGATGGTGGTGTTGCCCTGGGACGGCGGGAGGCCCGTGACGAAATCCAGGCCGATGTGGGACCAGGGGCGATGAGGCACCGGCAGCGGCTGGAGGAGTCCTTGGGCCTTAGTGTGTACCGCCTTGCCCCTGGCACAGGTGGTGCAGGCCTGGATATATTCCCGGACGTCTGCCTCCATAGACGCCCACCAGAAGCGCTGCCGGACAACTGCCACGGTCCTTCGCACCCCTGGATGACAGGAGAGCTTGGAACCGTGACAGAAGTCCAAGACTGCAGCTCTGGCCTCTGGTGGGATGTACAGACGGTTCTTCGGACCTGTTCCTGGGTCCGGGCTCTGTGCCAGGGCCTCCCGGACGGTCTTCTCCACGTCCCAGGTGAGGGTGGCCACGATAGTGGACTCGGGCAGGATGGGCTCCGGTGGATCCGACAGTGCAGTTTTGACCTCCTCTTCGTGTACCCGGGACAAGGCATCCGACCTCTGGTTCTTGGTCCCGGGGCGATAGGTGATCCGGAAGTCAAAACGCCCGAAGAACAGTGACCAGCGGGCTTGCCTGGGGTTCAGCCGCTTGGCGGTCCTGATATACTCCAGGTTCCGATGGTCAGTGAAAACCGTGAACGGCACAGACGCTCCCTCCAACAGGTGTCTCCACTCCTCAAGAGCCTCTTTCACCGCAAGGAGTTCTCGATTGCCGACGTCATAGTTCCGTTCAGCCGGGGTCAACCTGCGTGAAAAGTAGGCACACGGGTGAAGAACCTTATCGGTCTCTCCGCTCTGGGACAGCACGGCTCCTATCCCTGAGTCAGAGGCGTCCACTTCAACCATGAACTGGCGGCTAGGGTCGGGCTGCACCAAAACTGGCGCAGTAGAGAACCGTCGTTTCAACTCCTTGAACGTGGCTTCGCACCGATCCGACCAGGTGAAGGTGACTTTTGGAGAGGTCAGGGCTGTCAGGGGGCTAACTACCTGACTGTAGCCCTTAATGAACCTCCTATAGAAATTAGCGAAACTGAGGAACTGTTGCAGCTTCCTACGGCTTGTTGGTTGGGGCCAATCTCTCACCGCCGCAACCTTGGCCGGATCAGGGGCGACGGAGTTGGAGGAGATTATAAACCCCAGGAAGGACAAAGACGTGCAGTGAAACTCACACTTCTCGCCTTTCACAAACAGTCGGTTCTCTAACAACCGCTGCAGGACCTGACGTACATGCTGGACATGGGTCTCAGGATCCGGAGAAAAGATGAGAATATCGTCCAGATATACGAAGACGAATCGGTGCAGGAAGTCCCGCAAGATGTCGTTAACCAAGGCTTGGAACGTCGCGGGGGCGTTGGTGAGGCCGAACGGCATGACCAGGTACTCAAAGTGACCTAATGGGGTGTTAAATGCCGTCTTCCATTCGTCTCCCTTCCGGATCCGAACCAGGTGATACGCATTTCTAAGATCCAGCTTAGTAAAGATTTTGGCTCCATGCAGGGGGGTGAACACGGAATCTAACAATGGCAACGGGTATCGGTTGCGAACCGTAATCTCATTCAGCCCCCTGTAATCAATACATGGACGAAGTCCGCCATCTTTCTTGCCCACAAAAAAGAAACCTGCCCCCATCGGGGAGGTGGAGTTCCGGATCAGCCCGGCAGCTAATGAGTCCCGGATGTAGGTCTCCATTTATTCGCGCTCAGGTCGTGAGAGGTTGTACAGCCTGCTGGACGGGAACTCAGCGCCTGGAACCAAATCAATGGCACAATCGTACGGACGGTGCGGGGGAAGGGTGAGTGCCAGATCCTTGCTGAAGACGTCAGCAAGATCGTGGTACTCAACCGGCACTGCCGTCAGATTGGGAGGGACTTTGACCTCCTCCTTAGCCTGTGAACCGGGAGGAACCGAGGATCCTAAACACCCCCGATGGCAGGTTTCGCTCCACTGAACCACCACCCCAGACGGCCAATCAATCCGGGGAATGTGCTTCAACATCCATGGGATGCCCAAAATCACGCGGGAGGTAGAAGGAGTTACAAAAAACTCAATCTCCTCCCGATGGTTTCCAGACACCACCAGAGTTACTGGTTGTGTCTTGTGTGTGAGTAAAGGGAGGAGGGTGCCATCTAGTGCCCGCACCTGCAATGGCGAAGGAAGCACCACCAGAGGGAGCCCTACCTCCCTTGCCCATCTGCTGTCTAGCAGATTCCCTTCTGACCCCGTGTCCACCAGTGCTCGGGCTTGAAGGGTTAAATCCCCGCTCAGGATTGTGACTGGGAGTCGTGTGGCAATTTGTGTGTGTCTCACTTGAATGTTTTGACCCCCCCTTAGCCCAGTCTCTAAGGGCGAGTGTTGTCGTTTTGGCCGTTTGGGGCAGTTTCTCTGTGTGTGCTCAGTTGAGCTGCAGAGAAAACACTCTCCACGGATCAGCCTCCCCATCTTGGCCCTGTGCGTTTCCCTAACAACGTCAGCAGGGGGAGCTGTTGCCCCACAAAGCGCTGCGGCTGTGGAGCGTGGGGAGGGCGGCCCCTTTTCGAACCCGGAAGGGAGAGGGGCGGCGCGTATCCGGTCACGTCCTTCGCCTCGCTCCCGACGGCGTTCCTCCAACCAATTGCCTAACCGTATAACGAGATCGATAAGCCCATCTAAATCCCGCGGTTCCTCCTTAGCTACCAGCTGCTCCTTCAGAACCAACGACAGTCCGTTTATGAAGGCGGTGCGGAGCGCAACGTTATTCCAGCCGGACCTCGCAGCCGCAATGCGGAAGTTGACTGCATAAGCGGCTGCGCTCTCGCGTCCCTGTCTCATTGACAGCAGCACTGTTGAAGCGGTCTCTCCTCTGTTAGGGTGATCAAACACTGTTCTGAACTCCCCCACAAACCCAGTGTATGCTGATAGCAACCGTGAGTTCTGTTCCCAGAGCGCCGTAGCCCAGGCGCGTGCTTTACCCCGAAGCAGAGCAATCACATAAGCTATTTTACTAGCATCTGACGCGTACATGACGGGACGTTGTGCGAAGACGAGCGAACACTGCATAAGAAAGTCCGCGCACGTCTCCACACAACCTCCGTACGGCTCAGGAGGGCTTATGTATGCTTCAGGGGATGGTGGGAGGGGTTGTTGAACCACCACTGGAACGTTTATATCCTGCACAGGGTCGGCAGGAGGACAAGCTGCAGCAGCGCCCTGAGCGCTCGCCGCCATCTGTGCGGAGAGAGCCTCCACCCTGCGGTTCAGGAGGGTGTTTTGCTCAGTCATTTGATCCAACCGAGCCGTAAAGGCAGTGAGAATGTGCTGCAGCTCACCAATCACGTCTCCTGCAGACGCCTGCGCTCCCTGCTCTCCCATTGGTCGTTCAACAGCCGGGTGACGCCCCTCGGAGTCCATGACGCTGGCCGAGATATCCTGTTGGGAAAGTGTAGTGACACGGACCCACAACAGGGGGCGCAAATGAACGGTCAATAGATGAGCCAAAATATAACAATTTAATGTTGTGAATGTGCACAACGAACATACAATCTCAGAATATCATAACAGTCAATACACAAAGGTGACGTGTGGGCAGGCTCGAGGATAGAAGACGTCTGTCCTGAGAAGAGCCGGAACCACACGATTTCCGCCGCCCCAGAACCTGGTGAATACTGGAGCCGCCAAGTCCCGAATTCCCAGGTGATCACCGTCCCCGACTGTCGGATCTGGTACTGCTGGCGAAGAACAAAGACAGTCAAGTGTGGGTGTGTGTACACCCAGTAACAACAACGGTGGGAATGCCACCTCCACCTCTCACTCAATAACTTGCAGAGTACTGAAGATTCCTCAGGGAAAAGAGTGCCTTCAACGCTCTCTCAGCTTCCACTGACAGCGGTACCGGTACTCCTGCAAACACAATATACAAACAATATTGCAAAACGGCTGAGGATATTACCTCCAATGAAGTATGATATCTCGGCAACAAGGTGGAGATGACGTCTGGTCTTTATGGAGTGAGATGATGTTGAGTAGATGGGTGACAGCTGTCAAGAGGTAATGAACGACAGCTGTCACCCCCGGCTGTGTCCATGGCGGCAGCGCCCTCTCGTGCCTGAAGCCCGCACTTCAGGCAGGGCGCCCACTGGTGGTGGGCCAGCAGTACCTCCTCTTCTGGCGGCCCACACACAACAGTCTCAAGCCCAACGCTTTAACCACTACACCATCACCTCTCCTAATATATATTTACTGGACTAACGGGTCCTTGAACATTTTAGTGATTTAAGAAAGGATGTGTTTTTGTCAGAAGTTACAAGTTTTGTCACCGTACCCAGTGAAACTGTGTCAAATCCGGTAAGTCTCTGCATCCAATCCTATGTAAATCAGGGGCGTAGGCAGAAATCATAAAATGGGTGGGCCCAGAAAAAAATCAGACGGGCCCATCCTTTGGGGTTGTAGGTAAGGTGTAGGTATTATAATACACTGTATGAAAAAGTATGCCTCGTTTGGACATGCAAGCAACGTTATCACTTAGCCTACAGCACTGGCAAAGTGAGCATACAGACGCGACACGTCAGACACAAGCAGTGGTGGGCACAGATAACCAAAAAAATAACTTCGATAACAGATAATAAGATAACTTAAAAGTAATAATAATAATAAACCGATAAACCACCCAAAAATGTATCGGAAGTTACAGATAATCGATAAATTCCGGCATTGTCTATGGAACATTTGCAGTTACTAAAGAGCTGAAATTGATTTTTGACAGTCGCTTTCAAAAGCAGTAAACGACCTAAAGAATAAGCAAGAATGTTTGACCATGCTGCCCCCTGCAGGAAGCAGCACAGATAAATCCTGAGAACACCCACGAAATCAACTCTTTACTAATCATAATCATTTTTCTTTCAACATCCTGCCCCTGCTGAAAGCTCTTGTTTACAACAGCGCTCCCACAACAGAGGCACACCAAGACCAACCATAAGACCAGCTCCCTATCAATTTCAACACTCTGGTCAGGCGGAGGTCTTGAAAAATAAAGTCATACTAACTTATGGTTTTTTGAAAATACTGATAGAATAACTCCATTAATGTCAATTCTGTCATTTGTACAAAGTTAAAATATAACATATATCTTTTAATGTTGAATAAGGCACTAATTCTGAGGTTTTGTAACAAACACAGACCGCAAAGCATTCTGGGTAAAAGTGCTAAACAGTGATTGGTTCAGTAATCCATTATGTAAACCAACACGTTAATGTGACGTGTGTCGTGTGTTGGTTTAAAGATAAATGTGCTTTTGTAAAATATTCCATTTTTATTTGTAAAAACAGGCATTTTTACGGAGCCCTGGAAGTGTCATCACAATTGCATGTTTTAAAACTTTTATGATGTTGTAAAACGTGCACTCAATATTAGTAAGTAAGTAAGTAAATTTATTTATATAGTGCCTTTCACAGACATAAGGCCATGTACACACGTTGTCGGGTATTTGTAAAACCGAATATCTTACACTTTCAGTTTGGGGAAAAAACTCCATCCACACTACGTCGTTTAAAAAAAAATTCATCCACATCGAACCGTATAAATGTATTGTAATTAGTCTGCCAAAGCTTTGGGTGGCAGTACTGATTAAAATTCTATCCAATCAGGAGCCTTATTCTCTTGTCGTCACTTCCACAAAAACTAAAAACATGGTGCCAACCTCGTTCATGTGGACCAATAAGGAGTCGGAATTACTTCTATCCGTAGTTTTAGAATACAAAGTTAACAAATATATGCACACAAAAAGCGCCTGGACAATGGACAATACCAACACTTTGAGAGCAGCCATGTACCCAGACGTTTAATACTGCCATGAACACTCCTGGCCAGTAGATGGCAGTAGCGGCCTTGAAAAAAATGTCAAACAAAATTCCAGATAATCCGTGTCTGCTACATTTAAGATGCGTGGAATTTAACAAACGCAAATACACTAACGTCTATAAACCCAGAGAATATATTCATGAGAGTTTTAGGCACTAGAGTTTAATGCTGTTATCTGTGGACCCTGAACAGAGTGTCTGAATTGCATTTGTCCTGTCGTGAACATCTGAGATTACCTTATGCTACCCATAATGCATTGCTGCCTGGCACAGCATGTGCTCACAAAACTTTAAAAATCAGCCCATTACTTTAAAATGAAAACATATATTTGATATTTTCACTTTATAAACTTCAGACATGACAATAATTTTAAATAACTTGTCTAAAATGAGTGGTTAAAATTTGAACCATAAGTTAAACATGTATGCCTCTGGATGACTTGGTGACATTGCGATTATATTAGCATGCGGGTTAAGGAAATGACTTTTTTTTTGGTCACCAGTTGTCCTTTGCTTACAGACGATAGAGTGGTTTCTGTTTGTAGAGGGTAGAACAACATGCCTATTAGGAAACGTAACAGGTAGAGCTCAACAGCTTTAACAGTTTTAAATATGTTTTTCACTGTTCAGCTTAGTTTAGTACGTTATCGGTCTAAAAGTTATCGGACGGTAATTCATCGGAAGATAATTAGTCCGATGATGGTTTTTAAATTTATCTAAAAAGATAATCCGATAATGAAAACATTATCTTCGATAATTATCTGTTATCGGATTATCGGAAGTGTGCCCACCACTGGACACAAGTACTCTTCATGGATAATGCAAGCTGCAGTGCAGCGCCACACACATTCAGCGCAAGTTTGGCAGCCTACTTGGCTCGGCCTAAACCCAAAATGTCAATAAGTATTTAAATAAGGCATTGTTTCAAAAATGAATTCCAAGTTTAATGATGAACACATCTCAGCCAACTGCACAGACGCTGTGTGCACAGTAACACAGACACAAAGTGTCAGACACAAGCACCCCATGGACAAGGCAAGCAGCAACGCAACTCTTAGTCATGTAAAGTCCTTTAAAATAAAAACTCAAAATATATCCGCAACATAAAAACAGGTTGGCTCGGCGGCCAAATTAAAAACCATCAGAATGGACACCAACATGATTCGTGGCAGTTGCAATATAATATTAACAATTAGGCCTATTTAGAAGAAAAAGTAATTAATGGTCACACTTACATTTGATGAATCCTTTTAATGCTATAGCAGGAGACGACGGGGTTTTTGTTGAACTCTCTTATCATGTCATCATAGTCCAATGATTCAGTCAGTTCTCTTCCAAGGGAAAGCACAGAGAGTGCATTCAGTCTGTGAGTCAACATGGATGTTCTGGTGGACGTTTTTATCTGATTAACAGTAGAAAACAGCCGTTCGACAGTGCATGTTGTTATTGGCATTGTGATGAGGGCCCGCAGAAGACTATTTATTTGAGGAAAAATGTGGTCCCTCGTTTATCACAGAAGTTACGTTCAAAAATAACCCGCAATAAACAAAATCTGTGAAGTAGTCAGAGCTATTTTTTGCAATTATTATAGATGTTTTAAGGCTGTAAAACCCCTCACTACACACTTCTCAAACAGGCATTAACATTTTCTCACTTTTCTCTCTTGTGTAAACTCTCTTTTTTCTTCTGTGCGAGAAAATTATAAACAGACACACACAGAACACAATGCGCGTGCTGTCCCTTTGCTCACTGCCTCCGGAGGTAGGGATGCAGGTTTAAGGATATGATTCCTTCTTTATGTTCTCTAATGCCATATACCAACACAGTGCAGAGTAGCTACCTAAACTCTGTAAGTGAGATAGAGTATCTCGTCAATAGTTTTACATCCTCATTGAAGACAACTTTGGATGCTGTAGCTCCTCTGAAAAAGAGAGCTTTAAATCAGAAGTGCCTGACTCCATGGTATAACTCACAAACTCGCAGCTTAAAGCAGATAACCCATAAGTTGGAGAGGAAATGGTGTCTCACTAATTTAGAAGATCTTCACTTAGCCTGGAAAAAGAGTCTGTTGCTCTATAAAAAAAGCCCTCCGTAAAGCTAGGACATCTTACTACTCATCACTAATTGAAGAAAATAAGAACAACCCCAGGTTTCTTTTCAGCACTGTAGCCAGGCTGACAAAGAGTCAGAGCTCTATTGAGCCAAGTATTCCTTTAACTTTAACTAGTAATGACTTCATGACTTTCTTTGCTAATAAAATTTTAACTATTAGAGAAAAAATTACTCATAACCATCCCAAAGACATATCGTTCTCTTTGGCTGCTTTGGCTAGACTCTTTCTCTCCGATTGTTCTGTCTGAGTTATTTTCATTAGTTACTTCATCCAAACCATCAACATGTCTATTAGACCCCATTCCTACCAGGCTGCTCAAGGAAGCCCTACCATTATTTAATGCTTTGATCTTAAATATGATCAATCTATCTTTATTAGTTGGCTATGTACCACAGGCTTTTAAGGTGGCAGTAATTAAACCATTACTTAAAAAGCCATCACTTGACCCAGCTATCTTAGCTAATTATAGGCCAATCTCCAACCTTCCTTTTCTCTCAAAAATTCTTGAAAGGGTAGTTGTAAAACAGCTAACTGATCATCTGCAGAGGAATGGTCTATTTGAAGAGTTTCAGTCAGGTTTTAGAATTCATCATAGTACAGAAACAGCATTAGTGAAGGTGAAGTTCCTAGGGTTTGTAAGAGTAGAATGGGAGGCAGAGCCTTCAGCTTTCAGGCTCCTCTCCTGTGGAACCGGCCCGCCTGATAAGGACGCAGAACACAATGCGCCGTTAAAAAAAAAGCATGCAAAATTGCACAAAAAAAAAAATCCGCGAAACTGCAAGGCCGCGAAAGGTGAACCTCGTTATAGCAAGGGACCACTGTACTCTGAAAATGAATTAATAAAAATCACAGAAGATGAACCAGATTTTTTTGACAAAATTTATTAATTGTCGCTCAGTGCTAATGCAATACCATATCATAGGAATACAATGAGGCAACAACAGGTGACTGTCGAGTGTCGACTCAGCCTTCTCATTGGATGGGGCGGCCTGGCTGACAAGTGGGCGGGCCCAGGCCCATCCAGGCCCACCCTTGGCTACGCGTAAGATGTAAATGATCACTGAATGAAGGCGGTTGCATTTTGGCAGCGCGTGATTTTATAACAGGTGGTGCAATCATGTCCAGAAGACTCGTGAGTGCTGAATTTGAGCTATCCAAGGCTGTCTACTGACTGATCATGTCCAGACAGTGATGCTAAGATATCAGGCAGTGTGGTAATTTATGGCTGTGATGCTGCTGATGAGTAAGTATCTCACTACACACTCCAGGGTAGTGAAACTGTAACAGACTGTATTTGCATTATCCAGTATTACTTTATGACTGTGAATTGTTTATCCATATACATATATTGTTTATTATTTTGTATGGCTGAGTAAAACAGCATAGATAGAACATTTAGTGGCTTTCCCCCTGTAGCTAACGAATCAAAACTGCAACCAATAATATTATAGAATTACTAACAAATTATATGTGCGAAGCATACAGGGAGTCCTAAACAGGAAGTGCCAAATTTCAAATCCACAGTAAAACAGGAAATGTTCAAATGTCAAACACTTCCTGGATTGACAGACAAGATCCCATGGAATCTCGCGGGAACTCAGTGGCAAGCACACAGTCAAACAGGAAGTGCCAAATTTTCAGTCACAGTAAAACATGAAATGTCAAATGTTGGACACGTCCTGGCATGGGTGGACTACAGCGGAGGCCGGGGTTTCACTGGACTCCCCTGAAATCTGATGATTGACATGTCACGGCACCACACATCTGGTTGAAAGACCTGCATTTTCAAATCAGTGAGTCACACTGACTGCTAGGTTCCTCCTGTCCAGTAGTTTGTGCTGTGTACCACAAAAAGTTCAAATCCACCTTAGTAGAAGAAGAAAAATGTTTGCTTCAGATTTGAACTGAACACATTGTTTGAACTATGGAATTCTAATCACACCAAAGTTATATTGGTGATTAAACGACCGTATTTTATGCCAGAAATATGGTCCAGGTTGTTAAAAGCAGTATTTCTCCTTTAATTCAGGTTGCCTTATATACACATGTTTAAGCTAACAGACAGCAGCTGGTTCATGCTCTGTTGGCTTATTAGTGCAGCAGATAACTGAAACAATCCTTCACACTGTGATACAAGCATCAAATTCAGCACAAATACAGCTGGAGCAAAATTAATGGAGCAACTTTAACTTTTGACCCCTGTACAAACTGAAGCTGACCCTTGTCACCATTCTTGCTGCTTTTAGCCCTCCGTAAAGCTAGGACATCTTACTACTCATCACTAATTAAAGAAAATAAGAACAACCCCAGGTTTCTTTTCAGCACTTTAGCCAGGGTGACAAAGAGTCAGAGCTCTATTGAGCTGAGTATTCCTTTAACTTTAACTAGTAATGACTTCATGACTTTCTTTGCTAATAAAATTTTAACTATTTGAGAAATAATTACTCATAACCATCCCAAAGACATATCGTTATCTTTGGCTGCTTTCAGTAATGCTGGTATTTGGTTAGACTCTTTCTCTCCGATTGTTCTGTCTGAGTTATTTTCATTAGTTACTTCCTCCAAACCATCAACATGTCTATTAGACCCCAATCCTACCAGGCTGCTCAAGGAAGCCCTACCATTAATTAATGCTTCGATCTTAAATATGATCAATCTATCTTTGTTAGTTGGCTATGTACCACAGGCTTTTAAGGTGGCAGTAATTAAACCATTAAACCATGGCTTCCTGTTAATTCTAGAATAGAATTTAAAATTCTTCTTCTTACTTATAAGGTTTTGAATAATCAGGTCCCATCTTATCTTAGTACCTCTTCTAAGTAGGACCTCTTAGTACCATATCACCCCAATAGAGCGCTTCACTCTCAGACTGCAGGCTTTCTTGTAGTTCCTAGGGTTTTTAAGAGTAGAATGGGAGGCAGAGCCTTCAGCTTTCAGGCTCCTCTCCTGTGGAACCAGCTCCCAATTCGGATCAGGGAGACAGACACCCTCTCTACTTTTAAGATTAGGATTAAAACTTTCCTTTTTGCTAAAGCTTATCATTAGGGCTGGATCAGGTGACCCTGAACCATCACTTAGTTATGCTGCTATAGACGTAGACTGCTGGGAGGTTCCCATGATGCACCCAGTGTTTCTTTCTCTTTTTGCTCTGTATGCACCACTCTGCATTTAATCATTAGTGATTGATCTCTGCTCTCTTCCACAGCATGTCTTTTTCCTGATTCTCTCCCCTCAGCCCCAACCAGTCCCAGCAGAAGACTGCCCCTCCCTGAGCCTGGTTCTGCTGGAGGTTTCTTCCTGTTAAAAGGGAGTTTTTCCTTCCCACTGTGGCCAAGTGCTTGCTCACAGGGGGGTCGTTTGACCGTTGGGGTTTTTCTGTAAATATTGTATGGCTTTTGCCTTGCAATATAAAGCGCCTTGGGGCAACTGTTGTTGTGATTTGGTGCTGTATAAATAAAATTGATTTGATTTGATTTGTATTAGTATGGGGTTAAAAGAAATTAGTTTGTTTTTTTTTTGGGACCAGTTCTCCTTTGCCTGCAGAGGATAGAGGGGGTTCTTCTTGAAGCAGCTCTTCTCTGTTTTCATCAGCTACAAAACATTTAACAGGTTAGGTGCTCAACTGATTTTAAATTTTATAAATGTTTGTAGCTGTTCAGCTTTATTTACCACGTTATCGGTCTAAAATTATTGGATTGCAAGATAATTAGTCCGATAATGGTTTTAAAAGTTATCTAAAAAGATAATCCGATAATGAAAACATTATCTTCGATAATTATCGGTTATGGGATTATCGGAACTGTGGCCACCACTGTCAATGACCTGAAGAGAGCTGGGACCACAGTCACAAAGATTACATTACTAAAACATGATGCTGTCATGGTTTAAAATCCTGCAGGGCAGCAAGGTCCCCCTGCTCAAGCCAGCACATGTCCAGGCCCATTTCAAGTTCACCAGTGACCATCTGGATGATCCAGAAGAGGCATGGGAGATGGTCATGTGGTCAGATGAGAACAAAATAGAGCTTTTTGGAATCAACTCCACTTACCATGTTTAGAGGATGAGAACAACCCCAAGAAAACCATCCCAACCATGAAGCACGGGGGTGGAAACATCATACTCTGGGGGTGCTCTTCTGCAAAGGGGACAGGACGACTGCACCGTATTGAAGGAGGATGGATGGGGTCATGTATTGCGAGGTTTTGGCAAACAACCTCCTTCCCTCAGTAAGATCACTGAAGATGGGTCATGGCTGGGTCTTCCAGCATGACAATTGCCCCAAACCACAGCCAGGGCAACGAAGGAGGGGCTCTGTAAGAAGCATTTCAAGGTCCTGGAGTGGCCTGGCCAGTCTCCAGACCTGAACTCTATAGAAAATCTTTGGAGGGAGCTGAAACTCCAAACCTGAAAGATTTGGAGAAGATCTGTATGGAGGAGTGGACCAAAATCCCTGCTGCAGTGTGTGAAAACTTGGTCAAGAACTTCAGGAAACGTCTGACCTCTGTAATTGCAAACAAATGTTTCTGTACCAATTGTTAAGCTCTGTTTTTCTAGGGGTCAAATACTTATTGTATGCAATAAAACGCAAATTAATTATTTAAAAATCATACAATGTGCTTTTCTGGATTTTTTTTTTTTTTTAGATTCTGTCTCGCATAGTTGAAGTGTACCTACGATAAAAATTACAGACCTCTCCATTCTTTGTAGGTGGAAAAACCTGCAAAACTGACAGGGGGTCAAATACGTATGTTCTCCACTGTACATATTAATTGTGTAAAAGGCATGTATTTGTACTTTTTATGTTTGTTTTGTTTTACAACTGTGTCACAACATTAAGATGCTTTTAAAATGGGGATTGTATGAAATCAGATTTAACAGCATTACTGTCATCTAATAGCAATCATGTATGCTTTATTTTACTTCTGCCAGGTCAACATAATCTCCTCATATCTTGTCAGCTTGTGTACCCGTATAAAACAAATACACTCAACAAAAATATAAACGCAACACTTTTGGTTTTGCTCCCATTTTGTATGAGATGAACTCAAAGATCTAAAACTTTTTCCACATACACAGTATCACCATTTCCCTCAAATATTGTTCACAAACCAGTCTAAATCTGTGATAGTGAGCACTTCTCCTTTGCTGCGATAATCCATCCCACCTCACAGGTGTACCATATCAAGATGCTGATTAGACACCATGATTAGTGCACAGGTGTGCCTTAGACTGCCCACAATAAAAGGCCACTCTGAAAGGTGCAGTTTTGTTTTATTGGGGGGATACCAGTCAGTATCTGGTGTGACCACCATTTGCCTCATGCAGTGCAACACATCTCCTTCGCATAGAGTTGATCAGGTTGTCAATTGTGGCCTGTGGAATGTTGGTCCACTCCTCTTCAATGGCTGTGCGAAGTTGCTGGATATTGACAGGAACTGGTACACGCTGTCGTATACGCCGGTCCAGAGCATCCCAAACATGCTCAATGGGTGACATGTCCGGTGAGTATGCCGGCCATGCAAGAACTGGGACATTTTCAGCTTCCAAGAACTGTGTACAGATCCTTGCAACATGGGGCCGTGCATTATCCTGCTGCAACATGAGGTGATGTTCTTGGATGTATGGCACAACAATGGGCCTCAGGATCTTGTCACGGTATCTCTGTGCATTCAAAATGCCATCAATAAAATGCACCTGTGTTCTTCGTCCATAACAGATGCCTGCCCATACCATAACCCCACCGCCACCATGGGCCACTCGATCCACAACACTGACATCAGAAAACCGCTCACCCACACGACGCCACACACGCTGTCTGCCATCTGCCCTGAACAGTGTGAACCGGGATTCATCCGTGAAGAGAACACCTCTCCAATGTGCCAAAGCCAGCGAATGTGAGCATTTGCCCACTCAAGTCGGTTAAGACGACGAACTGGAGTCAGGTCGAGACCCTGATGAGGACGACGAGCATGCAGATGAGCTTCCCTGAGACAGTTTCTGACAGTTTGTGCAGAAATTCTTTGGTTATACAAACCGATTGTTTCAGCAGCTGTCTGAGTGGCTGGTCTCAGACGATCTTGGAGGTGAACATGCTGGATGTGGAGGTCCTGGGCTGGTGTGGTTACACGTGGTCTGCAGTTGTGAGGCTGGTTGGATGTACTGCCAAATCCTCTGAAACACCTTTGGAGACGGCTTATGGTAGAGAAATGAACATTCAATACATGAGCAACAGCTCTGGTTGACATTCCTGCTGTCAGCATGCCAATTGCACGCTCCCTCAAATCTTGCGACATCTGTGGCATTGTGCTGTGTGATAAAACTGCACCTTTCAGAGTGGCCTTTTATTGTGGGCGGTCTAAGGCACACCTGTGCACTAATCATGGTGTCTAATCAGCATCTTGATATGGCACACCTGTGAGGTGGGATGGATTATCTCAGCAAAGGAGAAGTGCTCACTATCACAGATTTAGACTGGTTTGTGAACAATATTTGAGGGAAATGGTGATATTGTGTATGTGGAAAAAGTTTTAGATCTTTGAGTTCATCTCATGCAAAATGGGAGCAAAACCAAAAGTGTTGCGTTTATATTTTTGTTGAGTGTATAATGACATGTAACACCGTGATGTACATGCAGGGGCGTACTGGGAACATTTTTCAGCCTGGGAGTTTCATATCCAACCGGCCCACAAATTGCCAGCACACAGGGATAATAAGAGTTCTGCTGTGGCATTTAAATCCAGCATTTGTGCTGACTGACTGTGAAAATTGGGTGGCTTATAATAGAAAGAAAAAGTTAAGGCGGGCTTACACTGTGCGATTTTTGGATCTTTTTCAGCCCATTTTTCACTCGTGCGAGAAGTTTTTGGATCGCGCTGAGTTTCAGCTTAATCGTGCGTCCTGCGTCGTGCAGTCTGCATGGAGTAACGAGCTGCGTTTAACATCTCACTACCACCTCCCGATTGGGAATCATACGTTCGGATGAAAATCAAACCTGTGTGATATTTTGGTCGGCCGTCGTGACTCGTGAGGGTTCCGCGCTGTTGAAGCAGCGCTACCAGCTTCTACGCCCTGATTACGTCGCGCACTGTGCATTAGCAAACACCGGAGAGAGCAAACAGTGATCTCATGTAAAGTCTGGTGTGTTTTTTATTGCGTTCCCTCGCAATAACCTAATATCATATTAAAGTTCATGCCTATCAGCGCGCACAGTGAGTGGAATCAGGTGGAGAGAGACTGAATGTATATGCACGCACACACACACAGCAGACAACAGGATTTACGACACATGAGCACAGCTGTAAGACTCCGTATGAAATATAGTTTATTTATACAACAGTGTAAGTACCAACACCTGTTATGAATGTTTGTTTTCTTTTTTTTACTGTCCTCTCATGAATCACCTTGCTGTCTGCTGTGTGTGTGTGTGTGTGCGCGCGCGCATATACGTTAAGTCTCCCCCCACCTGATTCCACTCACTGTGCACGCTGATAGGCATGAACTTTAATATGATATTAGGTTATTGCGAGGGAATGCAATAAAAAAAAAAAAAAACACAAGACTTTACATGAGATCACTTGCTCTCTCCGGTGTTTGCTCATGCACAGTGCGTGACGTAATCAGCGCGTAGACGCTTGTAGCGCTGTTTCAACAGCGCGGAAAAAAAGAAAAAAGAAAAAGAATAAAAAGCTTTTGTTATGTTTTGCTTCCCGACGTGTGGTTTTTGAAGGTACAATGTGAGCAGTCAGATCGCATCAGAGCATCGGGCCGTACAGTTTGAGAACATGAATCGTGGGCGCACAGGGCTTGGTTGGACTGAACTAACTGTAATGAATGCACAGGGGTGTTAAACGTGTAATGGTATGTCCCTACCTTTGGCTTTGGAAAAGATAACAGCATTTCAAAAGAAGCAGTCTTAAGTTATTTTTGTGATTGTAAAACATTTATAACACTTAATGTCTTCTGTTTAAGATACAGCAGCCCAAGTGTCTTGCTGTGTAGCCTAACAGTTAGTGGTGGTCATATATGTATGCATATATATTAACACCCCCTCACAACGGCCCCAGGTTGGACCAGCCCACCGGGAAAACTCCCAACTCTCCCGATTACCCAGCACGCGGTAGTGTACATGTCTGTGACTATCAAACATGAGCAGTTTGCTTTGATTTGGAGGGTGAAAACAAATCAGGGGAACCCTGCATCCAGTCTGCATCCAGGCAGGAGAAAAAACATCACTCAAGACTGAGTTCTTTTCTTTTTTTGGTTGTTGCATAAGGTTCATTCTCACAGTAAAATAGCCGCCGCCATTCTGTACAGACCTCCTGGAATAACATTTAAATTAAGTAGTTGATCATTCTGTTGGAGGTCTGGTACCCTGTGCCCCTGGTGTATGCTGGGATAGGCTCCGGATGCACAGATGTGCTGTCATGTTGCTTTTGTCCACTACCCCTGAACCCCCAAGTGGCCCCCGACAAAAGACAGCATCCCTCTGAGACATTCACAGTTCTTCATCCTGGGATAAATTAAACACTTTTCATGCAACCCCCATCTGATTGAGCCATTTATGTCACTTAGACTAAACTGGTCACCGCGTGAATCATTTTCTTGCAGCTGCTGTGTGTGTTTTGAAAGGTTCCGTGCTGCTGTGGCACTGCATCCATGGCAGGAAAACAAGAAAAGGACAGATATGACGGCACTGTAATAGCCTCAGATGTGACCGTGTCCAGGATGGGACGTGGTTCCTTTGGACCTTTAACATATTGCAATGTGCTCGTCTTCAGAGCTTTTATTGACATTAATAAATCACCTAATGCAGCCATAGCAAGAATCCCCCGCAAAGTCCCTCTGTTAAATAAAAGACATGTGCAGAAGAGGTTACAATTTGCCAAAGAACACATCAAGCGGCCTAAAGAGAAATGGAGGAATATTTTGTGGACTGATGAGAGTAAAATTGTTCTTTTTGGGTCCAAGGGCCACAGACAGTTTGTGAGACGACCCCCAAACTCTGAATTCAAGCCACAGTTTGCAGTGAAGACAGTGACGCATGGTGGTGCAAGCATCATGATATGGGCATGATATGTGAACACCCCCTTTTCTACTTTTTTTACTAATAGCCCAATTTCATAGCCTTAAGAGTGTGCATATCATGAATGGTTGGTCTTGTTAGATTTGTGAGAATCTACTGAATCTACTGGTACCTTGTTTCCCATGTAACAATAAGAAATATACTCAAAACCTGGATTAATCTTTTTAGTCACATAGCACTACTATTATTCTGAACACTACTATATACGAGGTCTGTGAGAAAAGTATCGGCCCTTTGCCTGGGAAAAAAAAAAACTGGCTTACCTGGAGCGTTGGAAACCTAATCACCCTCGAAGTAGTCTCCTTGGGACTCCACACACTTCTCCCAGCGGTGTCGCCACTGTTGGAAGCATTCCAAAAACGCCTCTTTCGGGATGGCGCGTAGCGCCGCCATCGTTGCAGCCATGATGTCCTCCTTCGTCTCAAAACGCATTCCTTTTAATGGTGTTTTGATTTTTGGGAACAGCCAGAAGTCGCAAGGGGCCATGTCAGGAGAGTATGGAGCCTGTGGAACCACAGGAGTTTGGTTTTGAGACAACAAAGTCCAAATTAAATTGGAGGAATGAGCTGGCGCGTTGTCGTGGTGGAGGCACCAATTTCCTGTGGTCCACATCTCCCGTCTCTTGCGCCTTACAGCATCATGGAGGCGATGGAGGACATCTCTGTAATACTCCTTCATTACTGTTTGACCCTGTGGTGTGTACTCGTGGTGTACCACACCACGGGAGTCAAAAAAAAAAAACAGTCAGCATAACCTTCACATTGCTGCGCACTTGGCGCGCCTTCTTCAGTTGTGGCGACGTGGAATGCTTCCACTGTGACGACTGGAACTTGTTTTCTGGGTCGTACCCGTACACCCAGGACTCATCACCGGTTATAATGGTGTCCATAAAACTGGGATCAGTGTGAATGGAGTCCAGCATGTCCTGTGAGACACACGGAAGTGCTTTTGCTCCGCCGTCAGCAGCCTCGGCACGATCTTTGCAGCCACTCGCTTCATGTAAAAATCTTCTCTAAGAATGGAATGTGCCAAAAAAGTACTTATGTCCACTTCCTCCGCAATTTCTCGGATGGTCACTCGACGGTCCCGCATCACCACAGCGTTCACTTTGGAAACTATCTCCTCATTTCGGGACGTTGATGGTCGGCCGGAGCGCGGCTCGCTCTCCACCGTTACGCATCCGTCTTTAAACCGGTTGTACCACTCCTTAATCCATGTGGTGCTCATGGCTTCATCCCCGAAAGCCGTCTGTATTTTTCGAATAGTTTCCGCTTGGCTGTCGCCAAGTTTCTGGCAGAATTTAATGCAAAATCGTTGCTCCAAGCGTTCCGCCATTTTCAGCACAAACAGAACTCCGACGAAGGGGGTGGAGCACTCCTCCCGCAAGGCGTGCTCACAGGCGAATGACGTCACCGACAGGCATGGAAAAACTCACGCATGCGCACGAGGGTTCAAGCATGCCTGACGCAATCACACGTGATTCAAATCCATATGGTTTTTTAAAAAAATAAAAAGGTACGATAGTTTAATCACAGACCTCATATATATATATATATATATATATATATATATATATATGCATATGTCAACATGAAAGCCAGTCTTAAACAGTAAGATTAAAGACACTAATAATGAGCCCAGAGATGTTTTTTTTTTTCCTGAAGCAAAAATTATGAAGTCAGTTGCACATTGTTATTATGCCTTAAAAAACATCTTCCCATTGACAGAATTTTCCATATTTTCAGTATGTTAACGTCAGTTGTTTCTTAAAATCAAATAATGCACAAATTAAAACTATTGCAATTAGTAGTGGGTATATCTGTATCTTTACTGGACTATGTGGGCTACATTTGGACCTGTTATGTTGAAAATTATTAGCCTGTTATTAATTTAATTTTTCTGTTACTAAAAGTTTTAAATCTGCAGTATAAACCAATTCTTAAGAAACCTAACCTGGACTCAGGTTTATAGACCAATAGACCAATAATGAACCTATGCTTTTGCTCCAACATCCTGAATAAAGTAGTTTCACAACAGCTTGTGGACCACCTTACTGAGAATAACTTCTTTGAGCCACTGCAGTCTGCTTTTAGAATGCACCATTCCATGGAAGCAGTGCAGACTAAAGTGGTAAAAGATCTTCTGCTTGCAATGGATTCTGACTCCACTGTGGTGCTACGATAGTTTGGCACAAGGGATCATTGTGTGCGAGGCTTGAGAACCACTTTGGGATTGGTGGTAATGTCCTCTCGTGATCAGTGTGTCAATAACGTTCCTTCAAATATTGTTCCTATGAAATACAGGGTTCCACAAGGGTCCGTCTTAGGCCCCCTGCTTTTCAGCCTCTATTTAATACCCCTTTGGCAGATACTGCGATGTTTTGGGATTGCTTTTCACTGTTACGCTGATGAGACTCAGTTGTACATGCTGATTGCTGCAGGTAACCTCATACACATCAAGACTTTAGAGGACTGCCTGACTTCAGCAAAAAATTTAATCTCTACAGCTTCTTATTTTTAAATTTGAATAAGACAGAGATGATGGTCATCGGTCCTGTGAGACACAGGCATCAGTTTTTGGAACTTTAGTCCCTGACTCGTGTTAAGACTCATATTATTTGTCACAGTGACAAAGTGAAAGACCTTCAATCCCACAGTCCTTTGACCTATACATTAGAAAACTCACTGGTACTACTTTCTTCCACCTCCATGATTTTATGAGGATTTGTCCTAACCTGTCTGTGGCTTTAGGGGAAAAGACAACTCAGAATGAAAAGAACTGTATCAAACTACAACTCTTCCACTTATTTCGCGTGTATGACATAGCCAGCAACACACTGCAATATATAGGCAACAGCAAAATACAGAACACTGATTTGTTCATAACATTCATTGTGCTGATAACAGTGTAGATGTGTGTGTGTGTGTGTGTGTGTGTGGGGGGGGGGGTTATTAGGTAGAGTGCCTTGATTGGAGAGTGGCGTCAACTCAGAACATGGCGCCACTTTGGTTCCAACTGCGCTGAACTATTGAATGAACCTTTAATGTTTTAAAGATTTTTTTTTAAATCATTTAACCACATGCAGCAACACATCAAGGTACAGGTGCTATCAAAATAAATATAAAAATAATTAAGCTATCAAATTTACAGAAATTTACAATTTATGACAATTTAATTCATTTCAAGCCTGATTTATGCAGCTGCTGCTCATTAACTCTGTGTCATGCAGTGACGTGCGTGACAGTTTTAAAGTTCTCCATCTCTGGATTATGATTTATTCTGGACTAATTTGACCCTCAACAAGCTTTTCTTTCTACAGTCATCACCTCCAAATCAAAAGTAAGCTGTACAATTTCCTCTTTTACTGACTTTGTGCTGTAAATTTGTGAACTTTTCTGATCCATTTATCAGCGTGTGTGCTATATAATATGATGGGAGACAAAGGATAAAAAGCAGAAAAGTGTCAAATCACAGTCTTTTGTGTTTGATTTAACAGGTGCATATCAGGCTTCAGGTCTGAGCCTGAACACCGCTTGAAAAAAATAAAAGGTGGGACTTTTAATCACAGAAATGATTCCTTTCCCACTTTCTACAAATTGGTGAGTGTCAGAGCTGAACTTTAATTTGTACCTCTGCACGTCCAGACTGCTTTGGGTTTTTAATGGAAATACATTGCAATCGGACAGGACATTTATCCGATGTGAGTGATATGTATGTAATGGATTAGTTAAATCAGGAGGCGCCGAACATCTACGGGAACCCTACATCAGGACATGCACCTCACTAATGACCGGGTCAGAATTTCCTCTGAATTCTTTTTTCTGCCAAATGTATTTGATCCATTATCAAAATGTTATCTGCATGCACACTGTAAAAGCTATTAAAAGGAGGATGAGATGATGAGAGGTGAAGAACTGAAAGCAGTAAAGTGTGAAATCACAGTAGAGGTGGGCGGATCCATCCTAATATCGATAATATCGATACCAACGCTGGTATTAATACTGAATGATCCTCGTGTAAAAAGATCAATACTCAAGCTTTTTTTCTCTCCTGCACACACTGACTGCTGTGCACACAGATTTATCAAAGTCTATTCTCTGTCTGTAAGAGCAGCGTTGCGCTGTGTCACACAACACGAGCAGCGCACCCTCCCCCCTCTAGTTTTTCTTGTTGCACCGTCACGTGGCTCAGCTGCGCCAGCCAACAGCCATGCAGGTAGGCTCAGCCTGGCCTGCCCACTCAGCGCTCTCCTCAAGTCAGCCCTCTACCTCAGGAGATTTTGTTTTAAGTTGTGTTGAGTGATGTTTTTTTAAACAAAAATGTTGATTGTGATAATAAAGTATTTTGTTGTCACGTACAATGTTTGGCAAAATTCTATCCTAGGTCTTTTGAATCCTTTGGATCTATGAAGCTTAAATATGAAAAGGTATCGGTATCGGTATCGATATCGACAATACTGGGCCTATATTTACTTGGTATCGGATCAATACCAAAATTCCCGGTATCGCCCACCTCTAAATCACAGCCTTTTGCTGTGTCTGAGGATTTAACAGGTGCACGTCAGGCTGCGGCTCCAAGTCTGAGCACGGTGTGAAAAAAATAAACGGTCGGATTTTTAATAACATAAATGTCTCCGGTCCGACGTGAGGGATTTAATGGAAAAACACTGCTACCAGATGGAACATTTTATCCGATGTGAGTGAAAAATCTGTTGTACAAAATCAGTTATATACAATGTTTATTACATGGAAAACAATACAAAAACTTCAGGATTTTTTTTTTTTGTCTGGTGACTGCGAATATCTGGTTTATACGACAGCGGTTTAGGTGAGTTTTACCGTACATGGGACTGAACAATAAATTTACCTCTCAAAGCTTTGATGATGAAGTCGGCTTCCATCCCACACAGCTGACTTTATTTTCCCCAATTTTTCTTGTGTTCGAATCTGAAGAGAATCTGTACATCTTGAAGCCCTTGTTGTGTCTATTTGTGCCTCCAACACAACAACACGCCATGTTCAGCAAATAAATAAATAAAATAGCTGGATTTACATGCAGACAGATTAACAGCAAACACTATTTTGAACACAAGATGGCACCATGAGTCACGTGACTGATTTTTTGACTCGTCATGTCACGACTCTCTCTAATCTACGCACTTTAGTATTAGTACATCCCAGCCAGTTTTGTGAAAGCAATTGAAAAACTCTAAATGGTGTCATGTTGTTACTCGCTAAATTAATAGAGTACAGAATGAGGATGAGGTGACAGGAGATCAAACTCAAGAACAACTTTATTTCACCTATGTATTATTCCATAAACACGTCTACCACCTACTGGATGGTTTCTGGAAAATTAGGGAGAGCAGTTGTTGAATTGAGATGTGCTCTGTCTGCCACCTGCTGGACACTGAGCATGTGGTCGACTCACTGGTTCCACCAGAGGTGTCAAGTAACGAAGTACAAATACTTCGTTACTGTACTTAAGTACACTTTTTAGGTATCTATACTTTACTCCATTACTTATTTTTCTGCCTACTTCTGACTTCTACTTATTACATTTTCACACAAGTATCTGTACTTTCTATTCATTACAGTTTTAAAACAAACAGCCTCGTTACTCTTGGCTTCAGCGCCGGCGGCGCGGCTTTACCGAGGTGCCAGTGCGGATTTATCTGACCATGGGTCCGAAGAAGGCACTGACGGCGGAGGAGGGAGACGATATCAAGAAGTCCCTGGACTTTTTGTCTGAGGAAATCTCTGTTGTTAAAATGCAGCAGAAATCCATTATAGAGCTGGTGGAAGAAGTGAAGGCTCTCCGGATCCAGAATGCCAAGAAAGACCGGCGTCTGGTGTATCTGGAGAACCGTGTTGCAGAGTTGGAGCAGTACACAAGGATGAACGACGTTATTATTACAGGAATTCATATTAAACCTCGATCCTACGCACGGGCGGTGTCAGAAGACAGCGGAGGGGAGGCCAGTGAGCAGGAGGCCAGCTCAGTGGAACAACAGGTGGCTGACTTCCTGCAATCTAAAGGTATTCAAATGGACTGTAATAACATTGAAGCGTGCCACCCCCTGCCCAGGAGAGAGGATGGAGACAAGCGAGCAGTTATAATGAGGTTTGTCAACAGAAAACATAAAATGGCATTGTTAAAACAGGGACGGAAACTCAAAGGAACAAACGTATTCATCAATGAACATCTGACCAAAAGAACGCAGACATCGCCAGGAAAGCTCGTTTCTTAAAAAAGCAGGGAAAAATTCAACAGACATGGACATCCAACTGCAAAACATTCATCAAACTGAACGGAACACCAGAACAAGCGAAGGTTATGGTAATCAGGAACATCGAGGAACTGGACAAATACGACCAATAAGGTATGAGGACACAAACACATCACAACACCATGACACAGACCAGAGGAACCTATTCATCTACTACACCATCTACATCTGGAGACAAGAAGGATATAACTCAAAGGACTGCTGATCATGGAAAAGTAGAACTGAGAACATTTAAATACACAGACCACAATGTACTGGACTTGGAGCACGATATAGACCTGGACAATAATTTCTTCTCAAATATTAATGACAGTTGTTGCTATTATACAGATGAACAGTTTAATCGTATCATTAAAACGGATAACAAATTATCAATAATCCATTTCAACAGCAGAAGTCTGTATGCAAACTTTAACAACATTAAAGAATATTTAAGTCAATTTAAAAATTTTTTTAACATAATTGCTATATCAGAAACATGGATCAATGAAGATAAAGGAATGGATTTTGAACCGATCGAAGCAGTGGTTCGCAGATTGAAGCAATGCTTCGACCTATTGTTTCGTTTATTCTTTCGCTTAATTTTCCCCCGCTAAAACCCTAAAGAGCATACTTCTGTGAGTATTATTTACCTTTTCTATGTTAAACCGACCTGTTATGGTCTTCTGAAACAGTTGATAGATTGATAGATTTTATAACTTAAAAACGGGAGCGACGCTAACGCGTTAGCATGTCTATGGCATTTTCAATGTTAAAAGTTAGCATGAAGCAGTTCCAGCTGTCTTCACGTTCGGGTGCATTTGTTTTCAAATTGGAATATTTCTTAAATGTATTTTTGTTTATATATTAATAATCTAATGATTATTATATACAATTTCAGAGAAAGAGACAAAAAGAACCTGAATAGAAACACAACAGAATATAAAATATAAAAGCAACTAACAATGAACATACATACATACAGAAATAAATAAATGTTTCCTGTGAACACCTAGTGACTCTTCCACCTCCATTTCATCCCTGTTTAATGACAGTTTGTTTCGGTCAAACCATATTTTTAGTTTGTTAATTTCTTCAGTGATTTCTTCCAGAACTATCTGACAAACTAGAAAACTGCTGCATCCTAGTAAGAGCAGAATACTACTGGAATGAATCTGAATAAGGAAAGTTGTTTTTTTTTTCTCACTAAATGGATGCTGCACTCACTGCAGTTTATTGTCTGGAATAGTCCCAGATTGCATTTCAGAGCTTCTAGAATTGAAACATTTTCATGCAGGTGGTGTTGGGGGGTAATTTTGGGTTTTGGGTCTTGGGCCACATGCAGAACGAATCAGTTTTTAAATTAAGCTTTCAATTCATATAGTGGCATCTACCTTTTTTTTTTTAAAGGTTACTTTATACTTTTATACTTTAAGTAGGTTTTGGAGCACATACTTTTTCACTTTTACTTGAGTAAAGAGGTCAAGTTGATACTTCAACTTTTACCAGAGTGTTTTTAAACTGCAGTATCTATACTTCTACTTAAGTAACAAATGTGTGTACTTTTGACACCACTGGGTTCCACCAAGGGCATAGGTTTGGTCTCAGCTTTGGTAGGGACAATACCACCCCCACCCCCCCCCGGCCCCCCTGCCCACCACCACCACCCCCTAACCCACTCATACCATTAGACGCACAAGTACAGCATAATACATAACATATGACGACATAATGCTGAATAATTTAACACTTTATTTACAATATTAAGTGTGTAGGCAAACAAACAAATAGCTTAAATAACAAAATTGCACCCAAAATCACGAATCTATTCTATAGGCCTACACCTGAGAGAACAAGACAACAACAAAAAATATACTTGTGGAGCTAAAAAAACAAAACAAAAACGTTTTTGCAACCAAGATGTATAATCTATTCTCTTCATCAATAATGCAGTTGTAGGTATCTGGCAACCTAATTTGCCAAAAAAAAAAAAAAAAGGGATTTCCAATAACATATATGGTGTATTACGGTAAACGTAAGCCTGTGATGTCATAACGCAGAGGAAAAACACGGAAGTTTCACACTAGTGCGCCGCTGATTCTCATTACCGTAAGTTCTCATGTAAGCCCTCACTCTGAAAAATTTCAACACTGACAGCAAGCCAAGAACCCGTGCTTTCCAACAGTGTGCTATATGTTGCATATATTATGGTAAAGTGCGTTCGGTGACTTTTGAAACGAGGGAAAAGTATGAAAAAGAGCGCAAAACTGACAGAAAAGTACAGAGACAGACAGCAAACATAAATGTAGTAATTTTTTAGGAAAAGGCAGGATGTTAGTGTCATTTGTGAAGATGTGTTTGCATTGTTCGCAAGCCCCGCCCTTCTTGTTTTTCTGCACCGGAGCAGTGTTGCCAGATATGAAATATGAAACTATCGTACCAAAACCTCAAAATTATCGTATTTTGGGAGAAATTATCGTACACAAACAAAACGCATACAATGTAGCTATTTTTGCGTTTTGTTTTTTTTTATTTACAAAGAATTTTGTCACATTTTTAAACAGTAATTATAGTAATGGGGAAACTATGGCACAGAAAGAACACAAATGCACAAGCAAATGCACTACCAGACTAGAAAGATTTTTTTTTTCTGTGAAGGGACACAAACGTGTCAATTACCAGACTAGAAAGAGTCGAATTCAACCTTGAGGTCGCTGTCGTCATCCGATGCCACTTGTGCAGATTTTGTTGAACACAGAAAAAATGTTGACACCTCCATAAGGAACTTGAACTTTTTTTTTTTTTTTTTTCTTGTATATCTCTTTGCTCTTGTGTTTTGTTCGTTTGTTATTGTATTTGTTGAAATAAAGTTTCGAAAAAAAAAAAGATGTTGGTTGGGGAATCTTCCTGTCACGGCACAGATTGGATGGGACTCATTACTTTGTATGGAGAGGGGGCGGGCTTTCAAATGACTGTCCCGGCAGCCCAAAGCCAGCGCAGCCCTGTGTGTGGTGTGTCTTTGATGCCGCCTGAGTGCAACTCCTGCAAAATGATTCTTGGGTGTCAGAGAGAGATGCGTGTTTGGGCAACCAACTGAAATTATCGTACATATTGGATTTTTTCCCATTATTGATCGTACAGAGGGCAAAACTATCGTACAAATACGATAATTATCGTACATCTGGCAACACTGCACCGGAGCCACCCATCCTCTGCGCTCCGGGACCTCCCACTTTACAAATGAAGCACTGCCTGCCACGAGATGCGCTTTGTTTACGTCCATGTGAGAAGAACGTGAGCCAATGAAATTGCAACATGGTAACCCTGTCACTCTGGCACGTCGAAAACACAAAACGTGACGACTAAAATTATAGTATCGAGTTCGCAAAAAAATAGTGAATGATTTTGATATATAAAAAAAATGCTAAATATTGGTAGGGACTATTTTGCCATCCCAAAATATTGGTTGTGACTTGTCCCTATGGTCCATATGCAAACCTACGCCCCTGGGTTCCACCCACCAGCGCACACCTTTATGTTAGCTTCAGCTAGCAACATATGCTAGTAGTCACGCATAGAAACATGATGCTCACTCAAGGGAGTATGGAACGAAGCACACAACAGAACAGGAAAGTAAAACTGGAATTAAAGAAGAGCTAGAACTGTACTGTAACATATGGAACTTCTGTGTTTTGGAACATTGTCCTTGTCAAATGGAAGAGCTCCTGCGCTGTGCTAAAGTAAGCCTCAATATTTCACCATTTTGCTCCCTGTGGTGGTGAAACATAATAAAACACAAGTACGCCAGAGCCCTTGTTCGAGCTTATTCCATGTGTTTTAATACATATGTAATACAATCACCGACCAAATATTCAAATATTTATAAAAAAAATATACTCAATAAGATCCACGGAGTACCTGGTAAGTGTTTCTTGCTGTCGTAGTATTTTTACCGCAGCATTTCAGACAAAGTTGAAATGCTTCGATTTGCTCCTGAAGAAATTTGTAAAGGAAATCTGTGTCAGACAAAAGCTCAGCGTGGACTTTTCTCCTCGGTGGCTCTGTGCTGTGCCGGTCACCTGTTGCTCTTCACACAGAAATCCTTTCAAGCGGGACTGTTCCTGCTTCTGCAAGCTGCCATTCAGCACCCGCCGTCCCGCCACGGTCAATGCTGCAGTGTCTGTTTGTGTCAACACGCTGCGCTCATTCAGCTAAATTCCCATTTCAGTTGTTTAACCTGTGACATTAAACAGCTTGCACGAGGTCTCCATAGGTCACGTGAATAAAGGTGGCCTGCGTCCTAATTAGCGCATCTTTTCTGGAGTCTGAAAAGCAGGGGGCGCCTGCAGCTCTTCGCATGGCTGCCGTCTCTAATTGTGTCTAATTAAAATCCACTAGTCATGTTTTCCAATTTGACCAGGTGTGGTTTGAATAGAGGCGAGGCTGGATTTAAACGTGTCGCTTCAGACTTGTAGCTAAACAAGAGTCGCTTCTGACTGTGATATACACAGCTGAGGGGTGTGTGTGTGTGGTAATTTACATTCAGACCTGTGAATCAGTTATTACATTTTAGCAGTGATGTGCTCAAAAGGAGGAAACGAACAAAATGTGGACTAAAAGAACAAACAAAAGTCACATGAAAACATTTATGCATTGTTGTAACTTTCATGAATGTCACACAGTTTGACTTGATATAAAAAACAAAATCATTTTCACAGATCGCCTATGTGGAAATTCAGTAGGTATATCTTATATATTATATTCCAATTCTAAGGTGGAACTGTGCTAGTATACTAAGGTATATCTAAATATCTAAAAAGGAAGAGTAAAAAGGAAGAGTAGAAAAGAGTAGAGTAGAGCCACTTAGGTGCCTGGTCTTGAGAACCAGGGATGGTAGGTTTAAAAGCTTTTTTATCCCATGGGAACTCTCCCTACCCACCCAAGCGGCTCAAGAAAAAAGGATATATATAATAATAAATAATAAGACATAAGAAAGATAAGACATCATATATATAACTGATATTTAAATAATAAAGGTAATAAACAACATATACAATAAATATGGTACTGTATAATATACAAGAGTAGGTTTGAAAACCTAAATATTAATATAGGAGGAGATTGTAGTATAGGTATTTTAGTATGTAGACTAGTAGTAAAATAAATTATAGTTAGTAGGCTAAGCTATAAATCTGGTATTGTATTATAGAAACAGAAGCTATGATGTAATATGTAAAGGTATCGATCGAAAGTAACTCTGCTAGCATACTATAGGAAAATAAAAAGCATAATCTATATGCTATCAAATGGAAACCTAAGATAAGAAACCTGAGATGCACACGTAGAAACACATCTCTTGTACAACCCCTGGCAAAAAATTATGGAATCACTGGCCTCGGAGGATGTTCATTCAGTTGTTTAATTTTGTAGAAAAAAAGCAGATCACAGACATGACACAAAACTAAAGTCATTTCAAATGGCAACTTTCTGGCTTTAAGAAACACTATAAGAAATCAAGAAAAAAAGATTGTGGCAGTCAGTAACGGCTACTTTTTTAGACCAAGCAGAGGAAAAAAATATGGAATCACTCAATTCTGAGGAAAAATTTATGGAATCACCCTGTAAATTTTCATCCCCCAAATTAACACCTGCATCATATCAGATCTGCTCATTAGTCTGCATCTAAAAAGGAGTGAACACACCTTGGAGAGCTGTTGCACCAAGTGGACTGACATGAATCATGGCTCCAACACGAGAGATGTCAATTGAAACAAAGGAGAGGATTATCAAACTCTTAAAAGAGAGTAAATCATCACGCAATGTTGCAAAAGATGTTGGTTGTTCACAGTCAGCTGTGTCTAAACTCTGGACCAAATACAAACAACATGGGAAGGTTGTTAAAGGCAAACATACTGGTAGACCAAGGAAGACAAAGCGTCAAGACAGAAAACTTAAAGCAATATGTCTCAAAAATCAAAAAATGTACAACAAAACAAATGAACGAATGGGAGGAAACTGGAGTCAACGTCTGTGACCGAACTGTAAGAAACCGCCTAAAGGAAATGGGATTTACATACAGAAAAGCTAAACGAAAGGCATCATTAACACCTAAACAGAAAAAACAAGGTCACAATGGGCTAAGGAAAAGCAATTGTGGACTGTGGATGACTGGATGAAAGTCATATTCAGTGATGAATCTCAAATCTGCATTGGGCAAGGTGATGATGCTGGAACTTTTGTTTGGTGCCTTTCCAATGAGATTTATAAAGATGACTGCCTGAAGAGAACATGTAAATTTCCACAGTCATTGATGATATGGGGCTGCATGTCAGGTAAAGGCACTGGGGAGATGGCTGTCATTACATCATCAATAAATGCACAAGTTTATGTTGATATTTTGGACAATTGAAAGAATGTTTGGGGATGATGAAATCATTTTTCAAGATGATAATGCATCTTGCCATAGAGCAAAAACTGCAAAAACATTCCTTGCAAAAAGACACATAAGGGTCAATGTCATGGCATAGGGTCAATGTCAATGAGCAGATCTGATTTGATGCAGGTGTTAATTTGGGGGATGAAAATTTACAGGGTGATTCCATAATTTTTTCCTCAGAATTGAGTGATTCCATATTTTTTTCCTCTGCTTGGTCTAAAAAAGTAACCGTTACTGACTGCCACAATCTTTTTTTTCTTGATTTCTTATAGTGTTTCTTAAAGCCAGAAAGTTTCCATTTGAAATGACTTTAGTTTTGTGTCATGTCTGTGATCTGCTTTTTTTTCTACAAAATTAAACAACTGAATGAACATCCTCTGAGGCCGGTGATTCCATAATTTTTGCCAGGGGTTGTAGAATCAAAAAACCTGCCCAGTTTGTACACACAAATCATGTATTTGTGCTGTGAAAATATTTCAGGTAAGGCTCCTAAAACATCTGACAAATAATGAAAAACATGAAAGTAATTGTTAATTGATTTATTTATGTACTATATTTGTGACTACATAATTTATTTTAGCTGATCCTGCAGTTGATAAGAAAATCAGGCTGAATATAATCAGTCTTTGTGGTATCATGTACAAAATTGGAAAATAAAAAAAAAAATGGAAATCATTGCTTTTAAAATTTATATTAGAGTTTCTGTTGATGAAGGTGATTAAATGAACTCCAGATATCCTGCGACATATCATACTCTGTCTCTGTTAAAGCCAGCTGGCTGCAAAAATGATTTATTTTTCTTATAATGAGCTGTTGAGGCATCATGCAAATCTTGTTTTACATTTTAGTTTAATTGAGGTCATGTTTTAGACACTTTGACGTGTTATTTTTAAAAAGTACTGCATAAATTCTTCTTCTCATCCTCATCATTATAACTATTATTATTGTTGTTGCTGTTGTCATAATCCTGAGGAGTTTTTGTAAGTGAGGGGTTTTCTGGGTATCTGGGCATTTTGTTTCCTGACTGCTGAGGTGTAAAGAAGGCTGCAGGTGTGTGTGTGTGTGTGTGTGTGTGTGTGTGTGTGTGTGTGTGTGTGTGTGTGTGTGTGTGTGTGTGTGTGTGTGTGTGTGTGTGTGTGTGTGTGTGTTGACACGCTGCACAACAGTTCTAATTCGTCATGTGACTCCTCGGTTAAAAATCTCTGAAGGAGAATTCTTCAGGCAGTCGGCTGTGATTTGAAAGAATAATTCCAAAAAACAAATCAATCGGTGATAACATACGACACAACTGATTATAGAAACAATAATTTAAATAAAATGTATTTTCTTGGCTTTATAATTGCAGCCTTCGCTCATCATGACTGAATATTTAAAAGAAAAATCAAACGACAACTGTCACCTCCTTTAATTTGTAGCCAGCTAAAGGTTGCTGTTCTTCAGTAAGTTCTTAACAGACGTGTTTGTCTGGGTTTCATTTTTTGCTGAATGAATGGACTTGCAATGGATTGGCTGATTGTTTCTTGTACAAAAGCAGTTCTGCTACTGACAGATTATTCCTAAAAATCAGCTCTTTTCAAAGGTTCCTGTCTGCATGTGTCCATGCAGAGGATCAGTGTCACTGCACATCAGCAGAAATAAAACAGCCTCTCACTGATGCACAAAACAACAGGTTCTTTCAAACTACATACTTTGAAATATACTCATGTATTCTGCCTGCGTGGTTTATTGCATTGATTTTCTCATCTAGATCTTGATGGCCTGTTTATGCTGAAATACAAAACTGCGTCATTGTTTGACTGATTTTGCTGAAAATGTCTTTTGTAAACTTTTTTCATTCTTGTTTCACCTGTAGGTTGTTTTACAAATAATAAATAATAAATGACTGTATTTATTCTACAACTTGTAAGGAACACTCACTCCAACCTCTTGATTTAATATAAGCATTTTGAGGGTAAATGATTTTAGATCCACTGCAAACCAGTGAGCTCAGATCATGTTAAATCCCACGTCTTCAAATTATTATTTTTTTTTTCCAAAACAAACATGAATAAATTCAGAATAATAAAACTGGAAAAACAGAGCACATTGTCACGTTTGACAGGTTGGGATCAGTAAATGACTAAAATTTTATATATATATATATATATATATATATATATATATATATATATATATATCATGAATGGCTTAAAAATACCATTTAGTCAAAACAGCTGAAAACTAATTTTCTGTTGCTCAACAAATCAGCAAATTTCTGCTCTTGTGCATTTGATTATGCATGGAAACCCTCTGGGATGCATTTAAGTGGATTACATGGTATTCAATCATCATACATTTTACAGGACTAGTGAGATAACAAAGTATTAACACTGCATTTTATTATACTTTTACTCCTTTTGCATTTAAAAAAAAAAAAAGACAAAGCGAAAACAGCTTTTTGAAACAAACAGCAGCTCATTGTTTCATGTCTTCAGGCCTGCACTTTCTGTGCCCACAGCGCCTTCTAGTGGCACACACTGAGAGCTGCTGCTTAGCTCAGTGTAATGACGTCATTATTTACCCCCCCCCCCCCCCCCCACCCGCCTCATTTTGACTTGTCAGTATCTCACAAATAAAAAGTGAAATTTCACATCGATGGGATATACAGACTTAGAAGGGGTTAAACTTTGAGAGTTTTCAGAGAACCTTTCCAGTGAAATGAAAGACAAGATTTAGTATGAATAAAATTAATCATCATCAGAGACTTCAAACGTCCAAGCACATTGTCTGTCTGTGTCTGCACACACACACTGTCTGTGTCTATACACACACACTGTGTCTGCACACACTGTCTGTGTCTGCACACACACAGTGTCTGTGCTGCACACACACACTGTCTTTGTCTATACACACACACGTCTGTGTCTGCACATGCACACTGTCTGCATCTGCCCACTCATGCCTGTGTCTCACGCACACGTCTGTGTCTGCATGCACACGTCTGTGTCTGCACACACACACACACACACACACACACACACACACACACACCGTCTTTGTTTGCACGCATACGTCTGTGTCTGCATGCACACGTCTGTGTCTGCATGCACACCGTCTGTGTCTGCACACACGTCTCTGTCTGCATGCACACACACTGTCTGTGTCTGCGCACACACACACACACAGTCTGTGTCTATACACACCTGCACGCACACGTCTGTGTCTGCACACACACACATGTCTGTGTCTGCACACGTCTGTGTCTGCATGCACACATACTGTCTGTGTCTGCACACACACACTGTCTGTGTCTATACACACACTGTGTCTGCACACACTCACTGTCTGTGTCTGCACACTCACACTGTCTGTGTCTGCACACACACTGTCTGTGTCTATACACACACACTGTCTGTGTCTGTACACACACACCGTCTGTTTCAATACACACACACTGTCTGTGCCTGCACACACACACACACACACACACACACACACACACACACACACACACACACACACACACACACACACACACACACACACACTGTCTGTGTCTATACACACACACTGTGTGTGTCTGCACACACACACAATGTCTGTGCTGCACACACACTGTCTGTGTCTATACACACACTGTCTGTGTCTATACACACACACGCCTGTGTCTGCATGCACACACACCTGTGTCTGCACACACACACACACACACACACACACACACACACACACACACACTGTCTGCATCTGCCCACTCATGCCTGTGTCTGCATGCATACGTCTGTGTCTGCATGCACACGTCTGTGTCTGCACACACACACACACACACACACACACACACACTGTCTTTGTCTGCACGCACACGTCTGTCTGCATGCATACACACTGTCTGTGTCTGCACACACACACACACACACACTGTCTGCATCTGCCCACTCATGTCTGTGACTGCGCACACACATATGTGTTTGCACGCACACGTCTGTGTCTGCATGTGCACCGTCTGTGTCTGCACACACACACGTTTGTGTCTGCATGCACACCGTCTGTGTCTGCACACACGTCTGTGTCTGCATGCACACTGTCCACCTGCATGTGTGACGGAGGCTAGCAGGAGTTGCTTTGCATGTGGTACTCAGCAGAGTGTTTTCACTGAAGTTCGAATTTTTGGCCGTGTTGGCGGCATAGGCAAGTAAACAATAAGGGATACTTTTTACTCTCTCCAATGGTGAAAGTTTGCAAAAATGCTGCAAAACTTCATACATGCCGTCATACATAAACCCCTTTCACACTGAACCACCGTAAAGCTGCGTAATGTGGCACACCGACTCCCGAGTTTAAGCAGCCCTACGCAGAGTTAAAGTTTAGAGTTAAATTTTTTCGATGTATTGCACTGGGCGCAGAAAGTACAGTTTTTAAGCAAATCTTAGGGCCCTGTCCCACTGGCGTTTAGGAGGATTTGCGGATGGAATGCGCACAAAAGTGGCCCACATCCGCCAAACAACCGCAATAACCGTGTAACATTCCTGTATGAGTCGGCCGCCATCCGAACACGTCCGTGATCATCCGCAGAGGCACGCATGTCCGCAGCCAGGATTTTTGAGTGGCTCAAAAATCCTGCTGCGGATGAGATCCGCATCACTGCCTGAACACATACTGAAGATATACGCAGGACATACACAACCATGCGCGCCGCATATCCCCTGTCATCCGCTGATATCCGCAACCGACGGGTTGGCGCGGCTTGGCGGCAGACCGGGACAGCGTGCAAAACAGATTTGACGTGTGCCCAGCACGGCCACATCACGGTCGCAAATGGTATGTCGCGCATGCAGACAGAGTGGGCACGGATGGAGCGAGTGCATCACGGCCACTGTGCCCCTCATGGGGGCGCCTCCGCAGTCGCCTTCACTTCTGTTCCCTGTTATATCCGCTTTTCTTCCTCATGTATTCGCTGATCCACCCCGGGACATTTGTCATTTTCGCCCACCTTTGTTGCGGACGCTCAGCTTTTCTCTCCTCATTTCAAGCGCAAATCCTCCTAAACGCCAGTGGGACAGGGCCCTTACTGTATGTAAATCTAAACAGCACTTTGCTACTAAGTCACCACAATTCTACACAACCCTACGCCAGGGTGAAAAATCCTTTTAGGTTTTTTATCAGTACATACCTGGATTGATAGATTTTATTCATCCCGCTGGACTTTGCTGGCAGTGAAGCTTCAAAACCATGGAAGAAGAAGAGGCGGGCCAAGCTTCCACATTCAGAGGACCTATCCATGTCCACTCCTCATAGACACCTCAACAGCAAGAGGACATGTTCACGTCCACTCAGGGATGAATCGCGCTTGGGATTGCCAGCTGCAGCTCCGCGGTGCATTCACCTCAAGTTGGCTCATGATTGTGGCACATTCAATAAAGTCTATTAACTCCCGCTCGCGGACCGATCACCAGTGAGAGTATATGTCCACATCCACTACTCCCCACAGATATATCATACGTGCCATTGCTGGCTGCAGCTTCCTTTCACCTCCTCAAGTTCTCTTAGGATTGTGGCACGTTAAATGAAGTCCATTAACTCCTGGAAATAATGTATTCTGACTTTTTCCAGTGTATCAAATCTAGGGATGGGTACTGATAAGATTTTATCGATATCGATGCCATTATCTATTCTGCTTATCGATCCGATTCCTTATCGATTCCCTTATCGATACCTTTTGTACTAAAAGTAGGCTTTACAGGTTTTCTATGTATTTCACTGAGTCTTAAAGTAAATAAATATGAAATTGGTCAATCAATCAATCAATCAATTTTATTTATATAGCGCCAAATCACAACAAACAGTTGCCCCAAGGCGCTTTATATTGTAAGGCAAGGCCATACAATAATTACGTAAAACCCCAACGGTCAAAACGACCCCCTGTGAGCAAGCACTTGGCGACAGTGGGAAGGAAAAACTCCCTTTAACAGGAAGAAACCTCCAGCAGAACCAGGCTCAGGGAGGGGCAGTCTTCTGCTGGGACTGGTTGGGGCTGAGGGAGAGAACCAGGAAAAAGACATGCTGTGGAGGGGAGCAGAGATCAATCACTAATGATTAAATGCAGAGTGGTGCATACAGAGCAAAAGGAGAAAGAAACACTCAGTGCATCATGGGAACCCCCCAGCAGTCTAAGTCTATAGCAGCATAACTAAGGGATGGTTCAGGGTCACCTGATCCAGCCCTAACTATAAGCTTTAGCAAAAAGGAAAGTTTTAAGCCTAATCTTAAAAGTAGAGAGGGTGTCTGTCTCCCTGATCTGAATTGGGAGCTGGTTCCACAGGAGAGGAGCCTGAAAGCTGAAGGCTCTGCCTCCCATTCTACTCTTACAAACCCTAGGAACTACAAGTAAGCCTGCAGTCTGAGAGTGAAGCGCTCTATTTGGGTGATATGGTACTATGAGGTCCCTAAGATAAGATGGGACCTAACTATTCAAAACCTTATAAGTAAGAAGAAGAATTTTAAATTCTATTCTAGAATTAACAGGAAGCCAATGAAAAGAGGCCAATATGGGTGAGATATGCTCTCTCCTTCTAGTCCCTGTCAGTACTCTAGCTGCAGCATTTTGAATTAACTGAAGGCTTTTCAGGGAACTTTTAGGACAACCTGATAATAATGAATTACAATAGTCCAGCCTAGAGGAAATAAATGCATGAATTAGTTTTTCAGCATCACTCTGAGACAAGACCTTTCTAATTTTAGAGATATTGCGTAAATGCAAAAAAGCAGTCCTACATATTTGTTTAATATGCGCATTGAATGACATATCCTGATCAAAAATGACTCCAAGATTTCTCACAGTATTACTAGAGGTCAGGGTAATGCCATCCAGAGTAAGGATCTGGTTAGACACCATGTTTCTAAGATTTGTGGGGCCAAGTACAATAACTTCAGTTTTATCTGAGTTTAAAAGCAGGAAATTAGAGGTCATCCATGTCTTTATGTCTGTAAGACAATCCTGCAGTTTAGCTAATTGGTGTGTGTCCTCTGGCTTCATGGATAGATAAAGCTGGGTATCATCTGCGTAACAATGAAAATTTAAGCAATGCCGTCTAATAATACTGCCTAAGGGAAGCATGTATAAAGTGAATAAAATTGGTCCTAGTACAAAACCTTGTGGAACTCCATAATTAACCTTAGTCTGTGAAGAAGATTCCCCATTTACATGAACAAATTGTAATCTATTAGATAAATATGATTCAAACCACTGCAGCGCAGTGCCTTTAATACCTATGGCATGCACTAATCTCTGTAATAAAATTTTATGGTCAACAGTATCAAAAGCAGCACTGAGGTCTAACAGAACAAGCACAGAGATGAGTCCACTGTCTGAGGCCATAAGAAGATCATTTGTAACCTTCACTAATGCTGTTTCTGTACTATGATGAATTCTAAAACCTGACTGAAACTCTTCAAATAGACCATTCCTCTGCAGATGATCAGTTAGCTGTTTTACAACTACCCTTTCAAGAATTTTTGAGAGAAAAGGAAGGTTGGAGATTGGCCTATAATTAGCTAAGATAGCTGGGGCAAGTGATGGCTTTTTAAGTAATGGTTTAATTACTGCCACCTTAAAAGCCTGTGGTACATAGCCAACTAACAAAGATAGATTGATCATATTTAAGATCGAAGCATTAATTAATGGTAGGGCTTCCTTGAGCAGCCTGGTAGGAATGGGGTCTAATAGACTATGTTGATGGTTTGGATGAAGTAACTAATGAAAATAACTCAGACAGAACAATCTGAGAGAAAGAGTCTAACCAAATACCGGCATCACTGAAAGCAGCCAAAGATAACGATATGTCTTTGGGATGGTTATGAGTAATTTTTTTCTCTAATAGTTAAAATTTTATTAGCAAAGAAAGTCATGAAGTCATTACTAGTTAAAGTTAAAGGAATACTCGGCTCAATAGAGCTCTGACTCTTTGTCACTGTATCCTTGATCTCTGGACATAAATAAAAATAAACAAAACGGTGTTTCGCTTTGAAGTTATTAATTCTGACTGGATTCTATCATTCTAACTTGACTCGTCAGAGAGCCGCACAGCGTTTGGAGCTGTGTGAACAGAACGGAGGACGATTCTTGTTTCTTTCTCACAACAAGACAGGAGTCCCAGTTAGTAACTTTAATCCGCACAAAAGTGACTCACGATTGACATATTCAGGGATGAAAGTGGTGAAAAACAAAAAAAGCTGAAACCCAAAATTATCCCCCAACACCACCTGCATGAAAATGTTTGAATTATAGAAGCTCTGAAATGCAATCTGGGACTATTCCAGACAATAAACTGCAGTGAGTGCAGCATCAATTTAGGTGAGAAAAAAAAACAACTTTCCTTATTCAAATTCATTCCAGTAGTATTCTGCTCTTACTAGGATGCAGCAGTGTTCTAGCTTGGCAGATAGTTCTGGAGGAAATCACTGAAGAAATTAACACATTGTAAATATGGTTTGACCGAAACAAACTGTCATTAAACTTAAATAAGACAGGGATGAAATGGAGGTGTAAGAGTCACTAGGTGTTCACAGGAAACACTTATTTACTCAACAAAAATATAAATGCAACACTTTTGGTTTTGCTCCCATTTTGTATGAGATGAACTCAAAGATCTAAAACTTTTTCCACATACACAATATCACCATTTCCCTCCGCCACAGGAAAAACACCTCTATTGGAAGCCTTGAGGACAAGTTGGAACATCTCCAGCTGATAAACAATTTCTCATATACTCACTCCACTGAAAGCCATCAAAAGCCAACTGGATTTTAACAAATGGTTATCAACACGGAGGTGTTTTTCCTGTGCCGCCGCGCCGCGTCGGCTGCGTCCCAACGCACAGACCCGTCCGCACGTCTTTCATTAAAAAAAATCTCCTTTAACAGTGGAATATCCGGATAAAATGCTGAAACCGACTTCTTCTGAAACGTCTCTGTTCTCTCACGACGTCCTGGATCAATAGAGCCTGAAATGTGGAGGTTTTAAGCTTGAAACAGGCTGATGACGCCGCCTGAGAGCGCTGCACGACGTCTCGCACCATGAAAAGTCCTTAAAGCGACAGAATCACCTCAAAATCTCTCATCAGCTGTTAAAATTTTCACTGAAAATCAGCTTAATTTTTCGAACCATGTCCACTTCGATGTGTCTCACAGGTTTAGAAAAACGTTTGATCAAACAAAGCGCCAGTCTCTCAGCAACTTCTCAGACAAAGGAATTCCGACGAGGGGCTGGACAAATCCTCCCACAAGGAGTGCTCACAGGCGAATGACGTCACCGACAGTCATGGAAAAACTCACGCATGCGCACGAGGGTTCAAGCATGTCTGACGTAAAAACGTATGAATGAAATCCATATAGTTTTTGAAAAAAATAAAAAGGACCTATACTTTACGGACAGCCCTCGTATAATATTCGACTCACCCCAATGTCAAGGTTTCCAAATAAGTCCACAACAAAAACAAGCCTTCACGCTCGTGCCTGTTGGCAATGGCGATCCCCAGCCATGGAACAGGCCACACTTCCTCAGTCACTCAGATCCACAGCCACAGAGCCATTTTCAAGTTCCACTCAGCCAGAGAATAATGTCCAGATCCACTTGCTCTCAGGTTCTAATCGGACATTATGTCCGATCGCAACTCTGCCTTGTGGCACATTAGAGAGTCCATTATATGCTGAAAATAGAATCTTCTGAGTTTTTCCAATACGCAACATACATCTGTGTGTCCAGGCATGTCCATGATCACAGCAGCAGTAAAACCAGCAGCGGTGACAAACAGCAGCGTCACCACACTTTAATCTCCTAGTTGCTCCCGGTGTGTAGTGGACGCCTTGCGTGGCACCAGCCTCACCTTGGGGTGAATGTGAGGCATTGATGTGTAAAGCGCTTTGAGCATCTGATGCAGATGGAAAACCTCTATATAAATGCAGTCCATTTATTTACCACACTTTAAGATCCAAAATCCGACAGACTCATAAATCTGAGCCGCTGCTTTCAACGAAAAGCTCTGAAACTTCATTATCGGACATAACCGCATTTGTTTCTCTCTATCTGTCTGGGATGTTTCTGTTTTGCTCTTAACTATGTCACATGCAGAGAAATGCCAAGAATTGCAGAGTGAGACATTTTCCAGAAGTGCACCTGTTTCCTCGCTTTAGGAGAGAATTAATAAACATCAGAATCCACTAATTATGAGCGCATGTGCACATGGAGACTTACAATCATGAGTACTTTGATATTGTGTTGCTAACTGGGATGTAAAAACACATGCGACATGTCCTTTAAGGACCTTGCCCAAGGGCCTTTAGTGATTTTCCGGTCAGGCCAAATTTTTACCTCAGTCAAGGAGGTTATGTTTTCAGTCGCGTTTGTTTGTTTGTCTGTTTGTCAGCAGGATAACAGATTTTGATGAAATTTTGTGGAGTAGTTGGAAATGACAAGAGGAACAAGTGATTAAATTTTAGTGGTGATCCGGATCAGATCCGGATCCCGATGCTAATGCGTTAGCATGTCTATGGCATTTTCAATGTTAAAAGTTAGCATTAAGCAGTTGCAGCTGTCATCACGTTCGGGTGCATTTGTTTTCAAATTGTAATATTTCTTAAATTTATTTTTGTTTATATATTAATAATCTAATGATTATTATATACAATTTTAGAGAAAGAGACAAAAAGAAATAGATCACTGTGCTAAGGAGGGAATCTCTTTAGGGTCAGTGACCCTATGACCTTGTTTAGAGAAGTGTTTCATAAATGTTAAAAAATTAATATATTTGCAGTTTAGTTGAATAATAAATTGAATTTTGTCTCTTATTTGTTTTTGTCTATAAGCACATGCAATATCAATATCAGTGCTCAGATGACAGTAGCTTCTGGGAAAGGTGCAAGTTGCAATAAACTGTGATGCCAAGCGCTAAGGATACATGCTATCCAGTCACAGCAGATGAAACTTTTTTTTTACTACTGAGCAAACATCATTGTTAGACTTTTTTAGGTTCAATGATTCCACGGCGTGTAGATGTTATGGCGTCAGTGACCCCATGGCCTTGGCGGAGGTTTGCATTCTCTGAGTGCTTCTAGTTAATTCTGATTTGAGAATTTGCTCATTCTCACAGTTTCTACTTGTATATAAATTGAAATCTCTCAAATCCCTTATAGAGGCTGTAAATTTATAAAATTAGAAACAGCTGATCACCAAGAGCAACACACACACAGATTGACGAGACTGGTTCTGAATGCATATTGAGGAAGATCAAAGGGCAATTGAGGAAGATCAAAGGGCAATCATGAGATTAAAAACTTTAAACACGTTAAACAGTATTAACACAGTAACAACAACAACAACAACGTTATTACACAAACCTTTAATGTCAGCAAGTGTATTACCAGATTACTCGCTCATTTTCTGGACTCACTTATTCCAGTTAAAGGACATGTTGCACCAAAATCATAACAATTTAGATTTCAACTGTTAGTGACCATATGATGATCCACCAGGATTACGTTGTGCACTTCCGTGACCGGTTTCAAAGTATATGGCATTCACAGCAAACAGCTACGTTGACGTCCGAACACAGAGTACTCGTGAGTACTTGGGTGTTTATGACAAGTGATGTTGCAGCTTGAAGCATCCCAGCATGTGCTTCAATGGAATACAGCTGATAACATTAAGAACGGAGGCACAGATTAATTCCAAAGTTGACATAAGTATGATGTTGTGTTATGTTATGTTGATGACTCATTTTTAAGTGATAACTGTTCATTTTGATGGAGTCATGATGAATTTCCAAATGTAAACTTCACACGATTAAAGAAATGCGGGTGTGTGTGTGAAATTGCCGGCTGCAGCTCTGCCTCTCTCTCGATCTTGGCACCTTAAATAACATCCATGAACTCCTGGAAATACATGTATTCTGACTTTTCCCTGTGTAACAAATCCATCTCTGTGTCCAGGCAATCTTTAAAATCAGTGTCAGATGTCCCGCGTCCATGTCCACAGCTTCAGTAAACCAGCATCCAACACAAACAGCACCTCACCACACTTTAGGGCCCTGTCCCACTGGCGTTTAGGAGGATTTGCGCATGAAATGAGGAGACAAAAGCTGAGCGTCTGCAACAAAGGTGGGCGGAAATGACAAATGTCCCGGGTTGGATCAGCAAATACATGAGGAAGAAAAGGGGATATAACAGGGAACAGAAGCGAAGGCGACCGCGGAGGCGCCCCCATGAGGGGCACAGCGGCCGTGATGCACTCGCTTCATTCGTGCCCACTCTGTCTGCATGCGTGACATACCATTTGCGACCGTGATGTGGCTGTGCTGGGCATGCGTCATATCTGTTTTGCACACTGTCCCGGTCCGCCGCCAAGCCACGCCAACCCGTTGGTTGTGGATATCAGCGGATTACAGGGGATATGCGGCGCGTTGGTTGTGTATGTCCTGCGTATGTCTTCAGTATGTGTTCAGGCAGTGATGCGGATCTCATCCACAGCAGGATTTTTGAGCCACTCAAAAATCCTGGCTGCGGACTTGCGTGCCTCTGCGGATGATCACGTATGTGTTCGGATGGCGGCCGACTCATACAGGAATGTTACATGGTTATTGCGGTTGTTTGGCGGATGTGGGCCACTTTTGTGCGCATTCCATCTGCAAATCCTCCTAAACGCCAGTGGGACAGGGCCCTTAGGTTCCAAAATCCGACAATGAAAAAGTTAAGAGTTTTGGGGTGAAGTGTGTCGTCTCCTGTCTGTAAATCCGAGCCATAACGTTCGAACAGCAGCTCAGAAACTTCGTTTTTTGTCGGAGCAGGTTATTTTCCCACTGTGTCAGTCATTGGGATGTTTCTGTTTTGCTTAAGTGCATCACACACTGAAAAATGCCGAAAACTGCAGAGTTGAAACGTTTTCTGGAAATGCACCTGCTCACAGTGAGAGGAATAAAATACATCAGAGATCACTAATTATTAGCACATGTGTGCAAAGACACTTAGAATCATGAGTACTTTTATCTTGTCTTACTAACTGGGATGTTAAAAATGTGAGACATGACCTTTAAGGGTCTGGAGGCGGTGCTCACACTGGACAGGATGCCAGTCCGGAGCACCGGGAACCCACACAAACAGGGGAGGGAACATCCAAACCAAGCAGGAAACGGTCCTACAACCTTCTTCTTAAAGTAAAAAATTGGTCAAAGTTTGATGATTCAGTAAAAATATATACATTGATTTTTAAGTATCCCACCATATAGAGCAGAAGCCGCTCAGAGAACAATTTATTTTGTGCTGAACCCTTGCCTGTTTACTGTCATGACAATTTGAATAGATAAAATTCAGCCAATTTTACCGCTCCAAAAGCACAATTGTTTGCTCTTTAATATCTCAGCAGCCCTTTCTTTCCTTCACATTTGCTCTGATGTTAATGCCACATGTGACAGGATGTGTATCATGATAGAACCATGTTGAACTTTGATAAAGTTTAGGAGCACCAAATATTCTAATTTCATTATTTAAAATTTAGATGTGGGCATTTACTGCCCCATAGAGGGCATATGCCCATCACATTCAATTAGTATTTTTTTTCTGGGGATTCAACATGCTTAAATATAAAAATAGCTGAAAACATTTTGGATACATTTGGGAAAACAGATGATTTTTCGTGTCATGAGCCTGGAGTTTTCAAACTGTCAAACTTCTGTAATGATGCATTGTCCATCAGGACTACAGGGGCTGAGCACTGAACTGGAGGCCCCGCCACTCTGAGGCATCTTGGTTGGCTCACTTTCCTCTAGGTGCCTTCTTCTGTACCGTGGCATCAATTCTGCTCTTCCTTTCATCGTCACACTTACTGCTAATGGACTCGTGTGTCTGACTGTTCCATTGGTTGTCTCCGTCCAGCTCTTCCTCCTCTGGCTGGCTGATTAGGAGCTGGGAGAGAGACTCCTCCAGTGTTGGTTGAGGACTGGGGAGATGGTGACCGAGGAGTGGAATCATATAACATAAACTCGCACAGTTTTTCCACAAACTTCACCTTTATTCCTGATCACCTTCAGCAATGCTTCCACAGCTTTGGCTCTGGAACCACTTGATAGGGGTTGGACCTTATTCTTCTCTGCAGTTGCCCAGGTTGGCTCTCTGTCTGACTGACTGTGGCAGCCAACAATGTGATAATTCAACATGACAAAATCTGAACACTAAAAATAGACGCATGTATAAACGGAATGGATAGCAGTGTACTGCTGAGATGGCCACATTCAGGTTTGTGACATCGTGTGAAAGCACCCCCTGACAGCCAAAGGATACTCTGGCCACTGAGGCCAGAGCCCAGGTTCAAGCCGACTGATTGGAGTGTCCGCCTCCCATGCCGGAGATTGTGAGTTGTTCTGTTATGGAACAATTTGTCATAGGCAGGTTAGTTCTGTTACGGAACAATTGTCATGCAACCTTGCAAAAGCTGCACTGGCTGCACAAAAAGCTGCAGTGGTATGTGTCATGCCCTTAAATGGAATTTCTACATCAGCAATAAGAAAGCAGACTGTTTCAAAGACAGGATATGATGAGCAAAGCTATTTTTCTGCAAACTTCAGAGATAAGTTATCTTTCTTCAAGCACACGTCTCCAAGTGTAAAGGCAGGAAATCTTAAAAGAAGATGTGCACTCCAACAAGGGAGTAGTCAAGAGTCTAGAATCTGGCTGCAGCCTGGTGAAGAGTGTTCAGTAAGTCTGTATACAGTACCTGTATTTTGTGTCAGTACAAGTGTTCACCTCTCTTGGAAGCATCACCTTGTCATGGTGGATAAGTCTGTCTGCCCCTATGAACCTGAGAGCTGTGTTGTCTGGAGCCTTCATGCTCCTGGTAGGGTCTCCCATGGCAAATTGATCTCAGGTGAGGGGCCAAACTAAGAATGGTTGACAATGACTCCATGGAAAATCGAGGAAGAGGAAATGTGATCCCACCCGCCATCAGATCTAACTGGTAGCACTCCACTTCCCATGCAAGCATCTGCTTTGAGGAAGGGATAGCAGAGGGTGTGAGAGGAGATCAGAGTAACCATGGAGAAGGCACCAATTTGCTTCTGTTAGACCGTGAGGCACCTCAGGAGAGGAAAACACGCAACCATCCAAACTGTTTACAGTAAGGATGGGACTCTGTTGACCTCAACTGAGGAATTAATCGGGCACTGGAAGGAACACTATGAGGAACTCTTGAATCAGACTAAAGCTCCCTCTATAGAAGAGGCAGAGCTGGAAGCTGATGGGGGATCATCATCAATTTCCCTGGTGGAAGTCACTGAAGTAGTCAAAGAACTCAAAAGCCCAGGGAGTTTATGAGATCCGACCAGAAATGCTGAAGGCTCTCGGTGTGGAGGGACTGTCTTGGATGAGACGTCTCTTCAACATTGCATTGAAGTCTGGGACAGTGCCTAAGGAGTGGCAAACTGGGTGGTGGTCCCCATATTTAACAAGGGGGACCAGAGAGTGTGTGCCAATTACAAGGGCATCACACTAGTCAGCCTCCCTGGTAAAGTCTATTCCAGGCTGCTGGAAAGGTTGTTCAGCTGATCATTGAACCTCAGATTGAAGAGGAACAATGCGGGTTCCGTCCTGGTTGTGGAACACCCGACCAGCTCTTCACTCTCACAAGGATCACATCCAGTCTACATGTGTTTTGTGGACTTGGTGAAGGCGTATGATCACGTACCATGGGAGATACTGTGGGACGTGCTGCGGGAGTATGGAATGAGGGGGTCCCTTCTCCGGGCTATCCAATTTCTGTATTCACAAAGTGAGAGCTGTGTTTGAGTTCTCGGCAATGCCCATGGTTCTCAGGAGGAAACTGATGGATTGCCAACTTCGGGTAGGGAATGAGGTTTAGCCCCAGTTGAAGAAATTCAAGTACATCAGGGTCTTGTTCACGATTGAGGTGACAATGGAGCGTGAGATTGGCCGGAGAATTCATGCAGCAGAGACGGTATTGCATTCGCTCTACTGTTGTGATGAAAAGAATACCCAGGGGATAGGGAGGTGTTCCAGGCACATCCAGCTGGAAGAAGACCCCAGGAAAGACCCAGGACAAGGTGGAGAGACTATATCTCCACACTTGCCTTGGAACGTCTCGGTATCCTCCAGTCAGAGGAGGTTAGTGTGGCCCGGGAAAGGGAAGTTCGAGATCCCCTGCTGGAGCTGTTGCCCCTGCGACCCGATCCCGGATGAGCAGTTGGTATATATGCATATATATGTTTTCAATCAATTTTCTCAATTCATAAAGAACATGGATGGCAGTCATCCATGATTTAACAAACATGACAGAAAACCTGGTGACCCGGACGTGATCGTGGTTGGATGATCCATTGGATAAGGAGAAATTTCAGCATGGACAAATGGCTGAGTGACAGCTCAACTGATGGCCGCCAAATAAGATAAGCCATTTTGAAATTGCATTATTGGTAGTATAAATTTGTTGAGGTGTCGCAGTGGCAAGATATCATATAATTCTGAGCTAAATTAACAAGAAATCATTTAAAGACGGAATGTTTTCACATTTCTTTGGTACTGTTCAACTGTGTTGTAAAATGGATTATAAATTTGGATTAGATTTTAGATTAGATTGAGCTTTATTAATCTCTTGGGAGGACTCCCTCGGGGAAATTGAGGTTCCAGCAGCATTGTATAGCAGCACACAGGGTAAGAAGCATACAGTGTTAGGGATCTGTCTGTAGCCTTTCTGTAATCTCTCTGTGATCAGGTTTTAGTTGGTTTGGTCTGCAACAGTGCTAAAGGACCCCAATTCATACTGAGTTGCAAATATGCATAATGTCTGTCTGTTTCTCTTCACCTATTTAGACAATACTGCCCTCTTGAGGGGACTCTGTACGAGTACAATTATACATGCCAAGAAAAAAAAATTATATATATATATATATATGCAGCAAAATCACCAATCTTCCAAACTGAATTGAACACAGTTAGGGTTAATTTAACTGGTGATTTTGTTGTGTAAATCTATATACATAAAGGGCTACATCTGTCTGTCTGTCTGTCTGTCTGTCCGGGATAAACTCCCAAACTATAATATGTAGCCCTAAAACTATATACGAGGTCTATTAGAAAAGTATCCGACCTTATTATTTTTTTCAAAAACCATATGGATTTGAATCACGTGTGATTGCATCAGACAAGCTTGAACCCTCGTGCGCATATGTGAGTTTTTCCACGCCTGTCGGTTGCGTCATTCGCCTGTGAGCAGGCTGTGAGTGAGGAGTGGTCCAGCCCCCTCATCGGATTTTCATTGTCAGGAAATGGCGGAATGATTTGGGCTTTTTTTCCATCAGAATTTTTTCAGAAACTGTTAGAGACTGGCAGCTGGAAACCATTAGATAAATTTATCTGGCTTTCGGTGAAAATGTTATGGGCTTGGTAGAGAATAAGGAGTGTTACTGTTGCTTTAAGGATGGCCTCCAGCGGCTGTGGGGCGCGCCGCGCTCCAAAGCCGCCATCGACAGGCTGAACGACCATTTCATTTCTAAACGGATGGCTGTCTGGATCCATGACCATCGTGTGCCATTTCTCTGGTTATCACAAGAGCTGGACATCAACCATTTTCCGGCAGATTTCACTTTTAACAAGAGATTTTGTCATGGAAAGCCGAGCGGAGGCTTCGTGCGTCACGATGGATTCGCTACTGGAGCGAGACAAAATCACCTCCGTTTTGGTCTCACAGGGCGGCTTTGAGATGGCGTTCAGACAGCTGTCGGTGGTTTTTCCATCAAGTGATTATCCGAGAAATTGTGGATGTGCCTGGACATGCCATAACATGTCCCGTGAGGCTTCATCACGGCGTTGCTGTGCGCCTCACAGGCGAATGACGCAACCGACAGGCGTGGAAAAACTCACGCATGCGCACGAGGGTTCCAGCTTGTCTGATGCAATCACACATGAATCAAATCCATATGGTTTTTGAAAAAAATAATAAGGTCGGATACTTTTCAATCAATCAATCAATCAATTTTTTTATATAGCGCCAAATCACAACAAACAGTTGCCCCAAGGCGCTTTATATTGTAAGGCAAGGCCATACAATAATTATGTAAAACCCCAACGGTCAAAACGACCCCCTGTGAGCAAGCACTTGGCTACAGTGGGAAGGAAAAACTCCCTTTTAACAGGAAGAAACCTCCAGCAGAACCAGGCTCAGGGAGGGGCAGTCTTCTGCTGGGACTGGTTGGGGCTGAGGGAGAGAACCAAGAAAAAGACATGCTGTGGAGGGGAGCAGAGATCAATCACTAATGATTAAATGCAGAGTGGTGCATACAGAGCAAAAAGAGAAAGAAACAGTGCATCATGGGAACCCCCCAGCAGTCTACGTCTATAGCAGCATAACTAAGGGATGGTTCAGGGTCACCTGATCCAGCCCTAACTATAAGCTTTAGCAAAAAGGAAAGTTTTAAGCCTAATCTTAAAAGTAGAGAGGGTGTCTGTCTCCCTGATCTGAATTGGGAGCTGGTTCCACAGGAGAGGAGCCTGAAAGCTGAAGGCTCTGCCTCCCATTCTACTCTTACAAACCCTAGGAACTACAAGTAAGCCTGCAGTCTGAGAGCGAAGCGCTCTATTGGGGTGATATGGTACTACGAGGTCCCTAAGATAAGACGGGACCTGATTATTCAAAACCTTATAAGTAAGAAGAAGAATTTTAAATTCTATTCTAGAATTAACAGGAAGCCAATGAAGAGAGGCCAATATGGGTGAGATATGCTCTCTCCTTCTAGTCCCCGTCAGTACTCTAGCTGCAGCATTTTGAATTAACTGAAGGCTTTTTAGGGAACTTTTAGGACAACCTGATAATAATGAATTACAATAGTCCAGCCTAGAGGAAATAAATGCATGAATTAGTTTTTCAGCATCACTCTGAGACAAGACCTTTCTGATTTTAGAGATATTGCGTAAATGCAAAAAAGCAGTCCTACATATTTGTTTAATATGCGCTTTGAATGACATATCCTGATCAAAAATGACTCCAAGATTTCTCACAGTATTACTAGAGGTCAGGGTAATGCCATCCAGAGTAAGGATCTGGTTAGACACCATGTTTCTAAGATACGTGGGGCCAAGTACAATAACTTCAGTTTTATCTGAGTTTAAAAGCAGGAAATTAGAGGTCATCCATGTCTTTATGTCTGTAAGACAATCCTGCAGTTTAGCTAATTGGTGTGTGTCCTCTGGCTTCATGGATAGATAAAGCTGGGTATCATCTGCGTAACAATGAAAATTTAAGCAATACCGTCTAATAATACTGCCTAAGGGAAGCATGTATAAAGTAAATAAAATTGGTCCTAGCACAGAACCTTGTGGAACTCCATAATTAACTTTAGTCTGTGAAGAAGATTCCCCATTTACATGAACAAATTGTAATCTATTAGACAAATATGATTCAAACCACCGCAGCGCAGTGCCTTTAATACCTATGGCATGCTCTAATCTCTGTAATAAAATTTTATGGTCAACAGTATCAAAAGCAGCACTGAGGTCTAACAGAACAAGCACAGAGATGAGTCCACTGTCCGAGGCCATAAGAAGATCATTTGTAACCTTCACTAATGCCGTTTCTGTACTATGATGAATTCTAAAACCTGACTGAAACTCTTCAAATAGACCATTCCTCTGCAGATGATCAGTTAGCTGTTTTACAACTACCCTTTCAAGAATTTTTGAGAGAAAAGGAAGGTTGGAGATTGGCCTATAATTAGCTAAGATAGCTGGGTCAAGTGATGGCTTTTTAAGTAATGGTTTAATTACTGCCACCTTAAAAGCCTGTGGTACATAGCCAACTAACAAAGATAGATTGATCATATTTAAGATCGAAGCATTAAATAATGGTAGGGCTTCCTTGAGCAGCCTGGTAGGAATGGGGTCTAATAAACATGTTGATGGTTTGGATGAAGTAACTAATGAGAATAACTCAGACAGAACAATCGGAGAGAAAGAGTCTAACCAAATACCGGCATCACTGAAAGCAGCCAAAGATAACGATACGTCTTTGGGATGGTTATGAGTAATTTTTTCTCTAATAGTTAAAATTTTGTTAGCAAAGAAAGTCATGAAGTCATTACTAGTTAAAGTTAATGGAATACTCAGCTCAATAGAGCTCTGACTCTTTGTCAGCCTGGCTACAGTGCTGAAAAGAAACCTGGGGTTGTTCTTATTTTCTTCAATTAGTGATGAGTAGAAAGATGTCCTAGCTTTACGGAGGGCTTTTTTATAGAGCAACAGACTCTTTTTCCAGGCTAAGTGAAGATCTTCTAAATTAGTGAGACGCCATTTCCTCTCCAACTTACGGGTTATCTGCTTTAAGCTACGAGTTTGTGAGTTATACCACGGAGTCAGACACTTCTGATTTAAAGCTCTCTTTTTCAGAGGAGCTACAGCATCCAAAGTTGTCTTCAATGAGGATGTAAAACTATTGACGAGATACTCTATCTCCCTTACAGAGTTTAGGTAGCTACTCTGCACTGTGTTGGTATATGGCATTAGAGAACATAAAGAAGGAATCATATCCTTAAACCTAGTTACAGCGCTTTCTGAAAGACTTCTAGTGTAATGAAACTTATTCCCCACTGCTGGGTAGTCCATCAGAGTAAATGTAAATGTTATTAAGAAATGATCAGACAGAAGGGAGTTTTCAGGGAATACTGTTAAGTCTTCTATTTCCATACCATAAGTCAGAACAAGATCTAAGATATGATTAAAGTGGTGGGTGGACTCATTTACTTTTTGAGCAAAGCCAATAGAGTCTAATAATAGATTAAATGCAGTGTTGAGGCTGTCATTCTCAGCATCTGTGTGGATGTTAAAATCGCCCACTATAATTATCTTATCTGAGCTAAGCACTAAGTCAGACAAAAGGTCTGAAAATTCACAGAGAAACTCACAGTAACGACCAGGTGGACGATAGATAATAACAAATAAAACTGGTTTTTGGGACTTCCAATTTGGATGGACAAGACTAAGAGACAAGCTTTCAAATGAATTAAAGCTCTGTCTGGGTTTTGGATTAATTAATAAGCTGGAATGGAAGATTGCTGCTAATCCTCCACCCCGGCCCGTGCTACGAGCATTCTGACAGTTAGTGTGACTCGGGGGTGTTGACTCATTTAAACTAACATATTCATCCTGCTGTAACCAGGTTTCTGTTAGGCAGAATAAATCAATATGTTGATCAATTATTATATCATTTACCAACAGGGACTTAGAAGAGAGAGACCTAATGTTTAATAGACCACATTTAACTGTTTTAGTCTGTGGTGCAGTTGAAGGTGCTATATTATTTTTTCTTTTTGAATTTTTATGCTTAAATAGATTTTTGCTGGTTATTGGTAGTCTGGGAGCAGGCACCGTCTCTACGGGGATGGGGTAATGAGGGGATGGCAGGGGGAGAGAAGCTGCAGAGAGGTGTGTAAGACTACAACTCTGCTTCCTGGTCCCAACCCTGGATAGTCACGGTTTGGAGGATTTAAGAAAATTGGCCAGATTTCTAGAAATGAGAGCTGCTCCATCCAAAGTGGGATGGATGCCGTCTCTCCTAACAAGACCAGGTTTTCCCCAGAAGCTTTGCCAATTATCTATGAAGCCCACCTCATTTTTTGGACACCACTCAGACAGCCAGCAATTCAAGGAGAACATGCGGCTAAACATGTCACTCCCGGTCCGATTGGGGAGGGGCCCAGAGAAAACTACAAAGTCCGACATTGTTTTTGCAAAGTTACACACCGATTTAATGTTAATTTTAGTGACCTCCGATTGGCGTAACCGGGTGTCATTACTGCCGACGTGAATTACAATCTTACCAAATTTACGCTTAGCCTTAGCCAGCAGTTTCAAATTTCCTTCAATGTCGCCTGCTCTGGCCCCCGGAAGACAATTGACTATGGTTGCTGGTGTCGCTAACTTCACATTTCTCAAAACAGAGTCGCCAATAACCAGAGTTTGATCCTCGGCGGGTGTGTCGTCGAGTGGGGAAAAACGGTTAGAGATGTGAACGGGTTGGCGGTGTACACGGGGCTTCTGTTTAGGGCTACGCTTCCTCCTCACAGTCACCCAGTCGGCCTGCTTTCCCGGCTGCTCGGGATCTGCCAGGGGGGAACTAACGGCGGCTAAGCTACCTTGGTCCGCACCGACTACAGGGGCCTTGCTAGCTGTAGAATTTTCCACGGTGCGGAGCCGAGTCTCCAATTCGCCCAGCCTGGCCTCCAAAGCTACGAATAAGCTACACTTATTACAAGTACCATTACTGCTAAAGGAGGCCGAGGAATAACTAAACATTTCACACCCAGAGCAGAAAAGTGCGGGAGAGACAGGAGAAGCCGCCATGCTAAATCGGCTAAGAGCTAGTAGCTACGCTAAGCTAGCGGATTCCTAAAAACACGCAAAGTGAATAATGTGTAAATAATTTAGAGGTGATTCAGCAGAAGGAGTGCTTTAGTTAAGGCACGTAAAGATTACACTGGGAAACAAATCGTAATCTAGATAACTAGATCAATCTAACTGCGCAGATTAAACAGCTAACAGATACAGAAAAACACCGCTGTGCTCCGGAACAGGAAGTGATACAATACCGCAATACTTTTCTAATAGACTTCGTATATTCTGAATCCTCATGACATGGGGAACAAACTGGTACCATTTTTTTTAAAAAGGTTGAACTGAAAATTACCCCCAAAATAGCCATTTATGTAAGACCATTACAGTGTTGTTGTGGGCTGCCTGCTCTGTTCTGCTGCTGCTTCTGTTTCTCTCTCTCCTCTGCACAGGTGGCACACCTCAAGCTGATCAATGCACCTGCTCTACATCTCATTAGCGTCTGCATATCAACCCCGGCTCTTCACTCCATCCTCACCAGAAACTCTGAAAACCTTTCACGGTAACACTGGTCATTTTTCTCTTGCTCAACTATTTTTCTCTCGGTGTTTCCACACACCAGCCTGAAAGACTCAGCTCGTTGCTGAAGCAAACAAGACATTCCTGCAGTCTGTGATGGAGGTCCCACGCTCCACATCAGCCAAGTTAAGTGTTTGCTCTCTTTTGCTTTTACAAGCTGTTGCATACTGAACTCTGCTTAAAATGTAATACAACTTGAATGGTGAACTTTTCCTGAAGAGGAGCAACTGGAAGAAACCACTGAATCACTTTTGTCTAATTAGCTGCTTACCAGGACCAGCTGTGATCAATTATCACTGATTCAAACTGAACTGAGAACTTTTCCTGATTAAGAACGATTTGAAGAAACTGAACAGAATCTTTCTACCTAACTGCCTGCTTATCTGGACCAGTTGTGATAAGTTGTCACTGATTGACTGTGTGAATCGCTTCTGGCAGTGACTGGCTCAGCACTCACCATCTGTATCTCTCTCACCAGCCTCGTTGACAGCTTGTGGTGGCCACCTGGCTCCAAGATCCATCTGGCGGGACTGAAGTTGTCTGGGCTGCGGTTCCCCTGGTTCCACCGCAGAGCGGGTCAGTCTCCACTCGACTAGGCAGTTTGCACATTTCTCCTTTGTAAATACTCATAAATAAATCCTCATTTTGACCTCTGATTTTCTGCTCCCAGCTCTTGGGTTCGTTCTCCACTCAAGCCCGAATCGTAACAGGAGTTTCTGGCCGTATCATGGACCCAGCAGGGGCAGACCAGATGCAGCAGGCATTAAATATCCAGGGCGAGTTCCTCAGGAAGCTCGTGGACTCTATCGCGGATCACGTGAGCTCATTAACCGATCATGTCAAACACTCCGACACCCGTCTCACTGATCTCGCCACACAGCTCTCACAGCTTTCTGTTGTACATGCACCAACACCGCCTCCTGCTGCTCCAGCCCAGCTTATCACCTCATCACTCTCTGTCGCGGCATCCGCTGTACCACCCGAACCATACATATGTCATCCAGAACCGTTCTCTGGGTGTGTGGATACGTGCGTCTCCTTTTAATGCAGTGCTCTTTTGTTTTCAGTCAATGTCCCACTCAGTACAGCTCCAACAAAAGTAAAACTGCTTACATAATAAATTTGCTGTGAGGGGAAGTGCACTCCTTGGCAACCGCTCTCTGGAACAACAATTCTCCATTACTCCACTCATTCTTGTCATTCTCTAAAGAGTTCTGTTTGATTTTTGATCATCCCACTCGGAGAGACTCCATTTCCCAGTGGTTGTTGACCATCAAACAGGATCAGCGAAGCGCCGCGGAGTATTCGGCTCGACTTCCGCATTCCTCGCTGCAGAGGCCGACTGGAACACCACAGCTTTGCAAAGCGTTTTCATAAATGGATTAAGGGAGGCACTAAAAGATGAGCTGGCGGTCCGGGACGAGCCCACGGATCTGGATTCGCTCATTGCATTGGTAATCCGTTTGGACAATAGGCTGAGTGAGTGCCGTCGAGACAAAGGCTGTCGGGCTGACCGGGCTCCTTCCACTCGTCCCGTCCCACAGCATGCACTGGCGTCATCCCTACCAAGCTCCATCGAGATACCCTCTGACACGCCAGCTCCCCCTGCTGGTGAACCCATGCAGCTCGGCAGGGCCAAATTGCCCCCCAAAGAACATCAACGGAGACTGGCTGCAGGAGAGTGTCTCTATTGTAGTGCTAAGGGGCATGTCCTTAGCACTTGCCCCGTTTGGCCAAAAGCCAACGCTCACTCGTAGAGTCTGGGCTGTGAGTGAGTCAAGCTGAATTCACGGGTGTGGGCTCCATTCACACTCAAATCCCAGCGACACTCTGTTTTGGCAGCGAGACGCTTTCGGTCCCGGTTCTTATTGATACTGGAGCCAAAGGTGATTTCACTGACTCAGCACTAGCTTCCCAGGCTAAGTTGCCACTCGAATCACTGTCTACCCACTGTCGGTGCATGCGCTCGATGGCACGCCACTTCCGACCATCACTCATCGTACCGCTCCAATCACTTTAGTGGTGTCTGGGAATCACAGAGAACCATTCAGTTTATGTTATCCCTTCTTCATCCCTGTGGTCCTAGGCCACCCATGGGTATTCAGACACAATCCTGGAATTGAATGGCAGTCCGGGGCTATTACTCGATGGAGCGAAGCATGTCTTAAGGGGTGTCTTAGTTCCTCGGTTCCCCCTAGAGTGGAAGTCAAGGAGAAAAACATATCACCTCCCGACCTGTCTTTAGTTCCCCCTGAGTATCACAACCTTGTGAAGTTTTCAACAAGGATCATGCACTCTCACTGCCTCCTCACCGTCCTTATGATTGGGCCATTGACTTGCTTCCAGGCGCTTCGCTACCTTCTGGTAGGTTGTATAATCTCTTCCACCTGGAACGTGAGTCAATGGAGACCTACATCCGGGACTCCTTGGCTGCTGGCTGCCGGTCCTCTTCGTCTCCCCGAGGGGCAGGCTTCTTCTTTGTTGGTAAGAAGGACAGTTCCCTTCGCCCCTGCATTGATTTCCGGGGGTTAAACACCATAACGGTCCAAAATCGGTACCCCACTTCCCCTTCTCGATTCGGCATTTAGCTCCTTGCACAGGGCGACCATATTTACCAAATTGGACCTCCGTAATGCATACCACCTGGTGCGTGTTTGAGTGGAAGACGGCCTTTAATACTCCACTGGGACATTTTGAGTGCCTGGTCATGCCCTTCGGCCTAACCAGTGCACCGGCCAGGCACTAGTTAATGACGTGTTGCAGGACTTTCTTAATCGGTTCGTATTTGTCTATCTTGACGATATACTGATTTTTTTTTCTCCGGATCCACAAACTCACAACAAGCACGTCCATCTCGTTCTCCGATGATTGTTGGAGATCCGTCTATTTGTCAAAGCAGAGAAGTGCGGGTTCCACCTTGACACAGTTTCATTTTTGGGGTTCATCATATCCCATAATCAGGTCAAACCGGATCCAGCCAAGGTCAAGGCTGTTGTTGATTGGCCGGCTCCATCCTCGGTAAAACAGTTACAACAGTTTCTCGGGTTTGCAAACTTTTACAGATGTTTCATCTGCGGATTTAGTCAGGTGGCAGCTCCCCTCACCGCACTCACATCTTCCAAATCTGTCTTCAGTGGACCCCTCAGTCCGCGCCGCCTTTGCTCTGCTTAAAGAGTGGTTCGCAACCACAACGATTGTGACTGAACCGGACCTGGACCGTCAGCTCATAGTCGAGGTAGACGCTTCTGACTCTGGGATAGGGGCGGTCTTATCCCAGAGGTCAGAAAAAAGACAACCGTGTACATCCCTGTGCATATTTTTCACGGCGTCTGTCCCCCGCTGAGAGAAATTATGACGTGGGTGACCGGGAACTCCTGGCCATTAAGGAAGCGCTAGCCAAGTGGAGACATTGGCTGGAGGGGGCCGCAGTTCTGTTTGTCATTTGGACAGACCACCGTAATCTGGAATACATCAACGTCTGCCAAACGATTGAACTCCCGGCAAGCCAGGGGGTCACTGTTTTTTGGAAGGTTTAACTTTACCATCTCATTTAGACCAGACAGTAAGAACATTAAGCCGGATGCCCTGTCTCATCAGTTCACTTCCTCCAAGGAGCCACACAACACATCTGAGACCATCCTTCCCTGATCCATGGTTGTGGGGGCACTGACCTAGGATGTCAAGTGAGCCATCCAGGAAGCCCTCACCCACCATCCAGATCCTGGGGGAGGGCCACCTGGTCTGCTTTTTGTTCCACCCGAGACCCAATCACAAGTGCTCCAGTTTTGCCATTCATCCAAGTTGGCTTGCCACCTCAGGGTACATCGCACCCTGGAACTCTTCTGTCACCGCTTTGGTGGCCTACAGTCCAATCAGACATGAGGGAGTTCGTACAAGTGTGCTCTGTCTGCGCCTGGGGCAAGACTCCTCATCAACCACCCGCCGGACCCCTTCAACCGCTCCCGATTCCCGGCCGCCCATGGTCACATATCGGGATGGATTTCATCACCGGACTTCCTCCATCCTAGGGCTACACAGCAGTCCTCACAATTGTGGATCAGTTCTCCAAGGCAGCCCACTTTGTGCCCCTGCCGAAGATACCATCAGCCCAGGAGACAGCAGACCTTCTAGTCCACCACGTGGTCCGGCTGCATGGCATACCCCTGGATATCATATCTGACCGAGGGCCTCAGTTCACAATCTGGCGGAGCTTCTGTGCTGACTCTTGGGGCCTCGGTCAGCCTGTCATCCGTGTTCCATCCCCAAACCAACTGGCAGGCAGAACGGGCTAATCAAGACCTGGAAACCACCCTCCAGTGTGTCTCTGCTGCCCACCCGACGGACTGGAGCCTACACCTACCTTGGGTGGAGTATGCCCAGAATTCACAGGTATCGTCAGCCACTGGACTCTCTCCCTTTGAAGCCTCCCTAGGCTACCAACGTCCTCTGTTCCCTTCACAAGAAACTGACATAAACAGTTCCTTCAGTTCAGCTTCACCTCAGGAGGTGCCGTCGGGTGTGGAAGACCACCTGTTCTGCCCTGCTGAAGTACCAGACCCGGACGCGGGGCCATGCTGACCAGCACCGGACCACCCGCCCCTGACTATCAACCCGGCAGGAGGTGTGGCTTTCATCGCGGAACATTCCCCTCCAGTCAGACTCGCCCAAACTGGCTCCCTGGTATATCGGGCCTTTTGTGGTGGACTGGGTAGTCAGTCCAACGGCAGTCCGGCTCCATCTGCCCCGCTCCCTGTGGATCCACCCGGTCTTCCACGTGTCCCGGGTGAAACCCGTACACACCAGTCCATTGTGTCCTCCAGCACCTCCACCTCCTCCTGCCTGGATGGTGGATGGTCATCCGGCCTGGAACATCCGGAAGTTCCTGGATGTTCATCGTCTGGGACGGGGCTTCCAGTATCTGGTGGACTGGGAGGACTACAGCCCTGAAGAACGCTCCTGGGTCAAGCGGGGGCTGATCCTGGACCCTTCACTCACCCGGACGTCTACCGGGATCATCCTGACCATCCTGGTAGGTCACCTGGGGGGTTCCCTTGGGGGGGGGGTATTGTTGTGGGCTGCCTGCTCTGTTCCTGCTGCTGCTGCTGTTTCTCTCTCTCCTCTGCACAGGTGGCACGCCTCAAGCTGATTGACACACCTGCTCCACATCTCATCAGCATCTGCATATAAACCCCGGCTCTTCACTCCATCCTCACCAGAAACTCTGAAAACCTTCCACAGTAAGACTGGTCATTTTTTCCTCTTGCTCAACTATTTTTCTCTCGGTGTTTCCACACACCAGCCTGAAAGATGCAGCTCATTGCTGAAGCAACCAAGACTTTCCCTGCAGCCTGTGATGGAGCTCCCACACTCCACCAAGTTAAGTGTTTGCTCTCTTGGCTTTACAAGCTGTTGCATACTGAACTCTGCTTAAAACGTAATACAAGTTGAACTGGGAAATTTTCCTTAAGAGGAGCAACTGGAAGAAACAATCACTGAATAACTTTTGTCTAATTACCTACTTACCAGGACCAGCTGTGATCAATTATCACTGATTCAAACTGAACTGAGAACTTTTCCTGATTAAGAAGGATTTGAAGAAACTGAACCGAATCTTTCTACCTAACTGCCTGCTTATCTGGACCAGTTGTGATAATTTGTCACTGATTGACTGTGTGAACCGCTTCTGGAAGTGACTGGCTCAGCACTCACCATCTGTATCTTTCTTTCCAGTCTTGTCGACAGCTTGTGGCGGCCACCTGGCTCCAAGTTCTATCTGCCAGGACTGAAGTCGTCTGGGCTGCGGTTCCCCTGGTTCCACCGCAGAGCGGGCCGGTCTCCACTCGGCTAGGCAGTTTGCACCTTTCTCCCTTGTAAATACTCATAAATAAATCCTCATTTTGACCTCTGATTTTCTGCTCCCAGCTCTTGGGTTCATTCTCCACTCACGCCCGAACCGTAACAGTTGTACCATGTGTTTTTCATGCTGCCACTTCTGGCTGTCTTTCTGTCTGTCTGGGATAAACTCCCAAACTAATATGTAGCCCTAAAAACTATATATTCTGAATCCTCATGACATGGGGAACAAACTGGTACCATTTTTTTAAAAGTTGAACTGAAAATTACCCCCAAAATAACCGGCTGTGGGTATAGACCATGCAAATTCAATTTTCCAGCCCTGTATTTACCAGCCCTCTATTATTTAATCCCTTTCTACAGTGCACTGCACACTCAGCAAAACAACAACATGCTTCGGCTGAGGCTGTGGGTATGACTAGGCAGATTAAAATTTCCAGCCCTGTATATGTGTTGGCCATCTCTGTTAATTTAATCCCTTTCTTCACCTACTTTATGTTCTCAACTGTTAAGCACCTGACTGTCCTGTACAACCCAGTTTGCCTTCCTGTCTGAATACATTCATTTTATGTTTGTAAAATTGCAATGTAAAAACAGTGAAATACACCATTACCCTCAATTTTGATTCATTGATTCTGTTTGTAGGTAACATTTACTGTTACCTACCTTTTGTGTGTGTATTTTGACTATAAATTTGATTGCAAAACAAAGTCTGCATGAAGGACTTCAAATGTGTTTGTCTTTTAGCCAAGTATTTCCACTTAGTTGGGGAGTCCACCTCTCATCGTTCTGCTGGACAAACTTTAGCCCATTAACTATTTTATGTATAAGACATCAGCATTACAAAAACAAATGTTGGTCAGTTGGTTTGATTAAAATGATTTGCATTGGCTTATGTCTAAAACAGGTTAACCCTGGCAGCACCGGGTACCCCAGCTAGTATTTGTATATATAAATATGCTTCATAATTTCCAGTGCTTATTTCTATGTGTCACTGTGATTAACCGCCTTAATAGTTTAGCTGATTTTGAAGAATGTTTTTGTGCTTGAGACCTTAATCATCTGAGGTTACCATTTTTTGGTTTGGTTTTTATAAAGTCATGAGGATAGTGCAGCTGGAGCCTGGGTAGGACGTCTAATGTTTTACATGTTTTAGCAGTCCATCAGTCCAGTGTCCTTTTTATGGTGTTGTTTGTTTGGGGGGGGGGCGTGCAGTTTCTAAAAAAAAAGACATTCTCCGGCTGAGACGGCTCATTAAGAAGGCGGACTTTGTGTTGGACTGGGTCTGGACACTGTGGAGAAGGTGGTGGAGCACATGACGCTCTCTACAAGATCAGGGTGATCTTGTCCAATCAGAACCACCCACTGAACTCGGTCTTCTCTCACCAGAGAAGCACCGTGAGCAACAGATTCCTCTCAGTGAAGTGCTCCACTGAGAGACTGAAGAACTCGTTGTCCCTCGCGCTATCAGGCTGTATAATGCAGCCACTTCAGCCAGGAGCAGGAAATGTGAGCCGGAAATGTCCCATGTAGGGCCTTAAACTCCTTCTGCTTTTTGAACTGTATTGTGCTGTATTATTTATTGTTACTTTTATATGCATTTTAATATGTGTGTTTTATCTGTGTGAATGGGAGCAACAGACTGCCACATAATTTCCTTCGGGATTAATAATCTATCTATCTATCTATCTATCTATCTATCTACTATCTATCTATCTATCTATCTATCTATCTCTCTATCTCTCTCTATCATCTCTCTCTCTCTCTCTCTCTCTCTCTCTCTCTCTCTCTCTATTGGTGGTTGGCTCTACTGCGGTATTGTATCACTTCCTGTTCCGGAGCACAGCGGTGTTTTTCTGTATCTGTTAGCTGTTTAATCTGCGCAGTTAGATTGATCTAGTTATCTAGATTACGATTTGTTTCCCAGTGTAATCTTTACGTGCCTGAACCTAAAGCACTCCCTCTGCTGAATCACCTCTAAATTATTTACACATTATCACTTTGGCGTGTTTTTAGGACTCCGCTAGCTTAGCGTAGCTACTAGCTCTTAGCCGATTTAGCATGGCGGCTTCTCCTGTCTCTCCCGCACTTTTCTGCTCTGGGTGGTGAAATGTTAGTTATTCCTCGGCCTCCTTTAAGCAGTAATGGTACTGTAATAAGTGTAGCTTATTCATAGCTTTGGAGGCCAGGCTGGGCGAATTGGAGACTCGGCTCCGCACCGTGGAAAATTCTACAGCTAGCCAGGCCCCTGTAGTCGTGCGGACCAAGGTAGCTTAGCCGCCGTTAGTTACCCCCTGGCAGATCCCGAGCAGCGGGAAAGCAGGCTGACTGGGTGACTGTGAGGGAGGAAGCGTAGCCCTAAACAGAAACCCCGTGTACACCGCCAACCCGTTCACATCTCTAACCGTTTTTCCCCACTCGATGACACACCCGCCGAGGATCAAACTCTGGTTATTGGCGACTCTTTTTTGCGAAATGTGAAGTTAGCGGACACCAGCAACCATAGTCCAATTGTCTTCCGGGGGCCAGAGCAGGCGACATTGAAGGAAATTTGAAACTGCTGGCTAAGGCTAAGCGTAAATTTGGTAAGATTGTAATTCACGTCGGCAAGTAATGACACCCGGTTACGCCAATCAGATGTCACTAAAATTAACATTAAATCGGTGTGTAACTTTGCAAAAAAACAATGTCGGACTCTGTAGTTTTCTCTGGGCCCCTCCCCAATCGGACCGGGAGTGACATGTTTAGCCGCATGTTCTCCTTGAATTGCTGGCTGTCTGAGTGGTGTCCAAAAAATGAGGTGGGCTTCATAGATAATTGGCAAAGCTTCTGGGGAAAACCTGGTCTTGTTAGGAGAGACGGCATCCATCCCACTTTGGATGGAGCAACTCTCATTTCTAGAAATCTGGCCAATTTTCTTAAATCCTCCAAAACCGTGACTATCCAGGGTTGGGACCAGAAGCAGAGTTGTAGTCTTACACACCTCTCTGCAGCTTCTCTCCCCCCTGCCATCCCCTCATTACCCCATCCCCGTAGAGACGGTGCCTGCTCCCAGACCACCAATAACCAGCAAAATCTATTTAAGCATAAAAAATTCAAAAAGAAAAAATAATATAGCACCTTCAACTGCACCACAGACTAAAACAGTTAAATGTGGTCTATTAAACATTAGGTCTCTCTCTTCTAAGTCCCTGTTGGTAAATGATATAATAATTGATCAACATATTGATTTATTCTGCCTTACAGAAACCTGGTTAAGCAGGATGATATGTTAGTTTAAATTGAGTGCACACCCCTGAGTCACACTAACTGTCAGAATGCTTGTAGCACGGGCCGGGGCGGAGGATTAGCAGCAATCTTTCCATTCCAGCTTATAATTAATCAAAAACCCAGACAGAGCTTTAATATTCATTTGAAAGCTTGACTCTTAGTCTTGTCCATCCAAATTGGAAGTCCCAAAAAACAGTTTTATTTGTTATTATCTATCGTCCACCTGGTCGTTACTGTGAGTTTCTCTGTGAATTTTCAGACCTTTTGTCTGACTTAGTGCTTAGCTCAGATAAGATAATTATAGTGGGCGATTTTAACATCCACCACAGATGCTGAGAATGACAGCCTTAACACTGCATTTAATCTATTATTAGACTCTATTGGCTTTGCTCAAAAAGTAAATGAGTCCACCCCCCACTTAATCATATCTTAGATCTTGTTCTGACTTATGGTATGGAAATAGAAGACTTAACGTATTCCCTGAAAACTCCCTTCTGTCTGATCATTTCTTAATAACATTACATTTACTCTGATGGACTACCCAGCAGTGGGGAATAAGTTTCATTACACTAGAAGTCTTTCAGAAAGCACTGTAACTAGGTTTAAGGATATGATTCCTTCTTTATGTTCTCTAATGCCATATACCAACACAGTGCAGAGTAGCTACCTAAACTCTGTAAGTGAGATAGAGTATCTCGTCAATAGTTTTACATCCTCATGAAGACAACTTTGGATGCTGTAGCTCCTCTACAAAAGAGAGCTTTAAATCAGAAGTGCCTGACTCCGTGGTATAACTCACAAACTCGTAGCTTAAAGCAGATAACCGCTAAGTTGGAGAGGAAATGGCGTCTCACTAATTTAGAAGATCCTTCACTTAGCCTGGAAAAAGAGTCTGTTGCTCTATAAAAAAGCCCTCCGTAAAGCTAGGACATCTTTCTACTCATCACTAATTGAAGAAAATAAGAACAACCCCAGGTTTCTTTCAGCACTGTAGCCAGGCTGACAAAGAGTCAGAGCTCTATTGAGCTGAGTATTCCATTAACTTTAACTAGTAATGACTTCATGACTTCTTTGCTAACAAAATTTTAACTATTAGAGAAAAAATTACTCATAACCATCCCAAAGACGGATCGTTATCTTTGGCTGCTTTCAGTGATGCCGGTATTTGGTTAGACTCTTTCTCTCCGATTGTTCTGTCTGAGTTATTTTCATTAGTTACTTCATCCAAACCATCAACATGTTTATTAGACCCCATTCCTACCAGGCTGCTCAAGGAAGCCCTACCATTATTTAATGCTTCGATCTTAAATATGATCAATCTATCTTTGTTAGTTGGCTATGTACCACAGGCTTTTAAGGGTCTGCCTCCCATTCTACTTAAAAACCCTAGGAACTACAAGTAAGCCTGCAGTCTGAGAGCGAAGCGCTCTATTGGGATGATATGGTACTATGAGATCCCTAAGAAGATGGGACCTGATTATTGAAAAACTTATAAGTAAGAAGAAGAATTTTAAATTCTATTGTAGGATTAACAGGAAGCCAATGAAGAGAGGCCAATATGGGTGAAATATGCTCTCCTTCTAGTCCCCATCAGTACTCTAGCTGCAGCATTTGAATTAACTGAGGATTTTCAGGGAACTTTTAGGACAACCTGATAATAATGAATACAATAGTCCAGCCTAGAGGAAATAATGCCTGAATTAGTTTTCAGCATCACTCTGAGACAAGACCTTTCTAATTTTAGAGATATTGCGCAAATGCAAAAAAGCAGCCCTACATATTTGCTTAATATGCGCATTGAAGGACATATCCTGATCAAAAATGACTCCAAGATTTCTCACAGTATTACTAGAGGTCAGGGTAATGCCATCCAGAGTAAGGATCTGGTTAGACACCATGTTTCTAAGATTTGTGGGCCAAGTACAGTAACTTCAGTTTTATCTGAATTTAAAAGCAGGAAATTAGAGGTCATCCATGTCTTTATGTCTGTAAGACATTCCTGCAGTTTAACTAATTGGTGTGTGTCCTCTGGCTTCATGATAGATAAAGCTGGGTATCATCTGCGTAACAATGAAAATTTAAGCAATGCTTTCTAATAATACTGCCTAAGGGAAGCATGTATAAAGTGAATAAAATTGGTCCTAGCACAGAACCCTGTGGAACTCCATAATTAACCTTAGTCTGTGAAGATGACTCCCCATTTACATGAACAAATTGTAATCTATTAGATAAATATGATTCAAACCACCGCAGCGCAGTGCCTTTAATACCTATGGCATGCTCTAATCTCTGTAAAAAATTTTTGGTCAACAGTATCAAAAGCAGCACTGAGGTCTAACAGGACAAGCACAGAGATGAGTCCACTGTCTGAGGCCATAAGAAGATCATTTGTAACCAACACTAATGCTGTTTCTGTACTATGATGAATTCTAAAACCTGACTGAAACTCTTCAAATAGACCATTCCTCTGCAGATGATCAGTTAGCTGTTTTACAACTACCCTTTCAAGAATTTTTGAGAGAAAAGGAAGGTTGGAGATTGGCCTATAATTAGCTAAGATAGCTGGGTCAAGTGATGGCTTTTTAAGTAATGGTTTAATTACTGCCACCTTAAAAGCCTGTGGTACATAGCCAACTAATAAAGACAGATTGATCATATTTAAGATCGAAGCATTAATTAATGGTAGGGCTTCCTTGAGCAGCCTGGTAGGAATGGGGTCTAATAGACATGTTGATGGTTTGGAGGAAGTAACTAATGAAATAACTCAGACAGAACAATCGGAGAGAACGAGTCTAACCAAATACCAGCATTACTGAAAGCAGCCAAAGATAACGATATGTCTTTGGGATGGTTATGAGTAATTGTTTCTCTAATAGTTAAAATTTTATTAGCAAAGAAAGTCATGAAGTCATTACTAGTTAAAGTTAAAGGAATACTCGGCTCAATAGAGCTCTGATTCTTTGTCAGCCTGGCTATGGTGCTGAAAAGAAACCTGGGGTTCTTATTTTCTTCAATTAGTGATGAGTGGTAAGATGTCCTAGCTTTACGGAGGGCTTTTTTTATAGAGCAACAGACTCTTTTTCCAGGCTAAGTGAAGATCTTCTAAATTAGTGAGATGCCATTTCCTCTCCAACTTATGGGTTATCTGCTTTAAGCTGCGAGTTTGTGAGTTATACTACGGAGTCAGGCACTTCTGATTTAAGGCTCTCTTTTCAGAGGAGCTACAGCATCCAAAGTTGTCCTCAATGAGGATGTAAAACTATTGACGAGATAATCTGTCTCACTCACAGAGTTTAGGTAGCTACTCTGCACTGTGTTGGTATATGGCATTGGAGAACATAACAAAGAAGGAATCATATCCTTAAACCTAGTTACAGCACTTTCCAAAAGACTTCTACTGTAATGAAACGTATTCCCCACTGCTGGGTAGTCCATTAAAGTAAATGTAAATGTTATTAAGAAATGATCAGACAGAACGGGGTTTTCAGGGAATACTGTTAAGTCTTCAATTTCCATACCATAAGTCAGAACAAGATCTAAAGTATGGTTAAAGTGGAGGGTGGACCCATTTACATTTTTAATTGTTATTGGGGACCATGAAACTAGAAATAAACACAAAAATATTACACAAATGAATTAGAACACATATAAAATACGCTGGCTAATTTACCATGTGCTTACATGCCCTTGACCCACATAAACAAATAAAATTTGACTAAAATATACAAAAATTACATTTTGAATGTCCAGCAGCTACGTAAACAAAAAACACAAACCTTGCTCCACTTTCCAAAAGGGCTGCTAGCTGAAATTTGTCCCAATCCCAACCAAAAGTCCAAAGTGGATGTTGTCACTACAGCCTGCCATGTATTAAAGACTGCATGCTCCAGAAGTGAGGTAAGAGCTTGTCAGGGCCTGACGATTTATGTATTCTGTTGCTGGGGTTTTGATTTGTTTGTTCCCTTCTTGCTTTTGTATTTCTTTTCTGTGTTTTCTGGGATTGTGGGGTTTTGTTGCTGGGGCCTGTCTGTGTTTCTCTCTCTCTCTCTGTCTCCCCCTCTCTCTCTCTCGGGCCACCCCTCTTCTGGTTCTTGCTATGCACACCTGTGTGTAATCTGTTGATTGCCACCTGGAGCTTTATTAGCTCACAGCTTGTGTTGGTTGTTTGCCAGTTTGTTGCGCCCAGTGCCTTCATACCAGCTCTCATTTCTGTATTTTCTAGATCTGCCTGCTTCAGTGTATACTCGACCCTGCCTGTTATTCCGACCTCGACTCGTTTTTGCCTAATGAAAACTCTGCTGTGTTTTTTGGACTGCCTCCCCGTGTACCGACCATTGCTTCCTGTCTCATTAAAGTCATTTTGTAAACCAAGCTGTGAAAGTGAGTCTTGCAGTTGTCTCCTACCAAACCTGCCTGTCAGAACAAACTGGCCACCGATGGAGACAGCAGACTCAGACCTGTTTCACCTGGCAGTTCGCCACCACAGCCAGCAGCTTGCACAGCAAGGGGACAAGCTTGATACGCTAAGCTCTGGGTTTAGTGAGCTCGTTACCCATCAAGAGACTTTTATGGCATCGGTCAGTGAACAGATGAACAAACTACTGTCCTGACTCGATCTTCAGGCTACGTCAGATGCGGCCGCCGGCAGTCCCAGCCAACCACCGGGGCTGCCAGCTGTTTCGTCAGCCGCCGTACCTGCGCCAGTTGTTTGCAACCAGTTGTCACGTCCTGAACGTTTTTCAGGCGACTCAGGAAACGTCAGACCATTCATCACACAGTGTGAATTACATTTTGAATTAATGGCCTCCATGTTTCCGTCTGACAGATCAAAGATCGCTTATATCATCACTCACCTTTCCAGGCGAGCAGCAGCTTGGGCCATAGCCGAGTGGGGTCGACAATCACCCACCTGTGCTTCAGTCACGGCGTTCACAAGAGCCCTCAAGCAGGTTTTCCAACATACAGCCCGGGACGTGAAGCAGCGCGATCCCTCCTAAGACTGAAGCAAGGCAGCTGCCGAGTCGCAGATTACGCTGTTGACTTCTGGATCCTGGCAGCGAAAAGTGAATGGAACCCGGCTGCACTCCTTGACGTATTTTTCAAGGATTTGTCTGCGGAAATTCAAGATCTGCTCGTAGCCATAGACTTGCCCGATAAGTTGGACGATCTGATTGTGCTCGCCATCCGCACAGACCACCGTCTACCAGACCGTCCCCGCCGTGGGAACCGACATCCAGAATATTTACCCAACATGCCTCCTGCCCGTTCCGCCTCATCCATTCAAGCCCAGTCTGAGTCATCCCAGCACAGCGCTGAGGAGCCAATGCAGCTCGGGCGCATGCACCTGACCCCAGCTGAGCGACAGCGTCACCGAGTGGATGGCCTCTGTTTTTACTGTGGTCAAGCAGGACACTTGATAGCCGATTGTCAAGCCAGGGGTGCCACCATGCGGTCAAAGGCTGAATTGCGGGTGAGTCAAAATTCCATCTCCACTGTTTCAACACAAAATATAATTCCAGCCAAACTAATGTCTGACCATACCTCCATTACCGTTTCGGCTTTTATTGATTGTAGATCTGACGCCAACCTGATTCTCTCTTCTCTTGCCAGGTACCTTCATCTGAAACTATATAGCATCACACGGCCTCTGGTGGTATGTGCTGTGGACAGTCACGTCCTGGGCGAAATTACACATCGTACTCAGTCTGTCAAATTATTGATTTCCCATTCACATTCAGAATCAATCAGTTTTCATGCTGGATAACATGACTCACTCTTTAATCTTGGGGCATCCCTGGCTACAACGGCACAGCCCGAATTTTGATTGGGTCAAGGGCGAGATCATGTCCTGGGGTCCTGCTGTAATTATTATGTCTGTCAAAACCCGAACGATCTCCGCAGGGTTCTAATCCAGATCTCGCAGGGGTACCTGAATGTTATCACGACCTAGCTGCCGTATTTTGTAAATTAAGAGCCAAGTCATTACCTCCACATCGCGAATATGACTGTGCCATAGAACACCATAGACGAGTCCGCCACGGGGAAAACTCTTTTCTCTGTCGGCACCTGAATGCCACGCGATGAATGATTACATACGGGAGTCCCTGGCAGCAGGGCTAATTCGTCCTTCATCCTCATCTGCCGGGCGGGGTTCTTCTTTTGAAAAGAAGGATAAGACGCTCTGTCCCTGTATTGATTACCATGGTCTAAATGATGTCACCATTAAAAACCGTTATCCGTTGCCGCTCATTTCCTCTGCCTTCGAGTTGTTGGAGGGAGCCACAGTTTTCACTAAGCTTGACTTGCGTAATGCTTATCATTTAGTCCGAATCAGACAAGGAGATGAGTGGAAAACAGCTTTTAACACCCTGTCCGGTCATTATGAATACTTGGTCATGCCTTTTGGTCTCACCAACGCTCCTGCCGTTTTTCAAAATTTAGTGAATGATGTGCTTTGTGAATACCTCAATAAATTTGTTTTTGTACATGTGGACGATATTCTCATTTTCTCCCAGGATTTAGTTACGCACCAGAGTCACGTTTGCACGGTTTTACGAACCCTCCTGAATAATGAGCTCTTTGTGAAAGCAGAGAAGTGTGAGTTTCACAAATCCACAATTTCCTTCTTAGGTTTCATTATTTCTCAGGGAGAGATAAGGATAGAGAGTACTTTTATCTTGTCTTACTAACTGGGATGTTAAAAATGTGAGACATGACCTTTAAGGGTCTGGAGGCGGTGCTCACACTGGACAGGATGCCAGTCCGGAGCACCGGGAACCCACACAAACAGGGGAGGGAACATCCAAACCAAGCAGGAAACGGTCCTACAACCTTTTCTTAAAGTAAAAAATTGGTCAAAGTTGATGATTCAGTAAAAATATATACATTGATTTTTAAGTATCCCACCATATAGAGCAGAAGCCGCTCAGAGAACAATTTATTTTGTGCTGAACCCTTGCCTGTTTACTGTCATGACAATTTGAATAGATAAAATTCAGCCAATTTTACCGCTCCAAAAGCACAATTGTTTGCTCTTTAATATCTCAGCAGCCCTTTCTTCCTCACATTTGCTCTGATGTTAATGCCACATGTGACAGGATGTGTATCATGATAGAACCATGTTGAACTTTGATAAAGTTTAGGAGCACCAAATATTCTAATTTCATTATTTAAAATTTAGATGTGGGCATTTACTGCCCCATAGAGGGCATATGCCCATCACATTCAATTAGTATTTTTTTCTGGGGATTCAACATGCTTAAATATAAAAATAGCTGAAAACATTTTGGATACATTTGGGAAAACAGATGATTTTTCGTGTCATGAGCCTGGAGTTTTCAAACTGTCAAACTTCTGTAATGATGCATGTCCATCAGGACTACAGGGGCTGAGCACTGAACTGGAGGCCCCGCCACTGAGGCATCTTGGTTGGCTCACTTTCCTCTAGGTGCCTTCTTCTGTACCGTGGCATCAATTCTGCTCTTCCTTTCATCGTCACACTTACTGCTAATGGACTCGTGTGTCTGACTGTTCCATTGGTTGTCTCCGTCCAGCTCTTCCTCCTCTGGCTGGCTGATTAGGAGCTGGGAGAGGACTCCTCCAGTGTTGGTTGAGGACTGGGGAGATGGTGACCGAGGAGTGGAATCATATAACATAAACTCGCACAGTTTTTCCACAAACTTCACCTTTATTCCTGATCACCTTCAGCAATGCTTCCACAGCTTTGGCTCTGGAACCACTTGATAGGGGTTGGACCTTATTCTTCTCTGCAGTTGCCCAGGTTGGCTCTCTGTCTGACTGACTGTGGCAGCCAACAATGTGATAATTCAACATGACAAAATCTGAACACTAAAAATAGACGCATGTATAAACGGAATGGATAGCAGTGTACTGCTGAGATGGCCACATTCAGGTTTGTGACATCGTGTGAAAGCACCCCCTGACAGCCAAAGGATACTCTGGCCACTGAGGCCAGAGCCCAGGTTCAAGCCGATGATTGGAGTGTCCGCCTCCCATGCCGGAGATTGTGAGTTGTTCTGTTATGGAACAATTTGTCATAGGCAGGTTAGTTCTGTTACGGAACAATTGTCATGCAACCTTGCAAAAGCTGCACTGGCTGCACAAAAAGCTGCAGTGGTATGTGTCATGCCCTTAAATGGAATTTCTACATCAGCAATAAGAAAGCAGACTGTTTCAAAGACAGGATATGATGAGCAAAGCTATTTTTCTGCAAACTTCAGAGATAAGTTATCTTTCTTCAAGCACACGTCTCCAAGTGTAAAGGCAGGAAATCTTAAAAGAAGATGTGCACTCCAACAAGGGAGTAGTCAAGAGTCTAGAATCTGGCTGCAGCCTGGTGAAGAGTGTTCAGTAAGTCTGTATACAGTACCTGTATTTTGTGTCAGTACAAGTGTTCACCTCTCTTGGAAGCATCACCTTGTCATGGTGGATAAGTCTGTCTGCCCCTATGAACCTGAGAGCTGTGTTGTCTGGAGCCTTCATGCTCCTGGTAGGGTCTCCCATGGCAAATTGATCTCAGGTGAGGGGCCAAACTAAGAATGGTTGACAATGACTCCATGGAAAATCGAGGAAGAGGAAATGTGATCCCACCCGCCATCAGATCTAACTGGTAGCACTCCACTTCCCATGCAAGCATCTGCTTGAGGAAGGGATAGCAGAGGGTGTGAGAGGAGATCAGAGTAACCATGGAGAAGGCACCAATTTGCTTCTGTTAGACCGTGAGGCACCTCAGGAGAGGAAAACACGCAACCATCCAAACTGTTTACAGTAAGGATGGGACTCTGTTGACCTCAACTGAGGAATTAATCGGGCACTGGAAGGAACACTATGAGGAACTCTTGAATCAGACTAAAGCTCCCTCTATAGAAGAGGCAGAGCTGGAAGCTGATGGGGGATCATCATCAATTTCCCTGGTGGAAGTCACTGAAGTAGTCAAAGAACTCAAAAGCCCAGGGAGTTTATGAGATCCGACCAGAAATGCTGAAGGCTCTCGGTGTGGAGGGACTGTCTTGGATGAGACGTCTCTTCAACATTGCATTGAAGTCTGGGACAGTGCCTAAGGAGTGGCAAACTGGGTGGTGGTCCCCATATTTAACAAGGGGGACCAGAGAGTGTGTGCCAATTACAAGGGCATCACACTAGTCAGCCTCCCTGGTAAAGTCTATTCCAGGCTGCTGGAAAGGTTGTTCAGCTGATCATTGAACCTCAGATTGAAGAGGAACAATGCGGGTTCCGTCCTGGTTGTGGAACACCCGACCAGCTCTTCACTCTCACAAGGATCACATCCAGTCTACATGTGTTTTGTGGACTTGGTGAAGGCGTATGATCACGTACCATGGGAGATACTGTGGGACGTGCTGCGGGAGTATGGAATGAGGGGGTCCCTTCTCCGGGCTATCCAATTTCTGTATTCACAAAGTGAGAGCTGTGTTTGAGTTCTCGGCAATGCCCATGGTTCTCAGGAGGAAACTGATGGATTGCCAACTTCGGGTAGGGAATGAGGTTTAGCCCCAGTTGAAGAAATTCAAGTACATCAGGGTCTTGTTCACGATTGAGGTGACAATGGAGCGTGAGATTGGCCGGAGAATTCATGCAGCAGAGACGGTATTGCATTCGCTCTACTGTTGTGATGAAAAGAATACCCAGGGGATAGGGAGGTGTTCCAGGCACATCCAGCTGGAAGAAGACCCCAGGAAAGACCCAGGACAAGGTGGAGAGACTATATCTCCACACTTGCCTTGGAACGTCTCGGTATCCTCCAGTCAGAGAGGTTAGTGTGGCCCGGGAAAGGGAAGTTCGAGATCCCCTGCTGGAGCTGTTGCCCCTGCGACCCGATCCCGGATGAGCAGTTGGTATATATGCATATATATGTTTTCAATCAATTTTCTCAATTCATAAAGAACATGGATGGCAGTCATCCATGATTTAACAAACATGACAGAAAACCTGGTGACCCGGACGTGATCGTGGTTGGATGATCCATTGGATAAGGAGAAATTTCAGCATGGACAAATGGCTGAGTGACAGCTCAACTGATGGCCGCCAAATAAGATAAGCCATTTTGAAATTGCATTATTGGTAGTATAAATTTGTTGAGGTGTCGCAGTGGCAAGATATCATATAATTCTGAGCTAATTAACAAGAAATCATTTAAAGACGGAATGTTTTCACATTCTTTGGTACTGTTCAACTGTGTGTAAAATGGATTATAAATTGGATTAGATTTTAGATTAGATTGAGCTTTATTAATCTCTTGGGAGGACTCCCTCGGGGAAATTGAGGTTCCAGCAGCATTGTATAGCAGCACACAGGGTAAGAAGCATACAGTGTTAGGGATCTGTCTGTAGTCTTTCTGTAATCTCTCTGTGATCAGGTTTTAGTTGGTTTGGTCTGCAACAGTGCTAAAGGACCCCAATTCATACTGAGTTGCAAATATGCATAATGTCTGTCTGTTTCTCTTCACCATTTAGACAATACTGCCCTCTTGAGGGGACTCTGTACGAGTACAATTATACATGCCAAGAAAAAAAAAATTATATATATATATATATATGCAGCAAAATCACCAATCTTCCAAACTGAATTGAACACAGTTAGGGTTAATTTAACTGGTGATTTTGTTGTGTAAATCTATACATAAAGGGCTACATCTGTCTGTCTGTCTGTCTGTCTGTCCGGGATAAACTCCCAAACTATAATATGTAGCCCTAAAACTATATACGAGGTCTATTAGAAAAGTATCCGACCTTATTATTTTTTTCAAAAACCATATGGATTTGAATCACGTGTGATTGCATCAGACAAGCTTGAACCCTCGTGCGCATATGTGAGTTTTTCCACGCCTGTCGGTTGCGTCATTCGCCTGTGAGCAGGCTGTGAGTGAGGAGTGGTCCAGCCCCCTCATCGGATTTTCATTGTCAGGAAATGGCGGAATGATTTGGGCTTTTTTTCCATCAGAATTTTTCAGAAACTGTTAGAGACTGGCAGCTGGAAACCATTAGATAAATTTATCTGGCTTTCGGTGAAAATGTTACGGGCTTGGTAGAGAATAAGGAGTGTTACTGTTGCTTTAAGGATGGCCTCCAGCGGCTGTGGGGCGCGCCGCGCTCCAAAGCCGCCATCGACAGGCTGAACGACCATTTCATTTCTAAACGGATGGCTGTCTGGATCCATGACCATCGTGTGCCATTTCTCTGGTTATCACAAGAGCTGGACATCAACCATTTTCCGGCAGATTTCACTTTTAACAAGAGATTTTGTCATGGAAAGCCGAGCGGAGGCTTCGTGCGTCACGATGGATTCGCTACTGGAGCGAGACAAAATCACCTCCGTTTTGGTCTCACAGGGCGGCTTTGAGATGGCGTTCAGACAGCTGTCGGTGGTTTTCCATCAAGTGATTATCCGAGAAATTGTGGATGTGCCTGGACATGCCATAACATGTCCCGTGAGGCTTCATCACGGCGTTGCTGTGCGCCTCACAGGCGAATGACGCAACCGACAGGCGTGGAAAAACTCACGCATGCGCACGAGGGTTCCAGCTTGTCTGATGCAATCACACATGAATCAAATCCATATGGTTTTTGAAAAAATAATAAGGTCGGATACTTTTCAATCAATCAATCAATCAATTTTTTTATATAGCGCCAAATCACAACAAACAGTTGCCCCAAGGCGCTTTATATTGTAAGGCAAGGCCATACAATAATTATGTAAAACCCCAACGGTCAAAACGACCCCCTGTGAGCAAGCACTTGGCTACAGTGGGAAGGAAAAACTCCCTTTTAACAGGAAGAAACCTCCAGCAGAACCAGGCTCAGGGAGGGCAGTCTTCTGCTGGGACTGGTTGGGGCTGAGGGAGAGAACCAAGAAAAAGACATGCTGTGGAGGGGAGCAGAGATCAATCACTAATGATTAAATGCAGAGTGGTGCATACAGAGCAAAAGAGAAAGAAACAGTGCATCATGGGAACCCCCCAGCAGTCTACGTCTATAGCAGCATAACTAAGGGATGGTTCAGGGTCACCTGATCCAGCCCTAACTATAAGCTTTAGCAAAAAGGAAAGTTTTAAGCCTAATTAAAAGTAGAGGGTGTCTGTCTCCCTGATCTGAATTGGGAGCTGGTTCCACAGGAGAGGAGCCTGAAAGCTGAAGGCTCTGCCTCCCATTCTACTCTTACAAACCCTAGGAACTACAAGTAAGCCTGCAGTCTGAGAGCGAAGCGCTCTATTGGGGTGATATGGTACTACGAGGTCCCTAAGATAAGACGGGACCTGATTATTCAAAACCTTATAAGTAAGAAGAAGAATTTTAAATTCTATTCTAGAATTAACAGGAAGCCAATGAAGAGAGGCCAATATGGGTGAGATATGCTCTCTCCTTCTAGTCCCCGTCAGTACTCTAGCTGCAGCATTTTGAATTAACTGAAGGCTTTTTAGGGAACTTTTAGGACAACCTGATAATGAATTACAATAGTCCAGCCTAGAGGAAATAAATGCATGAATTAGTTTTTCAGCATCACTCTGAGACAAGACCTTTCTGATTTTAGAGATATTGCGTAAATGCAAAAAAGCAGTCCTACATATTTGTTTAATATGCGCTTTGAATGACATATCCTGATCAAAAATGACTCCAAGATTTCTCACAGTATTACTAGAGGTCAGGGTAATGCCATCCAGAGTAAGGATCTGGTTAGACACCATGTTTCTAAGATTTGTGGGGCCAAGTACAATAACTTCAGTTTTATCTGAGTTTAAAAGCAGGAAATTAGAGGTCATCCATGTCTTTATGTCTGTAAGACAATCCTGCAGTTTAGCTAATTGGTGTGTGTCCTCTGGCTTCATGGATAGATAAAGCTGGGTATCATCTGCGTAACAATGAAAATTTAAGCAATACCGTCTAATAATACTGCCTAAGGGAAGCATGTATAAAGTAAATAAAATTGGTCCTAGCACAGAACCTTGTGGAACTCCATAATTAACTTTAGTCTGTGAAGAAGATTCCCCATTTACATGAACAAATTGTAATCTATTAGACAAATATGATTCAAACCACCGCAGCGCAGTGCCTTTAATACCTATGGCATGCTCTAATCTCTGTAATAAAATTTTATGGTCAACAGTATCAAAAGCAGCACTGAGGTCTAACAGAACAAGCACAGAGATGAGTCCACTGTCCGAGGCCATAAGAAGATCATTTGTAACCTTCACTAATGCCGTTTCTGTACTATGATGAATTCTAAAACCTGACTGAAACTCTTCAAATAGACCATTCCTCTGCAGATGATCAGTTAGCTGTTTTACAACTACCCTTTCAAGAATTTTGAGAGAAAAGGAAGGTTGGAGATTGGCCTATAATTAGCTAAGATAGCTGGGTCAAGTGATGGCTTTTTAAGTAATGGTTTAATTACTGCCACCTTAAAAGCCTGTGGTACATAGCCAACTAACAAGATAGATTGATCATATTTAAGATCGAAGCATTAAATAATGGTAGGGCTTCCTTGCAGCCTGGTAGGAATGGGGTCTAATAAACATGTTGATGGTTTGGATGAAGTAACTAATGAGAATAACTCAGACAGAACAATCGGAGAGAAAGAGTCTAACCAAATACCGGCATCACTGAAAGCAGCCAAAGATAACGATACGTCTTTGGGATGGTTATGAGTAATTTTTTCTCTAATAGTTAAAATTTTGTTAGCAAAGAAAGTCATGAAGTCATTACTAGTTAAAGTTAATGGAATACTCAGCTCAATAGAGCTCTGACTCTTTGTCAGCCTGGCTACAGTGCTGAAAAGAAACCTGGGGTTGTTCTATTTTCTTCAATTAGTGGAGTAGAAAGATGTCCTAGCTTTACGAGGGCTTTTTTATAGAGCAACAGACTCTTTTTCCAGGCTAAGTGAAGATCTTCTAAATTAGTGAGACGCCATTTCCTCTCCAACTTACGGGTTATCTGCTTTAAGCTACGAGTTGTGAGTTATACCACGGAGTCAGACACTTCTGATTTAAAGCTCTCTTTTCAGAGGAGCTACAGCATCCAAAGTTGTCTTCAATGAGGATGTAAACTATTGACGAGATACTCTATCTCCCTTACAGAGTTTAGGTAGCTACTCTGCACTGTGTTGGTATATGGCATTAGAGAACATAAAGAAGGAATCATATCCTTAAACCTAGTTACAGCGCTTTCTGAAAGACTTCTAGTGTAATGAAACTTATTCCCCACTGCTGGGTAGTCCATCAGAGTAAATGTAAATGTTATTAAGAAATCAGACAGAAGGGAGTTTTCAGGGAATACTGTTAAGTCTTCTATTTCCATACCATAAGTCAGAACAAGATCTAAGATATGATTAAAGTGGTGGGTGGACTCATTTACTTTTTGAGCAAAGCCAATAGAGTCTAATAATAGATTAAATGCAGTGTTGAGGCTGTCATTCTCAGCATCTGTGTGGATGTTAAAATCGCCCACTATAATTATCTTATCTGAGCTAAGCACTAAGTCAGACAAAAGGTCTGAAAATTCACAGAGAAACTCACAGTAACGACCAGGTGGACGATAGATAATAACAAATAAAACTGGTTTTTGGGACTTCCAATTGGATGGACAAGACTAAGAGACAAGCTTTCAAATGAATTAAAGCTCTGTCTGGGTTTTGGATTAATTAATAAGCTGGAATGGAAGATTGCTGCTAATCCTCCACCCCGGCCCGTGCTACGAGCATTCTGACAGTTAGTGTGACTCGGGGGTGTTGACTCATTTAAACTAACATATTCATCCTGCTGTAACCAGGTTTCTGTTAGGCAGAATAAATCAATATGTTGATCAATTATTATATCATTTACCAACAGGGACTTAGAAGAGAGAGACCTAATGTTTAATAGACCACATTTAACTGTTTTAGTCTGTGGTGCAGTTGAAGGTGCTATATTATTTTTCTTTTTGAATTTTTATGCTTAAATAGATTTTGCTGGTTATTGGTAGTCTGGGAGCAGGCACCGTCTCTACGGGGATGGGGTAATGAGGGGATGGCAGGGGGAGAGAAGCTGCAGAGAGGTGTGTAAGACTACAACTCTGCTTCCTGGTCCCAACCCTGGATAGTCACGGTTTGGAGGATTTAAGAAAATTGGCCAGATTTCTAGAAATGAGAGCTGCTCCATCCAAAGTGGGATGGATGCCGTCTCTCCTAACAAGACCAGGTTTTCCCCAGAAGCTTTGCCAATTATCTATGAAGCCCACCTCATTTTTTGGACACCACTCAGACAGCCAGCAATTCAAGGAGAACATGCGGCTAAACATGTCACTCCCGGTCCGATTGGGGAGGGGCCCAGAGAAAACTACAAAGTCCGACATTGTTTTTGCAAAGTTACACACCGATTTAATGTTAATTTTAGTGACTCCGATTGGCGTAACCGGGTGTCATTACTGCCGACGTGAATTACAATCTTACCAAATTTACGCTTAGCCTTAGCCAGCAGTTTCAAATTTCCTTCAATGTCGCCTGCTCTGGCCCCCGGAAGACAATTGACTATGGTTGCTGGTGTCGCTAACTTCACATTTCTCAAAACAGAGTCGCCAATAACCAGAGTTTGATCCTCGGCGGGTGTGTCGTCGAGTGGGGAAAAACGGTTAGAGATGTGAACGGGTTGGCGGTGTACACGGGGCTTCTGTTTAGGGCTACGCTTCCTCCTCACAGTCACCCAGTCGGCCTGCTTTCCCGGCTGCTCGGGATCGCCAGGGGGGAACTAACGGCGGCTAAGCTACCTTGGTCCGCACCGACTACAGGGGCCTTGCTAGCTGTAGAATTTTCCACGGTGCGGAGCCGAGTCTCCAATTCGCCCAGCCTGGCCTCCAAAGCTACGAATAAGCTACACTTATTACAAGTACCATTACTGCTAAAGGAGGCCGAGGAATAACTAAACATTTCACACCCAGAGCAGAAAAGTGCGGGAGAGACAGGAGAAGCCGCCATGCTAAATCGGCTAAGAGCTAGTAGCTACGCTAAGCTAGCGGATTCCTAAAAACACGCAAAGTGAATAATGTGTAAATAATTTAGAGGTGATTCAGCAGAAGGAGTGCTTTAGTTAAGGCACGTAAAGATTACACTGGGAAACAAATCGTAATCTAGATAACTAGATCAATCTAACTGCGCAGATTAAACAGCTAACAGATACAGAAAAACACCGCTGTGCTCCGGAACAGGAAGTGATACAATACCGCAATACTTTTCTAATAGACTTCGTATATTCTGAATCCTCATGACATGGGGAACAAACTGGTACCATTTTTTTTAAAAAGGTTGAACTGAAAATTACCCCCAAAATAGCCATTTATGAAGACCATTACAGTGTTGTTGTGGGCTGCTGCTCTGTTCTGCTGCTGCTTCTGTTCTTCTCTCCTCTGCACAGGTGGCACACCTCAAGCTGATCAATGCACCTGCTCTACATCTCATTAGCGTCTGCATATCAACCCGGCTCTTCACTCCATCCTCACCAGAAACTCTGAAAACCTTTCACGGTAACACTGGTCATTTTTCTCTTGCTCAACTATTTTCTCTCGGTGTTTCCACACACCAGCCTGAAAGACTCAGCTCGTTGCTGAAGCAAACAAGACATTCCTGCAGGCTGTGATGGAGGTCCCAACGCTCCACATCAGCCAAGTTAAGTGTTTGCTCTCTTTTGCTGTTACAAGCTGTTGCATACTGAACTCTGCTTAAAATGTAATACAACTTGAATGCGTGAACTTTTTCCTGAGAGGAGCAACTGGAAGAAACCACTGATCACTTTTGTCTAATTAGCTGCTTACCAGGACCAGCTGTGATCAATTATCACTGAATTCAAACTGAACTGAGAACTTTTCCTGATTAAGAACGATTGAAGAAACTGAACAGAATCCTTTCTACCTAACTGCCTGCTTATCTGGACCAGTTGTGATAAGTTGTCACTGATTGACTGTGTGAATCGCTTCTGGCAGTGACTGGCTCAGCACTCACCATCTGTATCTCTCTCACCAGCCTCGTTGACAGCTTGTGGTGGCCACCTGGCTCCAAGATCCATCTGGCGGGACTGAAGTTGTCTGGGCTGCGGTTCCCCTGGTTCCACCGCAGAGCGGGTCAGTCTCCACTCGACTAGGCAGTTTGCACATTCTCCTTGGTAAATACTCATAATAAATCCTCATTTGACCTCTGATTTTCTGCTCCCAGCTCTTGGGTTCGTTCTCCACTCAAGGCCGAATCGTTAACCGGAGTTTCTGGCCGTCATCATGGACCCCGCAAGGGGCATGACCAGCTGACAGCAGGCATTAACTATCCAGGGCGAGTTCCTCAGGAAGCTCGTGGACTCTATCGCGGCTCCACGTTGAGCTCATTAATCCGATCATTTCAAACACCTCCGACACCCGTGCTCACTAGATCTCGACCACACAGCTCTCACAGGCTTTCTGTTGTACATGCACCAACCACCGCCTCCTGCTGCTCCAGCCCAGCTTATCAACCTCATCACTCTCTGTCGCGGCATCCGCATGTACCACCCGACCATACTATGTCATCCAGAACCGTTCTCTGGGTGTGTGGATACGTGCGTCTCCTTTAATGCAGTGCTCTTTTGTTTTCAGTCAATGTCCCACTCAGTACAGCTCCAACAAAAGTAAAATGCTTACATAATAAATTTTGCTGTGAGGGGAAGCTGCAACTCCTGGCACCGCTCTCTGGAACAACAATTCTCCATTACTCCACTCATTCTTGTCATTCTCTAAAGAGTTCTGTTGATTTTTGATCATCCCACTCGGAGAGACTCCATTTCCCAGTGGTTGTTGACCATCAAACAGGATCAGCGAAGCGCCGCGGAGTATTCGGTCGACTTCCGCATTCCTCGCTGCAGAGGCCGACTGGAACACCACAGCTTTGCAAAGCGTTTTCATAAATGGATTAAGGGAGGCACTAAAAGATGAGCTGGCGGTCCGGGACGAGCCCACGGATCTGGATTCGCTCATTGCATTGGTAATCCGTTTGGACAATAGGCTGAGTGAGTGCCGTCGAGACAAAGGCTGTCGGGCTGACCGGGCTCCTTCCACTCGTCCCGTCCCACAGCATGCACTGGCGTCATCCCTACCAAGCTCCATCGAGATACCCTCTGACACGCCAGCTCCCCCTGCTGGTGAACCCATGCAGCTCGGCAGGGCCAAATTGCCCCCCAAAGAACATCAACGGAGACTGGCTGCAGGAGAGTGTCTCTATTGTAGTGCTAAGGGGCATGTCCTTAGCACTTGCCCCGTTTGGCCAAAAGCCAACGCTCACTCGTAGAGTCTGGGCTGTGAGTGAGTTCAAGCTGAATTCACGGGTGTGGGCTCCATTCACACTCAAATCCCAGCGACACTCTGTTTTGGCAGCGAGACGCTTTCGGTCCCGGTTCTTATTGATACTGGAGCCAAAGGTGATTTCACTGACTCAGCACTAGCTTCCCAGGCTAAGTTGCCACTCGAATCACTGTCTACCCACTGTCGGTGCATGCGCTCGATGGCACGCCACTTCCGACCATCACTCATCGTACCGCTCCAATCACTTTAGTGGTGTCTGGGAATCACCGAGAAACCATTCAGTTTTATGTTATCCCTTCTTCATCCCTGTGGTCCTAGGCCCACCCATGGTATTCAGACACAATCCTGGAATTGAATGGCAGTCCGGGGCTATTACTCGATGGAGCGAAGCATGTCTTAAGGGGTGTCTTAGTTCCTCGGTTCCCCCTAGAGTGGAAGTCAAGGAGAAAAACATATCACCTCCCGACCTGTCTTTAGTTCCCCCTGAGTATCACAACCTTGTGAAGTTTTCAACAAGGATCATGCACTCTCACTGCCTCCTCACCGTCCTTATGATTGGGCCATTGACTTGCTTCCAGGCGCTTCGCTACCTTCTGGTAGGTTGTATAATCTCTTCCACCTGGAACGTGAGTCAATGGAGACCTACATCCGGGACTCCTTGGCTGCTGGGCTGCCGGTCCTCTTCGTCTCCCCGAGGGGCAGGCTTCTTCTTTGTTGGTAAGAAGGACAGTTCCCTTCGCCCCTGCATTGATTTCCGGGGGTTAAACACCATAACGGTCCAAAATCGGTACCCACTTCCCCTTCTCGATTCGGCATTTAGCTCCTTGCACAGGGCGACCATATTTACCAAATTGGACCTCCGTAATGCATACCACCTGGTGCGTGTTTGAGTGGAAGACGGCCTTTAATACTCCACTGGGACATTTTGAGTGCCTGGTCATGCCCTTCGGCCTAACCAGTGCACCGGCCAGGCACTAGTTAATGACGTGTTGCAGGACTTTCTTAATCGGTTCGTATTTGTCTATCTTGACGATCTACTGATTTTTTTTTTTCTCCGGATCCACAAACTCACAACAAGCACGTCCATCTCGTTCTCCGATGATTGTTGGAGATCCGTCTATTTGTCAAAGCAGAGAAGTGCGGGTTCCACCTTGACACAGTTTCATTTTTGGGGTTCATCATATCCCATAATCAGGTCAAACCGGATCCAGCCAAGGTCAAGGCTGTTGTTGATTGGCCGGCTCCATCCTCGGTAAAACAGTTACAACAGTTTCTCGGGTTTGCAAACTTTTACAGATGTTTCATCTGCGGATTTAGTCAGGTGGCAGCTCCCCTCACCGCACTCACATCTTCCAAATCTGTCTTTCAGTGGACCCCTCAGTCCGACGCCGCCTTTGCTCTGCTTAAAGAGTGGTTCGCAACCACACCGATTGTGACTGAACCGGACCTGGACCGTCAGCTCATAGTCGAGGTAGACGCTTCTGACTCTGGGATAGGGGCGGTCTTATCCCAGAGGTCAGAAAAAGACAACCGTGTACATCCCTGTGCATATTTTTCACGGCGTCTGTCCCCCGCTGAGAGAAATTATGACGTGGGTGACCGGGAACTCCTGGCCATTAAGGAAGCGCTAGCCAAGTGGAGACATTGGCTGGAGGGGGCCGCAGTTCTGTTTGTCATTTGGACAGACCACCGTAATCTGGAATACATCAACGTCTGCCAACGATTGAACTCCCGGCAAGCCAGGGGGTCACTGTTTTTTGGAAGGTTTAACTTTACCATCTCATTTAGACCAGACAGTAAGAACATTAAGCCGGATGCCCTGTCTCATCAGTTCACTTCCTCCAAGGAGCCACACAACACATCTGAGACCATCCTTCCCTGATCCATGGTTGTGGGGCACTGACCTAGGATGTCAAGTGAGCCATCCAGGAAGCCCTCACCCACCATCCAGATCCTGGGGGAGGGCCACCTGGTCTGCTTTTTGTTCCACCCGAGACCCAATCACAAGTGCTCCAGTTTTGCCATTCATCCAAGTTGGCTTGCCACCTCAGGGTACATCGCACCCTGGAACTCTTCTGTCACCGCTTTTGGTGGCTACAGTCCAATCAGACATGAGGGAGTTCGTACAAGTGTGCTCTGTCTGCGCCTGGGGCAAGACTCCTCATCAACCACCGCCGGACCCCTTCAACCGCTCCCGATTCCCGGCCGCCCATGGTCACATATCGGGATGGATTTCATCACCGGACTTCCTCCATCCTAGGGCTACACAGCAGTCCTCACAATTGTGGATCAGTTCTCCAAGGCAGCCCACTTTGTGCCCCTGCCGAAGATACCATCAGCCCAGGAGACAGCAGACCTTCTAGTCCACCACGTGGTCCGGCTGCATGGCATACCCCTGGATATCATATCTGACCGAGGGCCTCAGTTCACAATCTGGCGGAGCTTCTGTGCTGCTCTTGGGGCCTCGGTCAGCCTGTCATCCGTGTTCCATCCCCAAACCAACTGGCAGGCAGAACGGGCTAATCAAGACCTGGAAACCACCCTCCAGTGTGTCTCTGCTGCCCACCCGACGGACTGGAGCCTACACCTACCTTGGGTGGAGTATGCCCAGAATTCACAGGTATCGTCAGCCACTGGGACTCTCTCCCTTTGAAGCCTCCCTAGGCTACCAACGTCCTCTGTTCCCTTCACAAGAAACTGACATAACAGTTCCTTCAGTTCAGCTTCACCTCAGGAGGTGCCGTCGGGTGTGGAAGACCACCTGTTCTGCCCTGCTGAAGTACCAGACCCGGACGCGGGGCCATGCTGACCAGCACCGGACACCCGCCCCTGACTATCAACCCGGGCAGGAGGTGTGGCTTTCATCGCGGAACATTCCCCTCCAGTCAGACTCGCCCAAACTGGCTCCCTGGTATATCGGGCCTTTTGTGGTGGACTGGGTAGTCAGTCCAACGGCAGTCCGGCTCCATCTGCCCCGCTCCCTGTGGATCCACCCGGTCTTCCACGTGTCCCGGGTGAAACCCGTACACACCAGTCCATTGTGTCCTCCAGCACCTCCACCTCCTCCTGCCTGGATGGTGGATGGTCATCCGGCCTGGAACATCCGGAAGTTCCTGGATGTTCATCGTCTGGGACGGGGCTTCCAGTATCTGGTGGACTGGGAGGACTACAGCCCTGAAGAACGCTCCTGGGTCAAGCGGGGGCTGATCCTGGACCCTTCACTCACCCGGGACGTCTACCGGGATCATCCTGACCATCCTGGTAGGTCACCTGGGGGTTCCCATTGGGGGGGGGGGTATTGTTGTGGGCTGCCTGCTCTGTTCCTGCTGCTGCTGCTGTTTCTCTCTCTCCTCTGCACAGGTGGCACGCCTCAAGCTGATTGACACACCTGCTCCACATCTCATCAGCATCTGCATATAAACCCCGGCTCTTCACTCCATCCTCACCAGAAACTCTGAAAACCTTCCACAGTAAGACTGGTCATTTTTCTCTTGCTCAACTATTTTTCTCTCGGTGTTTCCACACACCAGCCTGAAAGATGCAGCTCATTGCTGAAGCAAACCAAGACTTTCCTGCAGCCTGTGATGGAGCTCCCACACTCCACCAAGTTAAGTGTTTGCTCTCTTTGGCTTTTACAAGCTGTTGCATACTGAACTCTGCTTAAAACGTAATACAAGTTGAACTGGGAAATTTTCCTTAAGAGGAGCAACTGGAAGAAACATCACTGAATAACTTTTGTCTAATTACCTACTTACCAGGACCAGCTGTGATCAATTATCACTGATTCAAACTGAACTGAGAACTTTTCCTGATTAAGAAGGATTTGAAGAAACTGAACCGAATCTTTCTACCTAACTGCCTGCTTATCTGGACCAGTTGTGATAATTTGTCACTGATTGACTGTGTGAACCGCTTCTGGAAGTGACTGGCTCAGCACTCACCATCTGTATCTTTCTTTCCAGTCTTGTCGACAGCTTGTGGCGGCCACCTGGCTCCAAGTTCTATCTGCCAGGACTGAAGTCGTCTGGGCTGCGGTTCCCCTGGTTCCACCGCAGAGCGGGCCGGTCTCCACTCGGCTAGGCAGTTTGCACCTTTCTCCCTTGTAAATACTCATAAATAAATCCTCATTTTGACCTCTGATTTTCTGCTCCCAGCTCTTGGGTTCATTCTCCACTCACGCCCGAACCGTAACAGTTGTACCATGTGTTTTTCATGCTGCCACTTCTGTCTGTCTTTCTGTCTGTCTGGGATAAACTCCCAAACTATAATATGTAGCCCTAAAAACTATATATTCTGAATCCTCATGACATGGGGAACAAACTGGTACCATTTTTTTAAAAGTTGAACTGAAAATTACCCCCAAAATAACCGGCTGTGGGTATGACCATGCAAATTCAATTTTCCAGCCCTGTATTTCCAGCCCTCTATTTATTTAATCCCTTTCTACAGTGCACTGCACACTCAGCAAAACAACAACATGCTTCGGCTGAGGCTGTGGGTATGACTAGGCAGATTAAAATTTCCAGCCCTGTATATGTGTTGGCCATCTCTGTTAATTTAATCCCTTTCTTCACCTACTTTATGTTCTCAACTGTTAAGCACCTGACTGTCCTGTACAACCCAGTTTGCCTTCCTGTCTGAATACATTCATTTTATGTTTGTAAAATTGCAATGTAAAAACAGTGAAATACACCATTACCTCAATTTTGATTCATTGATTCTGTTTGTAGGTAACATTTACTGTTACCTACCTTTTGTGTGTAATTTTGCTATAAATTTGATTGCAAAACAAAGTCTGCATGAAGGACTTCAAATGTGTTTGTCTTTTAGCCAAGTATTTCCACTTAGTTTGGGGAGTCCACCTCTCATCGTTCTGCTGGACAAACTTTAGCCCATTAACTATTTTATGTATAAGACATCAGCATTACAAAAACAAATGTTGGTCAGTTGTTTGATTAAAATGATTTGCATTTGGCTTATGTCTAAAACAGGTTAACCCTGGCAGCACCGGGTACCCCAGCTAGTATTTGTATATATAAATATGCTTTCATAATTTCCAGTGCTTATTTCTATGTGTCACTGGATTAACAGCCTTAATAGTTTAGCTGATTTTGAAGAATGTTTTTGTGCTTGAGACCTTTATCATCTGAGGTTACCATTTTTTGGTTTGGTTTTATAAAGTCATGAGGATAGTGCAGCTGGAGCCTGGGGTAGGACGTCTAATGTTTTTACATGTTTTAGCAGTCCATCAGTCCAGTGTCCTTTTTTATGGTGTTGTTTGTTTGGGGGGGGGCGTGCAGTTCTAAAAAAAAAGACATTCTCCGGCTGAAACGGCTCATTAAGAAGGCGGACTTTGTGTTGGACTGGGTCTGGACACTGTGGAGAAGGTGGTGGAGCACATGACGCTCTCCAAGATCAGGGTGATCTTGTCCAATCAGAACCACCCACTGAACTCGGTCTTCTCTCACCAGAGAAGCACCGTGAGCAACAGATTCCTCTCAGTGAAGTGCTCCACTGAGAGACTGAAGAACTCGTTGTCCCTCGCGCTATCAGGCTGTATAATGCAGCCACTTCAGCCAGGAGCAGGAAATGTGAGCCGGAAATGTCCCATGTAGGGCCTTAAACTCCTTCTGCTTTTTTGAACTGTATTGTGCTGTATTATTTATTGTTACTTTTATATGCATTTTTAATATGTGTGTTTTATCTGTGTGAATGGGAGCAACAGACTGCCACATAATTTCCTTCGGGATTAATAATCTATCTATCTATCTATCTATCTATCTATCTATCTATCTATCTATCTATCTATCTATCTATCTATCTATCTCTCTCTCTCTCTCTCTCTCTCTCTCTCTCTCTCTCTCTCTCTCTCTCTCTATTGGTGGTTGGCTCTCACTGCGGTATTGTATCACTTCCTGTTCCGGAGCACAGCGGTGTTTTTCTGTATCTGTTAGCTGTTTAATCTGCGCAGTTAGATTGATCTAGTTATCTAGATTACGATTTGTTTCCCAGTGTAATCTTTACGTGCCTTAACTAAAGCACTCCCTCTGCTGAATCACCTCTAAATTATTTACACATTATTCACTTTGCGTGTTTTTAGGAATCCGCTAGCTTAGCGTAGCTACTAGCTCTTAGCCGATTTAGCATGGCGGCTTCTCCTGTCTCTCCCGCACTTTTCTGCTCTGGGTGTGAAATGTTTAGTTATTCCTCGGCCTCCTTTAGCAGTAATGGTACTTGTAATAAGTGTAGCTTATTCATAGCTTTGGAGGCCAGGCTGGGCGAATTGGAGACTCGGCTCCGCACCGTGGAAAATTCTACAGCTAGCCAGGCCCCTGTAGTCGGTGCGGACCAAGGTAGCTTAGCCGCCGTTAGTTACCCCCTGGCAGATCCCGAGCAGCCGGGAAAGCAGGCTGACTGGGTGACTGTGAGGAGGAAGCGTAGCCCTAAACAGAAACCCCGTGTACACCGCCAACCCGTTCACATCTCTAACCGTTTTTCCCCACTCGATGACACACCCGCCGAGGATCAAACTCTGGTTATTGGCGACTCTTTTTTGCGAAATGTGAAGTTAGCGACACCAGCAACCATAGTCAATTGTCTTCCGGGGGCCAGAGCAGGCGACATTGAAGGAAATTTGAAACTGCTGGCTAAGGCTAAGCGTAAATTTGGTAAGATTGTAATTCACGTCGGCAGTAATGACACCCGGTTACGCCAATCAGATGTCACTAAAATTAACATTAAATCGGTGTGTAACTTTGCAAAACAATGTCGGACTCTGTAGTTTTCTCTGGGCCCCTCCCCAATCGGACCGGGAGTGACATGTTTAGCCGCATGTTCTCCTTGAATTGCTGGCTGTCTGAGTGGTGTCCAAAAAATGAGGTGGGCTTCATAGATAATTGGCAAAGCTTCTGGGGAAAACCTGGTCTTGTTAGGAGAGACGGCATCCATCCCACTTTGGATGGAGCAACTCTCATTTCTAGAAATCTGGCCAATTTTCTTAAATCCTCCAAACCGTGACTATCCAGGGTTGGGACCAGGAAGCAGAGTTGTAGTCTTACACACCTCTCTGCAGCTTCTCTCCCCCTGCCATCCCCTCATTACCCCATCCCCGTAGAGACGGTGCCTGCTCCCAGACCACCAATAACCAGCAAAAATCTATTTAAGCATAAAAATTCAAAAAGAAAAAATAATATAGCACCTTCAACTGCACCACAGACTAAACAGTTAAATGTGGTCTATTAAACATTAGGTCTCTCTCTTCTAAGTCCCTGTTGGTAAATGATATAATAATTGATCAACATATTGATTTATTCTGCCTTACAGAAACCTGGTTACAGCAGGATGAATATGTTAGTTTAAATGAGTGAACACCCCTGAGTCACACTAACTGTCAGAATGCTTGTAGCACGGGCCGGGGCGGAGGATTAGCAGCAATCTTCCATTCCAGCTTATTAATTAATCAAAAACCCAGACAGAGCTTTAATTCATTTGAAAGCTTGACTCTAGTCTTGTCCATCCAAATTGGAAGTCCCAAAAAACAGTTTTTATTTGTTATTATCTATCGTCCACCTGGTCGTTACTGTGAGTTTCTCTGTGAATTTTCAGACCTTTTGTCTGACTTAGTGCTTAGCTCAGATAAGATAATTATAGTGGGCGATTTTAACATCCACACAGATGCTGAGAATGACAGCCTTAACACTGCATTTAATCTATTATTAGACTCTATTGGCTTTGCTCAAAAAGTAAATGAGTCCACCCACCACTTTAATCATATCTTAGATCTTGTTCTGACTTATGGTTATGGAAATAGAAGACTTACAGTATTCCCTGAAAACTCCCTTCTGTCTGATCATTTCTTAATAACATTTACATTTACTCTGATGGACTACCCAGCAGTGGGGAATAAGTTTTCATTACACTAGAAGTCTTTCAGAAAGCACTGTAACTAGGTTTAAGGATATGATTCCTTCTTTATGTTCTCTAATGCCATATACCAACACAGTGCAGAGTAGCTACCTAAACTCTGTAAGTGAGATAGAGTATCTCGTCAATAGTTTTACATCCTCATTGAAGACAACTTTGGATGCTGTAGCTCCTCTAAAAAGAGAGCTTTAAATCAGAAGTGCCTGACTCCGTGGTATAACTCACAAACTCGTAGCTTAAAGCAGATAACCCGTAAGTTGGAGAGGAAATGGCGTCTCACTAATTTAGAAGATCTTCACTTAGCCTGGAAAAAGAGTCTGTTGCTCTATAAAAAAGCCCTCCGTAAAGCTAGGACATCTTTCTACTCATCACTAATTGAAGAAAATAAGAACAACCCCAGGTTTCTTTTCAGCACTGTAGCCAGGCTGACAAAGAGTCAGAGCTCTATTGAGCTGAGTATTCCATTAACTTTAACTAGTAATGACTTCATGACTTTCTTTGCTAACAAAATTTTAACTATTAGAGAAAAAATTACTCATAACCATCCCAAAGACGTATCGTTATCTTTGGCTGCTTTCAGTGATGCCGGTATTTGGTTAGACTCTTTCTCTCCGATTGTTCTGTCTGAGTTATTTTCATTAGTTACTTCATCCAAACCATCAACATGTTTATTAGACCCCATTCCTACCAGGCTGCTCAAGGAAGCCCTACCATTATTTAATGCTTCGATCTTAAATATGATCAATCTATCTTTGTTAGTTGGCTATGTACCACAGGCTTTTAAGGGTCTGCCTCCCATTCTACTCTTAAAAACCCTAGGAACTACAAGTAAGCCTGCAGTCTGAGAGCGAAGCGCTCTATTGGGATGATATGGTACTATGAGATCCCTAAGATAAGATGGGACCTGATTATTGAAAAACTTATAAGTAAGAAGAAGAATTTTAAATTCTATTGTAGGATTAACAGGAAGCCAATGAAGAGAGGCCAATATGGGTGAAATATGCTCTCCTTCTAGTCCCCATCAGTACTCTAGCTGCAGCATTTTGAATTAACTGAAGGATTTTCAGGGAACTTTTAGGACAACCTGATAATAATGAATTACAATAGTCCAGCCTAGAGGAAATAAATGCATGAATTAGTTTTTCAGCATCACTCTGAGACAAGACCTTTCTAATTTTAGAGATATTGCGCAAATGCAAAAAAGCAGCCCTACATATTGCTTAATATGCGCATTGAAGGACATATCCTGATCAAAAATGACTCCAAGATTTCTCACAGTATTACTAGAGGTCAGGGTAATGCCATCCAGAGTAAGGATCTGGTTAGACACCATGTTTCTAAGATTTGTGGGCCAAGTACAGTAACTTCAGTTTTATCTGAATTTAAAAGCAGGAAATTAGAGGTCATCCATGTCTTTATGTCTGTAAGACATTCCTGCAGTTTAACTAATTGGTGTGTGTCCTCTGGCTTCATGAGTAGATAAAGCTGGGTATCATCTGCGTAACAATGAAAATTTAAGCAATGCTTTCTAATAATACTGCCTAAGGGAAGCATGTATAAAGTGAATAAAATTGGTCCTAGCACAGAACCCTGTGGAACTCCATAATTAACCTTAGTCTGTGAAGATGACTCCCCATTTACATGAACAAATTGTAATCTATTAGATAAATATGATTCAAACCACCGCAGCGCAGTGCCTTTAATACCTATGGCATGCTCTAATCTCTGTAATAAAATTTATGGTCAACAGTATCAAAAGCAGCACTGAGGTCTAACAGGACAAGCACAGAGATGAGTCCACTGTCTGAGGCCATAAGAAGATCATTTGTAACCAACACTAATGCTGTTTCTGTACTATGATGAATTCTAAAACCTGACTGAAACTCTTCAAATAGACCATTCCTCTGCAGATGATCAGTTAGCTGTTTTACAACTACCCTTTCAAGAATTTTTGAGAGAAAAGGAAGGTTGGAGATTGGCCTATAATTAGCTAAGATAGCTGGGTCAAGTGATGGCTTTTTAAGTAATGGTTTAATTACTGCCACCTTAAAAGCCTGTGGTACATAGCCAACTAATAAAGACAGATTGATCATATTTAAGATCGAAGCATTAATTAATGGTAGGGCTTCCTTGAGCAGCCTGGTAGGAATGGGGTCTAATAGACATGTTGATGGTTTGGAGGAAGTAACTAATGAAAATAACTCAGACAGAACAATCGGAGAGAACGAGTCTAACCAAATACCAGCATTACTGAAAGCAGCCAAAGATAACGATATGTCTTTGGGATGGTTATGAGTAATTGTTTCTCTAATAGTTAAATTTTATTAGCAAAGAAAGTCATGAAGTCATTACTAGTTAAAGTTAAAGGAATACTCGGCTCAATAGAGCTCTGATTCTTTGTCAGCCTGGCTATGGTGCTGAAAAGAAACCTGGGGTTCTTATTTTCTTCAATTAGTGATGAGTGGTAAGATGTCCTAGCTTTACGGAGGGCTTTTTTTATAGAGCAACAGACTCTTTTTCCAGGCTAAGTGAAGATCTTCTAAATTAGTGAGATGCCATTTCCTCTCCAACTTATGGGTTATCTGCTTTAAGCTGCGAGTTTGTGAGTTATACTACGGAGTCAGGCACTTCTGATTTAAGGCTCTCTTTTTCAGAGGAGCTACAGCATCCAAAGTTGTCCTCAATGAGGATGTAAAACTATTGACGAGATAATCTGTCTCACTCACAGAGTTTAGGTAGCTACTCTGCACTGTGTTGGTATATGGCATTGGAGAACATAACAAAGAAGGAATCATATCCTTAAACCTAGTTACAGCACTTTCCAAAAGACTTCTACTGTAATGAAACGTATTCCCCACTGCTGGGTAGTCCATTAAAGTAAATGTAAATGTTATTAAGAAATGATCAGACAGAACGGGGTTTTCAGGGAATACTGTTAAGTCTTCAATTTCCATACCATAAGTCAGAACAAGATCTAAAGTATGGTTAAAGTGGAGGGTGGACCCATTTACATTTTTAATTGTTATTGGGGACCATGAAACTAGAAATAAACACAAAAATATTACACAAATGAATTAGAACACATATTAAAATACGCTGGCTAATTACATGTGCTTACCTGCCTTGACCCACATAACACATAAAATTTGACTAACATATACAAAAATTACATTTTGAATGTCCAGCAGCTACGTAAACAAAAAACACAAACCTTGCTCCACTTTCCAAAGGGCTGCTAGCTGAAATTTGTCCCAATCCCAACCAAAAGTCCAAAGTGGATGTTGTCACTACAGCCTGCCATGTATTAAGACTGCATGCTCCAGAAGTGAGGTAAGAGCTTGTCAGGGCCTGACGATTTATGTATTCTGTTGCTGGGGTTTTGATTTGTTTTGTTCCCTTCTTGCTTTTGTATTTTCTTTCTGTGTTTTTCTGGATTGTGGGGTTTTGTTGCTGGGGCCTGTCTGTGTTTCTCTCTCTCTCTCTGTCTCTCCCCCTCTCTCTCTGTCTCGGGCCACACCCCTCTTCTGGTTCTTGCTATGCACACCTGTGTGTAATCTGTTGATTGCCACCTGGAGCTTTATTAGCTCACAGCTTGTGTTGGTTGTTTGCCAGTTTGTTGCGCCCAGTGCCTTCATACCAGCTCTCATTTCTGTATTTTCTAGATCTGCCTGCTTCAGTGTATACTCGACCACCTGCCTGTTATTCCGACCTCGACTCCGACCTTTTGCCTAATGAAAACTCTTGCTGTGTTTTTTGGACTGCCTCCCCGTGTACCGACCATTGCTTCCTGTCTCATTAAAGTCATTTTGTAAACCAAGCTGTGAAAGTGAGTCTTGCAGTTGTCTCCTACCAAACCTGCCTGTCAGAACAAACTGGCCACCGATGGAGACAGCAGACTCAGACCTGTTTCACCTGGCAGTTCGCCACCACAGCCAGCAGCTTGCACAGCAAGGGACAAGCTTGATACGCTAAGCTCTGGGTTAGTGAGCTCGTTACCCATCAAGAGACTTTTATGGCATCGGTCAGTGAACAGATGAACAAACTACTGTCCTGACTCGATCTTCAGGCTACGTCAGATGCGGCCGCCGGCAGTCCCAGCCAACCACCGGGGCTGCCAGCTGTTTCGTCAGCCGCCGTACCTGCGCCAGTTGTTTGCAACCAGTTGTCACGTCCTGAACGTTTTTCAGGCGACTCAGGAAACGTCAGACCATTCATCACACAGTGTGAATTACATTTTGAATTAATGGCCTCCATGTTTCCGTCTGACAGATCAAAGATCGCTTATATCATCACTCACCTTTCCAGGCGAGCAGCAGCTTGGGCCATAGCCGAGTGGGGTCGACAATCACCCACCTGTGCTTCAGTCACGGCGTTCACAAGAGCCCTCAAGCAGGTTTTCCAACATACAGCCCCGGGACGTGAAGCAGCGCGATCCCTCCTAAGACTGAAGCAAGGCAGCTGCCGAGTCGCAGATTACGCTGTTGACTTCTGGATCCTGGCAGCGAAAAGTGAATGGAACCCGGCTGCACTCCTTGACGTATTTTTCAAGGATTTGTCTGCGGAAATTCAAGATCTGCTCGTAGCCATAGACTTGCCCGATAAGTTGGACGATCTGATTGTGCTCGCCATCCGCACAGACCACCGTCTACCAGACCGTCCCCGCCGTGGGAACCGACATCCAGAATATTACCCAACATGCTCCTGCCCGTTCCGCCTCATCCATTCAAGCCCAGTCTGAGTCATCCCAGCACAGCGCTGAGGAGCCAATGCAGCTCGGGCGCATGCACCTGACCCCAGCTGAGCGACAGCGTCACGAGTGGATGGCCTCTGTTTTTACTGTGGTCAAGCAGGACACTGATAGCCGATTGTCAAGCCAGGGGTGCCACCATGCGGTCAAAGGCTGATTGCGGGTGAGTCAAATTCCATCTCCACTGTTTCAACACAAAATATAATTCCAGCCAAACTAATGTCTGACCATACCTCCATTACCGTTTCGGCTTTTATTGATTGTAGATCTGACGCCAACCTGATTCTCTCTTCTCTTGCCAGGTACCTTCATCTGAAACTATATAGCATCACACGGCCTCTGGTGGTATGTGCTGTGGACAGTCACGTCCTGGGCGAAATTACACATCGTACTCAGTCTGTCAAATTATTGATTTCCCATTCACATTCAGAATCAATCAGTTTTCATGCTGGATAACATGACTCACTCTTTAATCTTGGGGCATCCCTGGCTACAACGGCACAGCCCGAATTTTGATTGGGTCAAGGGCGAGATCATGTCCTGGGGTCCTGCTTGTAATTATTTATGTCTGTCAAAACCCGAACGATCTCCGCAGGGTTCTAATCCAGATCTCGCAGGGGTACCTGAATGTTATCACGACCTAGCTGCCGTATTTTGTAAATTAAGAGCCAAGTCATTACCTCCACATCGCGAATATGACTGTGCCATAGAACACCATAGACGAGTCCCGCCACGGGGAAAACTCTTTTCTCTGTCGGCACCTGAATGCCACGCGATGAATGATTACATACGGGAGTCCCTGGCAGCAGGGCTAATTCGTCCTTCATCCTCATCTGCCGGGCGGGGTTCTTCTTTGTTGAAAAGAAGGATAAGACGCTCTGTCCCTGTATTGATTACCATGGTCTAAATGATGTCACCATTAAAAACCGTTATCCGTTGCCGCTCATTTCCTCTGCCTTCGAGTTGTTGGAGGGAGCCACAGTTTTCACTAAGCTTGACTTGCGTAATGCTTATCATTTAGTCCGAATCAGACAAGGAGATGAGTGGAAAACAGCTTTTAACACCCTGTCCGGTCATTATGAATACTTGGTCATGCCTTTTGGTCTCACCAACGCTCCTGCCCGTTTTTCAAAATTTAGTGATGATGTGCTTTGTGAATACCCTCAATAAATTTGTTTTTGTACATGTGGACGATATTCTCATTTTCTCCCAGGATTTAGTTACGCACCAGAGTCACGTTTGCACGGTTTTTACGAACCCTCCTGAATAATGAGCTCTTTGTGAAAGCAGAGAAGTGTGAGTTTCACAAATCCACAATTTCCTTCTAGGTTTCATTATTTTCTCAGGGAGAGATAAGGATAGATCCTGAGAAAGTGGCAGCAGTGCAGGATTGGCACCTGGCTCCAAAAACAGAAAGCTTGATGCCTTATCCCGTCAAGGGGACTCGGGTGACGTGCCCGCTGATCCAGACACCATTCTATCAAGTCTTGCTTTGTGTCCGGGCTCACATGGGCCATAGAGTCCAGGGTAAATCAGCATTAGATAAGGATCCTGCTTCTGTGGGTTGTCCGCCTGGTCGTCTTTACATTCCCACTATGCTTAGGGGAGATGTAATTCGATGGTGTCATGATAGCCGGTTGTTTCTGCCATCGGGATCAAGAAACCGATCTCAGTAAGTGACGCGGTTTTGGTGGGCAGGTCTTACAAGGATGTGGCGGAATATGTGAATGCCTGTCAAGTTTGCGCTACGCAGAAATCCGCCAACCGTCCACGTGCGGGGTGCCCTACTACCGTACTGGTTCCTACCCGTCCCTGGTCGCACATCACCTTAGACTTTGTACTGGTCTCCCACCTTCAAAGAGTAACACTGTGGTTTTAACAGTAGTGGATCGCTTGTCCAAAATGGTCCATTTTATCCCGTTGCCACGCCTCCCGTCCGCTAAGGAGACGGCGGAAGTCATGCTGTCACATATTTTCAAATTACATGGGTTTACCACAGGACGTTGTGTCTGACCGGGGTCCACAGTTTGTGTCCCATTTCTGGAGGGGAATTCTGCTGCCTTCTCTGGGGTCACGTCGAGTCTAACCTCAAGCTACCATCCACAGGCCAATGGGCAGTCAGAGCGTTTTAACCAAGAATTGGAAAAGGGGTCTCCGCATCCTTGCTTCCCAGCATCCAGCATCATGGTCATCACAACTCCCTTGGATAGAATTCGCGCACTAATAGTTTGCCTTCGGCGTCCTCCGGTTACTCCCCGTTCCAAGTGGTGTTCTGTCCACCTACCTTCAGTTTTTCCCTCGGTTAACAATAGCTCATCAGTTCCCTCGGCCCTTAGTCTCATCCTCCGTTGCCAATGAAACCTGGCCTATAAGACCACTGCGGATCGTAGGAGGACTGCCGTGCCGCCGTACACTCTCGGGCAGAAAGTATGGTTGTCCATGCGCACTTGACCCTGGATGGATTCCTAAAAAAAAAACTGACTCCCTGGTTCGTTGGTCCCTTCCAGTGTCTCAGGTTTATTAATCCTGTTTCTGTACATGTCCGCCTTCCCGGTCCATGCGTGTACACCACTTTTCACGTTAGTCAGGTCAAGCCTGTCTGGACTAGTACATTGTGCCCTCTTGCTGGTCCCCTGCCCAGTACATGGATGGTGGTCCGGTTTTCGCCGTGCGCCGCCTCTTGGCCTCTTGCGGTTGTGGGCGCAGCATCCAGTATCTGGTGATTGGAGGGTTATGGCCCCGAGGAGCGGTCGTGGGTTCCCTCCCGGTTTGTTTGGACCCTGGTCTCATTCGGGCCTTTCATGCTGCTCACCCTTCCTCCTCTGGGCTGTCGGGGTTGGCCATGGGGGCGGGGGTTACTGTCAGGGCCTGATGGTTTATGTATTCTGTTGCTGGGGTTTTGATTTGTTTTGTTCCCTTCTTGCTTTTGTATTTCTTTTCTGTGTTTTCTGGGATTGTGGGGTTTTGTTGCTGGGGCCTGTCTGTGTTTCTCTCTCTCTCTCTGTCTCTGTCTCTCTCTGTCTCTCTCTCTCTCGGGCCATGCCCCTTTTCTGGTTCTTGCTATGCACACCTGTGTGTAATTTGTTGATTGCCACCTGGAGCTTTATTAGCTTGCCAGTTTGTTGCGCCCAGTGCCTTTGCCTTTGTGTGATGAAGCTGTGGGGATTACTGTGTACTTTGAAGGCAAACCGATGACCTGAATGTCTTTTACAGTATCTCTGCCATTCTGAAGGCCAGCTGAAGCAGAGGGAAAGCTGTTTAGCTGCTTTAATGACATTGTCTGATTGTCTGCTGTTTAACTGCAGGTTTCTGCCTTGTCTTACCGTACTGCTCAGTTATGGATCCTCTCTGACAGCCATGACAGCGATCTTACAGGCTGAAATCAGCTATTATCAAATTACCATTTTTGAGTTCTCTATAATTACCTTATGGTCTAAGTCAGTGTGATTGTGATCATTTATGTCTTTATCTCAAAATCGGCTGTTTGTTTTCTGATGATAATGAGACAAATTAGCCCATTATCATGTGTAAACAAGCTCTATTATCTCAAAATACTGAAATATTATTTGGACAAAAAACAGCATTGAGACTTAATGATTGTATTGTCTTTGAAAGCCAAGAGCGGCCACAGTTAACATTTTCAACCTATCAAAATAGTTTCCTCTTGATTTTTTAACAAAAGAAAAAAAATCTATTTTTGAGATAATGGAAATCAATTCTTGTGATCTTTGCTTTCCAGAAGGAACAGGACACACTGTACAGCCTAGTGGACTTGTTGTTTAACCTCCAGCTTTCAGTAGTCACTGGTGTTTGTAAAGTGGCAGAGAAGCAGGAATATACGAGGTCTGTCCAAAAAGAATCGTACCTTTTATTTTTTGCAAAACCATGTGGATTTGAATCACGTGTGATTGCATCAGCCAGGCTTGAACCTTCGTGCTCATGCGTGAGTTTTTTCACGCCTGTCGGTTGCGTCATTCGCCGTGAGCAGGCTTTGAGTGAGCAATGGTCCACCCCTCTCGTCAGATTTTTATTGTGAATAAATGTCTGAACGTTTGGAGCTTTGCTGCATCAAATTTTTTCCAGAAATGTGAGAGACCTCCAGGTGGACACCATTTGGAAAATTTAGAGGCTTTCAGCGACAATTTTATGGGGATTACACAGATTAAGGAGTGCTCCAGCCGGTTAAAGACCACTTACAGCGTCTGAGAGCACGGCGTGCTCCGAGCGCCGATCGACAGGCTCAAACCCCGCTCAAACAACAAATCCTCGCTTCTCTTTCCATGAAAAAAACTCCTGTAACAGTAGAATGTGCCGAAAAAGTGCTGATGTCCACGCCTTGTGCCTTTTTTGTGAAAGTTAGACGACGTCCCGGATCAACAAAGCTTTCATGTTGGAAATGATCTGGTTGTTTGAGTGGGGTTTGAGCTTGTCGATCGGCCACTCGGAGCGCGCCACGCTCTCAGACGCTGTGGGCGGTCTTTAAACCAGCTGGAGCACTCCTTAATCTGTGTAATCCCCATAAAATCGTCGCTGAAAGCCATCTAAATTTTCAGAATGGTGTCCAGCTGGAGGTCTCTCACAGTTTGTGGAAAAATTTGATGCAGCAAAGCTCCAATCGTTCAGACATTTATTCGCAATAAAATCTGACGAGCGGGGTGGACCACTGCTCACACAAGCCTGTTCACAGGCGAACTGATGCAACCGACAGGCGTGAAAAACTCACGCATGCGCACGAAGGTTCAAGCTTGGCTGATGCAATCACACGTGATTCAAATCCATATGGTTTTTGCAAAAAATAAAAGGTCCGATACTTTTGGACAGACCTCGTATTAAAGGACATTTCACATGTTTTTTTAATGTCCCAGTTGGCACACACACATCACAGTATTCATGATTGTCAGTCTGTCTATGCTCATAATTAGTGGTCTCATAGTCGTAGTGGTCTCATATTAGAATGAGCAGGAACATCCAGATGACTGACAGACATGCAGGTTCAAACGGCTGCTGTGCTGTTTGTACATGGACGTGGAACATCTCTGTGACATTGTTTTTCACAGACAATATGATGACACACACACAAACACACACACATATATATATACAGTATATTAGATTTTTTACAACACTTATAATTGTTCTGTTTGATTTAACAGGCTACGTTTACGACTAAGGCCATGCAGGTGCACTAAATCTCTCATGGGTGCTGCTTTTACTTTGACTGCATCAAATGAACAGTTATCCCTTAAAAACGAGTCACCATAACACGACATCACTCATATGTAGATTTTGGAACTAATCTGTGCCTCAGTCTTAACGTTAGCAGCTGCATTCCATTCAAGCGTGCACTGGGACGCTTTCTAATAGTCACGTCACCGCTGTCGGAAACACCCGAGTACTCACAAGTACTTTGTTTTTGGAAGTCTCCATAGCTGTTTGTTGCGAATGCGTATACTTTGAATCCAGTCAGGAAGTGCACCAAGTAATCCTGGTGGATCATTGAATGGTCACTAACAGACTAAATCTAAATTGTTATGATTTTGGTTGCAACAAGATTTATGTTGTCCTACTACATTTACACTCTGGAAACACTGTCTTAATTCTTATCTTTATATTTTTCCTGCTCTTAAATTAAAGCATTGTCTGGTTCTTCAGTTAGGACCTTAAATACAGCTAAAGGTCATCAACTGAAACCAGATTATGCCAATTCGTTCTAAGAATATTTACAAGTGATTCCATCTACAGAGCAACTCTTAGTTGCCCTGACTGTGTTCTTTCATCTTTCAATCATTTTATTTACCACAGTGCCAAATCACACCATTAGCTGTCTCAAGGCACTTGACACAAGTAAGGTCTAACTTACCAACCCCGAAGCAAACATGCAGGCAACAGTGGTAAGGAAAAACTCCCTCTGATGATATTGAGGAAGAAACCTCAAGCAGACCAGACTAAGAGTGGTGACCACCTGTCAGTTGTGATGTGTTTGTGTGTTGCACTTCTTCACATGTTGAGTTACACATGGCTGTTCTGCATGATTCTGGATTTTGGTTTTTGGTCATTATTAGTTCTTGTAATTTTTGTGTTCTGATCACCTCACTTGTGTATTATGTTAGTCATTCACCCTTGCACTTATTAGCTCCTGGTTCTGTGTTGGTTTTATGATTCTCCTCTTCTTTTGTTATGGTTGGATATTTTATTTTATTTCTCTTCACCTGTATTCCTTTTATCATCTGATTACATGATCTATACTGGGTTTTGTCTGTTCCGTCATTTCATCTCCCCAGCACTCTCCCATGTGAGTTTTAAGTCCGACCCTGTTGCTCCCTTACCTGTTATTTCTTTCAGCTGGGTTATTTAAGCACTTCCTTTTTTATCAGTCAATGCTGGTCATTGTTAATGGTTTCCTGCTGTCTACTTTGGTTCTTGTCTTTTTGAGTATGATACAAAAATCGGTGTTTCTTTGAGGGACCCTTCACCCATAACACAATCAGTGTGTGGCACAGTTCTGCAATCCACTAACCGCTAATCATTGAAGCTAACTTATTGAAGCTAACTTATCTGTTAGCAGATTGGACACAACACTGGACGCAACACTAAGAGTACTTGGAACCGAGACTCCGAGAGGAAAGAGACCGGTCCAAGCACTCAAGTAAGAATGTGGACCTCAAGCTCCACCAAGAAATCCACAAGATCATGAAAGGCCTCCTCAGGAGTTTGAGGATGAAAAGGCCAAAAAGAAAGTAACATGCTGTGTGTAAACCGCATAGCTCCGACTATTCAAACCCAGTGTCTTCACAAACACCGCCAAAGCCATCTGAGGAAGACCTATATCGGAGTGTAGACAACCCGCCATCGGCACCGTCCCAGACCCATGTGCTGAGACATCGTACTTTTCAGCTGGGGACCAAGAACCAAGAAAGACCAAGTCTGGTCCTCCCAGCGCCATCTTGGTAGTCCAGGTTGATCGGGACAAGAGATCACACGCTGATCCAGTGTCCGTTTATTCCTGGCCAACCACCTGCATGGAAATTCTTAGGCAATCTCTCTGAGGAAAGCGATTGCAAAGAAATTTTGTTTGTCACTAATCCTCAAAAACTCCCTCAGACATGAGGCTCTTCTGGATACTGCCACTGATGTCACCTTAATGCCTACCTCACTGTTTAAACATCTGCAGTAGCAGCACGGCAGGCCAAGAGAAACCTCAAACTATTGCCGTGTTCATTGGAGATCCAGCCCTACACGCACAACCCTGCAACTTTGTCCTCAATGGCTCTGGTCAACATCACTGTTGGCCCCATGAGTCTGGCGCTTTATATTGTAAGGCAAGGCCATACAATAATTATGTAAAACCCCAACGGTCAAAACGACCGTCAAAAGAGAGAAGAGATTCATTGGAGGTCTGCTAATGGGACCCTCAGCCTGTAGGATCCCTCTTCAGTTTTGGCTTATCAGCAGTTAAGCTAATAAGCCAAAGTTAAGAGAAAGTTAAGAGGTAGTTAAGTTAAGGGTTAAGAGGAAGTTAAGAGGTAATCCCTGAACTACAGGCTCATCTTAATTTACAGGGAGAAGGTCTCGGGACCATCAGACAAACCGTACAAGACACAGTGGTACTCCTTAACACCCATACCAACGTGCTCAAAAAGACCATGGGTGTACTTGACCAGTAACCTCAGTGTTTGCAGGAAGACTATGCACATACACAGATGTAAGTATGCTCATGGCGGACATGACCAGGGACGTCGGATCTTCAATTGACGCCTTGCCGTCGGGAGAATTCCACCCTACTTGTCTCTTTAACCTTGGTCCACCAACTCCTAGACTCTGCAACCCTTGTATAGTCACGCTGCTGCAAGCTTACCTCGTGTACGCTTTGGGACACTCAATTCCAATCTGTGTAGATCCAGAGGGTCTGGAAATGCAGTTTCTAATTAACTTGCCTATTGTCACTACAGAAAACATCTACAGGCTCAAGAGTGTCATGAACGTAGGTCTCTGACAAGGAGACAATCACCTCAAAATCCACACACCACCTGTGGTGGCTTTCAACTATGCTAATCCTGATCTATACTTAGTGCCGAATCTCAAAATGTGCACCGTCACTAAGGATATCAATTATCTGTGTCCCAGCAGACCCTTCATTCGAGACGACACTGCCGGCATACGGTCTCAAAACCTTTACTGGGGCGAATGCTGTCCAACGACCATCACCCCATTCCGCCAGGTCACAGACACCCAGGTAGAGATAGTGGGACAACGTTGGCTAGTCAACACCCCTGAAAAATCAGCCCTGTAGGTACAACCGTCATGACACATCAACTCGTATCGAGCTCCCTCAAAAGACCCCTTGTGGGTCACAGTACCCGAAAATGCCTGCTCCGCATTGGTGAGGTATGGGCTGGTCCACTCTGACACCCTGATGTTCATAGCCACAATCGCCAGTACCCAGCTACCCTCAGCTTAGCTCTGTGGCATGCAGCTACGCCCAATACTCTTCAAGACGTTATACCAAGTGTTCTCAAGCCCTCGCCAGTCTAGCCCGAAGAAAAGGACGCGCAGCCGAACAGTCTGAAGATACGAAGGTAACCCAAATTTAAACCGAAGAGCTCGAGCGCTTGAACCAGGCAATCCGTGCTACTGGATTGGCTTAGCCAAACCGGTGGCAAAGTAATGTAAATAAAATAGGCAAATGTGTGCTGTGGTATTATAGTTGGACCACTTTAACTTAGTTATGTAGTAATCTTTCCAAAGCCACTCTGCTACTCTGACACTAACCCTCCACAGCTTCCCTGCCAGTGGAAGACATCACCCACCAACCTTCACAGCCTTCCTTGTCTTGGCGAGTCAACGTTGGAGACCCAAAGTGGAATCGAGTGGGGGAATGTAGTGAGGAGCCTGCATTCACCATTCAGCCTCCTAAGTTTGCATTAAGCAAAAGTCATAAAATCTGTCTCCAGAGAAACCCAATATATCCCAAAGGTCTGGGATATATCTAGTTGTCAAAAGGAGGCTTTTCTGGCTTAGCACACGATGGCCAACTGTCATCAACCCCCACCACTAACAGGATTTAAGACTCTTTAAAGTGCATTCCTCATGGAGATGTGAAACCCTTTATCAGATCCCAAAAGCCAGATGGTCAGAACTCCTTCTCATCCAAAAACACAGACCACCGAAAAAGACATAGTTGTCCCCAAAAGTCCTAGAACCATGTCTCTATAGCAAGATTCCAGTAAGGTCATACAACTGAAGCATTACCCTCAACTTGGTCATCACAGCGCAGTTTGTCTAGTTAAAATCAGTGCAAGATTAACGGATTTCATGTTTTATGATGAAATCCAAAACCCAGCCCCTGTCAGTCCGTGGAACAAGAGTGACCCCTGTTGGGCGAATTGGGAAAGGACATGTGCCCAGCTCGTGCAATGATAAAAGTTTAAAAGTTGTACTTTGGTGTTGCAACAAAAAAGAGGAAAAGAAAAGAAAAGCTAATCATGTGGCCAGTTAACTCACACATGGAATGTATATGTCTTGGCCTTTTTGCTTGATCATAGATTGTAGAAGCTTTACCAAATGGATGCTTTTTCATCTATAATTGTGTTGAGTGGTAGTTCTAAGGAAATTGTTTACTAGTTTTATAATACAGTACTTGCTTGGTTTTTGAGCGGAAAGTTAAGATAGCAGATACTGATTTATTATAAAACTAGACAAAGAAACACAGAGAAAAACTACAGTACACAGAATTCTTGGGGGTGGAGCTTGTAACCATTAAAAGCATGTACCCCCAGGGAACATGCTGTCTTACGCTTGGCTCTTGCTCTTCCTTTTACATTTTGCTTCTCTTCTCTTGTCGACCTGCATTTTTCTTGGGTCTCGAGATGCTGCTTAGCCATCCAAATTTTATGACCCTTTGTCTGTCTCAACCACGTGTTGCCTAAACTTATTTCTTGGTTGTGTGCACCAAACAAGAAATTACCTTTTTAATTTTTTCTACAAATAACTTTTTCTGCACTTTTGTCAACTAAAATGTGCAGGCGCTTTTAAATTCCTTTGGCAATTTTTCAAATTAAAACCTTTTTCTTCTTGAACTCCAAATTCATCTCGTGAACATTTTTCTTACAAAGTCAACTAGTTAGTATCGAGTTTTTGTGATTTGACCCGGCTTCCAAAGACGACGACGAAAGCCAAATTTTTGTTTTGGCAAATAGAAAATAAAGACACTCGAGCCTTTATTCTGATGATCACAGATGGCAAGCGCTGCAGAGGTAAAAACATCCAGGTCAGCTGAGCCGTCGACAGTGATCCAAAGCGCTGCCACAAGTCACAGCATAACAACTGAAAGAGTCCCTGGTAACCAATGAAACCGGGCACGGTTGTTATGTGTCGGACGCAGCCCGGAGAACCGACAGCGTTTGAAGGACCCAGTATAAAATCAGCAGAGCACGGTACAAAGGATAACAGTTTAATGAACATAACAGTGCTGTGAAAATATAAAAGTGCGCGGTCTGGCGTGGTGGATTGCGGTGCGCTCCCAGCAGCGCTAACGGTCCGGAGCCAGAAATGGTTCGGTCCCAAGGACCCCGCCCGACCCCCCCCAGGTGGCCGCGACAAACCGAGTCTGTGAAGAAGGAATCATTATGTGAGTCCACAATCAACACCACAGAGAGAACGCTAAAGGTGCACAAACAGCAAACACTTACTGGCTTAATTACTAATCCAGCTTCCCACCGCAGGCATGGAACATCCAGTTCACAAACTCACTGCAGCGGAAGCCTGACTTTAACAGACAACATACAGCTCAATCTAATAAGGTGTGAGGGACACCAAATTACTGACGCATAAATGTTAGTCACAAAACTAACGTACCTCAGGAAGTGTGTGACGAGCGTGAGACCTCACCCTCTCTCTCTTCACCGACCATGCATCAAACCTGGACGTTCTCTGCATCCACTGATGATGAGATGGCTCCCGAGACGACGATCTCACCCGTCTGGTCACAAGGTCGAGTCTCTGGCAAATACACACTGTGTACTCAGTCTAAATCCACCATGTCCAATCATGTAGATGCACCACCGCTGTGCGTCCTGACGGCCGCAGGTGATCAGCCTCAGGTGATCAGGGTGAGGTCCTGATAAACTCAGATACACAGCCACTCAGTCCCAAATGCAAGCCACCTGGAAGGAAAAACAAAGACAGAAAACAAAAGGCATGCCAGGCCCCCCCCCAGCCAACAACAACGGTGACCGGTAGAGTCTCTCTGCCAAGGTACCGGAGACAGCTGTGCAGACAGATGGTTCATCGACTGAAAACGAGACGGCTGTAATAATTGCTCGGTGAACGTCATCATCATCAATGCTTACTGTGATATTCCTGTCATTTAGCTCTGACTGAGTTAAATAAATGTTTTAAACATGTGAAGTTGTCTGTGATTTTGTATGGTTTACAGAGGGGTCTGGCTTGACCTGTAGAACTTACTACTATAAGATTAGAGACTGATTTTACTATTCCTATTGACGACCCCAAAATCAGTGATATTATAATCTTGTTATAATCTCATTCAGTCATAGGTGGTGCCCCCATTATTTGAGGCTAAATATCCAAAAGTGGTTAATTTCCAAATATCCTAAAACCCACATCTTTCCCTCTACACGCGGGAAGGTGTGAATACTGTGCCAGACTGGGTGAATATGTGTGTTGTGTGAGGGGGTGTTGTGTTCAAGGGGAGGGGAAATATTGGTGGGTTTGATTTAAGTTTGAGTTTGGATTATTGTGGGTTGGGGAAATGTGTTTATTTTGGTGTTATGAATTAAATTAAATGAGTTTATATATTGGCATCAAGATATCTCCTCTATGAGTCATTGCTCACTAGCAGGAACTGCATTCCACACTGCATGATGGGAGGGCCTCCTACCACTTTATTGGAGACTGGACCCAAAGCACCCTCCCATTCTGAAGTATGATTTTTATAGAGGTTGTTGTTGGTTTGTAGTCCTGGTGGTGTGGACTTTCAGGGAGTGGGAAATTGAATTTGAATGCTCTCAGTGTTGCCATATCAGTTAACCTAGCATTGACAGCGTGAAACAAAACCTGGCTGTGCTAAGATCCCTCACTCTCTCGCTCCTTGGAGTGGTCGGAGGCAGTGATGCCGGTAACGCGTTACTTAGTAACGCGTTACTCTAATCTGACCACTTCTTTTAGTAACGAGTATTCTAACGCGTTAATCTTTCCAAGTCAGTAATCAGATTAAGTTACTTCTCCATGTCACTGTGCGTTACTATTATTTTTGTATTGTGGGTCGATAGCAGCATTAAACCTTGGTCCGTGGGCAGGGGGTCGGGGTTCGACTCTGAACTACACACTTTAAGGAGCTGTGAGCTTTTCTATCGCGGTTTTTTTTCCAGATGGATGGGGCGTGGGGGAGGGAATGTGCCCCCCCCCCCACAACAGCCCTAGATTAAAGGTCCAGTTTTGAAGCGTTTTTTACTACAACTACTAATATTGCTTAAAATACTAATAATTTCGACAAGTAAATGTTAGAGAGAATTTAAATGTTAGACAATGTTAGAATTTAATAGTTACATTTATAACAATGTAGGTTTTGAAAATTGCAAGTTTTACTGTTACAGTGCTGTCAACAGTTAAATATGAGGTCAAGAAAGAGTCTTTATTTTACTTTTATAAAACACGTATTTATTTTCATTGAAGTCAAGAAAGGGTGACTATAAAGTGAGTTTTGGTAAAACAAGTATTGCATGTTGACGTGGCAGAGGGTTGTTGTCGGCAGCTGGGAAAAGTAACTAAAAAAGTAACTAGTAATCTAACTTAGTTACTTTTACAATTGAGTAATCAGTAAAGTAACTAAGTTACTTTTTCAAGGAGTAATCAGTAATTGGATTACTTTTTCAAAGTAACTGTGGCAACACTGGTCGGAGGTTGACTGAGGGCGTGTCTTTTGATGCATGTCCAGAGAACTTTTACCCTGGACAAAATGCGATGCTGGCAGCCAAACATTTGGCGGATGAACAGGTGAGAGACACTCACCATAGGTGGGCACTCATGCACCTGGCTGGGAAATGCCAGGACTTGAGATGCATGTTGCAGACATAGGAGATGCTGAGCTACTGCAGCTGAGAGCTGTATGAAAGATGGACAGTGAGACGTGAGAGACCGATTACTTTTTTGAGGAGGAGGACACATCCGGAGTGGCTGGAAGCGCAGGTGGACCCAGAGCTAGAGAGACATGTTGGAGACGGGATGATGAGAGATATGGCTAATTCCAAGGCATCAATCAGGTAGCCTGTTTACACGCGCTGGCCATGGCTTTAATTAAAGATTCTACACAGTGATTGTGTGTTCTGTCTCGAGGTTTCCTGCAACGCTAGGGCTTGTCATGACATATTGCATGGTTGCTGGGGAGTTTCAAAGTACTCAAAGCAGAAAATCTGTGGTCTCAGCACAGCAGTGCGGTGTTTTCCATTTTCATCTTTCTTTCTCACCAGGAAACCGTGAGCACTGTGCCGGTGTCACAGACTAAACAGTCCCCCGTAAAAATTGGTCCACCCTGCCTCCACTGCACATGCGTCATTTGAGAACACAGCAGCTCATCTGAGACTGATTCTCTGCACCCAAAGCGATCAAAGGGAATAATGTGATTATTAATCATGAGATGTCAAAGTAAAACCTCTTAACTCTCCACCTTTGTTCCAGCTTTCACCGAATTAAATATTCGTTCCATTGAAAAAATGTAAAAACATTCATTATTTGTTTTATATAATGGCTAAAATAGATACTTGTCATTTGGCATTTTATTAATTTATAAACAACAGAAAAGGGACCTACATTTTGGTGTTCCACTGCTGCTAAAGTCCAAGTTGTGACCTGTAGTCCAGTGATGCTGTGCACTGACTTCGGACTTCTATAAAAAAAAGACTTTGTGTCATTCTTCAGTCCAGCCAAAAATCACGTAAGCTTTTCATCTGAACAGTTCTTCATGCATCCAGAGGGCTTACAGCAGAGTGGATTGTGTGTGTGTGTGTGTTATAAGAATTAGCAGTGTCAGTTACATCCTCAGTGCAGCAAAAAAAAATCACGTCAGAAATTAGTCCAGCTTTTCATTCTTTCTTCCACTAACAGCCTCCAGACAGCACAGTGGATTTGTTTTCTGTGTTGTGTGTGTGTGTGCGCGCACACGCATGTGCATGCATGAGCATGTGTGGGTGCGCACACGAGCACGTGAGCACGCATGCACATGCACAAGGATGTGCGTGTGTGTGTGCGTGTGTGTGCAGAGTGCAATGGTACCAAATGTATGGAACCAAATTTGCACTCTAAATGGAACCAAGTCGCACTCTAAATGCAATACAACACAAATGGGATGAATTAATCCATGTCATGTGACATACAAAGCACCAATCAAATGACAAGGATCCACTCAGCCGTTATATAATAGTGCCTATATATGAATTTGTGTGTGGCTCTGTGCCTCTGTATGTGTGTAAGTGAATCAATCAATCAATTTTATTTATATAGCGCCAAATCACAACAAACAGTTGCCCCAAGGTGCTTTATATTGTAAGGCAAGGCCATACAATAATTACGTAAAAACCCCAACGGTCAAAACGACCCGCTGTGAGCAAGCACTTGGCAACAATGGGAAGGAAAAAACTCCCTTTTAACAGGAAGAAACCTCCAGCAGAACCAGGCTCAGGGAGGGGCAGTCTTCTGCTGGGACTGGTTGGGGCTGAGGGAGAGAACCAGCAAAAAGACATGCTGTGGAGGGGAGCAGAGATCAATCACTAATGATTAAATGCAGAGTGGTGCATACAGAGCAAAAGGAGAAAGAAACACTCAGTGCATCATGGGAACCCCCCAGCAGTCTAAGTCTATAGCAGCATAACTAAGGGATGGTTCAGGGTCACCTGATCCAGCCCTAACTATAAGCTTTAGCAAAAGGAAAGTTTTAAGCCTAATCTTAAAAGTAGAGAGGGTGTCTGTCTCCCTGATCCGAATTGGGAGCTGGTTCCACAGGAGAGGAGCCTGAAAGCTGAAGGGTCTGCCTCCCATTCTACTCTTAAAAACCCTAGGAACTACAAGTAAGCCTGCAGTCTGAGAGCGAAGCGCTCTATTGGGATGATATGGTACTATGAGATCCCTAAGATAAGATGGGACCTGATTATTGAAAACCTTATAAGTAAGAAGAAGAATTTTAAATTCTATTTTAGGATTAACAGGAAGCCAATGAAGAGAGGCCAATATGGTGAAATATGCTCTCTCCTTCTAGTCCCCGTCAGTACTCTAGCTGCAGCATTTTGAATTAACTGAAGGATTTTCAGGGAACTTTTAGGACAACCTGATAATAATGAATTACAGTAGTCCAGCCTAGAGGAAATAAATGCATGAATTAGTTTTTCAGCATCACTCTGAGACAAGACCTTTCTAATTTTAGAGATATTGCGTAAATGCAAAAAAGCAGTCCTACATATTTGTTTAATATGCGCATTGAATGACATATCCTGATCAAAAATTTAAGCAATGCCGTCTAATAATACTGCCTAAGGGAAGCATGTATAAAGTGAATACAATTGGTCCTAGCACAGAACCTTGTGGAACTCCATAATTAACCTTAGTCTGTGAAGAAGATTCCCCATTTACGAGGTCTGTCCGTAAAGTATCGTACCTTTTTATTTTTTTCAAAAACTATATGGATTTCATTCATATGTTTTTACGTCAGACATGCTTGAACCCTCGTGCGCATGCGTGAGTTTTTCCACGCCTGTCGGTGACGTCATTCGCCTGTGAGCACGCCTTGTGGAAGGAGTGGTCCCGCCCCCTCGTCGGATTTTCATTGTCTGGAAATGGCGGAATGAAAAGGACTTTTTTTCCATCAGAATTTTTTCAGAAGCTTTTAGAGACTGGCACCTGGAAACCATTCCAAAAATTTATCTGGCTTTCAGTGAAAATTTTACGGGCTTCACAGAGAATAAGGCCTTTAACTACAGGTTTAAGGACCCCTTTAAAGGACGGTCGGTGCGCCGCGCTGCGAGCTGCGACGATGCGGCACAAACCACTGGATCATTTCTAAGCTGATGGCTCTGTGGATACGAGACCGTCGTGTGCTCTTTCTCTGGTTATCACAAGACCTGGACATCAGCCATTTTCCGGCAGATTTCACTTTTAACAAGAGATTTTGTCATGGAAAGCCGCGCGGAGGCTTCGTGCTTCACGACCGATTCGCTGATGAAGCGAGACAAAGGAACACCTCCGTTTCGACGTGTTAGAGGACAAGTTGGGACATGTCTATCTCGGCTTTCAGTGCTTACCAGTCGAGTGAGTATAAAAGAACTTGTGGAGAGCTGGACATGAACAAATTGTAATCTATTAGATAAATATGATTCAAACCACCGCAGTGCAGTGCCTTTAATACCTATGGCATGCTCTAATCTCTGTAATAAAATTTTATGGTCAACAGTATCAAAAGCAGCACTGAGGTCTAACAGAACAAGCACAGAGATGAGTCCACTGTCTGAGGCCATAAGAAGATCATTTGTAACCTTCACTAATGCTGTTTCTGTACTATGATGAATTCTAAAACCTGACTGAAACTCTTCAAATAGACCATTCCTCTGCAGATGATCAGTTAGCTGTTTTACAACTACCCTTTCAAGAATTTTGAGAGAAAAGGAAGGTTGGAGATTGGCCTATAATTAGCTAAGATAGCTGGGTCAAGTGATGGCTTTTTAAGTAATGGTTTAATTACTGCCACCTTAAAAGCCTGTGGTACATAGCCAACTAACAAAGATAGATTGATCATATTTAAGATCGAAGCATTAAATAATGGTAGGGCTTCCTTGAGCAGCCTGGTAGTAATGGGGTCTAATAGACATGTTGATGGTTTGGATGAAGTAACTAATGAAAATAACTCAGACAGAACAATCGGAGAGAAAGAGTCTAACCAAATACCGGCATCACTGAAAGCAGCCAAAGATAACGATACGTCTTTGGGATGGTTATGAGTAATTGTTTCTCTAATAGTTAAAATTTTATTAGCAAAGAAAGTCATGAAGTCATTACTAGTTAACGTTAAAGGAATACTCGGCTCAATAGAGCTCTGACTCTTTGTCAGCCTGGCTACAGTGCTGAAAAGAAACCTGGGGTTGTTCTTATTTTCTTCAATTAGTGATGAGTAGTAAGATGTCCTAGCTTTACGGAGGGCTTTTTTATAGAGCAACAGACTCTTTTTCCAGGCTAAGTGAAGATCTTCTAAATTAGTGAGATGCCATTTCCTCTCCAACTTACGGGTTATCTGCTTTAAGCTGCGAGTTTGTGAGTTATACCACAGAGTCAGGCACTTCTGATTTAAAGCTCTCTTTTTCAGAGGAGCTACAGCATCCAAAGTTGTCTTCAATGAGGATGTAAAACTATTGACGAGATACTCTATCTCACTTACAGAGTTTAGGTAGCTACTCTGCACTGTGTTGGTATATGGCATTAGAGAACATAAAGAAGGAATCATATCCTTAAACCTAGTTACAGTGCTTTCTGAAAGACTTCTAGTGTAATGAAACTTATTCCCTGGGTAGTCCATCAGAGTAAATGTAAATGTTATTAAGAAATGATCAGACAGAAGGGAGTTTTCAGGGAATACTGTTAAGTCTTCAATTTCCATACCATAAGTCAGAACAAGATCTAAGATATGATTAAAGTGGTGGGTGGACTCATTTACATTTTGAGCAAAGCCAATTGAGTCTAATAATAGATTAAATGCAGTGTTGAGGCTGTCATTCTCAGCATCTGTGTGGATGTTAAAATCGCCAACTATAATTATCTTATCTGAGCTAAGCACTAAGTCAGACAAAAGGTCTGAAAATTCACAGAGAAACTCACAGTAGCGACCAGGTGGACGATAGATAATAACAAATAAAACTGGGTTTTTTGACTTTCAATTTGGATGGACAAGACTAAGAGTCAAGCTTTCAAATGAATTAAAGCTCTGTCTGGGTTTTTGATTAATTAATAAGCTGGAGTGGAAGATTGCTGCTAATCCTCCGCCTCGGCCCGTGCTACGAGCATTCTGGCAGTTAGTGTGACTCGGGGGTGTTGACTCATTTAAACTAACATATTCATCTTGCTGTAACCAGGTTTCTGTAAGGCAGAATAAATCAATATGTTGATCAATTATTATATCATTTACTAACAGGGACTTAGAAGAGAGAGACCTAATGTTTAATAGACCACATTTAACTGTTTTAGTCTGTGGTGCAGTTGAAGGTGCTATATTATTTTTTCTTTTTTAATTTTTATGCTTAAGTAGATTTTTGCTGGTTATTGGTGATCTGGGAGCAGGCACCGTCTCTATGGGGATGGGGTAATGAGGGGATGGCAGGGGGAGATAAGCTGCAGAGAGGTGTGTAAGACTACAACTCTGCTTCCTGGTCCCAACCCTGGATAGTCACGGTTTGGAGGATTTAAGAAAATTGGCCAGATTTCTAGAAATGAGAGCTGCTCCATCCAAAGTGGGATGGATGCCGTCTCTCCTAACAAGACCAGGTTTTCCCCAGAAGCTTTGCCAATTATCTATGAAGCCCACCTCAGCCCAACACTCTTGGCGTTGTGGCTTTCTGTGTCGCCACCTCACTCAACGGAAAAACTGTAGCACACAAGTTTTAGATGATCTGCAGCCAATTAACTGTGCAATAATCCATATTATTATAGATATTTGTAAGGCAGGGATGGTGGCCAAGTGGTCAGTGCGCTTGGTTTCAGTGCGGAAGGTTCCGGGTTCAAATCCCACCCTTGCCACATTTCTCCATGTAATGAGGAGTTGCATCAGGAAGGGCATCCGGCGTAAAACCTGTGCCAATTCAACATGCAGATCCACCTTGGATTTGCTGTGGCGACCCCGAGTGCAAACAAGGGAGCAGCCGAAGGGACTTACTATAATAGATAATTGTAATAAAATGATCACAAAGGAGTCATTCGGTCATGCTAACATTAGCCATTAACATTTCTCTTTGTGTTTATCAGGAGACTTGCAAATCATCTTAAGTGTTGGGAAGGTGTCGTGACACGGACCCACAACAGGGGGCGTTAATGAACGGACAATGGATAAGCCAAAAAGTAACAATTTAATGTTGTGAATCGCACAACGAAGTACAGACAATAACAATATTGTGGAATGTCAATTATACACAAGATGACGTGTGGCAGGCTCGAAGATAGAAGACGTCTGACGAGAGAAGAGCCGGATCCCACACAGCTTGCACCACCAATGGATCTGAAGAACACCGGAGCCGCCAAGCCCTGTGCCCCAGGTGGCCACTGTCTTCAGCAGTCAGACCCGGTACTGCTGGCAGAGAACAGAAACAGTATTGATGAGTGTGAGTTTGCACACTCAGTAATCCCACAGTCTGTGTTCCTTTGGGAGGGAGCACCTCCACCTCCAATCACACACTCGTGCAGCTCCTGTCTAATGACTTATCTGGTTTGGGGTGTGAGGCGAAGCCGTCGCAGTCCACACCGAACGCCAATACAACAGATAAGGACACCGTCACAGGAAAACGGCTGCAAATGAGATCAGACTATTATTCGTTATAGATACAGCAGAGAATTACCTGAATGGTAGCTGATTTCTCGGCGGGCAGGTGGAGTTGCAGTCCGGCTTTTATGGAGGTTGACGTAGATGAGTGACAGCTGGTGGTGATGATGTGACAGCTGTCACTCCACTGGTTTTGGCGCCCTCTCGTGCTTGAAGCCCGCACTCCAAGCAGGGCGCCATCTGGTGGTGGTGGGCCAGCAGTACCTCCTCTTCAGCGGCCCACACAACATTAAGAGGTTCATGCCACCACTGACTGTATCAGAGTGTGTGGAAACATAGCATTAATTATTCTAAGTCAACACAATACTGAACGTAAGGCCATGAACTTCATTCATTTGTTTATTTGTTTTCTGCTGCCTATCCAGGCCTGGGCCGCATTTCCCTGCCCTCAGCCCATTCCTCTAATCTAGGCTTGTGATCTTGAGGGGTTTCCATGAAGCCACTTGAAAAATATAATCCCTTCAGTGTGTCCTGGATCTTCCCCGGGGCCTCCTCCCACTTGAATATGCCTGGAAGATCTACCTAGGAATAAGGCTGGGGGCATCCTCACCAGATATCCGAACCACCTCAGCTGGCAAAGAACAAATGGCTGTACTTTGAGTCCCTCCAGGATATTAAAGCTTCTCACCCTTTTCTAGGGTGTAAGCCTAGATAATTGATAGAGAAAGCTCATTTCCACTGCTTGCATTCACGACCTTGTTGTTTTGGTCATTATTCAAAGGACAGGAGCATAAATCGAGTGATAAATTGAAAATTTCACCTTCTGGCTCAGCTATTTCTTTACCATGATGGTCCAGAATAATGTCCACACAGGCTCTCAGACACAGCACCAATTTGTCTACCGATGTCTATTACCAACACCTGTGAACAACCCCGCAAGATACTTGAACTCCTCCACTTGGGGCAATAACTTTCCTGATCAAGAGCTGACAATCCATCCTTTTCCAACAGAGTACCATGGTCTCAATTTCAATTCAATTTCAATTTATTTTCATTTATATAGCGCCAAATCACAACAGAATTGCCTCAAAGCGCTTCACACAGGTAAGGTCTAACCTTACCAACCCCCAGAGCAACAGTAGTAAGGAAAAACTCCTTCTGAGGAAGAAACCTCAAGCAGACCAGACTCAAAGGGGTGACCCTCTGCTTGGGCCATGCTACAAAACATAAATTACAGAACAATTCACAGAACAATTCACAGACGAATATACAAGAAATGCTATTGGCGCACAGGACAGGAGGGTCGCCAACACGAACACAACTCCCATCTGTGGATGGAGCTGCACCTTAAACAGAGAAAAAACAGAACCAGGCATTAGAAAGACAAGAAATACTGTATAATTTGTCAGCATTAAACAACAAGAAAAACATAGAAATACTAAGGTGATCGCCGGCCACTAGCCCTAAACTTCACTAAAAGACCCAGAATTTAGGTAAAGTTGAGGCCGCGGCCGCCTCCAATTACGAATAAAATGAATTAAAAGAGTAAAAAGCGTAAAACAAAACTGTACCGGTATGCTAGCCATATGAAAGGGAAAATAAGTGTGTCTTAAGTCTGGACTTGAAAGTCTCCACAGAATCTGACTGTTTTATTGATGCAGGGAGATCATTCCACAGAACAGGGGCACGATAAGAGAAAGCTTTGTGACCCGCAGACTTCTTATTCACCTTAGGGACACAAAGTAGTCCTGCACCCTGAGAACGTAAAGCCCGGGCCGGTACGTAAGGTTTAATTAGGTCAGCTAGGTAGGAGGGTGCCAGTCCATGAATAATTTTATAGGTTAGTAGCAGAACCTTAAAATCTGATCTCATTGGGACAGGAAGCCAGTGAAGGGATGCCAAAATGGGTGTAATGTGGTCAAACTTTCTGCTTTGTGTCAAAAGTCTGGCTGCAGCATTTTGAACCAATTGGAGACCCCTAATGCTAGACTGCGGTAAACCAGAAAATAGAACATTGCAGTAGTCCAGTCTAGAAGAGATAAATGCATGGATCAGGGTCTCAGCATCAGCCATAGACAGGATGGGACGAATCTTCGCTATATTTCGCAGGTGGAAGAAAGCAGTCCTAGTAATATTTCTAATGTGGAGACCAAAGGACAATGAAGGATCAAAAATTACCCCAAGGTTCCTCACTTTGTCAGTGTGATGTATGACACACGAGCCGAGGCTGAGCGTTAACTGGTCAAATTGATGCCGATGTCTCACTGGACCAAGAACCATCATTTCAGTCTTATCAGAGTTTAAAAGTAGGAAGTTTCTAGACATCCAACTTCTCACTGCTGCAAGGCAATCTTCTAAGGATTTTATGTGAACAAGATTACCAGCAGTTATTGGCATGTATAACTCTATCATCTGCATAGCAGTGAAAGGTAATCCCAAAATGCCGCAATATGTGCCCAAGGGGTGCTATATAAAGGGAGAAAAGCAAGGGGTCTAAGACAGACCCCTGTGGAACCCAAAATTTCATGTCACTAAGGTTAGAGGTAGTGTTACTGTACAAAACAGTGAGAACGACTGGTCAAGTATGACATCAGCCATGCAAGGGCAATCCCAGTAATCCCAAAATGATTTTCCAGCCTATCAAGTAGAATATGATGATCCACTGTATCAAATGCAGCACTGAGATCTAACAGATCTAACAGAACCGTAGTGGTGTCCGAATCCATTGTAAGCAGAAGATCATTCACCACTTTAGTGAGAGTTGTCTTTGTGGAATGATATTTTCTAAAAGCAGACTCCAGTGGCTCAAAGAGATTATTCTCAGTAAGATAGTCTACGAGCTGCCGTGACACCACTTTTTCCAGAATTTTAGAGAAAAAATGATAGATTTGATATTGGCCGATATACACTAGGGTCAAGATTAGGTTTCTTAAGTAATAATGGTTTAATCACTGCAGATTTGAAACATTTAGGAACAGATCCAGAAGTTAAAGAAAGATTAATAATTTCCAGTCTCAAATTTGGAGGTACTTATCCTCATCCCAGTCACTTCACCCTTGACCTCAAACCTGTCCCATACACATCAGAGGTCACTGTCTGATGAAGCAACACAGAACCACATCATCTGCAAAAAGCAGAAATTTAATGGGGATGTTACTGAACTGGACACCCTCCAGTCCCTGACTGAGGCTGGAAATCTGGTCGGCGAACATCATAAACAGCATTGGTGACAAAGGGCAGCCCTGGTGGTGTCAAACACTCGCTTGGACAGGTCTGATGAATCACCACGGACACAGCAATTTTTGGTTGTGTGGAGACCAGAGCGTGCATTGCAATGACTCTGGGACCACATACTCCTGCAGCCCCCCCCAAAGGACACCTCAAGGGACCTGGATGTATGCCTTTTCCAAGTCCACAAAACACACGTAGACTGGTTGGTCATAGTCTCAAGACCAGTAACTTTGTGAGAGTAAACAATAAATTCATTAATTCATTTTCTGTACCTGTTTACTCCAGTTGATTTCGACAGAGAGTTGCGAGGAACCGTTTCTGGTTTGCTTGGAGAATTGTTGTCATCTTTGTGTAAGAATCTGCGCCAAATCACAACAAACAGTTGCCCCAAGGCGCTTTATATTGTAAGGCAAGGCCATACAATAATTATGTAAAACCCCAACGGTCAAAACGACCCCCTGTGAGCAAGCACTTGGCTACAGTGGGAAGGAAAAACTCCCTTTTAACAGGAAGAAACCTCCAGCAGAACCAGGCTCAGGGAGGGGCAGTCTTCTGCTGGGACTGGTTGGGGCTGAGGGAGAGAACCAGGAAAAAGACATGCTGTGGAGGGGAGCAGAGATCGATCACTAATGATTAAATGCAGAGTGGTGCATACAGAGCAAAAAGAGAAAGAAACAGTGCATCATGGGAACCCCCCAGCAGTCTACGTCTATAGCAGCATAACTAAGGGATGGTTCAGGGTCACCTGATCCAGCCCTAACTATAAGCTTTAGCAAAAAGGAAAGTTTTAAGCCTAATCTTAAAAGTAGAGAGGGTGTCTGTCTCCCTGATCTGAATTGGGAGCTGGTTCCACAGGAGAGGAGCCTGAAAGCTGAAGGCTCTGCCTCCCATTCTACTCTTACAAACCCTAGGAACTACAAGTAAGCCTGCAGTCTGAGAGCGAAGCGCTCTATTGGGGTGATATGGTACTACGAGGTCCCTAAGATAAGATGGGACCTGATTATTCAAAACCTTATAAGTAAGAAGAAGAATTTTAAATTCTATTCTAGAATTAACAGGAAGCCAATGAAGAGAGGCCAATATGGGTGAGATATGCTCTCTCCTTCTAGTCCCCGTCAGTACTCTAGCTGCAGCATTTTGAATTAACTAAAGGCTTTTTAGGGAACTTTTAGGACAACCTGATAATAATGAATTACAATAGTCCAGCCTAGAGGAAATAAATGCATGAATTAGTTTTTCAGCATCACTCTGAGACAAGACCTTTCTGATTTTAGAGATATTGCGTAAATGCAAAAAAGCAGTCCTAAATATTTGTTTAATATGCGCTTTGAATGACATATCCTGATCAAAAATGACTCCAAGATTTCTCACAGTATTACTAGAGGTCTTGGTAATGCCATCCAGAGTAAGGATCTGGTTAGACACCATGTTTCTTAGATTTGTGGGGCCAAGTACAATAACTTCAGTTTTATCTGAGTTTAAAAGCAGGAAATTAGAGGTCATCCATGTCTTTATGTCTGTAAGACAATCCTGCAGTTTAGCTAATTGGTGTGTGTCCTCTGGCTTCATGGATAGATAAAGCTGGGTATCATCTGCGTAACAATGAAAATTTAAGCAATACCGTCTAATAATACTGCCTAAGGGAAGCATGTATAAAGTGAATAAAATTGGTCCTAGCACAGAACCTTGTGGAACTCCATAATTAACTTTAGTCTGTGAAGAAGATTCCCCATTTACATGAACAAATTGTAATCTATTAGACAAATATGATTCAAACCACCGCAGCGCAGTGCCTTTAATACCTATGGCATGCTCTAATCTCTGTAATAAAATTTTATGGTCAACAGTATCAAAAGCAGCACTGAGGTCTAACAGAACAAGCACAGAGATGAGTCCACTGTCCGAGGCCATAAGAAGATCATTTGTAACCTTCACTAATAAAACCTGTGCCAATTCAACATGCAGATCCACCTTGGATTTGCTGTGGCTGAGTGCAAAAACAACGGAGCAGCCGAAGGGACTTACTTATTACTCTATTAAGTTTTGGAAGCAATCCGGATCAAGAGTTAATTTTATATAGGGTTTGGATTACCTAAAAAACTCAGCCACATGGGGTGTGCAGCCAGTACATTCTGAGTGCCGGTCCCAAGCCCGGATAAATGAGGAGAGTTGCGTCAGGAAGGGCATCCGGCGTAAAACAAGCCAACCGAATTCCCATACCGGATCGGTCGCGGCCCGGGTTAACAACGTCCGCCACCGGTGCTATTGCCCAACAGGGTGCCGGTGGAAATTGGGCTACTGCTGGGCGAAGACGACAAAGAAGAGGAGGAAAACGTTGCCACGAACAGCGGGAGAAGAAGAAAACTAGAAGGGTGGAAATGAGAGTGGGGACTTTGAATGTTGGTAGTATGACTGGTAAAGGGAGAGAGCTGGCTGATATGATGGAGAGGAGAAAGGTAGACATATTGTGTGTGCAAGAGACCAAGTGGAAGGGAAGTAAGAGCAGGAGCATCGGCGGTGGGTACAAGTTGTTGTACCATGGTGAGGACAGGAAGAGAAATGGTGTTGGGGTCATTTTAAAGGAAGAGTATGTTAAAAGTGTGTTGGAGGTTAAGCGAGTGTCTGACAGGGTGATGAGTGTGAAGTTGGAAATTGAAGGGGTGATGATGAATATCATCAGTGCATATGCCCCACAGGTAGGTTGTGAGATGAAGGAGAAAGGAGATTTCTAGAGTGTGTTAGATGAGGTGGTGGAGAGTGTGCCCAAGCATGAAAGAGTGGTGATAGGAGCAGACTTCAATGGGCATGTTGGTGAAGGGAACAGAGGTGATGAGGAAGTAATGGGTAGATATGGTATCAAGGATAGGAATGGAGAAGGACAGATGGTGTTGATTTTGCAAAAAGGATGGAAATGGCTGTGGTGAATACCTACTTTAAGAAAAGGGAGGAGCACAGGGTAACATATAAGAGTGGAGGAAGGTGCACACAGGTGGACTACATTCTTTATAGGAGATGCAAGCTAAAAGAAATCACAGACTGTAAGGTGGTAGCAGGAGAGAGTGTCACTAGACAGCATAGGATGGTTGTTTGTAGGATGACTTTGGAGGTAAAGAAGAAGAAGAGAGTGAGAGCTCAACAAAGGATCAGATGGTGGAAGCTGAAGGAGGAAGACTGTTGTGTGAAATTTAGCGAGCAGGTGAGAGAAGCACTAGTTGGAGAGGCAATTTTGGACAACTGGAAAAGTACTGCAGATGTGGTGAGGGAGACAGCTAGGGCAGTACTGGGTATGACATCTGGACAGTGGAAGGAAGACAAGGAGACTTGGTGGTGGAATGAAGAGGTCCAGGAAAGCATAAGGAGAAAGAGGTTGGCAAAAAAGTTTTGGGATAGTCGGAGAGATGAAGAAAGTAGACAGGAGTACAAGGAGATGCGGCGTAAGACGAGAAGAGAAGTGGCAAAAGCAAAGGAAAAGGCATATTGCGAGCTGTACAAGAAGTTGAATAGTAAGGAAGGAGAAAAGGACTTGTACCGATTGGCCAGACAAAGGGACAGAGCTGGAAAGGATGTGCAGCAGGTTAGGGTGGTAAAAGATGCACATGGTAATGTGCTGACAAATGAGGAGTGTGTGCTGAGAAGGTGGAGGGAATATTTTGAAGAGTTGATGAATAAAGAAAATGAGCGAGAGAAAAGGCTGGATGATGTGGTGAGAGTAAATCAGGAAGTAAAAGAGATTAGCAAGGAAGAAGTGAGGGCTGCTATGAAGAGGATGAAGAGTGGAAAGACAGTTGGTCCAGATGACATTCCAATGGAGGCATGGAAATGTCTAGGAGAGATGGCAGTAGAGTTTCTAACCAGATTGTTTAATAAAATCTTGGAAAGTGAGAGGATGCCTGAGGAGTGGAGACGAAGTGTGCTGGTTCCTATTTTCAAGAACAAGGGTGATGTGCAGAGCTGCAGTAACTACTGTTGTGTGGTCCGCTGAAGAGGAGGTACTGCTGGCCCACCAGCGGACTGCAACTCCACCTCCCCGCCGAGAAATCAGCTACCATTCAGGTAATATTCTCTGCTGTACTTAACGCTGACTAATAGTCTGAACTTCTTTGCAGCCATTTTCCTGTGGGTGTTGCCTTATCTGTGGGATTGGCGTTTGGTGTGATCAGCGACGGCTTCGCTTCACACCCCAACCAGATAAGTGGTTAGACAGGAGCTGCACGAGTGTGTGATTGGAGGTGGAGGTTTTCCCTCCTAACCGTATACAGACTGTGGGATTACTGAGTGTGCGAACTCACACTCATCAGGACTGTCTCTGTTCTCTGCCAGCAGTACCGGGTCTGACTGCTGAAGACAGCGGCCACCTGGGGCGCAGGGCTTGGCGGCTCCGGTGTTCTTCAGCTCCGTTGGTGGTGGAAGCTGTGTGGGATCCGGCTCTTCTCTCGCCAGACGTCTTCTATCGTCGAGCCTGCCCACACGTCACCTGGTGTATGATTGACAGTCCACCATATTGTTATTGTCTGTACGTTGTTGTGCGATTCACAACATTAAATTGTTACTTTTGGCTTATCCATTGTCCGTTCATTAACGCCCCCTGTTGTGGGTCCGTGTCACGACACATTCACAACAGGATTTCTCGGCCAGCGTCATGGATCCCGAGGGGCGTCAACCATCGCTTGAACAGCTAATGGAAGAACGAGGTGCACAGGCGCCAGCAGGAGGCGTGTTGAGTGAGCTGCAGCACATCTTAACCGCCTTTACCGCTCGGTTGGACTTAGTTACCGAGCAAAGCAGTGTTCTCAATCGTAGGATGGAGGCTCTCACCGCCCAGGTGGAAGCGCATGCTCAGGGCACTGCTGCAGCACCTCCTCCTACTGACAGTGTGCCAGAGACAGACATTCCGCTGGTCGTTCAACGAACTCCCCCACCTTCCCCTGAAGCATACATAAGCCCTCCGGAGCCGTACGGAGGCTGTGTGGAGACGTGCGCAGACTTCTTGATGCAGTGCTCGCTCGTCTTTTCACAGCGTCCCGTCATGTACGCATCAGACGCTAGCCGGGTGGCTTACGTTATAAATTTGCTTCGAGGAGAGGCACGCACCTGGGCTACGGCGCTTTGGGAGCAGAATTCTCGGCTCCTAACGATTTACACTGAGTTTGTGAGGGAGTTCCGACAGGTGTTCGACCACCCTCATAGAGGCGAGACCGCTTCAAGTGTGCTGCTGTCGATACGGCAGGGGCGTCGGAGCGCAGCGAAGTATGCAGTCGACTTCCGCATCGCGGCAGCGCAAGCCGGCTGGAATGCAGTTGCGCTCCGCGCCGCCTTTGTAAACGGACTGTCTCTGGTCCTTAAGGAGCACCTGGTGGTGAAGGACGAGCCGCGGGATTTAGACGGGCTTATCGACCTGGTTATACGGTTAGCCAACCGATTAACAGAACACCGACGGGAGCGAGACGAAGGGCGTGGTCAGGCACAAGCCGTCCCTCTTCCTCCCGGGTCCAAAAGGGAGCCGACTTCCCCACGCTCCACTGCCAGGGCTCTCCACGTGACGACAGCTCCCCCTGCTGATGTTGCTAGGGAAACGAGCAGGGCCAAAAAGCGATCAGATCAGAGACAAAGGACGCTGATCCGTGGAGAGTGTTTTCTCTACAGCTCTACCGAGCACACAGAGAGAATGCCCCAAACGGTCAAAACAGCAGCACTCGTCCTTAGAGACTGGGCTAAGGGTGGGTCACAACACCCACGTGGGGAGACCCCGACGATCTGCACGTATCCCAGTCATGATCCTGAGTGGGGATCTAACCCTTCACGCCCCAGCACGGGGTCGGAGGGGAATCTGCTGGATAGCAGATGGGCAAAGGAGGTTGGGCTCCCTCTAGTGGCCTTACCGTCACCATTGTCGGTGCGGGCACTAGATGGCACCCTTCTTCCGCTAATCACACACCAGACACAGCCAGTGACATTGGTGGTGTCTGGGAATCACAGGGAGGAGATTGTGTTTTATGTAACACCTTCTACCTCCCGAGTGATTTTGGGTTTTCCATGGGTGTTAAAACACAATCCCCGGATTGATTGGTCGTCTGGGGTTGTGGTTCAGTGGAGCGAAACCTGCCACCGGGAGTGTTTAGGATCCTCAGTTCCACCCGGTGTGACAGCTAAGGAGGAGGTTTTAGTCCCCCCCAATCTGGCGGCGGTGCCAGCCGAGTACCACGACCTTGCTGACGTCTTCAGCAAGGATCTGGCACTCACGCTGCCCCCGCACCATCCGTATGATTGTGCCATTGATTTGATACCGGGCGCTGAGTACCCGTCCAGCAGGCTGTACAACCTCTCACATCCGGAACGCGAATCAATGGAGACCTACATCCGGGACTCGTTAGCTGCCGGGTTGATCCGGAACTCCACGTCCCCGATGGGTGCTGTTTTCTTTTTCGTGGGCAAGAAGGATGGCGGACTCTGTCCATGCATTGATTACAGAGGGCTGAACGAGATCACGGTTCGCAACTGATACCCATTACCTCTGTTGGATTCAGTATTCACGCCCCTGCATGGAGCCCAAATTTTCACGAAATTGTATCTTAGGAATGCTTATCACCTGGTTCGGATCCGGGAGGGAGACGAGTGGAAGACGGCATTTAACACCCCTTTAGGTCACTTTGAGTACCTGGTCATGCCGTTTGGCCTCACCAATGCGCCCGCGACGTTCCAAGCATTGGTTAATGACGTCTTGCGGGACTTCCTGCATCGGTTTGTCTTCGTATATCTAGACGATATACTCATCTTTTCTCCGGATCCTGAGACCCATGTCAAGCATGTACGTCAGGTCTTACAGCGGTTGTTGGAGAACCGGCTGTTTGTGAAGGGCGAGAAGTGTGAGTTCCACCGCACTTCTTTGTCTTTCCTGGGGTTCATAATCTCCTCCAACTCCGTCGCCCCTGATCCGGTCAAGGTTGCGGCGGTGAGAGATTGGCCCCAACCAACGAACTGTAGGAAACTACAACAGTTCCTCGGTTTTGAAAATTTCTACCGGAGGTTCATCAAGGGCTACAGTCAGGTAGTTAGCCCCCTGACAGCCCTGACCTCCACAAAAGTCCCCTTCACCTGGTCGGATCGATGCGAAGCCGCGTTTAGGGAGTTGAAACGCCGGTTCTCGACTGCACCGGTTCTGGTGCAGCCCGATCCCCAGCGCCAGTTTGTAGTTGAAGTGGACGCCTCTGACTCAGGGATAGGAGCCATGCTATCCCAGAGCGGGGAGTCCGACAAGGTTCTCCATCCATGTGCCTACTTTTCCCGCAGGTTGACCCCAGCTGAACGGAACTATGACGTTGGCAACCGGGAACTTCTTGCGGTGAAGGAGGCTCTTGAGGAGTCAATCAATCAATCAACTTTTTTCTTGTATAGCGCCAAATCACAACAAACAGTTGCCCCAAGGCGCTCCACATTGCAAGGCAAGGCCATACAATAATTATGAAACACAGTCTACGTCTAAAGCAACATAACCAAGGGATGGTCCAGGGTCACCCGATCCAGCCCTAACTATAAGCCTTAGCGAAAAGGAAAGTTTTAAGCCTAATCTTAAAAGTAGAGAGGGTATCTGTCTCCCTGATCTGAATTGGGAGCTGGTTCCACAGGAGAGGAGCCTGAAAGCTGAAGGCTCTGCCTCCCATTCTACTCTTACAAACCCTAGGAACTACAAGTAAGCCTGCAGTCTGAGAGCGAAGCGCTCTAATGGGGTAATATGGTACTATGAGGTCCCTAAGATAAGATGGGACCTGATTATTCAAAACCTTATAAGTAAGAAGAAGAATTTTAAATTCTATTCTAGCATTAACAGGAAGCCAATGAAGGGAGGCCAACACGGGTGAGATATGCTCTCTCCTGCTAGTCCCCGTCAGTACTCTAGCTGCAGCATTCTGAACCAACTGAAGGCTTTTTAGGGAACTTTTAGGACAACCTGATAATAATGAATTACAATAGTCCAGCCTAGAGGAAACAAATGCATGAATTAGTTTTTCAGCATCACTCTGAGACAAGACCTTTCTGATTTTAGAGATATTGCGTAAATGCAAAAAGGCAGTCCTACATATTTGTTTAATATGCGCTTTGAATGACATATCCTGATCAAAAATAACTCCAAGATTTCTCACAGTATTACTAGAGATCAGGGAAATGCCATCCAGAGTAACGATCTGGTTAGACACCATGCTTCTAAGATTTGTGGGGCCAAGTACAATAACTTCAGTTTTATCTGAGTTTAAAAGCAGGAAATTAGAGGTCATCCATGTCTTTATGTCTGTAAGACAATCCTGCAGTTTAGCTAATTGGTGCGTATCCTCTGGCTTCATGGATAGATAAAGCTGGGTATCATCTGCGTAACAATGAAAATTTAAGCAATACCGTCTAATAATACTGCCCAAGGGAAGCATGTATAAAGTGAATAAAATTGGTCCTAGCACAGAACCTTGTGGAACTCCATAATTAACTTTAGTCTGTGAAGAAGATTCCCCATTTACATGAACAAACTGTAATCTATTAGACAAATATGATTCAAACCACCGCAGCGCAATGCCTTTAATACCTATGACATGCTCTAATCTCTGTAATAAAATTTTATGGTCAACAGTATCAAAAGCAGCACTGAGGTCCAACAGAACAAGCACAGAGATAGGTCCACTGTCCAAAGCCATAAGAAGATCATTTGTAACCTTCACTAATGCTGTTTCTGTACTATGATGAATTCTAAAACCTGACTGAAACTCTTCAAATAGACCATTCCTCTGCAGATGATCAGTTAGCTGTTTTACAACTACCCTCTCAAGAATCTTTGAGAGAAAAGGAAGGTTGGAGATTGGCCTATAATTAGCTAAGATAGCTGGGTCAAGTGATGGCTTTTTAAGTAATGGTTTAATTACTGCCACCTTAAAGGCCTGTGGTACATAACCAACTAACAAAGATAGATTGATCATATTTAAGATTGAAGCATTAAATAATGGTAGGACTTCCTTGAGCAGCCTGGCAGGAATGGGGTCTAATAAGCATGTTGATGGTTTGGATGAAGTAACTAATGAAAATAACTCAGACAGAACAATCGGAGAGAAAGAGTCTAACCAAATACCGGCATCACTGAAAGCAGCCAAAGATAACGATACATCTTTGGGATGGTTATGAGTAATTTTTTCTCTAATAGTCAAAATTTTGTTAGCAAAGAAAGTCATGAAGTCATTACTAGTTAAAGTTAATGGAATACTCAGCTCAATAGAGCTCTGACTCTTTGTCAGCCTGGCTACAGTGCTGAAAAGAAACCTGGGGTTGTTCTTATTTTCTTCAATTAGTGATGAGTAGAAAGATGTCCTAGCTTCACGAAGGGCTTTCTTATAGAGCAACAAACTCTTTTTCCAGGCTAAGTGAAGATCTTCTAAATTAGTGAGATGCCATTTCCTCTCCAACTTACGGGTTATCTGCTTTAAGCTACGAGTTTGTGAGTTATACCACGGAGTCAGACACTTCTGATTTAAAGCTCTCTTTTTCAGAGGAGCTACAGCATCCAAAGTTGTCTTCAATGAGGATGTAAAACTATTGACAAGATACTCTAACTCCCTTACAGAGTTTAGGTAGCTACTCTGCTCTGTGTTGGTATATGACATTAGAGAACATAAAGAAGGAATCATATCCTTAAACCTAGTTACAGCGCTTTCTGAAAGACTTCTAGTGTAATGAAACTTATTCCCCACTGCAGGGTAGTCCATCAGGGTAAATGTAAATGTTATTAAAAAATGATCAGACAAAAGGGAGTTTTCAGGGAATACTGTTAAGTCTTCTATTTCCATACCATAAGTCAGAACAAGATCTAAAATATGATTAAAGTGGTGGGTGGACTCATTTACTTTTTGAGCAAAGCCGATAGAGTCTAATAATAGATTAAATGCAGTGTTGAGGCTGTCATTTTCAGCATCTGTGTGGATGTTAAAATCGCCCACTATAATTATCTTATCTGAGCTAAGCACTAAGTCAGACAAAAGGTCTGAAAATTCACAGAGAAACTCACAGTAACGACCAGGTGGACGATAGATAATAACAAATAAAACTGGTTTTTGGGACTTCCAATTTGGATGGACAAGACTAAGAGACAAGCTTTCAAATGAATTAAAGCTCTGTCTAGGTTTTTGATTAATTAATAAGCTGGAATGGAAGATTGCTGCTAATCCTCCGCCCCGGCCCGTGCTACGAGCATTCTGACAGTTAGTGTGACTCGGGGGTGTTGACTCATTTAAACTAACATATTCATCCTGCTGTAACCAAGTTTCTGTTAGGCAGAATAAATCAATACGTTGATCAATTATTATATCATTTACCAACAGGGACTTAGAAGAAAGAAGGAGTGGAGACACTTATTGGAGGGAGCATCGGTGCCATTTATGGTTTTCACGGACCATCGGAACCTGGAGTACATCCGGACCGCGAAGCGTCTGAACCCCAGGCAAGCCCGCTGGTCGCTGTTCTTCGGGCGTTTTGACTTCCGGATCACCTACCGCCCCGGGACAAAAAACCAACGATCTGACGCCCTGTCCCGGGTGCATGAAGAGGAGGTCAAGACCGAGCCGTCAGACCCCCCTGACACCATCATCCCCAAGTCCACTGTCACGGCCACCCTTACCTGGGACGTGGAGAAGACCGTCCGGGAGGCCCTGACACGGAGTCCGGACCCGGGGACAGGTCCGAAGGACAAGTTGTACATCCCACCAGAGGCCAGGGCTGCGGTCCTTGACTTCTGTCACGGTTCCAAGCTCTCCTGTCATCCAGGGGTGCGAAGGACCATGGCAGTGGTCCGGCAGCGCTTCTGGTGGGCGTCTATGTAAGCCGATGTCCGGGAGTATGTCCAGGCCTGCACCACCTGTGCCAGGGGCAAAGCCGACCACCACAAGGCCCAAGGCCTCCTCCAGCCTCTGCCCGTGCCTCGTCGCCCCTGGTCTCATATTGGCCTGGACTTTGTCACGGGCCTCCCGCCGTCCCAGGGCAACACCACCATCTTAACGATAGTGGACCGGTTCTCCAAGGCGGCCCACTTCGTGGCCCTCCCGAAGCTCCCGATGGCCCAGGAGACTGCAGACCTCCTGGTCCACCACGTCGTGCGTCTGTATGGGATTCCATCAGACATTGTCTCGGATCGCGGTCCTCAGTTCTCCTCCCAGGTCTGGAGGAGTTTCTGCAGGGAACTGGGGGCCACCGTCAGTCTCTCATCTGGGTACCACCCCCAGACAAACGGGCAGGCACAGCGGACGAACCAGGAACTGGAGCAGGCCCTCTGCTGCGTGACCTCCACGCACCCGACGGCCTGGAGTGACCATCTGGCCTGGATCGAGTACGCTCATAATAGCCAAGTCTCATCTGCCACCGGCCTCTCCCCGTTTGAGGTGTGTTTGGGGTACCAGCCCCCATTGTTTCCGCTAGTGGAGGGAGAGGTCGGGGTGCCCTCGGTCCAGGCCCATCTGAGGAAGTGCCGTCGGGTGTGGCGTACCGCCCGCTCTGCCCTGCTCAGAGCCCGGATGAGGGCTAAGGCCCATGCAGACCGCCGGCGTTCCCTGGCCCCTGCATACCAGCCCGGGCAGGAGGTCTGGCTATCCACTAAGGACATTCCCCTGCAGGTGGAATCCCACAAACTAAAGGACAGGTACATTGGACCATTTCCCATACTCAAAGTCCTCAGTCCGGCCGCAGTGAAGCTGAAGCTGCCAGCTTCACTGCGGATACACCCCGTGTTTCATGTGTCAAGACTCAAGCCCTGCCATACCTCACCACTGTGTGCCCCGGGACCAGCGCCGCCTCCTGCCCGGATCACTGACGGGGAGCCCGCGTGGACGGTACGCCGGCTCCTGGACGTCCATCGAAAGGGCCGGGGGTTCCAGTATCTGGTGGACTGGGAGGGTTATGGCCCCGAAGAGCGCTCCTGGGTGAAGAGGAGCTTCATCCTGGACCCGGCCCTCCTGGCCGACTTCTACACCCGTCATCCGGACAAGCCTGGTCAGGCGCCAGGAGGCGCCCGTTGGGGGGGGGGGGGGGTCCTGTTATGTGGGCCGCTGAAGAGGAGGTACTGCTGGCCCACCACCACCAGATGGCGCCCTGCTTGAAGTGCGGGCTTCAAGCACAAGAGGGCGTCGGAGCGACCAGGAGTGACAGCTGTCACTCATCATGTAACTAGGTTTAAGGATATGATTCCTTCTTTATGTTCTCTAATGCCATATACCAACACAGTGCAGAGTAGCTACCTAAACTCTGTAAGGGAGATAGAGTATCTCGTCAATAGTTTTACATCCTCATTGAAGACAACTTTGGATGCTGTAGCTCCTCTGAAAAAGAGAGCTTTAAATCAGAAGTGTCTGACTCCGTGGTATAACTCACAAACTCGTAGCTTAAAGCAGATAACCCGTAAGTTGGAGAGGAAATGGCGTCTCACTAATTTAAAAGATCTTCACTTAGCCTGGAAAAAGAGTCTGTTGCTCTATAAAAAAGCCCTCCGTAAAGCTAGGACATCTTTCTACTCATCACTAATTGAAGAAAATAAGAACAACCCCAGGTTTCTTTTCAGCACTGTAGCCAGGCTGACAAAGAGTCAGAGCTCTATTGAGCTGAGTATTCCATTAACTTTAACTAGTAATGACTTCATGACTTTCTTTGCTAACAAAATTTTAACTATTAGAGAAAAAATTACTCATAACCATCCCAAAGACGTATCGTTATCTTTGGCTGCTTTCAGTGATGCCGGTATTTGGTTAGACTCTTTCTCTCCGATTGTTCTGTCTGAGTTATTTTCATTAGTTACTTCATCCAAACCATCAACATGTTTATTAGACCCCATTCCTACCAGGCTGCTCAAGGAAGCCCTACCATTATTTAATGCTTCGATCTTAAATATGATCAATCTATCTTTGTTAGTTGGCTATGTACCACAGGCTTTTAAGGTGGCAGTAATTAAATCATTACTTAAAAAGCCATCACTTGACCCAGCTATCTTAGCTAATTATAGGCCAATCTCCAACCTTCCTTTTCTCTCAAAAATTCTTGAAAGGGTAGTTGTAAAACAGCTAACTGATCATCTGCAGAGGAATGGTCTATTTGAAGAGTTTCAGTCAGGTTTTAGAATTCATCATAGTACAGAAACAGCATTAGTGAAGGTTACAAATGATCTTCTTATGGCCTCGGACAGTGGACTCATCTCTGTGCTTGTTCTGTTAGACCTCAGTGCTGCTTTTGATACTGTTGACCATAAAATTTTATTACAGAGATTAGAGCATGCCATAGGTATTAAAGGCACTGCGCTGCGGTGGTTTGAATCATATTTGTCTAATAGATTACAATTTGTTCATGTAAATGGGGAATCTTCTTCACAGACTAAAGTTAATTATGGAGTTCCACAAGGTTCTGTGCTAGGACCAATTTTATTCACTTTATACATGCTTCCCTTAGGCAGTATTATTAGACGGTATTGCTTAAATTTTCATTGTTACGCAGATGATACCCAGCTTTATCTATCCATGAAGCCAGAGGACACACACCAATTAGCTAAACTGCAGGATTGTCTTACAGACATAAAGACATGGATGACCTCTAATTTCCTGCTTTTAAACTCAGATAAAACTGAAGTTATTGTACTTGGCCCCACAAATCTTAGAAACATGGTGTCTAACCAGATCCTTACTCTGGATGGCATTACCCTGACCTCTAGTAATACTGTGAGAAATCTTGGAGTCATTTTTGATCAGGATATGTCATTCAAAGCGCATATTAAACAAATATGTAGGACTGCTTTTTTGCATTTACGCAATATCTCTAAAATCAGAAAGGTCTTGTCTCAGAGTGATGCTGAAAAACTAATTCATGCATTTATTTCCTCTAGGCTGGACTATTGTAATTCATTATTATCAGGTTGTCCTAAAAGTTCCCTAAAAAGCCTTCAGTTAATTCAAAATGCTGCAGCTAGAGTACTGACGGGGACTAGAAGGAGAGAGCATATCTCACCCATATTGGCCTCTCTTCATTGGCTTCCTGTTAATTCTAGAATAGAATTTAAAATTCTTCTTCTTACTTATAAGGTTTTGAATAATCAGGTCCCATCTTATCTTAGGGACCTCGTAGTACCATATCACCCCAATAGAGCGCTTCGCTCTCAGACTGCAGGCTTACTTGTAGTTCCTAGGGTTTGTAAGAGTAGAATGGGAGGCAGAGCCTTCAGCTTTCAGGCTCCTCTCCTGTGGAACCAGCTCCCAATTCAGATCAGGGAGACAGACACCCTCTCTACTTTTAAGATTAGGCTTAAAACTTTCCTTTTTGCTAAAGCTTATAGTTAGGGCTGGATCAGGTGACCCTGAACCATCCCTTAGTTATGCTGCTATAGACGTAGACTGCTGGGGGGTTCCCATGATGCACTGTTTCTTTCTCTTTTTGCTGTGTATGCACCACTCTGCATTTAATCATTAGTGATCGATCTCTGCTCCCCTCCACAGCATGTCTTTTTCCTGGTTCTCTCCCTCAGCCCCAACCAGTCCCAGCAGAAGACTGCCCCTCCCTGAGCCTGGTTCTGCTGGAGGTTTATTCCTGTTAAAAGAGAGTTTTTCCTTCCCACTGTTGCCAAGTGCTTGCTCACAGGGGGTCGTTTTGACCGTTGGGGTTTTACATAATTATTGTATGGCCTTGCCTTACAATATAAAGCGCCTTGGGGCAACTGTTTGTTGTGATTTGGCGCTATATAAAAAAAATTGATTGATTGATTGATCATCCGTACCAGCTGTCACTCATCCACTACTCATCACCACCACAATAAAGGCCGGACTGCAACTCCACCTCCCCGCCAAGAAATCAGCTACCATTCAGGTAATATTCTCTGCTGTAATTAACGCTGACTAATAGTCTGAACTTCTTTGCAGCCGTTTTCCTGTGGGTGTTGCCTTATCTGTGGGATTGGCGTTTGGTGTGATCAGCGACGGCTTCGCTTCACACCCCAACCAGATAAGTGGTTAGACAGGAGCTGCACAAGTGTGTGATTGGAGGTGGAGGTTTTCCCTCCTAACCGTATACAGACTGTGGGATTACTGAGTGTGCGAACTCACACTCATCAGGACCGTCTCTGTTCTCTGCCAGCAGTACCGGGTCTGACTGCTGAAGACAGCGGCCACCTGGGGCGCAGGGCTTGGCGGCTCCGGTGTTCTTCAGCTCCGTTGGTGGTGGAAGCTGTGTGGGATCCGGCTCTTCTCTCGCCAGACGTCTTCTATCGTCGAGCCTGCCCACACGTCACCTTGTGTATAATTGACATTCCACCATATTGTTATTGTCTGTACGTTGTTGTGCGATTCACAACATGAAATTGTTACTTTTGGCTTATCCATTGTCCGTTCATTAACGCCCCCTGTTGTGGGTCCGTGTCACGACACATTCACAACAACTACAGAGGCATAAAGCTGATCAGCCACAGCATGAAGTTATGGGAAAGAGTAGTAGAAGCTAGGCTTAGAAAACAGGTGAGGATCTGTGAGCAGCAATATGGTTTTATGCTGAGAAAGAGCACTACATATGCAATGTTTGCTCTGAGAATACTGTTGGAAAAGTACAGAGAAGGACAGAAAGAGTTACATTGTGTGTTTGTGGACTTAGAAAAAGCTTATGATAGGGTGCCAAGAGAAGAGTTGTGGCATTGTATGAGGAAGTCTGGAGTGGCAGAGAAGTATGTTAGGGTAGTGCAGGACATGTACAAAAATAGTGTGACAGTGGTGAGATGCGCAGTCGGAATGACAGACTCATTCAAGGTGGAGGTGGAATTACACCAAGGATCAGCTCTGAGTCCTTTCTTGTTTGCAGTGGTGATGGACAGGTTGACAGATGAGATCAGACAGGAGTCCCCATGGGCTATGATGTTTGCAGATGACATTGTGATCTGTAGTGAGAGTAGAGAGCAAGTTGAGTCTAGTCTGGAGAAGTGGAGATATGCTTTGGAGAGAAGGGGAATGAAAGTCAGTAGAAGCAAGACTGAGTACATGTGTGTGAATGAGAGGGAGCCCAGTGGAATAGTGCAGTTACAAGAAGTAGAAGTGGTGAAAGTAGATGAGTTTAAATATTTGGGGTCAACTGTTCAAAGTAATGGAGAGTGTGGTAGAGAGGTGAAGAAGAGAGTGCAGGCAGGGTGGAGTGGGTGGAGAAAGGTGGCAGGAGTGATTTGTGACCGAAGAATATCATCAAGAGTGAAGGGGAAAGTTTACAAAACAGTAGTGAGACCAGCTATGTTGTATGGTTTAGAGACAGTGGCACTAACAAAAAGACAGGAGGCAGAGCTGGAGGTGGCAGAGCTGAAGATGTTGAGATTCTCTTTGGGAGTGACAAGAATGGACAAGATTAGGAATGAACATATCAGAGGGACAGCTCAGGTGGGACGGTTTGGAGACAAAGTCAGAGAGGCGAGATTGAGATGGTTTTTTGGACATGTGCAGAGGAGGGACCCAGGGTATATAGGGAGAAGGATGCTGAGGATGGAGCCACCAGGCAGGAGGAGAAGAGGGAGACCAAAGAGGAGTCTCATGGATGTGCTGAGAGAGGACATGCAGGTGGTTGGTGTGACAGAGGAAGATACAGAGAGATGGAAACGATTGATCTGCTGTGGCGACCCCTAACGGGAACAGCTGAAAGACAAAGAACAAGAAGAAGAAGGATTACCTAAAAAAAAAAAAAAAACTTCTTGGATTCATGGATTCTCACCAAATTTGCACCACATAGATATTAGGGCATGAAAGAGTCCACTGAATTTTGGAGGTGATCCGGATCAGGATTGGCGGATGTCAGAAAGATTACTCATATTATTTTTATTTTTTTAATGAAAAATTCTTTTATTTTGCCATTTTGGCCCTTTGCCATGGAACATCAAGTCATGATAACTCCTTCATGCGTTGCCTGATTGACTTGAAACTTCACATGTGTGATGACAGTTGGCCCCTGAACACACCTGGCCCCTCTGTTTGTGCTCTGAGCGCCCCCTAGTGGATGAACCATCAACATGTCATAACTCCTTCATGCATTTTGTGATTTGCTTGAAATTTGAAATGTGGGATGAGTGGTTGCCCCTGCACGCACATGCCCAGCCTGGGTAGGCGGTCGCGTGGAACGAGGGCCCGTATATGACTTCTTGCAGTCCTAATATTATTTTTATTTTTTTAATGAAAAATTATTTTATTTTGGTCATTACTCTTTAATACTCTGCTCGAGTATTAGAATTTATGCATATTCTATGGATTATTAGACAGTATTATATATCTATTACAGTGTTCTAATAAACTATACAACTTATTTTTCCAGAAAAAAAAGTGATCTTCAAGATGCAATTGAGAGAAATTAGTTTTGGTGAGCAGTCAAACGAAAATTGATCTTTTATTCTGCAGCAGCAGCTCTGCTCCGGACGGCCTGTGATGGGCGGGGCTCAGAGAGGAGCAGCAGGCTGCTCCCTCCTCCCCCTCCTCCTACTCCTCCCTGCTCCCTCCTCCTCCTCACAGCTCCCTTCTCCTGCAGCCCCGCCCCCCTTTGAAGCTCCTCACATTCTGCAAAAGGAGCCGGAGGACGGCGTGAAGTTGGTGCGGGACGTCGAGCACCGTGTTTGTGTGTGTGCGGGCTGTGCGTGTCGGGGTCCCGGTAAACATTGCTTGGTGCAGCTGTGTCGGAGAGGAGGCTCGGGAGGAGGTCCGACTGCGGGAGACGATGACCGACAAGGAGTCAGCGACGGACAAGATCATCTCAGGTAAACAAACAAACAAAAAACATCCGCTTTCGCTGTGTTTGTGTCTGATTGTGAATGCGCGCGCACAGGGGCGCGATCGCGCGCTCCCGACTGAATTTATGATTTTTTGCGGAAGCGCACACGCACGCGCTAATTTCGGGTGAGTTTTTCGTCGCACTGCAGCAGCTCCGTCCGGCCTCTAAGGACACCGGGACACCGGGTGTCCACGTCCACGCACCAACTTTATGTCCGTATTTTGTGCACGCGCGGCAGAGCGCGGACCAGCTCCTCCATAACGGTGCGGGCTTTGGTCACGTGGTCTCGACGGAGTTGAGTCAATGCAGCAAAAAGTCTGCAGCAGCACCTCGTCAGGTGTCGCTCCTCTCTCTCCTCACTGCAGACCTCCACGCCCCGAGTCCACGGGACTCAGCACAGACCCACGAGAGGACAGCGGCTCCTTGTCAGGAGACAGGGACAGGAGGACAGATAGAAGAGTGGAAGTGAGAGTTTGGGCTTTGAATGTTGGCAGGGTGACTGGTAAAGGGAGACATCTGTCTGTCTGTCTAATATATAAAGCTGACGTGTGTGTGTTTGTGTGTGTGCATGTGTGTTCTCTATGCACAGCCACAGTAATTAAGCTATATGCTGTGGTGACTGGGCACCAAGGGGGAGGTCACTGGGGACCTTAGGTTGAAAGCATATGTGCGCAAACACACACACACAGTCGGTCTTATATATTAGATCATGACCCGCTCACTGGAGCCCTTATTTTCGCAGTTCACATGGTACTCAGGTCATGTTGCAGCATCACACTTTACTTGAGGCCTTTAGCCCCACTCGGCTCGACTCTACTTGGGTTTTTTGCTTTTCCATTCGGGTTGGTACCTGATACCAGGTGCTTTTTTTTGCTACACGCTCAGGAGCGGTTCCAAGCGAGCCGAGCCGATACTAAAATATGACGTCAGCAGGCTGCCGGCTGCTGATTGGTCGAAGAATGTCATCACTGGACGAGTCATGAGCACGCCGTCCAAAACGAGAATCAAACCTGTCATTTCCCTTAACGCCTGAATTTATATAGCTGTATATAAAAAAAATGTTTTGTGTGTGTTTTTGCCTTTAAGTAGATGGTAAATAATGTTGAGATTATTAATTTCACTTTTGCACAAAAAAAAAAATAGTAATCTTGGTATTTTGGTAATAATTTATGTTATAATAATAATAATGGTATGTTGCAAATTTGCGACAACAGGCATACTGGTCAATTTGGTATGTTGCATATTTGAGTCAGATATTGTAGCATATATGCGACAATAGGCATTAAGGGTTAAATACTCGCAGTGGTGTTACAGAAATCGGGCTTTTCTTTCATTTCACAGCAACTTTTTTAATTCGCACAAAACCACACCGTGGTCCGAGGATGAGTTGCAGATGTTTCTGTGTTTGGTGGCGGAGGATTTTTCAACTACGTACAGTGTCCTGGCTAAAAGCCAAAATATATGAAAACACAATAGTTATTAATCAGTCCACACATTTCACAACAAACCTAAATGTTTCTGACTCGCATTATCAGTAACTACTGTATTCACATCCATATGTTTGTGCTTCATGCACACTAACTGTGTGTATTCCTTCCTATACCCAGGGATGAGAATTTTCCACTGATCCAGAGATTTCAAAGTTCTGACATCAGTGTAAATCTGTTGAGAAAAATCTTGGAGGGGTGGTGCAGCGCGGGTCATCTGTGCGAGTTAGATCTTTTCTCATATGCACGGGAACCATAATAGCGCTGCTGAAACTGCAAGCTAAAATTCACGTCATTGGTTAGTTTTTCTTCAACAGCGAACTTTCAGCCAATTAGAATCTCTGTAAATCTGAAGTCACTGAAAGTACCCAGACGTGGAGTTTTGGCAAGTTTTAGCAGTCGAGCTAAGACTTTAACGTGGCCAAAATTACTGAGAGGATGAAGACCGTGTTAAAGACACCGATACTGGTGTAAAAAATAGGTTCAAGTGGACATCTTTGGACTGGGAGGTGGACAAAGACAAGACTTGGTGAATTTGCCCGCAAGGTTGAGCTTCCCGGTAAATAGTACAGGAGCAGGGATCCCCCAAAATGGATTCATTCAACAGGCACTACATCTAAGGTCTGACTTGACAGAATGGTAGAATGGACCTTCAGGAACAACGCCAGGTAGTATGTACAAGCAAATTGTGGTATCAGTAATTTTCTACAGGCCATTTTATAAAAGAGGGGTCAGTGGCGCTTGTTTTTCCAACTGTGATTGTGAGTTTAGAAAACTAGTCATATCTCTATCAATAATGGACCAATTCTCATAATTTTGGTATCAATGTGTTCATTATTAAATTTACTAACTGTTGGAACCTTCTGATTTTATGTAGAGGTGACTGTGACCAGAATATTGCAGCTTATTACAGACAGCGGCATAATATTGAAGATGCTCTGGAAAAATAGTAATACATTTAATAAGACTTCATATAGAAAGGAAACTATTTTAGAAACATGAGCCTAGTATTAACTGAATGTGCATTGTTTTATGAAAAAATTAAGACCAATTATGGCTTCCTAGGTGAAAATTTGACGGAGTTGCATTTATTTTACTACCTATACCATGTTCATGGTTTTCCTGACTTTTGGGGCAACTCGGCTAGGACAGAGGGCATTTAAATGACATCTTACCTTTTGATTGTCTGTTTATATTTTCATGACACTAAAGTTATTTTACACATGCCAAATCATACCTTTTGATAGTTTTAACTGAACAATGGTTATAAATCCGCTGTTACATTTTACAATGTCAAGTTCACCTTTGTTGCTTTACGATTCACACCTTTAACAAGCTGTTCCAAAAAGGTCTCTGTGTGTTAACATGAAAGGCTATGTAGTGAATAGCTCAGATCATCCCTTAAGTTCAGTCATCATCTTCGTCATCTTCATCCTCAACAATTAGTGGTGCCAGAGTCCTCGGATTCTTACAGTCTTCCCCAGCCATTCATCCACAGGCTTCAGTGCAGGAAAGTTCATTTTTCTTGCATGTGCAGTCCCTTCTGCTGCACAAAGACTTCCTGCATTTGCATATTGTAATCTCCACCAGTCCACAGGGTGCTGGTTCTTTGGTCATCAGCACAGGCGTTAATGAGTCATCTGCCAAGATCCAGCCATGGTCCTCAGGTGGTGGCACGTCTTGCACAGGCACCAGTGCTTGCCTCCATACCAGTGCCTGATAATTGGCTCGCTTGATGTGCTGCAGAAGACTGTCTGATGTTGGAGGCAAGCCCTCATTTCTCTGGCCCGCTGACAAAAAAGCCAGTATCTGACATCATTGACTTTCCTACCAGCTTTTCTGTCCTTGGTGTAGAGGCTGCATACAAATGCTTCACATCCTGATACTGTGTCCTCAGACACTGTGACATCTTTCCCCAGCTGTGATACACTCTGCTGGTGCTCTTCAGACCTGCTAATCATGGTGAAAGCCTTCTTCTTCCCAATTCCGCAAAGGGAACTGTTGGAGTCACACCCTGTGAGGGCATGTAAGCCTGGTAAGGCATCACAGAGGTCTGGACCCATTTCAGCAGCCACACTGTGCACAGGGATGTATCTCAATTTGTCTTTGACACCAGTGTGAAACCACAACTGATCACAGTTCAGGCTGTCAAAGTGTGTGGCGCAGAGTACGGCTACATCCGTATCTGGTGACTGGATCACAATCCTGCTGTGAGTTTGTGAGGCATGTGCAGCATGAAGCAGCAGCCTCGTGTCTGCCTCCTCATGGTCTGATCTCAAGGCTGGTAGGTCCTCAGAAGATCCTTTTGTCACCAGCATGGCCTTTTCCCCTTGTTTGAAACCACCAGCGATGACAAGTTGCAGACCTGGTAGCAGTTTCTCTTGGCCCATGGAACATCAGCTCTCTGCCAGGAAGATTGCAAGGTTCACTTTGTTTTGCTGATTTGTGATGTATTTGGTCCACTGTTTGGGGATTGGGGTGTTTGGGCCCTGTATCCTTATCTCCAAGCCTGTAGATGCCCCGCGTTTTGTCCTCTCTCCAGCTTTGATCGGCTTCTTCCTGTACTGATCCATGATGGCATCAACTCGGGTGCATTCATTCTGACCTAGTGGTGAGGTGATCAGGTTGTAATGCTTGGAAGCCAGTGCACCAAAGGTTGCTGCACCACCATCTTTAACCATCTGGACTGAAGCCATGATATCAAAGAGATGAGCAGTTTCCATGCCTGTAGTGGGTGTGGGAAGTTTTCCCTGGACGTCTGCAACTTTCTCCATCTCAGTGAGGAGTGCACTTTTTGTGGTCTTTCTCAGACTCCCATCGTTGTGTGCAAGAGAGCATGGCACTGTAGAAAGCTCATGTGCCAGGACTTCCTTCAGGTCAATCAATCAATCAATTTTCTTTATATAGCGCCAAATCACAACAAACAGTTGCCCCAAGGCGCTTTATATTGTAAGGCAAGGCCATACAATAATTATGTAAAACCCCAACGGTCAAACGACCCCCTGTGAGCAAGCACTTGGCTACAGTGGGAAGGAAAAACTCCCTTTTAACAGGAAGAAACCTCCAGCAGAACCAGGCTCAGGGAGGGGCAGTCTTCTGCTGGGACTGGTTGGGGCTGAGGGAGAGAACCAGGAAAAAGACATGCTGTGGAGGGGAGCAGAGATCGATCACTAATGATTAAATGCAGAGTGGTGCATACAGAGCAAAAAGAGAAAGAAACAGTGCATCATGGGAACCCCCCAGCAGTCTATGTCTATAGCAGCATAACTAAGGGATGGTTCAGGGTCACCTGATCCAGCCCTAACTATAAGCTTTAGCAAAAAGGAAAGTTTTAAGCCTAATCTTAAAAGTAGAGAGGGTGTCTGTCTCCCTGATCTGAATTGGGAGCTGGTTCCACAGGAGAGGAGCCTGAAAGCTGAAGGCTCTGCCTCCCATTCTACTCTTACAAACCCTAGGAACTACAAGTAAGCCTGCAGTCTGAGAGCGAAGTGCTCTATTGGGGTGATATTGTACTACGAGGTCCCTAAGATAAGATGGGACCTGATTATTCAAAACCTTATAAGTAAGAAGAAGAATTTTAAATTCTATTCTAGAATTAACAGGAAGCCAATGAAGAGAGGCCAATATGGGTGAGATATGCTCTCTCCTTCTAGTCCCCGTCAGTACTCTAGCTGCAGCATTTTGAATTAACTGAAGGCTTTTTAGGGAACTTTTAGGACAACCTGATAATAATGAATTACAATAGTCCAGCCTAGAGGAAATAAATGCATGAATTAGTTTTTCAGCATCACTCTGAGACAAGACCTTTCTGATTTTAGAGATATTGCGTAAATGCAAAAAAGCAGTCCTACATATTTGTTTAATATGCGCTTTGAATGACATATCCTGATCAAAAATGACTCCAAGATTTCTCACAGTATTACTAGAGGTCAGGGTAATGCCATCCAGAGTAAGGATCTGGTTAGACACCATGTTTCTAAGATTTGTGGGGCCAAGTACAATAACTTCAGTTTTATCTGAGTTTAAAAGCAGGAAATTAGAGGTCATCCATGTCTTTATGTCTGTAAGACAATCCTGCAGTTTAGCTAATTGGTGTGTGTCCTCTGGCTTCATGGATAGATAAAGCTGGGTATCATCTGCGTAACAATGAAAATTTAAGCAATACCGTCTAATAATACTGCCTAAGGGAAGCATGTATAAAGTGAATAAAATTGGTCCTAGCACAGAACCTTGTGGAACTCCATAATTAACTTTAGTCTGTGAAGAAGATTCCCCATTTACATGAACAAATTGTAATCTATTAGACAAATATGATTCAAACCACCGCAGCGCAGTGCCTTTAATACCTATGGCATGCTCTAATCTCTGTAATAAAATTTTATGGTCAACAGTATCAAAAGCAGCACTGAGGTCTAACAGAACAAGCACAGAGATGAGTCCACTGTCCGAGGCCATAAGAAGATCATTTGTAACCTTCATAATGCTGTTTCTGTGCTATGATGAATTCTAAAACCTGACTGAAACTCTTCAAATAGACCATTCCTCTGCAGATGATCAGTTAGCTGTTTTACAACTACCCTTTCAAGAATTTTTGAGAGAAAAGGAAGGTTGGAGATTGGCCTATAATTAGCTAAGATAGCTGGGTCAAGTGATGGCTTTTTAAGTAATGGTTTAATTACTGCCACCTTAAAAGCCTGTGGTACATAGCCAACTAACAAAGATAGATTGATCATATTAAGATCGAAGCATTAAATAATGGTAGGGCTTCCTTGAGCAGCCTGGTAGGAATGGGGTCTAATAAACATGTTGATGGTTTGGATGAAGTAACTAATGAAAATAACTCAGACAGAACAATCGGAGAGAAAGAGTCTAACCAAATACCGGCATCACTGAAAGCAGCCAAAGATAACGATACGTCTTTGGGATGGTTATGAGTAATTTTTTCTCTAATAGTTAAAATTTGTTAGCAAAGAAAGTCATGAAGTCATTACTAGTTAAAGTTAATGGAATACTCAGCTCAATAGAGCTCTGACTCTTTGTCAGCCTGGCTACAGTGCTGAAAAGAAACCTGGGGTTGTTCTTATTTTCTTCAATTAGTGATGAGTAGAAAGATGTCCTAGCTTTACGGAGGGCTTTTTTATAGAGCAACAGACTCTTTTTCCAGGCTAAGTGAAGATCTTCTAAATTAGTGAGACGCCATTTCCTCTCCAACTTACGGGTTATCTGCTTTAAGCTACGAGTTTGTGAGTTATACCACGGAGTCAGAGACTTCTGATTTAAAGCCCTCTTTTTCAGAGGAGCTACAGCATCCAAAGTTGTCTTCAATGAGGATGTAAAACTATTGACGAGATACTCTATCTCCCTTACAGAGTTTAGGTAGCTACTCTGCACAGTGTTGGTATATGGCATTAGAGAACATAAGGTCAAGGGTTTCTTGACTGGCTGAAATCATCAGACGGCCAAAGAGATCTCTCTCGGCTGTGACAGTAATCATTTTGTCATCTGATGTCTTGACTTCTTTCTTCTTGGCCAAGGTGCTGAATGTCTTGATTCTCAGGGTTGTTATGGGATTCCACAATGAGACCTCATCAGTGTTCAGTCGCTGCTCCACAATGTTGTCATCTGTGTGGTACCAGCTCATAGCTTTGGAGCAGACGCTCTGCCACATCTGTTGGCATAACCACTCCACTGGCGATGTTTGTGAGTGGTATCCTTGACTCGCCATTCATCTTGATCATCAAGGCAAAAGGGGTTGGTCATGAGCCAGATGTCATGGTGACAGGATTTTGTTGATATCTTCCTCATCCCTCTTTCGTCTGTTTTGTCGCATCTTCTTTGTGGGTCCCAACTCGATCAGAGTCCTGCAGGCCACAATGACCTTCATGGATGCTGTAATGACAGCTCGTTCGTGGATGGTCAGGAAACCACGTTCCAGAGCTCCAGGTTTCTGAGTATGCCGATTATGCCACCTTTGGTCTTGGAGTTGAGATTGATTGACTGTTCCAGTGCCATATCTGTCCATACCTGAGCAATGGCTGGTTGATCTGCTGATCTGCGGGTTTCCATTGACAAACTCCTGGTGAATGGTAGAGTGAGTCTCCTCCAGGCGGTTCATATCAGCCAGATAGACAGGCAGCACGAGAGTAGTTTGCTGTCCATGGCAAAGAAGTGTGGCGTGCATGGCTGCAGCTGCTGACAAATGAAGGCTACAGTTGCCACTTCTCTCAGCCCTTATGAACTGAAGAAGCAGCTCCACCATGGTGATGTACTCATCCCAGAATGCAAACAGATCAGACCACAGAGGCGTGCTTCTCCTTGAACACTATGAACTGTTCTTCCACTCTTGCAAGTTCCAGCTTCAGATGTGTAGGGCTTCTTGTATGTCCCTGTCCTCCTGGGACTGCTTGCCTGCAAACTGCCACAGCCTCTACCACCACTGCCTCATCAACACCTCCATGGCGGACAGCTGTATCGGTCTTATTTTTTTTCCTTAAAACATTGCACTTTTGGGTGATACTGGGTGTATTTAGTTAGCACAGTCTTTCTTTTCTACAGCCATTTTTATTAAAGATTGTGACTATTTTTACATAGCGTCTTTCAAGTATGCCGCTATCTGTAATAAGCTGCATATTCTGGTCACAGTCACCTCTACATAAAATCAGAAGGTTTCTGTCAGTTAGTAAATTTAATGATGAACACATGATACCAAAATTATAAGAATTGGTCAATTATTGACAGAGATATGATAGTTTTCTAAACCCGCGATCACAGTTGGAAAAAAATAGGCGTCACTGACCCTCTTTTTCTAAAATGGCCTGTAGAAAATTACTGATTACCACAATTTGCTTGTACATACTACCTGGCGTGTTCCTGAAGGTCTATTTCTACCATTCTGTCAAGTCAGACCTTAGATGTAGTGCCTGTTGAAAGAACACGAAAAATAAGGCCTTTATAGAAATTAGCTCTGTTCTAAAAGCCCTCTGCACATTATGTTTGGATTTCATCAACAAAACATTGGAAGAACATTGTAAGACGAAGAAAAAATGTCACCAAAGTTAATATTAAACGGGACTAATCAGCCCGGCTCCAGAAGAGCGCGGAAGAGGCGCAGCGAGCCCCAGAGCAGAACAGGCCCACAGCAGGGGGGGGTGCTGAGCTGAACATCTAGTGCTCAGGTGCGTGTCCATAATCTTTCAGTGCAATTAAATGTCTTTACAGTCACTGCAAGTTTTAAGTGTGGCGCAGTTATTTATACTGTGCACGTACTGAAGTGAAATTCAGGGCTACAAAACCAGCGTTGTATACGTTTTTTTTGTCAAAAATTGTTTCCACGTTCCATTTATTTCATCATATAAAACTAAGTAACTTAAAAAAAAAACATCTATTTTATGGCTTTATTTTGACACGAAACGCACTTTTTCTCAAAACGTGACTCTGTGGAGAAAACAAACAAACCCTTCTTTTGTGGCTTATGGCTAAAATACGTCTGACAGAAACTTGTTTCAGGCTTTCATTGCATTCCTTCAGTTTGTGCTCTTAGCAGATACTAAATGATGAGATATAGTTTTCCTGCATGCTGAAATCATCCTGCATCAATTTTCTTTTTCTTTTTTATTTTGATGAATTTCATAGACAGCTGTTGTACGGGACGTGTGCTTTTTAATGTTCCTATGCTGTATGTACCTGTGGGGTTTTCCTGGTGACTGGCATAAGTAGTTGTGGTGCAAACTCACATGGTGTGATTTAGGAATTTATTATGGGGCAATAATTTGTCCAGTGCTATGGCATTTATACTAAGTACATATGCTATAGCACAAGGCAGGTATCACTGAAAGAAGGTCTACACAAACATTCTCTTATGCCAGTCAGGTTTCCACATACCCCAACATACAAAAAATATAAAATGGAAATTCATGAAATTAGGTTTCTCTAGTGGCCCCGAAATGCTTCTAAAATGCTCAAAACCTGTAACCCCCCCACTGATTTTCAGAGTTTTTTCTTTGCACATTCTCATCCCTGTATATCTGGGTGTGTGTATATATGTCTGACCATGTTGGATAAATGTCAATCTTTTTTTTAAATAACTGTATTTGCATGTCTCTTTGTATCTCAATGTCAGCCATGTTTTAACAAACGTACACTTTGTTAAAACTATGTATGAGTAAGTACACCTCTATCTACATCCCACCTTCAAACACCGCCTTATACGTCCATCCATGTAAATCATCTTAAATTCCTAATTTTCTACAGGAATACAAACTTCCTACAGACCCTGTACTAGTATTGTTTATACAAGAAACTAAGTGGAAGGGAAGTAAGAGGAGGAGCATCGGAGGCGGTTTCACGTTGTATCATGGTGTAGATGGGCAGAGAAATGGTGTTGGGGTCATTTTGAAGAAGAGTATGTGTGTGTTGGAGGTTAAGCAAGTGTTATGGTGATGAGTGTGAAGTTAGAACTGGAAAGGGTGACAATGAATATCGTCAGTGCTTATGCCCCACAGGTAGGCTGTGAGATGAAGGACAAAGAATATTTTGTGGATTGAGTTAGATGATGTGGTGAAGAGTGTACCCAAGCATGAAAGCTGGTGACTGGAGTGGAGAAAGGTAGACATGCAAAGGGCATGTTGATGAAGGAAACGGGTGATGAAAATGTAATGTGTAGATATTAGGGCTGCAGCTGTCGATTATTTTAGTAATCATTTATTCTGGCGATTAATTGAGTAATCGGATAAAAAGTACTTTTGCATTTTTAAACACCATCAGTAGTCCAGGGCTCTCCCTAAGCAATGGCACAATGTCGCTGCATCAAAGTCTTTACATTTTGCTGAAATGGCGATGGGATGTGGCTTTTTGTTTTCCCCCCAACTTGTAAAACTGAACCATTTTTGAGGTTTTTTTTTTTTTGGTTTGTTTAAGGTTGGTGGATTGGGTCCCTGTCTGATTTTTTTTTTTTTAATCCCTCTTTCTCAGTAATTCAGCAGATGTATTTCAGCTGGAGGTTGAACATGCCAGCCTCGCAGTCACTGTTTTTTTTTGTTTTTATTTACCGTGTTTGTGAAGTGTTATGTGTTGCCAAAAAAGCGAAAATTAAAGAACGAAACACTCATTGCGAGTCTGAGCAAAGCACAGAAGAAAGAGTGGACTTCTGCTGAGAGGATCTTCTTTCAGAGACTGTTTGTCAGTGTGGCTGGGACGGAGCTGTGACTCGGCCGGTCTGAGGGGAGTGCTGAGCCCCTTACACCGGGCACAGAGACACAGCAGCTGGCTGCCGGGCGAACAGCAAACTTCGACTGTGAGTACCTGGCCACTGGGTCAGTAGTCACTCCCCACGTAAAGCGGACCATGTGTTTTTTAAAAATAGACAAACACATTGTTTCGCTTTAAATGCGCAATAAGTATATTTCAGATGATCAGTGTGGACAGTCTTTCTCTTAAAAGGCTTTATTTTACTCCAGGGTTCTCCCCAGACAATGGAACAATGGCGCCACGCTGTAGCCAAGTGCTTGCTCACAGGGGGTCGTTTTGACCGTTGGGGTTTTACATAATTACTGTATGGCTTTTGCCTTACAATATAAAGCGCCTTGGGGCAACTGTTTGTTGTGATTTGGCGCTATATAAAAATTGATTGATTGATTGATCTAGCGCCGCTATAGTGTAGTGTCATCTCGTAACATTTTAGCAGGAGACTTGGTGGGAATCTAATGGCACGCAAACCCGCTTCTGTGGGAGATTTCACATAAACAACTTCAGCTCTTTATTTTATCCTGTTTACATCCAGATGACACAAACCATAACAAAATGCACGCGTTACACGAAGCCAGATGATCAGAGGACAATCTCTGCATTTTTTGTTTCGTCTTGGCGGGGACCACAGCCCGTGCGGGGTGCAGCGATCGCTGGTCTGTCTGGGGAGGAGGCACGCCGCCTCCAAGCGTCACGGAGGCAGGTGCACAGCTGACTCGATCAACTCTGTCTGCAGCATTTGTGACAGTGAACAGTGAGGCTTTTATGAAGAAAACTGTTGGAGAAAGTGTAGTGACACGGACCCACAACAGGGGGCGCAAATGAACAGTCAATAGATGAGCCAAAAGGTAACAATTTAATGTTGTGAATGTGCACAACGATTATACAGACAATCACAGAATCTGATAGCAGTCAATACACAAAGGTGACGTGTGGGCAGGCTCGAGGATAGAAGACGTCTGTCCTGAGAAGAGCCGGAACCACATGATTTCCGCCGCCACCGAACCTGGTGAATACTGGAGCCGCCAAGTCCCGAATTCCCAGGTGATCACCGTCCCCGACTGTCGGATCTGGTACTGCTGGAGAGGAGCACAAACAGTGAGATGTGGGTGTGTGCACACCCAGTAACAAAAACAGTCAGAAGGTGGAAAGTCACCTCCACCTCTAATCACACACTCGTGCAGCTCCTGTTAACCACTCATCTGGTTGGGGTGTGAAGCGAAGCCGTCGCTGATCACACCAAAACGCCAATCCCACAGATAAGGCAACACCACAGGAAAACGGCTGCAAAGAATTTCAGACTATTAGTCAGTGTTAAATACAGCAGAGAATATTACCTTCACAGGTAGATGATATCTCGGCAGCAAGGTGGAGATGACATCCGGCTTTTATGGAGTGATGAAATGATGGGTGACAACTGTCATGAGTTGATGTGTGACAGCTGTCACTCCCGGTTGTGTCCGTGGCGGCAGCGCCCTCTCGTGCCTGAAGCCCGCACTTCAAGCAGGGCGCCCTCTGGTGGTGGGCCAGCAGTACCTCCTCTTCTGGCGGCCCACACAACAAAAACGGCAGAATGGAATTCAAAATTATTCAGGTACTGAGACACACTTTGAGATTTTGGTACTGGATAGCGGCGTGCATTACTTCCATTCTTCTATGTTTTAAAGGACGTCACACTGAAATCAGAACATTTCCGACTGTTTCTGACAGCATTTCTTAGAGGAAAACATCTCAGCGCGCACTTGAATGCTGCTAACGTTAAACATGGAGCCAGAGATTAATTACAAAGTTTACATGAGTGTGATATCATGTTATGATGACTCATTTTTTAAAGTAGCTGTTAATTTTGAAGCAGTCATGGAAAAAGGAGCAGCCGCTTTCCACTGTGCAAACACGTAAATCAAATCAAATCAATTTTATTTATATAGCGCCAAATCACAACAGACAGTTGCCCCAAGGCGCTTTATATTGTAAGGCAAAGCCATACAATAATTACGGAAAAACCCCAATGGTCAAAACGACTCCCTGTGAGCAAGCACTTGGCGACAGTGGGAAGGAAAAACTCCCTTTTAACAGGAAGAAACCTCCAGCAGAACCAGGCTCAGGGAGGGGCAGTCTTCTGCTGGGACTGGTTGGGGCTGAGGGAGAGAACCAGGAAAAAGACATGCTGTGGAGCGGAGCAGAGATCAATCACTAATGATTAAATGCAGAGTGGTGCATACAGAGCAAAAAGAGAAAGAAACACTCAGTGCATCATGGGAACCCCCCAGCAGTCTAAGTCTATAGCAGCATAACTAAGGGATGGTTCAGGGTCACCTGATCCAGCCCTAACTATAAGCTTTAGCAAAAAGGAAAGTTTTAAGCCTAATCTTAAAAGTAGAGAGGGTGTCTGTCTCCCTAATCCGAATTGGGAGCTGGTTCCACAGGAGAGGAGCCTGAAAGCTGAAGGCTCTGCCTCCCATTCTACTCTTAAAATCCTAGGAACTACAAGTAAGCCTGCAGTCTGAGAGCGAAGCGCTCTATTGGGGTGATATGGTACTATGAGGTCCCTAAGATAAGATGGGACCTGATTATTCAAAACCTTATAAGTAAGAAGAAGAATTTTAAATTCTATTCTAGAATTAACAGGAAGCCAATGAAGAGAGGCCAATATGGGTGAGATATGCTCTCTCCTTCTAGTCCCCGTCAGTACTCTAGCTGCAGCATTTTGAATTAACTGAAGGCTTTTCAGGGAACTTTTAGGACAACTTGATAATAATGAATTACAATAGTCCAGCCTAGAGGAAATAAATGCATTAATTAGTTTTTCAGCATCACTCTGAGACAAGACCTTTCTGATTTTAGAGATATTGCGCAAATGCAAAAAACCAGTCCTACATATTTGCTTAATATGCGCATTGAAGGACATATCCTGATCAAAAATGACTCCAAGATTTCTCACAGTATTACTAGAGGTCAGGGTAATGCCATCCAGAGTAAGGATCTGGTTAGACACCATGTTTCTAAGATTTGTGGGGCGAAGTACAATAACTTCAGTTTTATCTGAGTTTAAAAGCAGGAAATTAGAGGTCATCCATGTCTTTATGTCTGTATGACAATCCTGCAGTTTAGCTAATTGGTGTGTGTCCTCTGGCTTCATGGATAGATAAAGCTGGGTATCATCTGCGTAAGTTAGTGCCCATGTACAATGTGCAACTCCATTCAGGGACTCCAAGAAGGCCGAATACGCCAAAATGCTGTTCGGTGCATACGCACAAACAACAGTCAGAGTTTCGCCCCCGCCATCTGAAGATGCAGGGAGGCGACCCTCTCCTGTACTGGAGTAAACTCCAACGTAGCAGCACTCAGCCGGGGACTTGTGAGTATCCCCACACCCGCCCGGCGCCTCACCCCTGGGCAACTCCAGAGAAGAATAAGGTCCAACCCCTATCAAGGAGAGTGGTTCCGGAGCCGAGGCTGTGCCTGAAGGTGAGACCCACCAGATCTAACTGGTAACGCTCCACCTCCCGCACAAGTTCCGGCTCCTTCCCCCACAGCGAGGTGACGTTCCACACCCCCAGAGCTAGCCCTTGCCTCCCGGGTCTGGTCCTTCGAGGCCCTCGACTTTCACTGCCACCCAAAGGACAGCGCACTCAACATCTGCAGGTGGTGAGCCCACAGGGTGGAGATGGAAAGTCCACGTTGCTTTTTCGGGCTCTGCCCGACTGGGCTCCGTGGCAAGCCCAGCCACCAGGCACTAGCTGACGTGCTCTACATCCAGATGAGGGCCCCGGGCTTCCTCCGGGCCTGGTCACGTTTCCTCTGCCTCATTCTTCCATGGTGTCTTGTGCACCATTCTTAGTCTGGTCTCTCTCCTGAGACCAATTTGACATGGGAGACCCTACCAGGAGCACAAGGCTCCAGACAACACAGCTCTCAGGTTCACAGCGGCACACAAACCTCTCCACCACGATAAGGTCATGGTTCCTGGAGAGGCCAAAATTTTCATACAATGCAAATAACGTTTACTGTTCTTAACTACAAAATGGACCAAATCAATTACTATAATAATAGTAATATAATATGCATGTATTGACTACAGGATACATTTAACAGAAAAAAACACATACACAGCAGTAAATCAACAGAAAAACAGAAATTACTAAGTTGATTGCCGGCCGCAAGCCCAAGGCTTCACTCACAGACCCAAAATTTAGATAAAGTTGAGGCCGAGACCTGTTCCATTGCTAATAAAATTACTTTGAAAGGATATCACCACACTACGCCAGTATGCTAGCCATATGAGACGGAGAACAGATGCGTGTTAAGTCTGGACTTGAAAGTCTCCACAGAATCTGACTGTTTTATTGATGCAGGGAGATCATTCCACAAAACAGGTGCATGATAAGATAAAGCTCTGTGGCCCGCATACTTTTAATTCAATCTAGGGACAGAAAGTAGTCCTGTGCTCTGAGAACGCAGAGCCTGGGCTAGTATGTAGGGACAGGAAGCAGGTGAAGAGACTATAAAGTCATCAAAGACCATTCATACCTATCATCTTGGAGCAGAGTAACCAAATGTATAGATTCCTAATAGACCCACATCATTCACAGATGGATTGATTACAGCAGGGAGTCTGACATGTCTGTGACATAATTTTCAGGAATTTCCAGTAACAAAGAACTTCTTTCCGGAAACTTCACTGTTCCCATTTTCTTGGCATAGGCCACAAGCCTTTTTCGCCATGCTCATCCAGGTCATTATTGGAATAGATACAAATGAGTTCTTTGAACTCTTCTTTTGTCAGATTTAGGATTCGGTATCGAGAACCGGTTCTTTTCGGGTATTGTTAAGAAATGATTTGATCCACCGATATTAATAGACTTTTTGCTTAACAATTCCCTTATCTGTCCTTCAGCGCGGCCGCTGTTTTTGAGGGTGTTTGTTGGGAAAATGATCATTTTTCTACATTGATTACAGACCCTGCAGCAGGTCTGTAATCAGCCATTTCTGCAGCGCAATTCCACTTTGTACCGTGAACCAATGAAGCAATGCTTCGATCCCCTGGCTCGTTGGTTCTTTGATTCACTGCTCTTCAGAAACAGCAAGTCCGCTTCTTAACCCCTCTCAAAGGCATGAAAATATGTTAATCGTGAGTAAGGTTGGGTATCGAGAACCAGTTCTTTTCAAGCATCATTAATAAATGATTCGATCCACTGACATCAATAACCTTTTTGCTTAACGATTCCCTTATTGGTCCTTCAGAGCAGCCGTTGTTTTTGAGGATGTTTGTCAGGAAAATGATCATTACTCTTCATTGATTACAGACCCTGCAGCGGCTGTGTAATCAACCGTTTCTGCAGCGTGACACCACATTGAAGCGTGAACCATTGGACCAATGCTTCGATCCACTAGCTCATTGGTTCTTTGATTCGCTGCTCTTCAGAAACAGCAAGTCCGCTTCTTAACCCCTCTCAAAGCGAGTCACTTTTGTATCGTGAGTCACTTTTGTGTTGATTAATGTCACTAACTGGGACTCTTGTCTTATTGCTGTCAAGAAACGAGAATCGTCTTCCGTTCCGTTGGCACAGCTCCAAATGCTCTGCCGAGACAGAGTCCGGTCGGAATTAATAACTTCAGAATGAATTGCCACTTTAAATAAAATGACACCTCTTACAGACGTAATAGACAAACTACAATCGACTAAAACGTTTTTTTTTTTCTTCCCAAAATGAGACGTCCTGCATTCTTTATAAATTACATCCTGACGTGCAGCACAGAGCTCAGCTCAGAGGTATGAGAAGACATTCATGCCAATAATGTCTGAAAGGAAATGCTTTTGACAAAAACTACAGATTTTGTTTATTTCTATTTATATCCAGAGATCAAGGATCCACCATGTGGAGTTTATTATGTCCAAAGTTTAAGGATCCAGTGACCAATTTCATATTTATTTACTTTAAAACTCAATAAAATGTTGTTCAGTTTCAATTCAATTTCAATTTAATCGGCTTATAAAGCACCAAATCACAACAAAAGCTGTCTCAAGGCGCCTCGCATAGAACAGTTCAACATAATAAATTAAAATAAATAAATAAAAATTAAAAAATTCAAATACATAATTAAAAACAGGAGTAAAATAATAAAACAGATTAAAAAATAAAAACTATTCATAAGAAAAATAATAAAAATAGGCTTTAAGTCTTGACTGAAAAATGTCCACGGACTCCGACTGCCTCACGGTCGCAGGAAGACTGTTCCACAGAGTGGGTGCATGATAAGAAAAAGCTCTTTGACCTGCTGACATAGAAAACCTGTAAAGCCTACTTTTGTACACAAAAAAATTCACAAGAGGTATCAGTAAGGGAATCGATAAAGAATCGGATCGATAAGCGGAATGGATAATGGTATCGATATTGATAAAATCTTATCGATACCCATCCCTAATCGTGAGTCACTTTTGTGTGGATTAAAGTGACTAACTGGGACTCTTGTCTTGTTGTAGTCAAGAAACGAGAATCATCCTTGACTGCACTCTTTACCTGTATTAACTGCACCTGTTTGAACTTGTTACCTGTATAAAAGACACCTGTCCACACACTCGGTCGATCACACTCCAATCTATCCACCATAGTCAAGACCAAAGAGCTCTCTACAGACACCAGGGACAAAATTCTAAACCTGCACAAGGCTGGGATGGACTACAGGACAATAGGCAAGCAGCTTGGTGAAAAGGCAACAGCTGTTGGCACAAATAGTAGAAAATGGAAGAAACACAAGATGACTGTCAATATCACTCGGTCTGGGATTCCATGCAAGATCTCACTTTGTGGGGTAAGGATGATTCTGAGAAAGCTCAGAACTACACAGGAGGACCTGGTCAATGACCTGAAGAGAGCTGGGACCACATTCACAAAGATTACATTAGTAACACATGATGCCGTCATGGTTTAAAATCCTGCCAACACATGTTCAGGCCCATTTGAAGTTCACCAGTGACCATCTGGATGATCAAGAGGAGGCATGGGAGAAGGTCATGTGGTCAGATGAGACCAAAATAGAGCTTTTTTGGATGATGAGAACAACCCCAAGAACACCATCTCAACCGTGAAGCATGGGGTGGAAACATCATTGTTGGGGATGCTTTTCCATAAAGGGGACAGGACGACTGCACCATATTGAAGGGAGGATGGATGGGGTCATGTGTCTTGAGATTTTGGCAAACAACCTCCTTCCCTCAGTAAGTGCATTGAACATGGGTCGTGGCTGTGTCTTCCAGCATGACAATGACCCAAAAGAATCCTTAAAATCATTAAATCAATGCAGTAAGTGTAGTTGCATCAGTGTCAGTTATTTGCCAAAGTAAACTGATCAAAATGTGGCGTCAGCCTTTTGAAGCCAGACAGGATGCAGTGCAATCCGCCACCTGTAGATGGCAGCGCCTCTCACAAGGCTTGGAGTCTCAGGAGGATAGGTGTTCCCCCCACGGCTTCCTGTTTGTGTTCGGTCTTTTGTCTTTCAAGCGAGTTGTTAGCTCTCTGCTTAAAAGAAGAACTTGGAAAACTATCTTTTGCCCGTTTTTGGGTTGTGTGGACCAAATGTTGCTTAATCACTGCAGCTTTTACAGTGCACTTCAACAGGAACTTTGTGACTTTCTGTGGTTTTTGAATGAGTGTAAACGGAGGCTAGGCTAGGTTAGCTTAGCCCATGTGGCACCCTGCTAACTTCAATTTTTCGGGTGTTGTAAATTTGAAAAGCGGCAAAAGACTCTAAGTTTCTGTCTGCTAGCTTTTACTCATTTGATTCGTCAGTTTGTACCGGTTGTCATGATCTGGACTTTTGTATTATGCTCTGTTTGTTTAGTTCTGCTTAGTTTTGTTTGAGTGTGGTTTTCTGTGTGTGATTTCTCTTGTTGGTTTTTTCCTGCTTGGGCTTTGTCTGTCCTTATCTCTTTCTTGTCCGTCTCTCTTGGTGCTTGGTGGTGGGTGTTACACACTGTCTGGGCCACACCCTGTTCTGGAGCTTTCCACACACCTGTTTATAATCTGTAGCCCATCGCCTGGGTGTATTTAATCTCCACTGGTTGCACTAGTTCTCCGCCAGATTGTTGCACCTTGTGCCTTCATTTCCAGCTCTGTATTCAGTCTTTTCTCGTCCTGCTTCCACATTATGTTTTGACTACTTGCCTGTTTTTCCAACCATGCCTAATACCTGATGTTTTGATTTGTTTGCTGATTTTGGACTGCCTTTCTGTGTACCGGACCCTGCTGAATTTTTCAGTAAATGATCTTAAAAACCAGAGCTGTGTTGTCAAGTCCAGCATTTTTATCCAGACGTCTCTGTCGACCAAACCTGATAGAATGATCTGGCCAACTATGGACACAGTGGACTGAGGTGCGTTCCAGCTACGCCATTAAAGCCGCCAGCTTGCGCAGCAAGAGGAGGGTTTTACCGCTCTGAGCTCCGGATTCAGCTACCTCGCCAACCGGCAAGACACCTTCATGTCATCCGTGAGTTCTCAGATGAAACAATTTCTTACTAAAATGTCTCATCAGGCCTCTATGGACCCGGCATCTGCCATAACCAGTCAATCACTTCTGGGCCCGAGTGCAGCCCCTCTGGCATCTACAGTTGTGCCTGTTTTTTGCGATCAGCTGTCCTGACCTGAGTGTTTCCCTGGAAAATCCGGAGATGTCAAACCTTTTATCACCCAGTGTGAACTACATTTTGAGTTAATGTCAACAATGTTTCCATCCGAATGCGCGATGATAGCATTCATGACATCTCACCTGACCACGGGGCTGTGGCGTGGGCATCGGCAGAGTGGAGCAGGCAGTCATCTTTGTGTGGCTGTCCTGCAAGTCTTCCAGCATATACATCACTGGGGCATGAAGCAGCCTGTTCACTGATGCAGCTCAAGCAAGGCAGCAGAAGAGTCCAAGAGTGAGTGGAATCCTGCCGCTCTCCAGGACGTGTTCTTCCAGGGTCTGTCTGACCACATCCAGAACCAGCTCATTGCAATAGACCTCCCCGAAGGTCTCTATGAGCTCATCGACCTCCGTGCGGCGGACCGACCTTGGCGGGAGCCTCAACTCTCGGCTCAGCGTTCTGCTACAACACCTGCTCAACCCACTCATCTCAGCACCAGCTCTCATCACAACTCCTCAGATGAACCAAAGCAGCTGGGACGTACCTGGTTGTCCACAGTGGGACGTCAGCACCGTAGGGACGAGGGCCTGTGTTTTTACTGTGGGCAGGCTGGGCATGTGATCACGGATTGCCAGGTCAGGGTGCCCCTGCAATGGTAAAAAACGGTACTACAGATGAATCAAATTTTCATTTCTTCAAATACCCCACAGAACATGATCTCTGCTAAATTCGTCTCTGAGCATTCGTCTTGTTCCACTCCAGTGTTTATTTACTGGGGCTCTGATGCTAATCTGCTACTATTTTCTCCTTTAAGGTCCCTGCACCTTAAATTGTACCGTCTCTCATGCCCTCTGGTGGTGCATACTGTGGATGGCCATGAAATCAGTCAAATCACCCACCGTTCGCAGTCAGTCTGGTTAATTGTTGCAGAGAATCATTCTGAGACTATATGTTTTTATATATTGTACAAAAGACTCATTCGGCAATCTTGGTAAAGAAACACAGCCCACACTTTGACTGGTCTTAAAGGGACAAATAAGTTCATGGGGACCCGCCTGTGCGGGCCGTTGTTTAGACAGTTCCTCCATTGATGTTCCTATGCCTAATCCTGATCTTACCAGAGTCCCTCCTTGTTATCATGACCTTGCGGAGGTTTTTAGTCATGCCAAAGCTAAATCTCTACCTCCACATTTGTCCTACGATGTGCTATTGAGTACTTTCCAAAACTAGTCCTCCTCGGGCAAAATATTTTTCTGTCTGGCCCCCTGAATGAGTCAACAATGTATGACTATATCCATGAATCTTTAGAGGCAGGTTTGATTTTGGCCCTATCCTTTGCCGGGCGGGATTCTTCGTGGAAAAGAAAGACAATCACTCTGTATGTGCATAATATCTGGGCCTCAAGACGTAACAGTTAAGAACGTTATCCCGTGTTGTGTGGGCCGCTGAAAGAGGAGGTACTGCTGGCCCCACCACCACCAGATGGCGCCCTGCTTGAAGTGCGGGCGTCAAGCATGATGAGGGCTCATAGCCAACCGGGAGTGACAGCTGTCACTCGTTATCAGCACCAGCTGTCACTCATTCAACATCACCACCACCATAAAGCCGGCCTGCAACTCCACCTCCCCGCCGACTTACAAAGTAATAATCGAACTTCTTTGCAGCCGTTTTCCTGTGGTGTGTCCTTATCTGTGGGATTGGCGTTTAGTGTGGACTGCGACGGCTTCGCCTCACACCCCCAAACCAGATAAGTGGTTTAAAAGGAGCTGCACGAGTGGTGATTGGAGGTGGAGGTGCTCCCTCCCTAACTAAACACAGACTGTGGGATTACCGAGCTGTGCGACTCGCACTCATCAATACTGTTTCTGTTCTCTGCCCGCAAGTACCGGGTCTGACTTGCTGAAGACAGTGGCCACCTGGGGCGCAGGGCTTGGCTGGCTCCGGTGTTCTTTAGATCCGTTGGTGGTGGAAGCTATGTGGGATCCGGCTCTTCTCTCACCCAGACGTCTTCTATCTTCGAGCCTCTGCCCACACGTCACCTTGTGTATAATTGACATTCCACCATATTGTTATTGTCTGTACTACGGTGTGCGATTCACAACATTAAATTGTTACTTTTTGGCTTATCCATTGTCCGTTCATTACCGCCCCCTGTTGTGGGTCCTTGTCACGACACTTTCACAACAATCCCGTGCCTTTCATTGCCACCACCTTTGAACTACTAAAGGGCACCAAAGTATTTACAAAGTTGGATCTACGCAACGCATATCATTTAGTGTGCATTAAGCAGGGTAATAAATGGAAGACGGCCTTCAACACTCCTACTGGTCACTACGAGTGCCTGATCATGCCGTTGGGGTTAACTAATGCACCCACACTATTTCAGAATCTGGTTAATGGACGTTTTACGCGACTTTCTGAATAAGTTTTGTGTTTGTTTCATTTCGATGAATATTCTGATTTTCTCCCCGGACGAAGAGACACACACACAGCATGTACACGCAGTTCTGGAAAACCTGCTACATTATCACTTATTTCGTTAATGCAGAAAACATGTGAATTCATAGGCTCACAGTGACGTTTTTAGGGTTTATGATCGCAAAGGGAGAAATCCAGATGGACCTGGAGAAGGTTGCAGCGGTATGTGATTGGGCGACACCCAAGAACCATAAGAAGGTACAACAAATTTTTAGGGTTTGCTAATTTCTACCGTAACTTCAGTACCGTGGCCGCACCACTTCATAGCATTCACCTCGTTCTCCGTGCATTTCACTGGATGGGTTATGACAAGACTTCAGGTCCTAAAGAACTACTTTTACTGTGGCCCCCGTCCTACTCCTTCCTGGCCCACCCAGTCGTGGTCGAAGTGGGTGCTTCCAACGTAGGTGTTGGAGCAATCATGTCTCAATTGATCCTGCTGATAAAAAGTTACCATCCTTGTGCATCTGCGCGGGAAGTGGTCTTGGAGGAGTGATTGCCATTGGCTCGAGGGGGCACAAGTGCCATTTTTAGTATGGACAGATCACAAAAACTTAAAATATCTGCGCACTGTGACAACAGTTAAATGGCCATTGGGCCATTTGCTTCAGTCGCTTCAATTTCGTGTTTCATCTGAACCTAGCACCATTCTCCCCGCATCATGTTTTGTTTCGCCATAACCTGGGACATAGAGACTAAGATCGGTCCTCCGCTTGTGACATTACTGAAAATCCAAGGTGCCTCTATAAGGGAAATTGTTCATACCAGACACGCTTAGAGGGGAAGTCATTTGTTGGGGACATGACAGCCGGTTTGCCTGCCACCCAGGAATTAAAAACACTGTGTAGATTGTCCGGGAGAGGTTTTGGTGACCTTGCATGCTACCTGATATTACCAACTATATAAAAGCTTGCCAAACGTGCACTATGCATAACACCTCCACTCGCTCATTGGGCCGGCGAACCTCTGCCATTACCCATTTCCACATGACCATGGTCGCATATTTCCCTTGATTTTGTAACTGGCTTTCTGCCCTTTAAGGGTAATATGGTAATTCTCACTGTGGTTGCTTGTTTGTCTAAAATGGCACATTTTATGCCCTTACCGAAACTACCTACCACCAAAGAGACTGCTGAAGCTTTGTTAAATCACGTTTTAATTGCATGGACATTGTTTCCGATCGTGGACCTCAGTTCATAACACAGTTTTGGAAGGACTGAGGGTTTCCTCCAGCCTCACCTTGGGGTACCACCTGCAAGCTATGTAATGGACAAACGGAAAGAGTCAACCAGGAGTTAGAAAAGGGACTATGTATTCTCGCATCTCAGCACCCGGCCACCTGGGCCTCACAATTAGTTTGGATTGAGCTCATAACTGCTTGCCGTTAGCTTCTACAGGTTACTTCCCATTTCATCTTTTGCATGGATTTCAACCTTCTTTGTTTCCCCCTACAGACTTGAACTCTCATGTGCCCTCACCCTTTTCCCTCATCCTTCGCTGCCGACGAACCTGGGAGCAGGCCCGTCAGGCCCTTCAGCATGCTTCTGCCATCTATAAAGTTGTAGCTAATAGGAAGAGATCCCCAGCGCCTGCTTACACCCCGGGTCTGGCTCTCCACGCGTCACCTGCCCATCCGAGGCAAACTCCCTCTCAGGTTCATTGGTCTATTCCCCATTTCCAAGGTTATTAATCCTGTTTCTGTCCATTTATGTTTGCCAAGGTCCATGAACATTCATCACAATTTCCATGTTAGCCAGCTCTTTGTGCCCTCTGACTGTTCTCCCACCACCCGCCTGGTTCGTGGAGGGTGGGCCTCTTTTTTCTGTTCAGCGCCTCCTGGGAGTGTGGGGGTGGGGGGGTGTGTGGGGGGTGCAGTGCCTGGTGGACTGGGATGGGTATGGTCCAGAAGAATGGTCATGGGTCTTCCTGCTTCATCCTGGATCAGACCTGATACGAGACTTTCATGTTGAGCATCCTGACTCCCCTGGGCCATCTGGAGTCGGCTGTTAGGAGGGGCGTATTGTCATGATCTGGACTTTTGTATTATGTTCTGTTTGTTTAGTTCTGCTTAGTTTTCTTTGAGTGTGGTTTCTGTGTGTGATTTCTCTTGTTGGGTTTTTTCCTACTTGGGCTTTGTCTGTCCCTGTCTTTCTTGTCCGTCTCTCTTGGTGCTTGGTGGTGGGCGTTATACGCTGTCTGGGCCACACCCTGTTCTGGAGCTTTCCACACGCCTGTTTCTAATCTGTAGCTCATCACTTGGGTGTATTTAAGCTCCACTGCACTAGTTCTCTGCCAGATTATTGCGCCTTGTGCCTTCATTTCCAACTCTGTATTCCGTGTTTTCCAGTTCTGCTTCTGAGTTGTGTTTTGATCACCTGCTTGTTTTTCCTGTCATGCCTTAACGCCTGATGTTTTTGATTTGTTTGCTGATTTTGGACTGCCTTTCTGTGTACCAGATGTGGCTGAATTTTTCAGTAAACGATCTTAAAAACCAGAGTTGTGTTGTCGAGTTCAGCATTTGTGTCCAGATGTCTCTGTCCATCAAACCTGATACCAGTGAATTTATTCACTTCTTTTGTCTTAGATCAGTTAGCGTTTTAGCAGCTAACGCTAAAGTAGTTCGCCTTGCCAGTTTGCGTGGGAAAGCACCATGTTTTATAGCGGGTCATAAATCACCGTCGCTTTTCAACTCAATGTTCACAACCAAAATTCACTTTGAATTAAATCAGCAGCTATTTTTTGGGAGCCACTAGGCTAGTTCTTAGCACTGCATGATTTCAAACATCCACTTTAAATTAAAATTTTGGAAATTAACAACAGACGTTCTTTAAAGCTTTTTAACTGGAGAAGACGGAGTTAATCAATGTTATTTTTGTATTTCGCAAACAGTGGTGTGTACATACAAACAGTGGAAAAGACGCAGAATTAAATTTAGATCCGGACAAACAGTAATTGTGTTGAAAAGAAGCACTATAAATACTGTCATTGAAGGCTGTAATAAATTTGCATGCATTAAAATGATAATAAGTACTTAATTCATTCATTCATAAAATAAAAATAAAATGTGGCTTTTTGTTTCCTTCACAGACAAGGGGTTTTAGTAACAGGTTTATTGTGTCAGGTGAAAACAGATCAATCAATACTACGAGTAAATTGCCTCACATGCGGGGCACAAAATTATGTATCAATTTGAAACATTAATAATTTGGCTACACACGGCTGCACCATAAATGTAATGATTTTTAATATGTATATGTCACGTACATGAATGAGCTAAGCTCATCAGCATCTCAACATGTCATTTAGGTCCTTCAGACTTGATTTTGAGTAAATGCTTCAAGGGAGCATTAGCATGGCAAAAACCTTTCAGCTGCTGGGGGGTCTGCGCCCTCCAGACCCCTCACCTTTTTAAGCATTTTTCTTTATTTGCCTGTCAAATGCCTGGAAAAGCTCCTCACCATCTAACCATGTCCTTTAAGTCCTTCAGACTTTTTTCAGTAAAATGGTTCTTTGGAGCATTAGCATGACTAAAACCTTTCAGCTTCTTGGGTGGGCGCAGCTCCCTCTACTCCCTGCCTTTTTAAGCATTTTTCTTTTTTGCTTTTCAGCTGACCCCCCAATTAGCCCTCTTAACCCCCTTTTTTTTTGTAGATGTAAATTAATACTCAGAGTTTTCAGCGAGTTGACAGTAAGGCTGTACAATATGGCCAAATTATTGTATCTCAATATTGTCATATAAATTGTCATGTAAATGTCACTTACAGTATATACATGCTGTCCATAATCTTGAGCCGCTTAGGTGGGTAGGGAGAGTTCCCATGGGATAAAAAAGTGTTTTAACCTACCATCTCTGGTTCTCAAGACCAGGCACCTAAATGGCTCTACTTTCTTTAAAAAAAAAGGTATTTATGTGTACCTTAGTAAACACTAGTAGAGTTCCACTTTAGATTTGGAATGTATAATAGAAGATACACCTTACTGAATTTTCATATCAGTATGATATACGATATGACTGTGATTTAACACAAAGTGCAGCAACAGTGAAAATTAAACATTCTTAAACAAAACGGTAATAAAACCACACTCATTTTGCACTCATAAGGTTACGATACTGTGCCCTCCAAAACACTTATATACATTTTAATTTGTTTATGCCATTTTAAATACTAGAAATACAAAAAAATAAAATTTCTAAAATTATCTTCCTCAAACTGAAAGCAAATCTCTAAAACTTGATAAAACATGGAAATAATAAGTTTTATTGCCAGTTTTCTTTAGACAAGTCAGGGGATGGAAACATGAACAGTATGTCTTGGACTTTATTTACATTAATTATGAAGAAAAACAAAAGTTTCTTTCACCAAAACATCAAATCTAGGCTTTCATCTCAAATGCACTTTCTGTCAAATTGTAGCTGAACTTTCAGGTCTTTTTAAGAAAATTCTCCTCTACACCACTTCATCAGGAAGATGGATTTTATATGTTTCATTAATTTATATCAAGTTGTAGAGATTTGCTTTCAGTTTGAGTTAAGGAAGATAATTTTAGGAAAAAAATGTATTTGAAATAGAATAAACAAATTAAAATGTGTGAAATACCAAGTGTTCCAATACTTTTGAGGGCAATGGAGAAACAGCATCTTACTTTTTATATATAGTTCAGCAGATAAGAGAATATTTAGAGTGGAATCCTGCAAATGGTGATACAAACATCAAATTTGGCACAAATAATCCATAGACATGAACTCTTTAAAAAAAAAAAAAAAACAAAACAAAACTGATTGGCTACTTGAATTTTCAATAGACAGCTGATTCCATCTGCTCAAAGTGATATTAATGAGTGAAATCACTGGGTGGAGTCAGTGGCTGCACAGAAAACCTGCACCCTCTTTGCCCTTTCTGGAGCAACTTGCCCACCCCTGGTCTAAATTAAAAGATGTCCCAATCATATAGAACAAATACTTAAAAACTTAAAATCAATAACACAACACTTTTAAACTAACATGAACCACAATAACATTTAAAAGCTCCCAAACCATGAACTGCTATGGTGCGTTGCAGCACAGCCTCCATTGTTCATTGCTGTTAGGTAATATCCCTAATTTCTCCAAAAATATTAGTTCTGACAGCTTTCCATTTTTGCAGTGTTTATGCTTGACCCAAAATACATAAGCATACCAAACAGCAAATGTCAGCTCTTCCCAGTTTCTCTGTGATCAAAGTCATACGCGCGCATGCAGAGGCCACTTGACTATTATAATCTGGATTTTCTGTGTGGTCCTCATGTGATTTGCTCTTTCATTTTTAAGCATCTTACTGCAGATATATTTTCTGCTGCTTTTAATATCAGTGAAATTTTTATTTCAAATGATGTAACTATTTTACTTAATTCTTTTAATCATGATTGCCTGTCTGTTTTAGACAGAGTGGCTCCTTTTAAAACCAGACATGCCCCTCTGAATAACTCCTCCCCCTGGATGAATGATGGTATCCACAGTCATGTCAGAAAGTGGAGTCTTTGTAGAAAGCTACAAATCACCAGGTTCACCTCTTTTAGACTCCTGCCACACATAGTAAGAATGCACAGGAACCAAGCCGACCCAGAAAAAAATGGCCATAATCCAGACACAGTTGAGAGAGAAAGAGGCTGTGGATGGATCCCGTCCAGACGACCTCACCCACACCGGCACAATCGCATCCAAAGCATATTTAGACAACAGTTAGATAATACAGTCCCTGTCAGATGGCCATTAAAGGCGCTGAAGACTGTGAGATGTCCAAACATCTGGATGGCAAATGCGGGACCGGAGTGAGAGGCAGCGCTGTGTCCTTCCTTTGCACAGTCCCTGCCAGTACTGGACATCGGAGTAGAACGAGCGTATGGACCAGACTCACACCATATGTGTCCATCCATCATCGATGCAGTCACTCACTTACTCCCATGCAATCACATCTTCACTCGTCCTCTCCTTCCCAGCGCGCCCTGTGCTCGTGCATGTGTGTGCATAGAACAGGTGCTGAAATGATGAAATGATCGCTCAGTATGTGTGTGTATCTGTGTGTGTGTTCATAATGGCCAAATGAGCCGCTACGCGTGTACGCAGGGCACACGTGTGCATGTGTGCCGCTGTGAGCCACTGCACACCTTTTGCTGCTAACGTTTGCTGACAGTGGACCAAGCTTTCCCATGCGTACAATATTCATCAGACGCAGCCTTTCCAGCGAACTTTAATTTCTTTTTTTTTCCTCACTTCAGCATAAGCAGCACAACGGAACTCTCACGTTTTTTTTTCATGTGCCCATCATGAAATGAATCAAATTTTCGTGACGGGTTTTTTTTTTAACTCACTATTCGTAACCCTACTCCTACCCTCAATCCTAAACCTAACCATAACCATACTCCTTCCACCCACCCTAACCATAACCACCCCAGACCCCCCACTTCACTTTTAATTTCATGCAGCATCACGGAATTAATTAAAATGAATTTGTGCTGCTGTAATGAAAATGAGGCACTTTTTGTCACAGTATCACGAACCAATAGATTAATGTATATTTCATGCTGCTGAATCACGACTTGCTGTGAGACTGGGTTGCTATGTTTGGATTATCAGTGCACAGCATGTCACATGGGATTTATTAATGCTGTGGTTGTAGCACAGAGCAGCCCAGGTGAGAAGCTTTTCACCACAGGCAGTAGTCCCTGGCTCCTGTCTGCCCTGCGCTGTGAAACACTGCTAGGGCCGTGTCGGAGGTGATATTCATGTTTAATGATGTTGTCATGGGCTGGCGATGCAGTTCCATGTCATCCCTCCTACAGAGTTAGATGGTGATCAAGTATTAATATTTGTATTTCAGAGGTGAGATCCATCCAGGTGTGAGCCTCTGACGTGTGCAATGACACATTAATGCACATGAGACAGTGGTGGAGTGCACCTGCCCATGGTGTCACACATATGATGGCCACAATATTTCACATTATCATATACCTATAAATGATATGCCAATGTGATTGGCTAAAACACTAAAGAATAAATAGAAATACACCCTTTTCGCGAACGGGTAATATTTTTCATACCGCCCGAGTAAGTGAATGTCACCTTGGTAATCAGCCAATCCATACATATGTTGTGACGTCACGGCACGTGTGATCCTAGATATTGTCAATGTGGAATTTAATACAGTGGTCCCTCGCTATATCGCGGTTCACCTTTCGCGGCCTCGCAGTTTTGCGGATTTTTTTAGTGCAGTTTTGCATGCTTCTTTTTTTTTTTTTGTCTTTTTCAGAGCGCATTGTGTTCTGCGTCCTTATCAGGCAGGCCGGTCGCGGCACCGGTCGCGGCACCGGTTGGCATCACCGCGATTGCTCTCACTGCCTCCGATGCGCTTACTGATTCTGCGGCCTCGGTAAGCGCCGCAGTGGGCCACTCACACCGCCCCCCTGTCTGCTGTGCTGAGCTGCATCCAACTCCAGCAACAGGTCCAGAGACTACGGCCTTCTGCCTCAGGGTGTATGGTTTTCTTCAGGATGTATAAAGCCATATTCATTGGTGAACAACTGATATTATTTATGTCGCCCATGGGAAGGAATTGAAATGTATCTGTACTATAAGGTCTATTATGGACATAACAGCCTGTTCAGATCTGTGGTGGCATGCACTGTGTAACACATTGACCTGCAGTGGCATACGGTGCTTTTGGTTTGATTGCACCTCGTTCACATTCCCTGCACATGATGAATGCGTGTCACATACATGTTATTACATATCAACATTTCTGTTGCACTCCCTGGTTGGGGTCCAGTGGAAGTGGGCATATGTGGCACAACATGTCGGCAGGCTTGGCCGTGAGTGATCCATGTCATAGGTCAATCGACCACGTTCAGCTCATGTCAAATGCTGTTATGATGCGGTCAGAGTATGTAGATTGCAAACAGATGGTGCACAAACTGCATATAGACCGCTGTCAGATGTGCGTCCCATCTCGATGGTGCCAAGAGTGTTTTGAACATGTGCAACACACTCGGGACAGCAGAGCGAATGGGACCAAATATGTAGACGGCTCTGAGACTGCTGTCTTCAAACCGCATCTCAACACTTCCCGATTGTAGCCGGATGTGTCATTCAGACGCCATTAGTCGGCCTATGTGTGACGGGGGTCTTATTTAAAGGAGCATGAAATTTCTTTTCACAATTTTATGAAAGATACAAGGGCTGCTTTTTTTCTCCACATTAATCTCTAACAGCCGACGGAATACCAAAATTTTGGTTAATACAATCAGAGATATTGTTACACCTGCATCTTCTGCTGTAATCATTCAGTTGAATGAACGACGCATTGACAGTTTTTGTCCTTTTTTTAATCAGTAAAGTTTATGACATCAGGGCAAACATCAACCCCCCTCCCCTTTCTTCTCCTGTCACATATCTTACCCGGCCGCCAATTATGGATAGTTTTACACCAATATCACTGAAAGAGCTCACCGGTTGGTTGCGAGATATGAAACTTCCTCCTGCCCACTTGATATCATCCCTACCCTCCCTATTTAAAAGGTCTTCCATTTCTATTGGACCAACTGTTTTGATGATAATTAACAGATCCACTCTCAGGTATTTAAAAACAGGCAGTTATCCACTGTCTCTTAAAAAAGCCTATTGCTGACCCTTCCACTCCTTCAAAATGTTAGACCAATTTCAAACAGATCATGGTTTTTTTTGTACTGTTACACCCACAAAAATAAGCAAACTTCCCCAGTTCATCAAATGCCGAGCAGTATAAATAAAAAGTCGAGAGTAAACTCTCATATGAAAGAAGGCTCACTTTGTTTCTGCTTCCTGTATCGTCCCTGAGGTCCATTTGGTGCTGCTGAGTGTCTGTGACTCTTTCACAGGTTACTTTCCAATCCAAGGCTGGTACCCATTTAGTAGCTGGGTGGACTGACACAATGCAGAGGAAGTTTTCTGTTCAAGGACACATCTGGAATTGAACCTCATTCTATATGTTGGTAGTCCGGCTCCAAACCCACAGAACAGCGTACTGTGTTAAAATCTATTTGAGATGATCAGAAATTCAGTTTATTTAATATAGAAGAATCAAATCAATAATAAATTGCATTCCCATTTATTTTAAAATTATTTTTTTAAGACTTACTTCAAACTGAAGCCCTCAGCACAGATTGTGTCTCTTAATGTGGAAGTGGTGTCTGGTTTTCAGCCTGAGAGGTGGAACATGTACACGGAGCTGGAACACGTGCATGTTGGCTTTTATGAACTGCTGCTCCTGTTTAAAAAGGTAAGTCCCTTCAGCTTCTCCTTCATTTTCACTCATGGTCAGTACAGCAGATCTGAGGTGGATCTTCATGGCACATTTTACACTGGATGTCTTTCCTGACGTAACTCCACATTACAGAGAATGAGCAAGGGTGGTTTTGAACTAGGAACCTCCCAGACTGGAAATACGCAACCGCTTCTCCACCACCTGCCCACTGCCCAGTCTCATAAGCTGTAATAATAATAATAATAATAATAGTAATAATAATAATAAGGTATAATTAAAGCAGTCTATATAAGGAACAACTGTGTTGTTTTGGGACATAATATCAAAAGATGTTTGCTGCTGTCTGGCAGGATGAATGTCTCCTTTCTCTCTGTCCATTTTCTTGGATATTTGGTTGTGTCACTGAAATGTTCTGGGAACGTCCATGTGCATTTGGGGGTTGTGCAGCGCCAGTATGTTATTTACACGGCGGTTAATCTGAGTGCAGAGGGGAGGCAAAATGTCCAGACCGCGTCTGAAGCTTGGAGACACCCACTTGAATCACATTGAAAGTTCTTTTTCTACAGTGTGTAGCATTTGTTATGTGTGTGCTCTGTGTTTCGGTTCCAGTGAGATTATATTACCTCACAAAATCTCTGTGTCACATGAAGAAATCCTTGCCTTCAGACTGTCACAAAAGTGAAGCTGGAAACGGCGGTGTTCCATACAGCTCGCCCCAGGCTGACCCAGAAAACAGTCCTACGATGTCACAGTATTGTTACATCAACGCCTCTTAGTAATGATGACATTAGAAAGTGATGCTGCCACAGAGTAATGTTCAAGACTTGCAGCAACATTGCTACATTATAGGATGACTAAAGCCCCGGTCACACAGCACTAACGAAGGACAACAAGAAATCTGGAGTTTCGTTGACTTTTGGAGACATTGTTTAACCTTCATCCAGCTTCATACCTGCAGCTGCCGCTTTGTCAGAATTGTTATACTGTTGAAAAATTTGAACAAATACTGACGACAAACTCAATTCGTCCATATTTCATTTTGCTTTCGTTCTTGATGGTTTCTTATTGTTTGCTTAATTTTTGTAACATTAGCGTTTTGTTTGGCCTTCGCCCAACTTCGTTCAACCTCCCAAGTCCGACGTATTGAATGAAGGTTGACAATATCTGAACAAATCAATAACTAAAGCTTTGACGAGTTGAACGTAACATTCTTGTGTCGCTAATGCATCGTTCATGTTTGGGATGACAAAGGAACGTATAGCGTTAAGAACATTTTATCAACTACTTTAACTATTTACGCACTTTTCAACTGTTTGTGGCTGAACTGCGTGTGCATGCTTGTGCGTCTTTGGCAGTAGACTTCATGTACTGACAGTTTCCCCTGGCTGTTGCCATGGACTCATCAAAGGTACTCATCAGTACAAGTACTAAATCAAATCAAATCAATTTTATTTATATAGCGCCAAATCACAACAAACAGTTGCCCCAAGGCGCTTTATATTGTAAGGCAAAGCCATACAATAATTACGGAAAAACCCCAACGGTCAAAACGACCCCCTGTGAGCAAGCACTTGGCGACAGTGGGAAGGAAAAAGGAAAAAAGGTACTATCACAGATAAAGTGTACAACAAGGTACAGACACGCCGTGAGAACTCAGAATGTGTATTTTGTTTTATACCCTATTTCGATCACATCATCGTGAATGTTTCGTTTTGATTTCAAGTTTGCTTTGTTTTTCTTTTCGTTTTAAGTTCTGTTTGAATTTGTTTGATTTGCAGGCTTTTCAGTGATGGGAAAAGTGCAGGATCTTTCATCCACCTTTTCAACAATTTTTACTTTTTGAGTTTTTATTATTAGTCCAGCTTTCGCTGTGTGCCGTGTGACCGGGGCATAACTGCAATCAATATTTTACTCTGAAATATTGAGTAAGTTTGAATGTTACTGAAATAATACTCATATACACTGAACAAAAATATAAACCCAACACTTTTGTTTTTACTACTGTTTTTCATGAATTGAACTCAAAGATCTAAAACATTTTCTATATACAAAAAAGACCTGTTTCTCTGAAATATTCATAAGTCTGTCTAAATCTGTGTTAGTGAGCACTTCTCCTTTGCCGAGATAATCCATCCCACCTCACAGGTGTGGGATATCAAGATCCTGATTAGACAGCATGATTATTGTCCCAGCTTTTTTGAAATGTGTTGCAGGCATCCATTTCAAAATGAGCAAATATTTGCAAAAAAACAAAAAGGTCTATCAGTTTGAACATTATAAATCTTGTCTTTGTGGTGTATTCAATTGAATATAGGCTGAAGAGGATTTGCAAATCATTGTATTCTGTTTTTACATTTCACACAACGTCCCAACTTCATTGGAATTGGGGTTGTACAGAAGTTTTCAAACATTTCATTGCATTGCCCATTTACATCACATATGCTCATCTGTTCAGTGGCTTAATGGAGCAGTTTTCCTTCCATTTTGCATTTGTAATAATATTAATTAGCTGGTAGCTTCTGGTCATGTTTGTGTTATAAATGAATAAATATGCACTTTAAATGTTTTCAAATGTTTAATAGGCAGCACCGTCGCGTTTGAACCCTGCATGATATCGCAGGATTTGACCACTTATGGGGACAGCCCTCTGCAAATCATTTATGGAAATTGTGGATGTATTTGGATTCCAGCAATACATTCAGGATTCAATGCACATTAGTGAAAATACCCTGGATTTGGTTCTCGCATGTGATATTGCCGTCACAAATATTGACATCATGACTCTTGCATCAGTGGTCTCTGATCACTCACTTACTAGGTTTACAGTTTCAGTGCCGTGTTTAATGGAACAACAACCTTGTTTATTACTGTGGTGACACATCAACTCCTCAACTATGACTGAACTTGAAGCTTGACTGCCTGGTAACTTAGCATCACATTTGGAGAATGCCCAATCAGTAGACAGTCTTGTGGATAGTTTAACCTTAGCACTCAAAACTACACTTGACAAGATTGCGCCACATCTATTCCTAAATTCCACCTTCCTGTTGTGTTTGCCGCCAGAAGAGGTACTGCTGGCCCACCACCAAAGGGCGCCCTGCCTGAAGTGCGGGCTTCAGGCACGAGAGGGCGCTGCCGCCACGGACACAGCCGGGAGTGACAGCTGTCACTCATTAATTCCTGACAGCTGTCACACATTCTTCATCATCACACTCCATAAAGACCAGACGTCATCTCCACCTCGTTGCCGAGATATCGTACTTCATTGTAGGTAATATCCTCAGCCTTTTTTGTGTTTATCTGTAATCTGTACATTGTGAGTGTTTGCAGGCGTACCGGTCCCTTGTTTTGTGGAAGCTGAGTGAGTGCAGGACGGCACTCTTTTTCTCTGAGGGATCACTGCAAACACATCAGCATATTGAGTGAGAGGTGGAGGTGGCATTCCCACCGTTGTTGTTACTTGACTGTCTTTGTTCTCGCCAGCAGTACCAGATCCGACAGTCGGGGACGGTGATCACCTGGGAATTCGGGACTTGGCGGCTCCAGTATTCTCTGGGTTCGGTGGCGGAGGAAATCGTGTGGTTCCGGTTCATCTCAGGACAGACGTCTTCTATCCTCGAGCCTGCCCACACGTCACCTTTGTGATTTGACTGTAATTATATTCTGAGATTGTCTGTATATTCGTTGTGCACGTTTCACAACATTAAATTGTTACTTTTTGGCTCATCTATTGGCCGTTCATTTGCGCCCCCTGTTGTGGGTCCGTGTCACTACACTTTCACAACACTTCCTACAACACAGTCACCTTGGTTCGATGTTTACTTGCGTGACCTCGGGCAGAAGGCTAGAGGTCTACAACGGAAATGGAGTAGCTCCAAATTAGAAGTATTCCACCTCGCGTGGCGTGATACTATTTTAGACTGTAAGCATTCACTACTGACTACAAAGAGGACCTATTACTCTGATCTGATCAACAAAAATAAGCATAACTCAAAGTTCTTGTTCAACATGGTGGCAACACTTATTCGTGGACAACCACCTGCAAGTCGCTCTCCTTTATACAGCACAAGATTTCTTGGATTACTTTGAGAAGAAAATAGACAACATTAGGTCCAACATACCCCAGCATGCCTTAACCCAGTCACTACACCCTGCTATTAAGGTGGGCACCATTACTGAGGTATTTACCTAGATTTTGATAGTATCTCCAACCTGGTCTCACGGCAAGTCGTGATTCAGCAGCACGAAATATACATTAATCTATTGGTTTGTGATATTGTGATGAAAAGTGTGTTGTGAAAGTGTAGGAACACGGACCCACAACAGGGGGCGCAAATGAACGGACAATGGAGTAAGTCAAATAACAAAGCTTTACTGTTGTGAAACTCGCACAACAAACACAACAGATAACAATTTCGTGAATAAGCCGAATTCCAATGGTGTCGTGTGGGCAGGCTCGAAGGTAGGAGACGTCTGTCCAAGTCGAACCGGAACCACTCGATTTCCACCGCCACCGAACCCCGGGAATACTGGAGCCGCCAAGTCCCGAACTCCCAGGTGACCACTGCCTCCGCTTGTCGGATCTGGTACTGCTGGCGAGGAACAAAAACAGTCAGAGGTGGGTGCGCTGCACCCAGCAACACGGACGGTGGTAACACCACCTCCCCCTCTCGTCAAGTAAACACTGAAGTGCAGGAGTGTGAGTACTTATCCAATACTGTCTCCTGCTGCTCTTCTCTCTCTCTGTATAAAGGCAAAAAGTATTCAAAGGTGATACAGTCGGCTGGATACGTTACCTCCTCGGTAGAAACGATATCTCGGCAATGAGGTGGAGATGCCGTCCTGCTGATATACCCCTCTGATGATTGCTGTCAGCTGTCTCAGGTGATGGGTGACAGCTGTCACCCTGGCTGCTCCTGTGAGGCGGCAGCGCCCTCTGGTGCCTGGAGCCCGCACTCCAGGCAGGGCGCCCTCTGGTGGTGGTGGGCCAGCAGTACCTCCTCTTCAGCGGCCCACACAACAAAGTGCCTCATTTTAGTCACGGCAGCATGAATTTTTTCTAATTCATTCCGTGATGGCTGCACGAAATTAAAAGAACAGGACCCCCCCCTCAACGGGCGCCTCCTGGCGCTCGACCGGGCTTGTCAGGGTGGCTGCGGTAGAAGTCGGCCAGGAGGGCCTGGGTCCAGGATGAAGCTCCTCTTCACCCAGGAGCGTTCTTCGGGACCGTACCCCTCCCAGTCCACCAGATATTGAAAGCCCCGGCCCATCCGTCGGACATCCAAAAGCCGGCGCACAGTCCAAGCCGGCTCGCCGTCGATGATCCGGGCAGGAGGTGGTGCCGGACCGGGTGTACATAGGGGCGAGGTGTGATGGGGCTTGATCTTTGACGTGGAACACTGGATGGATCCGCAGTGAGGCCGGAAGCTGAAGCCTCACTGCGGCGGGATTGATGACTTTGAGGATCTTGAATGGACCTATGTATCTGTCTTGCAATTTCGGGGAGGCTACTTGTAGTGGGATGTCCTTGGTGGACAACCACACTTCCTGCCCGGGACGATACGTAGGGGCCGGGGTTCGCCGACGGTCTGCATGGGCCTTTGTCCTCATCTGGGCCTTCAGCAAAGCAGAGCGGGCGGCACGCCACACCCGACGGCACTTCCGTAGGTGGGCCTGGACCGAGGGCACACCGACCTCTCCCTCAACCACCGGAAACAACGGGGGTTGATACCCCAAACACACCTCAAAGGGGGAGAGGCCGGTGGCTGACGACACTTGGCTGTTGTGGGCGTACTCGATCCAGGCCAGATGGGTACTCCAGGCCGCCGGGTGCGCGGCTGTTACGCAGCGCAGGGTCTGCTCCATCTCTTGATTGGCCCACTCTGCTTGCCCGTTGGTTTGGGGGTGGTATCCGGACGAGAGACTGACCGTGGCCCCCAGTTCCCGGCAGAAGCTCCTCCAGACATGCGAGGAGAACTGGGGACCGCGATCGGAGACGATGTCTGATGGAATCCCATGCAGCCGGACGACGTGGTGGACCAGGAGGTCTGCCGTCTCCTGGGCTGTTGGGAGCTTCGGGAGGGCCACGAAGTGGGCCGCCTTGGAGAATCGGTCCACTATCGTGAGGATGACGGTGTTTCCCTGGGACGGCGGGAGGCCCGTGACAAAATCCAGGCCGATGTGGGACCAGGGGCGATGAGGCACGGGCAGCGGCTGTAGCAGTCCTGGAGCCTTGCGATGGTCAGCCTTGCCCCTGGCACAGGTGGTACAGGCCTGGATATAATCCCGGACGTCGGCCTCCAGGGACGCCCACCAGAAGCGCTGCCGGACAACTGCCACGGTTCTTCGCACCCCTGGATGACAGGAGAGCTTAGAGCAGTGACAGAAGTCCAGGACTGCAGCCCTAGCTTCTGGTGGGACGTAAAGTCTGTTCTTCGGTCCAGTCCCGGGGTCCGGGCTTCGTGCCAGGGCCTCCCGGACGGTTCTCTCTACGTCCCAGGTGAGGGTGGCCACGATAGTGGACTCCGGGATGATGGGTTCCGGTGGATCCGACAACTCCGTTTTGACTTCGTCTTCGTGTACCCGGGACAAGGCATCCGATCTCTGGTTCTTGGTCCCGGGCCGGTAGGTGATGCGGAAGTCAAAACGGCCGAAGAACAGTGACCAACGGGCTTGCCTGGGATTCAGCCGCTTGGCGGTCCTGATATACTCCAGGTTCCGGTGGTCAGTGAAAACCGTGAATGGCACGGACGTTCCCTCCAACAGATGTCTCCACTCTTCAAGAGCCTCTTTCACCGCAAGGAGCTGTCGATTGCCGACGTCATAGTTCCGTTCGGCCGGGGTCAACCTGCGGGAAAAATAGGCACACGGATGAAGGACCTTATCGGTCTTCCCGCTCTGGGACAGCACAGCTCCTATCCCTGAGTCCGAGGCGTCCACTTCAACCACTAACTGGCGACTAGGATCGGGCTGCACCAGAACGGGTGCAGACGAGAAGCGCCGTTTCAACTCCTTGAACGCGGCATCGCAACGATCCGACCAGGTGAAGGGGACTTTTGGTGAGGTCAGGGCTGTCAGGGGGCTAACTACCTGACTGTAGCCCTTAATGAACCTCCTGTAGAAATTAGCAAAGCCGAGGAACTGTTGCAGCTTCCTACGGCTTGTGGGTTGGGGCCAGTCTCTCACCGCCGCAACCTTGGCCGGATCAGGAGCGACGGAGTTGGGGGAGATGATGAACCCCAGGAAGGACAAAGAGGTGCGGTGAAACTCACACTTCTCGCCCTTAACAAACAGCCGGTTCTCCAATAACCGCTGCAGGACCTGACGTACATGTCGAACATGGGTCTCAGGATCCGGAGAAAAGATGAGTATGTCGTCAAGATATACGAAGACGAATCGGTGCAGGAAGTCCCGCAAGACATCATTAACCAATGCTTGGAACGTCGCGGGAGCGTTTGTAAGACCGAACGGCATGACCAGGTACTCAAAATGACCTAACGGGGTGTTAAATGCCGTCTTCCACTCGTCTCCCTTCCGGATCCGAACCAAGTGATACGCATTCCTAAGATCAAGCTTGGTGAATATCTTAGCTCCATGCAGGGGCGTGAACACCGAATCCAACAAGGGTAAGGGGTATCGGTTACGAACCGTGATTTCGTTCAGCCCCCTGTAATCGATGCATGGACGTAATCCGCCATCCTTTTTCCCCACAAAAAAGAAACCCGCACCCATCGGGGAGGTGGAATTCCGGATCAACCCGGCAGCCAAAGAGTCCCGGATGTAGGTCTCCATTGATTTGCGTTCAGGTCGTGAGAGGTTGTACAGCCTACTGGACGGGAACTCAACACCTGGAACCAAATCAATGGCACAATCATACGGGCGGTGCGGGGGAAGGGTGAGCGCCAGATCCTTGCTAAACACCTCCGCAAGGTCATGGTACTGCACCGGGACCGTCCCTAGATTGGGCGGGGCTCTGACCTCCTCCCTGGCCTGGGAACCGGGAGGAACCGAGGAACCTAAACATACCCGATGGCAGGTCTCACTCCACTGAACCACTACCCCTGACGGCCAATCGATCCGGGGATTGTGTTTCAACATCCAAGGGAACCCTAAAATCACACGGGAGGTGGCTGGAGTCACAAAAAACTCGATCTCCTCCCGGTGATTCCCCGACACCACCAGAGTTACTGGTGGTGTCTTGTGAGTGATTGGAGGGAGTAGGGAGCCATCTAGTGCCCGTACCTGCACAGGCGAGGTAAGCGCCACCAGAGGGAACCCTATCTCCTTGGCCCATTTGCTGTCTAGCAAATTCCCTTCTGAGCCCGTGTCCACCAGTGCTGGGGCCCTCAGGGTTAAATCCTCATACAGGATGGTAACTGGGAGTCGTGTGGCGATGTGGGTGTGTCCCACGTGAATGTCGTGGCCCACCCCTAGCCCAGTTTCTAGGGGCGGGCGTTGGTGTTTAACCGCTCGGGGCAGTCTCTTTATTGATGCTCAATCGAGCCACAAACAAAACACGCCCCGTGGGCCAGCCTCCTTTGTGTAACCGGTGCCTAAATGTTGCCCTACTCGTGTCCATAGCTTCGTCAGCAGGGGGGGCTGTAACCGCACGGAGCGCAGGGGCCGTGGAGCGTGGGGAGGGCGGAACGCGGTCGGAACCGGAAGGGAGAGGGATGACGCTTGCCCGGCCATGCCCTTCGTCTCGTTCCCGACGGCGCTCTTCTAACCGATTGTCTAATCGTATGACAAGATCAATGAGCCCATCTAAATCCCGCGGTTCGTCCTTAGCCACCAGGTGCTCCTTGAGGACCAACGACAGTCCGTTTACAAAGGCGGCGCGGAGGGCAGTGCTATTCCAGCCGGACCTCGAAGCTGCGATGCGGAAGTCGACTGCATAGGCAGCTGTGCTCCGGCGCCCCTGTCTCATTGACAGCAGCACGGCTGAAGCGGTCTCTCCTCTATTAGGGTGATCGAACACTGTTCTGAACTCCCTCGCAAACCCATCATATGTCTGAAGGAGCCGTGAATTTTGCTCCCAGAGCGCTGTAGCCCAAGCGCGTGCCTCACCACGAAGCAGATTTATCACATAAGCTACTTTGCTAGCTTCGGTCGTGTACATGACGGGACGCTGTGCGAAGACGAGCGAACACTGCATAAGGAAATCCGCGCACGTCTCCACACAGCCTCCGTACGGCTCTGGGGGGCTTATGTATGCTTCAGGGGAAGGTGGGAGGGGTCGTTGAACGACCAGTGGACCGTCGCTGTTACGCACAGGGTCGACGGAAGGGAGAGCCGCAGCGGCGCCCGGAGGGCGCGCTTCCACCTGCGCGGCGAGAGCCTCCACCCTGCGGTTCAGGAGGACGTTCTGCTCGGTCATCAAATCCATCCGAGTCGTGAAAGCGGTGAGCATCCGCTGCAACTCACCGATCACCCCTCCTGCGGACGCCTGTGCGCCCTGTTCTTCCATTGGCCGTTCAACAGCCGGTTGACGCCCCTCGGGATCCATGACGCTGGCCGAGATATCCTGTTGTGAAAGTGTAGGAACACGGACCCACAACAGGGGGCGCAAATGAATGGACAATGGAGTAAGTCAAATAACAAAGCTTTACTGTTGTGAAACTCGCACAACAAACACAACAGATAACAATTTCGTGAATAAGCCGAATTCCAATGGTGTCGTGTGGGCAGGCTCGAAGGTAGGAGACGTCTGTCCAAGTCGAACCGGAACCACTCGATTTCCACCGCCACCGAACCCCGGGAATACTGGAGCCGCCAAGTCCCGAACTCCCAGGTGACCACTGCCTCCGCTTGTCGGATCTGGTACTGCTGGCAAGGAACAAAAACAGTCAGAGGTGGGTGCGCTGCACCCAGCCACACGGACGGTGGTAACACCACCTCCCCCTCTCGTCAAGTAAACACTGAAGTGCAGGAGTGTGAGTACTTATCCAATACTGTCTCCTGCTGCTCTTCTCTCTCTCTGTATAAAGGCAAAAAGTATTCAAAGGTGATACAGTCGGCTGGATACGTTACCTCCTCGGTAGAAACGATATCTTGGCAATGAGGTGGAGATGCCGTCCTGCTGATATACCCCTCTGATGATTGCTGTCAGCTGTCTCAGGTGATGGGTGACAGCTGTCACCCTGGCTGCTCCTGTGAGGCGGCAGCGCCCTCTGGTGCCTGGAGCCCGCACTCCAGGCAGGGCGCCCTCTGGTGGTGGTGGGCCAGCAGTACCTCCTCTTCAGCGGCCCACACAACAAAGTGCCTCATTTTAGTCACGGCAGCATGAATTTTTTCTAATTCATTCCGTGATGGCTGCACGAAATTAAAAGTGAAGCGGGGGTGTCGGGGTGGTTATGGTTAGGGTTGGGGGTAGGAGTAGAGTTAGTCATAGCGAGTTAAAAAAACATCACTCATTTCGTGATGGGAGCACGAAAAAAAAAGTGAGACTGGGCTGGTATCTCACTCGGCGTACTGATGAAACTTGTAACATCTACAAAAAGCACAGCCTGCTTATTTGATCCTGTACCAACAAAACTATTAAGGACCTGTGGCCTACTTTTGGGATGACTGTGCTGGAAATGAAAAATCTCTCATTAACCACTGGATCTGTTCCTAAATTAATTTAATCTTTATTTAACCAGGTTAGTCCCATAGAGATCTAGCTCTCTTTTTCAAGGGCGACCTGACCTTATATATCTTTACGGCGATGCATCAACTCCTCAACTAAGACTGAACTCGAAGCTAGACTGCCTGATGTTTTAGCTTCACATTTGACAAATACCCAGTCAGTAGACAGACCTGTGGATAGTTTAAACTCAGTGCTCAAAACTACACTCGATATGATTGCACCACCTGTGTTAAAACCGCGCTTCCCCAAATTACAATCACCTTGGTTCAGTGATTATCTGCATAACCTCAAGCATAAAGCAAGAGGTCTAGAACGGAAATGTTGTCTTTCAAAATTAGAAGTATTTCACCTTGCGTGGCGTGATGCTATCTTAGACTATAAGCATGCATTATTGGCTACAAAGCGGACTTACTACTCTGATTTGATCAACAAAAACAAGCCACGGTGGCAACACTTTTGCATGGACAACCACCTGTAGTTCACTCTCCTTTTACAGCACAAGATTTCCTGAATTACTTTGGGAAGAAAATAGAAGACATCAGGTTAAACATATCCCGGCATGCCTTAATCCAGCCACTACACCCTGCTATTGATGTGGGCGCCACTACCGAGGTATTACCTAGATTTACAGAATTTGACAGTATCTCACTAGGCATGCTGACAAAACTCGTAATGTCAACAAAAAGCACAACCTGTTTATTTGATCCTATACCAACAAAACTGTTGAAGGACCTGTGGCCCACTCTTGGGGCGACTGTGCTGGAAATTATTAATCTTTCTTTAACTTCTGGATCTGTTCCTAAATGTTTCAAATCTGCAGTGATTAAACCATTACTTAAGAAACCTAATCTTGACCCTAGTGTATTGACAAACTATTGGCCAATATCAAATCTATCATTTTTCTCTAAAATTCTGGAAAAAGTGGTGTCACGGCAGCTCGTAGACTATCTTACTGAGAATAATCTCTTTGAGCCACTGCAGTCTGCTTTTAGAAAATGTCATTCCACAGAGATGGCAATCACTTAAGTGGTGAATGATCTTCTGCTTACAATGGATTCGGACACCACTACGCAGAGGTGTCAAGTAACGAAGTACAAATACTTCGTTACTGTACTTAAGTACACTTTTTAGGTATCTATACTTTACTCCATTACTTATTTTTCTGCCTACTTCTGACTTCTACTTATTACATTTTCACACAAGTATCTGTACTTTCTATTCATTACAGTTTTAAAACAAACAGCCTCGTTACTCTTGGCTTCAGCGCCGGTGGATGTGCGCAGTGCAGCGCAGCGCACATCCACCGGCGCAGCTTTACCGAGGTGCCAGCGCGGAGTTATCTGACCATGGGTCCGAAGAAGGCACTGACGGCGGAGGAGGGAGACGATATCAAGAAGTCCCTGGACTTTTTGTCTGAGGAAATCTCTGTTGTTAAAATGCAGCAGAAATCCATTATGGAGCTGGTGGAAGAAGTGAAGGCTCTCCGGATCCAGAATGCCGAGAAAGACCGGCGTCTGGTGCACCTGGAGAACCGTGTTGCGGAGTTGGAGCAGTACACAAGGATGAACGACGTTATTATTACAGGAATTCATATTAAACCTCGATCCTACGCATGGGCGGTGTCAGAAGACAGCGGAGGGGAGGCCAGTGAGCAGGAGGCCAGCTCAGTGGAACAACAGGTGGCTGACTTCCTGCAATCTAAAGGTATTCAAATGGACTGTAATAACATTGAAGCGTGCCACCCCCTGCCCAGGAGAGAGGATGGAAACAAGCGAGCTGTTATAATGAGGTTTGTCAACAGAAAACATAAAATGGCATTGTTAAAACAGGGACGGAAACTCAAAGGAACAAACGTATTCATCAATGAACATCTGACCAAAAGAAACGCAGACATCGCCAGGAAAGCTCGTTTCTTAAAAAAGCAGGGAAAAATTCAACAGACATGGACATCCAACTGCAAAACATTCATCAAACTGAACGGAACACCAGAACAAGCGAAGGTTATGTTAATCAGGAACATTGAGGAACTGGACAAATACGACCAATAAGGTATGAGGACACAAACACATCACAACACCATGACACAGACCAGAGGAACCTATTCATCTACTACACCATCTACATCTGGAGACAAGAAGGATATAACTCAAAGGATTGCTGATCATGGAAAAGTAGAACTGAGAACATTTAAATACACAGACCACAATGTACTGGACTTGGAGCACGATATAGACCCGGACAATAATTTCTTCTCAAATATTAATGACAGTTGTTGCTATTATACAGATGAACAGTTTAATCGTATCATTAAAACGGATAACAAATTATCACTAATCCATTTCAACAGCAGAAGTCTGTATGCAAACTTTAACAACATTAAAGAATATTTAAGTCAATTTAAAAAAAAATTTAACATAATTGCTATATCAGAAACATGGATCAATGAAGATAAAGGAATGGATTTTGAACCGATCGAAGCAGTGGTTCGCAGATTGAAGCAATGCTTCGACCTATTTCGTTTATTCTTTCTTTCTTTCGCTTAATTTTCCCCCGCTAAAACCCTAAAGAGCATACTTCTGTGAGTATTATTTACCTTTTCTATGTCAAACCGACCTGTTATGGTCTTCTGAAACAGTTGATAGATTGATAGATTTTATAACTTAAAAACGGGAGCGACGCTAACGCGTTAGCATGTCTATGGCATTTTCAATGTTAAAAGTTAGCATGAAGCAGTTCCAGCTGTCTTCACGTTCGGGTGCATTTGTTTTCAAATTGGAATATTTCTTAAATTTATTTTTGTTTATATATTAATAATCTAATGATTATTATATACAATTTCAGAGAAAGAGACAAAAAGAACCTGAATAGAAACACAACAGAAAATAAAATATAAAAGCAACTAACAATGAACATACATACATACAGAAATAAATAAATGTTTCCTGTGAACACCTAGTGACTCTTCCACCTCCATTTCATCCCTGTTTAATGACAGTTTGTTTCGGTCAAACCATATTTTTAGTTTGTTAATTTCTTCAGTGATTTCCTCCAGAACTATCTGACAAACTAGAAAACTGCTGCATCCTAGTAAGAGCAGAATACTACTGGAATGAATCTGAATAAGGAAAGTTGTTTTTTTTTTCTCACTAAATGGATGCTGCACTCACTGCAGTTTATTGTCTGGAATAGTCCCAGATTGCATTTCAGAGCTTCTAGAATTGAAACATTTTCATGCAGGTGGTGTTGGGGGGTAATTTTGGGTTTTGGGTCTTGGGCCACATGTAGAATGAATCAGTTTTTAAATTAAGCTTTCAATTCATATAGTGGCATCTACCTTTTTTTTTTAAAGGTTACTTTATACTTTTATACTTTAAGTAGGTTTTGGAGCACATACTTTTTCACTTTTACTTGAGTAAAGAGGTCAAGTTGATACTTCAACTTTTACCAGAGTGTTTTTAAACTGCAGTATCTATACTTCTACTTAAGTAACAAATGTGTGTACTTTTGACACCACTGCCACTACGGTTCTGGTGCTGTTAGATCTCAGTGTTGCATTTGATACAGTGGATCATCATATTGTACTTGATACGCCTGAAAATCATTTTGGGATTACTGGGAGTGCCCTTGCATGGCTGACGTCATACTTGACCAGTCGTTCTCACTGTGTTTTGTACAGTAACACTAACCTTAGTGACATGAAATTTGGGGTTCCACAGGGGTCTGTCTTAGGTCCCCTGCTTTTCTCCCTTTATATAGCACCCCTTGGGCACATATTGTGGCGTTTTGGGATTACCTTTCACTGCTATGCAGATGATACTCAGTTATACATGCGAATAACTGCTGGTAATCTCGTTCACATATTATCCTTAGAAGATTGCCTTGCAGTAGTGAGAAGTTGGATGTCTAGAAACTTCCTACTTTTAAACTCTGATAAGACTGAAATGATGGTTCTTGGTCCAGTGAGACATCGGCATCAATTTGACCGGTTAACGCTCAGCTTCGGCTCGTATGTCATACATCACACTGACAGAGTGAGGAACCTTGGGGTAATTTTTGATCCTTCGTTGTCCTTTGGCCTCCACATTAGAAATATTACGAGGACTGCTTTCTTCCACCTGCGAAATATAGCAAAGATTTGTCCAATCCTGTCTATGGTTGATGCTGAGACCCTGATCCATGCATTTATCTCTTCTAGATTGGACTACTACAATGTTCTATTTTCTGGTTTACCACAGTCTAGCATTAGGGGTCTCCAATTGGTTCAAAATGCTGCAGCCAGACTTTTGACACGAAGCAGAAAGTTTGACCACATTACACCCATTTTGGCATCTCTTCACTGGCTTCCTGTCCCAGTGAGATCAGATTTTAAGGTTCTGCTACTAACCTATAAAATTATTCATGGACTGGCACCCTCCTACCTAGCTGACCTAATTAAACCTTACGTACCGGCCCGGGCTTTACGTTCTCAGGGTGCAGGACTACTTTGTGTCCCTAAGGTGAATAAGAAGTCTGCGGGTCACAGAGCTTTCTCTTATCGTGCCCCTGTTCTGTGGAATGATCTCCCTGCGTCAATAAAAAAGTCAGATTCTGTGGAGACTTTCAAGTCCAGACTTAAGACGCACTTATTTTCCCTTTCATGATTCTGATTCTGTTTTTTTCTCTCTGTTTAAGGTGCAGCTCCACCCAGAGATGGGAGTTGTGTTCGTGTTGGTGATCCTCCTGTCCTGTGTGCCAATTGCATTTCTTGTCTATTCGTCCGTGAATTGTTCTGTAATTTATGTTTTGTAGCATGGCCCAAGCAGAGGGTCACCCCTTTGAGTCTGGTCTGCTTGAGGTTTCTTCCTCAGAGGGAGTTTTTCCTTACCACTGTTGGTTTGGGGGTTGGTAAGCTTAGACCTTACCTGTGTGAAGTGCTTTGAGGCAACTCTGTTGTGATTTGGGCTATATGAAAATAAATTGAAAATTGAAATTGACCTGGGCCATTCTAAAGTTTCCAATTCACCTAAGCTGCATGTCTTTGCATGTGGGAAGAAACCGGAGCACCCCACGTAAACATGGGGAGAACATTTGTGGATCTAATTACAGACACACTTTTTTTTTTTACACTTTTGTGGATCTGGTTACACATTTCTGGATCTAATTACAGACACAGATTTTTTTTCACACATTTTTGGATCTAATTACAGACAGATTCTTTTCTTACACATTTGTGGATCCAATTACAGACAGATTTTCTTTACACATTTGTGGATCTGATTACACATTTGTGGATCTGGTTACACATTTGTGGATCTAATTACAGACAGATTCTTTTCTTACACATTTGTGGATCCAATTACAGACAGATTTTCTTTACACATTTGTGGATCTGATTACACATTTGTGGATCTGATTACACACTTGCGGATCTAATTACAGACAGATTTTTTTTTACACATTTGTGGATCTAAGTACAAACAGATTTTTTTTACACATTTGTGGATCTGATTACACATTTGTGGATCTAATTACAGACAAACATTTTTTTTTACACATTTGTGGATCTAATTACAGACAAACATTTTTTTACACATTTGTGGATCTAATTACAGACAAACATTTTTTTACACATTTGTGAATCTAATTACAGTTTTTTTTACACATTTGTGGATCTAATTACAGACAGATTTTTTTTACACATTACAGACAGATTTTTTTACACATTTGTGGATCTAATTACAAACACAGATTATTATTATTTTTTTTTTACACATTACAGACAGATTTTTTTTTTTTTACACATTTTTGGATCTGATTACACATTTGTGGATCTAATTACAGACAGATTTTTTTTTTTACACATTTGTGGATCTAATTACAGACAGATTTTTTTTTTACACATTTGTGGATCTAATTACACATTTGTGGATCTGATTACACATTTGTGGATGTAATTACAGACAGATTTTTTTTACACATTTGCGGATCTAACTACAAGACAGACTTTTTTTTACACATTTGTGTATGGAGTTAAAATTGTCTCATTAATATTTGTAAATGCACACAGGGCGATGTACAAATAATCATTGATTTGCAAATGTGTTCAGGTATCCACAAATACAAATTTCATATTTGTGACTTGTAAATTGGTCTTTGCAGATAATGTATTTGCAAATATAAAACTTAATTTGTAAAAAAAAAATTTACATTTGTAAAACTGGAAATTGTATTTTTGAATTGAGTTTCAGCATTTGTGGATCACCAATTACATGCATTCATCCCTTTCCTCTGTGACGTCATTTTGAGACATTCTTTTCACAAACACAGATCCACAAACAAATGCCTACTGATTTACAAATACACACTCATGCACACTGGATATCCACTAGATGGCAGTGTGGTTCCATTCATTGATGTGGCTGAAACTATATGCTACCGGATGACTCTTTAATTGTGATCACTACTGAGTTTTTAAAATGCTTATCGCAAAGCGTTTTTTTATGACTAAGTCCGCGGACGCTGATCTGTGTAGATACAAATCAGTTTCCTCGGATCCGCGGAGTTTCGAGAATAAATGCCACTCAAAGCCTGGCTGTTGCGACAGTTGTCGTAAAGCGGGACTGGTTGGTTACTGCGGTGACACTGTGTGGTTCCTGTGTGATGTGTGATGTTCCTGTGTGTGATGCTTAGCTAAATGTAGCATGTGTACATCGCAAACTTTTAGAACTTTCAAGTTTTTAAAAGAAGAATTTTACAGCATGTCTGTGTCACGGAGCATGCACAGGCGCAATGCTGTTTAATACGCTTATTTGAACCACTGTGTTAAAGAGTACAACACTAACAACCCCGCCCCCCTCCCCATGATGAAATCCGCAGACACATCATAATTTTAAAAAAATAATTGACCTTGCAGACAGTATCACCACATAGATACCCATCCATCAGACCCCTCCATTACGGTAATGTGAAATTATTTATTCTGAAATGTCAGTCTTCTCATCCGGTAGCATATAGTTTCAGCCACATCAATGAATGGAACCACACTGCCATCTAGTGGATATCCAGTGTGCATGAGTGTGTATTTGTAAATCAGTCGGCATTTGTTTGTGGATCTGTGTTTGCGAAAAGAATGTCTCAAAATGACGTCACAGAGGAAAGCGATGAATGCGTGTAATTGGTGATCCACAAATGCTGAAACTCAATTCACAAATAAAATTTCCAGTTTTACAAATGTAATTTTTTTTTTTTTTACAAATTAAGTTTTATATTTGCAAATACAACATTATTTGAAAAGACCAATTTAGAAGTTACAAAAATGAAATTTGCATTTGTGGATATCTGAACACATTTGCAAATCAGTTGTTGTATGGCTGGGGGGCCTGGCTGCCTTTTTGTTTCTGTCTTTTGTTTTTCTTTCCAGGTGGCTTGCATTTGGGACTGAGTGGCTGTGTAGCTGAGTTTATCAGGACCTCACCCTGATCACCTGCGGCTCGTCAGGACTCACAGCTGTGGTGCATCTACATGGATTGGAACATGGTGGCATTTAAGACTGGAGTACACAGTGTGTATTTGCCAGAGACTCGACCTTGTGACCGAACCAGTTCTGGCTCCGGACCGTTAGCGCTGCTGGGAGCGCACCGCAATCCACCACGCCAGACCGCGCACTTCTATATTTTTCACAGCACTGTTATGTTCATTAAACTCTGTTATCCTTTGTACCGTGCTCTGCTTATTTTATACTGGGTCCTTCAAACGCTGGTCGGTTCTCCGGGCTGCGTCCGACTCATAACATCAGTGATTATTTGTAGATCACCCTGTGTGCATTTACAAATATTAATGAGACAAATTTAACTCCATGTTTGTGGATCTGATTGCACATTTCTGAATCTAATTACAGACAGATTTATTTACACATTTGTGGATCTAATTACAGACAGATTGTCTTTTACACATTTGTGGATCTAATTACAGATTTTTTTTTTTTTTTTACACATTTGTGGATCTAATTACAGACAGATTTTTTTACACATTTGTGGATCTAATTACAGACAGATTTTCTTTACACGTTTGTGGATCTGATTACACATTTGTGGATGTAATTACAGACAGATTTTTTACACATTTGTGAATCTAATTACAGTTTTTTTTACACATTTGTGGATCTGATAACACGTTTGTGGCTCTAATTACAGACACAGATTTTCTTTACACATTTGTGGATCTAATTACAGACAGATTTTTTTTTTACACATTTGTGGATCTAAGTACAAACACAGATTTTTTTTTTTTACACATTTGTGGATCTGATTACACATTTGCGGATCTAATTACAGACACAGATTTTTTTTATACATTTGTGGATCTAATTACACATTTGTGGATCTAATTACAGACAGATTTTCTTTTACACATTTGTGGATGTAATTACAGACATTTTTTACACATTTGCAGATCTAACTACAAGACAGACTTTTATTTACACATTTGTGGATCTGATTACACATTTGTGAATCTAATTACAGACATATGTTTTTTACACATTTGTGGATCTGATTACACATTTGCAGATCTAATTACAGACGCAGATTGTTTTACACATTTGTGGATCTAATAATAGACATGCAGATGTTCTTTACACATTTATGGATCTAATTACAGACAGATTTTCTTTACACATTTGTGGATCTGATTACACATTTGTGGATCTAATTACTGACAGATTTTCTTTTGCACATTTGTGGATCTAATTACTGACAGATTTTCTTTTACACATTTGTGGATCTAATTACAGACAGATTTTTTTTTACACATTTGTGGATCTAAGTACAAACAGATTTTTTTTTAACACATTTGTGGATCTGATTACACATTTGCGGATCTAATTACAGACACGCAGATTTTGTTATACATTTGTGGATCTAATTGCAGACAGATTTTTTTTTACACATTTGTGGATCTAATTACAGACAGATTTTTTTTTACACATTTGTGGATCTAACTACAAGACAGACTTTTATTTACACATTTGTGGATCTGATTACACATTTGTGAATCTAATTACAGACATATGTTTTTTACACATTTGTGGATCTGATTACACATTTGCAGATCTAATTACAGACGCAGATTGTTTTACACATTTGTGGATCTAATAATAGACATGCAGATGTTCTTTACACATTTATGGATCTAAGTACAAACAGATTTTTTTTTTAACACATTTGTGGATCTGATTACACATTTGCGGATCTAATTACAGACACGCAGATTTTGTTATACATTTGTGGATCTAATTGCAGACAGATTTTTTTTTACACATTTGTGGATCTAATTACTGACAGATTTTCTTTTACACATTTGTGGATCTAATTACAGACAGATTTTTTTTTACACATTTGTGGATCTAAGTACAAACAGATTTTTTTTTTAACACATTTGTGGATCTGATTACACATTTGCGGATCTAATTACAGACACGCAGATTTTGTTATACATTTGTGGATCTAATTACAGACAGATTTTCTTTTACACATTTGTGGATCTAATTACTGACAGATTTTCTTTTACACATTTGTGGATCTAATTACAGACAGATTTTTTTTTACACATTTGTGGATCTAAGTACAAACAGATTTTTTTTTTAACACATTTGTGGATCTGATTACACATTTGCGGATCTAATTACAGACACGCAAATTTTGTTATACATTTGTGGATCTAATTGCAGACAGATTTTTTTTTACACATTTGTGGATCTAATTACTGACAGATTTTCTTTTACACATTTGTGGATCTAATTACAGACAGATTTTTTTTTACACATTTGTGGATCTAAGTACAAACAGATTTTTTTTTTAACACATTTGTGGATCTGATTACACATTTGCGGATCTAATTACAGACACGCAGATTTTGTTATACATTTGTGGATCTAATTACAGACAGATTTTTTTACACATTTGTGGATCTAATTACAGACAGATTTTCTTTACACGTTTGTGGATCTGATTACACATTTGTGGATGTAATTACAGACAGATTTTTTACACATTTGTGAATCTAATTACAGTTTTTTTTACACATTTGTGGATCTGATAACACGTTTGTGGCTCTAATTATAGACACAGATTTTCTTTACACATTTGTGGATCTAATTACAGACAGATTTTTTTTTTTTACACATTTGTGGATCTAAGTACAAACACAGATTTTTTTTTTTTTACACATTTGTGGATCTGATTACACATTTGCGGATCTAATTACAGACACAGATTTTTTTTATACATTTGTGGATCTAATTACACATTTGTGGATCTAATTACAGACAGATTTTCTTTTACACATTTGTGGATGTAATTACAGACATTTTTTACACATTTGCAGATCTAACTACAAGACAGACTTTTATTTACACATTTGTGGATCTGATTACACATTTGTGAATCTAATTACAGACATATGTTTTTTACACATTTGTGGATCTGATTACACATTTGCAGATCTAATTACAGACGCAGATTGTTTTACACATTTGTGGATCTAATAATAGACATGCAGATGTTCTTTACACATTTATGGATCTAATTACAGACAGATTTTCTTTACACATTTGTGGATCTGATTACACATTTGTGGATCTAATTACTGACAGATTTTCTTTTACACATTTGTGGATCTAATTACTGACAGATTTTCTTTTACACATTTGTGGATCTAATTACAGACAGATTTTTTTTTACACATTTGTGGATCTAAGTACAAACAGATTTTTTTTTTAACACATTTGTGGATCTGATTACACATTTGCGGATCTAATTACAGACACGCAGATTTTGTTATACGATCTGATTACACATTTGCGGATCTAATTACAGACACGCAGATTTTGTTATACATTTGTGGATCTAATTGCAGACAGATTTTTTTTTTTTTTACATATTTGTGGATCTGATAACACATTTTTGGCTTGAATTACAGAGAGATTTTCTTTTACACATTTGTGGATCTAATTACAGACAAACAGATTTTTTTTTTACACATTTGTCAATCTAATTACAGACAGATTTTTTTTCCACAATTGTGGATCTGATTACACATTTGCGGATCTAATTACAGACAAAATTTTTTTACACATTTGTGGATCTAAGTACAAACAGATTTGTTTTTTTTACACATTTGTGGATCTGATTACACATTTGTGGCTCTAATTACAGACAGATTTTCTTTTACACATTTGTGAATCGAATTACAGACAGATGTTTTACACATTTGTAGATCTGGTTACACATTTGTGGATCTAATTACAGACATATATATATATTTTTTACACATTACAGACAGATTTTTTTTACACATTTGTGGATCTGATTACAGACACAGATTTTTTTTTTTTTTACACATTTGTGGATCTGATTACACATTTGTGGATCTAATGACAGACAGATTTTCTTTACACATTTGTGGATCTGATTACACATTTGTGGATCTAATTACACATTTGTGGATCTGATTACACATTTGTGGATCTAATTACAGACTGATTTTCTTTTACACATTTGTGGATGTAATTACAGACAGATTTTTTACACATTTGTGAATCTAATTACAGACAGTTTTTTTTTACACATTTGTGGATGTGATAACACGTTTGTGGCTCTAATTACAGACACAGATTTTCTTTACACATTTGTGGATCTAGTTACACATTTGTGGATCTAATTACAGACAGATTGTTTTTTTAAACGTTACAGACAGATTTTTTTTACACATTTGTGGATCTGATTACAGACAGATTTTTATTTTTTTTTACACATTTGTGGATCTGATTACACATTTGTGGAGCTAATGACAGACAGATTTTCTTTACACATTTGTGGATCTGATTACACATTTGTGGATCTAATTACACATTTGTGGATCTGATTACACATTTGTGGATGTAATTCCAGGCAGATTTTCTTTTACACATTTGTGGATGTAATTACAGACAGATTCTTTACACATTTGCGGATCTAACTACAAGACAGACTTTTTTTTACACATTTGTGGATCTGATTACACATTTGTGAATCTAATTACAGACATATTTTTTTACACATTTGTGGATCTGATTACACATTTGCAGATCTAATTACAGGCACAGATTTTTTTTATACATTTGTGGATCTAATTACAGACACGCAGATGTTCTTTACACATTTGTGGATCTAATTACAGATTTTTTTCACACATTTTTGGATCTAATTGCAGACAGATTTTTTTTTTACACATTTGTGGATCTGATAACACATTTGTGGCTCAAATTACAGACAGATTTTTTTTTACATTTTTGTGGATCTGGTTACACAGTTCTGGATCTAATTACAGACACATTTTTTTCACACATTTGTGGATCTGGTTACACATTTGTGGATCTAATTACAGACACAGATTTTTTTTTTTTTTACACATTTGTGGATCTGATTAGTTTTTTACACATTTGTGGATCTGATTACACATTTTTGGATCTAATTACACATTTGTAGATCTGATTACACATTTGTGGATCTAATTACAGACAGATTGTTTTTACACATTTGCGGATCTAATTACAGACAGATTTTTTTACACATTTGTGGATCTAATTACAGACACGCAGATGTTCTTTACACATTTGTCGATCTAATTACAGACAGATTTGTTACACATTTGTGGATCTAAGTACAAACACAGATTTTTTTTTTTTACACATTTGTGGATCTGATTACGGAAGCGTATTGCATTCACTGGATAAAAAAAAAATAGACCACTGATCTCGTAATTTCGAGATAAGATCTCGTAATTACGAGATCTTTTCTCATAATTACGAGAAAAGATCTCATCATTATGAGATCATTCACGAGATCTTTTCTCGTAATTACGACATCGGGATCTCATAATTACGAGAAAAGATCTCTTAATTACGAGATTGGGATCTCATAATTACGAGATCAGGTGCCTCCTGATCTCTTAATTACGAGAAAAGATCTCGTAATTACGAGATCAGGTGTCTCCAGCTTCCCCGTATGCGCGCTTCCTCAATGATCAGCGGGCATGATGGCGCTGTCGCAATTAATCTGCTGTTACCACCTTCTCGGTCTGAGACACTGGGAAATACTGATATTTCTTAAAAATGAGGATGATATTAATATTAGTATGTCAACACTGCAGGCATCTCAAGTCTTTGCGATTGTTCCGACAGAAAGCCCAGTCTGACGTGCTGGACGTCGCTCTCTTTCTTACGTTCGGAAGCTCTGAGCTGCCAAGCCCTAATATATATTTGGCTCAGTATCATGCAATTACGTGAAAAGTTTCATGTTATAACTTGATATTTATCATGTTATAACGTGATACTTATCACATTCTTTCATCATATGAAATTATCATGTTATTTCATGATGCGGTATTTTCACGTTATAATGAGAAATTATCACGTTATAACAAGAAATTATGCTCCACGTCGCCGTAATTATGAGATCAAGCTATTGTTTTTATTTATTTATTTTCTGTGTGTGTGTGTGTGTGTGTGTGTGTGTGTGTGTAATCGCTTCCGTACTTCCAGTCCAAGCGTGAGAATGCCCTAGTCATAATCGAAAATAGGCCAATTTGTAACCTCCGACACTGCATTTCCCACTAAACTGTTGCTGGATGAATGAAACTCCTCCAGCGAGGCGAGGCACAGCTCGGGCTCACAGACTGGCATATGCCCGGGTGGGAGTGAGCCCCGCTGTGTCCGTCAGTGGTCGGTTGGTCTGTGTGAGTGAAAGCTGGAAGTCGCCCCTTGCTCCTCCCTGGACATTCATCCGGGAGCACTTCAGGGGGAAAATCCACACTTTGTGTTTGATTATAGTGTGTTATCATCGGCTGAGCTCAGCTCACGTCTGTGCTGAGGGACTGGAAGTACGGAAGTATATACACAAAACTATTTATTCACCTGATCTTACGAGAAAAGATCTCATAATTACGAGAAAAGATCTCGTACTTATGAGATCTTTTCTCGTAATTACGAGATCAGTGGTCAAAATTTTTTTTTATCCAGTCAATGCAATATGCTTCCGTATCTGATAACACATTTGTGGCTCTAATTACAGACAGTTTTTTTAAACACATTTGTGGATCTAATTACAGACAGATTTTTTTTTAACACATTACAGACAGATATTTTTTTAACCATTTGTGGATCTGATAACACATTTGTGGCTCTAATTACAGACAGTTTTTTTTTAAACACATTTGTGGATCTAAGTGCAGACACAGATTTTCTTTTACACATTTGTGGATCTAATTACAGACACACAGATTTTTGTAACACATTTGTGGATCTAATTACACATTTGTGAATCTGATTACACATTTGTGGATGTAATTACAGACAGATTTTTTACACATTTGTGGATCTAACTACAAGACAGATTTTTTTTACACATTTGTGGATCTGATTACACATTTGTGGATCTAATTACACATTTGTGGATCTGATTACACATTTGTGGATGTAATTCCAGGCAGATTTTCTTTTACACATTTGTGGATGTAATTACAGACAGATTTTTTACACATTTGCGGATCTAACTACAAGACAGACTTTTTTTTACACATTTGTGAATCTGATTACACATTTGTGAATCTAATTACAGACTTATTTTTTTACACATTTGTGAATCTAATTACACATTTGTGAATCTAATTACAGACTTATTTTTTTACACATTTGTGGATCTGATTACAGACACAGATTTGTTAACACATTTGTGGATCTAATTACAGACACGCAGATGTTCTTTACACATTTGTGGATCTAATTACAGACACAGAGTTTCTTTTACACATTTGTGGATCTAATTACAGACAAACAGATTTTTTTTTACACATTTGTGGATAGGATTACAGACACAAATGTTTTGACACATTTGTGGATCTGGTTACACATTTGTGGATCTGATTACACATTTGTGGATCTAATTACACATTTGTGGATGTAATTCCAGGCAGATTTTCTTTTACACATTTGTGGATGTAATTACAGACAGAGTTTTTACACATTTGCGGATCTAACTACAAGACAGACTTTTTTTTACACATTTGTGAATCTGATTACACATTTGTGAATCTAATTACAGACTTATTTTTTTACACATTTGTGGATCTGATTACAGACACAGATTTGTTAACACATTTGTGGATCTAATTACAGACACGCAGATGTTCTTTACACATTTGTGGATCTAATTACAGACACAGATTTTCTTTTACACATTTGTGGATCTAATTACAGACAAACAGATTTTTTTTTACACATTTGTGGATAGGATTACAGACACAAATGTTTTGACACATTTGTGGATCTGGTTATACATTTGTGGATCTAATTACAGACACAGATTTTTTTTAACACATTTGTGGATCTGGTTACACATTTGTGGATCTAATGACACATTTGTGAATCTGATTACACATTTGTGGATGTAATTCTAGGCAGATTTTTGTTTACACATTTGTGGATGTAATTACAAGACAGACTTTTTTTTACACATTTGTGGATCTGATTACACATTTGTGGATCTAATTACACATTTGTGGATGTAATTCCAGGCAGATTTTCTTTTACACATTTGTGGATGTAATTACAGACAGATTTTTTTACACATTTGCGGATCTAACTACAAGACAGACTTTTTTTTACACATTTGTGAATCTGATTACACATTTGTGAATCTAATTACAGACTTATTTTTTTACACATTTGTGGATCTGATTACAGACACAGATTTGTTAACACATTTGTGGATCTAATTACAGACACGCAGATGTTCTTTACACATTTGTGGATCTAATTACAGACACGGATTTTCTTTTACACATTTGTGGATAGGATTACAGACACAAATGTTTTGACACATTTGTGGATCTGGTTATACATTTGTGGATCTAATTACAGACACACAGATTTTTTTTAACACATTTGTGGATCTGGTTACACATTTGTGGATCTAATTACACATTTGTGAATCTGATTACACATTTGTGGATGTAATTCTAGGCAGATGTTTGTTTACACATTTGTGGATCTAACTACAAGACAGACTTTTTTTTACACATTTGTGGATCTGATTACACATTTGTGGATCTAATTACACATTTGTGGATGTAATTCCAGGCAGATTTTCTTTTACACATTTGTGGATGTAATTACAGACAGATTTTTTACACATTTGCGGATCTAACTACAAGACAGACTTTTTTTTTACACATTTGTGAATCTGATTACACATTTGTGAATCTAATTACAGACTTATTTTTTTTACACATTTGTGGATCTGATTACACATTTGCAGATCTAATTACAGACACAGATTTGTTTACACATTTGTGGATCTAATTACAGACACGCAGATGTTCTTTACACATTTGTGGATCTAATTACAGACAGATTTTCTTTTACACATTTGCGGATCTAATTACAGACAAACAGATTTTTTTACACATTTGTGAATCTAATTACAGACTTTTTTTTTTTTACACATTTGTTGATCTGGTTACACATTTGTGGATCTAATTACAGACAGATTTTTTTTTTTACACATTTGTGGATAGGATTACAGACAACTTTTTTGACACATTTGTGGATCTGGTTATACATTTGTGGATCTAATTACAGACACAGATTTTTTTAACACATTTGTGGATCTAATTACACATTTGTGGATCTGATTACACATTTGTGGATGTAATTCCAGGCAGATTTTCGTTTACACATTTGTGGATGTAATTACAGACAGCTTTTTTACACATTTGCGGATCTAACTACAAGACAGACTTTTTTTTACACATTTGTGGATCTGATTACACATTTGCGGATCTAACTACAAGACAGACTTTTTTTTACACATTTGTGAATCTGATTACACATTTGTGAATCTAATTACAGACTTATTTTTTTACACATTTGTGGATCTGATTACAGACACAGATTTGTTAACACATTTGTGGATCTAATTACAGACACGCAGATGTTCTTTACACATTTGTGGATCTAATTACAGACACAGATTTTCTTTTACACATTTGTGGATCTAATTACAGACAAACAGATTTTTTTTTACACATTTGTGGATAGGATTACAGACACAAATGTTTTGACACATTTGTGGATCTGGTTATACATTTGTGGATCTAATTACAGACACAGATTTTTTTTAACACATTTGTGGATCTGGTTACACATTTGTGGATCTAATGACACATTTGTGAATCTGATTACACATTTGTGGATGTAATTCTAGGCAGATTTTTGTTTACACATTTGTGGATGTAATTACAAGACAGACTTTTTTTTACACATTTGTGGATCTGATTACACATTTGTGGATCTAATTACACATTTGTGGATGTAATTCCAGGCAGATTTTCTTTTACACATTTGTGGATGTAATTACAGACAGATTTTTTTACACATTTGCGGATCTAACTACAAGACAGACTTTTTTTTACACATTTGTGAATCTGATTACACATTTGTGAATCTAATTACAGACTTATTTTTTTACACATTTGTGGATCTGATTACAGACACAGATTTGTTAACACATTTGTGGATCTAATTACAGACACGCAGATGTTCTTTACACATTTGTGGATCTAATTACAGACACGGATTTTCTTTTACACATTTGTGGATAGGATTACAGACACAAATGTTTTGACACATTTGTGGATCTGGTTATACATTTGTGGATCTAATTACAGACACACAGATTTTTTTTAACACATTTGTGGATCTGGTTACACATTTGTGGATCTAATTACACATTTGTGAATCTGATTACACATTTGTGGATGTAATTCTAGGCAGATGTTTGTTTACACATTTGTGGATCTAACTACAAGACAGACTTTTTTTTTACACATTTGTGGATCTGATTACACATTTGTGGATCTAATTACACATTTGTGGATGTAATTCCAGGCAGATTTTCTTTTACACATTTGTGGATGTAATTACAGACAGATTTTTTACACATTTGCGGATCTAACTACAAGACAGACTTTTTTTTTACACATTTGTGAATCTGATTACACATTTGTGAATCTAATTACAGACTTATTTTTTTTACACATTTGTGGATCTGATTACACATTTGCAGATCTAATTACAGACACAGATTTGTTTACACATTTGTGGATCTAATTACAGACACGCAGATGTTCTTTACACATTTGTGGATCTAATTACAGACAGATTTTCTTTTACACATTTGTGGATCTAATTACAGACAAACAGATTTTTTTACACATTTGTGAATCTAATTACAGACTTTTTTTTTTTTACACATTTGTTGATCTGGTTACACATTTGTGGATCTAATTACAGACAGATTTTTTTTTTTACACATTTGTGGATAGGATTACAGACAACTTTTTTGACACATTTGTGGATCTGGTTATACATTTGTGGATCTAATTACAGACACAGATTTTTTTAACACATTTGTGGATCTAATTACACATTTGTGGATCTGATTACACATTTGTGGATGTAATTCCAGGCAGATTTTCGTTTACACATTTGTGGATGTAATTACAGACAGCTTTTTTACACATTTGCGGATCTAACTACAAGACAGACTTTTTTTTACACATTTGTGGATCTGATTACACATTTGCGGATCTAACTACAAGACAGACTTTTTTTTACACATTTGTGAATCTGATTACACATTTGTGAATCTAATTACAGACTTATTTTTTTACACATTTGTGGATCTGATTACAGACACAGATTTGTTAACACATTTGTGGATCTAATTACAGACACGCAGATGTTCTTTACACATTTGTGGATCTAATTACAGACACAGATTTTCTTTTACACATTTGTGGATCTAATTACAGACAAACAGATTTTTTTTTACACATTTGTGGATAGGATTACAGACACAAATGTTTTGACACATTTGTGGATCTGGTTATACATTTGTGGATCTAATTACAGACACAGATTTTTTTTAACACATTTGTGGATCTGGTTACACATTTGTGGATCTAATTACACATTTGTGAATCTGATTACACATTTGTGGATGTAATTCTAGGCAGATTTTTGTTTACACATTTGTGGATGTAATTACAAGACAGACTTTTTTTTACACATTTGTGGATCTGATTACACATTTGTGGATCTAATTACACATTTGTGGATGTAATTCCAGGCAGATTTTCTTTTACACATTTGTGGATGTAATTACAGACAGATTTTTTTACACATTTGCGGATCTAACTACAAGACAGACTTTTTTTTACACATTTGTGAATCTGATTACACATTTGTGAATCTAATTACAGACTTATTTTTTTACACATTTGTGGATCTGATTACAGACACAGATTTGTTAACACATTTGTGGATCTAATTACAGACACGCAGATGTTCTTTACACATTTGTGGATCTAATTACAGACACGGATTTTCTTTTACACATTTGTGGATAGGATTACAGACACAAATGTTTTGACACATTTGTGGATCTGGTTATACATTTGTGGATCTAATTACAGACACACAGATTTTTTTTAACACATTTGTGGATCTGGTTACACATTTGTGGATCTAATTACACATTTGTGAATCTGATTACACATTTGTGGATGTAATTCTAGGCAGATGTTTGTTTACACATTTGTGGATGTAATTACAGACAGATTTTTTACACATTTGTGGATCTAACTACAAGACAGACTTTTTTTTTACACATTTGTGGATCTGATTACACATTTGTGGATCTAATTACACATTTGTGGATGTAATTCCAGGCAGATTTTCTTTTACACATTTGTGGATGTAATTACAGACAGATTTTTTACACATTTGTGGATCTAACTACAAGACAGACTTTTTTTTTACACATTTGTGAATCTGATTACACATTTGTGAATCTAATTACAGACTTATTTTTTTTACACATTTGTGGATCTGATTACACATTTGCAGATCTAATTACAGACACAGATTTGTTTACACATTTGTGGATCTAATTACAGACACGCAGATGTTCTTTACACATTTGTGGATCTAATTACAGACAGATTTTCTTTTACACATTTGTGGATCTAATTACAGACAAACAGATTTTTTTACACATTTGTGAATCTAATTACAGACTTTTTTTTTTTTACACATTTGTTGATCTGGTTACACATTTGTGGATCTAATTACAGACACAACTTTTTTGACACATTTGTGGATCTGGTTATACATTTGTGGATCTAATTACAGACACAGATTTTTTTAACACATTTGTGGATCTAATTACACATTTGTGGATCTGATTACACATTTGTGGGTGTAATTCCAGGCAGATTTTCGTTTACACATTTGTGGATGTAATTACAGACAGCTTTTTTACACATTTGCGGATCTAACTACAAGACAGACTTTTTTTTTACACATTTGTGGATCTGATTACACATTTGTGGATCTAATTACACATTTGTGGATCTGATTACACATTTGTGGATGTAATTCCAGGCAGATTTTCTTTTACACATTTGTGGATGTAATTACAGACAGATTCTTTACACATTTGCAGATCTAACTACAAGACAGACTTTTTTTTTACACATTTGTGAATCTGATTACACATTTGTGAATCTAATTACAGACTTATTTTTTTTACACATTTGTGGATCTGATTACACATTTGCAGATCTAATTACAGACACAGATTTGTTTACACATTTGTGGATCTAATTACAGACACGCAGATGTTCTTTACACATTTGTGGATCTAATTACACACAGATTTTCTTTTACACATTTGTGGATCTAATTACAGACAAACAGATTTTTTTACACATTTGTGAATCTAATTACAGACTTTTTTTTTTTACACATTTGTTGATCTGGTTACACATTTGTGGATCTAATTACAGACACAGATTTTTTTTTTACACATTTGTGGATAGGATTACAGACACAACTTTTTTGACACATTTGTGGATCTGGTTATACATTTGTGGATCTAATTACAGACACAGATTTTTTTAACACATTTGTGGATCTAATTACACATTTGTGGATCTGATTACACATTTGTGGATGTAATTCCAGGCAGATTTTCGTTTACACATTTGTGGATGTAATTACAGACAGCTTTTTTACACATTTGCGGATCTAACTACAAGACAGACTTTTTTTTACACATTTGTGGATCTGATTACACATTTGTGGATCTAATTACACATTTGTGGATCTGATTACACATTTGTGGATGTAATTCCAGGCAGATTTTCTTTTACACATTTGTGGATGTAATTACAGACAGATTCTTTACACATTTGCGGATCTAACTACAAGACAGACTTTTTTTTTACACATTTGTGAATCTGATTACACATTTGTGAATCTAATTACAGACATTTTTTTTTACACATTTGTGGATCTGATTACACATTTGCAGATGTAATTACAGACACAGATTTGTTTACACATTTGTGGATCTAATTACAGACACGCAGATGTTCTTTACACATTTGTGGATCTAATTACACACAGATTTTTTTTTAACACATTTGTGGATCTGGTTACACATTTGTGGATCTAATTACACATTTGTGAATCTGATTACACATTTGTGGATGTAATTCTAGGCAGATTTTTGTTTACACATTTGTGGATCTAACTACAAGACAGACTTTTTTTTTTACACATTTGTGGATCTGATTACACATTTGTGGATCTAATTACACATTTGTGGATGTAATTCCAGGCAGATTTTCTTTTACACATTTGTGGATGTAATTACAGAGTTTTTACACATTTGCGGATCTAACTACAAGACAGACTTTTTTTTACGCATTTGTGAATCTGATTACACATTTGTGAATCTAATTACAGACTTATTTTTTTACACATTTGTGGATCTGATTACAGACACAGATTTGTTAACACATTTGTGGATCTAATTACAGACACGCAGATGTTCTTTACACATTTGTGGATCTAATTACAGACACAGATTTTCTTTTACACATTTGTGGATCTAATTACAGACAAACAGATTTTTTTTTACACATTTGTGGATAGGATTACAGACACAAATGTTTTGACACATTTGTGGATCTGGTTATACATTTGTGGATCTAATTACAGACACACAGATTTTTTTTAACACATTTGTGGATCTGGTTACACATTTGTGGATCTAATTACACATTTGTGAATCTGATTACACATTTGTGGATGTAATTCTAGGCAGATTTTTGTTTACACATTTGTGGATGTAATTACAAGACAGACTTTTTTTTACACATTTGTGGATCTGATTACACATTTGTGGATCTAATTACACATTTGTGGATGTAATTCCAGGCAGATTTTCTTTTACACATTTGTGGATGTAATTACAGACAGATTTTTTACACATTTGCGGATCTAACTACAAGACAGACTTTTTTTTACACATTTGTGAATCTGATTACACATTTGTGAATCTAATTACACATTTGTGAAGCTAATTACAGACTTATTTTTTTACACATTTGTGGATCTGATTACAGACACAGATTTGTTCACACATTTGTGGATCTAATTACAGACACGCAGATGTTCTTTACACATTTGTGGATCTAATTACAGACACGGATTTTCTTTTACACATTTGTGGATCTAATTACAGACAAACAGATTTTTTTTTACACATTTGTGGATAGGATTACAGACACAAATGTTTTGACACATTTGTGGATCTGGTTATACATTTGTGGATCTAATTACAGACACACAGATTTTTTTTAACACATTTGTGGATCTGGTTACACATTTGTGGATCTAATTACACATTTGTGAATCTGATTACACATTTGTGGATGTAATTCTAGGCAGATGTTTGTTTACACATTTGTGGATGTAATTACAGACAGATTTTTTACACATTTGTGGATCTAACTACAAGACAGACTTTTTTTTTTACACATTTGTGGATCTGATTACACATTTGTGGATCTAATTACACATTTGTGGATGTAATTCCAGGCAGATTTTCTTTTACACATTTGTGGATGTAATTACAGACAGATTTTTTACACATTTGCGGATCTAACTACAAGACAGACTTTTTTTTACACATTTGTGAATCTGATTACACATTTGTGAATCTAATTACAGACTTATTTTTTTTACACATTTGTGGATCTGATTACACATTTGCAGATCTAATTACAGACACAGATTTGTTTACACATTTGTGGATCTAATTACAGACACGCAGATGTTCTTTACACATTTGTGGATCTAATTACACACAGATTTTCTTTTACACATTTGTGGATCTAATTACAGACAAACAGATTTTTTTTACACATTTGTGAATCTAATTAAAGACTTTTTTTTTTTACACATTTGTTGATCTGGTTACACATTTGTGGATCTAATTACAGACACAGATTTTTTTTTTTACACATTTGTGGATAGGATTACAGACACAACTTTTTTGACACATTTGTGGATCTGGTTATACATTTGTGGATCTAATTACAGACACAGATTTTTTTAACACATTTGTGGATCTAATTACACATTTGTGGATCTGATTACACATTTGTGGATGTAATTCCAGGCAGATTTTCGTTTACACATTTGTGGATGTAATTACAGACAGCTTTTTTACACATTTGCGGATCTAACTACAAGACAGACTTTTTTTTACACATTTGTGGATCTGATTACACATTTGTGGATATAATTACACATTTGTGGATCTGATTACACATTTGTGGATGTAATTCCAGGCAGATTTTCTTTTACACATTTGTGGATGTAATTACAGACAGATTCTTTACACATTTGCGGATCTAACTACAAGACAGACTTTTTTTTTACACATTTGTGAATCTGATTACACATTTGTGAATCTAATTACAGACATTTTTTTTTACACATTTGTGGATCTGATTACACATTTGCAGATGTAATTACAGACACAGATTTGTTTACACATTTGTGGATCTAATTACAGACACGCAGATGTTCTTTACACATTTGTGGATCTAATTACACACAGATTTTCTTTACACATTTGTGGATCTAATTACAGACAAACAGATTTTTTTTTACACATTTGTGAATCTAATTACAGACATTTTTTTTACACATTTGTTGATCTGGTTACACATTTGTGGATCTAATTACAGACACAGATTTTTTTTACACATTTGTGGATAGGATTACAGACAGATTTTTTGACACATTTGATTACAGACACAGATTTGTTTTGTTTTTTTTGACACATTTGTGGATTTGATTACACATTTGTGGATATAATTCCAGGCAGATTTTCTTTCACACATTTGTGGATGTAATTACAGACAGATTCTTTACACATTTGCGGATCTAACTACAAGGCAGACTTTTTTTTTACACATTTGTAAATCTGATTACACATTTGTGGATCTAATTACAGACAGATTTTCTTTTACACATTTGTGGATCTGATTACAGACATTCTTTTTACACATTTGTGGATCTGATTACACATTTGTAGATTTGATTACACATTTTTGGATCTGATTACACATTTGTAGATCTGATTACACATGTGTGGATCTAATTACAGACAGATTTTCTTTTACACATTTGTGGATCTAATTACAGACAGATTTTTTTACACATTTGCGGATCTAATTACAAGACAGATTTTTTTTTACACATTTGTGGTTCTTATTACACATTTGTGAATCTAATTACAGGCACAGATTTTTTTTACACATTTGTGGATCTAATTACAAGACAGATTTTTTTTACACATTTGTGGTTCTTATTACACATTTGCAGATCTAATTACAGACACGCAGATGTTCTTTACACATTTGTGGATCTAAGTACAAAGACAGATTTTTTTTTTTTTTTTACACATTTGTGTATCTGATTACACATTTGTGGATCTAATTGCAGACAGATTTTTTTTACACATTTGTGGATCTGATTACTGAAGCGTATTGCATTCACTGGATAAAAAAAAAAATAGACCAGTGATCTCGTAATTTCGAGATAAGATGTCGTAATTACGAGATCACTGGTCTATTTTTTTTTTATCCAGTGAATGCAATACGCTTCAGTAATCAGATCCACAAATGTGTAAAAAAAAATCTGTCTGCAATTAGATCCAAAAGATCTAATTGCAGACAGACAAAAGATCTAATTACGAGATCCAAAAGATCTCGTAATTACGAGATCAGGAGGCACCTGATCTCGTAATTACGAGATCTTTTCTCGTAATTACGAGGTCAGGTGTCTCCAGCTTCCCTGTATGCGTGCTTCCTCAATGATCAGCGGGCATTACATGATGGCGCTGTCACAATTAATCTGCTGTTACCACCTTCTCGGTCTGAGACACTGGGAAATACTGATATTTCTTAAAAATGAGGATGATATTAATATTAGTATGTCAACACTGCAGGCATCTCATGTCGTTGGGATTGTTCCGGCAGAAAGCCCAGTCTGATGTGCTGGACGTCGCTCTCTTTCTTACATACGGAAGCTCTGAGCTGCCAAGCCCTAATATATATTTGGCTCAGTATCATGCAATTACGTGAAAAATTTCATGTTATAACGTGATATTTATCATGTTATAACGTGATACTTTTCACATTATGCTTGCCTCTACTGGTGGTTGGCTCTCACTGCGGTATTGTATCACTTCCTGTTCCGGAGCACAGCGGTGTTTTTCTGTATCTGTTAGCTGTTTAATCTGCGCAGTTAGATTGATCTAGTTATCTAGATTACGATTTGTTTCCCAGTGTAATCTTTACGTGCCTTAACTAAAGCACTCCTTCTGCTGAATCACCTCTAAATTATTTACACATTATTCACTTTGCGTGTTTTTAGGAATCCGCTAGCTTAGCGTAGCTACTAGCTCTTAGCCGATTTAGCATGGCGGCTTCTCCTGTCTCTCCCGCACTTTTCTGCTCTGGGTGTGAAATGTTTAGTTATTCCTCGGCCTCCTTTAGCAGTAACGGTACTTGTAATAAGTGTAGCTTATTCGTAGCTTTGGAGGCCAGGCTGGGCGAATTGGAGACTCGGCTCCGCACCGTGGAAAATTCTACAGCTAGCCAGGCCCCTGTAGTCGGTGCGGACCAAGGTAGCTTAGCCGCCGTTAGTTCCCTTCCAGCAGATCCCGAGCAGCTGGGAAAGCAGGCTGACTGGGTGACTGTGAGGAGGAAGCGTAGCCCTAAACAGAAGCCCTGTGTACACCGCCAACCCGTTCACATCTCTAACCGTTTTTCCCCACTCGACGACACACCCGCCGAGGATCAAACTCTGGTTATTGGCGACTCTGTTTTGCGAAATGTGAAGTTAGCGACACCAGCAACCATAGTCAGTTGTCTTCCGGGGGCCAGAGCAGGCGACATTGAAGGAAATTTGAAACTGCTGGCTAAGGCTAAGCATAAATTTGGTAAGATTGTAATTCACGTCGGCAGTAATGACACCCGGTTACGCCAATCGGAGGTCACTAAAATTAACATTAAATCGGTGTGTAACTTTGCAAAAACAATGTCGGACTCTGTAGTTTTCTCTGGGCCCCTCCCCAATCAGACCGGGAGTGACATGTTTAGCCGCATGTTCTCCTTGAATTGCTGGCTGTCTGAGTGCTGTCCAAAAAATGAGGTGGGCTTCATAGATAATTGGCAAAGCTTCTGGGGAAAACCTGGTCTTGTTAGGAGAGACGGCATCCATCCCACTTTGGATGGAGCAGCTCTCATTTCTAGAAATCTGGCCAATTTTCTTAAATCCTCCAAACCGTGACTATCCAGGGTTGGGACCAGGAAGCAGAGTTGTAGTCTTACACACCTCTCTGCAGCTTCTCTCCCCCTGCCATCCCCTCATTACCCCATCCCCGTAGAGACGGTGCCTGCTCCCAGACTACCAATAACCAGCAAAAATCTATTTAAGCATAAAAATTCAAAAAGAAAAAATAATATAGCACCTTCAACTGCACCACAGACTAAAACAGTTAAATGTGGTCTATTAAACATTAGGTCTCTCTCTTCTAAGTCCCTGTTGGTAAATGATATAATAATTGATCAACATATTGATTTATTCTGCCTTACAGAAACCTGGTTACAGCAGGATGAATATGTTAGTTTAAATGAGTCAACACCCCTGAGTCACACTAACTGTCAGAATGCTCGTAGCACGGGCCGGGGCGGAGGATTAGCAGCAATCTTCCATTCCAGCTTATTAATTAATCAAAAACCCAGACAGAGCTTTAATTCATTTGAAAGCTTGACTCTTAGTCTTGTCCATCCAAATTGAAGTCCCAAAAAACAGTTTTATTTGTTATTATCTATTGTCAACCTGGTCATTACTGTGAGTTTCTCTGTGAATTTTCAGACCTTTTGTCTGACTTAGTGCTTAGCTCAGATAAGATAATTATAGTGGGCGATTTTAACATCCACACAGATGCTGAGAATGACAGCCTCAACACTGCATTTAATCTATTATTAGACTCTATTGGCTTTGCTCAAAAAGTAAATGAGTCCACCCACCACTTTAATCATATCTTAGATCTTGTTCTGACTTATGGTATGGAAATAGAAGACTTAACAGTATTCCCTGAAAACTCCCTTCTGTCTGATCATTTCTTAATAACATTTACATTTACTCTGATGGACTACCCAGCAGTGGGGAATAAGTTTCATTACACTAGAAGTCTTTCAGAAAGCGCTGTAACTAGGTTTAAGGATATGATTCCTTCTTTATGTTCTCTAATGCCATATACCAACACAGTGCAGAGTAGCTACCTAAACTCTGTAAGTGAGATAGAGTATCTCGTCAGTAGTTTTACATCCTCATTGAAGACAACTTTGGATGCTGTAGCTCCTCTAAAAAAGAGAGCTTTAAATCAGAAGTGCCTGACTCTGTGGTATAACTCACAAACTCGTAGCTTAAAGCAGATAACCCGTAAGTTGGAGAGGAAATGGCGTCTCACTAATTTAGAAGATCTTCACTTAGCCTGGAAAAAGAGTCTGTTGCTCTATAAAAAAGCCCTCCGTAAAGCTAGGACATCTTTCTACTCATCACTAATTGAAGAAAATAAGAACAACCCCAGGTTTCTTTTCAGCACTGTAGCCAGGCTGACAAAGAGTCAGAGCTCTGTTGAGCTGAGTATTCCATTAACTTTAACTAGTAATGACTTCATGACTTTCTTTGCTAACAAAATTTTAACTATTAGAGAAAAAATTACTCATAACCATCCCAAAGACGTATCGTTATCTTTGGCTGCTTTCAGTGATGCTGGTATTTGGTTAGACTCTTTCTCTCCGATTGTTCTGTCTGAGTTATTTTCATTAGTTACTTCATCCAAACCATCAACATGTTTATTAGACCCCATTCCTACCAGGCTGCTCAAGGAAGCCCTACCATTATTTAATGCTTTGATCTTAAATATGATCAATCTATCTTTGTTAGTTGGCTATGTACCACAGGCTTTTAAGGTGGCAGTAATTAAACCATTACTTAAAAAGCCATCACTTGATCCAGCTATCTTAGCTAATTATAGGCCAATCTCCAACCTTCCTTTTCTCTCAAAAATTCTTGAAAGGGTAGTTGTAAAACAGCTAACTGATCATCTGCAGAGGAATGGTCTATTTGAAGAGTTTCAGTCAGGTTTTAGAATTCATCATAGTACAGAAACAGCATTAGTGAAGGTTACAAATGATCTTCTTATGGCCTCAGACAGTGGACTCATCTCTGTGCTTGTTCTGTTAGACCTCAGTGCTGCTTTTGATACTGTTGACCATAACATTTTATTACAGAGATTAGAGCATGCCATAGGTATTAAAGGCACTGCGCTGCGGTGGTTTGAATCATATTTGTCTAATAGATTACAATTTGTTCATGTAAATGGGGAATCTTCGTCACAGACTAAAGTTAATTATGGAGTTCCACAAGGTTCTGTGCTAGGACCAATTTTATTCACTTTATACATGCTTCCCTTAGGCAGTATTATTAGACGGTATTGCTTAAATTTTCATTGTTACGCAGATGATACCCAGCTTTATCTATCCATGAAGCCAGAGGACACACACCAATTAGCTAAACTGCAGGATTGTCTTACAGACATAAAGACATGGATGACCTCTAATTTCCTGCTTTTAAACTCAGATAAAACTGAAGTTATTGTACTTGGCCCCACAAATCTTAGAAACATGGTGTCTAACCAGATCCTTACTCTGGATGGCATTACCCTGACCTCTAGTAATACTGTGAGAAATCTTGGAGTCATTTTTGATCAGGATATGTCATTCAAAGCGCATATTAAACAAATATGTAGGACTGCTTTTTTGCATTTACGCAATATCTCTAAAATCAGAAAGGTCTTGTCTCAGAGTGATGCTGAAAAACTAATTCATGCATTTATTTCCTCTAGGCTGGACTATTGTAATTCATTATTATCAGGTTGTCCTAAAAGTTCCCTAAAAAGCCTTCAGTTAATTCAAAATGCTGCAGCTAGAGTACTGACAGGGACTAGAAGGAGAGAGCATATCTCACCCATATTGGCCTCTCTTCATTGGCTTCCTGTTAATTCTAGAATAGAATTTAAAGTTCTTCTTCTTACTTATAAGGTTTTGAATAATCAGGTCCCATCTTATCTTAGGGACCTCGTAGTACCATATCATCCCAATAGAGCGCTTCGCTCTCAGACTGCAGGCTTACTTGTAGTTCCTAGGGTTTGTAAGAGTAGAATGGGAGGCAGAGCCTTTAGCTTTCAGGCTCCTCTCCTGTGGAACCAGCTCCCAATTCAGATCAGGGAGACAGACACCCTCTCTACTTTTAAGATTAGGCTTAAAACTTTCCTTTTTGCTAAAGCTTATAGTTAGGGCTGGATCAGGTGACCCTGAACCATCCCTTAGTTATGCTGCTATAGACGTAGACTGCTGGGGGTTCCCATGATGCACTGTTTCTTTCTCTTTTTGCTCTGTATGCACCACTCTGCATTTAATCATTAGTGATCGATCTCTGCTCCCCTCCACAGCATGTCTTTTTCCTGGTTCTCTCCCTCAGCCCCAACCAGTCCCAGCAGAAGACTGCCCCTCCCTGAGCCTGGTTCTGCTGGAGGTTTCTTCCTGTTAAAAGGGAGTTTTTCCTTCCCACTGTAGCCAAGTGCTTGCTCACAGGGGGTCGTTTTGACCGTTGGGGTTTTACATAATTATTGTATGGCCTTGCCTTACAATATAAAGCGCCTTGGGGCAACTGTTTGTTGTGATTTGGCGCTATATAAAAAAATTGATTGATTGATTGATTGATTATTTCGTCATATGAAATTATCATGTTATTTCATGATGCGGTATTTTCACGTTATAACGAGAAATTATCACGTTATAACAAGAAATTATGCTCCACGTCGCCGTAATTATGAGATCAAGCTATTGTTTTTATTTATTTATTTTCTGTGTGTGTGTGTGTGTGTGTGTGTGTGTGTGTGTGTGTGTGTGTGTGTGTGTGTGTGTGTGTGTGTGTGTGTGTGTAATCGCTTCCGTACTTCCAGTCCAAGAGTGAGAATCCCCGAGTCATAATCGAAAATAGCCCAATTTGTAACCTCCGACACTGCATTGTGATCCACACCACGGCGCGCACAAAGTGTGGATTTCCCACTAAACTGTTGCTGGATGAATGAAACTCCTCCAGCGAGGCGAGGCACAGCTCGGGCTAACAGACTGGCATGTGTCCGGGTGGGAATGAGCCCGCTGTGTCCCTCAGTGGTCGGTGGGTCTGTGTGAGTGAAAGCTGGAAGTCGCCCCGTGCTCCTCCCTGGACATTCATCTGGGAGCACTTCAGGGGGAAAATCCACACTTTGTGTTTGAATATAGTGTGTTATCATCGGCTGAGCTCAGCTCACGTCTGTGCTGAGGGACTGGAAGTATGGAAGTATATACATAAAACTATTTAGACACCTTATCTTTTCTCATAAGTACGAGATCAGGATCTCGTAATTATGAAATCAAGATCTTGTAATTACGAGATCAGTGGTCAAAAAATTTTTTATCCAGTGAATGCAATACGTTTCCGTATCTGATAACACATTTGTGGCTCTAATTACAGTTTTTTTTTACACATTTGTGGATCTGGTTACACATTTGTGGATCTAATTACAGACACAGATTTTTTTTTTTTTTTACACATTACAGGCAGATTTTTTTTTTTTACACATTTGTGGATCTAATTACAAGACAGATTTTTTTTTACACATTTGTGGCTCTGATTACACATTTGTGAATCTAATTACAGCCCAGATTTTTTTTACACATTTGTGGATCTAATTACTGACAGATTTTTTTTTACACATTTGTGGCTCTGATTACACATTAGTGAATCTAATTACAGACACAGATTTTTTTTTTTTTTACACATTACAGAGAGATTCTTTTTACACATTTGTGGATCTGATAACAGACACAGATTTATTTTTTTTTTAGACATTTGTGGATCTGATTACACATTTGTGGATCTAATTACAGACAGATTTTCTTTTACACATTTGTGGATGTAATTACAGACAGAGGTTTTACACATTTGCGGATCTAACTACAAGACAGACTATTTTTTTACACATTTGTGGATCTGATTACACATTTGTGAATCTAATTACAGACAGATTTTCTTTTACACATTTGTGGATCTAATTACAAACAGATTTATTTTTACACATTTGTGGATCTAATTACAAACAGATTTTTTTTTACACATTTGTGGATCTAATTGCAGACAGATTTTTTTTTACACATTTGTGGATCTAATTGCAGATAGATTTTTTTTTACACATTTGTGGCGCTACTTACAGACACAGATTTTTTTTTTTTTTTTACACTTTTGTGGATCTTGTTACACATTTCTGGATCTAATTACAGACACACAGATTTTTTTCACACATTTGTGCATCTGGTTACACATTTGTGGATCTAATTACACATTTGTGGATCTGATTACATATTTGTGGATGTAATTCCAGGCAGATTTTCTTTTACACATTTGTGGATGTAATTACAGACAGATTTTTTACACATTTGCTGATCTAACTACAAGACAGACTTTTTTTTTTACATATTTGTGGATCTGATTACACATTTGTGGATCTAATTACACATTTGTGGATCTGATTACACATTTGTGGATGTAATTCCAGGCAAATTTTTTTTACACATTTGTGGATCTAAGTACAAACACAGATTTTTTATATATATATATATATATATATATATACATATATATATATATATATACATATATATATATATATATATATATATATATATACATATATATATATATATATATATATATATATACATTTGAGGATCTAATTGCAGACAGTTATTTTTTTTACACTTTTGTGGATCTGATTACACATTTATGGATGTAATTCCAGGCAGATTTTCTTTTACACATTTGTGGATGTAATTACAGACAGATTTTTTACACATTTGCTGATCTAACTACAAGACAGACTTTTTTTTTTTTACATATTTGTGGATCTGATTACACATTTGTGGATCTAATTACACATTTGTGGATGTGATTACACATTTGTGGATCTGATTACACATTTGTGGATCTAATTACACATTTGTGGATCTAATTACACATTTGTGAATGTAATTCCAGGCAGATTTTTTTTACACATTTGTGGATCTAAGTACAAACAGATTTATATATATATATATATATATATATATATATATATATATATATATATATATATATATATATATATATATATATATACACATTTGTGAATCTAATTACAGACATTTTTTTGCACATTTGTGGATCTGATTACACATTTGCAGATCTAATTACAGACACAGATTTTTTTTACACATTTGTGGATCTAATTACAGACAAACAGATTTTTTTTTACACATTTGTTGATCTGGTTACACATTTGTGGATCTAATTACAGACACAGATTTTTTTTACACATTTGTGGATCTAATTACAGACACGCAGTTGTTCTTTACACATATGTGGATCTAATTACAGACACAGATTTTCTTTTACACATTTGTGGATCTAATTACAGACAAACAGATTTTTTTTTACACATTTGTTGATCTGGTTACACATTTGTGGATCTAATTACAGACACAGATGTTTTTACGTTAGCGGATCTAATTACAAGACAGATTTTTTTTTTACACATTTGTGGATCTGATTACAGACACAGATTTTTTTTACACATTTGTGGCTCTGATTACAGACAGATTTTTTTTTTACACTTTTGTGGATCTTGTTACACATTTCTGGATCTAATTACAGACACACAGATTTTTTTCATATATTTGTGGATCTAATTACAGACAGATTTGTTTTAACACATTTCTGGATCTGGTTACACATTTATGGATCTAACTACACATTTGTGGATGTGCTTCCAGGCAGATTTTCTTTTACACATTTGTGGATGTAATTACAGACAGATTTTTTACACATTTGTGGATCTGATTACACATTTGTGGATCTAATTACAGACAGATTTTCTTTTACACATTTGTGGATCTAATTACAGACAGATTTTCTTTACACATTTGTGGATCTGATTACACATTTGTGGATCTAATTACAGACAGATTTTCTTTTACACATTTGTGGATCTAATTACAGACAGATTTTCTTTTACACATTTGTGGATGTAATTACAGACAGATTTTCTTTTACACATTTGTGGATGTAATTACAGACAGATTTTCTTTACACATTTGTGGATCTAATTACACATTTGTGGATCTAATTACAGACAGATTTTGTTTTACACATTTGTGGATCTAATTACAGACAGATTTTCTTTTACACATTTGTGGATCTAATTACAGACAGATTTTCTTTACACATTTGTGGATCTAATTACACATTTGTGGATCTAATTACAGACAGATTTTCTTTTACACATTTGTGGATGTAATTACAGACAGATTTTCTTTTACACATTTGTGGATCTAATTACAGACAGATTTTCTTTACACATTTGTGGATCTAATTACAGACAGATTTTCTTTTACACATTTGTGGATCTAATTACAGACAGATTTTCTTTTACACATTTGTGGATGTAATTACAGACAGATTTTTTTACACATTTGCGGATCTAACTACAAGACAGACTTTTTTTTTTACACATTTGTGGATCTGATTACACATTTGTGAATGTAATTACAGACAGATTTTTTTTACACATTTGTGGATCTGATTACACATTTGCAGATCTAATTACAGACAGATTTTTTTTTACACATTTGTGGATCTAATTACAGACAGATTTTGTTTTACACATTTGTGGATCTAATTACAGACAGATTTTCTTTTACACATTTGTGGATCTAATTACAGACAGATTTTCTTTACACATTTGTGGATCTAATTACACATTTGTGGATCTAATTACAGACAGATTTTCTTTTACACATTTGTGGATCTAATTACAGACAGATTTTCTTTTACACATTTGTGGATCTAATTACAGACAGATTTTCTTTTACACATTTGTGGATCTAATTACAGACAGATTTTCTTTACACATTTGTGGATCTAATTACAGACAGATTTTCTTTTACACATTTGTGGATCTAATTTCAGACAGATTTTCTTTTACACATTTGTGGATCTAATTACAGACAGATTTTCTTTACACATTTGTGGATCTAATTACAGACAGATTTTCTTTACACATTTGTGGATCTAATTACAGACAGATTTTCTTTACACATTTGTGGATCTGATTACACATTTGTGGATCTAATTACAGACAGATTTTCTTTACACATTTGTGGATCTAATTACAGACAGATTTTCTTTACACATTTGTGGATCTGATTACACATTTGTGGATCTAATTACAGACAGATTTTCTTTTACACATTTGTGGATCTAATTACAGACAGATTTTCTTTACACATTTGTGGATCTGATTACACATTTGTGGATCTAATTACAGACAGATTTTCTTTTACACATTTGTGGATCTAATTACAGACAGATTTTCTTTTACACATTTGTGGATCTAATTACAGACAGATTTTCTTTTACACAATTGTGGATGTAATTACAGACAGATTTTTTTACACATTTGCGGATCTAACTACAAGACAGACTTTTTTTTTTACACATTTGTGGATCTGATTACACATTTGTGAATGTAATTACAGACATTTTTTTACACATTTGTGGATCTGATTACACATTTGCAGATCTAATTACAGACAGATTTTTTTTTTTACACATTTGTGGATCGAATTACAGACAGAGTTTCTTTTTCATTTAATTGCCAGGAGTGACACCAGTGACCTGGTGTCACTCCTGGCAATTAACCCTCAGAGAACATGCCCTCTGGACAGGAACCACATCATTTAATCTTTTGCTCTTAACCACAACAACAGGCGCATTGTGCTGTTATGAAGATGTCAATGGTAGGTGAAAGAATTTCTCTCTGCCTGCAGTTAGCATTTTTTTCCCTGAGGCTACAGGCTACATGTGGAGGTCTGTCAATATTTATATTGAACAGTAGCCTAGGTTTGTGTGTGTGATTTTGGTCATTCTGTATATCATTAGTGACTGTCGAAGATCAGAATGTGGCTGTGTATGTACGCCCATGAATGTGGCAGAGGTGTAGCAGAGAGCCGTCGTGACACATGAGCCCATAGCACCCTCATAAAAATGCCAATCTTCCCCATAGCACCTGCAGGAAAAACATCTCTGGAGCCGCCACTGGCATGTTTCCCCTTCAGCTAGTCTCATATATTGGTGTCATTGGATTGAGCAGGCACACGCAGCTCGGTGTTCAGCACAGAGCAAAAATGCTTTAAAAGCACACTGCTTCTCATTAAATATTTAACACACCTCTATTTTAATCACACACATCATCAGGTGTGCTGTTTCAGAGAGCAGTGCCGATGCAAAAATAATAGGCAGCGGTGAACATATATCGTGCCATGCAGGATAACACCTCACAACTCGGTGGGCTCTCCTCACATGGTAATAACTTAAACCACATATCACCTGCGCCCAGCAGCGAGCGCGTCAGTGTGCACTGACCAGCTGTACACATGGAGCCGGCTGATGTGTTCATGATATGAGCACATCAGGTGATTCATGTAAAAAATAAAAGGAAGAAAAAGTCATCCATGTCAGTTCACTCCTTCCTTGTTTACGTCAAGGAGGAGGATAATTCTTGTATTGTACGTTCTTTATAACAGGAATTAAATGTTAAAAATTGCGGGGGTGTTTTTTGTAGGGTTTTTTTTTTGTTGTTGTTTACAGTGAGAATGGAATCATTACCAGTAACACGATTGTCTTACTTTTAAACAGTACATTCATTGTCCTTAAAATATTCTGTGCTCTCTCATTCTTCTGTCCTTATACATGTTCGTTGATTTATGTGCATTTGCACATCTAATTGCTCTGCTGCTTTGTCAGCGTGATGTGGTATCACACCTCTAATGTTCTCACACTGCGTTTTTGTTTGTGTTTCACGGTTCGCCAATTTGTTTTTTTTGTTTTTTTTGTTTCGCCCTTTGGGAGGTTATCTTCTAGTGGTTAAGCGGATGCTTGGTTCAAAGCCAGACCAGAAATAAGGGCCCTTGGGTAAGGTCCTTAATCCCCTAGTTGCTCCCAGTGTGTGGTGAGTGCCTTACATGGCAGCACCCTGACATCGGTGTGTAAGTGTGTTTGTGTTAATGGGAGAATGTGAGGCATAATTGTAAAGCGCTCTGAGCGTCTTATGCAGATGGACAAGTGTTATATAAATTATCACTTTTGACCAGTTTGTGCTTTCGACCAACTTTGTGTTATATGTGAAGGGGCCCTAAAGGCCCAGTCACACAGCACTTAACGAAGGGCAGCGAAGCCCAAACGAAACAAGAAATCTGGACTTTTGTTGACTTTTGTTGGCATTGTTTAACCTTGTGCAGCTTCGTTCCTACAGCTGGCATTTTGTCAGGATTTTTAAACTGTCAAAAAATTTGAACGAATGCCGCCAAAAACTTAAATTCATCCGTATTTAATTTTGCTGTCGTTCTTGACACTTTCCTATTGTTTGGTTAGTTGTTGTAATGTTAGAGTTTAGTTTGACTTCGTTCGACCAGCTCAATGTTTTCATACAGTGCAGAAGCCGGTTTGCTGCATTCCGTCAGAACAACGAATTATTTTACCAAAAGTAAAATGAAAAACACGCTTCTGCCACAAGCAGCTGTTGAGTCTGAAACAACAACAAAGTTGTGTAATTTCCGATGGTACCTGAACACAGCAGCAGCAGCAGTGATCTCATGCTTGCACTTATTATTTTTTATTAAATATAACAATATGAGTGTAGGAATGACAATCCAACCCTTCTATACATGTGGCAACAGAGAGATGATTCAGATGATTATTTAAGAGCTATTCTGAAAGGCAGAATTCAAATTGTGGATCAGCTGCACCTGGTGGAAATAACCACACATGGGGAGTCAATGCATGGTGTTCACACGTGGACTGATCAATTTACTGCTCTGATGATATATTCAGTCATCTTTTTTAAAATTTTATTTATAAGTGTTTTAAAGTACAAATAGAGCAAAACACAGACAGAAAAAAATAAACAAATGTACACACTGCCATACACACAGGGAAGTAAAATCAGAGTCCATTCCAGTCCTTAACAAAATATTTAAAAGGGTGACAGTACAGGAATTAAGTCCAAGATTGAATTGATGTCCGTAAATTGTTGACTTGTTTCAGAACAAGGAGCAAGGATATATATGACCAACAACAACACTTTAAATAATATTTGGCATTGCACAGTACAACACAAGTTATATACAGATATTTAGTCAATTGATTGTACTTTTTCTTTTTTATATATTCAATAAAGGGTCAGATCTTTAGGAATTTAAATTGCGAATTGGACAAAGTATATTGAATCTCTTCTAAATATAAGCAAGACACCGTGTCACTGATCCAGGCTTTAAAAGAGGGAGGAGCAACGGACTTCCACTCTCAGAATTGCTCTTTTTGCTGTAACCAGGCCAAACTTTAGGGCTTGTTGCAGGGTAGGTGGAAGGGTTAAAGAATACTCAGAGCAGCCCAGAATAATAACATGACAATCAGGAGATAACGTTTTCTTATATGTGACACTGAACAGCTGAAATATGTCTGACCAGAATCCCTTGAGTTTTGGACAAGACCAGAGTAGATGAGCCAAGGTCCCATCACTTATTTTACATCTGTCACATTTGGCAGATACATTAGGGTAGATTCTATGTAATTTGGTCTTAGTGCAGACGGTGAATGACTTTAAACTGAATTAGTTGAAGTCTTGCATTGATGGAACAAGATTTTATCCCACACAGTCCTTTTGCCCATAGATCATCTGAGATGTCCATACCAGTGTCTTTAACCCAGGCATCTTTGATATGAAGAGATGGAGTTGCCACAGAAAAATAACTTTGTCTAGGTTTGTAATCAGTTGTTTTGAGGTGGGAGATTTTATCATAAGATCATAAAAATTGTGTTGATTTGGCATTGTGTCGAAGTTGGGGAGAGTAGACCTAATGTTGTTCTGCATTCGGCTGCTCCTGGTTTTGTTCGGGGTTGCCACAGCGGATACAGCCAGATCCGCATTGGTAAATGGCACGTTTTACGCTGGATGCCCATCCTGACGCAACTCCAGTTTTACCTGGAGAAACACACACAGCCGCTGGTGTTCCAAAGAGGTCTCCCATCCAAGTACTAACCAGATCCTGCTCTGCTTAGCTTCTGAGATCTGACCGGATCAGACTGACACAGAGCAGACCGACTACATGAAGTTTCTTATTTGAAGGCAACAAAAGAAATGCCCTTTTGGTAAATTGTGCTTCAACTGCAGTTGAGCATAAGATGCAAATCAGCCATTAATATATAGATCCTTGACAGTTGAAAAAACCTTTATCAGACCATTGGGAAAACACAATGTCCATTAGACCAGGCTTAAAGGAGGGATTCTGACAGATAGGAGCATAGATTGATGTCCCGAGACCCAGCACACCCCTGGTTTATTTAAAGGTCTTGAGAGAGTTGCGGACAACAAAATCACTCTTTAACTTTTTTTGAGGTATATTTAAGTTAGAAAACAAGACAGCAGACAGTGAGGCTTCTGTGAAAGATAAAGCATTATCAGATTCAAATATTGGCCAGATAGGAGAAGAACAGCTGACTAGCTTTGCACTGGCTGGAACATGACTGCAAAAAATCGATGCCCTAGCATTACATGCGCAGTAATAATGACAAAAAATAGGTAGGCCCAGTCCACCCTCACGTGTGGGCTTTTGTAAATATGGTATGGAAAAATGAGGTGGTTTATTGGTCCAAATAAAAGGTATTATAATCGAGTTAATTTTTTTGAAAAAGGAAGACCTAAAGAAGATTGGAACATTTTGAAAAATAAAAATGAATTTGGGAAGCATAACCATGGTAAATGGACTGCATTTATATAGCGCTTTTCCATCTGCATCAGGCGCTCAAAGTGCTTTACAATTATGCCTCACATTCACCCCGATGTCAGGGTGCTGCCATACAAGGTGCTCACGACACACCGGGAGTAATAGGGGATTAAGGACCTTGCCCAAGGGCCCTTAGTGATGTTCCAGTCAGGCGGGGATCTTCTGGTCTCAAGCCCAACACCTTAACCACTAGACCATCACCTCCCCCAACCATCTTAATTATGTTGATTCGCCCTATAAGGAAAAGAGGGAGGAGTTTCCATTTCTCCATGTCCTGGTTTTTAGTTTATCAATCTGATCTCGGTAGTTAAGCCTAAAAAGACATTTAGGATTTCTGGGTATATTAATTCCTAGATAAACTAAATTTTCTTTGGAGATTTTGAAGGGTCAACTGTGGAGGAAGCTGGAGTCAAGACCATCAAAGAGGAGCACAAGTAGACTTTTACCCCAATTGATTATAAACCCGGAGAGCTGACCAAAGTAATTGACCAGATTAAGGAGGGGGAGGACGTGTTGTAGCATCAGCCAGAACTAGGATGACATCATTTGCATACAAATTTATGACAGACTCAGAGGGACCACACCGTATTCCTGTAATTTGAGGGTTCATTCTCACAGAAATAGTGAGAGGCTCAAGCACTAAGGCAAAAGGCATAGGAGAAAGGCAGCATCCCTGTCTGGTACAACGATGTAGCAAAAATGGAGGCGACTGCTCATGATTTGTAAGAACAGAGGATTTAGGACAAGCATAAAGCATTTTTAAAATATATATGAATTTTTCACTGAAACCAAATTCTTTTAGAGCTGTAAACATATACCACCATTGTATTTGATCAAAGGGTTGTTATGCATCTAGAGAAATGATGGCGGAGTTTGGTAGTTTGGTTGAATACATAATATTTAGCAGACGTTGCATATTAGAGAAGGGGAACCGATCTGGGACAAAGCCGGTCTGATCAGGGTGAATAAGTTTGCTTAAGAGTTTATTTAATCGATTAGTCGAGACTTTAGCAATAATCTTTTGATCACTCTTTAACAGACTCAGAGGACAATTATGAAGTTTATCTTTTTTAAAAGTAAACAAATGTGTGCATCATAAATGTTTTTTGGAAAAATACCATTATCTAAAGAGCGCTTGACCATCCTTAGTAAAAGCGGTGCAACACTGTCTCTATATTGGCCTTATAGAACTCAGTTCCAAAGCCATCTGGACCACACAGCTTACCACTAGGGAACGAACGAATAGCTGCCTTAATTCCTTCTAAAGTAAAGTCTGCATCCATTTCTAGTCTGGCAGCCTCATCAGGAGTAGGAATTTGTAATGTATTAACGAAACCTGCAATATCACTCTCAGTTGAATTGGATACTGAGACGTACAGGTGGATGAAGTTATTGGCAAATCTTTCATTAATTTGCTTTGGGTTGGTTATTATTTCTCCAGTGGGAGAAGATATCTTATGGAAAGCTTTTTCAGCTTGAGCACCTTACTTTCAAGCAGTTGTCTTGAAAGTAGCTTGTCAGCCTTATCACCTAACTCAAAGTGCCTCTCTTTAAGTTTCCATATGTGGTTAATAACCTGGTCTCCGAGAATTTTCTTGTATTCCATTTTTATTTGTAAATTCCATTTTTATTTGTAAAATTGAATCAAGAGTTTCTGGTGATTTAGATTGCTGGTATGTCCAGGTCGTCATTGTAAATGAGAAAGTGTTCTCAACTGACTTACCTGGTAAAACATTGAATAAATAAAAAATAAAATAAATATGTGTCTTCTAATGTGGATAGCTCTGACTCAATGGCAGACAGACGCATTAACCTTGGTCTCTTTCTTGAAGATCGGAAATAAATTATATTGTCCCTCATTACAGCTTTAAAAGTTTCCCAGAGTACTGAGTCTGAAACTGTGTTATTATCATTGGTAAGTAAAAAATTGTAAGTCTTTGCATTCATGTATTCGCAGAAAGATTTATCTGACATAAGTGAAGGGTTAAATTTCCAGTTGTAGCGTTGCATAGGCTGACCCAAATTAATCTTAACAGTGAGTGGAGCATGGTCTGAAACTAATATGCTGTGATAGGCTGAACTAATAATGTTTTAGATGAGGTTAGAATTGACTAAGAAATAAACCAATCTGGAGAAACTACCATGAACAGCAGAGAAGAAAGAGTACTGTTTGTCTAAGGGGTGCTGGTGCCTCCAAACATCAACCAGGTCAAGTGTTTCCATAAGATTATTCAGAGCTGAAACAGATTTTAGGGGCATGGCAGTTTTGTAGGAAGATCTATCAAGTTTGGGATCTAGGTAGCAATTAAAATCACCACCAATAATAAAATTGCAGTTATTGTACTCTGATACAAGATTAAAGACTCTGCAATAGAAGTTCGGACAATCAAAGTTGGGAGCATAGATGTTTAATAGAGCTAATGGGAGGGAATTTATTGTACCAGTAGCAAGCAGATACCTCCCACCTGGATCACAGGTCATGGATTTGAATAAAAATGGGATGGTTTTGCAGATGAGTATAGCAACCCCTCTTGCCTTAGAGGAAAATGTGGATTGGTAAACCTGTGAAACCCTCTGTTGGTTTAATATGGGTTTCCTGTAAGAATATTATGTCTGATGACAGTGATTTTAAATGAGTGAATACCTCAGCTCTCTTAAAGGCACTTCCAAGGCCTTGACAGTTCTAAGAGGTTAGTGTGATAGGACTTACACCTGACCTGGATGCAGAATCATCCTGCATTTAAAGGATGACGATAAGAGAGAGTCATGGCTGACATAGCAAACAATAAAACTGGTAGTGTGACATTGAACAGAAACAAACAATACCCCAGAACACAGCCCAAAGTGCAGCGGATGAACATGCTGCACAACCCACTTCCTACTTAGGAGGCTGCTGGGTAACGGAGCCCACTAAACCTGAACCCTGGCAGCAGATGTATACAACCGACACTGCAACTCCTCCCAAATACAGCAGAACACATATTTAACTGCACCCAAATAGCAAGTCTATGTTGCACATGTCCCAGAACTTAAGTTCATGTTTGGAGAGTAAGTCATTGGGATAAACAAAATAAATTAGATTTACTCTAGATAAGAAGATTAGATGAGTATAATTTTAAATGTTAGCAAACTTGAGAAAAAAGAATAGAAAAGAAAAGAAAAAAAAACAATTCGATTTTAGTACTGTAGCAAAAAAAAAAAAAAAAAAAATTTAGTTCCAAACATGATACACTAACATTTGTAAGGTATTTGCTGCAAAAATAAACATCCCCAAATACAGACTGTGGAATTAGGACAGCAAAAAAGACATGATGGGCAGAATGATGCAACTATAAACTAAACAATGTAAATATGTAACTTTAATTGTGATAACGAAACCTAAAAACACTGGTGTATTAATAGAGCTATTCAATAGGTAAGAGTCTTTAAGAGCCATTTTAGATGTTCCTGGGAGAGCTATGGAATCATAGCTAAAAGTTAGGTGTTTTCAACCAGAGAGTTAGCAAACCGTTCGGCATCAGCTGGAGATTCAAAGGTGTTGGTTTCGTTGTTGCAGACCACTTGAAGTTTGGCTGGGAAACATAGCATGCATTTGGCACCTGCATCAGTAAGCCTTTTCCTCACAGCGTTGAAGGACTGGTGCTGGGATGAGACCTCGGTAGATGGGGACTCTTTGTCCCTGGAATTGCGGTGGCGCTCGCGGCCATTCATTCGGTGATGGCTTGGGCTTTAAGGAGTGGTGTGCACGGTCTATTTTGACAGGCTTACTGAAATTGTCCTGGCGAAGTAGTTCCGTGAGGCAAATTCAGAGGGACGACCATTTTCTTGTCCCTCTTTAATGCCCACGATACTGATGTTACATCTGCAGGAGCATCCCTCCTGTTCATTCAGCTTAGCCTTTAACATACCGTTAGCTACCTGTAGCTCCTTGCATGTAGCTTCCAGCGCTGTGATCCGGGTGCCATTTCTTGATAAAGCTTCGTCTATGTCATTCATATGTTGCTTGGTTTCTCCATGCTCCCTTTGGAGTGCTGTGACGGTAGTGTCAATGGAGTCGAGGCGACCTTCCATTGAGTTCTTTAAATTGTTCATGAGATGGCAGACTTTCTCTAGTTCGGCACCTTGGTTAGCAATGGCGGCTAATGTAGCTTCATTGCGAGTGGCTGAGGAAGTCGGCTGGGAAGCAGTTTTGTGGCTGTTGTCTTTCTTGGGAGGCATGATGCAGAACCGTTGCCAAAAGGCTGTCACGTAGTCTAAAAGTTAAAGTGGTGATGAAATATAGCTGGATGCAGTATTTAAACCTTTTAATATAAAGAGGAGTGCAGAGCCATCACGAAATGTGTCTACTCCATCAGGAGCTGCAGCATTCTGTCCATGAACTCTGGAAGGGCTTGCTGTCCTCCAGCCAGTGCAGAGAGAAGAGCCTGCTGGCCCTTTCAGTCTCACAGTTCAAAAGTTTTGAGGAGGTGATCCTTGATCGCTGCGTATTTATTTGTAGCGGGAGGCTTTGCAGGAGCATTATCAGCCTCGTTGTCATAGAGCTGAGGGCCGTCACAACGTAATAATATTTCATGTCGTCTGCGGTGATCTCTGAGTGAACCGCATCTCGGTTTGTGCCAAGCAGGCAGCAGTTTACAGAAGCGTGACTTTGAGCATAAAGTGTGAAAAAGGTTTCAGTAGCAGCGGACGTTCATGTGTGAACAGGTTTGATTGATGATCAGAAACACCAGGGTTTTGAAAAAAAAAGGCAGTGAGAGACAGCTCTCTCTCTCTCTCTCTCTCTCTCTCTCTCTCTCTCTCTGTCTTGCCCTCAATGCTGAAACAAGAGAGGGGAAGTTTTAAGTTTGCGTGTGACTTTGAATGCCTATATTTTCTACTTTTTTTGGTGGGGTGGGGGAAACACAGAAGGACTCTGGACTTTGTGATCTGATGTTTGTAAAAATGAAGCCTCTTGTGCAGGGGTGGCCAAGTTCGGTCCTGCTCTTGTGAATGTTGAGCAAGCGATTCAGATTTTTTTTTTTTTAATTGGAGAGCACACAGCGCATCATCAGAGTCTGAACCAGACAGTGAGGATTCTGATGATGAAGGAGATGATTCCTCTTTTGTTCTGGATGAGGAAGCAGAGCAGGTGGATTCACTGACGTGCGCACAGATCTCCATAGCAGGTCAGATCGCGCGCTTCTCTTTGCAGCTTCGCTGGGACTCAGGTGCTACAGAGCTCCGTCCCAGCACCGACTCCTGGAATGCAGAGCAGGATGGAGACACACACTGCTCCAGCAGTGGCTCTAGGTGTGTTGCTCTTTCATTACTTTTGTGCTCTTGATTGACAGGCTATTTGGTGATGGGAAAAGTCAAAAGCTCATTCATCCACCTTTTCTCAACGATTTGTGACTTTTTTACTTTTTTCCCTTCGTTCAGGAATTGTCGTATGCCATATGACCGGACCATAAGATTTTAGCTGTACTAATACTCTTAGTGGTACTGCTTATCTGTCCAATACTCTTACAGTATTCATATGTGTACTTTTTGGAGGATAATCATCAAATTAAGAACAGGCTTTCTACTCACCACTTAACAAAGTCAAATGCAACAACACTTTTGAGACATTAAATCTCTCCACAATCCCGTGCATCCTGTGTTCTGTATGCACATACAGAGAGAGAGAGAGAGAGAGAGAGAGAGAGAGAGAATATGTATGCACACACACAAGTGGAACTGTCTTTGCAGTGTCATGGACTCACACACAAGCAAACACATTAAAACATGCTCCCAGTGAGAGAAAGAGACAAGATGTGACGTGTGAGAAGATGACCTGCTTTCGGCGCTGCAGAGAAGGCAGAAGGCAGTACTGAAAGCAGTACTGCTAAGGGGCCGGGCTTATCAATACACCAGTCTTTAATAATTTAGCCTGTGTCCCGTTTAATACCAGGTTTCGGTACCCGTCCCTGTGTCCGCTTGGGGGAGGCCCCTTGGAAGACTCAGGACCCAGGGATTATATTTTTTCAAATGGCTGGGGAACAACTCAGGATTCCCCCGGAAGGGTTAGAGAACTTGGCTGAGGACAGGGTAGTGTGGGACAAGGTGCTTGACATACTGTCACTGGGACCTGGACCCGGATAGGCAGCAGAAAATGAATGAATAAATGCATGAACTATCTTGCAAGATGAATCAAACTTCATCTTTTGGTTCAAAAACAGATGATCATTGTGGTCTTACAGGCATTTGTATGTCACATTTTTGTACCCAAAAGGTGTTTTCGTAAAGTCCTCCTCAGACTTTGTGCTGGTGAATGAGAGATGCTGTTGTAGAAGGAGCATGTGTTTGTTTGACAGTCGAGTTTGACATTTATGTTTGGACTTCCTCACATTGGCCTCACACAGTCTGTATGTCGAGCAGCTGCTTGTTCCCGCGGCCCATGGTGGATTCTGGGGTCTTCTCAGACCAGATGGGATTTGTAACCACTACAGTGTGTTTTGAGTCTACTCTGGGAGCTCCTCCTACTTGGACATGCATGAAATACTTCCACAGGGAGGTACCCAGGAAATGTCCTGGCATAAATCATGTCAGCTGGATTTTTTTCACAGAGAAGAACCACAGTGGAGCAGCTATACTTCCAAGTTTCTTTCAAATATCAGAGCTGCTCGCATTGGTCCTCTCCACGTGTACAAAACTGCCCCCCCCCCCCCCCCCCCAAAAAAAAAACAACCTTACAACAAAGATTGCTGGTTGCTTCACTTTACCTTATGTTTAATCAAACCAGTGTTTCTCAATCCTGGTCCTTGGAACTCAAAGTGCCCTTTTTCCAGCTCATCAACAGCGGACTGAGGTGATCCACTGTGATTTACCATGCTGGGACACACAAAAAAGTCTTATAATGTCGTGGTGAAATGTTAATAGCAAGTCAGCCATTTTGATTTTAAGTTTTAATTTTGAGCTAATTTTTGCCATTTTTGGCCATTTCCAGTACTTACATTTGAACGAACTTGTCCTAGAGATTTCATCGTCTTCAAACACATCATCATGACCCCATGCACCATTGGTCTACTCAAACAGGAAGTCAGCCATTTTGAATTTTTGTGTCATTTTGGCGTGATTTCCACATGTTGTGTTTGAACGAACTCCTCCTAGGGATTTTGTCCAATGCACTTCAAATTTCTTTCAGATCATCCAGAGACAATACTGATCAAAAGTTATCAAAAGCTTTTTTATGTCAAAGGGTGTGACCGCAGGGGCTCCACCATTTTGACCCTTAGCCATGGAACATCAAGTCATGATAACTGTTGTGTGGGCTGCTGAAGAGGAGGTACTGCTGGCCCACCACCACCAGATGGCGCCCTGCTTGGAGTGCGGGCTTCAAGCACGAGAGGGCGCCGGAGCCACTGGGAGTGACAGCTGTCACTCATCATCAGCACCAGCTGTCACTCATTTAACTCATCACCATCACCATAAAGGCCGGACTGCAACTCCACCTCCTCGCCGAGAAATCAGCTACCTTGGAGGTAATTTTCTCTGCTAAACCGAAAACACTGACTAATAGTCTGAATAGTCTGAACTCCTCGTTTTCCTGTGGGTGTTGCCTTATCTGTGGGATTGGCGTTTGGTGTGATCAGCGACGGCTTCGCTTCACACCCCAACCAGATAAGTGGTTAGACAGGAGCTGCACGAGTGTGTGACTGGAGGTGGAGGTGCTCCCTCCCAAAAGAACACAGACTGTGGGATTACTGAGTGTGCGTACTCACACTCACCTGTACTGTTTCTGTTCTCTGCCAGCAGTACCAGGTCTGACAGCTGGAGAAGGTAACCACCTGGGGACCCAGGACTTGGCGGCTCCGGTGTTCTTCAGATCTGTTGGCGGTGAGGGCCGTGTGGGAGCCGGCTCGGTTCTGGACGGGCGTCTCCTATCCTCAAGCCTGCCCACACGTCACCCAACGTAATTGACTGTAGTTCCAAACTGGTTGTTGTCTGTATTGCGTTGTGCACAATTTACAACATTAAATTGTTACTGTTTGGCTTATCCATTGCCCGTTCTTTTACGCCCCCTGTTGTGGGTCCGTGTTCCTACACCTTCACAACAGGATTTCTCGGCCAGCGTCATGGATCCCGAGGGGCGTCAACCATCGCTTGAACAGCCAATGGAAGAGCGAGGTGCACAGGCGCCAGCAGGAGGCGTGTTAGGTGAGCTGCAGCACATCTTAACCGCTTTTACTGCTCGGTTGGACTTAGTTACCGAGCAGAGCGTTGTTCTCAATCGAAGGATGGAGGCTCTCACCGCCCAGGTGGAAGCGCATGCTCAGGGCGCTGCTGCAGCACCTCCTCCTGCTGACCGAATGCCAGAAACAGACATTCCACTGGTCGTTCAACGAATCCCCCCATCTTCCCCTGAAGCATACATAAGTTCTCCGGAGCCGTACGGAGGCTGTGTGGAGACGTGCGTGGACTTCTTGATGCAGTGCTCGCTCGTCTTTTCACAGCGTCCCGTCATGTACGCGTCAGACGCTAGCCGGGTGGCTTATGTTATAAATTTGCTTCGAGGAGAGGCACGCGCCTGGGCTACGGCGCTCTGGGAGCAGAATTCACGGCTCCTAACGATTTACACTGAGTTTGTGAGGGAGTTCCGACAGGTGTTCGACCACCCTCATAGAGGCGAGACCGCTTCAAGCGTGCTGCTGTTGATAAGACAGGGGTGTTGGAGCGCAGCGAAGTATGCAGTCGACTTCCGCATCGTGGCAGCGCGAGCCGGCTGGAATGCTGTTGCGCTCCGTGCCGCCTTTGTAAACAGACTGTCTCTGGTCCTTAAGGAGCACCTGGTGGCGAAGGACGAGCTGCGGGATTTAGACGGGCTTATCGACCTGGTTATACGGTTAGACAACCGATTAACAGAATACCGACGGGAGCGAGACGAAGGGCGTGGTCAGGCACAAGCCATCCCTCTTCCTCCCGGGTCCGAAAGGGAGCCGTCTTCCCCACGCTCCACAGCCAGGGCACTCCACGTGACGACAGCTCCCCCTGCTGACGTTGCTATGGAAATGAGCAGGGCCAAAAGGCGATCAGATCAGAGACAAAGGAGGCTGATCCGTGGGGAGTGTTTTCTCTGCAGCTCAACCGAGCACACACAGAGAGAATGCCCCAAACGGTCAAAGTGGCCTTACCGTCACCATTGTAGGTGCGGGCAATAGATGGCACCCTTCTTCCACTAATCACACACCAGACACAGCCAGTGACACTGGTTGCATCTGGAAATCACAGGGAGGAGATTGTGTTTTATGTAACACCTTCTACCTCCCGAGTGATTTTGGGTTTCCCATGGGTGTTAAAACACAGTCCCTGGATTGATTGGCCGTCTGGGGTTGTGGTTCAGTGGAGCGAAACCTGCCACCGGGAGTGTTTAGGATCCTCGGTTCCACCCGGTGTGACAGCTAAGGAGGAGGTTATAGTTCCCCCAATCTGGCGGCGGTGCCAGCCGAGTACCATGACCTTGCTGATGTCTTCAGCAAAGATCTGGCACTCACGCTGCCCCCGCACCGTCTGCACAATTGTGCCATTTATTTGATACCGGGCGCTGAGTACCCGTCCAGCAGGCTGTACAACCTCTCACGTCCGGAACGCGAATCAATGGAGACCTACATCCGGGACTCGTTAGCTGCCGGGTTGATCCGGAACTCCACCTCCCCGATGGGTGCTGGTTTCTTTTTTGTGGGCAAGAAAGACGGCGGACTCCGTCCATGCACTGATTACAGAGGGCTGTACGAGATCACGGTTCGCAACCGATACCCATTACCTCTGTTGGATTCAGTGTTCACGCCCTTGCATGGAGCCCAAATTTTCACAAAATTGGATCTTAGGAATGCTTATCACCTGGTTCGGATCCGGGAGGGAGACGAGTGGAAGACAGCATTTAACACCCCGTTAGGTCACTTTGAGTACCTGGTCATGCCGTTCGGCCTCACCAATGCGCCCGCGACGTTCCAAGCGTTGGTTAATGACGTCTTGCGGGACTTCTTGCATCAGTTTGTCTTCGTATATCTAGACGATATACTCATCTTTTCTCCGGATCCTGAGACCCATGTCAAGCATGTACGTCACGTCCTACAGCGGTTGTTGGAGAACCGGCTGTTTGTGAAGGGCGAGAAGTGAGAGTTCCACCGCACTTCTTTGTCCTTCCTGGGGTTCATAATCTCCTCCAACTCCGTCGCCCCTGATCCGGCCAAGGTTGCGGCGGTGAGAGATTGGCCCCAACCAACAAACCGTAGGAAACTGCAACAGTTCCTCGGTTTTGCAAATTTCTAGCGGAGGTTCATCAAGGGCTACAGTCAGGTAGTTAGCCCCCTGACAGCCCTGACCTCCACTAAAGTCCCCTTCACCTGGTCGGATCGGTGCGAAGCCGCGTTTAGGGAGTTGAAACGCCGGTTCTCGACTGCACCGGTTCTGGTGCAGCCCGATCCCAATTGCCAGTTTGTAGTTGAAGTGGACGCCTCTGACTCAGGGATAGGAGCCGTGCTATCCCAGAGCGGGGAGTCCGACAAGGTTCTCCATCCATGTGCCTACTTTTCCCGCAGGTTGACCCCGGCTGAAAGGAACTATGACGTCGGCAATCGGGAACTTCTTGCGGTGAAGGAGGCTCTTGAGGAGTGGAGACACCTGTTGGAGGGAGCATCGGTACCATTTACGGTTTTCACGGACCATCGGAACCTGGAGTACATTTGGACCGCCAGGTGTCTGAACCCCAGGCAAGCCCGCTGGTCACTGTTCTTCGGGCGTTTTGACTTTCGGATCACCTACCGCCCCGGGACGAAGAACCAACGATCTGACGCCCTGTCCCGGGTGCATGAAGAGGAGGTCAAGACCGAGCTGTCAGACCCAACGGAAACCATCATCCCCGAGTCCACTGTCGTGGCCACCCTCACCTGCGACGTGGAGAAGACCGTCCGGGAGGCCCTGACACGGAGCCCGGACCCGGGGACAAGTCCGAAGGACAAATTGTACGTCCCACCAGAGGCCAGGGCTGCGGTCCTAGACTTCTGTCACGGTTCCAAGCTCTCCTGTCATCCAGTGGTGCGAAGGACCATGGCAGTGGTCCGGCAGCGCTTCTGGTGGGCATCTATGGAAGCCGACGTCCAGGAGTATGTCCAGGCCTGCACCACCTGTGCCAGGGGCAAAGCCGACCACCACAAGGCCCAAGGCCTCCTCCAGCCTCTGCCTGTGCCTCATCGCCCCTGGTCTCACATCGGCCTGGACTTTGTCACGGGCCTCCCGCCGTCCCAGGGCATGACTACCATCCTCACGATAGTGGACCGGTTCTCCAAGGCGGCCCACTTCGTGGCCCTCCCGAAGCTCCCGATGGCCCAGGAGACTGCAGACCTCCTGGTCCACCATGTCGTGCGTCTGCATGGGATTCCATCCGATATTGTCTCAGACCGTGGTCCTCAGTTCTCCTCTCAGTTCTGGAGGAGTTTCTGCAGGGAACTGGGGGTCACCGTGAGTCTCTCGTCCGGGTACCATCCTCAGACGAATGGACAGGCAGAGCGGGCGAACCAGGAATTGGAGCAGGCCCTCCGCTGCATGACCTCCGCGCACCCGATGGCCTGGAGCAACCATCTGGCCTGGATCGAGTACACTCATAATAGCCAAGTATCTGCTACCGGCCTCTCCCCGTTTGAGCTGTGTTTGGGGTACCAGCCCCCATTGTTCCCACTAGTGGAGGGAGAGGTCGGGGTGCCCTCAGTCCAGGCCCATCTGAGAAGGTGCCGTCGGGTGTGGCGTACCGCCCGTTCTGCCCTGCTCAAAGCCCGGACGAGGGCCAAGAACCATGCAGACCGCCGGCGTGCCCCGGCCCCTACGTATCAGCCTGGGCAGGAGGTTTGGCTTTCCACAAAAGACATTCCCCTGCAAGTGGAATCCCAGAAATTAAAGGACAGATACATTGGACCATTCACCATACTCAAGATCCTCAGTCCAGCCGCAGTGAAGCTGAAGCTGCCAGCTTCGCTGCGGATCCACCCGGTTTTCCATGTGTCACGCATCAAACCTCATCACATTTCACCCCTCTGTACCCCCGGACCGGCGCCGCCTCCTGCCCGGATCATCGACGGGGAGCCGGCTTGGACCGTGCGCCGGCTCCTGGACGTCCGTCGGAAGGGCCGGGGGTTCCAGTATTTGGTGGACTGGGAGGGGTATGGACCCGAAGAACGCTCCTGGGTGAAGAGGAGCTTCATCCTGGACCCGGCCCTCCTGGCCGACTTCTACCGGCGGCACCCGGACAAGCCTGGTCGGGCGCCAGGATGCGCCCGTTGAGGGGGGGGTCCTGTTGTGTGGGCCACTGAAGAGGAGGTACTGCTGGCCCACCACCACCAGATGGCGCCCTGCTTGGAGTGCGGGCTTCAAGCACGAGAGGGCGCCGGAGCCACTGGGAGTGACATCATCAGCACCAGCTGTCACTCATTCAACTCATCACCATCACCATAAAGGCCGCACTGCAACTCCACCTCCTCGCCGAGAAATCAGCTACCTTGGAGGTAATTTTCTCTGCTAAACCGAAAACACTGACTAATAGTCTGAACTTCTTTGCAGCCGTTGTCCTGTGGGTGTTGCCTTATCTGTGGGATTGGCGTTTGGTGTGATCAGCGACGGCTTCGCTTCACACCCCAACCAGATAAGTGGTTAGACAGGAGCTGCACAAGTCAATCAATCAATCAATCAATTTTTTTATATAGCGCCAAATCACAACAAACAGTTGCCCCAAGGCGCTTTATATTGTAAGGCAAGGCCATACAATAATTATGTAAAACCCCAACGGTCAAAACGACCCCCTGTGAGCAAGCACTTGGCTACAGTGGGAAGGAAAAACTCCCTTTTAACAGGAAGAAACCTCCAGCAGAACCAGGCTCAGGGAGGGGCAGTCTTCTGCTGGGACTGGTTGGGGCTGAGGGAGAGAACCAGGAAAAAGACATGCTGTGGAGGGGAGCAGAGATCAATCACTAATGATTAAATGCAGAGTGGTGCATACAGAGCAAAAAGAGAAAGAAACAGTGCATCATGGGAACCCCCCAGCAGTCTACGTCTATAGCAGCATAACTAAGGGATGGTTCAGGGTCACCTGATCCAGCCCTAACTATAAGCTTTAGCAAAAAGGAAAGTTTTAAGCCTAATCTTAAAAGTAGAGAGGGTGTCTGTCTCCCTGATCTGAATTGGGAGCTGGTTCCACAGGAGAGGAGCCTGAAAGCTGAAGGCTCTGCCTCCCATTCTACTCTTACAAACCCTAGGAACTACAAGTAAGCCTGCAGTCTGAGAACAAGTGTCAGTGTCAGAGTCTAGAACAAGTGTGTGACTGGAGGTGGAGGTGCTCCCTCCCAAAAGAACACAGACTGTGGGATTACTGAGTGTGCGTACACACACTCCTGTACTGTTTCTGATCTCTGCCAGCAGTACCAGGTCTGACAGCTGGAGATGGTGACCACCTGGGGACCCAGGACTTGGCGACTCCGGTGTTCTTCAGATCCATTGGCGGTGAGGGCCGTGTGGGATCCGGCTCAGTTCTGGACGGGCGTCTCCTATCCTCAAGCCTGCCCACACGTCACCCAACATAATTGACTGTAGTTCCAAACTGGTTGTTGTCTGTATTCCGTTGTGCACAATTTACAACATTAAATTGTTACTGTTTGGCTTATCCGTTGCCCGTTCTTTTACGCCCCCTGTTGTGGGTCCGTGTTCCTACACTTTCACAACAATAACTCATTCATGCTTTGCCTGATTGACTTGAAACTTCACATGTGCGATGAGGTTCGGCCCCTGAACAGAAATCACTCTGGCCTGGGGAGGCAGTGGCGCAGACACCAGGGCCCATATATGACTGCTTGCAGTTCTAATTGTTGTTATTATTATTAGGAACAAATGTGTAATTTTTCAGAATATGGGTCACATCGGAGTATAAGGCGCACGACCTGCCAAATGCTATACTGTGGAAAATAGGTAATTTTCTGACATATGAGCATCTTATCTTTTTAAGCATTTGAACATTGCATTATACTCCTGTGTTATATTTTCTAGACCTTGTTTGTCATTACAGTAAGAAACATGTTGATGAATGACGTTAAAGCCTCAGTCCTGATGTAGAACTTCATAAATAATTTACACAGGGCCCAAAAGAGCAGAAGCAGCACTGTGGAAGTTTGAGAACACAAGGCTTTATTTCTGTGCCCCCGAATGCATCATGAACAGCTTTGACTTGTTTTCTCTTGTTTAAGATTATGCACACTGTGAGAAAAGAATGAGCAAGTAATGAATGAGTCGAGCAAAAAAAGTCAGATGCTGAGTGCTTTTCTTGTCTGGTTTGAGTTTTTCATTGAAGCGTTTGTTATCAGTGTTTCCGTTATAGACACAGGAAGGAAAGCCATTGTTCAGTGGAGAGTTTTAAGGCATTTCCTGTCAGCCCAAAATGTTCTGTCCTCTCCAGGAACCTGCCTCACTCTGTCTGTTCATTTCTTTGCCACTTTGTGAGGATGAAGTGTATTACAGGGCTGATTTTAATGTGAAAATAAAGCTTAGCTCCACTCAGTGTGAGAGTAATTTAAGGGTCAGTAGTGGCAGAGCGACCGTGGAGCGGTGTGGCTCTAAGGCCGTCAAAAATTAAAATGTGACTTTGTTCAGGTGCTTCCTGACAAAATTGTTCATCTTGATGAGAAAATGTTTTGTAAAAAATTTTATTTTGACATGACTATCTATTCTAACCACTGCCGCACGCGGGGTGGAAATTGTAGTAGTTGAGCATATTGGTGCAAACTAGCAACAATAATGTACCTGTTCACAAATTGAAACAATAATCCATTCTCCTTTAACTGACCACACAGGAGAGATAATAAAAGTATTACATGTCACTGTCCACCAGTTTGATGAAAACAAACAGTCATGGGGGGTGGCGTTTGGTTCGTCACCTCCACGAACTGACGTCGCTGCCACTCAACAACTAGCAGCAGGTATTGGAGCTGCTGTTCATCCTTTGTTAGGATCTGATTGTAATCCTGGATAAGTAAAACTCCTCGCTCAGCAAAATCAGTGACAGCAGCAATGTTATCCAGGACCTGCTGTGACGACTAGAATGACGGGTCGTCCTCCCACTCTGAGGGTCCTTGATGAAGAAGTCCATGTTGATGTTGAATGCCTCAAAAATGCGACCTGAGGCAGATGTAACAAAACCTGCCACTAATGAACTAATGTATCCACTCCATAATAATGTCACTCGCTCATCATAAAAAGAGGGGTGGCAGTGGTTAATATTTTTCAAATCATGAAATTTCACCCAGAAAGCACCTTGAAAAAGTTTTATGTTTGTTTTTTAGGACCACCCTCGTCTGGCATGTTTCAGCAAGTGATTATTTTACTGTTTCTGATGTTTGTAACTGCCCAGAACAACATGCAAATGGACTCCCAGGGTCCCACAGAACTCATTTTTTGGAATGTTTTTGGTCCCAGCCCGAAACATACTGTGGCTTATTTAAAAGTATAGGGCCAGTAAGCTTTTTAAAATTTTCACTGGCACTACTGGAATTTTATTTATTAGCCTTTAATTGGGGGATTCCTAATATGATATTACCAATATGATCAAAATTTGCATTGTCTAGGAAAAAAAAAAAAAAGTTCATCTGAAAGGAAAATTTTCAAAAGAACAGACGGCCTTGAACTACTTATGGCAGCGACGGTCAAGACCATGGTTGACACTGACGGTGACATCATAGGTCACGTGGGAGTTCTCGAGACTTTTGCAAAGTATTGTGTGAAAATCATAGTGGCAGCCAATCAGAACAGAGAGGTACAGTGACATCACTGGCTGGTTTTTCTGGTTCCTAATCCAACATGGTGGAAAATGCTCAAACTGTGGTGTTTCTGTGTAAATCTAAGATGTTTCCCACATATTTCATAAACGTTAGTGAGAAATAAGCACTTCTAAAATGAAAAACACTGTTTTTTTATAACCTGATAACACCTCACACATCACATTAAGATAACTTACGGTCTTTTAAAGACACACACACTCACACACACACGTCTCCTTCAGATGCTGTTAAAAAGGAAAGAAAATATTTGTGATAGAATTGTCCTCAGATAAATATGTTTAAAATGAGTGGTAATTTCCCGTGGCCTTTCTGTATGGAGTTTGCATGTTCTCCCTGTGTTTGCGTGGGTTTCCTCCGGGTGCTCCGGTTTCCTCCCACATCCAAAAGACATGCTGGTTAGGTGGATTGGTATCTTTAAATTGTCCATAGGTGTGCATGTGGGTGTGTCTGTGTTTGTTTGTCTGTTTGTGGCCCTGCGACAGACTGGTGTCCTGTCCTGGGTGTACCCCGCCTCACGCCCTATGACGGCTGGGATAGGCTCCAGCCCCCCCGCGACCCTTGATTGGACTAAGCGGTAGAAGGTGAATGAATGAATGAATGAGTGGTAATTTTACAAGACATTTCATGAAGCTGACATTATAATGCATGGATTTCAGGAGAAACAAAATTTTGTTTCTCCTGTTCCTCCTAAAATTCTTCTTCTTACTTATAAGGTTTTGAATAATCAGGTCCCATCTTATCTTAGGGACTTCTTAGTACCATATCACCCCAATAGAGCGCTTCGCTCTCAGACTGCAGGCTTACTTGTAGTTCCTAGGGTTTGTAAGAGTAGAATGGGAGGCAGAGCCTTCAGCTTTCAGGCTCCTCTCCTGTGGAACCAGCTCCCAATTCGGATCAGGGAGACAGACACCCTCTCTACTTTTAAGATTAGGCTTAAAACTTTCCTTTTTGCTAAAGCTTATAGTTAGGGCTGGATCAGGTAACCCTGAACCATCCCTTAGTTATGCATAGACTTAGACTGCTGGGGGGTTCCCATGATGCATTGAGTGTTTCTTTCTCTTTTTGCTCTGTATGCACCACTCTGCTTTTAATCATTAGTGATTGATCTCTGCTCCCCTCCACAGCATGTCTTTTTCCTGGTTCTCTCCCTCAGCCCCAACCAGTCCCAGCAGAAGACTGCCCCTCCCTGAGCCTGGTTCTGCTGGAGGTTTATTCCTGTTAAAAGGGAGTTTTTCCTTCCCACTGTCGCCAAGTGCTTGTTCACAGGGGGTCGTTTTGACCATTGGGGGTTTTCTGTAATTATTGTATGGCTTTTGCCTTACAATATAAAGCGCCTTGGGGGAGCTGTTTGTTGTGATTTGGCGCTATATAAATAACATTGATTTGATTTTGATTCCTACTGCACATCTCATCGATGTTACATTGTCTTTGTACATGTCCTGTATCACCCTCACATATTTCTCTGCCACTCCAGACTTCCTCATACAATGCCACAACTCTTCTCTTAACACCCTGTCATAAGCTTTCTCTAAATCCCATAAACACACAATGTAACTCCTTCTGGCCTTCTCTATACTTTTCCATCAGTCTTCTCAGAGCAAACACTGCATTTGTAGTGCTCTTTGTCAGCATGAAACCATATTGCTGCTCACATATCTTCACCTGTTTTCTAAGTTTAGCGTCTACTATTTTCCACAACTTCATGGTGTTTCTGATCAACTTTATACCTCTGTCAGTCTGGTTAGAAACTCTACTGCCATCTCTCCTAAACATTTCCATGCCTCGACTTGAATGTCATCTGGAGCAACTACGTTTCCACTCTTCATAGCTGCCCTCAATTTCATCTTTGCTCACATCACTTGCTGATTTACTCTATGCACATCATCCAGCCTCTGCTCTGTCATTTTCTTTCTCTTCTTTTCATCAGCACCTCAAAATATTGCCACCACCTTCTCGACACACTCCTTATTTCTCAGCACATTACCACCTGCATCCTTTACCTCCCTAACCTGCTGTACATCTTTTCCAGCTCTGTCCCTTTGTCTGGCCAGTTAGTACAAGTTTTCAGAATGATGAATTGACGCAGTCCGAAAAGTGTTGAGGTGCAGTCTGAAAACGTTGGACAGTAGTCTCAGAGCAGTCTACATGAACGGGCTCATTCACACGGCTGCTTTGAAAGTTTTGCACACTCGTGCCGCAATCCAGGTGGGACACCCATCGAACGGCAATCTATGTGCAGCCTGAGCGCAGTCACACTCTTCCTCTTCTCCTCCTCCTCTTGTTCACCCAGCAGTTGTCCAGTTTCCGCTGGCACCCTGTTGGGCTATAGTACTCGTTGCCGTTGTTGTTAACCCAGGCCTCAACCAATAAGTATATAAATTCAGTTTGTGCTCTGCATAGTTGTGTTGGCTTTATTTTGCGTTGGATGCCCTTCCTTACACAACCATACTTAGTTATCAAGACAGAGGACTGGCACTCATAGTGTACTGGTTGCTTACCCCATGTGGCTGAGATTTGACATGATTTACATTTAACGCTGTGCCCCTTCTACCCTCCTCATTTATTCGGACTTTGGCCTGACAATGCAGATACTTTTACGGCTAACCGAAAGGTTCGTTTTGATAACCACTTTTCCGCTAACTGAAAAGGTAACTTTTATAACGCTAAACCGATTATTGACAGCTAACGCTAACTTTTAGTATTGACTCAGCACACTGTCAACTACTGATAAGCCAGTTTTGAGTTTAAGCACTGTAGGGTCTTCTGCGTAAATTCAAAGGCAATCACAAACTCAAAACAAACAAGCTAGAGCTTTTGCTTTTGCTTTTATGCACCCTGCCCACTGCTGCAAAGAAGTCTCACTTTCTTTTCACACACAACAATACAGATGGTGGTAGAGGAGATCAAAGACAAGGCACATTTCACTCATGGATTCATTTATAAACAAAACTAATTCCGGACAGTTTAGCGACATTAACGGCAACTCTGTCATTTTTACAAAGTGAAAGTATCACACATATCTTTTAAAGTAATGCACTAATTTTGAAGGTTTGAGCAATTAACCGACACACGTGCCAGAAAGCATTATGGGAAATGAGTCTCCTGTCATCACTAGGGATGGGTATTGGTAAGATTTTATCAATATCGATGCCATTATTGATTCTGCTTATCGATCTGATTCCTTATCGATTCCCTTACCTATACCTCTTGTGAATTTTGTACTAAAAGTAGGCTTTACAGGTTTTCTATGTATTTCATTGAGTCTTAAAGTAAATAAATATGAAATTGGTCACTGTATCCTTGATCTCTGGACATAAATAAAAATAAAACGGTGTTTCGCTTTGAAGTTATTAATTCTGACTGGATTCTATCATTCTAACTTGACTCGCCAGAGAGCCGCGCAGCGTTTGGAGCTGTGTGAACAGAATGGAGAACAATTCTCATTTCTTTCTCGCAACAAGTTGGTAACTTTAATCCGCACAAAAGTGACTCACAATTTCACATATTCAGGGATAAAAGTGGTGAAAAACAAAAAAAGCTGAAACTCAAAATTACCCCCCAACACCACCTGCATGAAAATGTTTCAACTCTAGAAGCTCTGAAATGCAATCTGGGACTATTCCAGACAATAAACTGCAGTGAGTGTAGTATCCATTTAGTGAGAAAAAAAAACAACTTTCCTTATTCAAATGCATTCCGGTAGTATTCTGCTCTTACTAGGAAGCAGCAGTTTTCTAGCTTGGCAGATAACTCTGGAGGAAATCACTGAAGAAATTAACACATTGAAAATATGGTTTGACCGAAACAAACGTAAACTTAAATAAGACAAGGATGAAATGGAGGTGTAAGAGTAACTAGGTGTTCTTATTTATTTCTGTACGTATGTATTTATTTATTTATGTATGTTCATTGTTAGTTGGTTTTATATTTTCTGTTGTGTTTTTATTCAGGTTCTTTTTGTTCTCTTTCTCTAAAATTGTATATAATCATTAGATTAGTTATTATTACTATTATTGTTGTGGTTGCTATTATATTAATACTGTATATAAACAAAAATAAATAAAAAATATTACAATTTGTAATACATTTGACTCTTTTATGACAACAAATGCTTGACAGCTGCAACTGCTTAATGCTAACTTTAACATTGAAAATGCCATAGACATGCTAACGTGTTAGCATCGGTCCCGTTTTTAAGTTATAAAATACATCTATCAACTGTTTCAGAAGACCATAACAGGTCGGTTTAACAAAAAAAGGTAAATAATACTCACTGCCATATGCTCTTTAGGGTTTTAGTGGGGGAAAATTAAGAAAGCGAAAGAAAAAAATGAAGCAATGATCGAAGCACTGCTTCGATCTGTGAATCACTGCTTCGACTGGTTCAAGGTTCAAAGCAAAGCCATGCTGCAGAAAAGATGATTACAGACCCGCTGCAGGGTCTGTAATCAATGTAGAGAAATTATAATTTTCCTGACAAACACCCCCAAAAACAATGGCCACTCTGAAGGACCGATGTTGGTGGATCGAATCATTTGTTAACGATACCTGAAAGGAACCGGTTCTCAATACCCATCCCTAGTCATCACCCCCGTCAAACACCGCCATCTACTGGATGGGAGTATGAATAGGACCAACATGTGATTGGTGATCCAGAAATGCTGAATCACATTTCACAAACATAATTTTCAGTTTTGAAAATGACTTTTTTTTACAAATGAAAAATATGAAATATTTACAAATACACATTTATTTGTAAATATCATCATACAAGTTACAAATCAGAAATTTGTGTTTCTGGGTCGCAAAACGTGCAAATCAAGGACTATTTGTAGATCACTCTCTGTGCATTTGCAGGTATTAATAAATAAGGGTCTTTTCACTTAAAAAAAAGTTTCCATTTACAGTTTGCAAGCAGTCACACTGTCAGTCACTGCTGCAATGCATTATGAGAGTTTGGGGTTTTGTTTTTTTAATTATTATTATAGTACATGCTAGTTTAGCACTGTTGTTAGTGTTATAGATTTGTTGTGGTTTTATAGATCAAGGAGTGTAGTTAGTGTGGTGAAGAGTTACGTTGTGACCATGAGTGAAATGTGCCTTGCCTATGATCTCTACTGCCACTGTCTGTGTTGTTATATGTGAAAAGTAAATGGTACTTTTTTGCAGCAGCTGTCCTCTGCTGGGGGAGGGCTGAGCTCTGACTATTGCAAAACACACAACAGGCAGGAACTAATATGTATGATTTTAGCGTTTACAGATGTTTTTGACCATGTAAACTTTACTCACTATGCTAGCAAAAAATATGTTAGTGGGACTAAGTTAGCTGAAAAGCTAATCCATTCATGTAAAAGTTAGCTTCTCTAATTAGTGGTTAGCGGGCTAGTGGAACTGTGTCCAGCACTGATTACAGCTTTATTCTAAAATGGAGTAAATTCATTTTTTTTCACTCAAAAGTCTACGCACAACATCCCATAATGACAGCATAAAAAGTTTTTTTTTTTATTTTTTTGCAGATTTACTAAAAATAAAAAAAATAAGAAACCACATGTACACAAGTATTCACACCTATTGCTCAGTACTTTGTTGATGCACCTTTGGCAGCAATTACAGCCTTAAGTCTTCTTGAATATGATGCCACAAGCTTGGTGCACCTATCTTTGGGCAGTTTTGTCCATTCCTCTTTGCAGCGCCTCTCAAGCTCCATCAGGTTGGATGGGGAGCATCGGTGCACAGAGATTTTCAGATCTCTCCAGAGATATTCCATTGGATTCAGGTCTGGGCTCTGGCTGGGGCACTCGAGGGTGTTCACAGAGTTGTCCTGAAGCTACTGTTTTGATATCTTGGCTGTGTGCTGAGGGTCATTGTCCTGCTAAAAGAAGAACCGTTGCCACAGTCTGAGGTCAAGAACACTCTGGAGCAGGTTTTCATCCGGGATGTCTCTGTATATTACTGCATTCATCTTTTCCTCAATCCTGTCTAGTCTCCCAGTTCCCAATGCTGAAAAACATCCCCACAGCATGATGCTGACAACAGTGTGCTTCACTATGGGGATGTCGCCCGGTTTCCTTCAAACATGATGCCTGATATTCACGCCAAAGAATTCAGTCTTGTCTCATCAGACCAGAGAATTTTGTTTTTCCTGCTCTGAGAGTCCTTCAGGTGCCTTTTGGCAAACTCCAGGTGGGCTGCCATGTGCCTTTTATTAAGGAGTGGCTTCTGTCTGGCCACTCTACCATACAGGCCTAATTGGTGGATTCCTGCAGAGATGGTTGTCCTTCTGTAAGGTTCTTCTCTCTCCACAGAGGAATGCTGGAGCTCTGACAGAGTGACCATCAGGTGCTCGGTCACCTTTCTGACTGAGGCCTTTTCCCCGAACACTCAGTTTAGATGGAAAGGCAGCTCTAGGAAGAGTCCTGGTGGATCTGACCTTCTTTCATTTATGGATAATGTCATGCACTGTGCTTGTTGCTTCAAAGCAGCAGAAATGTTGCTGTGCACTTCCCCAGATTTGTGCCTCGTGACAATACTGACAGACAATAATTCTTTGACTTCATGCTTGGTCTGTGCTCCGACATGCACTGTCAACTGTGGGACCTTATATGTAGACAGGTGTGTGTTTTTCCAAATCATGTCCAGTCAACTGAATTTACCCCAGGTGGACTCAAATTAAGCAGTAGAAACATGTCAAGGATGATCAGTGGAAACAGGATGCACCTGAGCTCAGTTTTAAGCTTCATGGCAAAGGCTGTGATTTCTTAATTTTTTAAAATAATTTTGCAGAAATGTCAAAAAAAAACTTTTTTTCACTTTGTTATATTGGGTATTGTGTGTAGAATTTTGAGGAAAAATGAATTTCATCTGTTTTGGAAAATGGCTGTAACATAAAGTGTGGAAAAAGTGCTTTCTGGATGCACTGTATTTACTGAATTTACTGAGGTGTCACTTTGCTAATAAATACACAAACCACAGTTTTTTTCTCACATCTTCTCATGAAAGTGTTACGGTCTTGCTGAGAAATGTAGGGAGCTAAGGTGAAAACACAATGCCAGTTTATTAACAAAGAGGAATGAATAATGTTGAAGATTTTGAGGAGGCACCACAGCTTGAAGACACAGGCCAGTCCAGACTGAGTTGCACAGTGAGAACCATAACCAGGTGGCTGCAACGGAGCTGACGAAGAACAGGAACACTCAAAAAATTACAATTAGAAGAATAATCTGTCATCGAGGATAGTGAGGCCAGGTTACCGCAGCATGGAACTGAGTTTCTGGCAAGTGAAGCATGGAGGAACCAGGGTTTAAATACAGATGGTGTGAGTGATGACAGTTGCAGTTAAATCAGCTCAGCTGTGCAGCACCTGGGGAAGACAGAGGGGGAGAGAAAGCAGAGTGGGAACCAACACCAAGGCAGCACAATGGTACCCCTCCATCAAAGGGAGCCCCCACGTGACCCCCCAGGTCTGTCGGGTGGGCACGATAGAATTCTTGCAGGAGGGCAGGGTCCAGGATGAGGCCTGCAACACCCAGGAGCACTTCTCAGGTCCATAACCTTCCCAGTTCACCAGACACGGGAAGCCCTGGCCTTGCTAGGGCACATCCAAGATCTGGAAAACTGTCCAAGACAGAACTGTCCATGAACTGGATGGAAGTAAGGGGATTGGGTGGAGGACAACAATGGACTGATGTGCACAGGCTTGAGACGGGAGACGTGGAACGATGAATTGATGCGGAGTGACCGAGGTAGGTGGAGCTGTATCACAGTGGGTTGATCATCTGGTCCACCACAAATGGACCAAGATACCAGGGTGAAAATTTCATAGCCTTCGCTTGCAGTGGGATGTCCTTGGCTGACAACCACACCTCCTGGCCCAGTTGATAATGGAGGGCCAGGGTCCTATGCTGGTCTGTATGGCATCTAGTCCGGTCCCTTGTCTGGAGCAGAATGGAACAGGCTGTCCTCCACACCCGCTGATAGTGCCCACGGCCAGTTTGGCTTCCTGAGCTGGGACGAGCGGTGGTTGGTACCCCAGGGAGCACTCCAAAGGTGACAGTTCCAAACTTGTGAGGTGAATTGGGGTCCCCAGTCTGACTTGATGTCCAAATGAATACCATGCAGCTGGAACACATGGTGGACTGCCATGCAACTGGGACCGTGGTGGACAAGGAGATTGGCCATCTCCTAGCCCAGGATCTAATGGTGAGTGGTGTCTTCTGGCCGAACTGAACAATCATGGTGGATGTAACTCCAGGCACTGCAGTAAATGGACTCCCCTGTTTCTGTTCTTTGTTGTCTTTCCTCAGGTGTTAATTGAGCCCTAACGAGTTGCATTGGTTTATTGGCAGGGGGTGCGGTAGTTGCGGCGTGTGCATTGATGGTAGAAAGGAAGAAAGAATGGGACAGAGTAGCAGAGGGATCTCAGGAAACAGCACAAGTTCGGCCTTCTGGCCCTTCTCCCATCATCTCTCCCTTAAGTGGTTGTCAATTTTGATGGCTAGTGTGATTAATTGGTCAAGGGTTCTAGGTTTGTCCCAGGCTGCCAGCTCATCCTTGAGATGTTTGGCCAAACTATTAACAAATACGCTCTGTAATGCTGCAGTGTTCTAGCCTGCTTTTGTGGCTAAGATCCAGAACTCGATCAAAAGGTCCGCGACACTGAGGCCCTCCTGACGGAGGAAGAACAACTTTTTTGAGGTTGCCTCCCCATGCATCGGATGATTGAAGATAGGGGTGCCTTCAGCGCTCAGCCATCCCCTCACAGAAAGTATTCAGTCAAAAAAGTTTCAGTTGCTTGCACCTATGTTCTCAGATAAGATTGTTCGTGGACTTTCAGGTGAATATTACATTTTAACATAGACCCCCAGGCTGGGAACGTGGCAGAGGTGTAGCAGAGAACCGTTGTGACACACAAGCCCTTATTTCAAAATACCCTCATAAAAATGCCAAGCTCCCCCGTTGCACTTGCAGAAAAAAAATCTCTGGAGCCGCCACTGAGTCTAAGAGGGAGTCCTGACTGTGTGGTGGTTCTTGGTTCAGTTGTAATAAGGTCACAGTGTTATAGAGAAGTCTTGTGAGTTGACAGGATGTGCTCAAGATTCACCATGATAAACCTGACCTGTTCTAGGCAGCTGTGGTCAGATTTGTGGTTGTGGGAACGAGTCTTCACAAGTTTGATTTCAGTCAAACTTCACACATGAACAACAATAATGCTGGTCCACTGTCTTCAAGGAGAGATAAACTGGACAGTTTTGTTGTTTTTTAGTACATCATTTGTGGCAATTAAATGTACTGATTTTGACTGGTGGTTATGGTTAAATTAATTCCACATAAAATATTTAACACCAAGTTATATAAAAATGCAAACAAGTACGGTAGAGCAGGGAAAATGTTTTTTGTGAGCCTGATCACAGAACTCTAGTTAAATTTTGTTTTTGTCCATCTGCATTTTAAACCCAAACTGGTTAAAACATGTATACACCCATGGCAACAGTTCAGAGAGTCACCAAACAGCAAGCAGGAGCCATCTGCTGGCTGGAGGTGCTTACTGCGCTGTCACGGTCAAAATGGACAGATTTAAATGAATCGATTTTTGGCTGTTCAGAGTGAACTAAAATGAGGATTAGTTAAATTGAGGATTTCAATTCATTGGAAAAGGAAGTTTTCCAATGAATTGTTACTAAGTTTTCCCTTAGTAATTTGGATGGAGTTTTCTTTTTGTGTGTTGGTGTGTGTACCTGTGTTTCTTTTCAGGCTTTGGTCTCCTCTTTATGGAGGACAGGAAATTGTCCCGCCAACCTCCAAGTCTCATATTATAGTACACTATCGGGCATTACTGTGCATTCCGTGTTCCTTGAGGTGTGTGCGTGTGTGTGCGCGTGTGCGTGTGCGCGTCATGTTCTTCTGTAGTGGCTGCAGCTGTTGTTGGTCTGTTTCTCTGCTCTGTGTATCTGGGCTGATGGCCAAGTGAGTGCAGTCAGCCGTGGAAAGAGGGTAAGGGGGGTAAGGGGGAGCTGAGGGGGGTATTCCTCTTCGGAGTGTGTTTCTCTCTCGTTCCTTCCATGAATGAATGGGACCTCAGAGGAAGAAGAAACACCACATTCTCTCCCCACACTTATTTTGTTTGGTCCTGATGAATGTCATTCTTTGATAGCTTGATAGCTCTGTGTGTGTGTGTGCGTGCATGCGTGTGTGTGTGTCACACACTGTTGCAGTGAATTTAATGAGACGCGGGGTCGCCTGCTTTGTGTGTGTCTTTCGGTTTTAGCGTAGTCTGAGACTCCACTGTCTTCTTAAACAAGCTGCCACTGTCCAACAAGATCTCCCATGATTCACTGCAGGTTCATTAACAAGCTGATCAACAATAGTGCAGCAGATTAGAGAATATTTACAGGGGAATCTTTCAAATGATGATACAAGCACCAAATTCAACACAAATAGTCCTGAGACATTACTCTTGAAAAAGCAGACTATCCACTTGATTTTTCAATAGGCAGCCAAGTAGGGGTCAATGAAGAATTACACAGGGATCAAAATTAAAAGATGCTCCAATCATATTGAAAACTATACCACATTATTCGTCCAACCATAAAGATTCCAAAAAGGTATAGTTTGGACTATCTTTGACTGAATGTTATGAAGTTATGGGGCAAAAACGGTGACAAAGCTCAATTGCAGTTTGTATGATAGGCCAAAGTTCAGGTTGCTCCAATTTTGGTAAATAGTGATGCAAATTATTGGTTGAGCTAATAGGATTAATAAATTAAATAGATTTGACCGTGTTGAATGTTTACTGTCCAAAGTAAAGGTCAAACAATGTCAATGTCCATTGGATTCTATGGCATATGACATATGTTACCCTGTAACATGATAACTAAGTACGACACATGGTGCAAACTATTCCTTTTTAAAACTCTATTCACTCAACCAATAATTTGCATCACTTTATACCAAAATTGGAGCAACCTTAACTTTGGCCCCCTGTACAAACTGAGATTGACCGTTGGTACCATTTATGCTGTTTTTACCACATAACTTCATAACATTCAATCAAAGATAGTCCAAACTATTCCTTTTTGGTATCTGTATGATCAGATGAATAATGTGGTATACTTTTCAATATGATTTGAGCATTTGTAAATCTTGACCCCTGTGTAATTCTTCAGGCCGCCTATTGAACAATCAAGTGGATAGTCTGCTTTCTCAAAAGAGTAATGTTTAAAGAATATGTGTGCCAAATTTGGTGTTTGCATCACCATTTGAAAGATTGTTTCAGTTATCTTCTGCACTACAAGTTGCAGTTTAAATATTTCAGTATGATACAGTTGGAGTGAATTAATGTGCCAGAATGAGAATGCTGTGAAATACCTGAAACTTGCTTGAATAATTGTCGTTGTTATATCTCAAATGTGGGGTTTTGTGCATGAACATTGTTTCACGTACAAAACACTGATTAGGCTTTAATGATCGTTAATTAAACATACACACGGAGCTCTTACAGGCTTAAACAGTTTAAAATGTTTGATTCATGATATTTTTCATCCACATTTTAATGTTCACTGGGTGGATTTGAAAATGAAATGGTCTTGGATCCAATAAGATGATTGATCTTTTACATTTTCATGTATTTTATATTTAATGAAACTTGAAATTGTCCGTAGGTGTGTGCGGGTGTGAATGTGTACCCCGCCTCTTGCCCTATGACTGCTACGATGGGCTCCAGCACCCCGTGACCTTTCACTGGAGTAAGCTGCTGAAGATGAGTGAGTGAATGAGTGAGAGAGAGAGAGATTTAATGCTCAACATCTCCAAAGTCCCACAATTCTATGAGTGTTTTCACAGATATGCTCCTGATTTAAGTTGGGGTTTTACATAATTATTGTATGGCCTTGCCTTACAATATAAAGCGCCTTGGGGCAACTGTTTGTTGTGATTTGGCGCTATATAAAAAAAAAAATTGAATTGATTGATTGATATATGTCACAGATGTGTCAAACAAGCTGTGCCAGTCATGAATTCTGCTTAAATCAAGAGAAAATCTGTGAAAACACTCAGAATTGTAGGACTAATTAGATGTTGAACATTTGATACTAAACATATAAAAGGAAGATAAAAATGATTTGGCACAATATCAATTTCAATTCAATTTATTCAATTTATAGGGCGCCAACTCACAACAATTTTCCCCCATGGCACCTTACACAAAACAATTCAAAACAGTTCAAAATGGGTTAAAAAGCACAATTGAAAGATTAAAACAAGCACAATAAAAGACTAAAAAAAATTAAAAGAATTTAAAAAGAATGCTAGCACAATAGTCTAACCATAGGACAAAATGAATAGATATGTCTTATGTCTGGTTTTAAAAGTCTCCACAGAATCCGACTGCTGGGACACCATTCCACAGCACAGGGGCACGATGAGAGAAAGCCCTTTGGCCCACAGACTTTATTTTCACCCTAGGAACCCGAAGCAGTCCTGCATCCTGTGAACGCAAAGCCTGGCCTGGTATAGGGTTTAATTAGATCGGCTAAGTCGGTCGGTGCCAGTCCATGAAGAATTTTATAAGCTAACAGCAGGACCTTAAAATCTGATCTCACAAAGGTAGGTAGCCAATGAAGCGATACCAGAATAGGTGTAATGTGGTCAAACTTTCTGCTTCGTGCTTCGTGTTAACAGTCTGGCAGCAGCATTCTGAACCAACTGGAGACCCCTAATGCTAGACTAGTCTAATGCTAGTCCAATCTGGAAGAAACAAAAGCATGGAGTCAGGGTCTCAGCATCAGCCATAGACAGGATGGGACGAATCCTCGCTATGTTTCACAGGTGGAAGAAAGCAGTCCTTGTAATATCCCTAATGTGAAGGCCAAAGGACAATGCAGGAGCAAAAATCACCCCAAGGTTCCTCACCTTGTCTGTATGATGTATGACACACAAACCCAGGCTAAGCGCTAGCTAGTCAAATTGCTGCCAATATCTTGCTGGACCAAGAACCATCATTTTAATCTTATCACAGTTTAAAAGTAGGAAGCTATTAGACATCCAGCCTCTCACTGATGCAAGGCAATCCTCCAGAGAATTTATGGAATTAAGATTACCAGCAGTTATTGGCATGTATAATTGAGTGTCATCAGCATAGCAATGAAAGGCAATCCCAAAACGCCGTGATATATGCCCAAGGGGTGCAATAACCAGAGAAAAAAGCAGGGGGCCCAAGACAGATCTCTGTGGAACCCCAAATTTCATGCCAAGGTTAGAGGTGCTATCATACAACCCCAATTCCAATGAAGTTGGGACACTGTATAAAATGTAAATAAAAACAGAATATAATGATTTCCAAATCCTCTTCAACCTATATTCAGTTAATGTTCAGAGTGATAAACTTTATTGTTTTTGTGCAAATATTTGCTCATTTTGAAATGCATGCCTGCAACACGTTTCAAAAAAACTGGGACAGTGATATGTTTGCCATTGTGTTACATCACCTTAAGTTCTAACAACACTCAATAAGTGTTTGGGAACTGAGGACATTAATTGTTGAAGCTTTGTAAGTGGAATTCTTTCCCATTCTTGCTTGATGTACGACTTCAGTTGTTCAACAGTCCGGGGTCTCCGTTGTCGTATTTTGTGCTTCATAATGCACCACACATTTTCAGTGAGCAACAGGTCTGGACTGCAGGCAGGCCAGTCTAGTACCCGCACTCTTTTACTATGAAGCCACACTGTTGTAACGTGCAGAATGTGGCTTGGTGTTGTCTTGCTGAAATAAGCAGGGACGTCCCAGAAAAAGACATTGCTTGGTTGGCAGCATGTGTTGCTGCAAATCCTGGATGTACCTTTCAGTATTGATGGTGCCATCACAGATGTGCAAGTTGCCCATGCCATGGGCACTAACACACCCCCATACCATCACAGATGCTGACTTTTGAACTTTGCGATGGTAACAATCTGGATGGTCTTTTTCCTCTTTTGTCTAGAGGACACAATGTCCATGATTTCCAAAAACATTTGAAATGTGGATTCATCAGACCACAGCACACTTTTCCACTTTGTGTCTGTCCATTTCAAATGAACTCGGGCCCAGAGAAGGCGGCAGCGTTTCTGGATGTTGTTGATGTATGGCTTTCGCTTTGCATGGTAGTTTTAACTTGAACTTGTAGATGTAGCAATGAACTGTGTTAACTGACAATGGTTTTCTGAAGTGTTCCTGAGCCCACGCAGTAAGATCCTTTACCCAATGATGTCTGTTTTTAATGCAGTGCCGCCTGAGGGATCGAAGGTCACGGGCATTCAATGTTGGTTTTTGACCTTGTCGCTTACATGTAGAAAGTTCTCCAGATTCTCTGAATCTTCTGATTATATTATGGACTGTAGATGATGGAATCCCTAAATTCCTTGCAATTGAACGTTGAGAAACATTGTTCTTAAACTGTTGGACTATTTTTTCATGCAGTTGATCACAAAGCGGTGATCCTCGCCCCATGTTTGCTTGTGAAAGGCTGAGCCTTTTGGGGATGCTCCTTTTATACCCAATCATGACACTCACGTGTTTCCAATTAGGTGTTCTTTGAGCATTCATCAACTTTCCCAGTCTTTTGTTGCCCTGTCCCAACTTTTTTTGAAATGTGTTACAGGCATCTGTCTCATATGTGCACAAAAACAACAATGTTTATCAGTTTGAACATTAAATATCTTGTCTTTGTGGTGTATTCAGTTGAATATAGGTTGACGAGGATTTGCAAATCATTGTATTCTGTTTTTATTTACATTTTACACAGCGTCCCAACTTCATTGGATTTGGGGTTGTAGTTTACAGTGCAGTTACATTGACATTTTGGCATTGCTGATGTAATGACTGTGCTGTTTTTCATTCATTCTTTGAAAGTGACCTTAATCCAGCAGATTCAATGGATGCAACAGTGTCATCAGAGAATAATTTCCTTTATTTATTCACATGGGTCTCTTAAACATCCAAAGTAGCTTTTCATCAGCAGTGAGTACTGCAGTCCACGTACAGCAGGCAAAGAACAACCTCATTAATTTATTTAATTTCACGGCCTATTTGCAGATTGTCACCATCTGATTGCAATCTACATATTCTGACGGCGTCGTAACATCTGTTTGCGGTTGATTAAGCTCTGAGATGGGTCAGTCATGGCCAAGCCTGCCAGCATGTTGTGCCACATATGTCCGCCTCCTCCCCGGCCAGGGAGGGCAACAGAAATGTTGATATGTAATAACATGTATGTGGCACACATTCATCATGTGCAGTGAATGTGAACAGGGTGCAATCAAACCATAAGCACCATGTGCCACTGCAGGTGCATAGATCTGAACAGGCTGTTATATCCATAATAGACCTTATAGTACAGATACATTTTCATTCCTTCCCATGGGCGACATAAATAATGTGAAATATTGTGCACATCGTATCTGCGACACCATGGGTAGGTGCTCCCCACTGCTGCCTTATGCGCATCAATGCGTAATTTCACGCGTCAGAGGCTTGCACCTGAATGGATGTCACCGCTGAAATATACATATTAATACTTGATCACCATCCAACTCTGTAGGAGGTATGATGTGGAACTGTTTCACCAGGCCATGACAAAACTATTAAACATGAATCTCACCTCCGTCACAGCCCCATGAGCGTTTCATAGTGTAGGCGGACAGGAACCAGGGACCACAGCCTGTCGTGAAAACCCTCTTACCAGGCTGTGGTGTGTGCTGGAAACAACCACAGCATTAATAAATCCAATGTGACATGCCGTACACCAATAATCCAACCAGCCATCACGATGTACAGAGTTGCATTGTGCTGCGTATGCTGGAGTGGGCAAAAACAAGTTTGCTGGAATTGCTGCGTCTGATGAATGTTGCATGTATGGGGAACCTTGGCCCACTGCCACCAAAGTTTATCAGCAAAAGGAGTCGAGTGGGATGAATAAATTCTGGCAATGCAGGTATATACTGATAAAAAACCTCAATGGATATTTCGCTGGACTGTACACCAGAAGGCGATCAATGACAGTGAAGGTGCAAAACGTTCAGCACCTTCACCTGTTTGACAGAAGCAGGTCTCAGAACTATCATGTTCTTGTGTGTTGTCTGCCTTTTTGTGTGCACACTCTAAATGGAGAACCTGAGCTCTCTGCTGAGAGCCAGCGCTGACAGCGGCGCACACGCGAGCATGTGTGATCCGCGCACGCATAGTGACTCGTTCAGCAGTTATGAACACAAACACACACACCGAGCTGAATGATCATTTCATCATTTTATCACCTGTTCTATGCACACACACGCACGTGCAATCGCTTGCTGTGAGGTCAGTGAGCACTGGGAAAGGGAGGATGAGAGAAGATGTGATTGCATGGGAGTGAGTGAGTGACATATGTGGCATGAGTCTGGTCCATATGTTGGTTGTACTCCAATGTCCAGTACTGGCAGGGACTGTGCAAAGGGAGGAACACAGCACTGCCTTCCACTCTGGTCCCTTGTTTGCCATCCAGACGTTTGGACATTGGACAGTCTTAAGCACTTTTTATGGCTGTCTGAGAGCAGTCTGTGTCATCTACCTGTTGTCTAAATACGCTTTGGATGCGATCGTGCCGGTGTGGATGAGGCAGTCTGGACGAGATCCGCCCACAGAATACACGCCTCTTTCCCTCCCAACTGCGTCCGGATTATGGCCATTTTTGCTGTGTCGGCCTGGTTCCTGCACATTCTTACTATGTGTGACGGGGTCTTAGGATTCTCCAGGATTCTCCAGGATTCAGATGTTGTCAATAACTTTTTTTTTTAATATGCATGTTTGCACATTTCCACACATCAAAAATCACCAGTGTTAAATTAACACTGATAGTATACATATGTTCCTACACTGACTAGGGTTGGGTATTGAGAACTGGTTCTTTTCGAGAATCGTTAAGAAATGATTTGATCCACCAACATCAATATCCTTTTTGCTTAATGATTCTCTTATCGGTCCTTCAGAGTGGCCATTGTTTTTGAGGGTGTTTGTCAGGAAAATGATCATTTGCTTACGTTGATTACAGACCCTGCAGTGGGTCTATAATCAACCGCTTCTGCAGCAACTGTGCTTGAAGCTTGAACCAACGAAGCAGTGCTGCTTCTTTGGTTCTCTTTTCAGAAGCGGCAAGTCTGCTTCTTAACCCATCTCAAAGCCATTTAAAGATGTCAATCGTGAGTCACTTTTGTGCAGATTAAAGTCACTAACTGGGACTCTTTCTTGTTGTGGGCAAGAGACGAGCATTGTCCTCACACCCCGACATTCTTGTTGTGAGCCAACAGTGCTACTCACTTTTCGAAAGTGCTGCCAGGAATAACACCACTGCTATTAGATTATATTTACTCACGGACATTTTAAAGTTGAACATTGCATCATGGGCTATGCAGTTTAGTAACTGCCCTTCAAGTGTTACATAAAAAAAACCATATTGATCGTCCATAATACTACATATAGTTTGGTGTCTGATGCCACTGATGAAATTGCTTTCTGTAACAAGCAGTCACTTCACTATTTGTACAATTAATTGATGACCAGTTATGTCTACAAACTAACAAAATGTTAAAAAACATGAGAATTTTAAAAATAAGTGCATAAAGTGACATCTTCAAATGACTTGTATTATTTCATTTGCAGTGTATAAAACAGATAAATCACAATAATAAACTTTATTTGTATATAACACTGATAAGGTGATTAATTTAAAAAGTTTAAAAACTACAAATTAAGTAAATTCCTGTGTTTTTGGAGAATGATCCAGTCAGAATTAAGCAATTTTCCTTGAAAAATGATTGGTAGTATTTTAAATGATTATCAGTGTGGTTGACAATAATTTCTCCCAATTCCAAACTAATTGTTTAATTCATGTCAGTATGTAACTAATGTCTTCATTTTATTTATTAAAAAACAAAAATCCTTTGTTGTAGTGAAAAAGATAAAATTACCTTTACACAAATTAAGGTGGAATTTAGTAGCACATGAAGAGAGAAGCTGTTTTACTCTAAATTTGTTAGATTTGACTGGAATTTCAGCAGGTTAAATAAAAAAAAATAATAAAAAAAAATCAATTTAAGACAATTTAAATGCCAATTATTTTGAGTGTGACAGTAAAAGTACTTTTGTACATACTCATCCCAAATGGCAGAAGAGCTGTAATTTTAAATTGGCAATGTTCGAATAATTGAAAAATTAAAATAACTGTTCGGACATTTTGGAATCTTTTAATGCTATGTCCCAATGTTTTTAATGGAGTGTATTTCATGAGCAGAGCTTTCCTGTTACTCAAGCAGTTGGCATTCACATTAGAAAACATTCCGTTTCGAACATCAGTAATGACATTTCATTTTCCAGCTAAACAAACTGAGCTGGCACGGAATGGCCGAGCCCACGTCAGCTCATCCAGATCCTCAGATATTATTACCGACAAAAGCAATCATTTTACTTCTCTAAATGTGATTTATTTTAATGGCCAATGTTGAGAATAAAAACTGAAGGTTGTAGAGGTGAATTTGGGAATGTGCTGCTGGGGACGTGAGAGTCGGGCTGGATAGCAGCTAGATGGAGTCTCGCCACAGGTGGTCTGTAATTCGGCACCATAATTGCTTGGCAAAGTGTATTATGGGTCTTCAGACCACTCATCCACTCCGTAGGGGTGGACAAGAAAAAAGGGTGAGTGAAGCAGAAAAATATAATGGATAACATGATGTCCTGTTGTGAGACAAATCTGGCAGACACTTACAATATGCCCAGGGACTATTATTATTGTGTGCGTTGAAAGAACACTTTGTGGTGAAGCTATTAAGGCACACTAATGAAAATAATGGTGCCAAATAGGGAGACAATCTCCAATGCAAGTGAAATGTTTTCGAGACAGGTGCAACAGACATTTTCTCCTCTTTGAATGCAGAGAATATCAGTCAAAGAGAGAAATCTTTTCACTTCTTGGCCATCGACTTCCCACAGTTCACGTTCTTGTGCCGTGATTTGATGTTCTGGGCCACTTTGGCCAGGTCAACTTCAGTTGTTGGAGTGCTATGGTTTTCAGGACTCTTTAGTTAAATAGATCCACTGGGGAATTGTCCTGCCAATTTCAGAGCTGAAGAACACAAATATTTTCATCACCTGCCTTTCCAGCAACCTTCTCTGCAGGTTTCATTTGGACTTGCAGTGATCATGTCAGTAACATTTTGTTCAGATTGAATACCGACTTCAAGTACTGTTTTAACTTTTTGAAAAAAATGTTGTATGTAGGGGAGGTGATGTTAAAGCATTGGGCTTGAGAGCAGAGGATCCTCATTTCATACCCCAGCCTGACCGGAAAATCACTAAGGCCCCTTGGGCAAGGTCCTTAATCCGCCCTTCATGGCAGCACCCTGACATTGGTGTGTGTGTCTGTGTGAATGTGAGGCTTAATTGTAAAATGCTTTGAGCTCTGTGCTGATGCAAAGCACTATATAAAATATAAATGCAGTCCATTTATGTTGAGATAAAGGCAGCAGTTTGCTTAAATGAGACAATAGTCACAAAATGACTTCACATCACGGGGATTTTTGGATAGCAGCACTAAATTCCTGCCATTCATCATTTTTCATGTTCTTTTGTAGTTCACGTTGACATTTACAATTTCTCAGTATCTTGTAATCACTAGCATTAGTACAAATTGAAGCAAAAGTTGTGAATACATAGATCCTGCAGTTTGTACTTTCTACCTTGGGCCGTGTAATAGTAATAGATTAGCTATGGACCCCAATGCAGAGAACCACAACAAAGGGTAAGCAAAACCAGGTTTATTGTGTTTAAGTGCAACTCAAAAACAGCTAGCTGACTTATAGCAGCAGACAAAATGACTGGGTCAAAAACAGCACCAGAACAGGCACACAGGTGATCCGTCCAATTGGCAACCATCTTTATGGGGGAGTTAGCAGAGGGTTATCCAAAAAAGAGGCACAGTTCAGCAACAAGAGGTTTTCATACCAAGCAATCAGTCCAAAACTGCAGGCACAAATCAGGAAGGCAACAAACGTCTGTAACAAGAAAACATCAGAACAAATCACTGGAACATGAAAGCCAGAATACAATCTGGTGACAAGAGGCTGCATGGTTAGAGCAAACAATCAAACCCGAAAACTCAAAGAGTAGAAACAGGAAGATAAGCAACATAAAACGAAAGTAAGAGTAAAAAAACAACAACAAAAAATTTACAACAGGAAAGAACTAGCCAGACCACATGGAGAACAATACTAGGGCCAGAATACCATGGAGACATTGGACAGGAATAGCACAGAGAAAAATACCAGAAAACAGAAGGATCCAGAGATCAAAGCAAAATGTCACATGACAGTAATGAGCACTGGTCCAACAAAGTCCATTCATTTATATTGTTAGGAATACATTTTAAAACTGATAATAAAGCAAACCTGCCTTTTAATCTATGCTGAAAATTTAAAACAAACTACAGGCATTTGTAGTTAAATGAGCCTGTCTCACCGCGGGGTGTCTGCATTGTTTAAAAGCTTCTGACATTTCACTGACAGGCAGAAACAGATGTCCTTTCTGCTTCAGCTTGGGGGAAATTTGATTGAATGAGTCACTGTGGAGTCAGATCAGTGGCAAAATCCACTCTCGCAAGAAAACATGTATTCAGGGGTATTATATTATTTCACACACGTAGATGTTAATTACGAGTGTGAAAATTATCTCTGCAGTTGCAGAGTCTTTTCCTGCCCACTCCATGCATCTATGGGCTGCCCAAAATCCACAAGCAGGACATGCCACTCAGGCCTATTGCATGTAGCACAGATTCCATCACTTACAATTTGGCCAAGCACCTCAAGTGGATTTTGGCTGCTCTAGCGGGTAACTCAGACCACCATGTGGAGGACACACAAGATTTTGTGAACAAGATCAAGGACCTTCAGCTGGAGGCAGATGAAACTATGGTGTCATTTGATGTGACATCGTTGTTCACCTGCATCCCCACTGCTGCGCTCATCACAGCTGTGAGGCAGAGGCTGATGGAGGACGCGCCAACTCTTGGAGATCTGTCTTAATCTCACGTATGTCCAAAAGGCTATACCAGCACCGCGGAGAGGGCACCAGTGGACCTCAGTCTGCAGTTCATCTCCACCTTAAAGACACTAACCACAAGTTTGAGGACACGGAATTTAAAATCTTAGCCAGAGAAAAGAAATGGTTTGAGAGAGGAGTGAAGGAAGCATTGTATGTGAAACAGTTGAAACCCAGCCTTAACCAGGGAGGGGGTCTGAGACACACTTTGTCCTCTGTTTACAATGAGGTACTTAGGTCAAAGCAGTTTCAGTCTTTTGTTCATGGAATTGAGTCATTCACATCATCAGGAGAGTCATCAGGAGAGGTGTCAGTCCCATCGTTAGGAGGGACAGCTGGTCCTGTCATTAGGAAAGTGCTAACTAGGGCACAATAGGTGCTAATTAGAGCAATTGTTAGTCACTAGCCAATAGCAGTCTGCCTCTCGGTAGGAGGGGTCTGGTTAGGTTTAAAACTCCAGCTTTTGCCGGCTTCTGTTATTCTTCTCTACAAGAGTCAAGACAGAAGTTAGACTACCAGAGCAAGAATTTTAGCTAAGGAAGCTTCTGCGATTAGAAGCGAAACGTCCTCACGTCCAGCAACCCAGTCCAGTTGAAGATTCAAGCTTCTGTACTCTGGAAACCACCTGGACAACTGAGAGTCTTCATAGAAACAGTCATCAGGATGTTTCTGCTTATTCTAATATGTATGTCACACGCGGAGAAATGCTAAGAATTGCCAATTGAGACGTTTTTTGGAAATACACCTGTTAACTCGCTCAAGGAGAGCAATAAACAAAAAACATCAGAGACAACTAATTATGAGTGCAGGGAGACTTACAATCAAGAATACTTTGATGTTGTGTTGCTAACTGGGATGTTAAAAACCATGTGACATGTCCTTGAAATCACGTGCAAACCATTACACCATCACCTCCCTGAAGAAGACAATGGCATCTCCTTCATTTTCAACAGACTTCCGTGTCTGAGGAGGGCTGTCAATCAAATCTTGCTATTCAGAAATGACCAATCACAGCAGAGCCAGTACCAACCAATTGTTCTCTCTCCATAGTGCCAAAACCCTCCCCACGTTTTGAGCAAGAGAGCAGAAATCCACTACACGTGAGCAGAAATAAACTTCGGGAGGGCAGGGGTGCACTGGTCATATAATATGGGAAATAATATAATACACCTGAATGCATGATTTATCGCGAATGTGGTAATGGCACCGATCTGACGCCGTACGTTGCCTGTGGTAAACCCACAGCCCAATCTCACATCTGAGCCATGAGACATAACCTGCGATATTGGCACCAACAGATAATCGGCCCGTAATACGTAAGGGAGCAGAAAACAGCAAATATGTATTCAGTCGTGTCAGCATTATTTTCATTTTAAAATTTTAAAGACAGAGTTTAAAAAAAGCTAATAAATAAATGAACCAAATTTGTATCATTGCAATATTTAATAAAATATCCAAAGTTATTGAACAACTACAACAACAAATAGTGGAAATGTACGTGTGACAGAGTTATTGGTAGACTGATGAATTTAAAGTAAGCCATCAATTTAACAGCCAGTTTTCTGTAGACATGCCAAGTGATGAAAACAAAAAACTTTTCCAAATCACTGAACTTGAACTTCATTTGCTTTAATCACTAAGAAATGTCAACGGTATGATACTGTAGCTGTTCAGTAGTATAACATACAGTGAGGAAAATAAGTATTTGAACACCCTGCGGTTTTGCAAGTTCTCCCACTTAGAAATCATGGAGGGGTCTGAAATTTGTGATGTAGGATTTTTTTAATAATTTATTTGTATGTTACTGATGCAAATAAGTATTTGAACACCGACCAACCAGCATGAATTCTGGCTCACACAGACCTGTTAATTTTTCTTCAAGAAGCCCTCTTATTCTGCACTCTTTACCTGTATTAATTGCACCTGTTTGAACTTGTTACCTGTACAAAAGACACCTGTTCACACACTCAATCAATCACACTCCAACCTGTCCACCACAGCCAAGATCATAGAGCTGTCTAAGGACACCAGGGACAAAACTGTAGACCTGCACAAGGCTGGGATGGACTACAAGACAACAGGCAAGCAGCTTGGTAGAAGACAACAACTGTTATGATTATTTATTAGAAAGTGGAAGAAACACAAGATGACTGTCAATCTCCTTCGGTCTGGGATTCCATGCAAGATCTTGCTTTATGGAGTAAGGATGATTCTGAGAAAGCTCAGAACTACACAGGAGGACCTGGTCAATGACCTGAAGAGAACTGGGACCACAGTCACAAAGATTACATTAGTAACACATGATGCTGTCATGGTTTAAAATCCTGCAGGGCAGCAAGGTGCTCAAGCCAGCACATGTCCAGGCCTGTTTGAAGTTCACCAGTGACCATCTGGATGATCCCAAGAAAACCATCCCAACCGTGAAGCATGGGGGTGGAAACATCATACTCTGGGGGTGCTCTTCTGCAAAGGGGACAGGACGACTGCACCATATTGAAGGGAGGATGGATGGAGTCATGTATTGTGAGATTTTGGCAAACAGCCTCCTTCCCTCAGTAAGAGTATTGAAGATTTGTCATGGCTGGGTCTTCCAACATGACAATGACCCCAAACACACAGCCAGGGCAACTAAGGAGGGGCTCCGTAAGAAGCATTTCACGGTCCTGGAGTGGCCTGGCCAGTCTCCAGACCTGAACTCAATAGAAAATCTTTGGAGGGAGCTGAAACTCCAAACCTGAAAGATCTAGAGAAGATCTGTATGGAGGAGTGGACCAAAATCCCTGCTGCAATGTGTGAAAACCTGGTGAAAAACTACAGGAAACGTATGACCTTTGTAACTGCAAACAAAGGCTACTGTACCAAATATTAACATTGATTTTCACAGGTGTTCAAATACTTATTTGCAGCAGTAACATACAAATAAATTAAGAAATCATACATTGTGATTTCTGGATTTTTTTTTTTTAGATTATGTCTCTCGCAGTGGACATGGACCTAAGATGAAAATTTCAGACCCCTCCATGATTTCTAAGTGGGAGAACTTGCAAAACTTCAGGGTGTTCAAATACTTATTTTCCTCACTGTAGACGACCCGCAACAGTCCTCATGGGACCGTATCTTTGAAACGGTCCTGGGAACAAAAAGTGAATTGTGCACGGAGAATATTATGTTTTAGAATTCAGGAGGGTGTGTGTCAGCGTAGTCAGATTTCACACCGGCAGCCCTCCCTATGAAAGCAAGGTCAAAATAAGCACCCTCCTAACCAGAAAATTTGGGACGCAATCACCACCTTTTTGTGCAGCCTTACAGTGCTATGAAACCAATACAAATTCTTGCTGGCTTTGTACATAAATACTTTACAACTGATGTCTTTTCTCGGGCAGCACAGTGGATTACTGGTTAGCACTGTTGCCTCACAACAAGAAGGTCATAGGTTCAAATCCCACTTGTGGCCTTTCTGTGTGGAGTTTGTGTGTTCTGCCCATGTTTGTGTGGGTTCCCTCCAGGTGCTCCAGCTTCCTCCCACATCCAAAGACGCGCAGGTTAGGTGGATTGGAAACTTTAAATTGCTCGTAAGTGTGCGTGCAGGTGTGAATGTGTTTGTTTGTCTATATGTGACCCTGTGACAGACTGGTGTCCTATCCTGATGGAATAGGCTCCAGCCCCCCACGACCCCCAGTTGGACTAAACAGGTGAAGATGAGTGTGTGTGTGTGTGTGTGTGTGTGTGTGTGTGTGTGTGTGTGTGTGTGTGTGTGTGTGTGTGTGTGTGTGTGTGTGTGTGTGTGTGTGTGTGTATAATGTCTTTCCTTTTCATCTCTTTCCCACATTTAAAACCCGTCCTCTGTTGGTTTGTGTTTGTTGATCACCATCAGGTTTCTCTGCACGTATAGCTCAAGGTCGAATGATGTCTCTGATACATGGCGTTCTGAAATGACAGAAATAAGAAGAGAGAATTTTATTTTGAGAGGATACACTTATCAGTTTCTTGGTTGGGATTGAAAGAAATGACCTCTTCATTTGTTTGTTTTCCTGCAGATGCAATGGCTAATCCTTCTCCAGCCAAGAGTGTGGGCGACCCTGGAATCACCCCACTGTCTCCCTCACACACTCAGGTGATGCAGCTCATTTTCTCATCTTATTTCTCTACGTCTCAGAGAATGCTTGTGGTATCACTGAGCGCTGGCTGTTTGGCTCTAATGCTGCTCGTTCTTTGGAAACGATGATGTTATTGAGAACTGTTCCAATAAGCTGAACACTCAGACTTTTGGATGTTATTTTGTGTAGTGGTTATAATCAAGGGTTCGCCAATGGAAGGGTCCACCCTAAAATTGGTCCACACTGCCTTCACTGTCATCAGCCACGGTTCACAGATTATCACCTCATTTCTGCTTCATACTGACTTTAGAATGATTTAAGAGGTTTTACTTTGTCATCTGATGGTTAATAATCACATTATTCCCTTTGATTGCTTTGGGTGAAGAGACTCAGTGTCAAGGAGCTGCTGTTGTCACAAATGAGGCATGCGCAGTGCAGGCAGGGCAGACCAATTTCTTTTGGGGGGGGGGGGGGGGGGGCGTTCGGTCTGTGACACCGGCACTCCGTGGGTGGAGCTTCATAGGGTTGTAGCTCTTCCCCTTGTACCGTGTTCCGATCAGCTAATGGTTTCCATTTCAGATAGTTTTGCCTCTGCCTAATCAATCATCTTGTCTTTGAACTTTAATTGATGCCGTCGATTACGATCAGTTTTTTGGTTCAACCGCTTCAGTTTTCCCTTCCTTCCTGCTTGTTTTTCAACCCTAGTTTTTGGTGATACATTTAAGTTTTAAAGGTTAATGACTGCATTACTAGGTTGCAATATTAGGTTGCATTACCTGTGATTGTCAGGCAGCAAGGGTGGCGTGGCTCAAACAGGTGGTTGTCACAAAGGCAGATGCACGAATACAGGCGTTGGAGATTGCAAAAGGCTTTATCCAAAAAACACAGGCAGTGGTACGGTACAGGTAGGCTTTCAGCGAGGCAGAGGTACAGTTGATCAGCAGACAGAGGCAAGGTCATACAACAAGCGGGGTACAAAGTCACAGGTCGGCAGAGTTCATGGATAGAGACAAAAGCAAGGTCCAAAAAGCAAAGTGGGCAGAAGCACAATGAACTAGCAGAGAACATAGGCCAAGCAGGGTTTAAATGCACTGGTGGTAATTAGGGAAAATTATACACAGGTGTGGAGAACATTCAGGAAGGGGGCATGGTCAGATGAATCAAAGATGAGGGAAGACAGGAGGCAAGAGAGTGCAGTAAGACAGATCAGACAGACTTACAGTGAAGATGAGGGAAGCTAGTGCAAGATAGTGCAGTTTGACAAATGCAAAGTGAACACGACCTGATAAGAAGATGAACCTAAAACTACAGTCATCAAAATAAAATACCAAAACCAAAGATGAACAAACCCAAGGCCTAATAAATAAGAAATAAAATAAAGAAGACCCAAAAAATTAAACCAGGAAACAAATGTAAGAACTGAAAAGAGGTCATCAAGAAAATAAGGGTTATGACTAAACTAGAATGGAACTCACATGTGGCAGAAGTATAATAAACAGATAATTCAACAAATGACAAAAGTAAAACAAACACATGATCAAAAAAAGTGGGTAAATGGACAATGTGGAAGCAAACAAGGGACAAAACCATGACATAGACCAGGCATGGGGCATTGCTGTTGTTGGTCTGAAACCAAGATGGTGCTCACTTGCTGGCGTGTTTTGGGTTATTGTCTTGTTGAAACACCTATTTCAAGGGCAATTCCTCTTTGGCATAAGGCAACATGACCTCATCAAGTATTCTGATGTATCCATACTGATCCATGATAGGTCTGACACCATAGTATGAGAAACATCCCCATATCATGATGCTTGCTCTGCCAGGCTTCACAGTCTTCACAGTGTACTGTGGCTTGAATTCAGTTTTTGGGGATCGTCTGACAACCTGTCTGTGGCATCTAGACCCAAAAAGAACAATCTTGCTTTCATCAGTCAAAATGCTGCACCATTGTTCATTCAGCCAATCAGTGTTACTTGGTAATTCAGTAATGGTATGAAATTCAAGCAAAGATCCATCCATCCATTCATTTTCTTCCGCTTTATCCGGAGTTGGGTTGCGTGGGCAGCAGCTCAAGAAAAGCCCCCCAGACCTCCCGATCCACACACACCTCCCCCAGCTCCTCCGGGGGAACCCCGAGGCATTCCCAAGCCAGCCGAGAGACGTAGTCCCTCCAGCGTGTCCTGGGTCTTCCCCGGGGCCTCCTCCAGATGGGACATGCCCAGAACACCTCTCCAGCGAGGCGTCCAGGGGGCATCCGGAAAAGATGCCCGAGCTACCTCAGCTGGCTCCTTTCGACGTGGAGGAGCAGCGGCTCAACTCCAAACTCCTCCCAAGTGACCGAGCTCCCTCACCCTATCTCTAAGGGAGCACCCAGCCACCCTGCGGAGGGAACTCATTTCGGCCGCTTGTACTCGCGATCTTGTTCTTTCGGTCATAAGCCAAATCTCATGACCATAGGTGAGGGTTGGAACGTAGATCGATTGGTAAATCGAGAGCTTTGCCACCCTACTCAGCTCTCTCTTCACCACGACAGTCTGATACAGCCACCGCATCACTGCAGACGCTGCACCAATCCATCTGTCGATCTCACGCGCCATCTGTCCCTCGCTTGTGAACAAGACCCCGAGATACTTAAACTCCTCCACTTGAGGCAAGGGCACTCCACTGACCTGAAGAGGGCAAGGCACCTTTTTCCGGTCGAGGACCATGGCCTCTGATTTGGAGGTGCTGATTTTCATCCTGGACGCTTCACACTCGGCTGCAAACCGCTCCAGTGCATGCTGAAGGTCCTGATTTGACGAAGCCAACAGAAACACATCGTCTGCAAACAGCAGAGATAAGATTCTGTGGTCCCAAACCAGACCCCCTCTACACCCTGGCTGCGCCTAGAAATTCTGTCCATAAAGATAATGAACAGAACCCATGGTGGAGGCCAACATGCACTGGAAACAGGTTTGACTTACTACCGGCAATGCGAACTAAGCTCCTGCTGCGGTCGTACATGGACTGGATAGCCCTTAGCAAAGGACCCCGGACCCCGTATTCCTGGAGCACCCCCCCACAGGGTGCCCCGAGGGACACGGTCGAACGCCTTCTCCAGATCCACAAAGCACATGTGGACTGGTTGGGTGAACTATCGGTCGAATTCTCCTCTCCAGTACTCTGGAATAGACCTTACCGGATAGGCTGAGGAGTGTGATTGGAACAGACCCTTCAGATCCTCCCCCTTCTTAAACAGAGGGACCACCACCCCGGTCTGCCAATCCAGAGGCACTGTCCCCGACCACCACGCGATGTTGCAGAGGCGTGTCAACCAAAAAAGTCCCACAACATCCAGACATTTAAGGTACTCAGGATGGATTTCATCCACCACAGGAGCCTTGCCACTGAGGGGCTTTCTAAGCACCTCAGTGACTTCGGCCTGTGTGATGGATGAGTCCACCTCTGAGTCCCCAGTCTCTGCTTCCTCTTCGGAAGACCTGACGATGGGATTGAGGAGATCCTTGAAGTATTCCTTCCACCGCCCAACAACATCCCCAGTCAGTGTCTACAGCTCCCCACCCAGACAGTGGAGAGTTGCTTCCGCCTCCTGAGGCGTCGGACGGTTTGCCAGAATTTCTTCGAAGCTGACCGATAGTCCTCTTCCATGGCCTCCCCGAACTCCACCCAGACCCGAGTTTTTGCCTCTGCGACCGCACAGGCTGCAGCACGCTTGGCCTGCCGGTACCTGTCAGCTGCCTCCGGGAACCCACCTACCAAGAAAGACAAGTAGGACTCCTTCTTCAGCTTGACAGCATCCCTTACTTCTGGCGTCTGCCACTGGATTTGGGGATTGCCGCTGCGACAGGCACCAGATACCTTGTGACCACAGCTACGAGTGGCCGCACCGACAGTGGAGGTGGAGAACATGGTCCACTCAGACTCTATGTCTCCAACCTTCCCCGGGATCTGGGAGAAGCTCTCCAAGAGGTGGGAGTTGAAGACCTCGCTGACACAGGGTTCCACCAGTCATTCCCAGCAGACCCTCATGATACGTTTGGGCCTGCCAGGTCTGACCGGCTTCCTCCCCCCAGCGGATCCAACTCACCACCAGGTGGTGATCAGTCGACAGCTCAGCCCCTCTCTTCACCTGAGTGTCCAAGACACGTGTCCAAAGGTCATATGATACGACTACAAAGTCAATCATCGACCTCCGGCTCAGGGTGTCCTGGTGCCACTTGCACTTATGGACACCCTTGTGCTCGAACATGGTGTTTGTGATGGACAAACTGTGACTAGCACAGAAGTCCAACAACTGAACACCACTCAGGTTCAGATCGGGGAGGCCATACTTCCCGATCACCCCCCACCAGGTCTCACTGTCGCCGCCCACGTGGCTGTTGAAATCCCCCAGGAGAACAATGGAGTCCCCAGTCTGAGCACTATCTAGTACCCCTCCCAGGGACTCCAAGAAGGTCGTGTACTCTGCACCGCCGCTTGGCCCATAGGCAGAGACAACAGTGAGAGACCTGTCCCCGACCCGAAGGCATAGGGACGCGACCCTCTCATTCACTGGAGTGAACTCCAATACATGGCGACTGAGCTGGGGAGCAATAAGCAATGCTACCGCAGCTCTCCGCCTCTCCCCGTGGGCAACGCCAGAAAATTGGAGCGTCCAGGGCCTCTCCAGGAGTTGGGTACCAGAGCCTAAGCTATGCGTGGAGGTGAGCCCGACTATCTCTAGTCGGTATCTCTCAACCTCCCGCACAAGCTCAGGCTCCTTCCCCCCAGTGAGGTGACATTCCACATCCCAACAGCCAGGGGCTGTGAGCACGGACCGGGGCGCTGGGCCACCCGCCCTCGACTGCCACCCAATCCTCTCTGCACCCGACCCCCATGGCCCCCTCTGCAGGTGGTGAACCCACAGGAGGGCGGGCTCACGTTGCTCTTTCGGGCTGAGCCTGGCCGGGCCCCATGGGCTAAGGCCCGACCGCCAGGCGCTCGCGCACGAGCCGCAACCCCAGGCCTGGCTCCAGGGCTGGGGTTGGTCATGGGAGCTTCTGAACTGCCCTTAGTCTGACCCGTCACCTAGGACCTGTTTGCCTTGGGAGACCCTACCAGGGGCACAAAGCCCCCGACGGCATAGCTCCTAGGATCATCCTGGTACGCAAACTCCCCCACCAAGATAAGGTTGCAGTTCAAGGGGGATGTCAAACAAACATCTAAAATTGTAAAAAGAATGCTGATTTTTAACAAAACCAGTCTGGTTTGGATAAATAATACTAGGAAGGACATTTTCTAGTCGATGAGCCAACATCTTTGCCAGAATCTTGATATCAGTGTTTAATACAGATATAGGTCTGTAAGAGCCATGTCTTGTACATTTTAGGAAAATTAGAAACATCTCTATGCCTGACAGGCAGACTGGAACAAACACTGCTTTGTCCTATGACAAAGCTTCTGAGCTTTCATTTGAAACTGAAGGTTCAGATTTACAGAGGCTGTACAGAGAGGAGACGACACACTTCACCCCTGTCTGTTGGATTTTGGAACCTAGCGTGTGGTGACACTGCTGTTTGTGTTGCAGGACGCTATTTTAGTCCTGCCGTGAACGTGCACGTAGAATTTCTCCTTGACGCTGTTTTTTACAGGCTGGCTGGACACAGAAGGATTTATTACATTGGAAAAATGTCGTAATACGTTATTTTCAGGAGATAATGGACTTTCTGTCTAACGTGCCAGAATTGTAAGAGAACTTTGTGGGGAGCTCTGTGACGCTGGCTGGTCGTCATGTGCGTGGGGACTTTAGTGGAGTGGACTTTAGATATTTAATCCTAGAAAACATTCTCCAAGTGGGAGAGTGCTCTGTTCAGTTTTTTTATTTTATTTTGTTCTCCTCAGTGGAGCTGGTAGCCCTTATTTCTATTTTAGTTTGAGAGAGTCTGTCTTGAGGTGAGTCTGTTGTGTAATGGAGCAGCATGCACATTCTCACACACCGCACATGCGCAATGTGCACGCGCATCTCTCTGCTGTTTTCTGACTTGCCTGATCACACAGATGTACAATGTATTTCTTTGATTTTTCACAGTTGTATCGCTGACAACACTTAGCGTGTGCAAAGCTGAGTGTCTAGTAAACTGTTAACAGGCTGCATTCATCACTGATGGATGTGCACGTGCACAAAGTTTTTTCACAGTAGAATGCAGCTGCTATTTTTACTGTGACTGCATCAGAATTAACATTTATGTATACTTTGTAATGAATCTGTGGCTCCATTTTTAACGTTAGCAGATATATTCCATTCAGGAGCGCGCTGGGACGTTTTCTTCAAAGAAACGTGGCTGGAAACACTTGGAAATGTTATGGTTTCGGTGCAACATGTCCTTTAAACATAGAATAATGAAAATAATGCATACTGCTATCGGCACCAAATTCTCAAAGTATGAAATTGTGTCTCCATACCTGAACAATTTTGATTTGTGTTCTGCAGCTTTCTTCATAAAGGCCCTGTCACACCTTAATGATTTAGCCAGCGTATGCTGACCATATTTAAAAATGCTGGCATAAGTCCAATAAGTTAAGGGTAAGTTTTTTTATAAGTTAAGTGCAAGTTGAAGCATGTTGAAGCTCTTTGAAACACACTGAAGCTCGGTGCATCCTGATAAGCTGAGCTCCTCAAAACATTTTTCATCGAGTGCCAGCGTGTGACTCACATGTCCTGCTGGACATAAGTTGTAGGTAAGTTATGTGATTGTTGGCAGACGTTTCTTATAATTTACTCATAAGTCTGAAATCCATCCATTAATGCTGGCCACTGATTAGCTGAAAGCTGCAGTCCGTATGCAGAAGGACTGTTTCATTCACACAGAAAAATCTGACCTGTTCACTTCAGTCCAATTCACCATCACAGATGGAAATGAATCCACATAAAGCTCCTGATTTTTGGAAATGACCTTGGAAAATCCTTTAATTTGTGGCTGGAAACGTAGAGTTTTAAAGCAAGTCCCTCTGTGGTTTTTCTTCAGCAGGTGCGTTTCTCATGCCGGTGCTGCACTCTGGTCACACAGAAGTGCTGTGATGATTTAACTTTTAAAGCGGCGTCTCTGTGGTGTGTTCATCAGATGACCTGATCGATCGGTCAGGGTGATCACGCCTGATTAATGCTCTGTTTAAACATTTAAAGTGCCGTGGCTGTCGGTGATCACCACACCGACAGATCACACAACAGATCACACAGCACGTCATGCAGATCACACTTGATCGCGCCCAATTGCCACTTTAAAGGTTTAAGTCATAACAGCGTGTCATTATTCAGGTCTGTGATGACCTGATCAGGTCTGATCAGTGGAGCTGAAAGCAGCCGCTTGGCGCTTTAAAAGTTCAGGAAGGAGCGGGAACTTTAAAAGTTTTAAAAGAGTCACAGCACTCCATTCATTCACGGCAGCATTTCCCCACAGCCAGTCCACTCATCAGCATTCTGTACACAATGAAAATGGTCCACCAAGATAAAAATGAAAATAATAAATAAAAATAAATAAATAAAATATATGTTTCTGATGCGCACCACACAGTGCAGTACCAACCAGAACCACTGGGTTGAAACTGGTCTGCTGGCAGATGCTGGATAATCGTCAAGGTGTGACAGCTGCATTAATTTATTAGACGTATGGTGTGTCTGGCGTGTGCCAGAGTTTTTTAAACGGCTGGCATATGCAGGCTAAATCCTCAAGGTGTGACAGGGCCTTAAATGTCAGGCTATGTCAGACTGAGGGACACCATGTCTGACACTGTGATCAGCAGCACTGGAGCACCCCAGGGCACAGTGCTGGCCCTTCTTCTTCTTCACCCTGTACACCTCTGACTTCTGCTACAGCTCTGAGCTGTTTCACATCCAGAAGTTTGCAGATGACACAGCCATTGTTGGATGCATCAGGGATGATAGAGATGAGGAGTACAGGAGCCTAGTGAGGGACTTTGCTGCCTGGTGCCACAAAAACCATCTACAGCTCAACACCTCAAAGAGAATGAAGCTGGTCATTGACTTTGGGAAGTCCAGACTAAGTCTGCGACCAGTTCTGATCGAGGGAGCTGAGGTGGAGGCTGTGGATTCCTACAAGTACCTCAGGCTGTGGCTGGACAGCAAACTGGACTGGACAACCCACATCAACCACCTGTACAGGAAGAGACAGAGCAGAGTGTACTTACTGAGGAGGCTGCAGTCGTTTAACATCTGCAGAAACTCCTGTGGATGTTCTACCAGTCTGTAGTAGCCAACGTCCTCTTTACATCGTGGTGTGCTGGGGGGGCAGCACATCCAAGAAGGACACATCCAGGCTGGACAAACTGATTAAGCGGGCTGGTGGGTGGTATGAAGCTGGACTCTCTGGTGATGGTGGCAGAGAAGAGAACACTCGACAAACTGATGGACGTTATGGACGATGTCAGTCATCCTCTGCACACCGTCATCAGCAACCAGAGGAGCCTCTTCAGCCACAGACTGCTCCTTCCCAAGTGCAGTACCAACAGACTGAAAAACTCCTTTGTGCCTCAGACCATCAGACTGTACAACTCCTCAATCAGAGGGATGAGGAGTAACAGGAAGACAGAGGACGGGAAGGAGAGGAACAGTAGTAGCCAGTAAGCCAGTATGATACCAGTGTGTCTGGTATTTATATTGTGTATTTATATTTATTTATATTTGCAAACTTTTTGTTTATTTACTTTCGATACTCTGTGTACTTCTTCACCCTGTGTGCTGCTATACAGTGGTACTGGAACCTCAATTTTCCTGAGGGAGCCTTCCCAAGGGATCAATGAAGTTCTGTCTAATCTAATCTAGTCTGTTCAGTGTCACAGGCGCTGCATTATTGCTGTTAGGCTTGGATCTGGTCAATCCCGCGGCAGACAGCGTTGATTGAGTTGGCTGTGCACTGGTATCAGTCTCCATGACGCTTGGCATCGGTGTGCCCCCTCTCCAGATGGACCGGTGATCACAGCGCCCTGCACAGACTGTAGTGCCCACCAAGATGAAACAAAAAATGCAGAGTGTGTCCTCTAATCATCGAGCTTTGTGTAATGCTTGCTTTTTGTCATGGTTTGTGCCATCTGGATGTAAACAGGAAAACACAAAGAGCTGAAATTGTTTATGTGAATTTTCCCCACAAAAAAATGGGTTTGTGCGCAGTCAGATTCCCACCAAAGTCTCGCACTGAAACACTGCAAGATGACGCCACACTATAGTGGTGCTGGGTGGCAGAATAACACTGTTATTACATTGTCTGGGGAGAATCCTGATTTTGAATGCAGCTGTGTGTGTGTGTGTGTGTGTGTGTGTGTGTGTGTGTGTGTGTGTGTGGTGGTGGGGGGGGGGGGGGGGGTGATACAAATGGGCAGCCAGCTGAAGTGATGGTGAGTTCTGTAGCAGTGACACTGTGCTTTATCTGTGTGCAGCAGAACGACACAGACCAGGTGTCTTCAGGGCCGACGTTTGTGGTGGTGGTCGCTATTGACTTTGGCACCACGTCCAGTGGCTATGCGTACGCCTTCAGTAAAGAGCCGGAGTGCGTTCACACTATGAGGTAGGCTTGGACACACTCTTTGGGGAGCAGTTTGTGCCTGCACATTGAATAACACATTTATTTGGTGATGCTGACCTTTAATTAATGTCCACTAGGGGAACCAATAAAATGACTGTAATTAACCTGTAGGGGGTGATATGGAAACATCAGGCCTCACATGTTATGAGCAGAGTTTATTAGGCAACAACTGAACCATAAAATCACAGGGAAGGGAAATCAGTAAATGGCCCACAGGTTTCATAAAAAAATAAAGAAAACTGTCTGTCGTATTAATAGTGTTTCTGATATTTAGTTTGTTCAATTACTTGTGGCCTCTAAAAATGAAAATGACTCATTCCTAAAAGGTTAATGCAACATTTCAAATTAAAGACATATATATATATATATATATATATATATATATATATATATATATATATATATATATATATATATATATATATATATATATATATATATATATATATATACAGTTGTGCTCCAAAGTTTACATATTCTGGCAGAATTTTTGCTTTGTTGGCCATTTTTCAGAGAATATGAATATAAATATAGCACAAAAACTGTTTTGTGTGAAGCCATTTATTGTCAAACAATTGTGTTTACTCTTTTTAAATCATAATGAGATGAGAAACTACCCAAATGACCCTGATCAAAAGTTTGCATACCCCTGTTCTTAATACTGTGTGTTGCCCCCTTTAACATCAATGACAGCTGGGAGTCTTTGTGGTGGTTGTGGACGAAACTGTCTGATGGTGAAGCTGCCACTGAATGTTTTGGACTTTATCTACATCCATTCTGAAGAAATACGAACAGTATGGCACTCTATGGTAAATCTACATGGAGTAGACACTTCTCAAAAACTGAGTGACTGTGCAAGAAGGAGAAGAGTGAGGAAAGCCACCAAGACACCCAGACAACCCAGAAGTTATAGGCTTATGAGGCTGTGATTGGAGAAATTGTGCACGGTGCAAATTTTTGCCTTTTTGTATCACCAGTTACACAGCTTCATGATGAAGTGGTATAGAGGGGGATTTTTGTAAAAAGAAGACCTGAAAGTTTAGCTACAAATTGCCAGAAGGTACATCTGAGATGCAAATCTAGACTTGATCTGTTTTGGTGAAAGAAAATCCTTCTCCGCTCTACTCCACTACAGTTGTATAACTTATTCAATGTATCCATTGAATATATAAAGTACTGATTTTAGTTTATAAAATTGTTCATGGACTTGCACCTCCCTATCTAGCTGACTTGATAAGCCCCTATGTACCAGCTTGGGCCCTGCGTTCTCAGGGTGCAGGACTTCTGTGTGTTCCCAGGGTGAATAAAAAGTCTGCCGGTCACAGAGCTTTTTTCTATCATGCCCCAGCTCTGTGGAACGATCTGCCAGCACACATTCAGCAGTTGGACACTGTGGAGACCTTTAAATCACGTTTAAAAACTCATTTATTTTCCCTGTTTTATCATTAGTGTTATGATGTGTTTTTAATCTTGTATTCTTTTACTGCTGTTTTTCTTTTATGGTTGTTTTTATTGTGTTTTAAATTTTTTTATTGTTTTTTATGTTGTGAAGCGCCTTGAGACGATTTTGTCGTGAATTGGCGCTATATAAATTAATAAATTTGATTTGATTTTAAATTTGAAATTTGATATCCAGTGTGTATACGACCTGTCGTTATTATCACTGCTACTATAATACCACACACCAACGGGGCACATATCATGTATGATCTTGTATGAAAAATCAAAAGAGACTACAGCTTTAATTTTCAGAGATACTGGCCTGGAATTAATAGAAAAGTGCACCAGACGTGACAGAATTTGGTGAAATTCTCAACATCTGTGATGTCAATGGTAAAATGAATCCAACTGCAGGACACAGACTCAGAAACAGTGTAAGAACAGGGGGCATTTATTCACAAAGTTTGGAAAGGAAAGAATTAAGGATGGAGAGCTGGGACACTGGGAATGACGGATGAGAAGAATGGAGATGGTCAGCAGTAAAGAAGAGACATGAGACAGCTGAGAGTGGCAACTGATGTAACCACGATGGGGAGACCAGAGGAGCTGGAATGAGAGAAACATGATGACAACCTGATCCAGGAGCTGACAGAGCAGCTGAAGCAGGTACATAGTGGAGATGAGAGACAAGATGAATAAAGTGGCACAGAACAAAAGCAAACATGAACACATGAGGAGTGAAGGAAAGCCGGTGTCGAAATACTGCACGGTGATGAGAGAATATGTGGGAGGTGTGATGCCGAACCAGTACCAGCTGCTGGGAAGGGGAGCAGGTCTGCAGGGAGCTGGGAGAGTGACAAAGAAGTGCCGCACCCACAACGCAGGCACATGTACGTACAGACAGACAGAGTATTGCAAGAGACACGGAGGAAATGACAACAACAAAGAACGAAATTAAGTGGCCCAACGGCACAACCAGAACCATGACATCATCAGGTCTGACACAGCAGGACTTCTCCTTCCACCTGCCAACATAAGCTCTTGACTTCCTGACTTGCTTGGTGCTTTTCCTGAGGATCTGTCCTGGTTTGGATTGCTGTAGAAACAACATGGTCTTGTCCTTTTGTTGCCAGTCTACTTCCTTTGCATAATGTTGGGTCATATCCATGTCAAACCTCATCATCTGGGTGATGCTACAAGTGCACACCTCAAGAGCATGTAACTGTTTATGTTTTTTGGATTCATTCACTCATTCATTCATTTTCTGCTGCTTGTCTGGGTCAGCAGACAAAGCAGCTCATCCATGCATCCCTAGCAGATGAAGTCTTGTCACTCTTCCCTTGGGATACTGAGGCATTCTCAAATAAATAAAAATCCCTCCAGCGTGCCCTGTGTCTTCCTCGCAGCCTCCTCCCAGTGGGATGTACCTGGAAGACCTCCTTAGGTCTGAACCACCTCAACTTTTGATGCAGAAAAGCAATGGCTCTGAGTCCCTCCTGGACAGTTGAGCTTCTCACCCTGTCCTGGAGTGTAAGCCCAGATACCCGGCGAATGAATCTTATTTCTGCTATCCACAACCATCTTCTTTTGGTCATTACCCAAAGTTCATGACCAGAAAGTGCACCTGGAAAGTGTTTACAACGCTTCACTTTTTTCCACATTTTGTTATACTTGTATTACAGCCTTATTCCAAAATGGAGTAAATTCATTTTTTCCCTCAAAATTCTGCTCACAACACCCCATAATGACAACATGATTTTTTTTTTTTTTTTTTGCAGATTTATTCAAAATAAAAAGAAATCACATGTACGGAAGTATTCACACCCTTTTCTCAGCACATTGTTGATACACCTTTGGCAGCAATTTCAGAGTCAAGTCTTTTTGAATATGATGCCACAAGCTTGGTGCACCTATCTTTGGGCAGTTTGAGTAATACCCCTTTACAGCACCTCTCAAGCTCCATCAGGTTGGATGGGGAGCGTCAGTGCACAGACATTTTCAGATCTCTCCAGAGATGTTCAATCGGATTCAGGTCTTGTCTCCAACTGGGTCATTCAAGGACATCCACAGATTGTCCTGAAACCACTCCTTTGATATCTTGGCTGTGTGCTTAGGGTCATTGCCCTGCTGAAAGATGAACTGTAGGTGAGGATAGGAGCATAAATTGACTGGTATGAATACAGAGTCTCACCTTCTGGCTCAGCTCCTTCTTCACCACTTCCATAAAACATTAGATGCTGTCCCAATCTGTCTCTCAATCTCACGATCCAACTTACCCCCACTCATGAACGATAGACTGAGATGCTTAAAGTCCTCCATGTGAGTCAGTAGCTCTCCTGTGACCCAGAGGGGACTATCCACCCTTTTTTGGCAGATGTCCATGGCCTCAGATTTGGCAGCACTTTACACTTGGCCTCAAACCTTTTCAGTGTACATTGAAGTTCACTGCTTGATGAAGCCAACAGAACCACATGATCAAAGATGCAACTCTAATGTCACCAAACTGGACACCCTCTGATCATTGACTGCACCTTGAAATCCTGTCCATGAACATCACAAACTGAAGTGGTGACAAGAGGCAGCCCTGGTGGAGTCCAACACCCACCAGGAACTGGTCCAGTGTAATGCAGAAAATGCAGACAAAGCTCCTAGTTCTGCATGTGTTGCTTAGGTTCCAGTACAACATACTCCCACAGTGCCCCCTGCACAACACCTTGAGGGACCCGGTCATACGCCTTTTCCAATTATTTGACAGTTTTTTAAAATACGGTTCCATTAAGCATTAAGCGGGACGGCGCTTGTGCGAACGTGTACTTCCAAAAAAAAAAAGACTGTGTACTTCCTCAGTGCAGCGAAAAAAAAATCACATCAGAAATTAGTCCAGCTTTTCATTGTAACTTCCTCCTCACAGCTCCTAATACCCCCAGACGGCTTACAGCGCAGTGGATTTGTTTTGTGTGTGTGTGTGTGTGTTCGCGTGTGTGTCCGCGTGTGTGTGCACGCGTGCAGTGTGTTTGTGTGTGTGTGTGTGTGCATGTGTGAGTGCATTGGTACGAAACGTAAACCAAATTTGCACGATAAATGGAACCAAATTGCACTCTAAATGCAATGCAACACAAATGGGATGAATAATCCATGTCACGTGACATACAAAGCACCAATCAAATGACAAGGATCCACTCAGCCATTACATAAAGTCTACTGATGAATGACAATAAATTATCTGACGTTGATGAAGGTTCAGAGTTATTAGACTGAGAAGGCGCATTTTGATGCGCTGCTTTGAGCATTTGAACATTTCTGAAGGTGGACTCTTTTCAGTTCTTTTTCAATGCCATTTCAGACCTTTATTGAAAACCTACAGTTCTGCAGTGACATTTTCAAATGGAAAGCACTGACTGTGTTTCCATTTACTCAGTCAAGGTTGATGAAATAAGATGTAGTGATGTTAGATTTATTTGATGTGTCTTTTCTGAGTGGATTAAAGCCTTCAAATAATGAATCCTCCGTTTTGCTTCAAGTTATAATTATATATTTTATAATATTATATTATGCTTTATTATTATTATTATTATTATTATTATTATTATTATTATTATATATTATATATTATTATTATGCTTTATTATTATTATTATTATATAATGCTTAAAGAGAAAAAAAAACAGAATTACAGGCCTGGATTCAAATTATTAACAAAGGTAATGTGTACCTTTTCTAGTTTACCCCATAATGACACATGTACTCACATCGTTGATGAAAGATATAAAGTTGATTTTGTAATTTGTGTATAGAAGCTGAAGTGTGAGTGTTCGTTAATGTCGTCAGCCCCAACGTTCTGGCTGTCAGTTAAAAATAACTGAATTTTTATAAGATGTTTTGACAGACATGAAAGCTACCATTTGTCTCTGTAAAGGTTTGTCATCATAGTGTCTCACAACTTTGGTGAACTACTTAACTTAAATCTTTGTTATTATTTGATCACTATTAATCAATAAAACAATTTGTGTAAGTGCAGAGCAAAAGCTTTATTTCTGCAACACACACAATAAACACAGTTAATCTGACGCCTTTGCACCCAACACACAGCTTTGTACGGTTATTTCCATTGGCTTAAATAGAAGTGTTGAGCACGATTTGTGGCCACTGCCCTAAATTGGTTTTGCGTGTTGTTCACCAGTGAGGGGACAATGGAGTGTGAGATTGGCTGAAGAATCGGCGCAGCAGGGACGGTATTGCATTTACTCTACTGTACCATTGTGACGAAAAGGGAGCTGATCCAAAAGGCGAAGCTCTCGATCAACTGGTCAATCTCCGTTCCTACTCTCACCTATGGTCATGAGGCTTGGGTCATGACCGAAAGAACTAGATCGCGGGTACGAACGGTCAGAATGGGCTTTCTTAGGAGGGTGGCTGGTGTCTGCCTTAAGGTGCGTTTACACATAGGCAAGACGCGTTACGAATGTCATATTTGCGTCATTCTTGGCACATTCCTGACATTTCTAATGTGGATTAACGCATCTGAATAGGTTTCTTAATAGTGCGTGTTGGTGCGTGATATTCATGATTTTCATGGAGCATGTTTTTGCCTGTCATGAATGTCACGCACCACCCTCATTTCGCTTCATGTCGTGGAGGTCGCAACTGAGCGTGTTGAGCCATCTTGATTAGTGATGATCCTATATTTCTATGATGATCCTATATCCTATATTTATATTTGATCCTATAATATATATCCTATATTTACAGAATTTGATAGTATCTCACTTGGCGTGCTGACGAAACGCATAACATCTACAAAAAACACAACCTGTTTATTTGATCCGATACCAACAAAACTGTTTCAGGACCTGTAGCCCACTCTTGGGCTGACTGTGCTAGAAATAATTAATCTCTCATTAACTTCTGAATCTGTTCCTAAATGTTTCAAATCTGCAGTGATTAATCCGTTACTTAAGTAATGTTGACTCTGGTGAGAACCGAAAAACTATAGGCAGATATGAAATCTATCATTTTGCTCTAAAATTCTGGAAAAAGTGGTTTCACCACAGCTCATGGACCACCTTACTGAGAATAATCTTTTTGAGCCACTGCAGTCTGCATTTAGAAAATATCATTCCACAAAGACAGCTCTCACTAAAGTGGTGAATGATCTTCTGCTTGCAATGGATTTTGACACCACTGTGGTTCTGGTGCTGTTAGATCTCAGTGCTGTATTTGATACCATGGAAGTCTATTCTATGTTGTGTGGGCCGCCAGAAGAGGAGGTACTGCTGGCCCACCACCAGAGGGCGCCCTGCCTGAAGTGCGGGCTTCAGGCACGAGGGGGCGCTGCCGCTGTACAGGAACAGCCGAGGTGACAGCTGTCATTCATCAACTATGACAGCTGTCACCGATCATCTGCACTTTACCCTGGATAAAAGCAGGATGACACCTCCACCACGTCGCCGAGATATCGTACTTCTTTGAGAGGTAACTTTCTTTGCCTGCATACTATATTGATTGATTGCAAGAGCTACTTTGTTGCAGCTGTCTACCCAGAGGACCGGCGTGGGTCGCGACTGTTTCGTTCTACTTCCCACCAGATAAGTGGTACTCAGACGCTGCACGAGTGTGTGTTAGAGGTGGAGGTGGAATTCCCACCGTTATTGTTATGGGGTGTACACACACCCACACTTGACTGTCTTTGCTCTCTGCCAGCAGTACCAGATCCGACACGCTGAGACGGTGGCCACCTGGGGACTTCGGGACCTAGCGGCTCCAGTATCCTTCGGGTTCGGTGGCGGTGGAAATCGTGTGGTTCCGGTTCATCTCCAGATGGAAGTCTCCTATCGTCGAGCCTGCCCACACGACACCTTTATTCATTGACTTGTATTTATTCTATAATCTGCTGTGTGTGGTTGTGTCATTCACAACAGTAAAGTGTTCACATTTAACTTCCTCTATTGTCCGTTCATTTACGCCCCCTGTTGTGGGTCCGTGTCACTACACTTTCCCAAAAGGATATCTCGGCCAGCGTCATGGACTCCGAGGGGCGTCACCCAGCAATTGAACGACCAATGGGAGAGCAGGGTGCACAGGCGTCTGCAGGAGGCGTGATTGGTGAGTTGCAGCACATCCTCACTGCCTTTATGGCTCGGTTGGATCAGATGACCGAGCAAAACATCCTCCTGAACCGCAGGGTGGAGGCTCTCTCCGCACAGGTGGCAGCGAGCGCTCAGGGCGCTGCTGCAGCTCCTCCTCCTGCCGACCCTGTTCAAGATATGAATGTTCCAGTGGTCGTTCAACAACCCCTCCCACCATCCTCTGAAGCATACATAAGCCCCCCAGAGCCGTACGGAGGTTGTGTGGAGACGTGCGCGGACTTTCTCATGCAGTGTTCGCTCGTCTTTGCACAACGTCTCGTCATGTACGCGTCTGATGCTAGTAAAGTAGCTTATGTAATTAATCTGCTTCGAGGAGGGGCACGCGCTTGGGCTACGGCGCTTTGGGAGCAAAATTCACGGCTCCTTCATACGTATACTGGGTTTGTGAGGGAGTTCAGAACAGTGTTTGATCACCCTAACAGAGGAGAGACCGCTTCAACAGTGCTGCTGTCAATGCGACAGGGGTGCCGGCGCGCAGCCGAATATGCAGTCGACTTCCGCATCGCGGCTGCGAGGTCCGGCTGGAATAACGTTGCGCTCCGCGCCGCCTTCGTAAACGGACTGTCGTCGGTCCTGAAGGAGCACCTGGTAGCTAAGGAAGAACCGCGGGATTTAGATGGGCTTATCGATCTCGTTATACGGTTAGACAATCGGTTGGAGGAACGCCGTCGGGAGCGAGGCGAAGGACGTGGCCGGGCACGCGCCGTCCCTCTCCCTTCCGGGTTCAAAAAGGTTCCGCCCTCCCCACGCTCCACAGCCGCAGCGCTCCGTGGGGCAACAGCTCCCCCTGCTGACGTTGCTAGGGAAACGCACAGGGCCAAAATGAGAACAGCTGACAGAATGACGAGGCTGGTCCACGGGGAGTGTTTTCTCTGTAGCTCAAAAGAGCACATACAGAAAAACTGCCCCAAACGGCCAAAACGACAACACCCGCCCATAGAAACTGGGCTAAGGGGGGGGTCATAACATTCACGTGGGACACACACATATCGCCACACGACTCCCAGTCACAATCCTGAGCGGGGATTTAACCCTTCAAGCCCCAGCACTGGTGGACACGGGGTCCGAAGGGAATCTGCTAGACAGCAGATGGGCAAGAGAGGTAGGGCTCCCTCTGGTGGCGCTTCCTTCGCCATTGCAGGTGCGGGCACTAGATGGCACCCTTCTCCCTTTAATCATGCACAAGACACCACCTGTAACTCTGGTGGTGTCTGGGAATCATCGGGAGGAGATCGAGTTTTTTGTGACTCCTTCTACCTCCTGCGTGATTTTGGGCTTCCCGTGGATGCTAAAACACAATCCCCGGATTGATTGGCCGTCCGGGGTGGTGGTACAGTGGAGCGAGACCTGCCATCGGGTGTGTCTGGGATCCTCGGTCCCTCCCGGTTCCCAGGCTAAGGAGCAGGTCAAAGTTCCCCCCAATCTGTCGGCGGTGCCGGTTGAGTACCACGATCTTGCTGACGTTTTCAGCAAGGATCAGGCACTCACCCTTCCCCCGCACCGTCCGTATGATTGTGCCATCGATTTGATGCCAGGCGTGGAGTTCCCGTCCAGCAGGCTGTACAACCTCTCCCGACCTGAGCGCGAATCGATGGAGACCTACATTCGGGACTCCTTGGCTGCCGGGCTGATCCGTAACTCCACCTCCCCGATGGGAGCAGGTTTCTTTTTTGTGGGCAAGAAAGATGGCGGTCTTCGTCCATGCATTGATTACTGGGGGCTGAACGAGATCACGGTTCGCAACCGATACCCGTTGCCTTTGTTGGATTCGGTGTTCACCCCCCTGCATGGAGCCAAAATATTCACAAAGCTGGATCTTAGGAACGCATATCACCTAGTTCGGGTCCGGAAGGGAGACGAATGGAAGACGGCATTCAACACCCCGTTAGGTCATTTTGAGTACCTGGTCATGCCGTTCGGCCTCACTAACGCCCCCGCGACGTTCCAAGCTTTGGTAAATGACGTCTTGCGGGACTTCCTGCACCGATTCGTCTTCGTATATCTGGACGATATACTCATTTTTTCTCCGGACCCTGAGACCCATGTACGGCATGTACGGCAGGTCCTGCAGCGGTTGTTAGAGAACCGGCTGTTTGTGAAGGGCGAGAAGTGTGAGTTTCACCGCACCTCTTTGTCCTTCCTGGGGTTTATCATCTCCTCCAACTCCGTCGCCCCGGATCCGGCCAAGGTTGCAGCGGTGAGAGACTGGCCCCAACCTACGAGCCGTAGGAAGCTGCAACAGTTCCTCGGCTTCGCAAATTTTTACAGGAGGTTCATTAAGGGGTATAGTCAGGTAGTTAGCCCCCTGACAGCCCTGACCTCACCAAAAGTCCCCTTCACCTGGTCGGATCGGTGCAATGCCGCTTTCAGGGAGTTGAAAAAGCGCTTCTCGACTGCACCCGTCTTGGTGCAGCCCGATCCCAGTCGCCAGTTTGTGGTTGAAGTGGACGCCTCTGACTCAGGGATAGGAGCCGTGCTATCCCAGAGCGGAGAGACCGATAAGGTTCTTCACCCGTGTGCCTATTTCTCCTGCAGGTTGACCCCAGCAGAGCGGAACTATGACATGGGCAATCGAGAGCTCCTTGCGGAGGGGGGCGTCAGTGCCTTTCACGGTTTTTACTGACCACCGGAACCTGGAGTATATCAGGACCGCCAAGCGACTGAACCCCAGGCAAGCCCGCTGGTCACTGTTCTTCGGCCGTTTTGACTTCCGAATCACCTACCGCCCCGGGACCAAAAACCAGAGGTCGGATGCCTTGTCCCGGGTGCATGAACATGAAGTCAAGACCGAGCTGTCGGATCCACCGGAACCCATCGTACCGGAGTCCACTATCGTGGCTACCCTTACCTGGGACGTGGAGAAGACCGTCCGGGAGGCCCTGGCATGGAGCCCGGATCCCGGAACAGGCACGAAGGACAGACTATACGTCCCACCAGAAGCCAGGGCTGCCGTCTTGGACTTCTGTCACGGGTCCAAGCTCTCCTGCCACCCAGGGGTGCGTAGGACCGTGGCAGTGGTCCGACAGCGCTTCTGGTGGGCGTCCCTGGAGGCTGACATCCGGGCTTACATCCAGGCCTGCACCACCTGCGCCAGGGGCAAGGCGGACCACCAAAAGGCACAGGGACTCCTTCAGCCGCTTCCTGTGCCTCATCGCCCCTGGTCTCACATTGGTCTGGATTTCATCACGGGCCTCCCGCCGTCCCGGGGGCACACCACCATCCTCACGATAGTGGACCGGTTCTCCAAGGCGGCCCACTTCGTGGCCCTCCCGAAGCTCCCGTCGGCCCAGGAGACAGCGGATCTCCTGGTCCACCATGTCGTCCGTCTGCATGGGATACCAACAGACATCGTCTCGGATCGCGGTCCCCAGTTTTCCTCGCAGGTTTGGAGAAGCTTCTGCCGGGAACTGGGGGCCACCGTGAGCCTCTCGTCTGGGTATCACCCTCAGACCAACGGACAGGCTGAACGGGCTAATCAAGAGCTGGAGCAGGCCCTGCGATGTACTACATCCGCACACCCGACGGCTTGGAGTGAACACCTGGCCTGGATCGAGTACGCGCATAACAGCCAAGTGTCCTCTGCCACCGGCCTCTCCCCGTTCGAGGTGTGTCTGGGGTACCAGCCCCCTTTGTTTCCTGTGGTGGAGGGAGAGGTCGGTGTACCCTCGGTCCAGGCCAACCTGCGAAGATGCCGTCGGGTGTGGCGCACTGCCCGTTTGGCCTTGTTGAGGGCCCGGACGAGGGCAAAGTCCCATGCAGACCGTCGACGGTCCCCGGCTCCCGCATATCAGCCCGGGCAGGAGGTATGGCTATCCACACGGGACATACCCCTCCAGGTGGCTTCCCCCAAACTAAAGGACCGCTACATAGGGCCCTTCCGGATCCTCAAGGTCCTCAGTCCCGCCGCAGTGAGGCTCCAACTCCCGGCCTCACTGCGGATCCATCCAGTCTTTCATGTGTCTCGGTTGAAACCGCGTCACACCTCACCCCTCTGTACACCCGGTCCGGCGCCGCCTCCTGCCCGTATCATCGACAGGGAGCCAGCTTGGACAGTACGCCGGCTCTTGGATGTCCGTTGAATGGGCCGGGGCTTCCAATATTTGGTGGACTGGGAGGGGTATGGACCCAAAGAACGCTCCTGGGTGAAGAGGAGCTTCATCCTGGACCCGGCCCACCTGGTCGATTTTTACCGTCGCCACCCAGACAAGCCTGGTCGGGCGCCAGGAGGCACCCGTTGAGGGGGGGGTCCTGTTGTGTGGGCCGCCAGAAGAGGAGGTACTGCTGGCCCACCACCAGAGGACGCCCTGCCTGAAGTGCGGGCTTCAGGCACGAGGGGGCGCTGCCGCTGTACAGGAACAGCCGAGGTGACAGCTGTCATTCATCAACTATGACAGCTGTCACCGATCATCTGCACCTTACCCTGGATAAAAGCAGGATGACACCTCCACCACGTTGACGAGATATCGTACTTCTTTGAGAGGTAACTTTCTTTGCCTGCATACTATATTGATTGATTGCAAGAGCTACTTTGTTGCAGCTGTCTAACCAGAGGACCGGCGTGGGTCGCGACTGTTTCGTTCTACTTCCCACCAGATAAGTGGTACTCAGACGCTGCACGAGTGTGTGTTAGAGGTGGAGGTGGAATTCCCACCGTTATCGTTACGGGGTGTACACACACCCACACTTGACTGTCTTTGCTCTCCGCCAGCAGTACCAGATCCGACATGCTGAGACGGTGGCCACCTGGGGACTTCGGGACCTGGCGGCTCCAGTATCCTTCGGGTTCGGTGGCGGTGGAAATCGTGTGGTTCCGGTTCATCTCCAGACGGACATCTCCTATCGTCGAGCCTGCCCACACGACACCTTTATTCATTGACTTGTATTTATTCTATAATCTGCTGTGTGTGGTTGTGTCATTCACAACAGTAAAGTGTTCACATTTAACTTCCTCTATTGTCCGTTCATTTACGCCCCCTGTTGTGGGTAAGTGTCACTACACTTTCCCAACATTCTACTCGATTAGGCTGGAGAATCATTTTAGGATTACTGGGAGTGCCCTTGTGTGGTTGACATCATATCTGACCAGTCGTTCTCAATGTGTGTTGTACACTAACACTACCTCTAACAATGACATGAAATTTGGGGTTCCACAGGGGTCCGTCTTATGCCCCCTGCTTTTCTCCCTTTAGATAGCACCCCTTGGGCACATATTGCAATATTTTGGGATTACCTTTCACTGCTATGCTGATGATACTCAGTTATACATGCTGATAACTGCTGGTAATCTCATCTGCATAAAATCTTTAGAAGATTGCCTTGCATCAGTGAGAAGCTGGATGTCAAGCAACTTCCTACTTTTAAACTCTGATAAGACTGAAATGATGGTTCTTGGTCTAGTGAGACATCGGCATTAATTTGACCAGCTAATGCTCAGCCTAGGCTTGTGTGTCGTACATCATAATGACAAAGTGAGGAACCTTGGGGTAAATTTTGATCCTACGTTGTCCTTTGGCCTCCACATTAGAGATATTACAAGGACTGCTTTCTTCCTGTGTGGAATGATCTCCCTACATCAATAAAACAGTCAGATTCTGTAGAGACTTTTAAGTCCAAACTTAAGACGCACTTGTTTTCCCTTTTGTATGGCTAGCATACTGGCATCATGTGTTACTATGCTTTCTACTCTTTTAAATTAATTTCATTAGGAAATGGAGCGGGCCGAGGCCTCAACTTTTTCTAAAGTCTGGGTCTTTTTGTGAAGCTTAGGGCTAGTGGCCAGTGATCACCTTCATATTTTATTTCTTCTGTTTTTCTTGTTGCTTAATGCTGACAGATTACATTGTGTTTGTTGTCTTTCCGATGCCTGATTATGTTTTTTCCTCTCAGTTTGAGGTGTGGCTCTATCCAGAGATGGGTGTGGTGTCTGTTTCTGAAACCCTCCTCTCCTGTGCACCAGCAACATTTCCTGTATATTCGTTTTGTGAATTGTTTTGTAAATTGTGTCAGTAGCATGGGCCAAGCAGAGGGTCACCCCTTTAAGCCTGGTCTGCTTGAGGTTTCTTCCTCAAATCATCAGAGGGAGTTTTTTCCTTCCCACTGTGTTTGTTCTCTGGGTTGGTAAGGTTAGACATTATTTGTGTGAAGCGGCTTGAGGCAACTTTGTTGTGATTTGGCGCTCTATGAATGAAAATCAACTGAATTGAAATTGAATTGAAAATTGTCACATGATTTCTACCAGTGCACATTGATGATGTCGTCACAGGTGAGAGACAAGAATAACATTATGAAAACTCATTATACTTTTGCTTTTTATGATATGTTGGTGTTGGGAATTTAATTTATTTTAGGATGCGTGTTTAACCAACTTTCATCAAAAAAGTGGGTGGGGTGATACTCGACGAGGAACATTCCAGTGTGCAGCTACAGTAATCACATACTTCACCCACCTCACCATACACATACCTCCTCCTTTGAATAAATTATGCAATGAACGGCATCATATAGCTGATGCAAAAGCTGCATGCTATACAAACTGTGATGTATCTATGTCCATTATCATATTACCAATCTGATCATTGTAACCTTTTCATCTTCTCTCTCGTGCTGTTTGTTGTGGAAATATGTATTTTTGTTGACCTTGACCTTTAGCCTTCAAAAGTTGCTGGTGAATCCTGGTATTTATCAGGGATGTCTTTTGTTGACTCCTCTGTTTAATGTTTGTATGGGCCACATGTTGGGTCCAGTGATTTTGGTGCCTTCGTAGGTGACCTGGCTCAGTGACCTGGACAGTGATCTAACTGTCAATGCAAACATTAAACAGAGGAGTCGACAGACGACATCCCTGATGGATACCAGGATTCACCCGTAGGAAGTCTGAGACTCTGCCTCAAAGACATTTATTATTTATAGCTCAGCACTGTTCAGTGCAGGCTCCAGGGAGAAGAAAAAGACAGCTGAGGGTGATTTCAGGGCAGCCGCTGTTTCTTAATGCGTCTGTCCTAAGTAGGACAGGGTGGGTTGCTGTTCTTTGTACTTCATGAGACTGTGTTGATGCTTAGACTTAAATTATTGTGCACTGTTGTTGTTCTGAGCTCAGAACAGTGATATTTTTGCACTATTTATTCATTTTCTGTACCTGCTTATTCCAGTTAAACGTCACGGGTGACTGGTGCCTATCCCAGAGGTCAAAGATCAAGACACTGGTTATACTCTGGACAGGGTGCCAGTCTACTGCAGGGCCACATATAGACAGACAAACATCAATGTAGAGTTTCCAGTCCACCTAACCTGCATGTCTTTGGATGTGGGAGGAAGCTGGAGCACCCGGAGGGAACCCACGCAAACACGGGGAGAACATGCAAACTCCCCATCTGGTCCCTTCAACGTGAAGTGATCCCAGGCCTTCTTGTACTGAGGCAACAGTGCTAACCACTCAGCCCATTATAAAGATCAAAGACCCTCAGTCCCACTGATCAGTCCACGTTTCTTCACATGACATCCTCCTTTTATTTATTTTAAATTGTGAAAGGGTTGTTTGTTTTATGCTGACATTGTTAGATCCTGAATACGGACCTTTGATTTAAACTTTTATGCTGATAATGACCTGTTTAATTTTTGAGCCTAGATTGTGAACTTTCATCCTCACTGCTAATTTTTTCATTCATCCATCTATTTTCTATACCCACTTACTCCAGTTAAGGGTCCCGGGGGTTGGGACAGGGGGACGGGGGGATGGGAGACGGGAGACAGGGGAGTGGCTAGAGTGCCTTCCCACCCGGAAGCGAACATTTGCAAACATCAAACAAATGTTCATATAATGTTTGTTTACTGTTCAGCAAGTTTGCAAACGTTCATGTAATGTTCGTGATGTTTGTCTGTTTGCATGAAAACGAAAATTTGCGAACATCAAGTGAACGTTCATAGAATGTTCATTTACTGTTCAGCAAGTTTGCAAATGTTCATATAATGTTTGTGATGTTTGTCTAATGTTTGCATGAAAGCAAACATTAGACAAACATGTAAGCAAACATTTGCAAAATCAATCAAATGTTTATAGAATGTATGCTTAATGTTCAGTGTGTTTGCGAACATTCACATAATGTTCATGTTGTATGTGTAAAGCTTGCCTCTAAATAAAAGTATAAATTAAATTATTATTTAATTATTACAATTATTTTGTAAAATTTCATATTACAGGAAAACATTAAATATCATTTACTGCCTACAGAAAGTTAACGTTGGACTCCATTTAAATTATGGGTGCAAACATAGGTAGAATGAACAATAGGAAATGATTTCAACACTCATGGTAACCAATAATATGTCGATTTATGATTTATTCAGACCTACTGAATATACGAGAGTAGGCTGAAACGTTCTAAGGCTCCCCATGAAGGAGTAATGCATTAACTGCATTATAGTGAGCCTTAGAACGTTTCAGCCTACCCTCGTATAATTTCAAGATTACTGTGATAAACTGACAGAGCTAACTCAGAAACATGTCTTGGGGCAACTTGCATAAACATGCACTCTGTTAATTGGAATATTATTTTTGCAATAAAAAATTTACATCACTACAGACTGTGATTGTCAGCTACTGAAATATGTTTTTTTATGGAAACAGATTGCAATGGCAGCTTATTATCCAGAAGTCCGACAGACCTGAGTTACATACATTTTGCCATATTTTCTAAAAGCATAATATCTTTAGCATTTTTGGAAATAAGGAAAAATACATTAAAAGTATTAAAATTGATTTACAACATAATGTTTTCAACATGCATGAGCAGGAAACATTGACATTTAAATAAAACAGCTCATAGACAAATAATATTTTTTACTGGTCACTTCACAACTTGCAGTTCAAACATTATCAGACATGTTTTTAAACAAACATGCTGAACATGAGATGAATAGTCACACATGTCACAGTCTAACAGTGTTTGGTGGGAATTATTACCATAACAACATATTTCTTCCTTTCTGATTCCTTTAATTTCAGCTGCTCAATTCATGTTTTCAGTGAGGCATGATATTATAATTATCCAGGGTAAAACATGTACATTGTATACATTATAACACCTGGATACAATCATTTCTGAATGTAAAATGCAACATTCTCATTCTGGTAAAAAAAAAAAAAAAAAAAAGCTTGTAGTGCTCTCCACCAAACAGTTGGTGGCAGTGGTGCACCGAGTTGGGTTAAAACCCGCTGTTTAACAAAGAAGAACACGACTTGGCTAACTAGCAGTGCTGCATGCTCTCCGCTCTTTTTTGGCAAATAAAAGTTTATGTTCAAGACGTTAATTTGCCTGTTCAGTCTCTATACTACGATTAAGAGACCACTGAGAGCAGAAGAGGAGACTAACGCTGGATGATCATCGACTGGATCACAGAAAACCAACACAACCACGAGTTAGCAGCTAGCTTCAAATGGCGAGGCCTTCCTACAGTCATCACGAGGTAACGGAACCTGATGTGAGCACAAACCCATTTTAGACAGAAAAGACAGAACTTGCTTGAAGCTTGATTATGCCAGACATGGACTAATGAGAACCAAACCAGCACATTTTTGACTAGCACGGAGCTAACGTTAGCCACAGAGAGGCACAGGCCTAATTCATATTTTGTCCATGTTTTAATTTATTCTGATATTAAGCCAGAAGCCTAAAGGTGTCAATAAGGTGTGTGTGGGCATCTCACTGCCAAGGACATGCAGGTTGGGTGAATTGGAAACTTTATAATTGTCCAGGTCACTTATAAAAGAGGTCTCGATCTCAAAGGGACTAATTTGCTTAAATAAATGCTAAATTTAAAATACACATAACTTTTTATGACCATGACTAATATATATATACTCTGTCTTTAAGTTTAAGTAATGTCAGTGCCCAGAAAGAGACTTTATAAAGATAAGTTTGATAATATTTTCGATCATTGTTTGTTCCCCACCACAGTAACCATGCCTGCTGCCTTAAGAGTTGAGCTGTATTTATGGAAATACGGTAACTAAAGCCTTTCACATTGCATGCTTTATACGCATCAGGCAACGCGTCGCGTCAACGCCTCCCACACCCCCGACACATTCCGTGTGGCAAGGGGGCGGAGACTTTTGCTCATGTTTTTTTTTTTTTTTTTTTTTTTTTTTCTTTCTCCAGAGGAAAGCTGAGTGATCGCCATGTTGTATGTGCGTCGATGAACCACGAAAAAGCTTTAATACAGCAGTCAAATTACTTTTGAGGTTTAAAAAAAACATTTGCAAGGATTTTTCTTCAGAAAACTGCTCTGTATAAATGAGCAGTCCTGTGACACCTTCCTGTTTTGTAGGCATCAGTGGTTTCTGCCGCTAGTCTTCCATGTTTGGACCCGACACATTGTTTCTTTTGGACAGTGTGAAGCTTTGTCACAGTTCAGAGCGGCAAAAGTTGGATTGGGTTGAACTTTTACCACGTCAGCCTGTTGACAAGCAGGAATGTGCACACTCCCGGCAGAAGCGATGGTTTAGCTCGGCTTTTGATGTGACGCTTCAGACGCCTCTAAAAAGCAACGCGTTTCATTGAAAATACTTTTTAGACCGATTTGTGGCGCCTCTGATGCTTCCAAAGCATGTGGTGTGAAAAGTCCTTTACACAAATAACAGTGGGTACAGAGGATTAATCATTTTTGTCTGATCTGCTTTCACCTGTGTGGTATACCTAATTGATAACTAAATTGAGAAAATTCTGGAAGCAATATAAACAGCTTGTTAAAAATATAGGGCCTGTCCAATAAGGTGCTGAGTTGAATACCAGTTATGACCATGTAGCTCAAATTAGATATAGATATTATATATCTGAACAGAAAAATGTATATAATTGCTTATGACTAAAAGGAAATTTTCAACTTGCAGCTCAAGAGTACTAATGACAGACTTGATGGTGAGGATGAGGGAACCACCAGAGGAATGCCCTAATCAATACCTTAACTGCATACACCCCTGGAATGGAACAAGGGAAGTATACAGTAACAGTCATTGTCAGGGGCGGCTTGAACGCTACGGCTCCTGTTTATCTTTGGCAGCCAGGACAAGTCAGGAACTGTCAATTGCCAGGGACGTGCCACAAATTTAGAGTTGTCATGGCAACTGCAATAAAAATCACATCAATGGACAGTACTACCATTATTTCTACAATTGTGCCATAATCCGAAGATGTCCTGTCCGAGCAGAATCGAAGAAGTATAGACGGGACCATCCTGAACTTTTTCCTGACCCAGATTACAGGTTTGAAAAACTAACAATCTTGCAAATCTGTTTTTTTTTTGGGGGGGGGGGGGGGGCAGTCACAGTAGAGAGGCACCGTGACGTCTGGTCTCTGGCTGCGAATCTAACATGGCAGAATCCACTTCAAAACAGCTTCATTTCTGTGTAAATCTAACATGTCTATCATATATTATGTAAAAGCTACTGAAAAACACTTTGAAAACTGAAAACACTGTTTTCACAACCTGATAACACCTCTGCAGTGATTTACAAGGAGCCACCAAGACACCCAGACAACTTAGGAGAAGTTAATAGGCTTACGTGGCTGTGACTGGAGAAATTGTGCACAGTGCAAGCTTTGCATTTTGCATCACTACTCTTAGCTTCATAGTGGAGTAGAGCACAGAAGGATTTTCTTTCACCAAAACAGATCAAATCCAGGCATCTCAGGTGTATCTTCTGGCAATTTGTAGCTAAAGGTTCAGGTCTTCTTTTTTAAGAAAATCCTCCTCTATACAACTTCATCATGAAGATGGATAACTGGTGATACAAAATGCAAAGCTTGAACTGTGCATAATTTTTCCAATCACAGCCACGTAAGCCTATAACTTCTGGGTTGTCTGGGTGTCTTGATGGCTTTCCTCACTCTTCTTCTTGCACACTCACTCAGTTTTTCAGAACTGTTCATGCAGATTTACCATAGAGTGCCATATTGTTTGTATTCTTCATAATTGATGTAAATAAAGTCCAAACCATTCAGTGGCAGCTTTACCCTCAGAGAGCCTCATCCACAACCACCACAAAAGACAGGCAGTACATGGTATTAAGAAGAGGGGTATGTAATCTTTTGATCAGGTTAATTTGAGTAGTTTGTGTTGTCATTATGATTTGAAAAGAGTAAACACTGTTGTTTGCCGGTAAATGGCTTCACCCAACCATGAACCATGAGCGAAAAAAAGTTTTTGTGTTATTGTTCATATTCTCTGAAAAATGGCCAAAAAAAAAACCTAAACTTCTGCCAGGGTATGTAAACTTTTGGCCCCACCTGTATACATATAGATTCCAATTAAATAATTATTAAGAAGACTGCACATACGGCTGAGGGTATTTTATGATATCGGGGTTTATATTCTATAATATCAAAGCTTATGGTCAGATTAGTAGCATTACTTAATTTGCATTGTACATGGAATATTTTTGATAAAATTTAATTTTACCTCCAGAGAACCTCTTTATTTGGGGATTAAACATTAATTTAAATTAATAATTTTGTATTATTTTTGTATATTTTTTTCATCGTGAATTTCCTCAGGAAATTTATTGATTTTAATATGTTTGTGTTAAACTGTTCAGTTTCGCTAACTGACTAATCTGACTAATGTCATACTGAGTCTTCAAATCTGCGATTAAAAACTTCCATAGGAATTTTCTCAGGGAATTTATTGATAGTAATGTTTGTGTTAAAACTGTCCACAGTTTTGCTCTTAAGTATGACTTTTATTAATTGTATGTAGATGTCTAAAAGATTGTTGTAGTTTTTGTTTCAAGTGATTTATGTTTCAGTTGAATTTATTTTTGCTCCTAAATGTGTATTATTGGTTGTATGTAGATAAATAGATGAATTATTATTATTATTATTTTTTTAAGGTTTCATTATTAATTCTAGAAGAGTTATTCTTATATCTGAACATTTTTTTGGAGTAGCGTTTGTGGTTTACCGCTTAAGAAATGTTTTGTAACATTGAAAATTTTTCATTTTATGTGCTTTTTGAGCAATGATGTTTAATTCTGTAAAGATGAATTCCTTTATCAATTAAGTGATTTCAAAAGTTTGTCCATTACTTATTTTATATGTTCCACAATATAATTCCACATTGCAAGTCACTATTGAAATAAAACCTATTGAATTTTAAAACATTTATAAAGTTTGTTTTACTTTTTTTTTTTTTTAGTTCTCAATAGGAACAATCACAAAAATTGTAGGTAACTGAGCAAGAACATTGCACGAACATCATATGAACAAAGAATGAGGACAGGTAATGTTCGCATGCGAACACTACAAATGTTCATTTAATGTTCTGCTGCAACTGTTCATTTGGTGTTTGTGAACACTTGTGAACGTTTGTATAATGTTCATTGAATGTTCGCATGCAAACATTACCTGTCCTCATTCTTTGTTCATATGATGTTCATGCAGTGTTCATGCCACGTTTGCAAACGTTCTCATGCAAACGTTCAATGAACATTCAAACAACATTTGGTTTCTGGGTGGGTTTATTAGAGAGAGTGGCGACATGACTGGTCGAAAAAATCAGTTATGTGACTCATGGTGCCATCTTGGGGCAAAAATAGCATTGGCTGTTAATGTGTCTGCATGTAAATCCAGGTATTTTATTAATTTATTCGCTGAAAATGCCGGGTTGTGCATTTAGATGCACAAATAGACACAACAAGGGCTTCAAGATGTACAGATTCCCTTCAGATCCGAACAGAAGAAACATTTGAGAAAATAAATTCAGCCGTGTGGGATGGAAGCCGACATCATCATCAAAGCTTTGCGAGGTATTTATTTTCAATTTATTGTTCAGTCCCATGTACAGTAAAACTCACCTAACTCACCTCGTATAAACCAGATATTCAGTCACCAGACAAAAAAAATTCCCAAAGTTTTTGTATTGTTTTCCATGTAATAAACACAGTATATAACGGATTTTGTATAGCAGAATTTTCGCTCACATCACATAAAATGTCCCGTCTGATCACAATGTATTTCCATTAAAAACTCTGAGCAGTCTGGACGTGCAGAGGTACAAATTAAAGTTCAGCTCTGACACTCGATGAATTGTGGGAAGTGGGACAGGAATCATTTCTGGGATTAAAAGTACGACCGTTTAGTTTTTTCAAACGGTGTTCAGACTCGGACCTGCAGCCTGACGTGCACCTGTAAAATCAGACACAAAAGGCTGTGATTTGACACTTTTCTGCTTTTACTCCTTCGTCTGCCATCATATTATATAGCGCACATGCTGATAAATGGATCAGAAAAGTCTGCACATTTACAGCACGAAGTCGGTAAAAGAGGAAATTGTACATCTTAATTTTGACTTGGAGGTGATGATTGCCGAAAGAAAAGCTTGTTGAGGGTTAAATTAGTCCATAATAAAGTATAATCCAGAGACGGAAAACTTTAAAACTGAGTTAAAGAGCAGCAGCTGTATAAATCTGGCTTTAAATTAATTAATAAATCATCATAAATTGTAAATTCATGTAAATTTTTACATTTATTTTGATAGTACCTGTACCTGGATGTGTTGCTGTATGTGTCAGGGTGGGTGGCTGCCCAGCACCCAGAGAGGCTGGACCCACAAAGCAGACACCCAGACTAGGCTTTGGTGAAAGAGAAATCATGGTCTTTATTCCAGGCTTTGGTTCGGTACACATGTGATCAGTCAACAAAGTAGAAGTACCAACAGGATTAGGCAGAGACACAGTCATAAACGAGCAGGGTTCAGAGGCACGAGCAAACACAGACTTCTGGGATGAGGCAAGAGGCATGGTCGAGGAGTACAGAGCAGGATTCGGACCATGGCAAGACAAAAATCAGGACTGTGAATGGGTGCTGGAAAGTGTATAAAAGACAACAGTCTGGCAAGGGACTGTGAGACTGTGAGGGTTTAAATGCTGGTGGACTAATCGGTGTGAAACGAGAAACAGGTGGTGTTAGCGAGGTGCACGTGTGGAGCAATCTAGAAAGGGAGCGTGGTTAGTGGACAAAGATTAAACAGTGCAAGATATAGAAGGAACGCAAACACAGAGTGGAGTGATGTCAAGTGGTGCCAAGAGTGTGACTGAAAGATACGAGGCAGGTGCAGGGATGTGAAGAAAATACAATCAAATATGAGTGAGGGACGAAGACATGATGGCAGGTGCGGGGGCGTGGAGTGGAAACAAACAAATGACAATGAGGAAAAACAGAGAACACAGGTAAAATGGAAACTGAGGGCAGAATATAATTCTACAACGAACTGGGCTTGAACATGAGAACTGATCAGAGAATAAAATGGAAAGTAAATACTTTAGCAAAACTAAATTGGAACTGCCTAAGAAAACAAGACGGTAAAACAAACTAAGATAAACAGAGACTACATGATGACAGAAAGGAAAACCCGGCATTACGGCATAACTGTTAACACAAATGAGAAAAGCAAAATAAACAAGTGATAACAAATGATCCACAAGAAAACACAAACCAGCTGAACAAATCTAGTACAGAACTGAACAATGGCTAAAGTATGAAAAGTAACAAAGAAACAAAGTGACAACGCAAAACAGAACAGAAAATAAACACATGATGAAAATAAACAACTAATAACTCAAAACGGGAACAGAAGATGAGGCAAAGAAGGGCAAAGTGGGGATCAAAGCCTGGATCAGTGACAGTATGTGGTTAAACGATTAAAAAAAATGTTGAAACCATAAAAAGTCGATTAGAGTAGTTCAGTGCAGTTAGACCCAAAATAGCGCCATGTTCCGAGTTGACGCCACTGTCCAATCAAGGCCCTCTCGGGGGGGGCAGTGACTGCTGGGATAGTGCAGAGCCACTGCTCATTTTTAATCCTGATTAATGGTCTTTATTTGTTGAACCATGTCAAGGAGTTTGTTTTTCCCAAGATATCTGTCTGTCTTGCTTTTGTAGTGTAATTTTTATCAAAGACAGATGACACTGTTATGTGTCGACGCGGGTTGAGGAGCGGACCTGCGTCTGACTGAACCCAGCGCTAAAATAACCAGAAAGCGGTTCCAGTAACAAAACAATTTATTTTCCCCCTTTTGTGCAATACTCGGTGTACAAACATAAAACGCGTCTGTCTGGGGGAGTGAAGGACGGCGCGCTCTCCATCGCCCAAAGGGATCGAAGCCCGGCGCCTCTGGACCCACTTTCACCGCCAAACACCCCCCAGGTGGACACGACAAACCGACTCTGAAGGATAGAAAAGGTGAGGTAAGTCAGCAGCTACAACTAATATCCTTCAAAGGCACACACTATCAGCAACACATTCAGGTCTGAATTTAAGCTTTATGTAAATGAGCAGCTTCTCACAACAGGTGGAGGATCATCTGTCCGCACGCCACGGCCGTGAGAAGCAAGCTGCACAACTCATTAATATTCACATATACTGCGTAACAAAATACCAAATTACTGTTAACAATTATTCAGACAATCAAATCACCTCTGATGTGTGCTGACAGCATGTGTCCCTCACCCGTCCTCCTTCACAGGCACGATGTGTCAAACCCAGGCGCGGTCCTCAGCGTCTCACAAACGAACATCACAAGGTCGAGTTCCCGACAATTCTGCTTGAATCACACATGGCTTAAATGCAGAACGCCATCTCATTATCTGCTTCAGCTGAAAGTCTTTAAGGTTGCACGTGAGCATCATCCACAGGTGGTGCATATCACGTTGATGAGGGTGAAGGACTCTTCTACCAGCACCTTCTCCACAGACAAATCAGTTTGCATACCACCTGGAGAGCAAAGAAAAGAAAAGAACACCAAAATGTCCAGCCAAACCCCCCCAACACACAACAGTACCCCCCCTTTAACGGGAAGCCTCCCGGCGACCGAACAGACCAGGTCTGAGAACAGCACCTCCGTCCGGGGTCCTCGTTAGGAAGCAGACAGCTTAACGCTCCCAAGGTCCACCGCAGACAGCAGGACAGGGCACCGTAGCTGGAAGGCCGGCTGGCATCAACAAAAACCCCAAAAGAGTCCCAAGTACAACCTAACATACAAGAAAAACACAAAACCCACCCAAAACCTTCCCAGGGCCCACCCAGAAACCAAATGTTCTTTGAATGTTCATTGAACGTTTGCATGAGAACGTTTGCAAACGTGGCATGAACACTGCATGAACATCATATGAACAAAGAATGAGGACAGGTAATGTTTGCATGCGAACATTCAATGAACATTATACAAACGTTCACAAGTGTTCACAAACACCAAATGAACAGTTGCAGCAGAACATTAAATGAACATTTGTAGTGTTCGCATGCGAACATTACCTGTCCTCATTCTTTGTTCATATGATGTTCGTGCAATGTTCTTGCTCAGTTACCTACAATTTTTGTGATTGTTCCTATTGAGAACTAAAAAAAAAATAAGTAAAACAAACTTTATAAATGTTTTAAAATTCAATAGGTTTTATTTCAATAGTGACTTGCAATGTGGAATTATATTGTGGAACATATAAAATAAGTAATGGACAAACTTTTGAAATCACTTAATTGATAAAGGAATTCATCTTTACAGAATTAAACATCATTGCTCAAAAAGCACATAAAATGAAAAATTTTCAATGTTACAAAACATTTCTTAAGCGGTAAACCACAAACGCTACTCCAAAAAAATGTTCAGATATAAGAATAACTCTTCTAGAATTAATAATGAAACCTTAAAAAAAATAATAATAATTAATCTATTTATCTACATACAACCAATAATACACATTTTAGGAGCAAAAATAAATTCAACTGAAACATAAATCACCACTTGAAACAAAAACTACAACAATCTTTTAGACATCTACATACAATTAATAAAAGTCATACTTAAGAGCAAAACTGTGGACAGTTTTAACACAAACATTACTATCAATAAATTCCCTGAGAAAATTCCTATGGAAGTTTTTAATCGCAGATTTGAAGACTCAGTATGACATTAGTCAGATTAGTCAGCGAAACTGAACAGTTTAACACAAACATATTACAATCAATAAATTTCCTGAGGAAATTCACGATGAAAAATATATACAAAAATAATACAAAATTATTAATTTAAATTAATGTTTAATCCCCAAATAAAAAGGTTCTCTGGAGGTAAAATTAAATTTTATCAAAAATATTCCATGTACAATGCAAATTAAGTAATGCTACTAATCTGACCATAAGCTTTGATATTATAGAATATAAACCCCGATATCATAAAATACCCTCAGCCGTATGTGCAGTCTTCTTAATAATTATTTAATTGGAATCTATATGTATACAGGTGGGGCCAAACGTTTACATACCCTGGCAGAAGTTTAGTTTTTTTTTTTTTTTTTTTGGCCATTTTTCAGAGAATATGAACAATAACACAAAAACTTTTTTTCGCTCATGGTTCATGGTTGGGTGAAGCCATTTACCGGCAAACAACAGTGTTTACTCTTTTCAAATCATAATGACAACACAAACTACTCAAATTAACCTGATCAAAAGATTACATACCCCTCTTCTTAATACCATGTACTGCCTGTCTTTTGTGGTGGTTGTGGATGAGGCTCTCTGAGGGTAAAGCTGCCACTGAATGGTTTGGACTTTATTTACATCAATTATGAAGAATACAAACAATATGGCACTCTATGGTAAATCTGCATGAACAGTTCTGAAAAACTGAGTGAGTGTGCAAGAAGAAGAAGAGTGAGGAAAGCCATCAAGACACCCAGACAACCCAGAAGTTATAGGCTTACATGGCTGTGATTGGAGAAATTATGCACAGTTCAAGCTTTGCATTTTGTATCACCAGTTATCCATCTTCATGATGAAGTTGTATAGAGGAGGATTTTCTTAAAAAAGAAGACCTGAACCTTTAGCTACAAATTGCCAGAAGATACACCTGAGATGCCTGGATTTGATCTGTTTTGGTGAAAGAAAATCCTTCTGTGCTCTACTCCACTATGAAGCTAAGAGTAGTGATGCAAAATGCAAAGCTTGCACTGTGCACAATTTCTCCAGTCACAGCCACGTAAGCCTATTAACTTCTCCTAAGTTGTCTGGGTGTCTTGGTGGCTCCTTGTAAATCACTGCAGAGGTGTTATCAGGTTGTGAAAACAGTGTTTTCAGTTTTCAAAGTGTTTTTCAGTAGCTTTTACATAATATATGATAGACATGTTAGATTTACACAGAAATGAAGCTGTTTTGAAGTGGATTCTGCCATGTTAGATTCGCAGCCAGAGACCATACGTCACGGTGCCTCTCTACTGTGACTGCCCCCCCCCCAAAAAAACATTTGCAAGATTGTTAGTTTTTCAAACCTGTAATCTGGGTCAGGAAAAAGTTCAGGATGGTCCCGTCTATACTTCTTCGATTCTGCTCGGACAGGACATCTTCGGATTATGGCACAATTGTAGAAATAATGGTAGTACTGTCCATTGATGTGATTTTTATTGTAGTTGCCATGACAACTCTAAATTTGTGGCACGTCCCTGGCAATTGACAGTTCCTGACTTGTCCTGGCTGCCAAAGATAAACAGGAGCCGTAGCGTTCAAGCCGCCCCTGACAATGACTGTTACTGTATACTTCCCTTGTTCCATTCCAGGGGTGTATGCAGTTAAGGTATTGATTAGGGCATTCCTCTGGTGCCTGGTTCCCTCGTCCTCACCATCAAGTCTGTCATTAGTACTCTTGAGCTGCAAGTTGAAAATTTCCTTTTAGTCATAAGCAATTATATACATTTTTCTGTTCAGATATTGTATAATTTGAGCTACATGGTCATAACTGGTATTCAACTCAGCACCTTATTGGACAGGCCCTATATTTTTAACAAGCTGTTTATATTGCTTCCAGAATTTTCTCAATTTAGTTATCAATTAGGTATACCACACAGGTGAAAGCAGATCAGACAAAAATGATTAATCCTCTGTACCCACTGTTATTTGTGTAAAGGACTTTTCACACCACATGCTTTGGAAGCATCAGAGGCGCCACAAATCGGTCTAAAAAGTATTTTCAATGAAACGCGTTGCTTTTTAGAGGCGTCTGAAGCGTCACGTCAAAAGCCGAGCTAAACCATCGCTTCTGCCGGGAGTGTGCACATTCCTGCTTGTCAACAGGCTGACGTGGTAAAAGTTCAACCCAATCCAACTTTTGCCGCTCTGAACTGTGACAAAGCTTCACACTGTCCAAAAGAAACAATGTGTCGGGTCCAAACATGGAAGACTAGCGGCAGAAACCACTGATGCCTACAAAACAGGAAGGTGTCACAGGACTGCTCATTTATACAGAGCAGTTTTCTGAAGAAAAATCCTTGCAAATGTTTTTTTTAAACCTCAAAAGTAATTTGACTGCTGTATTAAAGCTTTTTCGTGGTTCATCGACGCACATACAACATGGCGATCACTCAGCTTTCCTCTGGAGAAAGAAAAAAAAAAAAAAACATCTGAGCAAAAGTCTCCACCCCCTTGCCACACGGGTCGGGGGTGTGGGAGGCGTTGACGCGTATAAAGCATGCAATGTGAAAGGCTTTAGTTACCGTATTTCCATAAATACAGCATGTTTCATAATATACTGTGTAAAAAATGAAACAGCAAAACTTTATTAAGGTGATGAGGATCTAACAAACAGAAAACACATTAACTCACTTCTTTGAGTGACTTTACTGGAAGGCCCATTACTTCCAGGCACTGCTTGGAATTGTTTCAAGCCCACACTTCTGGTTTAGCTGGCCATTCTTCAGATGATCATCTTAGCAGCGTCCACATTGTTCTCTCTCCTGGTATGTCTGGGAACCGACACTTTCAGGGACAGTCCAAGGATGCAGTGCACCAACTCTGTCATTTAGCTGTTTGATACTGTGAATGATGTCATTCTTCTTCTCCTGGAACACAAAATGTATATAGATCCATATGTTACAACCTTAATACAGAAGTTCTCACTTTACATTAAATCCTATGCTTCACAAAGGATTAAACCAATGCTGTTGACCTTTCATCTTCAGTACGGACAAATCTGTGAATGAACTGAGTGATGAAAGTAAGTAGGTAAGTAAGTCCCTTCGGCTGCTCCCTTGTTTGCACTCGGGGTCGCCACAGCAAATCTGAGGTGGATCTGCATGTTGAATTGGCACAGGTTTTACGCCGGATGCCCTTCCTGATGCAACTCCACATTACATGGAGAAATGTGGCAGGGGTGGGATTTGAGCCCGGAACCTTTTGCACTGAAACCAAGCGCATTAACCACTTGGCCACCACTCAGTGATGAAAGTGAGCCATGGAGGAAAACAACAACAACAACAACAAAAAAACAAACAAACTTGAAAGATCTTGGCAAGGCCCTGATGGTTGGTCAGGTGGTTGTCCCCCAGAAAAATGTGAAATCTCAAATGCATTCTGGTTAGTGCTGTAGGTATCAATTATTTTAGCAGTCAAGTATTCTATCAATTATTCTGGCGATTAATCGAGTAATCGGATAAAAAGTACTTTTGCGTTTTAAACAAAAAAAAATGGGCTGTCTATAAGCAATGGCACAATGTCACTGTCATTTTGCTGAAATGGCGATGGGATGTAGCCTTCTATTTTGTTTTGTCCAATTTGTAAAAATTAACCAAGTTTTTTTTTTTTTTAAATAAAGGTTGATGGACTGGGTCCCTGCGTGATTTTTTTATCCCTCTTTCTCTTCAGCAGATGCATTTCAGCTGGAGGTTGAACATGCAGCATCGCAGTCAGTTTTTTATTATTTAAGTTACCGTGTTCGTGAAGTGTTGTGTGTTGCCCAAAAACGCATCATTAAAAAGTGAAACACTCAGTGTGAGTCTGAGGTAAACACAGAAGAAAGAGTGGACTTCTGCTGTTTGTCAATGTAGCCGGGGACAGAGCTGTGACTCGCCCGGTCTGAGAGCTCCTCACGCTGGGCAGAGAGAGACAGCAGCTGGCCACCGGGTCAATAGTCCCTCCCCACATAGAGCAGAAAAATAGACAAACACACTGCTTCGCTTTAAATGCACAGTAAGTCTATTTCAGATGATCAGTATGGACCATCTTTCTCTTAAAAGGCTTTATTTTACTCTATGTGTCACGTTGGAAAGCGGTAGCTATCGTTGCTAATTTGATTAGCTGTTATGCTCGCCTTGTTTTTTTTCTGCGGATGTTGCAGCGCCACACACAGGCCTGACATATGTGCTACAACATTAAACGAAGCTTCGAGGCACAGAATTTGCCTCAAACATTTTTTGTAATCGAATTATTCAAGTTACTCGACTCATCGTTTCAGCCCTAATTCTGGTGCTTTCTCAGGTCTATTTACCCACCAAAAGAATCTCAAAAATTGTTTTTTTTTTGGACAGATCACTTTTCCCACACCAGATAAGGTGGTAAACCTCAGTAGTATAGCATACAAGTCCTCCTGTTTCAAGTGTATGGTACCATAGACAGTATGCACACACTATGCAAATGAAACATTATGCAAGGGACATAGAAACTGAGTTTTTATAAAAGGAATTCTGTAACTTTATATCAGCAATAAATAAACATGTCAATTAAGTAACAAGACCTGTAAATTATTTCTTTAAATAAGGAAAGTTAGTATATACAACTTCATTACTGGCAGATTTTACTGTATTTTCAAATTATATCCCAAATAGAACAGAATATTTCTTGCCAGAAATTTTGAATATTTTGCTTGCTGAATGTGAATTTTTAGAATCTTATGGCACAAGACACTGAACAATCTTATTTAACCATTATAGTACAAACCTCGGGATAAAGATCGGGCTGATGTGAATCAACTGCAGACACACACTCAACCGACTGGTCAGATGGAGGATTCAGTGATTTAACAACTCTTAAGGCAGCAGGCATGGTTACTGTGGTGGGGAACAAACAATGATCGAAAATATTATCAAACTTATCTTTATAAAGTCTCTTTCTGGGCACTGACATTACTTAAACTTAAAGACAGAGTATATATATATTAGTCATGGTCATAAAAAGTTATGTATATTTTAAATTTAGCATTTATTTAAGCAAATTAGTCCCTTTGAGATCGAGACCTCTTTTATAAGTGACCTGGACAATTATAAAGTTTCCAATTCACCCAACCTGCATGTCCTTGGAAGTGAGATGCCCACACACACCTTATTGACACCTTTAGGCTTCTGGCTTAATATCAGAATAAATTAAAACATGGACAAAATATGAATTAGGCCTGTGCCTCTCTGTGGCTAACGTTAGCTCCGTGCTAGTCAAAAATGTGCTGGTTTGGTTCTCATTAGTCCATGTCTGGCATAATCAAGCTTCAAGCAAGTTCTGTCTTTTCTGTCTAAAATGGGTTTGTGCTCACATCAGGTTCCGTTACCTCGTGATGACTGTAGGAAGGCCTCGCCATTTGAAGCTAGCTGCTAACTCGTGGTTGTGTTGGTTTTCTGTGATCCAGTCGATGATCATCCAGCGTTAGTCTCCTCTTCTGCTCTCAGTGGTCTCTTAATCGTAGTATAGAGACTGAACAGGCAAATTAACGTCTTGAACATAAACTTTTATTTGCCAAAAGAGAGCGGAGAGCATGCAGCACTGCTAGTTAGCCACGTCGTGTTCTTCTTTGTTAAACAGCTGGTTTTAACCCAACTCGGTGCACCACTGCCACCAACTGTTTGGTGGAGAGCACTACAAGCTTTTTTTTTTTTTTTTTTTTTACCAGAATGAGAATGTTGCATTTTACATTCAGAAATGATTGTATCCAGGTGTTATAATGTATACAATGTACATGTTTTACCCTGGATAATTATAATATCATGCCTCACTGAAAACATGAATTGAGCAGCTGAAATTAAAGGAATCAGAAAGGAAGAATATGTTGTTATGGTAATAATTCCCACCAAACACTGTTAGACTGTGACATGTGTGACTATTCATCTCATGTTCAGCATGTTTGTTTAAAAACATGTCTGATAATGTTTGAACTGCAAGTTGTGAAGTGACCAGTAAAAAATATTATTTGTCTATGAGCTGTTTTATTTAAATGTCAATGTTTCCTGCTCATGCATGTTGAAAACATTATGTTGTAAATCAATTTTAATACTTTTAATGTATTTTTCCTTATTTCCAAAAATGCTAAAGATATTATGCTTTTAGAAAATATGGCAAAATGTATGTAACTCAGGTCTGTCGGACTTCTGGATAATAAGCTGCCATTGCAATCTGTTTCCATAAAAAAACATATTTCAGTAGCTGACAATCACAGTCTGTAGTGATGTAAATTTTTTATTGCAAAAATAATATTCCAATTAACAGAGTGCATGTTTATGCAAGTTGCCCCAAGACATGTTTCTGAGTTAGCTCTGTCAGTTTATCACAGTAATCTTGAAATTATACGAGGGTAGGCTGAAAAGTTCTAAGGCTCACTATAATGCAGTTAATGCATTACTCCTTCATGGGGAGCCTTAGAACGTTTCAGCCTACTCTCGTATATTCAGTAGGTCTGAATAAATCATAAATCGACATATTATTGGTTACCATGAGTGTTGAAATCATTTCCTATTGTTCATTCTACCTATGTTTGCACCCATAATTTAAATGGAGTCCAACGTTAACTTTCTGTAGGCAGTAAATGATATTTAATGTTTTCCTGTAATATGAAATTTTACAAAATAATTGTAATAATTAAATAATAATTTAATTTATACTTTTATTTAGAGGCAAGCTTTACACATACAACATGAACATTATGTGAATGTTCGCAAACACACTGAACATTAAGCATACATTCTATAAACATTTGATTGATTTTTGCAAATGTTTGCTTACATGTTTGTCTAATGTTTGCTTTCATGCAAACATTAGACAAACATCACAAACATTATATGAACATTTGCAAACTTGCTGAACAGTAAATGAACATTCTATGAACATTCACTTGATGTTCGCAAATTTTCGTTTTCATGCAAACATTAGACAAACATCACGAACATTACATGAACGTTTGCAAACTTGCTGAACAGTAAACAAACATTATATGAACATTTGTTTGATGTTTGCAAATGTTCGCTTCCGGGTGGGGGGACCGTCCCATCCAACCCCGGGAAGAAAAGAAAAACTCCCAAATGCAAAAACCCAACACAGCCCCACAAACACAATACAAACATAAATGCACAAAGAAAAATAACAAACAACCCCCCCAGAACGACTTGCAGAGCCCAACACCCCCCAGAAGGCCTTTACCGCCAGTTCCAGGAGAAATAGCCAAAGCCGGAATCCCACAGAGGTCCCCAGGGACACATGGAGCAACGGCGCCCCCCAGAGGACCGTACCATCAAACCCCAGGAGGCACCCTCCCCACAACCCAGGAACCCCAGACCCGGCCACACTTGGCTAGTCGGCCCCACAAGCCAATTCCACCCCAGAGGACCGTCCCATCAACCCCGGAGGTGGAACCTGGAAGGAAACAGAAGAAACACAAAATTCCAACCCCTGGTGGACTACATTAAACAACCCCGGGGGCAAATAAAACAACCGATAAACCCTGTTACCTTCCCCAGCACCCCGAAAGACCCCAGATCACTCCCAGAGCCCTCCATCGGCTCAATTTTGGCAAACGGCAACAAAATTACCAAGCCGGGGAAGGGAACAGGAAAAACTAACCCGGCCCCAACCCCAAGGCGCAGCGGAAAACCGGAAATACGTCCGGTGCCCCAACCCGACCATATCCCAGCCTATCGGGAGGGGTGGAACTACCGAAATGGCGAACGGCAACAGATCGGCCCACCCCTCCGACAGAGGTATGTTCCCGCTGCACCACACCCTGGCAACACCAATGACGAACGGTACAAAGGCCCACCGAGGCTGGAGTGGAACCGGGCCCTAACCAAACCAAAAAAAACACCCCTGACAACCTCCCCCCCCCCCCCCCCCCCCAGGTGCAGAGGTCTTCTGAGAACGCTCAGTGTGACCAACCTGCACCACCCCACAACCCACAAGACGAACGGTCTTGGGGCGAGTGAGGTTGGGGTTAGGGAAGCAGGGAAATAAAAAATAACAAAACAAAACGACCCCAGACCCAAACAGAAAATACCTAAGTACAAATAATAAAAACCAACGATCAACTGAGTCCAGCCGAGCTCCGAACTGCCTGTCGTTCACTCCACCAGAACCGCCTCTGAATCCCCAAACAATTTATAACCCCTTTCAAAAAAAAAAAAAAAACAGCCCAAATAATTTTTTTTTCTTTTGTTTTTTTTTTTTGTGTGTATTATTTTGCCTATCCCAGAACTCCTGGAGATGAGGCAGCCCAGATCTGTGTCGGGGAAAGCCCTGAGACGAAAAAACCCGTTCTGATGGCCGCCCTCTCTCGCGTCCACGCTCCTTTATCCGATCATCTAGACGAATCACCAAAGATATTAGCTCATCTAAATCGTTTGGTTCATCACGGACTGCTAGCTCGTCTTTTAATGACTCATTTAAACCATCCACAAACACTCCTCGTAAAGCTGCGGCATTCCAACCGGACTGAGCAGAAAAAAATTCGGAAATCCACGGAATACTCCGCCACACTCCGCCTCCCCTGCCTGAGATTCAGCAACCGTTGGGCAACGGTATTTGTTTTCACCGGATGGTCAAAAACCAATCGGAACTCCCGGGAGAAATCCTTAAAGGATCCTAACAATGGCGAGTTATTACTCCACAACGCAGTGACCCAAGCTAAGGCGTCACCTCGGAGCAAATTTGTCACATATGAGACACGGCTGCCATCAGAAGAGAAGGAAGCCGGTCGTTGAGCAAAAACCAGAGAATACTGCATCAAAAACGGAGCACAGGCTCCAACGTCTCCCGCATAAGGCTCCGGATGACAAATAATCGGTTCGGACGCCGAATCTCTGGGTGACGGAGTTATCTGCACCGGTATCGATGTTGCCGCAGCTGGAGCAGCAGGAAGCGAAACAGCTTGCGCTGCAAGCTCCGTAACACGGGCGTCTGTTTGTTTAATTTGGTTTGCGAGATGCTGTAATTGCTCCCATATTTTCTCCAAGTGTTCTTGAACTCTTTCGGCAAATGGAACCGCCTCTGCCGCTGGGTCCATTTTAGAATGGCCGGGAACTACTGTTATGTGTCGACGCGGGTTGAGGAGCGGACCTGCGTCTGACTGAACCCAGCGCTAAAATAACCAGAAAGCGGTTCCAATAACAAAACAATTTATTTTCCCCCTTTTGTGCAATACTTGCTTGCCTCTACTGGTGGTTGGCTCTCACTGCGGTATTGTATCACTTCCTGTTCCGGAGCACAGCGGTGTTTTTCTGTATCTGTTAGCTGTTTAATCTGCGCAGTTAGATTGATCTAGTTATCTAGATTACGATTTGTTTCCCAGTGTAATCTTTACGTGCCTTAACTAAAGCACTCCTTCTGCTGAATCACCTCTAAATTATTTACACATTATTCACTTTGCGTGTTTATAGGAATCCGCTAGCTTAGCGTAGCTACTAGCTCTTAGCCGATTTAGCATGGCGGCTTCTCCTGTCTCTCCCGCACTTTTCTGCTCTGGGTGTGAAATGTTTAGTTATTCCTCGGCCTCCTTTAGCAGTAACGGTACTTGTAATAAGTGTAGCTTATTCGTAGCTTTGGAGGCCAGGCTGGGCGAATTGGAGACTCGGCTTCGCACCGTGGAAAATTCTACAGCTAGCCAGGCCCCTGTAGTCGGTGCGGACCAAGGTAGCTTAGCCGCCGTTAGTTACCCCCTGGCAGATCCCGAGCAGCCGGGAAAGCAGGCTGACTGGGTGACTGTGAGGAGGAAGCGTAGCCCTAAACAGAAGCCCTGTGTACACCGCCAACCCGTTCACATCTCTAACCGTTTTTCCCCACTCGACGACACACCCGCCGAGGATCAAACTCTGGTTATTGGCGACTCTGTTTTGCGAAATGTGAAGTTAGTGACACCAGCAACCATAGTCAATTGTCTTCCGGGGGCCAGAGCAGGCGACATTGAAGGAAATTTGAAACTGCTGGCTAAGGCTAAGCGTAAATTTGGTAAGATTGTAATTCACGTCGGCAGTAATGACACCCGGTTACGCCAATCGGAGGTCACTAAAATTAACATTAAATCGGTGTGTAACTTTGCAAAAATAATGTCGGACTCTGTAGTTTTCTCTGGGCCCCTCCCCAATCAGACCGGGAGTGACATGTTTAGCCGCATGTTCTTCTTGAATTGCTGGCTGTCTGAGTGGTGTCCAAAAAATGAGGTGGGCTTCATAGATAATTGGCAAAGCTTCTGGGGAAAACCTGGTCTTGTTAGGAGAGACGGCATCCATCCCACTTTGGATGGAGCAGCTCTCATTTCTAGAAATCTGGCCAATTTTCTTAAATCCTCCAAACCGTGACTATCCAGGGTTGGGACCAGGAAGCAGAGTTGTAGTCTTACACACCTCTCTGCAGCTTCTCTCCCCCTGCCATCCCCTCATTACCCCATCCCCGTAGAGACAGTGCCTGCTCCCAGACTACCAATAACCAGCAAAAATCTATTTAAGCATAAAAATTCAAAAAGAAAAAATAATATAGCACCTTCAACTGCACCACAGACTAAAACAGTTAAATGTGGTCTATTAAACATTAGGTCTCTCTCTTCTAAGTCCCTGTTGGTAAATGATATAATAATTGATCAACATATTGATTTATTCTGCCTTACAGAAACCTGGTTACAGCAGGATGAATATGTTAGTTTAAATGAGTCAACACCCCCGAGTCACACTAACTGTCAGAATGCTCGTAGCACGGGCCAGGGCGGAGGATTAGCAGCAATCTTCCATTCCAGCTTATTAATTAATCAAAAACCCAGACAGAGCTTTAATCATTTGAAAGCTTGACTCTTAGTCTTGTCCATCCAAATTGGAAGTCCCAAAAAACCAGTTTTATTTGTTATTATCTATCGTCCACCTGGTCGTTACTGTGAGTTTCTCTGTGAATTTTCAGACCTTTTGTCTGACTTCGTGCTTAGCTCAGGTAAGATAATTATAGTGGGCGATTTTAACATCCACACAGATGCTGAGAATGACAGCCTCAACACTGCATTTAATCTATTATTAGACTCTATTGGCTTTGCTCAAAAAGTAAATGAGTCCACCCAGCACTTTAATCATATCTTAGATCTTGTTCTGACTTATGGTATGGAAGTAGAAGACTTAACAGTATTCCCTGAAAACTCCCTTCTGTCTGATCATTTCTTAATAACATTTACATTTACTCTGATGGACTACCCAGCAGTGGGGAATAAGTTTCATTACACTAGAAGTCTTTCAGAAAGCGCTATAACTAGGTTTAAGGATATGATTCCTTCTTTATGTTCTCTAATGCCATATACCAACACAGTGCAGAGTAGCTACCTAAACTCTGTAAGTGAGATAGAGTATCTCGTCAATAGTTTTACATCCTCATTGAAGACAAATTTGGATGCTGTAGCTCCTCTAAAAAAGAGAGCTTTAAATCAGAAGTGCCTGACTCCGTGGTATAACTCACAAACTCGTAGCTTAAAGCAGATAACCCGTAAGTTGGAGAGGAAATGGCACCTCACTAATTTAGAAGATCTTCACTTAGCCTGGAAAAAGAGTCTGTTGCTCTATAAAAAAGCCCTCCGTAAAGCTAGGACATCTTTCTACTCATCACTAATTGAAGAAAATAAGAACAACCCCAGGTTTCTTTTCAGCACTGTAGCCAGGCTGACAAAGAGTCAGAGCTCTATTGAGCTGAGTATTCCATTAACTTTAACTAGTAATGACTTCATGACTTTCTTTGCTAACAATATTTTAACTATTAGAGAAAAAATTACTCATAACCATCCCAAAGACGTATCGTTATCTTTGGCTGCTTTCAGTGATGCCGGTATTTGGTTAGACTCTTTCTCCCCGATTGTTCTGTCTGAGTTATTTTCATTAGTTACTTCATCCAAACCATCAACATGTTTATTAGACCCCATTCCTACCAGGCTGCTCAAGGAAGCCCTACCATTATTTAATGCTTCGATCTTAAATATGATCAATCTATCTTTGTTAGTTGGCTATGTACCACAGGCTTTTAAGGTGGCAGTAATTAAACCATTACTTAAAAAGCCATCACTTGACCCAGCTATCTTAGCTAATTATAGGCCAATCTCCAACCTTCCTTTTCTCTCAAAAATTCTTGAAAGGGTAGTTGTAAAACAGCTAACTGATCATCTGCAGAGGAATGGTCTATTTGAAGAGTTTCAGTCAGGTTTTAGAATTCATCATAGTACAGAAACAGCATTAGTGAAGGTTAAAAATGATCTTCTTATGGCCTCGGACAGTGGACTCATCTCTGTGCTTGTTCTGTTAGACCTCAGTGCTGCTTTTGATACTGTTGACCATAAAATTTTATTACAGAGATTAGAGCATGCCATAGGTATTAAAGGCACTGCGCTGCGGTGGTTTGAATCATATTTGTCTAATAGATTACAATTTGTTCATGTAAATGGGGAATCTTCTTCACAGACTAAAGTTAATTATGGAGTTCCACAAGGTTCTGTGCTAGGACCAATTTTATTCACTTTATACATGCTTCCCTTAGGCAGTATTATTAGACGGTATTGCTTAAATTTTCATTGTTACGCAGATGATACCCAGCTTTATCTATCCATGAAGCCAGAGGACACACACCAATTAGCTAAACTGCAGGATTGTCTTACAGACATAAAGACATGGATGACCTCTAATTTCCTGCTTTTAAACTCAGATAAAACTGAAGTTATTGTACTTGGCCCCACAAATCTTAGAAACATGGTGTCTAACCAGATCCTTACTGTGGATGGCATTACCCTGACCTCTAGTAATACTGTGAGAAATCTTGGAGTCATTTTTGATCAGGATATGTCATTCAAAGCGCATATTAAACAAATATGTAGGACTGCTTTTTTGCATTTACGCAATATCTCTAAAATCAGAAAGGTCTTGTCTCAGAGTGATGCTGAAAAACTAATTCATGCATTTATTTCCTCTAGGCTGGACTATTGTAATTCATTATTATCAGGTTGTCCTAAAAGTTCCCTAAAAAGCCTTCAGTTAATTCAAAATGCTGCAGCTAGAGTACTGACGGGGACTGGAAGGAGAGAGCATATCTCACCCATATTGGCCTCTCTTCATTGGCTTCCTGTTAATTCTAGAATAGAATTTAAAATTCTTCTTCTTACTTATAAGGTTTTGAATAATCAGGTCCCATCTTATCTTAGGGACCTCGTAGTACCATATCACCCCAATAGAGCGCTTCGCTCTCAGACTGCAGGCTTACTTGTAGTTCCTAGGGTTTGTAAGAGTAGAATGGGAGGCAGAGCCTTCAGCTTTCAGGCTCCTCTCCTGTGGAACCAGCTCCCAATTCAGATCAGGGAGACAGACACCCTCTCTACTTTTAAGATTAGGCTTAAAACTTTCCTTTTGCTAAAGCTTATAGTTAGGGCTGGATCAGGTGACCCTGAACCATCCCTTAGTTATGCTGCTATAGACGTAGACTGCTGGGGGGTTCCCATGATGCACTGTTTCTTTCTCTTTTTGCTCTGTATGCACCACTCTGCATTTAATCATTAGTGATCGATCTCTGCTCCCCTCCACAGCATGTCTTTTTCCTGGTTCTCTCCCTCAGCCCCAACCAGTCCCAGCAGAAGACTGCCCCTCCCTGAGCCTGGTTCTGCTGGAGGTTTCTTCCTGTTAAAAGGGAGTTTTTCCTTCCCACTGTAGCCAAGTGCTTGCTCACAGGGGGTCGTTTTGACCGTTGGGGTTTTACATAATTATTGTATGGCCTTGCCTTACAATATAAAGCGCCTTGGGGCAACTGTTTGTTGTGATTTGGTGCTATATAAAAAAATTGATTGATTGATTGAATACTCGGTGTACAAACATAAAACGCGTCTGTCTGGCGGAGTGAAGGACGGCGCGCTCTCCAGCGCCCAAAGGGATCAAAGCCCGGCGCCTCTGGACCCACGTTCACCGCCAAACACCCCCCAGGTGGACACGACAAACCGACTCTGTGAAGGATAGAAAAGGTGAGGTAAGTCAGCAGCTACAACTAATATCCTTCAAAGGCACACACTATCAGCAACACATTCAGGTCTGAATTTAAGCTTTATGTAAATGAGCAGCTTCTCACAACAGGTGGAGGATCATCTGTCCGCACGCCACGGCCGTGAGAAGCAAGCTGCACAACTCTCGTCAATATTCACATATACTGCGTAACAAAATACCAAATTACTGTTAACAATTATTCAGACAATCAAATCACCTCTGATGTGTGCTGACAGCATGTGTCCCTCGCCCGTCCTCCTTCACAGGCACGATGTGTCAAACCCAGGCGCGGTCCTCAGCGTCTCACAAACGAACATCACAAGGTCGAGTTCCTGGCAATTCTGCTTGAATCACACATGGCTTAAATGCAGAACGCCATCTCATTATCTGCTTCAGCTGAAAGTCTTTAAGGTTGCACGTGAGCATCATCCACAGGTGGTGCATATCACGTTGATGAGGGTGAAGGACTCTTCTGCCAGCACCTTCTCCACAGACAATAAATCAGTTTGCATACCACCTGGAGAGCAAAGAAAAGAAAAGAACACCAAAATGTCCAGCCAAACCCCCCCAACACACAACAGACGTGCTAATAACAAACTCATCATGTTGATATGTAAATGTCAGAGGATGGTTGTGTTATGTGTTGCTGATGGCGGTTAACAAATGTTTAGAATGTATGTTTTCTTTAAAAAGAAACTATAAGGCCAGAATTTGGATTTAAGGGAGTAATTTGAGTAAAGCACTTAATTAAATTAAGTGAATTAAAATCAAACATATCAGTGATGATAATTAGGTTTATATAGGAAGGGTAAATTTCCATGCCTCAGAGTCACCACCAGGGCCTGATGACCCAGAGGTGAAGTCATAGAAACAATCTCATCACACTTGCAAATTGCCTGAAAAAATAATGTCACTAACAGTTGTTTTTATTGGTGTAGGTTTGGAAAGACCACCCACTTGGGGCAGAGAAACTGGCCCTTTAAATGTATAAAGGTGACTGTAACCCTTTGTGTTTTGAAGCTGCTCTGGCATTTTTTGAAGAAGACTCTGTGAACTTGCTTCCTTTTGCCGGCAAAATAAAAACTGTTGCTTTGGCACTTGATTCTCCCTGACTTTTAAACGATTGAGCACAGCTAAAACACTTAAGCCCTGGTCCCAGCGAATAATGAAGGATGAATAATGAGCCATGTAGCATGTTTTTTTTTTGTACGAGTCAAGTTATTCAACAATCGTTGGAGGTTAGTGGCTCTGAGAAGCTTTTAGAGGCAGAATATTTGGCTAAAGTGGCTCATCTCTGAGCGTGGCGCTAATTTCAAGAAGGTCAAAATTTAGCAACAGCAGCGTGGGGCAGTTTGTGTACGAGGTACTACAAGGACAAACAAGGATTTTGGAGGCATGTTTGTAGTGAAGACGAAGCTGTTAAAAGTCCATTATCTGAGCACCTGGTGGCTACGAGGACTGGACAGGCTGTTTTGGTTTAGCCCTCTTGCGCACTACAATTCCACCTGCTTTGTGTGCTGGATGCTGTATATAAAACAATTATTTTGTAGCAGATGTATCAGTTTCTGTCAGAACTTGGATGCTGAAAACACCTCTAATTGCTTCTCGAATCACAGAGGACATTTGGAGCTTTTTTCCTCTCTCTGTCTCATGTGCTCCTTGAGGTGGAGAACATATTTGGAACAGCCTAAAGACAATTATTTGTAATGTTTTAATAGCTTGGTAAAACAGTTGCATGTTCAGTCCTTCTTTATAAACAGCTGTAAAAGTACGTTTTTGATAGATTTAACATCTTGTCACAAAGGATCAGATGAGGCATGCTCTGTGCGCGCTGACGCAATAACTCACAGTCAAGATGAGCATTTACGCAAAATGCGAGCTTGCAAAAGAGCAATTTTATAGACAATAATGGACGAACACAAAGTTAAAAGTTAGATCATGTTGTCAAAATGACTGTAAAGCCATGGAAGAAATAAATCCAGTGAGAACAAGCCCAGAGGGGACTGTCCAGGAACCCGTGGTTCGGTTCTAGCTGGTCTGGTGCATTTAATGACTCTGGAATACAGGTGAACAGCAGCCTGCTGCACACCCACCAAACTGTGTGACATCTTGAACGGATGCTGTGAATTGAAAACCCACACTTTAAAGGGACCAAGTGTGGGAAGGGCTGGAGGTTTGGACCAAACCCATGCCTAAACATGCACTAACGTCACAAATACATGGCGCTACATGGATTATATGGAACTTGACATGGCTCATCTTTGTATAACTGCAGATAATTTCTTAATTTTGGAAAAGACATTCAATATTAGCTACTGATTTTTGCCAAGGTTGAAAAATTGTACTAATCCATCTTTGTGTCCAAGAGGTTTAAGACCAATAGATAAAAGAAGTCTTTACTTGTTTTTTAAACACTATCACATGAGTATTTTTAACTAGTTCTACGTATTATGTCCACTGTGTGGTGAGTTTTTCATGTTATATTTACAGTTGTGCTCAAATGTTTACATACCCTGGCAGATTTTTAAGCGTTTTGTGTTATCAGTCGTATTCTCTGAAAAATGGCCAAAAATCTAAAATTCTGCCAGAGTATGTAAACTTTTGAGTGCAACTGTAAGTCTATGGATGGATGAATGGGTTTGTTGGAATGTGTAATCAGTAGCATTGTTACCTGGTGCCAGTTTTGTTTTTGGCTTCTAAAATATTTTCGCCAAGAGTGCTAATGTGGCACCTGGCTGGTTCCTCCTAAAGCACCACAATCCATACCTCTTAATATGCTTTTATGAAACTTCACTGGGCTAAATTGGTTAATTGCAGAATTACTGGGGGAGAAATAGATAATTGAAGTGCTGAGATAGGCTCCAGCTCCCCCTGACCCTTATTTAGAATTAGTGGGTATGAGGCCCCCACTGATCCCTTTAATTTAAAATACATCCCATAGCAAATTGGACCACATGCTCGGTGTGGGAGCTTGCACTGGTGCTGTGTGTTGCTACATCCACCACACTATGAAACAGTCTTTTGGTTCTGGATGGCAAACCAAATCAAGAAGGAGCAAATAAACAGATGCTGGTGAATATGTAACCTCCTTGGTGGTAGTATGTTTCCTGTATTCGAAAGAATAGAAAAGATCTGGACAAAACGATTTGCACACGGCATCAACCAAGGTTCTCAGTTAACTACTTTTAGGTTGACCTCTCACCAGCAACTAAGAGCCTTGGATTGGTGCTCTTTGAGAGCTGACCTCCATAAGCCACCCGACACAAGAACACGGATGGCACTAATAATAGCTGACCTCGATTTGTTCAGAAATACTATGGCAGCTCAATTAACCTAGAACACAGTTTCTTTAGAGAGAATGAAATGACTGATTTGTGTTCTATCAGAGTGAAAATATGTGACTGAACTGCTCAGTGTCTGATGAAAAGCACAAACTGAGATATCCACGTTCTTTGTGATGTGTGGACGGCGTGCTAACAGTCTGAAGCAGATGGTCAAGCAAATATACTGACATACTGTGTTTGGAGCTTTTACCATCTTCAGATGTCTCTGTGCCTGACCTGTGTCCTCATGCGTGTTCCTCAGACGCTGGGAAGGTGGGGACCCAGGAGTGTCCAATCAGAAGACCCCAACCACAATCCTGCTGACGCCAGACCGAAAGTTCCACAGTTTTGGTTACGCAGCACGCGACTTCTACCATGATCTGGACCCCAGCGAGTCCAAACACTGGCTGTACCTGGAGAAGTTCAAAATGAAGCTGCACACCACAGCAGTAAGGACACAAACACACACCCATACACAAATATTCTCTTTCTCATATGTAATGCCACCTCCAACCAGTCCAGATGTTACCCAGAGATTTGGTGATTCATATTTCAGTGCAGCCCATATCCAGACGGCTCTGGCCCCCATTGTGCTAACTTAAGCCCCCGTCACACAGAGCAAGAATGTGCAGGAACCAGGCTGAAACGACAAAACTGTCATGCACAGTGGGGAGGGAGAGACGTGGTCAGCTGTGTCAGAACGCATCCAGATTACCTCGACCACACACCTGCACGATGGCATGCAAAGGTGGACAACAGGTGGATGACACAGACTGCCGTCAGACGGCCATAAAAGGATCAAGAGACTGCCGATGTCCAAATGTCTGGATGGCAAACACGTGACCCGAGGTGGGAGGGAGCGCTGTGTTCCTCCCTGCACAGTCCCTGCCGGTACTGGACAACGGAGTACAACCACGTATGGACCAGACTCCACACATATGTGTCAAAGCTGCGTCTGAAGCATGGTGCAGCAAAGGTTCAGCAAAGGTGTCCAGTGGACACATGCGCCCATGCTCACGCTTAGTGGCTCATGCAGCCATAATGAACACATGCACAGCTAAGTGATCATTCCAGTCCCGCTTGTGTGTGCAAGCGCGCAGCACGTGTGTGTGCACGCGTGCCACTGGACACCTTTGCTGAAACTTTGCAGCAGTCACACCATCAGATGGAGCCTTTCCAGCAAACTTTATTTTCTTTTTTCTTTTTTGCTTACTTCAGGAGCACAACACAACTCTGTACATCATGATGTCAGTTGGATTATCACATGGGATTTAATTTTTGCATGGTTATTTGCAGCACACAGCAGCCTGGTGAAAAGTTTTTCACTACAGGCTGTGGCTTGGATTCTGTGCGCTCTGTGCTGTGAAACGATCCTGGTTCCGTGCTGGAGGTGAGTTTCATGTTTAATAATCTTGTCACGGCCTGGGATACAGTTCCACCTCACGCCTCTGACAGAGTTTAGATGGTGATCACATAATAATATGTATATTACAGTGGTGAGATCCATTCAGCTCTGACTGTGTGCGATGATGCATTACTGCACATGAGAACCACGAGAGAGGTGCAGTGGCACCACGATACTTTCAGTTGATTGTGCGCTGTTCACACCCACTGTACAAGATGATGCATCCCACATACATGTTATTCCATATCAACATTTCCTTTTCCCTCCCTGACCGGGTCCAGTGGCGGTGGACATACGTGGCACAACATGTTGGCAGGCTTTGCCGTGACTGATCGATCTCACAGCTCAATCAGCCCTTTCAGATGCTGTTTTGATGCCGTCAGAATATGTAGACTGCGATCATATGATGCAAAAACTGCAAATAGACCATCGTCAGATGTGTGTTATATCTCAATGGTGCCAAAAGTGTTTTGAACATGTGCAACACACTCGGTACAGCTGAGCGAATGGGACCAAATATGTAGATGCTCACAGACTGCCGTCCGTTGGTCTTCTGACCGCACCTCAGTATTTCCCAATTGTGGATGGATGTGTCATTTGGTTGCAATTCGGCCTCAATTGGTGTATGTGTGATGGGGTATTAGTGTTTTCTTCCAAAATATTAACCTACTAATGTCCCAATGCACATTTCTATTGAACCCCTGTCTCCATTATGATTATTTAGCCTGCATGGGTTTCCGGCCACTGACAGCAGGAGAACACAATTACACTACCAAGCTCTTTACAAAAGTTGATGTTGTCTATGAATGAGTAAGAGTTTACAGATGGGACATTTGCCATATAACAAAGCTGTTCGTGAGATGTACCAAAGTCACGCAGGCTGATCGTACGGCATCAACTTCTCAGTGATATAAGTGACTGATTTATAGGAGAGCTATTTCATAATGAAGCGTTTTATTGGTCAACAGACACAACCGTATTCATATATATGTTTTTGCACAGGCCAGTCAAATTCTTTCCGTCATATCACTTCAGCTCAGAGCTTTTCTTTATGTTGTTTTGATGTTATGCAACTTCAGACATCAACGGCATGGATGTCACTCCATACATCTGAGCTGAGCTCAGCTGGCTGCTGGAGTCTGCAGGTCTGCAGCCATACAGTCTTGGGCTGCTGCATGTCAGCCAGGACGTCTCATTGTGGGAAGAAAGAAAACATTTTGATTGATTGCATTTTATTGTTTGTATTACAACGTTCGGAAAGAGGTGTCATTTGATTTAAATGGCGATTTGCTTTGAATTTATAAATTCCAAGCTGGACTCGACTAAGCAGAGAGCGGTGCAGTGTTTGGAGCAACAGAACGGAGGACGATTCTTTTTTCTTTCTCCCAACAAGACAGGAGTCCCAGTTAGTTACTTTAATCCGCAGAAAAGTGACTCACGATTGACATATTTTAATGGCTTTGAGAGGGGTTACGAAGCGGAGTTGCCGCTTCTGAAGAGGCGCGAAGCAAAGATCCAACGAAGCAGCGGATCGAAGCACTGCTTCATTGGTTCAAGGTTCAAAGCTAATGACTCGTCAACCAAGAGAGATGCTCTATGCAAGAACCCAAATGTCAGAATCACCTGGACTGGATAATAAATGGATCATAAATAATGATGGCGAGATGAAGCCCCATTGATGTATCGAAGTGGGTGACTGGGAAGTGTTGGGTAAGTGGGAGGAAATTGCTTTGATGATTTATTATTTTTTAATTCTGAAATGAAAAATTGGCAGAGCCACGGTTTGGCAGGGCTATGGGGATGTTTCAGTTTTTTATTTACTTATTTATTTAGGAATGAGGATTATTGTGGTAGAAGAGATAGGGATATAACTTTGTTGAATTACATGATGATTTTTTAAAAACACATGAGGTGCAGTAAAACCTCATAATAAACACAATCACAGACTCCCCTGATGCACAACAGACACCTCACATTCAACAATATGGGGGTTGTTGTTTGATGAGAAAGTGTTTATGTTGTCTCCACAAGAACATTTTTAGTTCTTCATAATACAGACTGGACCGGAAATGACTATGAGTAAAGAAAGCACCACAGCAACCAGCACAAGCCATGTCACAGCAGTGGACCACAAGCTGCAGATATGTAGCTGCGGATGGAGGAAAATAACATCCTTTCGGGGGTTGAGGATTCACCATGGAAAGAAAAAGTGCTTGAGTGAAGAGAGTCAGGGGCCTCGCATTGACCTCTTCTTGCAGAAGAAGTCAAATCAGTCGATTGAAGTTCACCAACTGGACGAAAACCATAGTTTGGAGAGCATCATTACCCCTGTTACGGAAGAGGTAAACTCAAGCACTGAATTAGCGGTGGAACAAACATCGGCGGTGGAACCCATTCAAACTCCCAGACCTGCAGTTGAGCGGAGACTCCCAGGCTACAAACTGCATGTGAAGTGGCCCAGTGCGGCGGAAAAGAAGCTGTGGGTAACAGTGAATAATGATCTGACCCTTTCCCTCAAACAACTTCAAGGCACAGCGGAGAACATCATCTATCAATACGGAGCAGAACGCTTTGGAGTACTAGAGAGGAAAGTTGTTAAACAGGCTCCTACTCCACCCGTCTCCAGGAGGCAACAAGAGATCAAGCGCCTTGTTCAAGAGCTGAGACAACTCAGGAAGCTGTGGAAGAAGGCCTCAGAGGTGGAAAAGGAGGGCATAAGCACTCTCCAAGCTGACATCAAAACACGGCTGGCATGGTTCTACAAAGATCCCTTCAAGTTCCTAAAGAGTCTCTTCACCAAGGAGAAAAGTGGACATCTAAAAACAACAAAGAATGATCTAGAGCAGCACCTGAGAGCAACCCACTCTGATCCAAAGCGGCATGAACACCTGGCCATCCCTCCAGACATTCCACCAATTGACCTTCCAGAGCATCAATTACCGACTGGTCCTCCAACATGGAAGGAGGTGGAGAAGACTGTCCATAGGGCAAGAACAGCTTCAGCTACTGGGCCAAACGGAGTCCCGTACAAGGTGTACAAGTACGCACCAGATGTCTGCAGGTTTCTCTGGAGCCTCATGAGAACGGTATGGCAAAAGAGGTCTATTCCTATAGCGTGGTGTAGGGCAGGTGGGATCCTTATCCCAAAGGAGAAAGACGCAGCGACCATCAGTCAGTTCCGCCCAATTGCCTTGCTTAACGTGGAGGGTAAGAACTTCTTCGGAGTCATTGCACAAAGGATGGCCGAGTACCTGTGCAGGAATGGGTATGTGGATAAATCTGTTCAGAAGGCAGGAATATCGGGCTTCTCTGGGTGTCTAGAACATGCCAGCATGATCTGGCACCAGATCCAAATCGCAAAGCGGGAGAAAAGGAACCTCCATGCAATCTTTTTGGATCTGGCAAACGCCTTCGGCTCTGTGCCCCATGAACTCCTCTGGACTGCATTCAAGTTTTTCAACATCCTGGACACGATCACAACCTTGATCAAAGACTATTTTCAGGACCTGCAGTTCTGCTTCTCAACTCCTGAATTTACCACCTCATGGCAGCACCTGGAAATAGGCATCATGGCCGGATGTACCGTATCTCCCCTGGTTTTCACCATGGCGATGGATGGTGATGGTCATCATCCGAGCCTCAAAATGGGTTGTAGGGGGACAAAGATTGGGATCTTGCTGGCGGCTCCCTTCCCTCAGAGCCTATATGGACGACATCACCACCCTGACCACCACCGTCCCTTGCACCAGGAGATTACTCAGAAAACTTGAGGAGAACATCAGTTGGGCCCGGATGAAGATTAAGCCATCAAAGTCACGCAGCATTTCAGTGGTGAAGGGAGTGCTTGCTGACCTGCAGTTCTTCATCGGAGACGACCAATCCCCATGGTATCTGAGCAGCCAGTCAAAAGCCTGGGAAGGTGCTATGATGCAAGCCTGAAAGATAAAGACCAGGTGAAGCAACTGTGCAACGATGTCAAAGCAGGCCTATTGGTGATTGACAGCACCCATCTTCCTGGGAAACTCGAGGCCTGGTGCCTCCAGTTTGGCTTACTACCCCAAGTGCTGTGGCCCCTGGCAGTCTACGAGGTGCCCATTTCAATAGTAGAGAAGCTGGAGAGAAGAGTTACCGGCCACGTCAAGAAGTTGCTTGGAGTTCCGCGCTTGCCTGTCCACCATAGGCCTCTACGGAGACGTGTCCTGAAGTTGCCCCTTACCAGTCTAACAGAGGAGTTCAATGTGTTGCAAACAACATGACTGCAGATGACCTTGAATGAATCCAAGGACCCAGTGGTTAGGGAAAATGCACCAACCTTGGCAACAGGGCGCAAGTGGACACCAGCAAGAGCAGTGGAAGAGGCGACAGCAGCTCTCAGGCATGCCGACATCGTGGGGAACTTTAGCAAGGAAGAGGAGGCCTCGGGTTAACATCTAGCCACCCAGCCTGGAGGAAAATGGTGGTCGAGGAAGTGCGGCATCAGGAGGAGGCCACAAGATGGGCCAAGGCAGTTGCCCTTGGAAAACAGGGACAGTGGACATGGTGGGAAGGTGTCGAAAGAAGAAAGTTGAGCTGGAGGGATGTATGGGCCATGGAGGCAAAGAGCTTGAGCTTTGCCATCAGAGCCACTTACGATGTCCTTCCAAATCCAACCAATCTCCACCAGTGGTTTGGCGAAGATCCTGCATGCATCCTGTGCACCAAGCCAGCCTCCCTCCGACACATTCTGACAGGGTGTAAAGCCAGTCTCACCCAGGGACGGTATACTTGGCGTCACAACCAAATCTTGAAGAGCCTCACCTCCACACTGGATGGCAAACAATCCAGCATCAACGCCCTGCCACCGCCAACATCTGATACCTCATGGGTAACTGCCTTTGTCCGTGAAGGGGCAACAGCTGCCAGGAGGAACTCTAAACCAACAGAGAGAAGCCAGCTGTGCCCACCACACGACTGGAAGATGCTAGCAGATGTTGGCAAACAGCTGGTGTTCCCCGCAGAGGTCGCCACTACCACCTTGAGGCCTGACCTGGTGCTCTGGTCCCTTTCCCTAAAGAAGGTATATATAGTCGAACTTACTGTACCCTGGGAGGGCTCCATGGAGGAGGCATTTGAGCGGAAGCACCTGCGGTATTTTGAGTTGGCCGCGGAAGTGCGACATCGTGGCTGGAATGCTGAAGTCCGCCCTGTGGAGGTTGGGTGCAGAGGCTTTGTGGGAACGTCTACCACAAAACTCTTGAGGGACTTGGGAATCAGGGGCCAGAACCTGCGCACAGCCATCAAAGCCGCATCAGAGGCAGCCGAAAGGAGCAGTCAGTGGCTCTGGTTGAAGAGGAATGACCCCAATTGGGCCCCCAAGTAGTGCAACAGGAGGTATGCGGTCAGCCAGTCTAAGCCTGACTCAGGGAACTGGACGCCCCTGCCATGCATAGTCCCCTGAGATGTCTCATGTTTCATGGCTAATTGGGCTTGGGACGCAAGCTCAGGTTTGATCATCCTGTAGCTGGCCGCCTCTGGAGAGGGTGTATAGTGTTAAGGGCTGAAACACCCTATGACCCAGAGGAACACTACTGATGATGCGTACCCGTAAATTCAATTCCTCTCCGTACCCGTAAATCCAACTCCCCTTCAAGTCCACCATCCATCATTCACCTACAAGTCCACCAAGCGTATGTGCTTGCACAAGAATAATAACACCTTATTCTGTGTTTCTGGAATCAGGATGTATGAAAATTACATGACAAAATAAAATTGTTGACTTCTAAATAGATGCTGCCAGAATTGCAAAACAAAGCAGTCATGTGATCTTACTTATTAGTGAGACTTTCTTTCTTTTTGTTCATGTGACATTCTGAAATTTGATACAAGCCTCGAGACAGGTTTCATTTGGACACGCACCCTCTGCTCAACACATGCCTCAGATGTAGCATCACTAATCATGACTCACCAGTTCGGTCTTGATTAGACTTGGGACTCCAGCAAGGGCGGTTGCATTCTTCCCCTCTCCTCTCCTCCTTTCTGTTCTCTATCTCTGCTCCGACCTTCAAAGTCCCAGCTTCACCAGACTATATTGGATCAACCATGGAATTGATCAGATGGTCTCTCAACGCTATTGACACCATTTTTTCGACAAGGAAATCAGGGCTGGGGGACCCTGCATGCCCTAATGGAACCCACCCAGCAGGCTATGTTCTCGACGCCTGGGAGAAATGGCGTATGGCGTGCTTGGTTCCACTCTCTGTGGAAGACGTTGAGGATTTATTTCTATTTGCTTTTATGGTGGGAAGTTTGGCGCTGATTGGTTTGTGCACTGCCCTGACCTACAGGAATATTAGCAAGATGGCTGCTACCAGAATCTTGTTCCCTCATCTGTCCGTCATGATTAATGACTTTGGCAAGGCAGTGCAATCTCAGACTACATTAACTCTTGAACTCAAATGCAAAATGGATACCATCTTGGAGCATATCGCTGTATTGCACAGGAATGTGCTGCTGAAGACCGGACAATATTCTTCATAAATTTGGAATCTAGATGGTCAGAGGTGCAGTAAATGGAATTCTGTATCTCTGCGCCTAACATCAACATGGCAGCCTTATGGGCTCCTGAAGGTCAAATGCCCTGCTCTTCCCCCAGAAGGATCTACAGCCTTGGTGAAGGAATTCGGCTCCACCTTCTTATCTATTTACCCGCTATTTACCCCAGCCTGCTGTTGCCTAGCAACACCAGACTTTACGCACACGCAGACAGAAACTGACACAAACTTAACTCATCTGCACAGGCATATCTCCCTCTCTCCATCCCTATTACCCTCCCCCCTTTGTGTCTTTCCACTCTCCTTACCCTGGCTTCCTCCCTGCCACCCTGGAGGCAGCATGGCTTATACTGCTGTAGCCTTCAACTCCCCAAGCTGGGCAGCACAGGCCCCCCTGCTGCGGCCTTCACCCACTTTGCCTCAATGCGGATGATGGACTGCTTCAGGTTTAGTGCACATAAACAATGTCAGATCTATATGTGTTGTTTTTAATTATGATGTGTGCCATTATTACATTCAACTGGTAATAACTGTGGATTAATTGCTGTATTTTATCTGAGGTAATTGGAGTGTAAACGCAATTTAGTTGTTGTTGCAATCGTGTAATGACAATAAATCGCCTCTCATCTCATCTCATCAGTTCCCTAACGCACTGTAATGTCTGATTGAGACCATGTGAAAATATCACAGGAAATCGTCCAGATTGAGTGAATTCTTACAAAACCGTAAGAATATAAACAGCAGTGAAGAAGTCGGGCCATTTACATAAGACACCAACAAAATATCTAACTGAAAAACAATGAGATTCTGAACATTCCCCAGTTAAGGCCAAACTACCGCATTGCTGTGGGGATCTATGGTCTCTAGATTGGGTAGTGTTTATAAAATAGGTAGCTGACAAGGGTGTTAATAAATTATGCAAAGTTTCTATAATGATCTGGAATGGTGTGTGAGTCCAGAATGTAATTCTCAGCATCCATTGTTCACAGTTGTTATGTAATATCTGTAATTTCTCCAGAAATATTAGTCCTATCAACTTTCTGTTTTCACGGCTTTCATCCTTGACCCAAAATTCATAAGCATACCAAGCAGCAAATGTCAGTGCTCCCCAGTTTCTCTGTGATCGAAGCCATACACATGCATGCATGCATGCACACGTGTACACAGAGGGCACTTGGCTTTTAATATATCAGGGCTGTGAAAACTCCACGGATCCAAGGAATTACGCAGATTTCTTCGTGGGTGGGTGGGGGGTGGTGTTAGTGTTGTACTCTGTAGTCGTGATACGAGCAAAGCACCGTGGAGCGGTGTGAAGCTCACTGTATGGTAGACGAAGTCACAAACCAGAAAAGGCACAAAAAAATCTGCCCAGTGGGGAAAAAGGCACAAATCGATGGTAGACGAAGCCGCAAACCAGAAATGACATGGTGAGATGCTGAACAGCTTCCCTCGTTCATGTCCGCGACATATACATATTAGTCACTGAGTTTTTAAAATGCCTATCGCAAAGCGTGAAATAGTAAATGGAATGCATTTACAGTGAGGAAAACAACTATTTGAACACCCTGCGATTTTGCAAGTTCTCCCACTTAGAAATCATGGAGGGGTCTGAAATTTTCGTCTTAGGTGCATGTCCACTGTGAGAGACATAATCTAAAAAAAAAAAACCTGTATGATTTTTTAATAATTTATTTGTATGTTACTGTGGCAAATAAGTATTTGAATGCCTGTGAAAATCAATGTTAATGTTTGGTACAGTAGCCTTTGTTTGCAATTACAGAGGTCAGACGTTTCCTGTAGTTCTTGACCAAGTTTGCTCACACTGCAGCAGGGATTTTGGTCCACTCCTCCATACAGATCTTCTCCAAATCTTTCAGGTTTGGAGTTTCAGCTCCCTCCAAAGATTTTCTATTGAGTTCAGGTCTGGAGACTGGCCAGGCCACTCCAGGATCTTGAAATGCTTCTTACGGAGCCCCTCCTTAGTTGCCCTGGCTGTGTGTTTGGGGTCATTGTCATGCTGGAAGACCCAGCAATGACCCATCTTCAATGCTTTTACTAAGGGAAGGAGGTTGTTTGCCAAAATCTCGCAATACATGACCCCATCCATCCTCCCTTCAATACAGTGCAGTCGTCCTGTCCCCTTTGCAGAAGAGCACACCCAGAGTATGATGTTTCCACCCCCATGCTTCACGGCTAGGATAGTTTTCTTGGGGTTATTCTCATCCTCTAAACATGGTAAGTGGAGTTGATTCCAAAAACTCTAATTTTTTCTCATCTGACCACACGACCTTCTCCCATGCCTCCTCTGGATCATCCAGATGGTCACTGGTGAACTTCAAACGGGCCTGGACATGTGCAGGCTTGAGCAGGGGGATCTTTCTGCCCTGCAGGATTTTAAACCATGACAGCATCATGTGTTACTAATGTAATCTTTGTGACTGTGGTCCCAGCTCTCTTCAGGTCATTGACCAGGTCCTCCTGTGTAGTTATGAGCTTTCTCAGAATCATCCTTACCCCACAAAGTGAGATCTTGCATGGAATCCCAGACCGAGGGAGATTGACAGTCATCTTGTGTTTCTTCCACTTTGTAATAAATAATCATAACAGTTGTTGTCTTCTACCAAGCTGCTTGCCTGTTGTCCTGTAGTCCATCCCAGCCTTGTGCAGGTCTACAGTTTTGTCCCTGGTGTCCTAAGACAGCTCTTTGGTCTTGGCTATGGTGGACAGGTTGGAGTGTGATTGATTGAGTGTTGAACAGGTGTCTTTTATACAGGTAACAAGTTCAAACAGGTGCAATTAATACAGGTAAAGAGTGCAGAATAAGAGGGCTTCTTAAAGAAAAATTAACAGGTCTGTGTGAGCCAGAATTCTTGCTGGTTGGTAGGTGTTCAAAAACTTATTTGCAGCAGTAACATACAAATAAATTATTAAAAAATCATACATTGTGATTTCCAGATTTTTTTTTTTTTAGATTATGTCTCTCACAGTGGACATGCACCTAAGACAAAAATTTCAGACCCCTCCATGATTTCTAAGTGGGAGAACTTGCAAAACCGCAGGGTGTTCAAATACTTATTTTTCTCACTGTATATACGCTTTTCCATTTGCATCAAACACTCAAAGCACTTTACACATCATTGCCTCACATTCACCCTGATGCCAGGCTGCTTGCCATGCAAGGCGCCCACTACACACCGGGAGCAACTGCAAAGTGTTCTTTTTTTTACGACATCATGCAAGTTTTATAAACCTGCGCACACTGATCTGTATAACAGATACAAATCAGTGTCCTCGGATCTGCTGAAGTCTGCAGAGAAAAATTCCTCTCTCAAAGCGTGGCTGTTGCGACAGTTGTTATAAAGTGGGACTGGCTGGTTGCTACTGTGACGATGTGTGCCTTGCTCCAAGACACTGCTCTTTAAGCTAAACGTAGCATGTGGACATCGCATACTTTTGGAGCCATCAAGTTTTTAAAAGAAGAATTTTGTCTGGCATGTCTGTGTCACGGAGCGACCTCAGAGAGAGGGAATATGGTCAGAAACACCATTTGAAAAAAATCAATAAGGACAAGAATCTGTGGCTTTAACGCTGGCTTGAATTTAAAGTTCGTTGTCATGAACACAGATAAAAGAAACGGGAAAGCGAACTGCATCTTGTGCCCACAAGAAATATGGTAAGATTTTTTTTTGTTTCTGGAAAATAAACATTGTGCTGTTCAAACAGGATTTCAGACAAGATTATGTGTTTGTTTTTTGTTTTTTTTATTAATGTAGACTTTCTTTCATTGGAAAAAAGACGTTATGGCTTTGAATGGATTTACAGGAATTTACACAAGGATATAAGTGACTTTTTTACTATGAGGTATGTTATTGATATTTTACAATGATTTTCCAAATATTCTACAAGCTTTAGCTGTGGTTTTTGAAATGCTTTGTCTTTTCAGTCTTTATCAATTTCATGTAGTTTATTATTCTAAGTTAATGCATAATTTGTTTTACAATTAAAAGGAAAATCATCCCAGGTCCTACTTCCATGTCATATCATGCCATCTGTTATTTCAGCATTATCACTGACTGTTAAAATGAAAGGTTGAATCTAGGAACATTTAAATATGCACTTCTTTTGAGAATTTTCTTGCAGGAGATGCTGACAGTGTATCATTAGAGACAAATTAATTTGGTTTCTGGGGCCCCGCGGGTTCTAGACCCCAGCTCCAAGAGGGGCTGAGCCCCCTAGATCCCGTACAAATTTTCCTCGGATTTCACAATTTTCATTTCACATCCCTGATGTATAGATACAAGAACAGAATCATTTTGTGTAATGTTCTTCTTTTTGCAGAAACTACCTGGTGGCTCCCCTCACATACATCAAATGGAATATTTCCAGTGGGCAGGAACGCTTCTACACATACAGAAACGCAGAATGATGTCTGGCCCTTATTCTCAGACATTTAGCTGCAGCTGCAGGTCTTCATTGTGCCACAGTTCTTGGTCGTTAATCAGCAGCTGTGTGATGTGATGATGCAGCTGCTGATTCACATACTGAGTTCATCCAGCAGCACAGAGTCAGCTTTCCTTGTTTGCCAGTGGCTGTTGGCTCATGACCCTTTATTTGCCATAATTCATACACATCAGTGTTGCTGACAGCAGGTTCCTGCAGAACTACTGTGCAGTTTAATTAAAAGGTGTTGCATTGGAACAAAGAGCGATGTAGCCTTTCTGTCAGTGTTACAGTATTATTTATATTATTTATATGTTTGTACTGTGTAACAGGGAAAGGCTTTAGAGGACTGCTGTCATCAGGTGACAAACTCACCTGAACAATTGCCAGTGTGGGCAGTATATTAACTTGCACAACTGTCTTCTAACCAGCTGACCTGGGTTCAGTTCAGAGCCTGAGCATTAAATGTGTTGTGCTTTAGCTGCCTCTGATACGTCAGATGGTAGAATGCTTGCCTTGGAATAAAAGCAAGTTATTGCAACGCATGCCAGTATCTAGAGTCGCTGTATTTCAGAGTCCAAATGTCTGAATTTGTTGGACCGGATATTTAAATGGGCTCAAACGCATCTAAACAACTGGACAAACAGAATTGCACATAGCATCAGCAGAGGTTCTCAGTAAGTATTTTTAAGTCAAATTCTCCCCAGCACTAAAAGCATCACATTAGTGCTCTTAGAGAGGTGACCTACATAATCCATCCTGCAGTCCCTACTACTACTCCTAGTTTCTGGATTGTGTCTAATAATCAGTTTTACAACTGTACTGCTGCATGTCTGTGCCACTTCTGGCTGATCCAGCATGTCAGCACACATTGCATATTATTATTGAACAATTCAAGGAACCTGGAGGAATTTCAATATGTAAAGGGCAATGGTGCAAGCCTAACCGTGAGATCCCCGATCCTGCTGACTGCACTGCATCAAGAACTGGATGGATGGATGGATGAGATTTATTGTCATTGTCATTACACAAGTGCAACAACAACAAGATTACGTCCACACTCAAATTACCACAGACAAGATACAGCAATTAATCCACAATTATTACTTGTTTACCATAATAATAGCACACATCAGAATTAAGACAACACATATACATTTGACATTGTTTATGTGCACTAAACTTGAAACAGTCCGTTTTACGAATTGAGGCGATGTGAGTGTGGAGGAGCCGCAGCAACATGTAGTCGCGCCGCTGCGAGCTTGGGGGGAACGGGGACCTACAGCAGCTAAATTGCACAGCACCCTGGAGGGGGAAGGGAATGGCATGAGCAGGGGGGGCCGGGATGGGGTGTGGGATGAGGACAATAGGGGGTAGGGGGGAGGTGGAGCATGCTTTCAGTCTCTGTCCATGTGTGAGTCAAATGAGTCAGTTTCTGTCTGTGTGTGCTGGAGTTGGAAAAGATAAGAAGAAGGCAGCCGAATGTTCACCAAGGCCATAGAAATTCTTCTGGAGGAAAACAATGGGGCATTTTGTCCTTCAGAAGCTGATAAGCCTGCCATGTTTATGGTTGAGCAGTGAAAAACACCTTTTTGTTATCCATTTTGGCTCTGAGTTCAAGGGTTAACTCAGTCTGAGAATGTATGGCCTTGCCCAACTCATTAATCATGACGGACAAGTGAGGGGTCGTGGTTCTGGTGGCAGCTGTCTTGCCAATTTTCCGGTAGGTCAGGGCAGCACATAAACCAATAAGTACCAGCCCTCTTACAATGAAACCAAATATAAATAAATCCTCGATGTCCTCCACAGAGAATGGCGCAAAGCATGCGACACGCCCAGGAGTCAAGAACATAGCCCGCAGGGTAGGTTCCATCTGGGCATGCAGGGTCCCCCAGCCCTGATTTCCTTGTTGAAAAAATGGTGTCAATAGCGTTCAGAGACCAGCTGATCAATTCCATGGTTAATCCAATATAGTTTGAAGAATTCACAGTCTGGTGAAGTAGGGGACTTGAAGATTGGAGCAGAGATAGAGAGAGGAGGAGATGCGACTGCCTTCGCCGGAGTCCCAAGCCGTAGTACTGTAACTGTTATTCATCAATAGCCGATATACAGTGCATCCGGAAAGTATTCACAGCACTTCACATTTTCCACATTTTGTTATGTTTTGTTTATTCCAAAATGGATGGAATTCTTTTTTTCCCTCAAAATTCTACACAATTCCCCATAATGACAATGGAAAAAGGTTTTGTTTTGTTTGTTTGTGGGGGGTTTTTTTTGTTTGTTTTTTTGCAAATTTATTAACAATAAAAAACTAAGAAATCACATGGATATAAGTATTCAGAGTTTGCCATGAAGCACAGAATTGAGGTCAGGTGCATCCTGTTTCACCTGATCATCCTTGAGATGTTTCTACAGCTTAATTGAAGTCCACCTGGGATAAATTCAGTTGACAGAATGTGATTTGGAAAGAAACACAGCTGTCTACATATAAGCTCCCACAGTTGACAGTGCATGTCAGAACACAAACCAAGCATGAAGTCAATGGAATTGTCTGTGGAATCTGTGGAAGGGTACAGAAACATTTCTGTTGCTTTGAAGGTCCCACTGAGCACAGTGGCCTCTGTCATCCATAAATGGAAGACGTTCAGATCCACCAGGACTCTTCCTAGAGCTGTTTGCCTGTCTACACTGAACAATCGTGGGAGAAGGGCTTTAGTCATGGAGGTGACCAAGAATCTGATGGTCACTCTGTCAGCGATCCAACATCTGAACCTTCCAGAAGGACAACCATCTCTGCAGAAATCCTCACCAATCAGACCTGTATGGTAGACAGACAGAAGCCTTAGTAAAAGGCACATGGCAGCCCGCCTGGAGTTTGCCAAAAGGAACCTGAACAACTCTCAGACCATGAGAAACAAAATTGTCTGTTCTGAGGAGACAAAGATTGAACTCTGTGGCATGAATGCCAGATGTCATGTTTGGAGGAAGCCAGGCACCATCCCTACGGTGAAGCGTGGTGGTGGCAGCATCATGCTGTGGGGATGTTTTTCAGCAGCAGGAACTGGGAGACTAGTCAGGATTGAGGGAAAGATGAATGCAGCAATGTACAGAGTCATCCTGGATGAAAACCTGTTCCAGAGCGCTCTTTACCTCAGACTGGGGTGACGGTTCATCTTTCAGCAGGACAGTGACCCTAAGCACACAGCCAAGATATCAAAGGAGTGGCTTCAGGACAACTCTGTGAATGTCCTTGAGTGGCCCAGCCAGAGGCCGGGCCTGAATCTGATTGAACATCTCTGGAAAGATCTGAAAAAAGATCTGTGCAGTGACACTCCCCATCCAACCTGATGGAGCTTGAGAGGTGCTGCAAAGACGAATAGACAAAACTGCTCAAAGACAGGTGCACCAAGCTTGTTGGCACCATATTCAAGAAGTCTTAAGGCTGTAATTGCTGCCAAAGGTGCATCAACAAAGTATTGAGCAAAATGTGTGAATACATATGTGAATCCTTAGTTTTTTATTTTTAATAAATTTGCAAAAATTAAAAAAAATCTTTCATGTTGTCGTTATGGGGTTTTGTGAGTAGAATTTTGAGGGAAATAATTTACTCAATTTTGGAATAAGGCTGTAACTTAGCAAAATGTGGAAACCATGAAGTGCATACTTTCCAGATGCACTGTAACTGGAAGAGCTTGCTTTGGGAAACCTTTGTCAAGTGAAGTATCAACAGTCACTTTCTTTCTCTGTAGAGTTTATATGTTCTCTGTCTGCAAAAGTTTTCTCTGGGCACTCCGGTGTTGTGCTGCCATAAAAAAAAACATGCCCATAGGTTTGTGTTCCTCCTGCTGTCACTGACCGAGGCAGTCTCGTGACCTGCAATTGTGCCCTGTGTGTGAGACTGTGGCTGCCCAGTACTCCTGGTTATTGGATTGTGTCTAAAGGCCAAGTATACACTCACACTGCTGCATGTCTGTGTCATTTCTTGCTGATGCAGAGAATTATGGGTAATCAAATTATGCAAAGGGTCTTTGACCTCAGTAATTTGCACTCACACCAACTAGAAACAAAATATCAGAGAAAATTTAGAAGGTCGATGTATACATTCAAACATGTCAGTACACAGACAGACAGGTATTGGCTTTATTCTCATTTATTATTTCTTAATTTATCATCTGGTTGTCTTTTTGGAATAGACAAAATGCAAACAGGCTGAAAACTCCACAATAGAAAATGTTATTTTATTGAATGGAGGGGGGCTGCCTTAAAATGTTACATTCATTAAACAAAAACAGTTTGTTCTTCCAAACATTTTCAAAACTGAATCTCAAATGTGCTTTTGTTTTTTGATTTTTAATGCCCTCACAGACCACCTGCAGTACCTTCACTGTCCATCAGAGGGCTTCGGTCTATGCCACAGAGCCTTATATGAATACTAGAGGCCGCAGTCGCAATGCTGCCTACTTAACGCCAGTGTTCCTTCACGGAGAGTGTGCCACCATTTTCACACTGGGCAAAATATTCATGAAGTGCCCAGATGTGAACTGTTTTCGTGTGCATTTTCAATACGGCTGTAAATACGCGAGTGAACACACACAGAAAAAACCTTGCAAAATACATGTTAGAATACCGTTCTTACCTGGATATCGAGCCAGTAAGAATAATTTACATGAAATTATGAAAGGAAAGCATTAAACTTAATGACACCCACACATTCTGAAATATTAGTGTTGAAAGTTTTCACGGATCCAATCTATTCCAGCTTCAATCAATTCCTTTGATGAGGCACATTTTATTCCAGGCAGTGCGACGCAATATCAAGATACAGAAGTTGAAGTTGAACATCTCATAACCCAAACAAGTTAGTGTTGAAAGTTTACACAGATCCGGTATATTCCGGCTTCCAAATTCTGCAGACATAACAAGGCACAATGTCACCACACACAATCCAGACTGGGCACACAGGCTGCATTACTAAATTCCACATGGTAATTCCATTTTTGTATCACATTGAATGAACTCAGCTTTGAGTAAAATTCCATTTTCAGGTGGAAAATTCTAAATCTGTGTGGTATACAACTTCATATTCATGCATTGCACAGACATGACGCTCTGCAAGATACACCAGTTTCTCGCTCAAAAGTCATGGAAAAGTAACAAGAATAACCAAAACCACTTACTTATGTAAGGAAATGTTGCCTCCCTTCTTCCTCCGGTTGTGGCATTACCAACATGTGCAGCTTTATGACATGTTCCAGCTGTTCTTGATGAGATCTATGAGCGTCGGTGCGCGTTGAAAATGGTGACCATGCCTCCTTGCCTCTATTACTGATATATGGCTCTGTGGTCCACACTTGCCACTTCAGTAATTTTTCACAGAGACACAAAATCATTTGCATTCTGCACTTCCTCAGAGCTGCACTTTCTGTTCGTGTCTGGCAGTGCCCCCCAGCGGTGAGCAGACATGCACATCAGTTAAGACCATGCTAATGTGCAGCGATATTGAAGTCAGAATCAGATGTGAGTGTAATTACGATGAGTTAAATGCAGAGCTCAGAACGGGCTGTAATGTACAGTGTCAAATAACGCTTTCTTCCAAACTGAACAAACCAACTGTGCCACAGGGCTGAGATGAGTGACAGGCAGTGAATGCTGAGCAATAAAGAAACTGCAGTGTGATGAACAGAGTTTCTTTGGTGTCTGAACAGTCACAGCATCTGACATATGTAAAATCTTTAGGTCTTTCCTGACACAGACCGTCCGACCGCTGGTAGCTAGTCATGAAGAGAAACGGCTACACGTACACAATTATGTACCAAACATTGTTAAGCTAATGGTCTAATGGTGTCTTTGATCATTTTGATGTTAGGACTAGAGCCCGACCGATATATCGGTCAGCCGATATTATCGGCCGATATAAGCCCTTTTCAAAGTATTCACTATCGGCCGCAATTTTGCCGATAGAACGCCGATAATTTCTCATAAACAGAACAGTTACAGAAATAATGTTGGTGTCAGCAATGTAAAATGTCCTTGCACCGTTTGTCCAGTAGATGGAGCTCTGACTCCATTCAACTGAGAACTGCTTACACCCCTGCTTAAATGTGTTCATCACCGGCCCCCGTAGTGTTACACTGCGCTGATAGGCTGACAAAAGCATACAAGTTAAGTTTATAAGGATGTTGTTTGTAATAACTTTGCGATTACATTCACCCCACATTTCTCCAGTTTCAGTTCAACTCAGTTTCATTAACTCAGTTTATGTAATAATGTGTCAAATGTGCTTAATTGCATCGGTCACACTTTTTATTAAGCCCACGTTGTGTAGACCTTATTTCTAGCATGAAAAACTTTCGTTTACTGCTAAGAGGTTGAAGCATTCAGATTCACTGGTCATCCAGAAGAGTTCTGGGAATTACTGCCATTCGCCATTAACCCTATACGACGGCTGGGACCAGGCTTTACTAAATTGTAAATAACTTTTTAATGATATGAGATAAAAACTTACTTTTTTTGCTGAAAATTTAACTGATCCACCGTCGGCCATGTTGGTACTCCTCATAGAAGATGTGTGATGACGTGCGCAATGTGAGTGTCCAATCGGAATTGGTTCTCCGTCACATGGTTTTCCAAAATCCAATTGTAGGGCAGATTTACCTCACGTGATATGGCAAAGATCATTCTCAGGAGTGATGTCTTACTAGTTGGCCTGTTTGAATAGCCCCATAACTGCATAAGTTGCATTTTTTTAAACTTGAAAATTCTTCTCTGTTATAAAGTTAATCAATATGATGACAAAGCTTCAGCTTTTAGCTCATACCTTTTTTGTTAAGGGTTCAAAAACGAACATTTTATTAATTTAAAACATAATAATAATATCAGCTGATTTATCGGCTATCGGCAAATTAGCCAGTTTATCAATTATCGGCATTTTTTTCATCCAAATATTGTTATCGGCCTCAAAAAATCCATATCGGTCGGGCTCTAGTTAGGACAGACACAAAGGTCTTAAGAAATTGTTACATAATGCTAATGCAATGTCATGTAAAGTCCAAAACTGTTGTTGTGCTGTTTTGTGTGGTTCCGTACAAATCTGTTTTGACTGGTGCACCTTCTACCCCACTTCTAGAATCTGTCCATCGACACAGACCTGCAGGCAGCCAATGGGAAGCGAGTAAAAGCTCTGGATATCTTTGCATATGCCCTCGCCTTCTTCAAGGAGCAGGCGCTAAAGGTAACGTGCAGTACTTTCAAAACGCATTGTCACCTGCACTCAGTGTGTCAAAAAAGTTAATTTGTTGTCATGCTTCAGTTCAAAAAGTGAAACATTATATACACTGAACAAAAATATAAATGCATCACTTTTGTTTTTGCTCCCATTTTTCATGATTTTTCAAAGATCTAAAGCATTTTCTATATACACAAAAGACCTATTTCTGTCAAATATTATTCACAAATCTGTCTAAATCTGTGTTAGTGAGCACTCTCCTGTGCAGAGATAATCCATCCCACTTCACAGGTGTGGCATATCAAGATGCCGATTAGACAGCATGATTATTGCACAGGTGGGCCTTGCACAGTACAGTATATGCACTCAGTAGTTGGTCGGGACTCTTTTTAAATGAAATCCTGCATCAATGTGGTGTGGCGTGGCGATCAGCCTGTGGCACTGCTGAGGTGTTTTGGAAGTCTGGGTTGCCTTGATACCAGTCTTCAGCTCATCTGCATTGTTGGGTCTGGTGTCTGTCATCTTCCTCTTGACAATACCCCATAGATTGTCTTTGGGGATTAGGTCAGGCAAGTTTGCTGGCCAGTCAAGCATAATGACAACATGGTTATGAAGCCAGGTATTGGTAGTTTTGACAGTGTGGGCAGGTGCCAAATCCTACTGGAAAATGAAATCAACATCTCCATAAAGCTTGTCAGCAGATAGAAGCATGAGGTGCTCTAAAATGTCCTGGTAGATAGCTGCGCTGACTTTGGACTTGATAAAACGCAGTGGACCAACACCAGCAGAAGACATGACACCCCAAGTCATCACTGACTGTGGAACACTAGACCTCAAACAACTTGGATTCTATGCCTCTCCACTCTTCCTCCAGATTTTGGGACCATGATTTCCAAATGAAATGCAAAATTTACTTTCATCTGAAAAGAGGACTTTGAACCACCTAGAGTCTACAATATTGAATTTTTTCACAATATTGAAATGTTCTGAGATGCTGAATTTTGTTTTTCATTAGCTGTAAGCCATAATCACTCACTCACCTGGCATTATGTCTTTGTCCCTGGAATAAAGTTGACTTCTTTTACACCTAAGCCTAGTCTGGGAGTCTGCATTCCGGGTCCAGCTGCCACAGGCCAGGCAGCTGCCCGGCTTGTCAGCGCTGTATAAATTCCAGTCCATTTAACTTTTGAATGATAGTCTAATTTATTGAGATTTACCTGTTGTCAATTCCACATTTTAAATCCAAAATGAAGCCACAAATTAATTTTTTTAGTCATTAACCGGACATTCACAAAGTAAATAGTATATTGGAATCACTCATTTATACTAAATGTAAGTAAGTAAGTCCCTTCGGCTGCTCCCTTGTTTGCACTTGGGGTCGCCACAGCAAATCCAAGGTGGATCTGCATGTTGAATTGGCACAAGTTTTACGCTGGATGCCCTTCCTGACGCAATTCCTCATTACATGGAGAACTGTGGCAGGTGTGGGATTTGAACCCGGAACCTTCTGAACTGAAACCAAGCACATTAATCACTTGGCCATCACCCCTGCTTCATTTATACTAAATGTATATAACAAAAATGTAAATATGTAAATGAATGTGAGAGTATATTTTGTATCCAGATGACAAATACAGGCATATTTATTTGTGCTGTACTATTCCCGAGTCAGGGATGACATCTTACGCTCAACTTGGCTTGTTTAATATTTGTGATCAACGAGGGCAGCACGGTGCTTTAGTGGAAACACCCGTAACAGCACTGAACAATGTTGCTGTTTCTTCTGAAAGGACACGGAAGAAAATTGAAGGTGTTGGTCTGAATTTTAATGGAATTGCATGTTGTTCTTGAGGAGAACAGGTACACGCTTATGAATTTTCTGTAGCTCTAAGATCTCAGCCTTTCTAGAACCAGTTCCTGAAGTCAAACTATTAGTGCCCCTTCACACATAACACAAAATTGGGCGAAAGAAGCAGAAACTGGCTGAAAATCTGCAAACAAAAAACAAACAAAATGGAGAATGACGAAACATTCCACCTGCTGTCGGGAGGGACACACGGTCAGACAGGTGTGCACGATACTACGGTGACGGTTTTGTGCACGCTTGTGCGAGCACCTGAGACATGTGGCACCACATTGCGGTGCTGCTACCGCAAAAAACAAAAACCACACACCAAAAAAACAAACAAACAAAAAAAACCCCAGCAGTTTCTAATATTTAATCCCTCATATCGAGCGGACAATACAAGTATGATCCTTCTGTTCCTCTGTAAATGACTCATGGTCAAAGAAGTCAAGTCATGAAATGACATGAATGAAGCAGCGCACTATTATCATTTCCATATCAGCCAGCCCCGCGCGTGTGTCCAGCGAGCGGCGCGCCGCAGGACACCGCATCATGTGGACCACAGCTCACGTGGGTGATGTAGCATTCAGATGCCAGCTGAGTGTACACATGATCAGACGGTCCCTTTCACCTGGCACAGCCTGCCAATGTGTGCACTATGTGGCTGCTCCAGCCTGTTGCAAAGGTTGATTATATGTTTTTATGTATTCCATGTGAGGACAGCATGCACACCACGCACCTCACGGTGGAGAGTTGTATGGTCATGTCTGTCATAACATGGTACGTGTTCTCCAGCTGTGACTTCAGGCTAACAGATCCCATCAGCAGAAGCTGTTTGCGGACATGCCACCTTTCGATCAGTGCACAGAACAAAGTGTCGCTCTTTTGTTCTTTGTTCTGTGATTATAATTTTACTTATTTGTTATGTAATTATGTATGTAGTTACTGTAGTATTTATTGATATACTTGTCCTGGTTGTGTTCTCTGTGTTTTTAATTTAACATGTCGTGTGCATTGAACTGTCATTCCCAGCTGTCAGTGAGTGGCTGGCTGAGAGGCTGAGAGGTGCTTTGCAGTGCCATGTGCGCTCACACGTGGTTGCCTGGTCCCTATGTGATCTTGTCTGTACAAAATTATCAGCATGTCATGCAAGTATGCCCCCCCCCCCCCCCCCCCCCCCGCATGCCACGTGTATTGCGATTGCACTGCTGTTCTAAAGCTGCTATTCGAGCTTTCGCCACCACTGGCACCTCAACAATATTGGATGAGGGGAACATGACATACTCGCACGTCATTTGTGGTGCTGTGGGGGGGGGGGGGGTGCGTGACACACACGCACGCCACATCTTGAGGGGAAGCCGACACACTTGCAAGCCACATGTGTTGGGGGTAACACTTGACATATGTGTTGCTTGGTGACGGAACACTTGTTTGGCACTTAGACAAGTTTCACAGACAGTTTGAATGTAGTCATCTGCACTCCATAATCATGCTTGGAGCATGATTAGCCCGGCCTTTTCTAAGTTCCCAGCAAGTAGTGTTGGATGTCCGTGGCACCTGGAATATGGCCAACACCTGCTGAGAGGGGGTCGAATGGGCAGTCACAGAGCACTTGCTGTCTTTCGGCTGCTGGTGTGCGTGAATGGTTGTGACGACAGTTGTACGAGGCATTTGAGGTGGCTCCGATTTTCTATGAGTGATGTGCAATTCCTCCTTTGTGCGCCAGTCAGCTTCAATTGTGTTATGTGTGAAGGGGCCCTTAACAGGGTAGATGTAATTAATCAGACAAAGTTTTGATGTTGGAAATTAAACTCAATGAAATTCTGTTGTTGAATTATTTCTGATTCTTGTCCATGCAAATAATGTTGACTTGTGTACTACAATACGTGATAATCAAATATTTTTTGGTGGTAATATGTCAGCGCTTTATCTTTGCAAGAAACATTGATTGAAAAGAGTTTAATGACTTTAATGACTTTTGGGCACAGAAGGGCACAAGTTTGAATCCTGAGCAAACCCTCCTGTATTTACTTTTAAACCACTGTGCTGTCACGTCACAGAGTATGTTACTGTCCATCCTGCAGGAGCTGAGTGACCAGACAGGAAGTGAGTTTGACAACAATGACGTCAGATGGGTGATCACTGTTCCTGCCATCTGGAAAATGCCCGCAAAGCAGTTCATGAGGGAAGCTGCATATAAGGTGAGCTGACAGTCTGCGCTCGCACTGTGACTGCATCATTCCGTCAACATAAATAAATAAATAAATCAACAATAAGCTGAATGTCAACAAGCCCCCCCAAGAGGCAGACCCCAGTCAATTAAAGTTCATAACTACACATCTAGCATAAGAACTGTGAGCACAGGGACTCCCAAAGGCTGTGCTGAGCTCCCTGCTCTACACACTCTTCACATATGACTGAGTAGCCTCTCAGAACAACACCAGCATCATTAAATTTGCAGATGACACTACAGTCTGACCACTGGTGGGGATGAGACAGCATACAGAAGAGAGGTGGCGAATCTTGCAGTCTGGTGTTGCAACAATAATCTTTACCTCAATGCAGCAAAGACCAAAGAGATGGTTATTGATCCAAGGAGGAGTGGGGAGCTGCACACACCACTGTACATTGATGAGATAGATGGGGAGAGGATGAAAACCTTCTAATTCCTCGGCACTTACATCAGTGATGATCTCACCTGGTCTTACAACACCCAAGAGATCATCAAGAAGTCCCAACAGAGAATGTATTTTCTGAGAGACTGAGAAAATTTGATATGTCAGCCAAAATTCTCAGCAGCTTCTACAGTGTGTACGACTGAGTGTGTCCTCACCACTGCCTCATAGTCTGATATGGTAACTGCACAGTCCAAGACAGGAAGCCTCTCCAGCATGTGATTAAGACCTCATAGTACATCTCTGGGGCAGCCTTCACCTCATGGCAGGACATTTACCAAACCAGAGTCTTACATAGGACACACAACCTCATCAGGGACAGTACACACCCCAACACTCACTCTTCACACTCCTACCATCAGGCTACAGGAGCCTGAAGTCCAGGGCTTCAGACTCCAGGACTACTCTCTTACACACTGACCCCTCCACCACCTGAATGACTGTTATTTCACTGTCAATTTTCTCCTCATCATTACTACTATCATCCTCTAAGTATTTATTATAATAGCTCTGGTCACTATTTATGCATCCATGTACCTTACGACTCCTGCACAGAAGGAATTCTGCTTAAAAGTACAAAATATTGGACAAAATTGCCAATAAACATAAACATCCACACATCCTCTAAACATCCTTTAAGGCCCCTTTGCACATAATATGAATGATACCAAATGGTGCACAACAGAGGATTCAAATGGAACTCGTGAAAAATCCAAGCCGCACTCAAACACCTTGTACAGCAGTTGGCACAACTGTTTGGCCACAGCACTTGCATTCCACATTCACGTCGCGCTCGTGCTGGAAACCCAATTGAACGGCAGTCAAGATGAGTTCATAATGCCATCTGACAGTGATCGCAACATTCGTATAGCATGTCGTATGCAGGTCGGACCATTCGGACCGTGGTCGAGGGGCTGCACAAAATGACCATGTCGAGCCCTGGCACAATGTTGCAATCTAATCAGCCTTCTAACCAGCGGCCGAATGAGGGCGAATGGTGCGGGGCCTTAGAAAATGCGGGTCCAGTTGCATGGCCAGCACGGATGTAGTGCCCAGTACAACAACTGTCGAGGTGTGGTCAAGGTGGCAATAGCTCAAAGGGCAGTCAGTGTGTCGTGTCCACCACCTGAACACCATGAATGGCGTGTGAGTGTGTTGTATCCCATCCCCCCAGCACCACGAATGACGTGCGAGTATGTTTGTGTTCCCCCCATCCAACATTGTCGAGGTGCCGCTGAGGTGCCAAAAGCTCAAAAGGCAGCTGGAGTGCAGTGCGATCGCTGTCCAGTGCAGTGCGCACAGCTGGACTGCCATGTCCATGATGGACATCATTGTCATTCCCTCCCATTGTCATTCCCACCCATGGGTTACACAATGTTTATAAGACTTCATCACAGCTGATCATCACAGCTGTAATACGAGATGTACAGGTGTACACAGGGTGCGTCCTGCACACAGTGAGTCAATGGGCTGCTTGGCACACTGCCCCACCAGGGACAGCTGAGAGGGATAAAACAACTGTCTAACACCCATCACGAACAGCATTTCTCTCTGGAGGTGGAATACAGTGTCCCCAGCCACCAACAGTCATGAAAAATAAAAACTCAGCCGTGGAATGGCTGGAGCTGTGCTCCAGGCAGGGGGGCGTCACTCAGATCACGTCAGTGGCCGTGCAGGAGCAAAAGCTGTCAGATGATCACATGCCTTCACTGAAGCGATTACATCATGTTGCACCTGACCGCTGTGTACACTTGTGTACCAGAGTGGACAGCTCATGAGCCATGAGGCCATTCATGTGAGCGCCATGCTGCACTGGACAGGGGAGCTTGTCTCATTATTTCCTGCCATAAGAACAGTTTCTTCCCCTCTGCCGTTAGACTCATGAACACTTCATAACTTAGTCACCTTAACCTTAACTCTGTCACTTTATCATTTTATCACGGGTCACTTTAGACAAATGTACTTTGGTTTTTAATTGCACTCCTCCCACTGCACTGTTGTTCTGTTTGTGTCGTTGCACATAGCCTTTCATATTTCATATTTCATATTTTATCTTATATTTTAGAACATATTTTATCTTAGCATTTTCTTAGCAGAAAACTGCCTGGTTTTACTGTGCAAATGACAATAGAAAAAACTCTTAACTGACTTAATACCACCTTAATTGAGGTGCCAAAAATATAAGAAAATCCACTGAAGTGTAGCAATGAGTCATGCTCAGTGTGTTCATGAAGTCTCATTTTTTCACATTTCATAGGTTGCACAATTTATTTTTATACATTAAAATAATGCAGTTTTTTGAAAGTGAAGTTTTTTGCTCACTGCCTTTTTGTTTCTGTCACCTCACATTTTTCTTCTCTATGTGCCTTGTGATTTGAGTGGGTTTTTTTCCCCCGAAAAATTATGTATGTGATTAATTTTGATTCCTTAATCACAAAGCTTGTATTTAATTAGATTAAATTTTCTTATTGTCTGACATCCCTGTAGTTATAGCATTTCAAATTGTTTATGTATCAGTGTTTCTTTTAATAAAGACAAGAAAAGTCTTCTTCAAACATTGGATTGCCAAAGTCTGGCTGTTGTTTTGAGGCTTTTTGTGGAGTTGAGTGCATAGATTTTGATTTTAATGAAGATGACTTAATTTCTCTTGTGAGCATTAGCAAATCAGAGCACAATTTGAGGCATCACAGTAACTCCTTGATCCATCTTTAGTCATTCATGAACAGACTTGGACAAACTACGCCGTAGTTACGGCTATCATCAGCATTAGTTTTGAAATCGGGGTGAAATTTTCGAGGTATTCAAAAATTTCATCCTGATTCGCCAACTCAGATACTCAACCCCCTGTGTCATCATGGGCCACTTCCGGGTGTTTGTAAAGATAAAGATAAACTTTATTGATCTCACAGAGGAGAAATTCATGTTACGTCAGCTCTTAAAAAAAAAAAAACACAAGATGGGTGCAAGTAGAGGAAAATGTTCATCAAACAGCGTGTGCAAGGATAAGCAATAATAATAATACTTGTAACAGTACGAGACATAAGAAATGAGGTAGAAATAGAATATGTATATGTATATACATATATACATACACACATATACATGCACACCCAGATACATACCTATATATATATATATATATATATATATATATATACGTATATATATATATATATATATATATATATATATATATATATATATATATATATATATATATATATATATACGAGGTCTGTCCATAAAGTATAGGTCCTTTTTATTTTTTTACATATGCATATATATAAACATGATTGGGATTGAAAAGGAGATAGGAGCATCTTCTTTACAATATGTGAAATGGAGTTTAGGTGTGGTAAGGTGACATTAGTGCAGGGCTTTGCAAACGAGTTGTTATTACACGTGATTTATGGACATATTAATATTGCACGTGATTTGTGGACATATTATTGCATGTGGTTATTTTACAGTGTTATTGTACAGTCTGACAGCAGCAGGGAGGAATGACCTGCGGTATCGTTTCTTCTTGCACTGAGGATGCCTCAGCCTGTCACTGAACGAGCTGTTCAGCTCCACTACAGTCCGGTGCAGAGGGTGAGAGGAGTTGTTCATGATCGATTTGAACTTGGTTAACACCCTCCTCTCAGCCACCTCCTTCAGAGACTCCAGAGGACAGCCCAGGACAAAGCTGGACTTCCTGACCAGCTTGTTCAGTCTCTTTCTCTCCCGCTCTGTGCTGCCCGGGGCCCAACAGGCGACAGCAAACAGAGTCATAGAATGTCTTAAGCAGAGGCCTGCTCACTCCAAAGGATCTCAGTCTCCTCAGGAGGTGGAGGCGACTCTGGCCTTTTTTGTACAGGGCGTCTGTGTTGTGAGTCCAGTCCAGTTTGCTGTTGAGGTGAACACCCAGGTATTTGAAACTGTCCACAGTCTCTATGTCCTCCCCCTGGATGTTCACCGGTGGGTGAGGTGGTGGTTTCCTCCTGAAGTCGATCACCATCTCCTTCATATTACTGGTGCTGAGACACAAGTGGTTGCGCTCACACCAGTCCACAAAGTCTGTGATGACTGACCGGTACTCCAGCTCGTTCCCCTCAGACACACGACCCACAATGACGGAGTCATCAGAGAACTTCTGGAGGTGGCAGCTGTCCATGTTGTAGGTGAAGTCCGAGGTGTAGAGGGTGAAGAGGAAAGGCGAGAGGACGGTGCCCCGGGGGGCCCCGGTGCTGCACTTTACCACCTCAGACTGACAGCCGCGCAGCCGCATGTACCCCGATGTTGGGCCTGTAGGCGAACTGCAGTGGGTCCAGGGTGTCGCTCAGCACGATGCGGAGGTGAGACAGGACGAGCCGTTCCATGGTCTTCATGAGGTGGGAGGTCAGGGCAACTGATCTGTAGTGGCCCGGTTCCTTGGCGTGCAGTGTTTTGGGAACCGGGACCCAGACCCGGCACCAGAAAAAAAATATTAAGGGGGCGATGAGCTAATCACAGGGGGTGGGGTCGCGTCCCCCCCCCCCCCCCCAAAAAAAAGTGCGCACCAGAGGGTACGTGCCTCTGAGGGTGCATAATGAATTGGGTGCGCTCCTAGAAAGCTCGTGTATTTAGGCTACACCGTTGTAAGAGACTGACTAAGAGTAAAGAGTGATGACAGTATTTTTTAATTATTTGAACGTATAGACCCTCGGTCAAGTGATCTCCTGCATACCACAAAACCAAACCAGCAACACAAGTGCAAACACAGCGCAATTGGACATGACAGTCACACAACGGGTCAACGATAAACCTTTCATGTAGATATACAGTGGTCCCTCGTTTATCGCGGGAGTTACGTTCTAAAAATAGCCCGCAATAGGCGAAATCCGCGAAGTAGACAGCGTCATTTTTTGCAATTATTATAGACGTTTTAAGGCTGTAAAACCCCTCACTACACACTTTATACACTTTTCTCAAACAGGCATTAACATTTTCTTACTTTTCTCTCGTGTGTAAACACTCAAAGTTCAAACCTTAGTAGAAAAATAAGACCAACCTGTTTTCAGGCCCAAACATTTGTTTGAGAAATAAAAATAGAATGTTTTCCTATAAATAATTATGATGGCTTTTAGAACTAATGAATTTAATTTTGACGATCAACCTACGAGGTTGGATATGTAAGAAATTATTAATAGTGACTGACCAGTATTTCACAGTTCCTCTGACTGCGCCTTTTCGTCCTGGCGCCGCATCTTTTTCCACCGAGTCACACCTTGCTGCAGGTGTCTTTTTCCGAGTGAAGAACACAGTTATGGGTAGTTGTTGGCGCTCTTTTTTCTTCTGGGTGAGAAAATTCTTATAAACAGACATGCAGAACACAATGCGCGTACTCTCCCTTCACGGTGCCGCAACAGGTGTCCTGTCATCTCGACAGAACACCCTCCTACTTGATGAGGACGCAGAGCACAATGCGCTGCAAAAAAAAAAAAGCATGCAAAATTGGACTAAAAAAAATCTGCGAAACTGCAAGGCGCTATATTTTCCAGTATTTCTTTTTCTTTCTTTTTTATTTTTATTTTTGATAACTCTCACATCCGAGGGGACGAGGTTGATGACGTGAGGGGGCGTCACCCCCAAATGCCCCCTCGTGGCGCCGGGTCCGCCGGGACCACACAGGAGGTCTTCCACAATTGATCGGGGTAAAAAACTGAAGCACATGCAGCACTTCTGGCAGTTCTGGCTGAGAACGCAGCTGGGCGCAGCTTTACTTTCATTTTTGATTGGGAAATTGTAATCAAACCTTCATTGACATTACTGCTTCATTAATTGACTGATAAATCAAAATCATATTTGTTATTTTCTATATTTTTATTTCTATATTTTTTCTATCTTCTTTTTCAGCAGATAGGAGTGTTGATGTAGGAAGAAACAGGAAGAGGAGTGATTTGTGTCTGTGGTCAGCTGTGGTCAGAGATGGAGGGATGCAGAGAGAGTGGAGGGGAGGGTGTGTACGGGGCGAGCAGAGTGTCAGCACGGTGACTCAGCAGGAGCCAGGGTGGCTGCTCCAAGACGGCGGAGGAAGTGCGTCTGTTCAGTGAGCACTCCTCCTCCAAACACAACGTTCTTCAGCTGTCTGTGAGACACAGTCCACAGCTCCGTGCCGTCTGACATGCTCTCTCTTAGTGCTGAATCTGAGACAAATAAAGCTACCCGTCCCATTCCACTCACTCAGTCACTCACTCATTCGCTCTCTCACAAGGGTCCCAGGGGGGCTGGAGCCTATTCCAGTAGTCACAGGACATGAGGCGGGGTACACCCTGGACAGGACACCAGTCTGTCACAGGGACACATACAGACAAACAAACACAGTCACACCCACATGCACACCTACAGACAATTTAAAGGTTCCAATCCAACTAACCTACATGTCTTTGGATGTGGGAGGAAGCCGGAGCACCTGGAGAGAACCCACACAAACACGGGGAGAACATGCAAACTCCACACAGAAAGGCCACAGGTGGGAAGCGATCCCACGACCTTCTTGCTGTGAGGCAACAGTGCTAACCACTAAGCCACCATGGTGCCCGTACCATTTTATTCAGCTGAAATTTTGCTCCATTTAAAATCCTGTTATGACCATCAAAAAGGGGTAATTTGTATACAAAATTTTATTTTCAGTGTACAGTGGCACAAAATGCACTAAATATCATTTTAAAAATTTGCAAAGAAACTTAAAGACTGAGAAACACACATGCACAGACAGACAGACAGACAGACAGACAGACAGACAGACAGACAGACAGATAGATAGATAGATAGATAGATAGATAGATAGATAGATAGATAGATAGATAGATAGATAGATAGATAGATAGATAGATAGATAGATAGATAGATAGATAGATAGATAGATAGATAGATAGTAGGGGTGTCATGGATCACGCAACCCTCAGGTTGGATATTGTTTTTAAGTCAGAGGTCATTTCATTTTCAGACCATTTATTAATTTTGTCCCCATGTTTCGTACGGTCAAGACTCACGTGCGGGCTGGAGCCTATCCCAGCAGTCATTGGGCGAGAGGCAGGGTACACCCTGGACAGGATGCCAGGGTCACATATAGACAGACAAACTCAAGTCACACTCATACGCGCATCTACAGTCAATTTAAAGTTTCCAGTTCACCTAACCTCCATGTCTTTGGAAGTGAGAGCACCCAGATGTGTCATGTGTGCAGATGAGTTCGTATCAGTCTTTGTCCGTGTGTGCATAAAGTCTGGAGTTGCCTTGACAACAGCAGGGTGTAGGGGAGGGCATATAAGAGGGGAGCCAAATGCTCCACCAAGGCTGTTGAAATCCTTTTGGAGGAAAAACAAGTGGGGCATTTTGACCTTCGGAACCTGATGAGGCTGCCATGTTTTGGGTTAGGCAGAGAAACACAGAAATTCCATTTGCGGCTCCTCTGAATGTCGAAACCCAATTTATGAATATTCCCTGGTCTCCAACATCTTCCTTTGCAAGGCAGATATTTGCTCCGACATGTTTTCAAACTTTTTGACTTCAAAAGTTAACACAGTCTGAGATTGTATCGCCTTGCCCACCTCATTAATCATGACAGACAGGTGTGGGGTTGTGGTTCTGGTAGCAGCTGTCTTGCCAATTTTCCGGTAGGTCAGGGGAGCGCATAATCCAATCAGCCCTAGCCCTCCTACCATAAAAGCAAATAAGAATAAATCCTCAAAATCTTTCATGGATAGTGGTGCCAAGCACGCAGTGCGCTATTTCTCCCAGGCATCGAGAACATAGACCATAGGATAGGTTCCGTCTGGGCACGCAGGGTCCCCCAGCCCTGATTTCCTTGTTGAAAAAATGCTGTCAATAGCATTGAGAGACCAGCTGATCAATTCCATGGTTATTCCAAATATAGTTTGAAGAATTCACAGTCTGGTGAAGTTGGGACTTTTAAAGGTTGGAGCAGAGATAGAAAAACACAGAGGAGAGGAGAGAGGAGGAGATGCGACCACCGTCGCCGAAGTCCCAACCAAATCACACATCACACATCAGTGATTTCTTGACTTTGTATAGAGTCAAGCATGCTGGAGTCCATGTGTGGGGGATTAAGTCATAGGTTGTTTTCTAACTTAATTTTTATTGAATTTTTCATTGCAAGTGCTCATACAAACCATCATATCAACATTACTATGGCATCAAACAACAACTCTTGGATCTTTAGCTCACACAAAACACCAGTGTATGACGGAGAGAGAAATCTCAGTATTAATAATAATAAAAAAAATAGAAACACAGTAGTCATTTAAGAAATATCACTGCATTTACAGGGTCCCATCTCTTAATAAACAGCTCCTTTTGAACTCTCAGAGAGAAAGTAATTTTATCCATCATATATATTTCCCTAATTTTCTCGACCCACATGGAATAAATAGGTGGTTTCAGTTTCAATGATTTCAAGGTGATACATTTAAGAGCAGCTGTCAGTAGTATATGCAAGAGATATTTCCTGTCATTCCCTCCAAAGTCATCTGGGATTACGCCCAAAATTGCAAGAAGGGGTTCCTTAATAAAAGAGTGCTTAAAAACTGTGACATTTGGGCAAGTCCATAATATATGAGTGTGGGTGCTGATGTCAGTAACACAATTTCGCCAACAAGTGTCAGGATTTCCATGTCTATATTTGGCAATTATTTCAAAAGTTCTGAAAAATCTGGAGGTAACTTTCCGTTTGTGCTCTCTCCACATATTGGAGCAAGTTACTAAGTGAGCTTCAGAACATATACCTCCGCTTACCTCATGCTCATGAGCAGTACCTCATGCTTCACCTACAACCCCCCCCCCCCCCACACACACACACAAACGCACACACAAGAAACAGTTGCCTTGGTTCAGTGATTACCAACGTGGTCTTAAGCATAAGGCTAGAGGTCTAGAATGAAAATGGCGTCATTCAAAACTAGAAGTATTTGTACTACTGGCAACAAAGTTGCTGTTCGACACGATGGCAACATTTATTCATGGACAACCATGAATAAATGGTTAAATAAAGTTGTTCTCATTTTAAAGCTCAAGATTTTTTAGATTACTCTGAGAAGAAAACATGACATTAGGATGAATATGTCTCAGCATGTCTTAATTCAGCCACTACACCCTGTTATCAAGGTGGGTGCCATTGCTGATGCATTAGCTAGACTAACCAAATTTGATAGTATCTCACTGGAAGCGCTGATGAAACTTGTAATGTCTGCTGAAGACACAACCTGCTTATTTGACCTGATACCAACAAAACTGTTTAAGGACCTGTGGCCCACTCTTGGACCGACTGTGTTGGAAATTATTAATCTGTCATTAACCTTGGGATCTGTTCCTAAATGTTTCAAATCTGCAGTGATTAAACTGTTATTTAAGAAATCTAATCTTGACTGTAGTGTATTGAAAAACTATAGGCCGATATCATTTTGTTCTAAAATTCTGGAAAATGTGGTTTCACTGCAGCTCGAGGACCACCTTACTGAGAATAGCCTTTTTAAACCACTGCAGTCTGCACTTAGAACATGTCATTCCACTGAGACAGCTCTCTTAACGTAGGATCATGTGTCATACATCATCACACTGACAAAGTGAGGACCTTGGGGGTGATTTTTGATCCCACGTTGTCCTTTGACCTACACATTAGACATATTACGAGGACTGCCTTCTTCCACCTGCGAAATATAGCGAAGATTCATCCCATCCTGTATATGGCTGACGCACAGACCTGGATTCATGCTTTTGTTTCTTCTAGATTGGACTTCTGCAATGTTCTATTTTCTGGTTTACTGCAGTCCAGCATTAGGGGTCTCCAATTGGTTCAAAATGCTGCTGCCAGTCAATTGACAGGAAGTAGAAAGTTCGAACACATTACCCCCACTTTGGTGTCTCTTCACTGGCTTCCTGTTTCTGTGAGGTCGGATGTTAGGGTTCCGCTATTAACCTATAAATGTATTCACAGTTTAGCACCTCCCTACTTAGCTGACCTAATCACACCCTATGTACTGCCTTTGCATTCTGAGGGTGCAGGACTGCATTGTGTCCCAAGGGTGAATAAAAGATCTGTGGGCCAAAGCCTTCTCTTATCATGCACCTTTTTTTATTGAATCCCTATGGAGAATAAACAGTTTGATTCTGTAGAGACATTTAAGTCCTGACTTAAGACTCATTTATTCTCCCTTTGGCTAGCACACTGGCATAGTATGGAACTATGCTTCCTATCCTTTTAAATTCATTTTATTAGTAATAATACAATAACATGCTTTTGAAGGGCGGTATGCATTTTCAGAGGCCCGTCGTTCACGCCCAGTCATTCAAAATAACAGATATTCGCCCGAGTTAGACAAGGGCGAATATCTATCATACCGCACGACAACAACATATTATTTGCATTATTATCACTTTTTATTGAGATACACAACACGTAACGCATACATAAAAAGTTAACTTTTGTCATGTCCGATGGCGCGCGCGCCGCCGTCCAAATTCAGCAGTGCGTCCTCATCAAACTGGCTGCCTGCTCTTCGTTGTCGTACTATCCATGAGAAAATCATCCGGAATATCCATATTGGGACCAAAACACAGTTCTCGCCTTTTCATCTTTTCCTATGCAGAGTTTTTTTTTCCCCCTCTGCGGACAGTTCTTGGGCTGCGCGCTATGCCGTCATTTGTTTACGCACAGCAGGCAGGTATAGCCAGATAGCATCGACATAAATCTACGATACCGGCCTAGCAACACCCCGGGAAAGTGATAATAATGGAACTTATCTTGGCTTCAGCTCTATCTAAATCAGAGGTCATGCATTTTTTCTAACTCTCCCACTCCCAGGCAACTAATTCTATCAGGTGTGCTCAGCCAATCAAAACACCAGTTGTAAAAAATCAGGTGTGACTTGAGTAGGTAGACATGGAAAACATGCAGTGCAGGTGCCCTCCAGGAACAGGGTTAGTGACCCCTGATCTAAATTTTGAGTCTGTTAGTGAAGCTTCGGGCTAACGGCCAATGATCACCTTAGTGTTTTCTCTGCTTTCCTGCTGATTTGCTGGTGATGATTTATACCATAGGTATAGTTTTTCTGCGAGACTGATTCTGCTCTTTTTCTTTCTGTCCGAGATATGGCTGCTGACAGTGTGCTGGACTGACAGACTGACTGCAGTTTGCGTTTGGAATGGACGCAGTTTGCAGGGAAGATTTTGCATTGTGGCTTAAAGTAGTAACCATGTTACAATATATATTTTTGTGAATTTGACCCTAACCTTCAGCCATATATATATTTTTATTCCCCCTTCGTTTTTGGTTATGCAATGTTGGAAATGTAACTCCAACTGCCATTAAAAAAAAGTCTTAAACAGTCTTTAATGTTTCTTGCTTCCAGCTGTAGGACCTCTGTGTTTCCAATATATTCATTTCAGCAACTTCTGATGTACATTTTGATCATCTGAATTAGATATTTGGAATGACCACGACTGAGCCTGCGCTATTCTACAAATTATGTTTCAAAAAGTTGCATGCAGCAACTTGTGGGTCAGCATACAGCATGAGTTTGTGTTCTTGTAATTAGGTGGCGTACAGCTCACATTTGAGTTGAAGAAAAATGAAGACCTGACCTACATGACCTACCTGACCTCAGCTCTGACAGCTGCCTATATGTCTAACAAAATGTACTTCTCTGTGTGTATTCTGCCCTCCTGCAGTCTGGCCTGGTTTCCCGTGAAAACCCAGAACAGCTGATCATTGCCTTAGAGCCAGAAGCTGCCTCAATCTACTGTCGTAAGCTCCGCCTCCATCAGATGGTTGACCTGGCCACCCAGACCACACAGAATGGTTTTAGCCCTACTGACAATGTCGGATCCGGTATGACCCAAGGTATGTCCTGTTACACCCTCTGACCAGTGAAAATAATCCTCTCCTACGAACAGAGATACTTTAAATGGTCAATGGTTGAACGCCAGTACAATTCCACCTAAAGCAGAGAGGGATGTGTTTATGGAAGTTAATCAGTGTGGCTGGAACTTTAACCTGCTTTAAAGGCGTCTTATGGCAGCATTTGTATTGACAGTCAACATCCTGTTTTTCTCCTGCTGGTGCTGAATAGTCTCTCCAGGTCATGGTAAATATACTTTTAATATACTCTTGACACAATGCATGGGAGCTTTAAAAATATTTTTTTTATTAATTTCTGTCACATTTTGACTTGCTTTTGCTTCATTCCCACTAAAGCACATGTTCACTCTGATTCCACTTCAATGATAATGTCCTTTCTTGGCTGATCAGGGACACTGTGTTGTTGGGATAAGATAGTGGCATCACATCTAGTGATAGATGATATAAATGATATCAATTTGCCCAGCGGTTAATATTTTGCGCCCCAACCGTGATAGCTAGTTCTAGGAACCAAACCTGCCATCCTCCTTTGAGCACTCTGCAGTTTTTTGGACACAGTGATCCAGCCAACTTGAGCAGTGAACGTACATGTGACGGAAAACTCAACAGTCCAGAGGTAGCATGACTTGTTCGGTGTTGGGTCATGTCTTGGCAGACACAATGTGTGACAATAATAACAAAATATAAAACTATATTCAGGAGGTGAGGGTTTGTTTTTTCCTGCAGCTGATCCCAGAGCTGCCGTGCATCAGGCAGCGGCCCCATGTGGGGCTGCCTTCTTACCAGCTCTTTTGTTTAATTCCTCACTCTGTTATCTGCTGTGACCATGGTTTTTATTAAAATATTGTTTTTCTTCTTTCCTGTTCTGTGATGTCGTTCTCAGTCACAGAAAGTCCAGTAAAAGGTGTTAATTATTTAATGTTGCTGGTACGATGCAAAAATGATGACGTGTCTATTTATCATTTCTGTCTATTTGGCTGCATGCGACACTTACGAATGAACCGGAGCCACACACGTTTGGCTGCTCTGATATTTCTTTGCGGATACAGTTGAAGCTAAAATTAAAATGCAATGCAAATTGTTTTCTTGTTTGAAAATATACATGTGGGTGAGGCAGCAGAATTCCTGCACCCAGTTAATGATTTTGTTTCATTGTTAATGCATCTCTTGTTCCACTGCTTTGAAATTACTTGCGTTTAGTATCTTTTTCCTATAATTGCAGTTTTGCAGAATAAATATTCTTAAAATGGCATTCTGTACTATTTGAAATTTCTTAATGGAATATATGTTACTCTTTCAGAAACAATTAGAGTTGAATTTATACACCACAGGATGTATTGTGGACGTATATGTTACCATCTAGGCTGCCAATTACACTGCAGTATCAGTGGTTCAAAGCTTTACTGTAATCTTGTGATTATCAACAGCAAAAGTAGCACTAATTGAAAGGATCATATTAGACAGCAAACAGCAGGTGTCCTAAAAAAGCCCCCCCGCACACACACACACACATACACACACACACAAAAGAGAAAAAATCTGGTGTCCTTTTCCCTTTCATACATGGCATGGGATTTTTTACATAGCTTCTGAGAGACATGAAAGTGTACACAACACGGCAATGAAATCACAACTATTATACTGCAAAAAGAATCGAGCCATGGGACTGACTATTAAGGACACTAGAAGGGCACACAGAGACTGTGCTCAAAGAACAAAGTCATGATCCACCCCTTCGTCATTCACACATATACTCCTTCCTGCTTCTACTTTCATTCGCCTTCTCTCTAGAGCATATCTCCACCTTATCAGGCTAGTCTCAACCTGCTATCGACTCTCACGACAGATCACAATGTCATCTGAAAACACCACAGTAAATTGACTACATTTCTGTACCACTTTTCCAGCTGAAGCTCAGAATGCTTTACAATAATGCCTCACATTCACCTATTCAGGCATACACTCACACATAGATGTCATCATGCTGCTATGCAAGGCACTTAACTGCACACGGGGAGCAAATTGGGGATTAAGGACCTTGCCCAAGGACCTTTAGTGATTTTCAGGTCTGACGGTGATTTGAACCAAAGATTCTCTGATAGACTCCTGTCTGATGTTGTCCGTCAACCTGTCCATCACTGGCGGTGGGGCGTGGGTGTTTGGCACGGGGGGCGGATGGCTGCTGTGGGTTTGGGGGCCACAGTTTCCGTGGGGTTGGGTGTTGCCCCGTTTTTGCTAAGGCGGTCTCCCGATCTTGGGCTTGGTGTCCGGGGTGGGATCCGGGATGGGGGTGGATTGGTGGCTGGGGGGTGTCTGGGGGTCCTGCAGGCTGCTTGGGGGGGATCTCAGGTGTCTGGGGGGCCTCGTGTGCTTCCTGGACCGGGGGGTGGGTCTCGCCTCTTTTCTGGGAGCCGGGCCCCACCCTCGTATGCCGGTGGTCCCCGCCTGCGGTCTGGGTTCAGTTGCGGTGGCTCCTTTTCCCCCATCCCTGCCGCCGCTCACTCCTCCCTCTTGGGGCCATGGCCAGGGTGTTGTGGTTCTGGGCTCCCCCCTCTTGATGGGCCCTGCTGATGCCCTGTGTGCTTCCCTCGCGTATGGGGTTGCTTCCTGTGCCTCCGTTGAGGAGGGTGGTGTCGAGGGTGCATTCCGGCGCTGTTGGGCCGCTCCCTTGTTGGTCTGTCATGCTGCCCCGGCTCTGGTGGCTGCCCTTCCTGGGCCCTGTGCCCTTCTGCTTCCCTTTTTCGCCTGGTTCCTCCTGGGGCCCTGCGTCCTGGACCCATTTCCACCATCGCTTGTGGTCGGCTTCCGACATGCCGGAGTGGTCCATGTCTTATGGTAGGGTTCTGTACTTTTATCTTGGCCCAACACACCAGCCACAGTAGTGATCGGATATATAGCTGTGATCTGGGTCTTTGTGTGTGGTTGGTTATGTGTTCGTGGCCGACACCACAATTTGGTTTTCGGTGCTCTCAAGGGGATCAAGACTCTGGTGTCCTAGATTAGGGTATGAATGCTCATGAACTAGACAACAGCCTGTCGCTGTCACTGCTTGTTCATGTGTGGTGGTTTGTTCCGGCATGTTTTATGTTGGGGCCCCGTCTCCTCGGTGTCTCACTTCACAGTTATTGCATTCACCACTTTTGTTTTTGTCTGTCTTCGTGTTGTTTTGGTGGTCGGTCCCTTCTGATAGAAGTTGTCAGTCAGCTTTGAGTAGGATGTTGTAGGCTGATCGGGAAGGGTGGATGGGGGTCACACACGCACACCACATTCACTCACGCACTACATACCTTCTGTCCTGCAAGAATAAATTGCATATATGTGAATTAATGTTCATAAATGGTTCTACCAGTGTGGCATTTACTATTACTATATATGCAGACAGGGAAAAAAAAAAACCTGTCCCTCACCATTGTAAACACAAATGGGTTCAGAGCTGGCCCATTCATACTGCACGTCTCACCACTGTTGCATTGTCCTTGTACCCATTCTGTACCACCCTCAAATACTTCTGTGCCACTCCAGACTTTCTCATACAATCCCACAATTCTTCTTTTGGCACTCTGTAATACACATTTAGACTTGTTGCTGATAACACTCCTTTTTGTCTTTGGGGTGGCGCACACAGGGTCCATTTCTTCCAAAACAGATCTGGAATACTGATTCATCTCACCACAATACACAGTTTCACTGTGATGGTCCAATCCGGAAACCTCTAAGCACAGAGAAATTGACACTGCTTTTGTTGCAAATGACATGGGAGTTGGGCTTCCAATATGTAGACCAATTCCTGGTCACACTATCTGGCTTTATCTTGAGATACGTCATCTGCATTGTCCATGTCCTCCCAGCTGTTAAATGAATACCAGCCTTTGCTACTGGGTACCAGCTTAAACTGCATCAGACTGGCATCTGGTCCAAAGGGAGATATAAACTCTCATCACCAGCAACCTTTGGGCCTCACAGTCTATATAAAAATTGCTTCTCTCTCTCTTTTAAATTTCTTAATTTTATTTCTTTAAAAAAAAAACTTTTGTTAGGTTTACTCCGTATTTTTGTACATATTTACATCATTGTCATGGCAATCCCACAGTGGAGAGGAAGATGGTTTCTTGGTCAATACCCAGATTGACTGGTGGACCTGGAGATGACTGAACATGCCCAGTTTTGATGCGCACTCCTTCTGACAAACACTGTACGTGCAGTCAAAAAACACACCATGGGTGTTGTTGATTTTTGTGTTATGTGAACCTAATGGCCCCTTCACACATAACACGACTGAGGCCGATGGCTCACGAAGGAGGATTCGAATGGCAAAAATTAGAGCGCCTCATACAGCAGTCACCATATCCATTCAGGCACAGCACATGCACTCTACATTCATGTGTCTCTAGTGCTGGAAACCCATTCGAATGGCAGGCAAGATGAGGTCCCACTGCTATCTGATCGTGCTCACAACATTCGCATAGCATGTCGAACATAGGTCAGACATATCGTGCCAGGGGCAAGGGGCTGCACAAAACCATCGGCCATGTCATACCCTGGTCAAATGCCGCGGTCGAGGCAGCCTTCACACCAGTGGTCGAATTATGGCAAATGGCCATTTGACCCACTCTTGGCCGGAGTCAGCCGGAATCCAGGTGCCACCCACAAACATCCAACACCACTCGCGGGGCATTTAGAAAAGGCAGGGCCATTCGCGCAGCCAGTACGAAAGTAGAGAGCAGGCAGACTACTTTTGAGCTGGCTGCATGAATGGCCCCACATTTTCTAAGTGCCCTGCAAGTATGCCGTTACCGAGCAACACAAATGGCATGTCAGTTTGCCATCCACCCCCTCCCCCCAGCAACACTAATGGCGAGTGAGTGTGCCTCCCTCCACCACGAGCCTATAGTCGAGGTGTGACTGAGCTTGTCAAGGCTCGAACGGCGGCTGCAGTGCAGTGTGATCACTCTTGGTGCAGCATGCACAGCTGGATGGCTGTCATGTCAATGATGGAACAGCTGACAGCTGTGGAGCCCAATCCCACACCACCAAAACAGAGAGAAAAATAAAAACCCAGCCCAGCTGCATGTCACAGCACCAGCGTGCCATCTGATTGGACGGGCACATCCCATGACACACGATTGCAATGTCCACATGGTCCATCTGTCATGTGACAGCCTGACTGACAGCCTCACAGAAAAATCAGCATGGCCAGCTCAATTGCCCCACAGCCTGGCGCCATGGGCCCATCTATGTTAGCACAATGCTGCAGTGGAAAGGTGGATGTGTCATTTGTTGATTATGTGATGTCCATATTATTGACATGATCACACGCGCACACACCCACTATAGTTATGCATTTGTCAAGGGGCTGTGTTGACATGTAATCACATCATGGGTTGGATGTCATTCGAAAATTAAGCAGGGAGGGAGCTGACCACCGCCCATGGCCTGTGCTGTGTTCCAACAACTTGTGCCGCTCCACATCGCAGCCGCCATGTCAGCGCAACGCAAAGCTGGGAAAACATATTGTCACATGTGCTCCAATCACCCATGTGCAAGGCATGGTGCTGCACGCATATGTGCAAACGATGACAACATAGTGAAAAATAAAAACAAACTGGATTTCCCCAACCACGTCTCAGCATTTCTTTACATTTACCCTTGCAAATCCAGTTGGCCTGAACATTGTAATTATGTAACAATAACGCAAATTCATCATGTTGACATAACAAATTAACATTTAGGTCTACATTTACCTTTACAAATCTAGTTGGCCTGAACCATAATAATTAGTACACAAATAATGAATGTTTATGAGTTGAATGGTACATTCCATCTTTGACTGAAATAAATATTAGTTCATTTGAAAGAATGGAAAAACATTCACTCATCACTCATCTTCAACCGCTTTTCCGGGTTCAGGTCGCAGGGGCAACAGTTCCAGCAGGGGACCCCAGACTTCCCTTTCCCATGCCACATTGACCACCTCTGACTAGGGGATCCTGAGGCGTTCCCAGCCTATTTCGGCCGCTTGAACCCACGATCTAGTTCTTTCGGTCATGACCCAACCCTCATGACCATAGGTGAGAGTAGGAACGAAGATTGACCAGTAGATCGAGAACTTCGCCTTTAGGGTCAGCTCCCTTTTTGTCACAACAGCATGGTAGAGCGAATGCAATACTGCCCCTGCTGTGCCGATTCTCTGGCCAGTCTCACGCTCCATCGTCCCCTTGCTCGTGAACAAGAGCCCGAGGTACTTGAACTCCTTCACTTGGAGCAAGGCTGTATTCCCTACACGGAGTGCTTCACACTCGGCTGCAAACCAATCCAGTGAGTGTTGGAGGTCACCAGCCGATGAAGCCAACAGGCCCACATCATCTGCAAAAAGCAGTGATGAGACTCTGAGCCCACCAAACTGGAAACCCTCCTCCCCCCAACTATGCCTCGATATCCTGTCCATGAATATCACAAACAGGATTGGTAACAAGGCGCAGCCCTGTCAGAGGACAACCTCCACCGGAAACAAGTCCGACTTACTGCCGAGCATCCGAACACAGCTCTCACTTTGCAAGTACAGAGATTGGATGGCCCTGAGAAGGGACCCCCTCACTCCATACTCTCGCAGCACTTCCCACAATATCTCCCGGGGGTACCCCGGCAGAAACGGTGGGTACTGTGGAAAAACATTCATTATTTCATTATTTGTTATATATAATGGCAAAAATAGATCCTTGTCATTTGATATTTTATTAATTTAAAAAAAAAAACAGAAAAGGATCTTACGTATTGGTGCTCCTCACTGGTGCTTAACAGTCCAACACAAACTTTTTTAAATAGGGGTCTAAAATTATAGTAATCCGTGATGCTGTCCACTGACTTTGTCTACAGACTGCCATCTGCTTTCCTCAGTCCAGCGAAAAATCGTGATCGAAATTTGTCAGGCTTTTCATCCTAACTTCATCCTAACAGCTCTTCATGCCTCCAGAAGGCTTACGGCGTGGTGGATTTGATTTTTGTGTGTGTGTTAGGAGAATTAGCAGCATCAGTTAACACTTTCAAATCGTCATCCACCAGCAACGCAAATTCCGTCATGTTTAGCTAAACGCCACCACCGGTAGTGTGAGCATGCGCAGTGGTCTTGGCGTGCAATAGCACACTTCATATAGCACCAAAATTGCGTGCTAAAAAAGGCCTATTGCACGGCCAATGAAACACGACAGCAAACGTATGAATCATCGATGTCATGTGACATACAAGCCACCAATTATATAAGTAACAGTAATGCAAATTCATCGTGTTAGCCCAACAAATTTACACTTAGGTCACTCAGCAAAGTTGTTTCTGGCCAAGTTAACATATTTTACTTGGGTGAAAATACATTACATAATTTTATTGTGTTCACTGAGCAAGTTATCTTTTTTGGAGTGTGGTCGTTGCGGGAAGGTTCTGCCGGTCAGGATCTTGCCCTCTCTCTTTTCTCTTTTTCCTCTTCTCCTCTGTGTTGTTCATCTGCATTTTTTTCAAAGACTTGCACTCCCTTGTGGAACATTACTCGCCAGTTGGCTCAGTCCCTTGCTTATTCTTCCCACGTCTTCCAGTCAGCAGAGCAGCTCTTGAGGTTGTGCTTCAGCAGGTCTTTGTAGCTTTTTTCTGCCCTCCTCTGGACCATTTTCCTTTCCTCAGCTGGAAGTAGAAGATTTGCTTGGGAAGTCAACTGTCATCAATCCTAATGACGTGACCCAACCACCGAAGCTGGTTCTTGATGATGACACACTCGATCCTCCAGAGTTGGTACTGAAGACTTCCCAACTTGATGCCTAGGATACTCCTAAGTCTGGCGCTGGTAAAATCATTCAAGGTTCTTCAGGTGTTGGTAGTAGGTGGTCCAGGTCTCAGATCCATGCACCAAGATTGGCATAATAATAACTTTGTAGAGGGCAGCACAGTGGCTTTGTGATTAGCACTGTTTCCTCATAGCAAGAAGGTCATGGGTGGCATTTCTGTGTGAAGTTTGCGTGTTCTCCCTGTATTTAGGTGGGTTCCCTCCAGGTGCTCTGGCTTCCTCCCACATCCAAAGACACACAGGTTAGGTGGATTGGAAATTTTAAATTGTCCATACGTGTGCATGCAGGTGTGAATGTGTTTGTTTGTCTGTATGTGGCCCTGTGACAGACTGGTGTCCTGTTTGGGGTGTACCCCGCCTCACGCTCTATGACTACTGGGATAGGATCCAGCCTCCCGTGACCCTTGACTGGACTAAGCGGTTGAAGAGGAGTGTGTGTGTGTGTGTGTGTGTGTGTGTGTGTGTGTGTGTGTGTGTGTGTGTGTGTGTGTGTGTGTGTGTGTGTGTGTGTGTGTGTGTGTGTGTGTGTGTGAGAGACTTTGTAGACAGAGATTTTTGTCTCATGTCAAAGGTCTCTGTTGTTGAACATATGAGTGTGAAGCTGGCCAAAGGTTGTTCTTGCATACTTGAGGCGGTGTTGAGTTTTGTTATCGATGTTGGTGTTTGATGAAACATGGTTGCCCAGGTATGGAAAGTGGGTTGTGCTTTCCAGGAACAGCCCCTGCAGTCTCACAGTAGGAGGCTTTGGATTGACAGTGTTGGGAGAGGTTTATACCAGATCTGTGTCTTCTTCAAGTAGATCTAAAGACCAAACTTGGTGTAGGCTTCATCATACATTTCAAGGATTTCCTGAAGGCCTTCTTTCTTAAAGGATGATACACTGTTGTTGCCAGGAGCAGGAGTGGTGGTGATTTTCTTCTTGGCTGTCAGTCCGCTCAGGTTGAAGCACTTCCCGTCCATTCTGTATACAGTGTCAATTAATGGTGGCACCTTGTCCTTGATTAGATTGAGGATTGTGGCCACAAAGATGATGATAAGCACAGGGGCAATGATGCAGCTATGCTTTACTCATGAGTGAACACGAACGACTTCTGTTTTTGAGCAGTTGACTAGAATTGTGGCAGACATGTCATTGTGGAGAAACCTCAGGCGCTTGGTGAATTTCTATGAGCAGCCAATTTTTATTCTGGAGTTGCCACAGAAGTGGAATGCTGTTCCACTATATGCTGTTGAATGCCTTTGTCAGGTCAATGAAGGCGAGGTAAAGTGGTTGGTGTGGCCCTTGATACTTTTCTTGGAATTTGTGCACAGTTGAGATAATTTCCAAGGCCCCTCTTGATGGTCGGAAGTAGGCATGGGCCGGTATCAGATTTGGATGGTATAACTGTGGGCAAAAATACCACGGTTTCACGGTATTATGTATAGCTTTAAAATGTGCTTTAACAAAATTATGGCTATTTGCATATGAAGTGCGTGTGATTCAGGTGCACTAATTGACGTGATGTCTACCGCTACAAAATGTCAACTTGAACCAACTTTAACCAAAATGATAAGTTCTCTTTTAGACATGTAGTATCTGCCCCGTGGGAAACATGACTTACAACCCCAATTCCAGTGAAGTTGGGACGTTGTGTAAAATGTAAATAAAAACAGAATACGATTTGCAAATCCTCTTCAACCTATATTCAACTGAATACACCACAAAGACAAGATGTTTAATGTTCAGACTGATAGACTTTGTTGTTTTTATGCAAATATTTGCTCATTTTGAAATGGATGCCTGCAACACATGTCAAAACAGTTGGGATGGGGCAACAAAAGACTAGGAAAGTTTATGAATGCTCAAAGAACACCTAATTGGAAACAGGTGAGTGTCATGATTAGGTATGGCTGCAGCGAGTGCTCACCCACCTGGCGACTGGGAGCGCTGTGAAAGTCATGTTCTTTGATTTCTCCAGCGCTTTCAACACCATCAGACCGGCGCTGCTGCAGGGGACGCAGGAGGACGCAGCTGGACATCTCGCCGCCTGGACCATCGACTACCTCACTGACCGTCTGCAGTACGTGCAGCTGCGTGGCTGTCAGTCTGATGTGGTAGGGATGCAGCACCGGGGCCACCCAGGGCACCTTTCCTCTTCACCCTTTACACCTCGGACTTCACCTACAACACGGACAGCTGCCATCTCCAGAGGTTCTGTGATGACTCCGCCATTTTGGGTCGTATGTCTGAGGGGAACGAGCTGGAGTACCGTTCGGTCATCACAGACTTTGTGGACTGGTGTGAGCGCAACCACTTGTGTCTCAACACCAGTAAGACGAAGGAGATGGTGATCGACTTCAGGAGGAAACCACCACCTCACCCACCGGTGAACATCCAGGGGGAGGACATAGAGGCCGTGGACAGTTTCAAAAACCTGGGTGTTCACCTCAACAACAAACTGGACTGGACTCACAACACTGACGCCCTGTACAAGAAAGGCCAGAGTCGCCTCCATCTCCTGAGGAGACTGAGATCCTTTGGAGTGAGCAGGCCTCTGCTTAAAACCTTCTACGACTCTGTTGTAGCCTCTGTTCTCCTCTATGCTGTCGTCTGTTGGGCCCCGGGGCAGCACAGAGCGGGAGAGAAAGAGACTGAATAAGCTGGTCAGGAAGTCCAGCTCTGGCCTGGGCTGTCCTCTGGACTCTCTGGAGGAGGTGGCTGAGAGGAGGGTGTTAGCCAAGTTCAAATCCATCATGGACAACTCCTCTCACCCTCTGCACCGGACTGTAGTGGAGCTGACCAGCTCGTTCAGTGACAGACTGAGGCACCCTCACTGCAAGAAGGAACGATACCGCAGGTCGTTCCTCCCTGCTGCTGTCAGACTGTACAATAACACTGTGAAATAACCACATGCAATAATATGTCCACAAATCACGTGCAATATTAATATGTCCACAAATCATGTGCAATAACGGCTCGTTTGCAAATCCCAGCACTAATGTCACCTTATCACATCTAAATTCCACTAAGATGCTCCTATCATGTTTATGTATGCATATGTACTTATATATATATATATATATATATATATATATATATATATATATATATATATATATATAGTGTTCAGTTGTTGGACATCTGTGCTAGTCACAGTTTGTCCATCACGAACACCATGTTCGAGCACAAGGGTGTCCATAAGTGCACGTGGCACCAGGACACCCTGAGCCGGAGGTCGATGATCGACTTCGTAGTCGTATCATCTGACCTTCGGCCACGTGTCTCGGACACTCGAGTGATGAGAGGGACAGAGCTGTCGACTGATCACCACCTGGTGGTGAGTTGGATCCGCTGGGAGGGTAGGAAGCCGGTCAGACCTGGCAGGCCCAAACGTATCGTGAGAGTCTGCTGGGAACGACTGGCGGAACCCTCTGTCAGCGAGGCCTTCAACTCCCACCTCCGGGAGAGCTTCTCCCAGATCCCGGGGGAGGTTGGAGACATGGAGTCCGAGTGGACCATGTTCTCCACCTCCATTGTCAATGCGGCTGCTCGTAGCTGTGGTCTCAAGGTCTCTGGTGCCTGTCGCAGCGGCAATCCCCGAACCCGGTGGTGGACACCAGACGTAAGGGATGCCGTCAAGCTGAAGGAGTCCTACTTATTTTTGTTGGTAGGTGGGACCCCAGAGGCAGCTGACAGATACCGGCAGGCCAAGCATGCTGCAGCCCGTGTGGTCGCAGAGGCAAAAACTCGGGTCTGGGAGGAGTTCGGGGAGGCTATGGAGGAGGACTATCGGTCAGCCTCGAAGAGATTCTGGCAAACCGTCTGACGCCTCAGGAGGCGGAAGCAGCTCTCCACCAGCACTGTTTACGGTGCGGGTGGGGAGCTGTTGACCCTGACTGGGGATGTTGTCGGGTGGTGGAAGGAGTACTTCGAGGATCTCCTCAATCCCATCGTCACGTCTTCCGAAGAGGAAGCAGAGACTGGGGGCTCAGAGGCGGACTCATCCATTACCCAGGCCGAAGTCACCGAGGTGGTTAGAAAGCTCCTCGGTGGCAAGGCCCCTGGGGTGGATGAAATCCGTCCTGAGTACCTTAAGTCTCTGGATGTTGTGGGGCTGTCTTGGCTGACATGCCTCTGCAACATCGCGTGGCGATCGGGGACAGTGCCTCTGGATTGGCAGACCGGGGTGGTGGTCCCTCTGTTTAAGAAAGGGGACCGGAGGGTGTGTTCCAACTATAGGGGGATCACACTCCTCAGCCTCCCCGGTAAGGTCTATTCAAGAGTACTGGAGAGGAGAATTCGACCGATGGTCGAACCTCGGATTCAGGAGGAGCAGTGTGGTTTTTGTCCCGGTCGCGGCACACTGGACCAGCTCTACACGCTCCATCGGGTGCTCGAGGGTTAATGGGAGTTTGCCCAACCAGTCCACATGTGTTTTGTGGATCTGGAGAAGGCGTTCGACCGTGTCCCTCGGGGCGCCCTGTGGGGAGTGCTCCGGGAGTATGGGGTCCGGGGTCCTTTGCTAAGGGCTATCCGGTCCCTGTACGACCGCAGCAGGAGCTTGGTTCGCATTGCCGGTAGTAAGTCAAACCTGTTTCCAGTGCATGTTGGCCTCCGCCAGGGCTGCCCTTTGTCACCGGTTCTGTTCATTATTTTTATGGACAGAATTTCTAGGCGCAGCCAGGGTGTAGAGGGGGTCTGGTTTGGGAACCACAGAATCTCATCTCTGTTGTTTGCGGAAGATGTGGTTCTGTCAGCTTCGTCAAATCAGGACCTTCAGCGTGCACTGGGGCGGTTTGCAGCCGAGTGTGAAGTGTCCGGGATGAAGATCAGCACCTCCAAATCCGAGGCCATGGTTCTCGACCGGAAAAAGGTGCTTTGCCTTCTTCAGGTCAGTGGAGTGTCCTTGCCTCAAGTGGAGGAGTTTAAGTATCTCGGGGTCTTGTTCACGAGTGAGGGACAGATGGAGCGTGAGATCGATAGAAGGATCGGTGCAGCATCTGCAGTGATGCGGTCGCTGTATCGGACTGTTGTGGTGAAGAGAGAGCTGAGTAGCTGAGATTTGGATCATGACCGAAAGAACGAGATCGCGAGTACAAGCGGCTGAGATGAGTTTCCTCCACAGGGTGGCTGGGCGCTCCCTTAGAGATAGGGTGAGGAGCTCGGTCACTTGGGAGGAGCTCGGAGTCGAGCCGCTGCTCCTCCACGTCGAAAGGAGTCAGTTGAGGTGGCTCAGGCATCTTTTCCAGATGCCCGCTGGACGCCTCGCTGGAGAGGTGTTCCAGGCACGTCCCACTGGGAGGAGGCCCTGGGGAAGACCCAGGACATGCTGGAGGGATTACATCTCTCGGCTGGCTTGGGATCGCCTTGGGGTTCCCCCGGAGGAGCTGGAGGAGGTATGTTTCGGGAGGTGCCTAGACCTTTAAGAACAATGTTTCTCAATGTTCAATTGCAAGGAATTTAGGGATTCCATCATCTACAGTCCATAATATAATTAGAAGATTCAAAGAATCTGGAGAACTTCTACACGTAAGAGGCAAGGCCGAAAACCAACATTGAATGTCTGTGACCTTTGATCCCTCAGGCGGCACTGCATTAAAAACCAACATCATTGTGTAAAGGATCTTACTGCATGGGCTCAGAAACACTTGCTATGTCTACAAGTGCAAGTTAAAACTCTACCATGCAAAGCAACAGCCATACATCAGCAACATCCCGAAACAGTGCCGCCTTCTTTGGGCCCGAGCTCATTTGAAATGGACAGACACAAAGTGGAAAAGTGTGCTGTGGTCTGATGAGTCCATGTTTCAAATTGTTTTTGGAAATCATGGACGTCGTGTCCTCTGGACAAAAGATGAAAAAGACCATCCAGTTTGTTATCAGCGCAAAGTTCAAAAACCAGCATCTGTGATGGTATTTGGGGTGTGTTAATACCCATGGCATGGGCAACTTACACATCTGTGATGGCACCATCAATGCTGAAATGTGCATCTAGGTTTTGGAGCAACACATGCTGCCATCCAAGCAATGTCTTTTTCAGGGATGTGCGTGCTTATTTCAGCAAGACAATGCCAAGTCACATTCTGCACGTGCTACAACAGCGTGGCTTCATAGTAAAAGAGTGCTGGTACGAGACTGGCCTGCCTGCAGTCCAGACCTGTCACCCATTGAAAATGTGTGGTGCATTATGAAGGGCAAAATACGACAACAGAGACCCCGGAATGTTGAACAACTGAAGTCGTACATCAAACAAGAATGGGAAAGAATTCCACCTCCAAAACTTCAACAATTAGTGTCCTCAGTTCCCAAATACTTATTGAGTGTTGTGCAAAGGAAAGGTGATGTAACACAGTGGTAAACATACCACTGTCTAAGCTTTTTTGAAACGTGTTGCAGGCATCCATTTCAAAATGAGCAAATATTTGCACAAAAACAATAAAGTTTATTAGTTTGAACATTAAATATCTTTGTGGTGTATTCAATTGAATATAGGTTGAAGACGATTTGCAAATCATTGTATTCTGTTTTTGTTTACATTTTACACAACTTTTCAACTTCATTGGAATTGGGGTTGTACTTGCTCAGGGAGAAACGTGGCTGGAATAAGGTCCAGAACTCCAGATGCTCAATACTTGGCCCAGCGTCACCAACAACCATAAGCATGGCTCGAGTCCACTGCTTGTAATTCTCAGTGGTTTCAAAGATGGGATAAAGTTTACTCCTTCCATGTAATCCTTAATGGGTATCTTGAGTCCAGTTTGAAGCGCTATTCCATGGAAAATTAAACGAAAAAGCCAGCAATTTTTTCTATTAAATCGGTAGCCAAAGTAATCCCATACAGCCTACTCGGTCCTTATAGATGGAGAGAAAAGTTCAGTGCAGGCTTCGCCTCCTTCATCCATGATGCAGAGCTAGCTAACATTAGCTGCCTGTTTGTAAACAGAGACAGAGGTGCACACCAGGTGGAAGGGTGGCAGCGGCTGCCTCCACTCTGCCTGTCAAGAATTCTTATCACCCGCTCATACCGTAGGGACGGTATAATGGAAATTTTTAGTGGTTTTGATACCGTGGCTTTTTCATACCGCGGTATACGTGAAACCGGTTATCGGCTCATGTCTCGTCGGAAGCCACTCTGGGTTTCAGGAAGGATGTTTCCTGCTATTGTTCTCAGCAAGGAGGTTCTGCAATGGTTTCTTAAGTTAGATTTGTCTCATTTCTCCTTGTAGATGTTAACAATCATTGAGTTTTTCAGGTCTGTGGGAATTTCTTCTTGAGTCCAGTTTTCGAGGAAGACTTGGTGCAGTTGGTGTTGGAGAAATGGACATCCTTCTTTCAAGACCTCAACAGGAATGTTGTCTTCGCCGAGTGCTTTTTTGTTTTTCATACTTTTTAGGGCGAGGAGAGTTGTTTCGAGAGTTGTAGTTCGGTTGAGTTTTTCAACGATTGTCTTGTCTTAGTAGATGGCTGAGCACTTCCTCCTTCTCAGTGATTGGGTTGGTATTCAAGAGTTCTTTGAGTGTTTTTTTCATAAAGGACTGATGTCATCTTTGGTCTTCAGCAGGCTCAGGCCATCCATGCCTCGAAGAGGTGTTTATCCTTGGGTGGAGGGGCTGTCAATTGCTGGTGGCACTGTAAAAGCCTCTGTTGTCATTTCTGTTGGCGAGGGCTTAGATTGCAGCAGCCTAGTTGATTCTTCATTGATTTTTTTCAGCCTGTGTGTTTTCTGAAGTTGAGTCTTTCTCTTGTGAGGTTGGATCATTCTGCAGGAAAGCTGTTTGGTTTTGGCTTGTCCAGTTTGTTATGTTTTTTTAAATGTTAGCTCACATTTTAGTGTAGCTCTGTGAATGTTGAAACAGGCAAAGCAAAAGAAACAGACTGTTCCTACACAGCACATATGTTATTAATTTGGATGCACCGATACCACTTTTTCTCAAAGTGAGTACAAGATTGAGTACTTACATTTGGGTACTTGTCAATACTGAGTACCTATACGAATACTTAATGATACCATTGCAGTTTTATGATGACTTGCAAAATGTTTTATTCATCAGTTGTTCCTTAATTTTTGACTATAACTGCTACCAATATCACTAGCTTTGTTTTTTATTTACAATCATTTCACTTAAATCATATAACTTCACTTTTTAACTCCAACAAATTGTCCTTTAACATTAACAGTGTGTTTCTTAACAAACATGACACTGTCAGACATCTCACTGAAATGTAACCTGTGAACTTCAGCACTACAAATATACAACAATAACTGAACTGAAACTGTCCATCACTAACTTTACTTATGTCTGTGAGCACCAGTGTTGTCACAGTTACTTTGAAAAACAAATCCAATTACTGATTACTCCTTGGAAAAGTAACTTAGTTACTTTACTGATGACTCAGTTTTAAAAATAACGAAGTTAGATTACTAGTTACTTTAGTAGTTACTTTCAGCAGCTGCTGATAATACCCCCCGCCACCGCAACATGAAAATCATAACCAGTTTTGCCAATAGTCACTTTATAGTCACCCCTTCTTGACTTCCATCCCTTAGTTATGCTGCTATAGACTTAGACTGCTGGGGGGTTCCCATGATGCATTGAGTGTTTCTTTCTCTTTTTGCTCTGTATGCACCACTCTGCATTTAATCATTAGTGATTGATCTCTGCTCCCCTCCACAGCATGTCTTTTTCCTGGTTCTCTCCCCTCAGCCCCAACCAGTCCCAGCAGAAGACTGCCTCTCCCTGAGCCTGGTTCTGCTGGAGGTTTCTTCCTGTTAAAAGGGAGTTTTTCCTTCCCACTGTCGCCAAGTGCTTGCTCACGGGGGGTCGTTTTGACCGTTGGGGTTTTTCCGTAATTATTGTATGGCTTTTGCCTTACAATATAAAGCGCCTTGGGGCAACTGTTTGTTGTGATTTGGCGCTATATAAATAAAATTGATTTGATTTTGATTTGATTTGATTTGACTTCAATGAACATAAATACTTCTTTTATAAAAAATAAAATAGACATCTTTCTTGACCTCATTTAACTGTTGACAGCACTGTAACAGTAAAACCTTTATATTTATAATCTATATTGTTTATAAATGTAACTACTAAATATTTTCTAACTTTTTTCTAACATTTAAATTCTTTCTCAACAATGTAATTGTTAAAATTATTATTATAGTAGTAGTAGTAGTAAAAAATTGTCTTCAAGAGTGGACCTTTGATCTAAGGGTGTGGAGGGGGAAGCACGCCCCCCCTTTCCGCCTGGATTCAACCCTGGATGGCCGTTTGAGCAGGAAGAATTGTGTTTATGGAAAAAGCACGACCAGATTGACAGGTAGGGATTTTTTTTTTTTTATGTTTATCAGCATTTTTTTTTTTTACTTCATCTCATCCTCAGAAAGAGACTTTAGGCGCATTTGGGTGGAGAAAACAAGTGTTAGCATTTGTTAATGTGTGTGGATCAGCTGTTTTTAGCGAGGACACACACAGTGTTTTAAAGAAAAAAGCGTAAAAATGTCTTTGTAAACCTCAGTGCAGGTGTGCTGCCATCACCGCACTTGCAATTGTTCTCAACTCTGAGCTGCACTGCAGAAAACAGATGAAAAGCTCGCAGCATCAAACGCTTCGTGGGCAAAAAGGGCAGTTGCTTCAAACCGTTACCTCCACCTGCTGACGGGCTGCATTGATTGATTGACATCACGCTGCTGTAAAGGGGTATCAGGTGACTAGTACTGGTGCAGTTTTATAATTACAAGTACAAGAAAATAGATACAGGATCGGGCCAGTACCTGATGGTATCGGGATTGGTGCATCCCTAGTTATTAAGGATTTAGGTTTCTCACAGAAGGCTAATAGTAAACTAAGGTTGCGACCGATCAGGCTGTAAAACACCAGTTCAGCATGCAGCCGAAGAGGAAAAGCCGAACAGAGATTCTGTCTGCTGAAAGGGAAGAAAATCTCCATTAAAGTCCTGTGAGTGAGTGTCGCTGATGATTATTTATTTTTCAGTTGAAAGGCTTCATGTTTCCAAAAAGTTCAAAGTTTGCACAGCATGAAAACAGCGAGACAGAGGGAGAGAGACAGAGAGACAGAGACAGAGCGAACAAGAGGGAGACAGACAGAGAGAGAGTGAGACAGGGAGAGAAAGAGGGAGAGAGACAAGAGGGAGAGAGCCAGACAGACAGAGAGAGAAACAGACAGACAGAGGGAGTGAGACAGACAGAGAGGGTGAGAGAGACAGACAGAGAGAGGGAGAGAGACAAACACAGGGAGAGAGACAGAGACAGACAGAGAAACAGAGAGACAGAGAGAGAGAGACAGAGACAGAAACAGAGCGAACAAGAGAGAGACAGACAGAGAGAGTGAGAGGGAGAGAGATAGTCAGAGGAAGAGAACAAGACAGACAGACAGAGAGAGCAGGAGAGAGATAAGAAGAGGGAGAGAGCCAGACAGACAGAGAGAGAGACAGACAGAGGGAGAGAGAAAGAGAGAGAGAGAGAGAGAGAGAGAGAGAGAGAGAGAGAGAGAGAGACTAGAGAGAGCGAGCGAGAGACAGAGGGAGAGAGAGAGAGACAGAGCGAACGAGAGAGAGACAGACAGAGAGAGGGAGACAGACAGAGAGGGAGAGAGACAGACAGACAGACAGACAGAGGGAGAGAGAGAGAAGACAGAGGGAGACAGACAGACAGAGGGAGTGAGAGAAAGAGAGCCAGACAGACAGACAGACAGATGGAGAGAGCGAGACAGACAGAGAGGGAGAGAGACAAACAGAGACAGACAGAGCGGGAGAGAGACAGAGAGAAGGAGAGAGACAAACAGAGGGAGAGAGACAAACAAAGAAAGAGAGAGACAGAGAGAGGAGCGAGAGAAACAGAGAGGGAGAGAGACAGACAGTGAAAGAGAGAGCGAGACAGAGGGAGAGAGAGAGAGAGACAAAGAGAGGGAGAGAGACAGAGGGAGAGAGACAAACAGAGAGAGAGAGAGAGACAAACAGAGAAAGCCAGAGAGAAACAGAGTGAGAGAGACAGACAAAGAGAGGCAGAGACACAGACAGAGAAAGAGAGAGACAAACAGAGGGAGAGAGACAGACAGAGGGGGGGAGAGAGACAAACAGAGGGAGAGAGACAAACAGAGGTAGAGAGACAGACAGAGGGAGGGAGAGACAGACATGGAGAGGGAGAGAGACAAACAGAGGGAGGGAGAGAGACAGACATATAGAGGGAGAGAGACAAACAGGGAGGGAGAAAGACAGACATAGAGAGGGAGAGAGACAGACAGAGGGAGGGAGAGAGACAGACATAAAGAGGGAGAGAGACAAACAGGGAGGAAGACAGACAGACAGACAGAGAGAGGGAGGGAGAGAGACAGACATAGAGAGGGAGAGAGACAAACAGAGGGAGGAAGAGAGACAGACAGAGAGAGGGAGAGAGACAGACAGAGGGAGGGAGAGAGACAGACAGAGAGAGAGAGAGACAAACAGCGGGAGAGAGATACAGACAGAGAAAGGGAGTGAGACAAACAGAGGGAGAGAGAGACAGACATAGAGAGGGAGAGAGACAAACAGAGGGAGGAAGACAGACAGACAGAGACAGGGAGAGAGACAAACAGAGGGAGGAAGACAGACAGACATGGAGAGGGAGAGAGACAAACCGAGGGAGGGAGAGACAGACAGAGAAAGGGAGTGAGACAAACATCGGGAGAGAGAGACAGACAGAGAAAGGGAGTGAGACAAACAGAGGGAGAGAGAGACAGACATGGAGAGGGAGAGAGACAAACAGCGGGAGAGAGAGACAGACAGAGAAAGGGAGTGAGACAAGCAGCGGGAGAGAGAGACAGACAGAGAAAGGGAGTGAGACAAACAGAGGGAGAGAGACAAACAGGGAGGAAGACAGACAGACAGAGAGAGGGAGAGAGACAAACCGAGGGAGGGAGAGAGACAAACAGAGAGAGGGAGGGAGAGAGACAGACAGAGAGAGAGAAAGAGACAGACAGAGAGAGAGAGAGAGAGACAGACAGGGAGAGAGAGAAGACAGAGGGAGTGAGAGAGAGAGAGACAGACAGACAGACAGAGGGAGAGAGCGAGACAGACAGACAGAGGGAGAGAGACAAACAGAGACAGACAGACAGAGCGGGAAAGAGACAGAGAGAAGGAGAGAGACAAACAGAGGGAGACAGAGAGACAGAGAGAGGAGCGAGAGAAACAGACAGGGAGAGAGAGACAGAGAAAGAGAGAGCGAGACAGAGGGAGAGAGAGAGAGACAGAGAAAGACAAACAGAGTGAGAGAGACAGACAAAGAGAGGCAGAGAGACAGACAGAGAAAGAGAGAGAGAAACAGAGGGAGAGAGACAAACAGGGAGGGAGAGAGACAGACAGAGTGAGAGAGACAGACAGAGGGAGGGAGAGAGACAAACAGAGGGAGAGAGAGACAGACAGAGGGAGAGAGACAGACAGAGGGAGGGAGAGAGACAAACAGAGGGAGGAAGACAGACAGACAGAGGGAGGGAGAGAGACAGACATAGAGAGGGAGAGAGACAAACAGAGGGAGGGAGAGAGACAGACATAGAGAGGGAGAGAGACAGACATAGAGAGGGAGAGAGACAGAGAGAGGGAGGGAGAGAGACAGACAAACAGAGGGAGAGAGACAAACAGAGGGAGAGAGAGACAGACAAGACAAACAGAGGGGGAGAGAGACAGACAGACAAACAGAGGGAGAGAGAGACAGACATGGAGAAGGAGAGAGACAAACAGCGGGATAGAGAGACAGACAGAGAAAGGGAGTGAGACAAACAGAGGGAGAGAGAGACAGACATAGAGAGGGAGAGAGACAAACAGAGGGAGAGAGAGACAGACATGGAGAGGGAGAGAGACAAACAGAGGGAGAGAGAGACAGACATGGAGAGGGAGAGAGACAAACCGAGGGAGGGAGAGACAGACAGATGGAGGGAGAGAGACAGACAAAGGGAGGGAGAGAGACAGACAGAAGGAGAGAGAGACAGACATGGAGAGGGAGAGAGACAAATGGAGGAAGACAGACAGACAGAGAGAGGGAGAGAGACAAACTGAGGGAGAAAGACAGACAGGGGGAGAGAGACACAAACAGAGGGAGGGAGACAGACAGACAGACAGAGAGACACAAACAGTGCGAGGGAGACAGAGAGACAGAGAGAGGTAGAGAGACAAACCGAGGGAGGAAGACAGACAGAAAGAGAGAGAGATACAAACAGAGGGAGGGAGAGAGACAGACATAAAGAGGGAGAGACACAAACAGAGGGAGGAAGACAGACAGACAGAGAGAGGGAGAGAGACAAACCGAGGGAGGAAGACAGACAGACAGAGAGAGAGACACAAACAGAGGGAGGGAGATAGACAGACAGAGAGAGGGAGAGAGACAAACGGAGGAAGACAGACAGACAGAGAGAGGGAGAGAGACAAACCGAGGGAGGAAGACAGAGAGACACAAACAGAGGGAGGGAGAGAGACAGACATAGAGAGGGAGAGAGACAAACGGAGGAAGACAGGCAGACATAGAGAAGGAGAGAGACAAACGGAGGAAGACAGACAGATAGAGGGAGAGAGACAAACCGAGGGAGGAAGACAGACAGACAGAGAGAGGGAGAGAGACAGACATAGAGAGGGAGAGAGACAAACAGAGACAGACAGAGCGGGAGAGAGACAGAGAGAAGGAGAGAGACAAACAGAGGGAGACAGAGAGACAGAGAGAGGGAGAGAGACAAACAAAGAAAGAGAGAGACAGAGAGAGGAGCGAGAGAAACAGAGAGGGAGAGAGACAGACAGTGAAAGAGAGAGCGAGACAGAGGGAGAGAGAGAGACAAAGAGAGGGAGAGAGACAGAGGGAGAGAGACAAACAGAGAGAGAGAGAGACAAACAGAGAAAGCCAGAGAGAAACAGAGTGAGAGAGACAGACAAAGAGAGGCAGAGACACAGACAGAGAAAGAGAGAGACAAACAGAGGGAGAGAGACAGACAGAGGGAGGGAGAGAGACAAACAGAGGGAGAGAGACAAACAGAGGTAGAGAAACAGACAGAGGGAGGGAGAGACAGACATGGAGAGGGAGAGAGACAAACAGAGGGAGGAAGACAGACAGACAGAGAGAGGGAGAGAGACAGACATAGAGAGGGAGAGAGACAAACAGAGGGAGGGAGAAAGACAGACAGAGAGAGGGAGAGAGACAGACAGAGGGAGGGAGAGAGACAGACATAAAGAGGGAGAGAGACAGACAGAGGGAGGGAGAGAGACAGACATAAAGAGGGAGAGAGACAAACAGAGGGAGGAAGACAGACAGACAGAGAGAGAGGGAGGGAGAGAGACAGACATAGAGAGGGAGAGAGACAAACAGGGAGGAAGACAGACAGACAGAGAGAGACACAAACAGAGGGAGCGAGACAGACATAGAGAGGGAAAGAGACAAACAGAGGGAGGGAGAGAGACAGACAGAGGGAGGGAGGGAGACAAACCGAGGGAGGAAGACAGACAGACAGAGCGAGAGACACAAACAGAGGGAGGGAGAGACAGACAGAGAGAGGAAGACAGACAGACAGAGAGAGACACAAACAGAGGGAGAGAGACAGACATAGAGAGGAAGACAGACAGACAGAGAGAGAGATAGGTGGTGCAGGCCTGGACGTACTCCCGGACGTCGGTCTCCATCGACGCCCACCAGAAGCGCTGCCAGACCACTGCCACAGTTCTACGCACCCCTGGGTGACAGGAGAGCTTCGATCCGTGACAGAAGTCCAAGACCGCAGCCCTGGCCTCTGGTGAGACGTACAGCCGGTTCTTTGGTCCATCTCCGGGGTCCGGGTGTCATGTCAGGGCCTCCTGGACGGTCTTCTCCACGTCCCAGGTGAGGGTTGCGACGACAGTGGACGCGGGGATGATGGTGTCCGGTGGATCCGACAGCTCTGGCCTGACTTCCTCTTCATGCACCCGGGACAGTGCATCGGACCGTTGGTTTTTAGTCCCGGGGCGATACGTGATCTGGAAGTCAAACCGACCATTGAACAGTGACCAACGGGCTTGCCTGGAGTTCAGACGCTTGGCGGTCCGGATGTATTCCAGGTTCCGATGGTCCGTGAAAACCGTGAAGGGAACCGAGGCTCCCTCCAGAAGGTGTCTCCACTCCTCAAGAGCCTCTTTCACCGCCAGAAGTTCCCGATTGCCGACGTCATAGTTCCTTTCAGCCGGGGTCAACCTGCGGGAATAGTAGGCACAAGGATGGAGTACCTTATCGGACTCCCCACTCTGGGACAGCACGGCTCCTTTCCCTGAGTCAGAGGCATCCACTTCGACAATAAACTGGCGATCAGGGTTAGGCTGCACCAGAACTGGTGCAGTCGAAAACCGATGTTTCAACGCCTTGAACGCGGCTTCGCACCGATCCGACCAGGTGAAGGGGACTTTAGTGGAGGTCAGGGCTGTCAGGGGGCCAACAACCTGACTGTAGCCCTTAATGAACCTCCGATAGAAGTTTGCAAAACCGAGGAACTGTTGCAGCTTCCTACGGCTTGTTGGTTGGGGCCAATCTCTCATCGCCGCAACCTTGGCCAGATCAGGGGCGACGGAGTTGGAGGAGATTATAAACCCCAGGAAGGACAAAGAAGTGCGGTGGAACTCACACTTCTCGCCCTTCACAAACAGCCGGTTCTCCAACAACCGCTGCAGGACCTGACGTACATGCTTGACATGGGTCTCAGGATCTGGGGAGAAGATGAGAATATCGTCCAGATACACGAAGACGAACCGATGCAGGAAATCCCGCAAGATGTCATTAACCAAGGCTTGGAATGTCGCGGGTGCATTGGTGAGACCGAACGGCATGACCAGGTACTCAAAATGACCTAACGGGGTGTTAAACGCCGTCTTCCACTCGTCTCCCTTCCGGATCCGAACCAGGTGATACGCATTTCTAAGATCCAACTTTGTGAAAATTTGGGCTCCATGCAGGGGCGTGAACACCGAATCCAGTAGGGGTAACGGGTATCGGTTGCGAACCGTGATCTCGTTCAGCCCTCTGTAATCAATGCATGGACGGAGTCCGCCGTCCTTGCCCTCAAAAAAGAAATCAGCACCCATCGGGGAGGTGGAGTTCCGGATCAACCCGGCAGCTAGCGAGTCCCGGATGTAGGTCTCCATTTATTCGCCTTCCGGATGTGAGAGGTTCAGCCTGCTGGACGGGTACTCAGCGCCCGGTATCAAATCAATGGCACAATCGTACGGACGGTGCGGGGGCAACGTGAGAGCCAGATCTTTGCTGAAGACGTCAGCAAGATCATGGTACTCAGCTGGCACCGCCGCCAGATTGGGGGGGACTAAAACCTCCTCTTTAGCTGTCACACCGGGTGGAACCGAGGATCCTAAACACTCCCGGTGGCAGGTTTCGCTCCACTGCGTCACAACCCCAGACGGCCAATCAATCCGGGGATTGTGTTTTAACACCCATGGAAAACCCAGAATCACTCAGGAGGTAGAAGGTGTTACATAAAACACAATCTCCTCCCTGTGATTTCCAGACACGACCATTGTCACTGGCTGTGTCTGATGTGTAATTAGTGGAAGTAGTGGAAGTGCCATCTAGTGCCCGCACCGACAATGGTGACGGTTAGGCCACTAGAGGGAGCCCAACCTCCTTTGCCCATCTGCTATCCAGCAGATTCCCCTCCGACCCCATGTCCACCAGTGCTGGGGCATGAAGGGTTAAATCCCCACTTAGGATCATAACTGGGATTCGTGTGGATTTGCGGGAATTCCCCTCGTGAGTGTTATGGCCCACCCTTAGCCCAGTCTCTAAGGGCGGTCGTTGTAGTTTGACCGTTTGGGGCAATTTCTCTATATATGCTCACTCGAGCCGCAGAAAAAACACTCCCGATGGGCCAGCCTCCGTTGTCTGTCTTCTGATTTTACTTTAGCCCTGCTCGTGTCCATAGCTTCGTCAGCAGGAGGAGCTGTTGCCTCACGGAGGGCTCTGGCAGTGGAGCGGGGGGACGACGACATCCGTTCGGACCCGGAAGGAAGAGGGACGACTCGTGCCCGGCCACGCCCCTCTCCTCACTCCCGGCGATGTTCTTCTAGTCGGTTGTCTAGCCGTATTATGAGATCAATAAGCCCATCTAAATCCCGCGGCTCATCCTTCGCCAGCAAATGCTCCTTCAGGCTCGGAGACAGTCCGCTTCCGAAGGCGGCGCGGAGCGCAACATTATTCCAGCCGGACCTCGCTGCCGCGATGCGGAAGTCGACTGCATATTCGGCAGCGTTCCAACGCCCCTGTCTCATTGACAGCAGCACGTTCGAAGCGGTCTCACCTCTATTGGGGTGATCAAACACTTGTTTGAACTCCGGCACAAACCCAGTGTATGTAGTAAGGAGCCGTGAGTTTTGCTCCCAAAGCGCCGTAGCCCAGGCGCGTGCCTCTCCTCGAAGCAGATTCACCACATAAGCCACCTTGCTAGCTTCAGACGCGTACATGACCGGACGCTGTGAAAAGACGAGCGAACACTGCATTAAAAAGTCCGCGCACGTCTCGACACAGCCTCCATACGGCTCAGGAGGACTTATGTATGCTTCAGGGGACGGGGGGTTCGTTGAACGGCCACTGGAATATCTGTATCTTGCACTCGGGCAGCAGGAGGAGGTGCCGCAGCAGCGCCCTGCGCGTGAGCTTCCACCTGAGCGGTGAGAGCCTCCATCCTCCGATTGAGGATAACGTTCTGCTCGGTTACCAAGTCCAACTGAGCAGTGAAGGCGGTTAGGATTTGCTGCAGCTCACCTAGTACGCCTCCTGCTGGTACCTGTGCCTCCTGCATTTCCATTGGTGGTTCACTCGATGGTTTACGCCCCTCAGGATCCATGACAGTTGGCCGAGAAATCCTGTTGTGTGAAAGTGTAATGACACGGACCCACAACAGGGGGCGTAAATGAACAGTCAATGGAAATAAAGAGTAACACTTTTAATGTTGTGAAATGTGCACAACGGATACAGATACAATTCAATACTACAGTCAATTTATACAGTTGGTGTCGTGTGGGCAGGCTCGAGGATAGGAGACGCCTGTCCAGATAGGAGTCGGGACCCACAAGATTTCCACTGCCAACGGATCTGGAACACACCGGAGCCGCCAAGTCCCAAGTCACCATGTGGCCACCGTCTCCAGCTGTCAGATCGGGTACTGCTGGCAGGAAGCAGAAACAGTCAAGGGTGGGTGTGTGCACACACCCAGCAAACAGTCAGCAGAGTTCTGATGATGAAGAGAGAAAAACACCACCTCCCACTTCTCACAATATCCACAGTCGTGCAGATCCTAATCACACTTAACAGCTGAGGAGCGGAAACGCCAACTCCTCCTGACCAGCTGCAAGTGTACTGAGTACCTCAGATGATTTCTCGGCAGGGGTGTGGTGTCTTCTCCCGGCTTTTATGGATGGCTAGATGAGATGATGAATGACAGCTGTCAGGGTCCCTGGCGGCAAACTGCACCCTCTGGTGCCTGAAGCCCGTCTACAGGCAGAGCGCCCTCTGGTGTTGGCCAGCAGTACCTCCTCTTCAGGCGGCCCACACAACAATATGCTCACCTCTTCCACAATTTCTCGGATAGTCACACGACTGAAAAGCCACCAAAAGCAGTCTGAATCTTCCGAATGGTGGAAGAGTTGGGCATGTTACAACATGTCCTATGAGACTTCAACACGGTGGTGCTTTTGCTGCGCCATCAGCTTCGTGCCAAAGCCATCGGCATGAATTTCGCTGCAACTCTTTTCATGACCAAATCTTCTGTCACAGTGTCACAGTTAGAAAAAGTAGAAAAGGGGGTGTTCACAATAATAGTAGTGTGGCATTCAGTCAGTGAGTTCGTCAATTTTGTGGAAAAAAGCAGGTGTGAATCGGATGTCCCCTATGATGGTGCAAGCATCATGATATGGGCATGTTTCTCCTACTATGGTGTTGGGCCTATATATCGCATACCAGGTATCATGGATCAGTTTGGATATGTCAAAATACTTGAAGAGCTCATGTTGCCTTATGCTGAAGAGGACAGGCCCTTGAAATGGGTGTTTCAACAAGGCAATGACCCCAAGCAGACTAGTAAATGAGCAAAATCTTGATTCCAAACCAACAAAATTAATGTTTTGGAGTGGCCTGCCCAATCCCAGAACCTAAATCCAATTGAGAACTTGTGGGGTGACATCAAAAAAGCTGTTTCTGAAGCAAAACCAAGAAATGTGAATGAAATGTGGAATGTTGTTAAAGAATCTTGGAGTGGAATAACAGCTGAAAGGTGCCACAAGTTGGTTGACTCCATGCCTCGCAGATGTGAAGAAATCATGAAAAACTGTGGTTATAGAACTAAATACTAGTTTAGTGATTCACAGGATTGCTAAAAAAGCAGTTTGAACGTAATAGGTTTGAGTTTGTAGCGTCAACAGCAGATGCTACTATTATTGTGAATACCCCCTTTTCTACTTTTTTTTACTAATAGCCCAATTTCATAGCCTTAAGAGTGTGCATATCATGAATGCTTGGTCTTGTTGGATTTGTGAGAATCTACTGAATCTACTGGTACCTTGTTTCCCATGTAACAATAAGAAATATACTCAAAACCTGGATTAAACTTTTTAGTCACATAGCACTACTATTTTTCTGAACACTACTGTAGGAGACCATTATTACCTCCACCAACAAAGCTGGAGAAGGTTTTGTTTGTTTGTTTGTTTGTTTGTGAACAGCCTGGAGACCACAATTTTTCATATATTGTCATGACATTTTTAATGAATATTCATATCCTGATAGGCAAGAACTGATTCAGTTTTCAAGGTTAAAGGGCAATGTCAGGAAAAATCTTGGAAAATTGGAAAAGTCCCTTTTAACACTGAACAAATTTTCAAAAATTCATAACTCTGTTAAAAAAAGATCTCTAAACAGTGGCTTGGTACTGCCCTCTTGGGGATAAACTTATATTAACTTACTTATGATGGTGTGATTTCTCAAAGTACTGTATGATGCAGAAAAATGTTTTCTCCTAATAACTTTGTGTCTCAGAAGTTGACACAACGGTGTTTTTTGCCGTGCATGATGTCAACGCCCTCACTTCGCTCTGGCTTTAAGTCACTTTAGTGCTTCAGGTCATGGATGGATGGATGTTACAAACAGTGAAGTGGTCCACTGTTGACAGACACACACCCCACAACGTCTTTATCTGGACTGATGATTTTGTTCATCTTTTAAAATGCTGATTATTGAAGTTTGAGTAAGGCATTTGTTCATTTCAGGTCAAAGTCAAGAAGTCAAATGCTGACTTTTTTTTAACCATATGTTTGTGACTTAAAAGTTAGTAAAGGACCTTCATACAATAAACTCAATATAACATCAGTTAGTGAGGCAGCCACGCAGAAAGAAGACTAACCTTGCTTAATATTGCCATTTGTTCCTTTTATCATTTTGTCCCCTGAGAGATGAACAGATTCATAGTTCTTAACAGTGGTGGGCACAGATAACCAAAAAATTAACTTTGATAACATAAGATAACTGAAAAGTTATCTTTGATAAAGATAAACCGATAAACCACCCAAAAATGTATCGGAAGTTACAGATAATCGATAAATTCCAGTGTTGTCTATGGGACATCTGCAGTTACTAAAGAGCTAAAATTGATTTTTAACACGATCGCTTTTGAAAACATCAAAAGCAGTAAAAGACCTAAAGAATAAGCAAGAATGTTTGACCATGCTGTTCCCTGCAGGAAGCAGCACAGACAAATCCTGAGAGCAACCACAAAATCAACTCTTTAGTAATCATAATCATTTTTCTTTCAACATTCTGCCCCTGCTGGAAGCTCTTGTTTACAACAGCGCTTTCACCACAGAGACAAACAAAGAGCAGCCATAACGGCAGCTCCCTATCAATTTCAACACTCCGGTCAGGCGGAGGTCTTGAAAAATAAAGTCATACTAACTTATGGTTTTTTGAAAATACTGATAGAATAACTCCATTAATGTCAATTCTGTCATTTGTACAAAGTTAAAATATAACATATATCGTTTAATGATGAATAAGGCACTAATTCTGAGGTTTTGTAACAAACACAGACCGAAAAGCATTCTGGGTAAAAGTGCTAAACAGTGATTGGTTCAGTAATCCATTATGTAAACCAGCACGTTAATGTGACGTGTGTCGTGTGTTGGTTTAAAGATAAATGTGCTTTTGTAAAATATTCCATTTTTATTTGTAAAAACAATTCAATCAATCAATCAATTTTTTTTTTTATATAGCGCCAAATCACAACAAACAGTTGCCCCAAGGCGCTTTATATTGTAAGGCAAGGCCATACAATAATGATGTAAAACCCCAACGGTCAAAACGACCCCCTGTGAGCAAGCACTTGGCTACAGTGGGAAGGAAAAACTCCCTTTTAACAGGAAGAAACCTCCAGCAGAACCAGGCTCAGGGAGGGGCAGTCTTCTGCTGGGACTGGTTGGGGCTGAGGGAGAGAACCAGGAAAAAGACATGCTGTGGAGGGGAGCAGAGATCGATCACTAATGATTAAATGCAGAGTGGTGCATACAGAGCAAAAAGAGAAAGAAACAGTGCATCATGGGAACCCCCCAGCAGTCTACGTCTATAGCAGCATAACTAAGGGATGGTTCAGGGTCACCTGATCCAGCCCTAACTATAAGCTTTAGCAAAAAGGAAAGTTTTAAGCCTAATCTTAAAAGTAGAGAGGGTGTCTGTCTCCCTGATCTGAATTGGGAGCTGGTTCCACAGGAGAGGAGCCTGAAAGCTGAAGGCTCTGCCTCCCATTCTACTCTTACAAACCCTAGGAACTACAAGTAAGCCTGCAGTCTGAGAGCGAAGCGCTCTATTGGGGTGATATGGTACTACGAGGTCCCTAAGATAAGATGGGACCTGATTATTCAAAACCTTATAAGTAAGAAGAAGAATTTTAAATTCTATTCTAGAATTAACAGGAAGCCAATGAAGAGAGGCCAATATGGGTGAGATATGCTCTCTCCTTCTAGTCCCCGTCAGCACTCTAGCTGCAGCATTTTGAATTAACTGAAGGCTTTTTAGGGAACTTTTAGGACAACCTGATAATAATGAATTACAATAGTCCAGCCTAGAGGAAATAAATGCATGAATTAGTTTTTCAGCATCACTCTGAGACAAGACCTTTCTGATTTTAGAGATATTGCGTAAATGCAAAAAAGCAGTCCTACATATTTGTTTAATATGCGCTTTGAATGACATATCCTGATCAAAAATGACTCCAAGATTTCTCACAGTAATACTAGAGGTCAGGGTAATGCCATCCAGAGTAAGGATCTGGTTAGACACCATGTTTCTAAGATTTGTGGGGCCAAGTACAATAACTTCAGTTTTATCTGACTTTAAAAGCAGGAAATTAGAGGTCATCCATGTCTTTATGTCTGTAAGACAATCCTGCAGTTTAGCTAATTGGTGTGTGTCGTCTGGCTTCATGGATAGATAAAGCTGGGTATCATCTGCGTAACAATGAAAATTTAAGCAATACCGTCTAATAATACTGCCTAAGGGAAGCATATATAAAGTGAATAAAATTGGTCCTAGCACAGAACCTTGTGGAACTCAAGGTTCCACAAGGTTGAACAGGCATATTTGAACCATAAGTTAAACATGTATGCCTCTGGATGACTTGGTGACATTGCGATTATATTAGTATGGTGTTAAAGGAAATGACTTTTTGGGGGGGAGGGGTCATCAGTTCTCCTTTGCTTACAGATGATAGAGTGGTTTTTGATTGCAGAGGGTAGAACAACATGCTTATTAGGAAACTTTTAACAGGTAGGTCTCAACAGCTTTAACGGTTTTAAAAATGTTTTTCACTTTTCAGCTTAGTTTAGCATGTTATCGGTCTAAAAGTTATCGGACAGTAATTCATCGGAAGATAATTAGTCTGTTGTGTGGTTTTTAAATTTATCTAAAAAGATAATCCGATAATGAAAACATTATCTTCGATAATTATCTGTTATCAGATTATCGGAAGTGTGCCCACCACTGGTTCTGAAAGCCACTGAAGAGGCTTTTCACAAATTTTAACAGATTTATTCAAGCTTTCTCATCTCATGTAATTATGATATCCATCAGTGCCGTGTGTAGAAATGTGACAGTTTAACACTTCCTGTCTATTTCCTAATTCTTTATGATTTATTAAACAAATATGGTGAAAACTGACTTCAATTCACTGAAATGATCAGATCTGATGTAAAATGTTACAGCTTTGATTTTTGATAGAATTGTACGACTTTAAATTAGGGTCGGCTGGTTTTATTTTATTAAATGATCAGAAATATCAACAACACTGGTGTAAATATATGTCATGTCATTAGGTTGGTTCTTCAAATACCTGCACAAAGATGAAATAGGACAAGAAAGTAAAAGATTCTGAATTGATCATAATCTCTAACAAACATTGAACAACCTCATCTCTGACCTATCAATCAATCAGTTTTTTTATATAGCACCAAATCACAACAAACAGTTACCTATGAAGTATCTCCTAGTTAAAATCTACCCACTACACAGCAGAATTGCCACTGCAAGTGTCAGGGATAAAAAAAAGAGAAAAATCTCCAGTTTTGGCAGATTTCCGTTTTGTTTGTTTTTTTTACCAGTCCTTTGGGTCATTTTTTACAGATCATTGTTGTCCTGCAGGAACCTTTCAGTGCTGAATTTATGAGGTCTGTTAGAAAAGTATCAGACCTTTTTATTTTTTTCAAAAACCTGATGGATTTGAATCACGTGTGTTTGCATGAGCAAACCTTGAACCTTCGTGTGCATGCGTGAACTTTTTCATGCCTGTCTTTGTCTTTGTGTGGGACGTGTGCAGCGCGCTCGGCGGATTTTCATTCCAAGGAAAAGACGGAACGACTGGGCGACAGCCAGGTGGAAACCATTTGGATGATTCAGACGGCTTTCGGTGACTTTTCAATCGTGTGAGTATCTGAGAAATTGTGGAAGAGGTGGGCATGTCACAGCATGTCCCATGAGACTTCAACACAAAGACTCTTTTGCTCCGCCATCGGTAGCTTTGTGCCGAAGCCATCGGCATGATTTTCACCGCCACTCTTTTCATGGCCAAATCTTCTGTCACAGTGGAATGTGCCGAAAAAGTGCTGATGTCCACCTCTTCCGCAATTTTTGGATAGTCACATGACGGTCCTGCATCACCACAGCGTTCACTTTGGAAATGATCTGGTCATTTCAGCGCGTTGATGGCCGCCCGGAGCGCAGCTCGCGCTCCACCGTTATGCGGACGTCTTTAAACTGGTTGTACTGCTCCTTAATCTGTGTGATGCCCATAGCATCGTCACCGAAAGCCATCTGAATCATCCGAATGGTTTCCACCTGGCTGTCACCCAGTTTCTGGCAAAATTTGATGCGGTGCTGCTTCAGTCGTTCTGTCTTTTTCCTTGGAACGAAAAAACGCGGAGTGCACAACACACACCTCACACAAAAGCTGCTTAGCAGAAAATGATGCAATCGACAGGCGTGAAAAAGTTCACGCATGCGCACGAAGGTTCAAGGTTTGCTCATGCAAGCACAGGTGATTCAAATCCATCGGGTTTTTGAAAAAAAAAAAAATAAAAAGGTCTGATACTTTTCTAACAGACCTCGTAGTGTTTTTTACATCAGGCACCTTGTTGGGCAGTGTGTTGGACAGGTTTGTGAAGTGGTGCAGACTCAACCACCTGCAGCTCAGCCTATCTAAGATGAAGGCGCTGGTGGTGGACTTCAGAAGACTTGTCGAAACCCAGTTATCATCAATGGAACAGAGGTGGACATCTACAGTGGGGGAAATAAGTATTTGATCCACTGTCAATTTTGCAGGTTTTCCCACCTCCAAAGAATGGAGAGGTCTGTATTTTTTTATCGAAGGTACACTTCAACTGTGAGAGACAGAATCTAAAAAAAAAAAAATCCAGAAAATCACATTGTATGATTTGTAAATAATTAATTTGCATTTTATTGCATGAAATAAGTATTTGATCCCCTAGAAAAACTGACCTTAACAATTGATACAAAAACATTTGTTTGCCATTACAGAGGTCAGATGTTTCCTGTAGTACTTGACAAAGTTTTCACAAACTACAGCAGGGATTTTGGTCCATTCCTCCATACAGATCTCCTACAGATCTTCCAGGTTTGGAGTTTCAACTCCCTCCAAAGATTTACTATTGAGTTCAGGTCTGGAGATTGGCTTGGCCACTCCAGGACCTTGAAATGCTTCTTATAGAGCCACTCCTTAGTTGCCCTGGCTGTGTGTTTGGGGTCATTGTCATGCTGGAAGACCCAGCCATGACCCATCTTCAATGATCTTACTGAGGGAAGGAGGTTGTTTGCCAAAATCTCGCAATACATGACCCCATACATCCTCCCTTCAATACGCTGCAGTTGTCCTGTCCTCTTTGCAGAAGAGCACCCCCAGAGTATGATGTTTCCACCCCCATGCTTCATGGTTGGGACAGTGTTCTTGGGGTTCTTCGCATCCTCTAAACATGGCAAGTGGAGTTGATTCCAAAAAGCCCTATTTTGGTCTCATCTGATCACATGACCTTCTCCCATACCTCCTCTGGATCATCCAGATGGTCACTGGTGAACTTCAAATGGGCCTGGACATGTGCTGGCTTGAGCAGGGGGACCTTGCTGCCCTGCAGGATTTTAAACCATGACATCATGTGTAACTAATGTAATCTTTGTGACTGTGGTCCCAGCTCTCTTCAGGTCATTGACCAGGTCCTCCTGTGTAGTTCTGAGCTTTCTCAGAATCATCCTTACCCCACAAAGTGAGATCTTGCATGGAATCCCAGACCGAGGGAGACTGACAGTCATTTTGTGTTTCTTCCACTTTCTAATAAATAATCAGAACAGTTGTTGTCTTCTACCAAGCTGCTTGCCTGTTGTCCTGTAGTCCATCCCAGCCTTGTGCAGGTCTACAGTTTTGTCCCTGGTGTCCTAAGACAGCTCTTTGGTTTCGGCTATGGTGGACAGGTTCGAGTGTGATTGATTGAGTGTGTGAACAGGTGTCTTTTATACAGGTAACAATGTTATGTGTCGGACGCAGCTCGGAGAACCGACCAGCGTTTGAAGGACCCAGTATGAAATAAGCAGAGCACGGTACAAAGGCTAACTGAATTTAATACATAACAGTGATACAAAAAATAACAAAAGAAAGTGCGGTCTGGCGTGGTGCGCTCCCAGCAGCGCTAACGGTCCGGAGCCAGAAGCTGTTCGGACCCAAGGACCCCGCCGACACCCCCCAGGTGGCCGCAACAAACCGAGTCTGTGAAAGAAGGAACCATTATGTGAGTCCACACTCTACACACAGAGAGACCACTTAAAGGTGTACAAACAGCAAACACTTCCTGGCTTGATTACTAATCAGCTTCCCAACCTGCAGGCATGGAACATCCAGTTCACAAAACTCCACTGCAGTGGAAGCCGATACATGACTAACATACAGCTCAATATAATAAAGGTGTGAGGGACACCACATTTACTGACTGTATAAATGTTAGTCACAAAATCTAACGTACCTCAGGAAGTGTGCTGACGAGCGTGAGACCTCACCCCCTCCTCTTTCACAGACCGTGCATCAAACCCTGGACGTTCTCTGCATCCACTGATGATGAGATGGCTCCCGAGACGACGATCTCACCCGTCTGGTCACAAGGTCGAGTCTCTGGCAAATACACACTGTATACTCCAGTCTTAAATGCCACCATGTTCCAATCCATATAGATGCACCTCAGCTGTGAGTCCTGACGAGCCGCAGGTGATCAGGGTGAGGTCCTGATAACCTCAGCAACACAGCCACTCAGTCCCAAATGCAAGCCACCTGGAAGGAGAAACAAAGGACAGAAACAAAAAGGCAGCCAGGCCCCCCCAGCCATATAACAAACAAGTTCAAACAGGTGCAATTAATACAGGTAAAGAGTGCAGAATAAGAGGGCTTCTTAAAGAAAAACTAACAGGTCTGTGAGAGCCAGAATTCTTGCTGGTTGGTAGGGGATCAAATACTTATTTCATGCAATAAAATGCAAATCAATTATTTAAAAATCATACAATATGATTTTCTGTTTTTTTTTATTTTTTATTTTTTTTTATTTTTTTAGATTCTGTCTCTCACAGTTGAAGTGTACCTACGATAAAAATTGCAGACCTTTCCATTCTTTGTAGGTGCGAAAACCTGCAAAATTGACAGTGGATCAAATACTTATTTCCCCCACTGTACAAGTACCTGGGTGTCCACATTGACACCAAACTGGACTGCACTGTAAACACAGATGCTGTAAAACTTTAAAGGGACATAGTGTTATGTGTCGACGCGAGTTGAGGAGCGGACCTGCGTCAGACAGAACCCAGCGCTAAAAATAACCAGAAAGCGGTTCCAACAACAGAAACAATTTATTTTTCACCTGTGCATAATAATGTGTACAAAACTAAAAGAACGTCCTTCTGGTGGAGTGACTGTTGGCACGCTCTTAAGCGCCCAAAAGGATAGAAGCCAGGCGTTCCTGGACCCACTACCATCAGACAAACACCCCCCAGGTGGACACGACAAACTGACTCTCTGTGAAGCAAAGAAGAGGTGAGGTAAGTCAGCAGTTACAACAATATCTTTCAAAAGACACACGCTATCAGCAACACATTCAGGTCTGTATTTTTTAACTTTATGCAAATGAGCAGCTTCTCACAACAAGTGGAAGATCATTTATCCTGCACGCCACAGCAGTGAGAAGCAAACTGCACAATTCTCATCACAATTCCAGTATACTGCATAACAAAACACCAAGTTACTATCAACAATTAGTCGAACACTTAATCACCTTTAATGTGTGCTGACAGCAAGTTTCCTCACCCTTCCTTGCTTCACGGGCTCGATGTGTCAAACCCAGGCGCGGTCCTCAGCGTCTCACAAACGGACATCACAAGGTCGAGTTCCCGGCAGTTCTGCTTGAATCACACATGATTTAAATGCAGAACGCCATCCAATTATCTGCTTCAGCTGAGAGTCTTTAAGGTTGCATGTGAGCACCAGTCACAGGTGCTACACATGATGTTGATGAGGGTGAGGACTCTTCAGCCAGCACCTTCTCCACAGACAAATCAGTTTCCATGCCACCTGAAGAGCAAAGAAAAGAAAAGAACACCAAAACATCCAGCCACACCCCCCAACACACAACACATAGATTAGATTAGATTAGATTAGATTAGATTAGATCTCACAGTGGAGAAATTACGTTTACACTCCAGTTAAATCAGACAGCAATTAGTCCACAATTATTACTTGTTTACCGTAATAATGGCACACATCAGAATAAGAACAGAAGAAGACAGCACATACACATTTGACATTGTTTATGTGCACTAAGTTTGAAGAATTCCGTTAGCCGAATTGAGGCAAGTGGGTGAAGGCCACGCAGCAACCCTGAGTTGCGCCGCCATCAGCTTCTGGGGGGGGGGGGGGGGGGGGGGGGGGGTGAGCTGCAGCAAAAACTTCACTGCCCCGCCAAAGGGGGAAGGAGTGACATAGCAGGCACGGGAAAGGGGGGGGTATTGATGGGGGAAGGAGGGGGTGGGGGGAGGGAATGGAACATGCTTCAGTCCTGTGAAAAGCCGTTTATTGTCTTTGTGAGATGAGATAAGAAACAGCCAATGTTCCCTAGGCCGAAACAAATCCCTCTGGAGGAAAAACAGCAGTTTGACCTTCAGGCTTGATAAGCCTGTAATGTTATGGTTACAGCAGTGAAAAACACTTTTTAACAGTTGCACTTGCACAACCAAATCCCAATTATGAATTAAGAATATTCCCAATTATGAATTAAGAATATTTACCGGCCTCTGAAATCTTCAACTTCAACTGCAAGGCGCGCATCTGCTCCAAGATGTCATCCAATTTGCATCTGAGTTCAAGAGTCATTGCAGTCTGAGAATGCACTGCCTTGCCAACCTCGTTAATCATGACGGACAAGCAAGGGGCCATGGTTCTTGATGCCGCCGTCTTGCCAATTTTCCGGTAGATCAGGGCTGCACATAAGCTAAAAAGTACCAGCCCTGCTACCATGACACCAAAAATGAATAAATAAATCCTCGACGTCCTCAACGGAGAAAGGCACCAAGCGTGCAACACGCCAAGAACCCCAGGAGTCGAGGACAAAGCCCACAGGATACGTTCCATCTGGGCAGGTAGGATCCCCCGGTCCTGACCTTCTTGTAGAAAAAATGGTGTCAATAGCGTTCAGAGACCAGCTGATCAATTCCATGGTTAATCCAATAGTTTTCCGATAGATCCAGAATCCAATATAAGTAAGTCCCTTTGGCTGCTCCCTTGTTTGCACTCGGGGTCGCCACAGCAAATCCAAGGTGGATCTGCATGTTGAATTGGCACAGGTTTTATGCCAGATGCTCTTCCTGACGCAACTCCACATTACATGGAGAAATGTGGCAGGGGTGGGATTTGAACCCGGAGCCTTCTGAATTGAAACCAAGCGCATTAACCACTTGGCCACCACCCCTGCAGATCCAGAATCCAATATAATTTGAGGAATTCACAGTCTGGTGAAGTAGGGACTTGAAGGTTAAAGGCAGAGAACAGAGATAAGGGAGAGTGGAGGAGATGTGACCTCCCTTGTCGGAGTCCTAAGCAGAATGTAGAATGTAGATGTTTAAAGGGACGTAGATGTAGATGTTTAAAGGGACGTAGTTGTTGATGTTTAAAGGGACATAGTTGTAGATGTGTAATGGGACATAGATGTAGATGTTTAAAGGGACAGAGACGATGATGTTTAAAGGGACAGAGATGTAGATGTTTAAAGGGACATAGATGTAGATGTTTAAAGGGACAGAGCTGTTGATGTTTTAAAGGGCAGAGATGTTGATGTTTAAAGGACATAGATGTAGCTATTTAAAGGGACAGACATGCTGATGTTTAAATGGACATAGATTTAGATGTTTACAGTTTTTTAAATTGCTAAAACACAAAACCCAATTCTCTAAACCAAATGACCAGTTATCTAAACACATTTAATAAAACTAGCCCCCGTTTGCCAAAACCATAAACACATGTCACATGAAGACACAATTCACAAAACGCAGTCCTCCTTTGCTCAGAAATGTAAACACATTTTGCCTTGCTAAAACACAAGTTGCAGAAAACTCTGCTCAGATTCTCAGTTTAAAGCAAGTGGGTGAAGGCCCACTTGCTTGCCACAGTCAGCAAAACCTGAACACAATGTACACACTTGGCTTCATTCATTAAACATAACGACTCAGAATTGTAGACACTTGTTGCAAATGATGTGACCACACCTATAGAAGCCAGTTCAGAGTGCACAGTTGCTGAAGGTTCCAAACATATACAGTACCACAATGGACAGAGGCAGAATCAGAGGAAGAGGAGTTAGAGTCAGAGGAGGGAGAGGAGCAGGCCAAGGAGAGAGAGGAGCAGGCCAAGGAGGGAGAGGAGCAGGCCAAGGAGGGAGGGCAAGGCAAACTCACACCATCATGCCTGCGACGTAGATGACGTCCTGTGGCCTGACCCAGCTCAGCAACGTGATGCCGCACAATGATGTGTGTGTGTGTGTGTGTGTGTGTGTGGTATAGTTCAATAAATGAGAAAACCATCACACCCTGAACATTGTGTCTTCAATGAGTATTGTGTGTAATGGATCCTCTGTAGTGTTTGCACTGAGTTGTGATACAGTACAGTAGTGTACATACTGTATTCTCTGTAGATTTACATACTGTTCATATGAAACACACAAATCTATGAATGCTACATACTCTACAGTAATATATTTTGAGAACAGATACTGTTCAGATACAGATACTATGCTTTGGCAGTTGCAAACAAATGTAAAAAGGACATTCTCACACACTGAACATTGTGTTTTCAGTTGTTTTGTTGTAGTGTGTAATGATGCATATAGTGTCTACATTCTTGCAGACTTTGAGCAGCTGTTTTGGTGTGACAGTTTGCGTTTTGAAAAGAGAAGGTGTGGGCTTGTGTATGGAGCTTTAGAATAGTGTGTTGTTTAGCGTTTTGAGAAAATGGGGGAGAGTTTTGTGAAATGTGTTTTAGCAATTTAAAAAAGCTATAAAGGCACATGCATGTAGATGTTTAAAGGGACGTATATGTAAATTTTTAAAAGGACATAGATGTAGATGTTTAAAGAGACAAAGATTTCGATGTTTAAATGGTCAGCGATACTGATGTTTAAAGGGACAGATGATGATATTTAAATGGACATAGATGTTGATGCTTAAAGGGCAGAGATGTAGATGTTTAAAGGGACGTAGATGTATATGTTTAAAGGGACATAGATGTAGATGTTTAAAGGGATGTAGTTGTTGATGTTTAAAGGGACATAGTTGTAGATGTTTAAGGGACATAGATGTAGGTGTTTAAAGGGACATAGTTGTTGATGTTTAAAGGGACATAGTTGTAGATGTTTAAAGAGACAGAGATGTAGATGTTTAAGGGACATAGATGTTGATGTTTAAAGGGACATAGTTGTAGATGTTTAAGGGACAGAGATGTAGATGTTTAAGGGACATAGATGTAGATGTTTTAAAGGGACGTAGTTGTTGATGTTTAAAGGGACATAGTTGTAGATGTTTAAAGAGACAGAGATGATGATGTTTAAAGGGACAGAGATGTAGATGTTTAAGGGAAATAGATGTAGGTGTTTAAAGGGACATAGTTGTTGATGTTTAAAGGGACAGAGATGTAGATGTTTAAAGGGACATAGATGTTTAAAGGGACATAGATGTAGATGTTTAAAGGGACAGAGATGATGATGTTTAAAGGGACAGAGATGATGATGTTTAAAGGGACAGAGATATAGATGTTTAAAGGGACAGAGATATAGATGTTTAAAGGGACATAGATGTTGATGTTTAAAAGGGACAGAGATGTTGATGTTTAAACGGGACATAGGTGTAGATGTTTAAAGGGACAGAGATGTAGATTTTTAAAAGGGACATAGATGTAGATGTTTAAAAGGGACAGAGACGTTGATGTGTAAAAGGGACAGAGATGTAGATTTTTAAAAGGGACATAGATGTAGATGTTTAAAAGGGACAGAGATATTGATGTTTAAAAGGGACATAGATGTAGATGTTTAAAGGGACAGAGATGTTGATGTTTAAAAGGGACAGAGATGATGATGTTTAAAGGGACAGAGATGTTGATGTTTAAAAGGGACATAGATGTAGATGTTTAAAGGGACAGAGATGATGATGTTTAAAGGGACAGAGATGTTGATGTTTAAAAGGGACAGAGATGTAGATTTTTAAAAGGGACATAGATGTAGATGTTTCAAAGGGACAGAGATGTTAATGTTTAAAAGGGACAGAGATGTAGATGTTTAAAGGGACAGAGACAATGACGTTTAAAGGGACAGAGATGTAGATGTTTAAAGGGACATAGATGTAGATGTTTAAAGGGACAGAGCTGTTGATGTTTTAAAGGGCAGAGATGTTCATATTTAAAAGGACAGAGATGTTGATGTTTCAAGGAGAGAGATGTAGATGTTTAAAGGGACATAGTTGTAGATGTTTAAAGGGACATAGTTGTTGATGTTTAAACGGACAGAGATGTAGATGTTTAAAGGGACATAGATGTAGATGTTTAAAGGGACAGCGATTTAGATGTTTTAAGTATCAGAGATGTTGATGTTTAAAGGACATAGATGTAGCTATTTAAAGGGACAGACATGCTGATGTTTAAATGAACATAGATTTAGATGTTTACAGTTTTTTTAAATTGCTAAAACATAAAACCCAATTCTCTAAACCAAATGACCAGTTATCTAAACACATTTAATAAAACTAGCCCCCATTTGCCAAAATCATAAACACATGTCACATGAAGACACAGTTCACAAAACGCAGTCCTCCTTTTCTCAGAAATCTAAACACATTTTGCCTTGCTAAAACACAAGTTGCAGAAAACTCTGCTCAGATTCTCAGTTTAAAGCAAGTGGGTGAAGGCCCACTTGCTTGCCACAGTCAGCAAAACCTGAACACAATGTACACACTTGGCTTCATTCATTAAACATAACGACTCAGAATTGTAGACACTTGTTGCAAATGATGTGACCACACCTATAGAAGCCAGTTCAGAGTGCACAGTTGCTGAAGGTTCCAAACATATACAGTACCACAATGGACAGAGGCAGAATCAGAGGAAGAGGAGTTAGAGTCAGAGGAGGGAGAGGAGCAGGCCAAGGAGGGAGAGGAGCAGGCCAAGGAGGGAGAGGAGCAGGCCAAGGAGGGAGGGCAAGGCAAACTCACACCATCATGCCTGCGATGTAGATGACGTCCTGTGGCCTGACCCAGCTCAGCAACGTGATGCTGCACAATGATGTGTGTGTGTGTGTGTGTGTGTGTGTGTGTGTGTGGTATAGTTCAATAAATGAGAAAACCATCACACCCTGAACATTGTGTCTTCAATGAGTATTGTGTGTAATGGATCCTCTGTAGTGTTTGCACTGAGTTGTGATACAGTACAGTAGTGTACATACTGTATTCTCTGTAGATTTACATACTGTTCATATGAAACACACAAATCTATGAATGCTACATACTCTACAGTAATATATTTTGAGAACAGATACTGTTCAGATACAGATACTATGCTTTGGCAGTTGCAAACAAATGTAAAAAGGACATTCTCACACACTGAACATTGTGTTTTCAGTTGTTTTGTTGTAGTGTGTAATGATGCATATAGTGTCTACATTCTTGCAGACTTTGAGCAGCTGTTTTGGTGTGACAGTTTGCGTTTTGAAAAGAGAAGGTATGGGCTTGTGTATGGAGCTTTAGAATAGTGTGTTTAGCGTTTTGAGAAAATGGGGGAGAGTTTTGTGAAATGTGTTTTAGCAATTTAAAAAAACTATAAAGGCACATGCATGTAGATGTTTAAAAGGACATAGATGTAGATTTTTTAAAGGGACAAAGATTTCGATGTTTAAATGGTCAGCGATACTGATGTTTAAAGGGACAGATGATGATATTTAAATGGACATAGATGTTGATGCTTAAAGGGCAGAGATGTAGATGTTTAAAGGGACGTAGATGTATATGTTTAAAGGGACATAGATGTAGATGTTTAAAGGGATGTAGTTGTTGATGTTTAAAGGGACATAGTTGTAGATGTTTTAGGGACATAGATGTAGGTGTTTATAGGGACATAGTTGTTGATGTTTAAAGGGACATAGTTGTAGATGTTTAAAGAGACAGAGATGTAGATGTTTAAGGGACATAGATGTTGATGTTTAAAGGGACATAGTTGTAGATGTTTAAGGGACAGAGATGTAGATGTTTAAGGGACATAGATGTAGATGTTTTAAAGGGACGTAGTTGTTGATGTTTAAAGGGACATAGTTGTAGATGTTTAAAGAGACAGAGATGATGATGTTTAAAGGGACAGAGATGTAGATGTTTAAGGGAAATAGATGTAGGTGTTTAAAGGGACATAGTTGTTGATGTTTAAAGGGACAGAGCTGTTGATGTTTTAAAGGGGCAGAGATGTTCATATTTAAAAGGACAGAGATGTTGATGTTTAAAGGGACAGAGATGTAGATGTTTAAAGGGACATAGTTGTTGATGTTTAAAGGGACAGAGATGTAGATGTTTAAAGGGACATAGATGTTTAAAGGGACATAGATGTAGATGTTTAAAGGGACAGAGATGATGATGTTTAAAGGGACAGAGATGATGATGTTTAAAGGGACATAGATGTTGATGTTTAAAAGGGACAGAGATGTTGATGTTTAAACGGGACATAGATGTAAATGTTTAAAGGGACAGAAATGTTGTGAAAGTGTAGTGACACGGACCCACAACAGGGGGCGCAAATGAACGGCCAGTAGATGAGCCAAAAGGTAACAATTTAATGTTGTGAAATGTGCACAACGAACATACAGACAATCTCAGAATATAATTACAATCAATCCACAAAGGTGACGTGTGGGCAGGCTCGAGGGTAGAAGATGTCTGTCCTGAGAAGAGCCGGAACCACACGATTTCCGCCGCCACAGAACCTGGTGAATACTGGAGCCGCCAAGTCCCGAATTCCCAGGTGATCACCGTCCCCGACTGTCGGATCTGGTACTGCTGGCGAGAACAAAGACAGTCAAGTGTGGGTGTGTGTACACCCAGTAACAACAGCGGTGGGAATGCCACCTCTCACTCAATAACTGCAGAGTACTGTAGATTCCTCAGGGGAAAAGAGTGCCTTCAACGCTCTCTCAGCTTTCACCGACGGAGGTACCAGTACTCCTGCAAACACTCACAATATACAAATATTGCAATCACAAATGGCTGAGGATATTACCTCCAATGAAGTATGATATCTCGGCAACGAGGTGGAGATGACGTCTGGTCTTTATGGAGTGAGAGGACGTTGAGTAGATGGGTGACAGCTGTCAAGAGGTAATGAGTGACAGCTGTCACCCCCGGCTGTGTCCATGGCGGCAGCGCCCTCTCGTGCCTGAAGCCCGCACTTCAGGCAGGGCGCCCTCTGGTGGTGGGCCAGCAGTACCTCCACTTCTGGCGGCCCACACACAACAGGACCCCCCCCTCAACGGGCGCCTCCTGGCGCCCGACCCGGCTTGTTGGGGTGTCGACGGTAGAAGTTGGCCAGGAGGGCCGGATCCAGGATGAAGCTCCTCTTCACCCAGGAGCGTTCTTCAGGTCCATACCCCTCCCAGTCCACCAAGTACTGGAACCCCCGGCCCATCCGACGGACGTCCAGGAGCCGGCGCACCGTCCAAGCCGGCTCCCCGTCGATGATCCGAGCAGGAGGCGGCGCCGGTCCGGGAGCACAGAGGGGTGAGGTGTGGTGAGGTTTGATGCGTGACACGTGGAAAACCGGATGGATCCGCAGTGAAGCCGGGAGTTGGAGCTTCACTGCGGCAGGACTGAGGACTTTGAGGATCTTGAAGGGGCCAATGTACCTGTCCTGAAGTTTCGGGGAGTCCACCTGGAGGGGGATGTCCTTCGTGGAAAGCCACACCTCCTGCCCGGGCTGGTAAGCAGGGGCCGGGGATCGCCGGCGGTCTGCATGGGTCTTCGCCCTCGTCCGGGCCTTCAACAAGGCAGAACGGGTGGAGCGCCACACCCGACGGCACTTCCGCAGGTGGGCCTGGACCGAGGGCACACCGACCTCTCCCTCCACCACGGGAAACAACGGGGGCTGATACCCCAAACACACCTTAAATGGGGAGAGGCCGGTGGCAGAAGACACCTGGCTGTTATGCGCATACTCGATCCAGGCCAGATGGTTACTCCAGGCTGTCGGGTGCGCAGATGTGATGCAGCGGAGGGTCTGTTCCAGTTCCTGGTTGGCCCGCTCTGCCTGTCCGTTCGTCTGTGGATGGTACCCGGACGAGAGGCTCACGGTGGCCCCCAGTTCCCTGCAGAAGCTCCTCCAGACGTGTGAGGAGAACTGGGGACCATGTCGGAGGGTATCTCATGCAGACGGACGACGTGGTGGACCAGGAGGTCTGCTGTCTCCTGGGCTGTTGGGAGCTTCGGGAGGGCCACGAAGTGGGCCGCCTTGGAGAATCGGTCCACTATCGTGAAGATGGTGGTGTTGCCCTGGGACGGCGGGAGGCCCGTGACGAAATCCAGGCCGATGTGGGACCAGGGGCGATGAGGCACCGGCAGCGGCTGGAGGAGTCCTTGGGCCTTCTTATGTACTGCCTTGCCCCTGGCACAGGTGGTGCAGGCCTGGATATATTCCCGGACGTCGGCCTCCATAGACGCCCACCAGAAGCGCTGCCGGACAACTGCCACGGTCCTTCGCACCCCTGGATGACAGGAGAGCTTGGAACCGTGACAGAAGTCCAAGACTGCAGCTCTGGCCTCTGGTGGGACGTACAGACGGTTCTTCGGACCGGTTCCGGGGTCCGGGCTCCGTGCCAGGGCCTCCCGGACGGTCTTCTCCACGTCCCAGGTGATGGTGGCCACGATAGTGGACTCCGGAATGATGGGCACCGGTGGATCCGACAGCACCGTTTTGACTTCGTCTTCGTGTACCCGGGACAAGGCATCCGATCTCTGGTTCTTGGTCCCGGGGCGATAGGTGATCCGGAAGTCAAAACGTCCGAAGAACAGTGACCAGCGGGCTTGCCTGGGGTTCAGCCGCTTGGCGGTCCTGATATACTCCAGGTTCCGATGGTCAGTGAAAACCGTGAATGGCACAGACGCTCCCTCCAACAGGTGTCTCCACTCCTCAAGAGCCTCTTTCACCGCAAGGAGTTCTCAATTGCCGACGTCATAGTTCCGTTCAGCCGGGGTCAACCTGCGTGAAAAGTAGGCACACGGGTGAAGAACCTTATCGGTCTCTCCGCTCTGGGATAGCACAGCTCCTATCCCTGAGTCAGAGGCGTCCACTTCAACCACGAACTGGCGGCTAGGGTCGGGCTGCACCAAAACTGGCGCAGTAGAGAACCGTCGTTTCAACTCCTTGAACGCGGCTTCACACCGATCCGACCAGGTGAAGGGGACTTTTGGAGAGGTCAGGGCTGTCAGGGGGCTAACTACCTGACTGTAGCCCTTAATGAACCTCTTATAGAAATTAGCAAAGCCGAGGAACTGTTGCAGCTTCCTACGGCTTGTTGGTTGGGGCCAATCTCTCACCGCCGCAACCTTGGCCGGATCAGGGGCGACGGAGTTAGAGGAGATGATAAACTCCAGGAAGGACAAAGACGTGCGGTGAAACTCGCACTTCTCGCCCTTCACAAACAGTCGGTTCTCTAATAACCGCTGCAGGACCTGATGTACATGCTGGACATGGGTCTCAGGATCCGGAGAAAAGATGAGAATATCGTCCAGATATACGAAGACGAATCGGTGCAGGAAGTCCCGCAAGACGTCATTAACCAAGGCTTGGAACGTCGCGGGGGCGTTGGTGAGGCTGAACGGCATGACCAGGTACTCAAAGTGACCTAACGGGGTGTTAAATGCCGTCTTCCATTCGTCTCCCTTCCGGATCCGAACCAGGTGATACGCATTTCTAAGATCCAGCTTAGTAAAGATTTTGGCTCCATGCAGGGGGGTGAACACGGAATCCAACAATGGCAACGGGTATCGGTTGCGAACCGTAATCTCATTCAGCCGCCTGTAATCAATGCATGGACGGAGTCCGCCATCTTTCTTGCCCACAAAAAAGAAACCTGCCCCCATCGGGGAGGTGGAGTTCCGGATCAGCCCGGCAGCTAATGAGTCCCGGATGTAGGTCTCCATTGATTCGCGCTCAGGTCGTGAGAGGTTGTACAGCCTGCTGGACGGGAACTCAGTGCCTGGAACCAAATCAATGGCACAATCGTACGGACGGTGCGGGGGAAGGGTGAGTGCCAGATCCTTGCTGAAGACGTCAGCAAGATCGTGGTACTCAACCGGCACTGCCGTCAGATTGGGAGGGACTTTGACCTCCTCCTTAGCCTGTAAACCGGGAGGAACCAAGGATCCTAAACACACCCGATGGCAGGTCTCGCTCCACTGAACCACCAACCCAGACGGCCAATCAATCCGGGGATTGTGCTTCAACATCCATGGGAAGCCCAAAATCACGCGGGAGGTAGAAGGAGTTACAAAAAACTCAATCTCCTCCCGATGGTTTCCAGACACCACCAGAGTTACTGGTTGTGTCTTGTGTGTGATTAAAGGGAGGAGGGTGCCATCTAGTGCCCGCACCTGCAATGGCGAAGGAAGTGCCACCAGAGGGAGCCCTACCTCCCTTGCCCATCTGCTGTCTAGCAGATTCCCTTCTGACCCCGTGTCCACCAGTGCTGGGGCTTGAAGGGTTAAATCCCCGCTCAGGATTGTAACTGGGAGTCGTGTGGCAATCTGTGTGTGTCTCACGTGAATGTTTTGACCCCCCCTTAGCCCAGTCTCTGAGGGCGGTTGTTGTTTTGGCCGTTTGGGGCAGTTTTTCTGTGTGTGCTCCTTTGAGCTGCAGAGAAAACACTCCCCGCGGATCAGCCTCCTCATTTTGGCCCTGTGCGTTTCCCTAACAACGTCAGCAGGGGGAGCTGTTGCCCCACAGAGTGCTGCGGGGAGGGCGGCCCCTTTTTCGAACCCGGAAGGGAGAGGGGCGGTGCGTATCCGGTCACGTCCTTCACCTCGCTCCCGACGGCGTTCCTCCAACCGATTGTCTAACCGTATAACGAGATTGATAAGCCCATCTAAATCCCGCGGTTCCTCCTTAGCTACCAGCTGCTCCTTCAGGACCAACGACAGTCCGTTTATGAAGGCGGCGCGGAGCGCAACGTTATTCCAGCCAGACCTCGCAGCCGCGATGCGGAAGTTGACTGCATAAGCGGCTGCGCTCTCGCGTCCCTGTCTCATTGACAGCAGCACAGTTGAAGCGGTCTCTCCCCTGTTAGGGTGATCAAACACTGTTCTGAACTCCCCCACAAACCCAGTGTATGCTGATAACAACCGTGAGTTCTGTTCCCAGAGCGCCGTAGCCCAGGCGCGTGCCTTACCCCGAAGCAGAGCAATCACATAAGCTATTTTACTAGCATCTGACGCGTACATGACGGGACGTTGTGCGAAGACGAGCGAACACTGCATGAGAAAGTCCGCGCACGTCTCCGTACAACCTCCGTACGGCTCAGGAGGGCTTATGTATGCTTCAGGGGATGGTGGGAGGGGTTGTTGAACCACCACTGGAACGTTCATATCCTGCACAGGGTCGGCAGGAGGAGGAGCTGCAGCAGCGCCCTGAGCGCTCGCCACCATCTGTGCGGAGAGAGCCTCCACTCTGCCGTTCAGGAGGATGTTTTGCTTGGTCATCTGATCCAACTGAGCCGTAAAGGCGGTGAAAATGTGCTGCAGCTCACCAATCACACCTCCTGCAGACGCCTGCGCTCCCTGCTCTCCCATTGGTCGTTCAACAGCCGGGTGACACCCCTCGGAGTCCATGACGCTGGCCGAGATATCCTGTTGTGAAAGTGTAGTGACACGGACCCACAAAAGGTAACAATTTAATGTTGTGAAATGTGCACAACGAACATACAGACAATCTCAGAATATAATTACAGTCAATCCACAAAGGTGACGTGTGGGCAGGCTCGAGGGTAGAAGACGTCTGTCCTGAGAAGAGCCGGAACCACACGATTTCCGCCGCCACAGAACCTGGTGAATACTGGAGCTGCCAAGTCCCGAATTCCCAGGTGATCAATCAATCAATTTTTTTTTATATAGCGCCAAATCACAACAAACAGTTGCCCCAAGGCGCCTTATATTGTAAGGCAAGGCCATACAATAATTATGTAAAACCCCAACGGTCAAAACGACCCCCTGTGAGCAAGCATCTGGCTACAGTGGGAAGGAAAACTCCCTTTAACAGGAAGAAACCCTCCAGCAGAACCAGGCTCAGGGAGGGGCAGTCTCTGCTGGGACTGGTTGGGGCTGAGGGAGAGAACCAGGAAAAAGACATGCTGTGGAGGGGAGCAGAGATCGATCACTAATGATTAAATGCAGAGTGGGCATACAGAGCAAAAGAGAAAGAAACAGTGCATCGTGGGAACCCCCCAGCAGTCTACGTCTATAGCAGCATAACTAAGGGATGGTTTCAGGGTCACCTGATCCAGTCCTAACTATAAGCTTTAGCAAAAAGGAAAGTTTTAAGCCTAATCTTAAAAGTAGAGGAGGGTGTCTGTCTCCCTGATCTGAATTGGGAGCTGGTTCCACAGGAGAGGAGCCCCTGAAAGCTGAAGGCTCTGGCTCCCATTCTACCTCTTACAAAACCCCTAGGAACTACAAGTACGCCTGCAGTCTGAGAGCGAAGCGCTCTATTGGGATGATGTACTACGAGGTCCCTCAGGATAACTGATTGGGCACCTGATTATTCTAAAACCCTTATACGTAGAAGAGAAGCATTTTAAATTCTATTCTAGAATTAACAGGACGCCAATGAAGAGCGGCCATTAATTGGGTGGTGATTGATATGCTCTTTCCTTCACCTGATCACAGTCCCCGGACTTGTCTGCTCTCGTGTAATGCTTGGCGGAAGAACAAAGACAGTCAAGTGTGGGTGTGTGTACACCCAGTAACAACAGCGGTGGGAATGCCACCTCTCACTCAATAACTGCAGAGTACTGTAGATTCCTCAGGGGAAAAGAGTGCCTTCAACGCTCTCTCAGCTTTCACCGACGGAGGTACCAGTACTCCTGCAAACACTCACAATATACAAATATTGCAATCACAAATGGCTGAGGATATTACCTCCAATGAAGTATGATATCTCGGCAACGAGGTGGAGATGACGTCTGGTCTTTATGGAGTGAGAGGACGTTGAGTAGATGGGTGACAGCTGTCAAGAGGTAATGAGTGACAGCTGTCACCCCCGGCTGTGTCCATGGCGGCAGCGCCCTCTCGTGCCTGAAGCCCGCACTTCAGGCAGGGCGCCCTCTGGTGGTGGGCCAGCAGTACCTCCTCTTCTGGCGGCCCACACACAACAAGAGATGTAGATTTTTAAAAGGGACATAGATGTAGATGTTTAAAAGGGACAGAGATGTTGATGTTTAAAAGGGACAGAGATGATGATGTTTAAAGGGACATAGATGTAGATGTGTAAAAGGGACAGAGATGTAGATTTTTAAAAGGGACATAGATGTAGATGTTTAAAAGGGACAGAGATGATGATTTTTAAAAGGGACAGAGATGTTGATGTTTAAAAGGGACAGAGATGATGATGTTTAAAGGGACATAGATGTAGATGTTTCAAAGGGACAGAGATGTTAATGTTTAAAAGGGACAGAGATGATGTTTAAAGGGACATAGATGATGATGTTTAAAAGGGACAGAGATGTTGATGTTTAAACGGGACATAGATGTAGATGTTTAAAGGGACAGAGATGATGATGTTTAAAGGGACAGAGATGTTGATGTTTAAAAGGGACATAGATGTAGATGTGTAAAATGGACAGAGATGTAGATTTTTAAAAGGGACATAGATGTAGATGTTTAAAAAGGACAGAGATGTTGATGTTTAAAAGGGACATAGATGTAGATGTTTAAAGGGACAGAGATGTTGATGTTTAAAAGGGACATAGATGTAGATGTTTAAAGGGACAGAGATGATGATGTTTAAAGGGACAGAGATGTAGATTTTTAAAAGGCACTTTGTGGTTGACTTCGTGCACTTTCTCAGACCAGTAAAAATTTGCGTCAGAAATTTCACCATGTTTTCATCCTAACAGTTCTTCATGCCTCCAGACGGCGTAGTGGATTTGGTTTTTTGTGTTTGAAGAATTACCCCGCGCTCACACTGCCTCTTGTGTTACCGTTGCGGGGTACCGCTGTGGGACCTGCAGAGAATCCAAGTCCTTAAAAAGATACAAACCTCTCTCAGTGGCCACGGAGCTCTTCAGCTGCGGTTACCGAAACCCTGCGGCGCTGTGGATTTTTCTGCAAGAAGTCTATCCTTGCGGGCTGCCAGAGCGCTCCGCATCAAAACAATGAGCGTAGTCTCTGGACCTGTTGCCACAGTTGGCCACAGCTCTGCACAGCAGACGGGGCGGTGTGCGTGGCCCGCTGCGGAGGTTACTGAGCCCGCAGACTCGGTAAGCACATTGGAGGCAGTGAGAGCGCAGCCTTAGCACCACCAGTGTTCAAATGCTCGTCAATCAGCAAAACAAACTCTGCCATGTTTAGCTAAATGCCACCCACAGTCATGTGTTCACGTGTGGTGGTCCCTGCATGCAATAGAAGTGAGCACTGTTGTTGTTTACTTCTGACTTTCCTGTGCATGCGCACGGACTGGTAGGCAGAAAACTCCAGACTCCAAGCAGATGCGGTGAGAAAACGCAAGTCTGAAATAGGTTATTCTTTTAAATGTCAGTGTGTGAACATGGTCAGTTATGTGGTAGAATCCGTGTGTAATGAAGGTTCGTAGTTACTGTTTTTCTTTCATTTTGCACTTATGGCCAATAATGTGCAAAATGCTTCTTGAAATACTGCTGTCTATCTCACATTTTCACCTGCTATCAGCTGCCTGTGTCGTCTTAGTAAATCACCTGCAGAATTGTCTCTGTTCCAACACTCAAATGTTTATACAATTTAGTGCTTGTGATCTGGGATCTTCTTAAGTCAGGTATCAAATTACTGAAAAATCACAATTTCTTTGAATTGCTGAGTATTCCATTATTTTGTTCATCAGTGTATTATAAACTGAGTACAAAGTACCCCAGGATAGTTATGACTGCAAAAAATAAAACTTCAAACGGGGTTTTGCTGTGACGTGCGTGCGCACACATACACACACACACACACACACACACACAAGCGCATGCGCGGCCATGTCTGCCTGCTGCTTGCCTTGCACTCTGTATGAGCCACACTGCTTCACAGAGCAAAGCTTTAGACCTTTCTCACGACAACGTTTTCTCTCTGTTAATAACCAGCTAAGGAGCATGTTCGGCGCAACCGGCAGAGCCGCACCTTTTTGGTGGAAAATGTCATAGGGGAGCTTTGGTCGGAGCTGGAAGAAGGTAGAGTCTTTTTATTTTACTCATCTGTTCTGCTTTCTTGCGTAACCAAACTGTTTGGTGTGTTGCCTGCAAAGATCAACGATAATTTAAATTTGTGCAAATGTAAAGATGTGAAGTGTTGCGTAAAACTTTTTTGTTTTGTTTTGTTCGTGTTTTTAATGAAATATGCAGAGTTTTCTACGTTTTCTGTTTTTTGGACTTATTTCATCGTGTTACACACTTGAATGACTGCAATCAGCCTTCAGCTGCACGCTGACTCTTCTGACATATATGTTGTCCAGAAACATTTACACTTTCTAAACATCCTGCACTGTCTTTCTTATGAGCTGACCCCAAGACTTTTTCCCCTCATCTGATTTCTCTTCTTCCTTTTGCTTCTTCAATGACACCAGAGACACAAAATATAAATAAACCCAAATTAAAAGCCCAGGTCAGCAGTACCATTTCTGACCTACTGAAGAAGTCTCAAAGTCTCATTCATATCCGAGCTGGTGCATGTGTTTCAAAAACAACAACAAGAAGCCCAGGAGAGTTACGGTGGAATTTAGGCGCCAGCTGAATATGAAACCCTTGAATCCAGATGTCATTGGACATGACGATTTGGTGATATGTGATGTGATTTCTGTGTAACCTTTGAGCAGGTGACCGCTATGTGGTGGTTGACTGTGGCGGAGGAACAGTGGATCTGACAGTCCATCAGATCCGTCTTCCAGAGGGACATCTAAAAGAGCTCTACAAGGCCTCAGGTAGAACATTGTTTCTCCACAACACCTTTGCCCTTCTTTCTGAGCCTTATTTACAGTCACTGTTTTCCCAGGTGGTCCTTATGGATCTATTGGAATTGATTATGAATTTGAGAAGCTGCTGTGCCGGATCTTTGGTCAGGATTTTATTGACCAATTCAAAATCAAGAGGCCAGCTGCTTGGGTGGACTTAATGATCGCCTTTGAGTCACGGAAGAGAGCAGCAGCGCCTGACAGGACTAACCCTCTCAACATTAACCTTCCCTTCTCCTTCATCGACTACTACAAGAAGTACAGGGGCCACAGTGTCGAGCACGCCTTACGGAAAAGCAAGTGAGTCCAGTTAGGAGCTGTGCAGGCCACAGCTTACACCAACATGCTTCAGTGTGCAAATAAGCATCATGAAAAAGACATAGAAGGTAAATATGGATTGTCCAAAGCTGCACTGCTCATGTGAGAGGTTTTCTGCAGAGTTTAATGTGTAAGTCAGTACGTGAATGCAGATGTTGAAGGTGGCAGATTGAACATATTTCCTGTTGTTTATACCCCCGTCACACAATCACGCAGAGTGGCACCGGAGTTATGACTCAGCGCACATCCAAAAAGTATCGGTTATCAGTTTCCACAACGCTCTGAAAGCCATCTGTGGAAGTACACATAGTTGGTCAAAACTGGCCGGGGGCACAGAGTGTGATGTTCATGTTCAAAATTCTCTGGGTGCGGTCGAGATGGGAGACACCCATCCGACAGCTGTCCATGAGCAGTCTGAGGACCATCTAACTGCATTTTACATATTCTGATGGCAGCAAAACAGGATCCAAAACTATTTGAGTGCATACGACGGAACCTAGAGATGGATCTGGCACGGTATGCCTGCCGGTATGACCTGCACCCCTCCCTTTCCTCGGAACGCAAAGGAACTGTTGAACTGTATGTGTAAGCTTCATCATGATAATAATTATGAATTATTATCATGTACAGTAAGTGTGAACAGCGGCTATCAAACCGAAAGCTCTGTGCGCTACTGTGTGCATGCCGTTGCAAATCTGGACAGACTGTTATATCCACAGTAGACCTTACAGGACAGATATTTGTCTATTTCTTCCCACGGGCAACTTAAATAATATGAACTATTGTCTCCATCATAACACGGGCAGCTGCCTCTCTGTGCTGTGCAGTAACGCATCATTACGCGCGTCAGGCTCGGAGCCGAACGGGACTCACGCTGCAGTAAATGATCACTGTCTAACTCTGTATATGACATGGAACTTGTGGCAGGCCCTTACACATTTAATAAACATGCATCTCACCTCCAACAGTGGTCCGGAGTGTTTCACAGCGCGCAGGTTGAGGTGAAGCCAGGCAGCGTGTGGTTAAAATCCTCACACCCAACATAAAAAAATAAGCCCATGTTATAATTCAACCATCGCGGTGTCCAGAGTTGCGCTGTGCTCCTGAATCAGCAAAAAAAGAGAAAGAAAGTTTCCTGGAATGTTTCCGTCTGGGAGACAGCATGGCTCATCTGCCAGCAAACTTTGAAGCGACACTGTTCAGTGCTGCGCCATAGTGGCCATGTAGCATATGCACACACACACACACACACACACACACACACACACACACACACACACACACACACACACACACACACACACACACACACACACACACACGTGAGGTCAGTGGGGCTGGGATAAAAAGGAAAAGTGAAGGAGTGATTGAATGGGACTGTGGGTGACCACACGTATGCAAAGGGAGGAACACGGCGCTCCGGTCCTGTGCTTGTTTGCCATGAAGACATTTGCAGATCGGACAGTCTGCAGTGCCTTTTATGGCCGTCTGACAGCAGTCTCTGTCGTCTACATACGCTCTGGATGCGATCTGACAGGTGTGGACGAGGCAGTCTGTCTGCGCTCCGACACACCTGGCCACGCCTCTTTTGCTCCTGAACTGCATCGGGTTATGACAATATTTGCCGTGTCGGGCATGCTTCCGGCAAATTCTTGCTATGTGTCACAGGAGCCTTATTCAGCAGGGACACAAGGGACATCAGTGCACACACAAAACTTGAGTATAAAATAATTTTAACTTTTCATTTCACTGATATCATATTTTTTAATAGTTCAAAAACTGAAATTTTAAACAGTAGGAAATTGAAATGATAATGGTAGATGTTGTTGTCCATACGGCTGCTCCCAGTTTGTGTTCGGGGTCGCCATAGTGGATACAGCCAGACCCGCATTGGTAGTTGGCATTGTCACTCCCAGTCTTGGACCGGGAGTGACATGTTTAGCCGCATGTTCTCCTTGAATTGCTGGCTGTCTGAGTGGTGTCCAAAAAATGAGGTGGGCTTCATAGATAATTGGCAAATTTTCTGGGGAAAACCTGGTCTTGTTAGGAGAGATGGCATCCATCCCACTTTGGATGGAGCAGCTCTCATTTCTAGAAATCTGGCCAATTTTATTAAACCCTCCAAATCGTGACTATCCAGGGTTGGGACCAGGAAGCAGAGTTGTAGTCTTACACTCCTCTCTGCAGCTTCTCTCCCCTTGCCATCCCCCCAATACCTCATCCCCGTAGAGACGGTGCCTGCTCCTAGACCACCAATAACCAGTAAAAATCTATTTAAGCATAAACATTCAAAAAGAAAAAATAATATAGCACCTTCAACTGCACCACAGACTAAAACAGTTAAATGTGGTTTATTAAATATTAGGTCTCTCTCTTCTAAGTCCCTGTTAGTAAATGATATAATAATTGATCAACATATTGATTTATTCTGCCTTACAGAAACTTGGTTACAGCAGGATGAATATGTTAGTTTAAATGAGTCAACACCGCCGAGTCACATTAACTGTCAGAATGCTCAAAGCACAGGTCGAGGAGGAGGATTCCACTCCAGCTTATTAATTAATCAAAGACCCAGACAGAACTTTAATTCATTTGAAAGCTTGACTCATAGTGTTGTCCATCCAAATTGGAAGTCCCAAAAACCAGTTTTATTTGTTATTATCTATCATCCACCTGGTCGTTACTGTGAGTTTGTGAATTTTCAGACCTTTTGTCTGACTTAGTGCTTAGCTCAGATAAGATAATTATAGTAGGTGATTTTATCATCCACATAGATGCTGAGAATGACAGCCTCAACACTGCATTTAATCTATTATTAGACTCAGTTGGCTTCGCTCAAAATGTAAATGAGTCCACCCACCACTTTAACCACACTTTAGATCTTGTTCTGACATATGGCATAGAAATTGAAGACTTAACAGTATTCCCTGAAAACCCCTTTTTGTCTGATCATTTCTTAATAACATTTACATTTACTTTAATGGACTACCCAGCAGTGGGGAATAAGTTTCATTACAGTAGAAGTCTTCCTGAAAGTGCTGTAACTAGGTTTAAGGATATGATTCCTTCTTTGTTATGTTCTTCAATGCCATATACCAACACAGTGCAGAGTAGCTACCTAAACTCTGTGAGTGAGATAGATTATCTCGTCAATAGCTTTACATCCTCATTGAGCACAACTTTGGATGCTGTAGCTCCTCTGAAAAAGAGAGCCTTAAATCAGAAGTGCCTGACTCCATGGTATAACCCACAAACCCGCAGCTTAAAGCAGATAACCCGTAAGCTGGAGAGGAAATGGCGTCTCACTAATTTAGAAGATCTTCATTTAGCCTGGAAAAAAGAGTCTGTTGCTCTATAAAAAAGCCCTCCGTAAAGCTAGGACATCTTACTACTCATCACTAATTGAAGAAAATAAGAACAACCCCAGGTTTCTTTTCAGCACTGTAGCCAGGCTGACAAAGAGTCAGAGCTCTGTTGAGCCAAGTATTCCTTTAACTTTAACTATTAATGACTTCATGACTTTCTTTGCAAATAAAATTTTAACTATTAGAGAAAAAATTATTCATAACCATCCCAAAGACATATCTTTATGTTCGGCTGCTTTCAGTAATGCTGGTATTTGTTTAGACTCTTTCTCTCCGATTGTTCTGTCTGAGTTACTTTCATTAGTCACTTCCTCCAAACCATCAACATGTCTATTAGACCCCATTCCTACCAGGCTGCTCAGTGAAGCCCTACCATTAATTAATGCTTCGATCTTAAATATGATCAGTCTATCTTTATTAGTTGGCTATGTACCACGGGCTTTTAAGGTGGCAGTAATTAAACCATTACTTAAAAAGCCATCACTTGACCCAGCTATCTTAGCTAATTATAGGCCAATCTCCAACCTTCCTTTTCGCTCAGAAATTCTTGAAAGGGTAGTTGTAAAACAGCTAACTGATCATCTGCAGAGGAATGGTCTATTTGAAGAGTTTCAGTCAGGTTTCAGAATTCATCATAGTACAGAAACAGCATTAGTGAAGGTTACAAATGATCTTCTTATGGCCTCAGACAGTGGACTCATCTCTGTGCTCCTCCTGTTAGACCTCAGTGCAGCTTTTGATACTGTTGACCATAAAATTTTATTACAGAGATTAGAGCATGCCATAGGTATTAAAGGCACTGCGCTGCAGTGGTTTGAATCATATTTATCTAATAGATTACAATTTTTCATGTAAATGGGGAGTCTTCTTCATGGACTAAGGTTAATTATGGAGTTCCACAAGGTTCTGTGCTAGGACCAATTTTATTCACTTTATACATGCTTCCCTTAGGCAGTATTATTAGAAAGCATTGCTTAAATTTTCATTGTTACGCAGATGCTACCCAGCTTTATCTATCCATGAAGCCAGAGGACACACACCAATTAGTTAAACTGCAGGAATGTCTTTCAGACATAAAGACATGGATGACTTCTAATTTCCTGCTTTTAAATTCAGATAAAACTGAAGTTATTGTACTTGGCCCCACAAATCTTAGAAACATGGTGTCTAACCAGATCCTCACTCTGGATGGCATTACCCTGACCTCCAGTAATACTGTGAGAAATCTTGGAGTCATTTTTGATCAGGATATGTCCTTCAATGCGCATATTAAGCAAATATGTAGGACTGCTTTTTTGCATTTGCGCAATATCTCTAAAATTAGAAAGGTCTTGTCTCAGAGTGATGCTGAAAAGCTAATTCATGCATTTATTTCTTCTAGGCTGGACTATTGTAATTCATTATTATCAGGTTGTCCTAAAAGTTCCCTGAAAAGCCTTCAGTTAATTCAAAATGCTGCAGCTAGAGTACTGACGGGGACTATAAGGAGAGAGCATATTTCACCCATATTGGCTTCTCTTCATTGGCTCCCTGTTAATTCCAGAATAGAATTTAAAATTCTTCTTCTTACTTATAAGGTTTTGAATAATCAGGTCCCATCTTATCTTAGGGACCTCATAGTACCATATCACCCCATTAGAGCGCTTCGCTCTCAGACTGCAGGCTTACTTGTAGTTCCTAGGGTTTGTAAGAGTAGAATGGGAGGCAGAGCCTTCAGCTTTCAGGCTCCTCTCCTGTGGAACCAGCTCCCAATTCGGATTAGGGAGACAGACACCCTCTCTACTTTTAAGATTAAGCTTAAAACTTTCCTTTTTGCTAAAGCTTATAGTTAGGGTTGGATCAGGTGACCCTGAACCATCCCTTAGTTATGCTGCTATAGACTTAGACTGCTGGGGGGTTCCCATGATGCACTGAGGGTTTGTTTTTATTCACCTCTTTTTGCTCTGTATGCACCACTCTGCATTTAATCATTAAACATATAAAGCGCCTTGGGGCAACTGTGATTTGGCGCTATATAAATAAAATTGATTTAATTTTGATTTGACGTTTTACACCAGATGCCCTTCCTGACGCAACTCCAGTGTTACCTGGAGAAATACACGCAGCCGCTGGTGTTCCAAAGAGGTCTCCCGTCCAAGTGCAAACCAGGCCCCACACTGCTTAGCTTCTGAGATATGACAGGATCAGGCTGACACAGAAATTGATGGCATGCACCCAGTAAAATGCGGTGAGTGAATTCACTGCACAGACAAACAGACAGACAGGTGAATACATCTCCTTGAGTTTGTTTACATACTCACCACATTAAATCAATCAATCAATCAATTTTATTTATATAGCGCCAAATCACAACAAACAGTTGCCCCAAGGCGCTTTATATTGTAAGGCAAAAGCCATACAATAATTACAGAAAAACCCCAACGGTCAAAACGACCCCCTGTGAGCAAGCACTTGGCGACAGTAGGAAGGGAAAACTCCCTTTTAACAGGAAGAAACCTCCAGCAGAACCAGGCTCAGTGAGGGGCAGTCTTCTGCTGGGACTGGTTGGGGCTGAGGGGAGAGAATCAAGAAAAAGACATGCTGTAGAAGAGAGCAGAGATCAGTCACTAATGATTAAATGCAGAGTGGTGCATACAGAACAAAAAGAGAAAGAAACACTCAGTGCATCATGGGAACCCCCCCAGCAGTCTAAGGCTATAGCAGCATAACTAAGGGATGGTTCAGGGTCACCTGATCCAGCCCTAACTATAAGCTTTAGCAAAAAGGATTACTCGGCTCAATAGAGTTCTGACTCTTTGTCAGCCTGGCTACAGTGCTGAAAAGAAACCTGGGGTTGTTCTTATTTTCTTCAATTAATGATGAGTAGTAAGATGTCCTAGCTTTGCGGAGGGTTTTTTTTATAGAGCAACAGACTCTTTTTCCAGGCTAAGTGAAGATCTTCTAAATTAGTGAGACGCCATTTCCTCTCCAACTTACGGGTCTTATCTGCTTTAAGCTGCGAGTTTGTGAGTTATACCACGGAGTCAGGCACTTCTGATTTAAGGCTCTCTTTTTCAGAGGAGCTACAGCATCCAAAGTTGTGCTCAATGAGGATGTCAAACTATTGACGAGATAATCTATCTCACTCACAGAGTTTAGGTAGCTACTCTGCACTGTGTTGGTATATGGCATTGGAGAACCTAACAAAGAAGGAATCATATCCTTAAACCTAGTTACAGCGCTTTCCGAAAGACTTCTACTATAATGAAACTTATTCCCCACTGCTGGGTAGTCCATTAAAGTAAATGTAAATGTTATTAAGAAATGATCACACAGAAGGGGGTTTTCAGGGAATACTTTTAAGTCTTCAATTTCCATACCATAAGTCAAAACAAGATCTAAAGTATGATTAAAGTGGTGGGTTGACTCATTTACATTTTGAGCGAAGCCAATTGAGTCTAATAATAAATTAAATGCAGTGTTGAGGTTGTCATTCTCAGCATCTATGTGGATGTTAAATTTGCCCACTATAATTATCTTATCTGAGCTTAAATGGCCACATAATTAGGATAAACTATTTAACCCCCTACCACCCGCCTCATTTTGGCCTGTCAGCATCTCACAAATAAAAATGAAATTTCCCATCAGTGGGCTATATAGGCTTAGAAGGGGTTAAAAATTAGTAGATCATATAGAGGTGGTGAAAAAAGCTCGGAAATGGCTGTGGTGAATAGATATTTTAAGAAAGAGGAGGAGCACAGAGTGGCATAAGAGTGAAGGAAGGTGCACACAGGTGCACTACCGTAATTTCCAGATTGTAGAGCGCACCTGAATATTAGCCGCACCCACCAATTTTAAAAAGAAAGCCGCGGATTTCCATGTTGTAACATAGAAATATTTTTTTAACTTTTAATTAAATATGTCTCTGCTCCAAACAGAGAACTGAGTAATTTTAACTTTTCCTTTTTGGAACTTTCATCGCGTGCATCCACTAACTGATCTGAAGGCACAAAGTGCTGGAGAGGGAGTTTTCACTCAAACAAACAGGTAAGACCTTATATTTACACTGTGTGTGAATTTACACCGCATGAGGAGTGCAGCTTTCAGGAAATCAATTGACAGCATCAATTGACGTATTTCAACTTATGAAAAAGCCTGTAAAAATCCATAAATTAGCCGCATCATTGTAAAGGCTGCAGTGTTCAAAGTGTGTGAAAAAAGTAGAAGCTTATAGTCCAGAAATGACAGTATATCTTCTGTCAAATAAATTAAAGAGTGTAATGTGGATTGGACAATGGATGGTAGTTTGTAGGATGACTTTGGAGTTGAAGAGGAAGAGGAAGAAAGTGAGAGCTGAATCAAGGGTTAGATGATGGAAAGTGGCGGAATAGGTGGGGAATAGGTGAGACAGTAACTGGATGGAGGTGAAATGAAAATGGACAACTGTCTGCACCCGTTAAAGACGTGTTTACTCTCCAGCATGACACAGGTCGTGCTATTGCGTGAAGCAAAGGCATGCTTGTGTCAGTGGGCCTTAATGCGTCTGTAGTTACTGCAGCTCTGTACATCACCCTTGTTATTAAAATTAGGAACCAGCACACTTCGTCTCCACTCCTTAGGCATCCTCTCACTTTCCAAGGTTTTATTAAACAATGTGGTTAGAAACTCCACTGCCATCTCCCTTAGACATTTCTATGCCTCCACTGGAATGTCATCTGGACCAATTGCCTTTCCACTCTTCATCCTCTTCATAGCTCTTTTCACAATTCTTCCAAATCATAATATAATAATGTTTCACAATCAGCTTATTTGTGTTTTGTAAATATTTCATCATTTTAATCAAAGTATTTTTTGTTGGGAAAGTGTAGGAACACGGACCCACAACAGGGGGCGCAAATGAACGGACAATGGAGTAAGTCAAAATAACAACGCTTTACTGTTGTGAATGTGCACAACGAATACAACCAATCACAGCAATGGACAACAGTCAATTCACAAAAGTGTCGTGTGGGCAGGCTCGAAGATAGGAGACGCCTCTCCAAGGTAAGACCGGAACCACACGGCTTCCTCCGCCACAGGACCCCGGGAATACTGGAGCCGCCAAGTCCCGAACTCCCAGGTGGCCACTGCCTCCGCGTGTCGGACCTGGTACTGCTGGCGAGGAGCAAAGAACAGTTAGATGGGGGCGCGTATGCACCCAGGACTCCGAACAGCAGGAAAGGTACCTCCACCTCTCGTTGGAACAGTAATCCAAAAAACTAGCTCAATCCAAAAGATGCACTCTATTTGCTTTGATACGTTACCTCTCTGGTAGAAACGATATCTCGGCAAATGAGGTGGAGATGCCGTCCTGCTGATATACCTCCGTAGTGATTGGGATCAGCTGTCTCCGGTGATGGGTGACAGCTGTCATCCTGGCTGCTCCTGTAAGGCGGCAGCGCCCTCCGGTGCCTGGAGCCCGCACTCCAGGCAGGGCGCCCTCTAGTGGTGGTGGGCCAGCAGTACCTCCTCTTCAGCGGCCCACACAACAGGACCCCCCCCTCAACGGGCGCCTCCTGGCGCACGACCGGGTTTGTCAGGGTGGCGACGGTAGAAGTCGGCCAGGAGGGCCGGGTCCAGGATGAAGCCCTTCTTCACCCAGGAGCGTTCTTCGGGGCCGTACCCCTCCCAGTCCACCAGATACTGAAAACCCCGGCCCATTCGTCGGACGTCGAGGAGCCGGCGCACGGTCCAAGCCGGCTCTCCGTCGATGATCCGGGCAGGAGGTGGCGCCGGACCCGGAGTGCAGAGGGGTGAGGTGTGATGGGGTTTAACCCTTGACACATGGAATACCGGGTGAATCCGCAGTGAGGCCAGAAGCCGGAGCCTCACTGCGGCGGGATTGATGACCTTGAGTATTTTGTAGGGGCCGATGTATCGTTCTTGCAGTTTCGGGGAGTCCACTTGAAGGGGAATGTCTTTGGTGGACAACCAGACCTCCTGCCCTGGACGATACGTGGGAGCCGGGGCCCGCCGCCGGTCTGCATGGTTCTTCGCCCTCGTCCGGGCCTTCAACAAAGCAGAACGGGCGGCACGCCACACCCGATGGCACTTCCGTAGGTGGGCCTGGACCGAGGGCACACCGACCTCCCCCTCAACCACCGGAAACAACGGGGGTTGATACCCCAAACACACCTCAAAGGGGGAGAGGCCGGTGGCGGACGACACTTGACTGTTGTGCGCGTACTCGATCCAGGCCAGGTGGGTACTCCAGGCCGTCGGGTGCGCGGCTGTCACACAGCGCAAGGTTTGCTCCATCTCCTGGTTTGCCCGTTCTGCTTGTCTGTTGGTCTGGGGGTGGTACCCGGACGAGAGACTGACCGTGGCCCCCAGTTCCCGGCAAAAGCTCCTCCAAACCTGCGAGGAGAACTGGGGACCGCGATCGGAGACGATGTCTGATGGTATCCCATGCAGACGGACGACGTGGTGGACTAGGAGGTCCGCTGTCTCCTGGGCCGTTGGGAGCTTCGGGAGGGCCACGAAGTGGGCCGCCTTGGAGAATCGGTCCACTATCGTGAGGACGACGGTGTTTCCCTGGGACGGCGGGAGACCCGTGACAAAATCCAGGCCGATGTGGGACCAGGGGCGATGAGGCACGGGCAGCGGCTGTAGCAATCCCGGTGTCTTACGGTGATCCGCCTTGCCCCTGGCACAGGTGGTACAGGCCTGGATGTAACCCCGGACGTCGGCCTCCAGGGACGCCCACCAGAAGCGCTGCCGGACGACTGCCACGGTTCTTCGCAACCCAGGGTGACAGGAGAGCTTAGAACCGTGACAGAAGTCCAGAACTGCAGCCCTGGCTTCTGGTGGGACGTAGAGTTTGTTCTTCAGTCCGGTTCCGGGGTCCGGGTCTCGTGTCAGGGCCTCCCGGACGGTTTTCTCCACGTCCCAGGTGAGGGCGGCCACGATAGCGGACTCCGGGATGATGGGTTCCGGGGGATCCGACGGCTCCGTTTTGACCTCATCTTCGTGTACCCGGGACAAGGCATCCGATCTTTGGTTTTTGGTCCCGGGACGGTAGGTGATCCGGAAGTCAAAACGGCCGAAGAACAGTGACCAGCGGGCTTGCCTGGGGTTCAGTCGCTTGGCGGTCCTGATATACTCCAGGTTCCGGTGGTCAGTGAAAACCGTGAATGGCACGGACGTTCCCTCCAACAGATGTCTCCACTCCTCAAGAGCCTCTTTCACCGCAAGGAGCTCTCGATTGCCGACGTCATAGTTCCGTTCGGCTGGGGTCAACCTCCGGGAAAAATAGGCACACGGGTGAAGGACCTTATCGGTCTTCCCGCTCTGGGACAGCACGGCTCCTATCCCTGAGTCTGAGGCGTCCACTTCAACCACTAACTGGCGACTAGGATCGGGCTGCACCAGAACGGGTGCAGACGAGAAGCGCCGTTTCAACTCCTTAAACGCGGCATCGCACCGATCCGACCAGGTGAAGGGAACTTTTGGTGAGGTCAGGGCTGTCAGGGGGCTAACTACCTGACTGTAGCCCTTAATGAACCTCCTGTAGAAATTAGCAAAGCCTAGGAACTGTTGCAACTTCCTACGGCTTGTTGGTTGGGGCCAGTCTCTCACCGCCGCAACCTTGGCCGGATCAGGAGCGACGGAGTTGGAGGAGATGATGAACCCCAAGAAGGACAAAGAAGTGCGGTGGAACTCACACTTCTCGCCCTTCACAAACAGCCGGTTCTCTAACAACCGCTGCAGGACCTGACGTACATGCCGGACATGAGTCTCAGGATCCGGAGAAAAGATGAGTATATCGTCTAGATATACGAAGACGAACCGGTGCAGGAAGTCCCGCAATACGTCGTTAACCAAGGCTTGGAACGTCGCGGGGGCGTTTGTGAGGCCGAACGGCATGACCAGGTACTCAAAGTGACCTAAGGGGGTGTTGAATGCCGTCTTCCACTCGTCTCCCTTCCGGATCCGAACCAGATGATACGCGTTTCTAAGATCAAGCTTGGTAAAAATCTTGGCTCCATGCAGGGGCGTGAACACCAAATCCAACAGGGGTAACGGGTATCGGTTGCGAACCGTGATTTCGTTCAGCCCCCTATAATCGATGCATGGACGAAGTCCGCCATCTTTTTTACCCACGAAAAAGAAACCTGCGCCCATCGGGGAGGTGGAATTTCGGATCAACCCGGCAGCTAGCGAGTCCCGGATGTAGGTCTCCATTGATTCGCGCTCAGGCCGTGAGAGGTTGTACAGTGTACTGGACGGGAACCCACTGCCTGGAACCAAATCGATGGCACAATCGTACGGACGGTGGGGGGGGGAGTGTGAGCGCCAGATCCTTGCTGAACACGTCGACAAGGTCGTGGTACTCCACCGGCACCGTCCCCAGATTGGGCGGGACTCTGACCTCCTCCTTAGCTTGGGAGCCGGGAGGAACCGAGGAACCTAGACACACCCGATGGCAGGTCTCGCTCCACTGAACCACTACCCCGGACGGCCAATTAATCCGGGGATTGTGCTTCAACATCCAGGGAAAGCCTAAAACCACACGGGAAGTGGCCTGGGTCACAAAAAACTCGATCACCTCCCGGTGGTTTCCTGACACCACCAGCGTTACAGGTGGTGTCTTATGTGTGATCGGAGGGAGCAGGGAGCCATCTAGTGCTCGAACCTGCACAGGCGAGGTAAGCGCCACCAGAGGGAGCCCTATCTCCCTGGCCCATCTGCAGTCCAACAGATTCCCCTCAGAGCCCGTGTCCACCAGTGCTGGGGCCTTCAGGGTTAAATCCTCATACAGGATCGTGACTGGGAGTCGTGTAGCAATGTGGGTGTGTCCCACGTGAATGTCTCGGCCCACCCCTAGCCCAGTCTCTAGGGGCGGGCGTTGGTGTTGTAACCGCTCGGGGCAGTCTCTCACATGGTGCTCTAGTGCACCACAAACAAAACAAGCTCCATGGGCCCGTCTCCTCTGTGCAGCTGGTGCCCTAAATGTTGCCCTACTCGTGTCCATAGCTTCGTCAGTAGGGGGAGCTGTGGCCCCACGGAGCGCAGGGGCCGTGGAGCGTGGGGAAGGCGGAGCGCGGTCGGAACCGGAAGGGAGAGGGACGGCGCGTGCCCGGCCACGCCCTTTGTCTCGTTTCCGCCGACATTCTTCTAACCGGTTGTCCAACCGTATGACAAGATCGATAAGCCCGTCTAAATCCCGCGGTTCGTCCTTAGCCACCAGGTGCTCCTTGAGAACCAAAGACAGTCCGTTTACAAAGGCGGTGCGGAGGGCAGCGTTATTCCAGCCGGATCTCGCAGCCGCGATGCGGAAGTCGACTGCATAAACAGCTGCGCTCCGGTGCCCCTGTCTCATTGACAGTAGCACGGTTGAAGCGGTTTCTCCTCTATTAGGGTGATCGAACACGGTTCTGAGCCCCCTCACAAACCCATCGTATGTCAGAAGGAGCCGTGAATTCTGCTCCCAGAGCGCTGTAGCCCAAGCGCGTGCCTCACTGCGAAGCAGGTTTATGACATAAGCTACTTTACTAGCATCGGTCGCGTACATAACGGGACGCTGTGCGAAGACGAGCGAACACTGCATCAAAAAATCCGCGCACGTCTCCACACAGCCTCCGTACGGCTCTGGAGGGCTTATGTATGCTTCCGGGGAAGGAGGGAGAGGTCGTTGAACAACCAGTGGAACGTCAATGTTACGCACAGGATCTACGGGAGGGAGAGCCGCAGCGGCGCCCGGAGGGCGCGCTTCCACCTGCGCGGCGAGAGCCTCCACCCTGTGGTTCAGGAGGACGTTCTGCTCGGTCATGAAATCCAACCGAGTCGTGAAAGCGGTGAGGATCCGCTGCAACTCACCGATTACCCCTCCCGCGGACGCCTGCGCGTCCTGTTCTTCCATTGGCCGTTCAACAGCCGGTTGACGCCCCTCGGGATCCATGACGCTGGCCGAGATATCCTGTTGGGAAAGTGTAGGAACACGGACCCACAACAGGGGGCGCAAATGAACGGACAATGGAGTAAGTCAAAATAACAACGCTTTACTGTTGTGAATGTGCACAACGAATACAACCAATCACAGCAATGGACAACAGTCAATTCACAAAAGTGTCGTGTGGGCAGGCTCGAAGATAGGAGACGCCTCTCCAAGGTAAGACCGGAACCACACGGCTTCCTCCGCCACAGGACCCCGGGAATACTGGAGCCGCCAAGTCCCGAACTCCCAGGTGGCCACTGCCTCCGCGTGTCGGACCTGGTACTGCTGGCGAGGAGCAAAGAACAGTTAGATGGGGGCGCGTATGCACCCAGGACTCCGAACAGCAGGAAAGGTACCTCCACCTCTCGTTGGAACAGTAATCCAAAAAACTAGCTCAATCCAAAAGATGCACTCTATTTGCTTTGATACGTTACCTCTCTGGTAGAAACGATATCTCGGCAAATGAGGTGGAGATGCCGTCCTGCTGATATACCTCCGTAGTGATTGGGATCAGCTGTCTCCGGTGATGGGTGACAGCTGTCATCCTGGCTGCTCCTGTAAGGCGGCAGCGCCCTCCGGTGCCTGGAGCCCGCACTCCAGGCAGGGCGCCCTCTAGTGGTGGTGGGCCAGCAGTACCTCCTCTTCAGCGGCCCACACAACAATTTTTTTTTAATATTTCATTATTTTGTTGTCTCCGTTTTGTCTGTTTCTCCTCACTACCATCAGCGAATCACTGTTTCTGTTCCTCCATCTCCTGCTGTTTGCAGGAAGAGGCAGGATCAGCCTACTCTGTGTCAGAGCATAGTTGTGTAAAGGCCAAAGGGACCATGCCTGCTCCAAGGCACGGAAAACTAAAACAGAATAACTTTTGGTCAGCTCTACAACAAATACACTTTCCTCATTAAGAAGGCTAAATCCAATTTTTTAATAAATCCCTGAAAATGTGAAAGACCCCAAAACATTCTGGAAGGTTATGAGTTCTGCCTACAGTGTCACACCTTCAAGTGAGCCACCCAATTTCCTGGTCAAAGATTCCATACATTTGACTGATAAATGTACCATGTCTGATCACTTTAATCAACATAATTGTTTGAATCCTGTCTGTGGCTGATACTGATGATTCATGCATTTGTCTCTTCTAGATTGGACTACTGCAATGTTCTAGTTTCTGGTTTACTGCAGTCCAGCATTAGGGGTCTCCAATTTGTTCAAAATGCTGCTGCCAGACTTTTGACAGAAAGCAGAAAGTTCGACCACATTACACCCATTTAGGCATCCCTTCACTGGCTTCCTGTCCCAGTAAGATCAGATTTTAAGGTTTTGCTACTAGCGTATAAAATTGTTCATGGACTGGCACCTCCCTACCTTGCTGACCTAATTAAACCTTACGTACCGGCCCAGAGTTTGTGTTCTCAGGGTGCAGGACTACTTTGTGTCCCTAAGGTGAATAAGAAGTCTGTGGGTCATAGAACTTTCTCTTATCATGCCCCTGTTCTGTGAAATGATCTCCCTGCATCAATAAAACAATCAGATTCTGTAGAGACTTTCAAGTCCAGACTTCAGACGCACTTATTTTCCCTTTCATATGGCTAGCATACTGGTGTATTATGTTACTATGCTTTTTACTCTTTTAAATTAATTTTATTAGGAAATGGAGTGGGCCGTGGCCTCAACTTTATCTAAATTCTGGGTCTTTTAGTGAGGCTTATGGCTAGTGGCTGGTGATCACCTTAGTATTTCTTCTGTTCTTGTTGTTGCTTAATGCTGACAAATTACACTGTATTTGTTGTCTGTCTGATGCTTGATTCTGCTTTTTTCTTTTCTCTTTGTTTGAGCTGTGGCTCCATACAGAGATGGGTGTGGTATCTGTACCAGAAACCGTCCTGTGCACTGACAACATTTCCTGTATGTTCGTTTTGTGAATTGTTTTGTAATTTGTGTTTGTAGCTTGGCCCAAGCAGAGGGTCACCCCTTTGAGTCTGGTCTGCTTGAGGTTTCTTCCTCAGAGGTAGTTTTTCCTTACCACTGTTGCTCTGGGGTTTGGTAAGGTTAGACCTTCCTTGTGTGAAGCGCCTTGAGGCAACCTTGTTGTGATTTGGCACTATATAAATGAAAATAAATTGAAATTCAAATTGAATCCCTCAACATTGGCCCTAAAAAACTGCTTTAAAGAGTGAACCTGCTGGAGTAAGATGTCCTCCTATTGATTGTCCATTTCAGTTGAAACGTGTGTGTGCCTCTGAGGTCTGTAGTGCATTGAAGATGCTGGATTCCAAAAATTCGACTGGCCCTGATGGCTTGGATCAATTTTTTCTATAATCGGCTACTGATTGCTGAGCCTCTGACTGCCATCTTTAATTTGAGCCTAAGCACGAACAAATTTCGGACGTTCATGTCTGTGTGCGCGCATTGTTACGGGGCAGACGAACGGACATTCATGTCTGTGTGCGCGTTGTTACAGGACAAATGAACGGACATTCATGTCTGTGTGCGTGTTGTTACAGGACAAATGAACGGACATTCATGTGTGTGTGTGTGTTGTTAACAAACACATTGATACAGGGCAAACAGACATACATTCATGTCTGCGTGTTTGCGTTGTTCCTGCACAAAACAATGGACGTTCATGTCTGTGTGTGCGTGTTGTTACAGGGGAAACAAACGGACATTCATGTTTGCGTGTTTGTGTTGTTCCTGCTCAAAAGAACAGAAGTTCATGTCTGTGTGTTCACATTGTTACGAGGCAAACAAACGGACGTCATGTCTGGCGCATTTACATTGTTCCTGCACAAAAGAACAGACGTTCATGTCTGTGAGTGCATGTTGTTACAGGGCAAATGAACAGATGTTCATGTCTGTGTGTGCGTGTTGTTACGGGGCAAATGAACAGATGTTCATGTCTGTGTGTGTGTGTTGTTACGGGGCAAATGAATGGATGTTCATGTCTGTGTGTGTGTGTTGTTACGGGGCAAATACACAGATGTTCATGTCTGTGTGGTGTGTGTTGTTACGAGGGTGTCTGTTATTTTTTAGATACACGGCACACCGCTCACCCTCCGATGAGTGTGTTAGTGTACAAAACCAGCTCTCCGTCTCTGGGGTCCGACCTTCGTGTCTCCACGGGTATTACCTGGCAGGGCTGCACAAAGGCTGTTCAAGCTGGTGGCGAGGAGATTCGTCTAGCCGCTCACTGCCTCCGTCCGGACGTCCACCCCGCTGACGCTGATCTTGCACCCCGGTCGAATAGCCTTCTCTGGAACCAGGATACGAACCGGCCACGCCCGTTAACAGCAGCTCTCCTCTTATGGATCAGGGCTCTTGGAATGTTGCTAGATTTTGATTTTAGTGACTCATACAGCGAGTCCCCAGGATATGTTATTTTCATTAAAAACCAGACTAACCTTTTAGAGCACTTTTTGATGTTGTACACCCAATAAACTTTAACTTTTACACCTTAAGAAGCATCAATAAATCCAATGTCCGAGGCTTAACACTTTAACTGCATGCTTGGAAATTTATTGCAGGTTTTGCAAGTGCCGACAACATAATCAAAATAGGTTATATGATGATAATTTCACAACAGTAATTCAAGTATAATTAGAATAATGATTGGCAGAGATTTTTGTTTTTGATTCAATAATACTGTCTGATCTTACTTTGACTGGACTGGATTGACTTCTTAACAATTTTTCTAGGAGTGAGACAAGGAGGTTTTTGAGGTTAAAGTCCCCAACTCGATGAACTTGATTTCCTCTTCATCAGCTATTAGTCGTTAGCTGACCACGATCCTTGTGTGATGTTGTAATCCTTCAGGAAATTAATCCACATAAGAATTTATTCCTTCTTCAATCAACCAAAAGTTGATCTAATCCATTCTGGTATGCTGTGATGTTCCTTGAGAGAGAAAACGTTGAACATTCCTCACTCAGACTTAAGGCCAGTGATTATTCTCCAGTGCTCTGCTACTCCGTGACTGGACGGCCTGAGTGGGAGTTGAAAACTCTCTCAAATGATCTCTTATGGCTCCAATCCTCTTACTCCACAATTCCAATTGCTGCTCACAAGATGGTCAAGTCTTGTGATCTCCTCGTAGCAGGGGAGAAGTGGCAACAGCACCTCTCCCTGGAAGAATAACCCCGTTTCCTGGTGTTTCACAGTTTATATATGTGCTGGACTCTTGTTGTCTTCAGATGATCTTGGTTACCATGGGGACGCTGGTGACTCAAAACCTCCTCCCTTCTCCTTCGCTTACTGGAAGTCATCTGCGGCCCCTTGCCAGTAACTTATTTCTCAAATTCCTCTTTTCTGTTAACACTTCAGCTTTTCTGAGAATTCATTCTTTTAAATCATTTCTTTAGAATCACATCAATCATATTCAATCATTTCATTACAACTCTCTTTCACATAAAAACAATTCATATGATCATATACAAACATTTTCATTCCTTATTTTTCATTTCATATTTTACCAACATCTTAATCATTTGATCAGTTGTTTATCATCAGCTTTTCTTGCCTCGTTGCAACATCACTTCCTCTTTTCCTCTGACTCTGCACTCTTTATGAAAAACAACTCATATAATCATTCATTTCACTTATTTGTAACATACTTTTTCTAATACTTTTTCTAATCAACTCTTAATTTTAACACATTAATACTTCATTTGATCATACTTGTCATGTTAGAATCATTCTTAGACATATTCCATCGTCTTCACCACTGAGTTCATTCCGTGGGCCTCCCCATTTGTAATGGAAAAGTCCGGTATGACCTCACTTACTCCGGGAAAGTACCAAACACTGTCCAATTTAATCCAACAGCATGTATATTAATCCCATGACACGTACTATATTCCAAGATGAAAACAAGATGAAAGCAAGCTTAAAGTCATCTTTCCTGACACTCCCTCCATGACTTGAAGCTCTGCCGATCTCTCTATACCTCCATAAAAATATCCTCGTCGTCGTCGACAGGGTGAATGGTGAGCACTTCTTTTTTATCCACCATCGGAGACAGAACAGGAGGAGCTGGAGTTGAACGACACTCATCCAGCACCACGTACTCCTCTCCGCCCATCTGTAGATTGCTGTCGCCGTCAGAAGGTTGCTCTTCCAGTAGCGGTGATTGTGATGGTAATCCCGATGGAGACGGAGTTGCCTCATATTCCTGAGATGATAATCCATCAGGGAACGATGGTGCGCATGGTGAAGTGGGGGTGACGCGTGTATAACACGGTGTAACTGGTGTAGATGGCCGTGGTGATGTATCCTTCGTTTGAGGTGAAGCTTCAGCGTGAATATCCTCAGGCTCGGGCTGTTGAAGGTGTTCATCCAGGAACACCTGCGTGAGGGCCTCCAAACACCAGTTCATATCCTCGGTCTGCACTCCAACCTCCGCAGTGCGCTGTGGAGATGAACGTGGAGCTGGTGGTAATGAAGGACCAATGGCCACGATCCGGCCATCGGCAAGATGAGCTGTGGAGAATCTTATTCCCGTAGGGTACATCCACATTTTGGTAAACACGGGGCAATACATATATCCCTCTGGAGACACTACAGTGTCAGCCCGTATTTGATCAACCAAAAGGGAATGCCAAATCATATCACTGCGTTGTGTGCTCCTCCCACACAAGCGCAGGGCGGCTGCGAAACTTCCTTTTAACAAAACATATCCAATCACTGCAGCAATAATAAGTCCTATTATGATTAACAGATAGGGCCAAGATATCCAAACAATGTCCAATCCAACCAGTCACTCTTCGAGACCTTCTTTACTGACCTCTTCCCGGTTCCTGCAGCGAAAGTGGTGATGATTCCTCCAGCGATTATTTGCGTTCTTTCCCACCAAGAACATTCATGCCGACCTCTTCCTTTTCCACAGCTCAACCAATGTTCTGCAGGCGATTCACATGTACCGTTATTGTAAATCCGATTGGGTCCCAACCATTCGTAACCGACAATTTCTTGTCCTTCACATAGACTTTTCTTGAAGGCATATCCTTCTTCAAGCATTATCAAAGCATCTCCAACAAATGGCACTGTGTGGCCTAGGACCTGCTTCCTTTTTGACATTCCATGTCCCAGGACAGCCTTGGCACATCCAAACGTTGGGTGGAAAAGCTCTTATCCATTCGCCTGCACTATTCTTCTCCCAAACTGTTTGATGGCCATAAGTGTCATACTCGCCGTCATAGTAAGCATCACAATATTCTTCCCAGCCAGGAACTTTTCTACAATTTTGGCGGGCAAGGCTTATCGTGCATGTGGTATTACGTCTATTACAAATAATTTTCCAGGGCCGTGGCGTAACATAAGGGTTTGGTCTCCAGAGTACACTGGACCAAGTAGCTCTGTCTCTGGAGTAAACCGTGGCGATGTATTGATATTTAACCCAATAATTATTACTTTGATCTAAACAGGGGAATACCCAATCTTCAACTTCATATTTCTCCATTCCCCACCAGGTGACGTCCTTACTACGCCTAACTCCTTCCTGCCATGCTTGAAGGGTCCCCTTAATGGTTGGAACCTGTAACAACTTTGTACAGTTATATACCCATCTTAGCCAATTCCCTGTCTTAATTTGGTCTATGGGACATCGAGGGGATTTACCAGAACCTTCAGCCAAATTATTATGGTATTCTGTCTCATGTAAGCTTCCATAGATTCTATTCGCCACGCATTGATCAATTTTGCTAAAATCTTCCTGAGGTACTGACCTTAGCTCATCAGGCTTTGGTAATTTTTGCACATAGAATTTTGCTTTATGTGGACCCCGCAAACTATGCCCAGTCCACATGTATCCCTTCGGAAAATTCCCCTCAAAATGTATCAGTGGAACACTCCAGACCCACGGAAAAGTGTCGTTAAGCCATTCATCATATTTTGCCTCCTGTTTTTGTTTCCAAGTAATCCTGTCTATCAAATCAATAACTGGTGCAAGCACCATGTAATTTTGAGATTTACATCCAATAGGTCGATTCCAATAACATCTATCTAATTTTGCTACTTTTTCTTTTACACAATAATCATGAATCTTCTTCCATCTATTTTTAACCATGTTATAAATACTTTTAACTTTTGGTTCTAATACTCGCTGGGTATCTTGTGTTGGCGATGTAGGGAATGGTTTGGTTTTTCCCTGTGTTGGTGATATCTTTGTGGATCCCACCAGTGCTGCTGGTGAGATGGCGGTTGGTTTGGAATATGGTATCCCTGCTCCCATGTCGGTAGCGTTGTTCAACGGTGGGACTATTGTAGATGTAGTATCCACTTTTGGCACTCTGCTGCGGGTGTTGTCACAGGTGAGGTTAGTTACCCCAATGTTTCCAGGTAGGCATTATCATTCTGCAAACATCATGTCTTGGTAATGCTGGAAAAACAGCTTCTTTCTCCCAATATCCTGCTCAATAGCCCAGTAGTACTCTGCATCCCCATGAGCAATACCAGGCTGGCTCGCCAGGTTCAGGTCTTATCCAAGTACAGCCTACTTCTCTTCACTCTCTTTGTTTTAACCGTAAGATGGTTGCCACGATAATCTCTTGATCCCTCACTTGTAGGTTTTGAAGGATTTCTGCTCCGGTGGTTAGGTTGTGATTGGTGGTGACGGTTGGAAATTCCCCACTGTCGTTCAAGTATTGCAGCCACTTATTCTTTTGCATCTGCTGGGTTAGGTTCTTCATCTTTGCCCATTTCTCTGTAGAATTCTGGTCCCATATCATGTAGATGTTTCTTGATTCAACTCCCCAACATGTCTGTTGGAAAGTTTTAGTTGTTGCGTACTGGACCCTGATATGGGTTAAGGTCCAGGGCGTACTACCATAGTGGTACAGGATAGCTAGAAGTACAGCAATGCCGACTAATAATGCTGTAAGTCTGGCCATCTAACTCCAACATTGGAGGCACTTTTTCTTCCACGGCTGGCTTTGTTGCTGCTGCTTTATTCCAACATTTCCGTAGTAGAATTCACTCGGTACTGGTGGCAGCGGCTCCATCTTTTGGGGTTGTTGCAGTAGTGGCATTTCTATGCCAAATTCTCCTTCTCTTGGTCTTTCGTTGGTTCTTTGAGGTTGCGTGGTGATCACGCTGTCTTCCCGTGGTTCTCCCATCTCGGAGATAGATGATCTTAGGTGCTGTTGTTTGTCTCGTGCTCCCAACAGAGACACTTGATGCTCGTTGCTGAAGAAGGGTGATTAACAAGGGAGATGGCCATGGGAGCCTAATATCTAGTCCTCGCCACGCCCATTTCCAAGTGACAACTGTCACCTCCTTCATTTCAGGCGGTGGTCCCTGGGGTGTGTAGAAACACTGTGAAGATGCAGGATTCAATTCTCTACATAGGTGCAAGATATCCTCATAGGCGTCCCAGTATGCCGCTCCACTGTAGACATACTGCGCCATCACAAAGTACATAGGAGTCGATCTCCGGAATAGTCTTCTTCCCGACTTTATGCCAAGTCGTATCAGTATAGCTTTTGGGGGTTGCCAAAGCCCCACTAGTACTCTGGTTCGCCATCCACTTCTAATAGGCGGGACACTTCTGCCTTTTTCGATGTCAAGGTACTGTACTGTCGTACATATTGGCAAAGTTTGGTTCTCGATCAAATAAAAAGTTGAACGTGCCTCTTGGAGTTGAAGTCTTTTAAACATATAGGGACTACTGGTCCAGATCTGGAAAGATCCAAGCCAAATATCCACATAGATTCCTTGTAATGGATCAACATAATTAGGTCCCCACCTTATTTTAAATCTGTAGCCCCTTCTCTGTACATACACTACGTTCAAGATGCAGGGGTATAAGTCTGGACACCGGGGTATTGGGTAAAACTTCCATCCAACCCCAGGGCAATTCCAGTGTTGTCCAACTTTGTTCACGATAGCTTCCAGAGGAGTGTATATTCCAGGCTCTGCAAGGTCAGCAGCTCTTTTATATGAGTCATTATCTACAAAGTATCCTCCTGTTCCCAGCAACCATCCTTTTTCTTTGTAATTCTTTTGTGGCCAGCTTAAACATATTTTCTTGTAGGGTATTCCAAATATGGTGTAAGTCCTCCAGGCCCGGATCGTATACTATTTACATTATTTTCATCCAATTTGAAGGTCCGTAGCATGATTCAGAGTGAGTTGTTACTCCGCCATCGGTCTCCTTCTCTTCTGCCAAGATGCACCACCATAGGGAACGTGTTGTCTCTTAGAGAGATGAGCGTAGATGGGAGATGGGTGCTTAAGTTCGAATCCATTCCTTCCACGCCCACTTCCACATCGTAACAATCATTCTGTCAGGTTTAGGGAGGGTCCCTCAGGGATCCTCTGTACCTGATGTAGGGGTACATAGTCCCATAGATCTTGCCAATGCTGCAAAACCGGTTATCTGGAATACCTGCTTTGTAATAGGGCTAGATAAAGGGGAACTATAGGCTTATCTTCTTGATCAATTTGAAGCTGAATCTTCCTTGCCTGACTACAGTTCCAGACTCCTCTTTTGTACAGGTAGCAGAAGTTTTGATTTTCAAAAATTGGTGGTATGGTTGGGGGTAGGCCGGTCATACAGGCCAGGGGTTGATCAATAACTCTCAAATTTAATGTCTGGTTATCTAATACGGGATATCTTGGATCTTGCAGTCGTTGTTCAGTTGACGTCGCATGTTGGGGCTTGTCGTCCAGATCAAGCACTGGTTAAGGTATATTTCAACATAGACTCCTTGGAGTGGCTCAACGTAATTAATCCCCCATCTCAATGTGAATCTCATGTCTTTGAGTTGTAGGTAAACCACACTTAATATCCAAGGGTAGGTGTCTGGACATCTTGGAACCGATTGGGGCATTCTTCGGCGTCCTTTCATGTACCAATGCCGCAGACTTGCATCGCTCAGCACTCGTTCAGCAAGTAATTTTTGTCCTGTTGTCTCTGTTAATTCGGCATCTCTTTTATATTCATAATTTGTGACATAATATCCTTTAGATGCTAGTTCCCAGTCTTCTTCTTCAGAATCTTTTTCTGGCCAATTTAGGTATAGTTTCTCAGCACCGGGGACACCTTGTATGTAGGATCCAAGTCTTCCTCGATTATTAATAATGGGTACTCTATTTACATTTGGTCCTTGCGACATTTTGCAAAAAGCCGCTTCTCCTTACTTCTTCCTTGTCCCGCGCAAAATGGAGGGAAACATCCAGCAACTCCGAGGCTTTCTTGATTTTTCCTCACCTTGAGTCGGTTGGTCTAAGGACTGCTGCTGTTCCTCCAGGAGGTCAACGTGTGCTCCAACAGAATAAACCCCCACTTAGGGAACCAACACCATCAGCACTGTGAGCCGCAGCTTAATTGTTTGGTCCGGCCTACTAGGAGTGTCCGCTCTGCTAGCCACTTCCCCCCAGATTGTATCCTCCTTTCCTCACCCATTCTTCGGGTGTCACGTGGTACTCGGCTGACTTCTTTTTCGGTTTTGCTGCTTTATTTCCCCAGGCGTCTAATCCAGTGGTAAAATAATACATGAGGGTTTCTCTGCCCCCTTTTTCTTGTGGCACCTCTTCTGCATCTTCCAGTAGAACTTCTGGATTTTTTAGAACTTCTTCTATCAATTTGGCCCAAGTTGTCAATTCCCAAGGGCCATTCCAGCCTTCTTCTTGGGCTTTTTGCTGTTGATCATCTGTCAGTCCTCCCATCATGTCTGTATATCCGGGTCGCTCCAGATCTCTATACACTCTGAACACCAGTGGAATTTGCACTGCATCTATTGGAGGGTCATAAGTTTGCCCCAAGGCGACATAGAGCGCCTTGGGGCAACTGTTTGTTGTGATTTGGCGCTATACAAGAAAAAAGTTGATTGATTGATTGATTGATACTCTGGACCATGGGACCAACTTTGATGTATAGCTTCATGCAACAAAGACGGGTTTCGCTCACTACCTCCTGCAGCTGGATCACTTCCCCCTGCTCTAGTTGTGTCCAACATCAAATAGACACTTGGGGCCGTTGGACTCACGTCACCGCTGCCTTGATTCCCCTCAGCTTGATCAAGCGCAGTTGTTGCTGCAGGATTAGCCCAACAGGTTTCATCGGTGTGAAAGGTCCTCAGAGGGTCCAAAAACCTTCTCACTTGCCATCCATCTGCTCTTACCACATGCAGTAGTCTTCCCATATGAGTTCTTGCTTTACACACCAGGCAATACTCGATCTCACATCCATTCCAATAGCATGAACACACCTGCATATCCACATTGTCTCCACGTATGTCCCACTGGGTGTAAAAGACCATTCTTGGCAAGTGGGTTAGTCGGCATAACCCACATACAAGTGCATCCAAAACCTTCACCGGCTTGTGAAGTAATTGCTTGAATTCATTTTTTGCCCCATTTGGAATTGGGGGTTTTCTAACCCCAGGTCCCGACCATTGGACCGTCAGCGGTACTTCTTCGCGGCAAACCACACAGTGATTCTCAACTTTTTTCCATTGTAATAACTCCTTTTCATTAGATAAAAATCCTTTCTTTGCATGATATAGTATCCTCAGGGCTCTGCCTGCCCAGAGGTCAGTTCTTGTTCTTCTTAAGGCAACCACCCCATTGACAGTGGCCATTCTGACGAAGGGTGGAAGATCTTGGGTATTTTTGGCCATGTTTAGCTCCTGGTTTTGTCAAGTTAGGAGTTGGCTTCAGCTGCTCCACTCCTTGGATTCCCTTCTTCAACTCTACTGTGTTACTGTCCAATATCTTCACTGCTGTATCTGTGGTCTCATACTTAGGTTTAACAGCAGTGTTGGTTGGGTGATCTCGAGCTCTCACCCACACCTTCTGTCCAACTTTAAATGGGATCTTTGGTTCTGGTTCTCTGTCCCTTTTAGTCTGACTCCGCCCCACTTCCGGTGTCGAAAATGGGCGTTGGTTCAGTTCTTGCGAAGGGGTGGGCCTGCCGGCACGATGGCGGTCATTCAGGGCCTGTCCAATTTCCAGGGCCTTAGTACTCTATTCCTTCGTGTTAGCATTTTTCCCAATCCAGTTTTTCACCAGTCCAATAGCCCTTTCCACAACTCCATTTGCTTGAGGAGTGTATGGGGGCGAGTAAATTCTCATTACTCCATTTTTCTGGCACCACTGGTCGACCTGAGCATTACGGAAATGTGTCCCATTATCCGTTCTCAGCTCCTTAGGTATCCCCAGATTTGAACACACTTGATCCAACATGCTGATCACACTGCTGCCGTTGGCTTTTCTCACAGGCTTAACAGTCACATAGCCCGACATAGAGTCCACAAGCACCAACAGATATTTTTCTCCTTTCTTACCGGTCACCCCCATGGGCCCGGCAACATCCATGCATACTGATCCCCATGGAACAGTACTCTTTATGGTGAAACCATCTACCCTTTGTCCTCGTCGTCCTGCATTGTATCGACCACATACTTCACAGTCTTTGAGGACTCTTCAGACTTGGTTTCTCAGAATCCAAAGTTGCAGCTTCTCCAGCTCCTTCCGTGTGGGAATGGTGCCTGCATGGCCAAGCGCTTCATGTACGGCCAGCACCACTTCTTTCACGGACTCTTTTGGAACTACCCTTCCCTTGGGTGTCTGTTCCCACTTCTCGATCCCGACAACGACGACTTTTCTCAGCTGCACATAGCGGTCCACTTCTTCGTTCCCGCTCCAGTGTGCTCCTTCTTTTACATGGGCCTTCTGATGTACCACATCTAAGTCCATTGTTAGCCTCAACTCGGCTATTTTCCTCCACAAATCCATATGAGCTACAGGCTTCCCCTTAGCTCCCTCAAATCCATTTTCTTCCAAATGGATAAGTCCTCTTTCAGGGCTTGTGCGCAGTAATGACTGTCTGTAACCACTTTAGCCCTTTTACTTTCCTCTTGTTTAACTCCAAGAGTCCTTCCAGTATTGCTGTAACTTCTCCAGCTTGGGCACTCCCTGGCGTTTGACCTTTTCGACGATATTTGTCCTTATCTTGATACTTCAGAATATAGCCCCAATAAGCTATATTGTCTGTACCCTTCTTTGATCCATCAGTGTACATAGTCCAGTCGTATGGCTCCATAGGGAGTTGCCTCTCCTTCGGCAACTTTTTTGTCCCCGACTGTTTTGGGCCCAATTTCCAGCTCAGGGTCTAGCAGGATGTCCTCCCACCTTCCCCATCTGGCATTTGTGGCTTTAGTACTTTCAATAGTTCCTTTCCTTAGGAACCAGTGGACTTGGCTTTGAGTGATAACTTTTATTCCCTGTCCTTGTGCAAGTTCTTTTAATGCACTCCAATATCTAGCCAGGACTGCCAGTTCTTTTTCTTCCGGTGGATATTTTCTCTCAATCGAAGACAGAGTATAGCTCCACAATGTTACCATACCCCCTCCTTCATTGCTCACTTTTACCACCGAATCCTCTTCTTCACAGCTTATTTCGGCTAGCAGACGAGTAGTCAGACTACGCGGCTCCAGCCTAACTGCGTTTTGAATGGCTTTCTTTAGCTTTTCCAAGCAATCCTGGTCTGTAGCTGTCCAAATCCATTGCTTTTGCTCTTGTCCATTAGGTTTCGTTTTGAGACGAGCATAAAGGGGCTTTGCGTATCTCTGATAGTGTGGAACGTGATCTCTCACATAGTTACACAATCCCAGTATTTTCTGTAGGTCATTCTCAGATTGAGGTGGTTTAATCTGACTCAATTTTTCTCGGTATACTTCTGAGAGTCCCAGGTCTGATGATACCTGGAATCCCAAATAGTTAACCTTGAATTGTCCAAACTGACATTTCTTCAGGTTGAGTTTTAATCCAGCTTCTGTGAGCTTCTGTATCACCTTTTGCAGCCGCATTAGGTGTTCATTTTCATCATCATCTGCGATAAACACATCATCGATGTAGACTGTTACTCCCAGATCTTTTAATATTTCCATTACGGCTGCTTGGAACACATTTGGTGAATTTATGTATCCCTGCGGGAGTCGTTGCCACACACAACTTTTCCCTTTATGTGTGAATGCAGTTTTCCCTTGTGACTGTTTTGCTAATCGCAGGGAAAAGAATCCATTTGCCAGATCAATGCATGATTTGTATTTCTTAATTTGGAGCGTTTTCAGTGCTCCTTGGGGATTTATCAAACTCGCTGTATTGGCTATTGTTTGTCGATTGAGAGCCTTGAAGTTGATTACTGGTCTCCAGCCTCCTCCTGCCGACTCTGGCTTCTTAACTGCTTGGATGGGGCTGTTAGTGATCGGATTCAATTCCACTCGAATGATCCCCAAAGCTTCCAATTCTTTTACTATTTTATCTATTTCCTCAACCGCTCCAGGGTTTCAAGGGATATTGTCGCACTGGTGGATATACTCCTCCTTCGATGACATGAATGTGTTTAGCCCCCAAATCTCCACAATTATTTTTAAATCATGCTACTTTAGCTTTGGAGATAATTTCCCTCAATTTTTCTTTCCCTGCTTCAGAGAAATCACTTTCTTCAATCTTTTCTTCTGTGACAGCTGGTACATCCACTTCTTTGTACCAGCTTACCGGACTCTTTCCAATTGGAGTCATATCCATTCGTACAACTCTTGCTTGTAATTTTTTCACTCGTCGTCTTATTAGAGTTCGAAGCCTTTTGGGCCGATGCAATTCTCTCAAATCCTTGACTGTTATCAAATTAAAGGGGCCTTTTATCCAAACTACCCCTTTCCATATCCCAAATGGTCTTTTCTCCGTTGCCGCATTTGCATACTGGATCAATAGGTATCCTTTGGTCTCGAGGTTTCTGCGGGTCATGGACACCTCTGCTCCCGTGTCCACCAGGTACGGTTCTCCATCCACATCAGTGTAGATATTGTCCCCGTCCCAGTAGGCATGGTCTAGCGTGACCCGCGCCTCCGAAGCCATTACTTCTTCTGCCCTCCAGCCGCCGCTGAAGCTTGGCGGACTTCCTGGAGGGCTTTCCTTTGTTCTGGAGTTAATTTGTCATACTCCTCTTTAGGGAGATAGCCACCACTACGAGGTGCAGGTGTAGGTCGCGATTGTGATGGTGGAGGTGGTGGACCTCTCGGCCGAGAGCTCCATTGTCCAGCTGGAGGCCTTTGATTATTCCTCTGTGGTGTTTGATGTGACTGAGGAGGTGGTGGTTTAGGCACTAAATTTCTTTTCTCCACTCCCACCGGTTTTTGTCCTGATCTCGGTGTGCTCTCCTTCTTCCTCCTTTCCTCATAGAACTGCTGCTCCAAATCCCAGCTGTTTACCACTGCATTTGTGGGACTGTAGTGCCGTCTATGGGCATTTTCACAAAGGTTATCTCCCCTCTTCTTCCTTTAGTCACCTCTCTCAGTGCCCTAACATAGCGTTGTGGCAAAATCGTCTGCTTTAGCCCATGCCAAACTTGAACCAATGTTTGACCTTTGTCTAGTCCAGCTTTAGCTCGAGCAATATGGGAATCTTCATCATTGGGATCTTCCAACACTAACCTGGCATAATGGTTTTGTGCTGGCTCACCCCGACTGATGGGTTGACTGGTAACTTGGGCTAGCCACATAGATTTACCCTCTTCGCTGTTAGAAGCTCTGTCAATAAGGGGCCACACTTCTTTCAAATAGTCCTTTAGGTCTTCATTTGGTTCTTTCTCTCTCACCAGCATCTTTAATTTCTTAAATTCACGGAATTCCCTGCCGTCTGCTTGAATTTCAGCTTGAATTGCTGGCAGACTTTGTTCTCTAGATCCAGCAGGAAAGTTCTGATTTGGGAGGCTTGCTTGTAATCCTGACGATGGTGGAATTGTTTCTCCTTCATCATCCAGATTTTCTTCATTGGTTTCTCTCAACACTTGCCATGACCAGCGTAAAGCTGCTGTTTTTAGTTTTCTCAACATCACATCATGGGCAATGCCTAAATAGGCGACTCTGAAGTTATTTGTTAACTCTTTACAGGCCGTCAGTGTAGGATAGAAGGGCCACATTAGTATATTAGCCCACTCTCCAACAGTAGCTGTTACCTCGAGAGTTTTCTTTTCATTTTGTCACTCAATCCACTCTTCTGGGATGTCATACCCAGTTTGTCCAACTTCTGGAGCATAGGTTTGTTGCTTATCTCGGGTCTCCACTGGGTTGACCCTGACATCTCTTGCAATTCTCTCTGAGGCTACACGCACATTATACACCCCAACTTCTTTCTTTCGTCCTCTGTAACGTCCAGTTCATAGTTCTGGGCGTGAGACTTCTCTTTCCCCTACCACAGATAGCGGTTCATCCTCTTCGGAGTCTTGTGGATTGATCTCCTCTTCAGACTCTCTTTCCTGGTCCTCATCCATATCAGATTCATGGGGAGGACATGGGTCTTGTGGTTGTGGGTCCCCATTTTGTTCTGACTTTCGGGGTGACCCGGTTGCTTCGGTATTTCCGACAGGTAGAGGAATGAATATAGGATCCTCTTCTCCATTATCCGGTGGAGGAGCCTGGAAAGGCTCTCTCATCCGAGATTGGGAGCCTGTGGGGTGTATGATAGTCTGGAGCCCACTTGCCACTTGTTTTAATGTTGGTCGTGGGGTTTTAATCCTTAATTGCTGCACTCCTACAGCATGAACTGATCTTTTCTGACTTGTCGCCGTGGGGATGGGCTGCATCACTAGCGGGGGACTAGTTGCCACTCCACTTGCTCCAACTGCACCCTTCTTTGGACCTGCTCTATTTGGTCCTAGGTTCACTGCTTCAAGTGCCCTTCTCACTCGATCTTGCTCCTGCTCATTGCTAGTGACCACCACTATTTCTCTCATTGATCCCCATACTCCTGGGGTACGCATGTGTAGGTTCACGGCTGCCATGGCAACCTTTTCTGCCTCTTCCCATGTCATATGTCCAGATCGTAATCCATCCACACATATCACTACCCGCCGATGCTGGCGTTCTTTGGCCAAATCAATAGCTGTTCCCAGAGTTTTCAACATTTTCTTCGTGTATTCGATTGAATTTTCTCTCCCTGGGTAGCTTTCAAAGGGCACATGTATGAGTGCATGATAATCCATTCGTGATGCGCTTGTTATCACCATCGATTTTCTGTCCAGACTTCTCTCCTTTATATTCTTAAGCTCTTCTTGGTATTCTTTGCCTGCCCGCTCCTTGAGCTTTGCTCGGAATTTTCGCTTGGCAATTTTCAGTCTGTGATTTGTGAAGACAATGAGACTATCTCCATCTATATCCCAAGGACTGCCAAAATAATGATATGCCCGTCTTCCATCTTGTGTCACCATTTTTTTGGTTCCTTTGGGCATAGGGTTCAAGTCCTCCATGTAGTCAGATTCAATGTATACATGGTGGGTTTTTGCTTTAGATTTTCTAAAGATTTCCTGCGAGCACCCTTCCTCTTTAATATGGTAACTCGGTCCGGCAACACATTCTTCAGCTTTAAGCTGTCCCAAGCTTCTGGGCCCACATTCCGGCGATTGATGGAATATCTGTCCAGATACTCCCTGAAGGCTTCTTCGTCTTTTCTCCTGCTCAACCAGGCGTTCTGTCTGTTTTTTAACTGTTGAGGTTGTTCCTCTCACACTTCCTAAGGGCAAATTTGGCCACACTGGGTCAAAGCTTGTGTGGCGCTGGTCCGGGCTTTTATATTCTTGACCATTTCCCCCAAGAGTAGGACCTCCCGGGGATATCAATTCATCTCCACTTCCCTCTGGCTTGTTTTCCTCATCACTTTGTTCAGGTTCGGCCTGGAAATCTATCTTGCCCTCGTCTTCATTGTCGAGGATCTGACTTCCACTCATATCTTCCATTATAGGATATTGTTCCTTAAGCATTCTTCCTAACCCCTTTAGCCGTTCTGCCATGGACTTAAACTCAGCATATACAGACGCTGATTTTGCTTTAACATCAACCAGGACCGTCTCTACTCCCAACAACCCAGCTGTCATTTTTACTACGGAGTCATAACTTTTCTCAGGACTTATTAAGGTGGTGATTTGTCCTCTTTTCCACTCTTCTCCAAGAAGTTTACACCACCACCCAAGCCACTCTCTGGTCCCCGTCTTGTCCTTTGGGACTGGTGGGCTCTCCAAAACGGCCAGGATCTGCCCCTCCTTATGCTTACCTGGATAATATATCCCTAATGTATGTATAGTTCCTGCCATAGCTTCTTGAAACTTTCTTCATCAGTTTCTACACTTTGATCTATGACATATTTTTGAACTGTTTCTGCCCAAGTATCATATCCTCGTCCATACAATACCACTCTGTGTGGCCGAAAATCCACTTCTTTTCCCTCTTCATGTTCAGATTCAGGGTTTGCTATGGGTCCTGACTCTTCTTCAGCCATATTTTCTCTACTTGTTCTTAATACTAACCTTACTGTTTCGTAATGATTGTCCTCTCTTTATTCTCTCGGTTGCTGAGATTGTCGATTCCACCACTGTCGTCCCCTTGACTTCAGCTATGGTCCTTGTCGTCTCGAGTCGTCTGCCTCTCAAAGCCTCTCTTGGCGCCTTGAGTGAGGGATGAGTGACAGACTACTTGGCTATTCAGCGCTAATTCCAGAGATTAACTCCAAATCAGCTGCTCCTTTTCCCGCTTCTCCCCTCAGGAACCTCACGGGTTGATGATCCTATTCTCTCCTGTAGATCACCATTTTGCACAGTATACTCTCATACCTGCTCTCTTTGACGATCCGATCCAGCAGGCTATCCCCGTCTGCTTCTTGTCCCAGTCCAGATGATCCAGCAGTGACACGTCTGCTTCTCGTCCTTGATCCCAGCTCCCTGGGATACTTACTCCTGTTGTCTTTACTTTGTCTTTCTGGTGGTCGCCTGCAAATTTTCACACCTCTGGAGAACAGATATATTTCAAGCCGTTACTGGACCTATACAGGCCATCAGTCGACACTCTCCACAACACTGTCTCCTTTGGTGATCTACTCAGAGGCTTTCCACCTACCCAATGGCAAAGACTCTCCTTTGGCCAGGATTCTTCCTCGGACCTGATTACACTTCGTCAGGTCCCTGTTCGGGCGCCACGTGTCAGATCCCGTTATTTTTTAGATACACGGCACACGCTCACCCTCCGATGAGTGTGTTAGTGTACAAAACCAGCTCTCCGTCTCTGGGGTCTGACCTTCGTGTCTCCACGGGTATTACCCGGCAGGGCTGCACAAAGTCTGTTCAAGCTGGTGGCAAGGAGATTCATCTAGCCGCTCACTGCCTCCATCCGGACGTCCACCCTGCTGACGCTGATCTCGCACCCCGGTCGAATAGCCTTCTCTGGAACCAGGATACGAACCGGCCACGCCCGTTAACGGCAGCTCTCCTCTTATGGATCAGGGCTCTTGGAATGTTGCTAGATTTTGATTTTAGTGACTCATACAGTGAGTCCCCAGGATATGTTATTTTCATTAAAAACCAGACTAACCTTTTAGAGCACTTTTTGATGTTGTACACCCAATAAACTTTAACTTTACACCTTAAGAAGCATCAATAAATCCAATGTCCGAGCCTTAACACTTTAACTGCATGCTTGGAAATTTATTGCAGGTTTTGCAAGTGCCAACAATATAATCAAAATAGGTTATATGATGATAATTTCACAACAGTAATTCAAGTATAATTAGAATAATGATTGGCAGAGATTTTTGTTTTTGATTCAATAATACTGTCTGATCTTACTTTGACTGGACTGGATTGACTTCTTAACAATTTTTCTAGGAGTGAGACAAGGAGGTTTTTGAGGTTAAAGTCCCCAACTCGATGAACTTGATTTCCTCTTCATCAGCTATTAGTCGTTAGCTGACCACGATCCTTGTGTGATGACTTAAGGCCAGTGATTATTCTCCAATGCTCTGCCACTCCATGACTGGACGGCCTGAGTGGGAGTTGAAAACTCTCTCAAATGATCTCTTATGGCTCCAATCCTCTCACTCCACGATTCCAGTTGCTGCTCACAAGATGGTCAAGTCTTGTGATCTCCTCGTAGCAGGGGAGAAGTGGCAACAGCACCTCTCCCTGGAAGAATAACCCCGTTTCCTGGTGTTTCACAGTTTATATATGTGCTGGACTCTTGTTGTCTTCAGATGATCTTGGTTACCATGGGGACGCTGGTGACTCAAAACCTCCTCCCTTCTCCTTCGCTTACTGGAAGTCATCTGCGGCCCCTTGCCAGTAACGTATTTCTCAAATTCCTCTTTTCTGTTAACACTTCAGCTTTTCTGAGAATTCATTCTTTTAAATCATTTCTTTAGAATCACATCAATCATATTCAATCATTTCATTACAACTCTCTTTCACATAAAAACAATTCATATGATCATATACAACATTTCATTCCTTATTTTTCATTTCATATTTTACCAACATCTTAATCATTTGTTTATCATCAGCTTTTCTTGCCTCGTTGCAACATCACTTCCTCTTTTCCTCTGACTCTGCACTCTTTATGAAAAACGACTCATATAATCATTCATTTCACTTATTTGTAACATACTTTTTCTAATACTTTTTCTAATCAACTCTTAATTTTAACACTTTAATACTTCATTTGATCATACTTGTCATGTTAGAATCATTCTTAGACATATTCCATCGTCTTCACCACTGAGTTCATTCCGTGGGCCTCCCCATTTGTAATGGAAAAGTCCGGTATGATCTCACTTACTCCGGGAAAGTACCAAACACTGTCCAATTTAATCCAACAGCATGTATATTAATCCCATGGCACGTACTATATTCCAAGATGAAAACAAGCTGAAAGCAAGCTTAAAGTCATCTTTCCTGACAGGGGCAAATACACAGATGTTCCTGTCTGTGTGCGTGTTGTTACGGGGCAAATGAACGGATGTTCATGTCTGTGTGTGTGTTGTTACGGGGCAAATACACAGATGTTCATGTCTATGTTCGTGTTGTTACGGGGCAAATGAACGGATGTTCATGTCTGTGTGTGTGTTGTTACGGGGCAAACGAATCAGTTGTTATAGACGTAACGACTGATTAATATCACTTTGAGCAGGTGGATTCAGTTAATCAGTGAAATCACCTGGTGGAGTCATTGGCTGCAAAGAAAACCTGCACCCTCTTGGTCCTTTCTGGAACAAGTTGCCCACCCCTGATTTAAATGGTCCTTGACGTTCACTGCACAGGTATTTCATCTCATGTTTGTGCTCCCACAGTTTTTCCTCTGTAAACACGGACCATGTCTTACAGCTTTGAGTTCGAAATGAACAGGTTGAGATCATTTTACTAAACTGGAATGTTATATCTAAACTGTGATAGTTTCAACACACGTGCATCAGACCTTCTTGTTCTCTTCATTTATACCAGGGGTGGCCAAGTTCGGTCCTCAAGAGCCACATTCCTCACACTCTTAGTTATCTCCCTGCTCCAACACACCTGAATCCAATGAAAGACTCGTTAGCAGACTTTTAATGAGCCTTTCATCCCCGTAGAGACGGTGCCTGCTCCCAGACCACCAATAACCAGTAAAAATCTATTTAAGCATAAAAATTCAAAAAGAAAAAATAATATAGCACCTTCAACTGCACCACAGACTAAAACAGTTAAATGTGGTCTATTAAACATTAGATCTCTCTCTTCTAAGTCCCTGTTAGTAAATGATATAATAATTGATCAACATATTGATTTATTCTGCCTTACAGAAACCTGGTTACAGCAGGATGAATATGTTAGTTTAAATGAGTCAACACCCCCGAGTCACACTAACTGCCAGAATGCTCGTAGCACGGGCCGAGGCGGAGGATTAGCAGCAATCTTCCACTCCAGCTTATTAATTAATCAAAAACCCAGACAGAGCTTTAATTCATTTGAAAGCTTGATTCTTAGTCTTGTCCATCCAAATTGGAAGTCCCAAAAACCAGTTTTATTTGTTATTATCTATCGTCCACCTGGTCGTTACTGTGAGTTTCTCTGTGAATTTTCAGACCTTTTGTTTGACTTAGTGCTTAGCTCAGATAAGATAATTATAGTGGACGATTTTAACATCCACACAGATGCTGAGAATGACAGCCTCAACACTGCATTTAATTTATTATTAGACTCAATTGGCTTTGCTCAAAATGTAAATGAGTCCACCCACCGCTTTAATCATATCTTAGATCTTGTTCTGACTTATGGTATGGAAATTGAAGACTTAACAGTATTCCCTGAAAACTCCCTTCTGTCTGATCATTTCTTAATTACATTTACATTTACTCTGATGGACTACCCAGCAGTGGGGAATAAGTTTCATTACACTAGAAGTCTTTCAGAAAGCGCTGTAACTAGGTTTAAGGATATGATTCCTTCTTTATGTTCTCTAATGCCATATACCAACACAGGGCAGAGTAGCTACCTAAACTCTGTAAGTGAGATAGAGTATCTCGTCAATAGTTTTACATCCTCATTGAAGACAACTTTGGATGCTGTAGCTCCTCTGAAAAAGAGAGCCTTAAATCAGAAGTGCCTGACTCCGTGGTATAACTCACAAACTCGCAGCTTAAAGCAGATAACCCGTAAGTTGGAGAGGAAATGGCGTCTCATTAATTTAGAAGATCTTCACTTAGCCTGGAAAAAGAGTCTGTTGCTCTATAAAAAAAAAGCCCTCCGTAAGCTAGGACATCTTACTACTCATCACTAATTGAAGAAAATAAGAACAACCCCAGGTTTCTTTTCAGCACTGTAGCCAGGCTGACAAAGAGTCAGAGCTCTATTGAGCCGAGTATTCCTTTAACTTTAACTAGTAATGACTTCATGACTTTCTTTGCTAATAAAATTTTAACTATTAGAGAAAAAATTACTCATAACCATCCCAAAGACGTATCGTTATCTTGGCTGCTTTCAGTGATGCCGGTATTTGGTTAGACTCTTTCTCTCCGATTGTTCTGTCTGAATTATTTTCATTAGTTACTTCCTCCAAACCATCAACATGTCTATTAGACCAGGCTGCTCAAGGAAGCCCTACCATTAATTGATGCTTCGATCTTAAATATGATCAATCTATCTTTATTAGTTGGCCATGTACCACAGGCTTTTAAGGTGGCAGTAATTAAACCATTACTTAAAAAGCCATCACTTGACCCAGCTATCTTAGCTAATTATAGGCCAATCTCCAACCTTCCTTTTCTCTCAAAAATTCTTGAAAGGGTAGTTGTAAAACAGCTAACTGATCATCTGCAGAGGAATGGTCTATTTGAAGAGTTTCAGTCAGGTTTTAGAATTCATCATAGTACAGAAACAGCATTAGTGAAGGTTACAAATGATCTTCTTATGGCCTCAGACAGTGGACTCATCTCTGTGCTTCTTCTGTTAGACCTCAGTGCTGCTTTTGATACTGTTGACCATAAGATTTTATTACAGAGATTAGAGCATGCCATGGGTATTAAAGGCACTGCGCTGCAGTGGTTTGAATCATATTTATCTAATAGATTACAATTTGTTCATGTAAATGGAGAATCTTCTTCACAGACTAAGGTTAATTATGGAGTTCCACAAGGTTCTGTGCTAGGACCAATTTTATTCACTTTATACATGTTTCCCTTAGGCAGTATTATTAGACGGCATTGCTTAAATTTTCATTGTTACGCAGATGATACCCAGCTTTATCTATCCATGTAGCCAGAGGACACACACCAATTAGCTAAACTGCAGGATTGTCTTACAGACATAAAGACATGGATGACCTCTAATTTCCTGCTTTTAAACTCAGATAAAACTGAAGTTATTGTACTTGGCCCACAAATCTTAGAAACATGGTGTCTAACCAGATCCTTACTCTGGATGGCATTACCCTGACCTCTAGTAATACTGTGAGAAATCTTGGAGTCATTTTTGATCAGGATATGTCATTCAATACGCATATTAAACAAATATGCAGGACTGCTTTTTTGCATTTGCGCAATATCTCTAAAATTAGAAAGGTCTTGTCTCAGAGTGATGCTGAAAAACTAATTCATGCATTTATTTCCTCTAGGCTGGACTATTGTAATTCATTATTATCAGGTTGTCCTAAAAGTTCCCTGAACAGCCTTCAGTTAATTCAAAATGCTGCAGCTAGAGTACTGACAGGGACTGGAAGGAGAGAGCATATCTCACCCATATTGGCCTCTCTTCATTGGCTTCCTGTTAATTCTAGAATAGAATTTAAAATTTTTCTTCTTACTTATAAGGTTTTGAATAATTAGGTCCCATCTTATCTTAGGGACCTCATAGTACCATATCACCCCAATAGAGCGCTTCGCTCTCAGACTGCAGGCTTACTTGTAGTTCCTAGGGTTTGTAAGAGTAGAATGGGAGGCAGAGCCTTCAGCTTTCAGGCTCCTCTCCTGTGGAACCAGCTCCCAATTCAGATCAGGGAGACAGACACCCTCTCTACTTTTAAGATTAGGCCTAAAACTTTCCTTTTTGCTAAAGCTTATAGTTAGGGCTGGATCAGGTGACCCTGAACCATCCTGTAGTTATGCTGCTATAGACTTAGACTGCTGGGGGGTTCCCATGATGCACTGAGTGTTTCTTTCTGTTTTTGCTCTGTATGCACCACTCTGCATTTAATCATTAGTGATTGATCTCTGCTCTCTTCCACAGCATGTCTTTTTCCTGGTTCTCTCCCTCAGCCCCAACCAGTCCCAGCAGAAGACTGCCCCTTCCTGAGCCTGGTTCTGCTGGAGGTTTCTTCCTGTTAAAAGGGAGTTTTTCCTTCCCACTGTTGCCAAGTGCTTGCTCACAGGGGGTCGTTTTGACCGTTGGGGTTTTTCCGTAATTATTGTATGGCCTTACCTTGCAATATAAAGCACCTTGGGGCAACTGTTTGTTGTGATTTGGCGCTATATAAATAAAATTGATTTGATTTGTTTCGATTTGATTCAGGTGTGTTGGAGCAGGGAGACAACTAAGAGTGTCAGGAATGTGGCTCTCAAGGACCGAACTTGGCCACCCCTGATTTATGCTAATCTATATTATGATAGCCAAGTGGCCTCTGTGTTCATATGTGTATGTTTGTGTGTGTGTGTGTATAGCTTCTATCATGGAGAAACTGGGGAGAGCTGACATTTGCCATATGTATTTTTGGTCAAGGATGAACACTGCGAAATCAGAAATAATAATAATAACTTTTTTCTAGACTAAGACTGCATAGATACGTACATGATATGTACATAGGTCCATATCTGGGCACTTACAAACTTTTCCAGAGAGGTTCGTATGTAACATCCGTAACCAGTGGGTCCTCATCCTGGACCTATATTTTAAGCTTGTGTCAAGAATTGCACATATGATGGAATTCACAGACTTGTCTAAGCACTGTATGAACTGATATACCAAATTCCTGATCATAGCCTGACAATACTGTATACCAAAGACTGTGCAGAGAGTACTTGTACTCTCATATTTGGAAAAATAAAGGACAATACTCTTCTTGGGGTTGTATAGTACATAGTGGTTGTCGCCAAACAGCTCACATGCTTTCACATACTGAGCCCTGCCATTGAGGGTGCAGTTAACATTAGATCATCTATAATAGCAGCCAACATGACAGATATTTAGCCTGTGGCTCAGGCCATCCATGTAGACCCTGAATAAATGAGGGGACAAAATGCCACTCTGTCTGACACCATTAGATACTCCAAAGAACTCAGAGAGATCATTCCCCCACCTGATACACATTTTCTGGTTAGCATACCATACTACCAGTAATCTGACAATATAATAAAGAAATCCTCTCCGAAAGAGAGCTTTAAAGTGTAAGTGACACAATATGTAATTTATTTTATTTTTTTTTAGTATTTAAGACTAAAATTAAACAACAGTTTGAATTTTATCCTTTCCTGGTGCACAGTTACTGAAGAGATAAATATTTGGATTTTGAATTGTGCACCACTAAAATCCAGGAACTTCCAGGCGAGTCCTGACATTGGAGAAAAAGTAGGAAGTGGCATCAGCGCCAGAACCATTATTTTAATAGTCCCATTAATTTATGGATTATTTTATGGATTTTTACAGACTACTGACAGCCCCGTTTGCACCGAATGGTTCGGATTGGTGCTGCAAGGTGTTATATGTGACAGAACGGTTAATTCTCGCCAGCAGAATCCTTTTGATTGGCAGGTGGAACACTTATATTGCCAAGCCTACACACACTGTGTCTGCAGCGTCTCCACTTGACACAGAGGCAAAACTAAGTATTTGCACATTATTTTCTTTTATTGTTTTGTGAATCATGGGGTAATTTCATTGTGGGCAGACTGAGACATTATGAGCAGATGACTTGTGGCACAAAGCGGCCCGCGGTGGAAGAAGAGGAGGCTCCGTTAACAGAAAAGACTCGATCCATGTGCCAGGTTACAGCCGGTGCTGTAACCTGGCACCAAACTGTTGTGTGACAAAGGGACTTTTCTTCAGCAGGACATAAGGCATGAAATTATTTTCAGATGTTGTTTTGTAAAGGTGGATCAGTTTACGTCAGACTGAAGATGATCTCACTGAAAGGGACAGGTAAGTCTATATTATTTAATCCTTAATAATAACAACGTGTTACACTACTAACATAAAGTGCACTAACTGTATTCAAGAAGGAAACAATATTTATTTTAAAAATATCTGATATTTTCAGTCCCTCATGTCATTTTTCCAGATTTGAAATATATGTACCTGTTTCTAATAAAAAAAAATAAAAAATTCACACTTCCTCATCACTTTTTCTGATGTAACAGATAGTAAAACAAACTATTTTTTTAATCAGTTGATTATGACCAAAGAGCTGGCAAAAAAAGAGTTTATCATCTCCACCTGCATACTGAAATCACCTGCATTATTTATTCTTTTTGTTTTTATAATCACCATTCTGTGTTCTGAACTCTGCCACTATCATCACTGTTGTCAGACTGAAGGTTTTCTTCAAAGGTTTAGTCCCCTTCATTGTCATCTAAATAAGGCCCAAAACCATAAGGCTGTATCCCCACAGCTTCTTCAGAATCACCTTCAGAATGGACTTTAAAAAAAAGCCCACACTATTATAGAAAAAAATCGGATTCACTGCAGACCCTTTTGTTGACCCCCAAAAACCTCAGGCAACTTGCTGTGCATAGGATCCCTCATTCGGACGAGGGATGAGGGAGCAGCTGTAGCAGCTGGAAAGTTGATAGGACTAATATTTTAGAAGAGATTAGTGATATTAGCGCACAACAGTGAACAATGGACATTGTGCTGTTGTTCATGTTAGTTTAACAGTATTGTTAGTGTTACTGATTTATTGTGTTTTAGTAGTTCAATTGGTTTAGTCAGTTTAGCAAAGTGTCATGTTGCCATTACCATGAGTGAGAACTGCAGTGCGTTTGATATCTTCTACCATTGTCTCTGTTTGTGAGTGTGTAAAAATAAAAGCACCTGCTTGCAGCAGAATACAGAAAAGACAAAAACCTCTGTGCATATGTGCGTGCATATTACTTCGATCACATACAAACTGTTGAGAGCTGACATTTGCCGTTTGATATGCTTATGTATTTTGTGTCAAGGATGAATGCCACCAAAATGGAACGTTGATAGGAATAATATTTTTGGAAAAATGACATATTAGCGAACAACACTGGACATTGATAATTATATTCTGGACTCCAGCAGGGGGGTGGTAAATCATCTTTATATTAAAAGTGTGTGTGTGTGTGTGTGTGTGTGTGTGTGTGTGTGTGTGTGTGTGTGTGTGTGTGTGTGTGTGTGTGTGTGTGTGTGTGTGATTTTATTTAGTAAGTTCAATGTAAGTACATAATATAATTGTAAATACATTAAAAAATACATGGATGACACAAGAAAGTGAAAAGTGAAAATACTTATTTTCATTGTGGTCCATATAAAAATCATCTGACAAAATAGCAGTAATAATAAAATAATAATAGTACTAATAATACTACTGCTACTTATAATAATAATAATAATAATAATAATAATAATAATGACAATAGTAATAGTGTGTATGTGAAACAAGAACCCAAGAACCAAAATAACTTATAAATGCATTAAGACAGTAAATTAACATTTAAAAAATACGTAATTAACAGGAAATAAAAGGGTTGAGTTTTTCTTTTAAAAACTGTTGAGGTCTAAGGTTCTAAAAACATCCTGGACTCATACGCCATTCCATCTCATTATAGAAACTTTGCACCCTTGAAAAAATGTCAGCTACCTATTTTATAAACACTACCCTATCTAGACCCCATGGATCCCCACAGGAAATGCATTAGTACACAATACACTAGAATATTCTCACTTCCACTCACTCATCTTCAACCTCTTACTCCAATTATGGTTCACTGGGTGCTGGAGCCTATCCCAGCAGCCATAAGGCATGAGGCAGGCCACACAAACACGGTGAGAACATACAAACTCCACACAGAAAGTCCACAGGTGGGAATCAATCACATGACCTTCTTGCAACAGTGCAACAGTGCTCACATCACTAAGGGCCCCTTCACACATAGTGTGAAGTTTGGACGAAATGCACACTTAGTGCGCATGATGCAGGAATCGTGTGCAAACCGTGTATTGTTGTCCCTGTCACCAACGCCTTGTACACCTGTTGCTACAATTATCTGCACACACAAACGCCTGAAAGACAGAGTGGGCAAACCCATCGCACCCTCTCACGTTTGGCCAAATTCCAGGTGGCACGCACGAACATCTAACACTGCTCGCATGGCACTTAGAAAATGTGTGGCCAGTTGCACTCTTGGCATGAGACTGCAGACAATCACTGTTGTACTGTTGTGAAATTTGTCTAAGTTACCCACGAGTGTGACACACACACACACTGACACATGGGTGTGCGCTCCACTCAGGAGGTGTGGCTTCCGACAGATGCAGATGTGGTGATCTGTCATTTTGGACATTCCAGCTACACAACACCTACTGTGTTTGGACAATCATGGACTAACAACTGTCCACTGTGAGGCGCGTGTGTCTGACTGCTGTATTTACATGGAAATTAATAAAAATATATATCGTCGTGGTGGCGACAAGCTGCAGCAAGCGAGTGCGCGCATGGAGCGGACACTGACAGTCCCCCTGGTTGAAACGGACCATCAGATCAGAACACGCAGCGAGCGATCTGACCATCGCGTCACCCACGTGAGCTCTGTTCCACATGATGTGGTGTCTGTGCTGTGGCACGCCATCCACAAGACACACTTGTCGGGCAGAACACGTGCGCGGCCGACTGGACGCACCTGATCAGTAGATGTAGACATGATCAGAGCACACTACTTCTCATTCGTGTCATTTCATGACTGTATGTCTGTGTCCATGGGTCATCACCAGAGGAACAGACAGATCATATATGTATTGCTCGCTTGATAAATGTGGTGTTTTTATGTGGTGTGGGGTTTAAATTTTTTTTTGTAATACTTCCATGTCCTTCCTGATATGAGGCAGCTTCCCACAGCTTTCAAAGAACAGCTCTGTAGCTCAGTGGTAAAGTCTCTGACTGGGAATCCGAGGTTTTGAAAGGCGTGAGTTTGTGTACCAGGTGGTGTTTTTTTTTTTCTTTCTCTTTTTTAAATATTCCACATTATTAGATGGAAATCCTGCCCATAAGTGAATTGAGTTCATCCAGTGAGTCATTCGTTTGAGTGATGCACTCAAAAAACTGACTCACTGGATTGGATTCCACCTAATAAATATTATCATTTATCAAGTTGTTCACCAATGAATATGGCTTTATACACCCTGAAGAAAACCATACACCCATACACACACTTCTAAATGGTAAATGTTGTATGGTTTTCTGAAGGGTGTAAAAAGCCATATTCATTGGTGAACAACTTGATAACGAATTTATCATATACAGTGGTCCCTCGTTTATCGTGGGAGTTACTTTCTACAAATAACCGGCGATAGGCGAAATCCGCGAAGTAGTCAGCGTTATTTTTTACAATTATTATAGATGTTTTAAGGCTGTAAAACCTCTCACTACACACTTTATACACTTTTCTCAAACAGGCATTAACATTTTCTCACTTTTCTCTCCTGTGTAAACACTCAAAGTTCAAACCTTAGTAGAAAAAAATAGAACGTTTTCCTATAAATAATTATGATGGCTTTTAGAACTAACGAATTTAATTTTAACGATCAACCTACGAGGTTGAACACGTAAGAAATTATTAATAGTGACTCACCAGTATTTCACAGTTCCTCTGAACCGTGCCTCTTCGTTGTGGCGCCGCGCCGCTGTCTGGATTGGCTGATTACTCGGGTGGTATGAAAAATATTACCCGTCCGCAAAAAGGGTGTATTGCTATTTATTCTTTAGGATTTTATCCAATCATATTGGCATATCATTTATAGGTATATGATAATGTGTTTTATTTGAGTTCAGGCAACATATATTTATTAGATGGAAATCCTACACATAATTGAATTTACTTCATCCAACGAGCTGTTTTTTGAGTGTGTGCTGCAAACCAGAATATTCTTTGAACTTTTGTTTATTTTTTGAAACCCCAAAGTTGATCAAACAAAGCTGCATTTGAGGTCAGGGCCAGACAGAGAAAATATTAATGCTGATATAATTTTCCACTTCCAGCCATTAGGAAACCCTAATGACTGACTGTGACCCCTCTGGAGTTGAGGTTTTAGTGGCTCTGTCTCGTGTCTTTGTGGATTTTCATAACCCCGTGGAGAGAGACACTCAACAAAATCTATATGGCTGAAATTGAAGCCTCACCCCCTCCCCCACCGGCCTCCTCTGATACCTAACTGGAAGTGGTTCTTCTGTCTCATTGTGCTGGAAAGCTTCGGGAGGGGCCATCAAGTCTGGACATTAACACCATCACATTATTGTAAATTCACATGTGCGCACAGTGCACGTGAATCACACACATGGAATTAGACCAGATGGATTTCAGTAGTTTTCATTGGACAGCCAGAGACTGATCTGAGGGTCTAGTATAGGTAAGACCAGACATGTGTCTCATTGTTTTGTAAGTAGTCTGACCTGGCAGTCTGATGTTCAAGATGAAAACCACAGGAACATTTTGCAGAACAGAATTTCATCATCTATTCAGTTTGTGAAAACAGTTTGGTCAAAGTACCATTTCGTCATTGATGTGGGTCAGGCTACACAATACTGAAGTCAACTTTATGGACGTGTCAATCTTACTTATTTACTCAAACTTGGTACAGTTCATTTCCATGCAGAACCTCTGAAAATAAACACTGATCTGCAGTTTTATTCACAGACTTAAAGTGTCCTTCTGGATCAACCAAATCTGTTGCGTAGACCCGGAAGGGCTCAGTATCACATTAAATTAAAAAACAAAATCCCATCAGTTTCACATCTTTTGCATCATTAGTGCAAACTTTCTCACTAGGTCAGACGCACACTATAGCTGCTGGCTCTGGATTTCTGTAACACCAAGACATAAATATTTAGTTAATAATGGTGACAAAAAATATGGAGAAATACCCATTAATTTTGATGTCAGTATCTTGCTGGCCATAACCTGACGTACTCTGGAGCCGAGTCGTGCACGCACTTGTGTAATTCTATATCTCAGAATAATGACCACCTCTTTGAAAGTACAGAAAAAAATGGCAGATTTATTTTTACATGCAAGGGAAAAGAACAGAGGATGCAATATTTCAAATACCAGTCAGGCTTGGAGTGGCTTCGTTGGGAACCAGGACAGTGATGTACGGTGCATCCGGAAAGTATTCACAGCACTTCACTTTTTCCACATTTTGTTATGTTACAGCCTTATTCCAAGCAGGTGACATGAGTTCAGTTCAGAGCCTGAGCGTTAAATGTATTGTGTTTTAGCTGCCTGTGATAGTTCAGATGGTAGAATACTGGCCTTGGAATAAAAGCAAGTTCCTGCAGTACTTGACCTTACCTGTAGTCGCTGTACATACATGTTGCCAGATTGGTCGCTGTTGCCAGATTGGGCAGTTTTGAATTCTATAGCTTTGGGCTGGTTTGGGATCCGTTTGGTCAGTTAAAAAAAAAAACATTTTAAAGCTAATTTAAAAAAATAGAAGTGCATATTCAGTAAGGTACATGACATAATCAGATGACTTTGTAGTGGCTTAGGTGAGCAGTAGATGGCTGGTGCATTTTATTGTTGTAGTATGCTTCGGCTGCACTGTGTTTATGGTCAAGAATGTACTGTTTAGTACTTTGTACTGTATATATATATATATATATATATATATATATATATATATATATATATATATATATATATACGAGGACTGTTAGAAAACTATCCGACCTTTTTATTTTTTTTAAAAACTATATGGATTTGAATCATGTGTGCTTGCATCAGCCAAGCTTGAACCTTCGTGAACCAAAGCATGTCCATGTTGGAAGTCTCACAGGACAAGTTGTGACATGCCCAGCTGTTACACAATTTCTCGGATCCTCACTCGACTGAAAAGCCACCGAAAGCCATGTGAATCTTCCAATGGTTTCCAACACGGACGTGCTTTTTGTTGTGCGCCATGAGCGACTCCTTCCTGACGCACGAATTCCTCTGCACGTCTTTCATTACAAAATCTCCTGTAACAGTGGAATGTGCCGCAAAAGTGCTGATGTCCACCTCTTCTGCAATTTCTCTGGTAGTCAGACGACATGCCGGATCAACACAGCCTTCACTTTGGAAATGATCTGGTCGTTTCAGCCTGTCGATGGCCGCTCGGAGCGCGATGCGCCCTGTGCAGCTGTGGGCCGTCTTTAATCCAGTTGTAATGATCCTTAATCTGTGTGACGCCCAGAGTATCTTCACCAAAAGCCATCTGAATCTTCCAAATGGTTTCCACCTGGCTGTCTGTCACAGTTTCTGGAAAAAGTTGATTCAGCACTACTCCAATCGCTCAGCCATTTTCCTGACAATGAAAATCCGATGAGGGGGCTGGACCAGTGCTCACTCAAAGCCTGCCCACAGGCGAATGACGCAACTGACAGGCGTGAAAAAACTCACGCACGCGCACCAAGGTTCAAGCTTGGCTGATGCAAGCACTCATGATTCAAATCCAGGCTGCTGCCACCGTGACCTGGACTTGTATAAGCAGCAGGGAATGAATGAATAAATGTCCAATGGCAGTGTTTCACCAATAGAGCCATAAGTTGCCCAAGGCCAAAGCAGGGAACTGCAACCCCTGAAAGGTTCAGAAGGTACATGTAAATAACAGGAACTAATTGAGAGGTGCTGTGGATTGTTCTGCCATTTCTGGTGCTGCAGGCAGTAAGGTGAAATGTAAATTAACTGCTGGTAATGTATTTTCTTGAATTAACAAAACTTGCGGTGTTCTGCATAGATGTCCGGATGGGACCAGACCGGCACAGATGATGAACTCAAATGCCGGGAGCCAGGAACAGAACTGGTTGTGAACGAAAAGATTTTTATTTACAATAAATAAATAAATCAAATCATCCATCCATTTTCTTCCGCTTTATCCGGAGTCGGGTCGCAGGGGCAGCAGCTCAAGCAAAGCCGCCCAGACCTCCCGATCCACACACACCTCCTCCAGCTCCTCCGGGGGAACCCCAAGGCGTTCCCAAACCAGCCGAGAGATGTAGTCCCTCCAGCGTGTCCTGGGTCTTCCCCGGGGCCTCCTCCCAATGGGACGTGCCCGGAACACCTCTCCAGCGAGGCGTCCAGGGGGCATCCGGAAAAGATGCCCGAGCCACCTCAACTGACTCCTTTCGACGTGGAGGAGCAGCGGCTCGACTCCGAGCTCCTCCCGAGTGACTGAGCTCCTCGCCCTATCTCTAAGGGAGCGCCCAGCCACCCTGCGGAGGAAACCCATCTCGGCCGCTTGTACTCGCGATCTCGTTCTTTCGGTCATGAGCCAAATCTCATGACCATAGGTGAGGATCGGAACGTAGATCGATCGGTAAATCGAGAGCTTTGCCCCCCTACTCAGCTCTCTCTTCACCACGACGGTCCGATACAGTGACCGCATCACTGCAGATGCTGCACCGATCCGTCTATCGATCTCACGCTCCATCCGTCCCTCACTCGTGAACAAGACCCCGAGATACTTAAACTCCTCCACTTGAGGCAAGGACAATCCACCGATCTGAAGAGGGCAAAGCACCTTTTTCCGGTCGAGAACCATGGCCTCGGATTTGGAGGTGCTGATTCTCATCCCGGAGCACCCGATGGAACGTGTAGAGCTGGTCCAGTGTGCCGCGACCAGGACGAAAACCACACTGCTCCTCCTGAATCGGAGGTTCGACCATCGGTCGAATTCTCCTCTCCAGTACTCTGGAATAGACCTTACCGGGGAGGCTGAGGAGTGTGATCCCCCTATAGTTGGAACACACCCTCCGGTCCCCCTTCTTAAACAGAGGGACCACCACCCGGGTCTGCCAATCTAGAGGCACTGTCCCCGATCACCACGCGATGTTGCAGAGGTGTGTCAGCCAAGACAGCCCCACAACATCCAGAGACTTAAGGTACTCAGGACGGATTTCATCCACCCCAGGAGCCTTGCCACCGAGGAGCTTTCTAGCCACCTCGGTGACTTCGGCCTGGGTAATGGACGAGTCTGCCTCCGAGTCCCCAGTCTCTGCTTCCTCTTCGGAAGACGTGACGATGTGATGGAGGAGATCCTCGAAGTACTCCTTCCACCGCCTGACAACATCCCCAGTCAGGGTCAACAGCTCCCCACCCGCACCGTAAACAGTGCTGGTGGAGAGCTGCTTCCGCCTCCTGAGGCATTGGACGGTTTGCCAGAATCTCTTCGAGGCCGACCGATAGTCCTCCTCCATAGCCTCCCCGAACTCCTCCCAGACCCGAGTTTTTGCCTCTGCGACCGCACGGGCTGCGGCACGCTTGGCCTGCTGGTACCTGTCAGCTGCCTCTGGGGTCCCACCTACCAACAAAGATAAGTAGGACTCCTTCTTCAGGTTGATGGCATCCCTTACTTCCGGTGTCCACCACTGGGTTCGGGGATTGCCGCCACGACAGGCACCAGAGACCTTGCGACCACAGCTACGAGCAGCCGCATCAACAATGGAGGTGGAGAACATGGTCCACTCGGACTCCATGTCTCCAACCTACCCTGGGATCTGGGAGAAGCTCTCCCGGAGGTGGGAGTTGAAGACCTCGCTGACAGAGGGTTCCGCCAGTCGTTCCCAGCAGACCCTCACGATACGTTTGGGCCTGCCGGGTCTTACCGGCTTCCTACCCTCCCAGCAGATCCAGCTCACCACCAGGTGGTGATCAGTCGACAGCTCAGCCCCTCTCTTCACTCGAGTGTCTGAGACACGTGGCTGAAGGTCAGATGATACGACTACAAAGTCGATCATCGACCTCCGGCTCAGGGTGTCCTGGTGCCACGTGCACTTATGGACACCCTTGTGCTCAAACATGGTGTTCGTGATGGACAAACTGTGACTAACACAGAAGTCCAACAACTGAACACCACTCGGGTTCAGATCGGGGAGGCCGTGCTTCCCGATCACCCCCCTCCAGGTCTCACTGTCGCCGCCCACGTGGGCGTTGAAATCCCCCAGGAGAACAGTGGAGTCCCCAGTCGGAGCGCTATCTAGTACCCCTCCCAGGGACTCCAGGAAGGTCGGGTACTCTGCACTGCTGCTCGGCAGACAACAGTGAGAGTGAGTGTCCTCTCCACCTCTCCCCGTGGGCGACGCCAGAAAAATGAAGCATCCAGCCCCTCTCCAGGAGTTGGGTACCAGAGCTCAAGCTGTGCGTGGAGGTGAGCCCGACTATCTCTAGTCACTATCTCTGAACCTCCCGCACAAGCTCAGGCTCCTTCCCCCCTAGCGAGGTGACATTCCACGTCCCAACAGCCAGGGGTTGTGAGCATGGACCGGGCCTCCAGGCCACCCGCCCTCGACCGCCACCCAATCCTCTCTGCACCCGACCCCCATGGCCCCCTCTGCAGGTGGTGAACCCACAGGAGGGCGGGCCCACGTCCCTCTTTTGGGCTGAGCCCGGCCGGGCCCCATGGGCTAAGGCCCAACCACCAGGCGCTCGCACGGGAGCCCCAACCCCAGGCCTGGCTCCAGGGTGGGACCCCGGCTCCGCCATACCGGGCGACGTCACGGTCCTTGATCTTTTACTGGTCATGGAGGTTCTGAACTGCCCTTAGTCTGACCTGTCACCTAGGACCTGTTTGCCTTGGGAGACCCTACAGGGAGCACAAAGCCCCCGACAACATAGCTCCTAGGATCATCCGGGTACGCAAACTCCCCCACCACGATAAAGTGGCAGCTAGAGGGGAAGTAAATCAAATCAAATCTAATCAATTTTATTTATATAGCGCCAACTCACAACAAACAGTTGCCCCAATGCGCTTCATATTGTAAGGCAAAGCCATACGATAATTACGCAAAAACCCCAACTGTCAAAATGACCCCCTGTGAGCAAGCACTTGGCAACAGTGGGAAGGAAAAACTCCCTTTTAACAGGAAGAAACCTCCAGCAGAACCAGGCTCAGGGAGGGGCAGTCTTCTGCTGGGACTGGTTGGGGCTGAGGGAGAGAACCAGGAAAAAGACATGCTGTGGAGGGGAGCAGAGATCAATCACTAATGAGCTACACTACAGAGCAAAAAGAGAAAGAAACACTCATTGCATCATGGGAACCCCCCAGCAGTCTAAGTCTATAGCAGCATAACTAAGGGATGGTTCAGGGTCACCTGATCCAGCCCTAACTATAAGCTTTAGCAAAAAGGAAAGTTTTAAGCCTAATCTTAAAAGTAGAGAGGGTGTCTGTCTCCCTGATCCGAATTGGGAGCTGGTTCCAGAGGAGAGGAGCCTGAAAGCTGAAGGCTCTGCCTCCCATTCTACTCTTACAAACCCTAGGAACTACAAGTAAGCCTGCAGTCTGAGAGCGAAGCGCTCTATTGGGGTGATATGGTACTATGAGGTCCCTAAGATAAGATGGGACCTGATTATTCAAAACCTTATAAATAAGAAGAAGAATTTTAAATTATATTCTGGAATTAACAGGAAGCCAATGAAGAGAGGCCAATATGGGTGAGATATGCTCTCTCCTTCTAGTCCCTATCAGCACTCTAGCTGCAGCATTTTGAATTAACTGAAGGCTTTTCAGGGAACTTTTAGGACAACCTGATAATACTGTATTACAATAGTCCAGCCTAGAGGAAATAAATGCATGAATTAGTTTTTCAGCATATACTGATAAAAAATGAATCCAAGATTTCTCACAGTATTACTAGAGGTCAGGGTAATGCCATCCAGAGTAAGGATCTGGTTAGACACCATGTTTCTAAGATTTGTGGGGCCAAGTACAATAACTTCAGTTTTATCTGAGTTTAAAAGCAGGAAATTAGAGGTCATCCATGTCTTTATGTCTGTAAGACAATCCTGCAGTTTAGCTAATTGGTGTGTGTCCTCTGGCTTCATGGATAGATAAAGCTGAGTATCATCTGCGTAACAATGAAAATTTAAGCAATGCTGTCTAATAATACTGCCTAAGGGAAGCATGTATAAAGTGAATAAAATTGGTCCTAGCACAAAACCTTGTGGAACTCCATAATTAACCTTAGTCTGTGAAGAAGATTCCCCATTTACATGAACAAATTGTAATCTATTAGATAAATATGATTCAAACCACCGCAGCGCAGTGCCTTTAATACCTATGGCATGCTCTAATCTCTGTAATAAAATTTTATGGTCAACAGTATCAAAAGCAGCACTGAGGTCTAACAGAACAAGCACAGAGATGAGTCCAGTGTCTGAGGCCATAAGAAGATCATTTGTAACCTTCACTAATGCTGTTTCTGTACTATGATGAATTCTAAACCCTGACTGAAACTCTTCAAATAGATCATTCCTCTGCAGATGATCAGTTAGCTGTTTTACAACTACCCTTTCAAGAATTTTTGAGAGAAAAGGAAGGTTGGAGATTGGCCTATAATTAGCTAAGATAGCTGGGTCAAGTGATGGCTTTTTAAGTAATGTTTTAATTACTGCCACCTTAAAAGCCTGTGGTACATAGCCAACTAATAAAGACAGTTTGATCATATTTAAGATCGAAGCATTAATTAATGGTAGGGCTTCCTTGAGCAGCCTGGTAGGAATGGGGTCTAATAGACATGTTGATGGTTTGGATGAAGTCACTAATGAAAATAAGTCAGACAGCACAATTGGAGAGAAAGAGTCTAACCAAATACCGGCATCACTGAAAGCAGCCAAAGATAACGATACGTCTTTGGGATGGTTATGAGTAATTTTTTCTCTAATAGTTAAAATTTTATTAGCAAAGAAAGTCATGAAGTCATTACTAGTTAAAGTTAAAGGAATACTCGGCTCAATAGAGCTCTGACTCTTTGTCAGCCTGGCTACAGTGCTGAAAAGAAACCTGGGGTTGTTCTTATTTTCTTCAATTAGTGATGAGTAGTAAGATGTCCTAGCTTTACGGAGGGCTTTTTTATAGAGCAACAGACTCTTTTTCCAGGCTACGTGAAGAGCTTCTAAATTAGTGAGACGCCATTTCCTCTCCAACTTACGGGTTATCTGCTTTAAGCTGCGAGTTTGTGAGTTATACCACGGAGTCAGGCACTTCTGATTTAAAGCTCTCTTTTTCAGAGGAGCTACAGCATCCAAAGTTGTCTTCAATGAGGATATAAAACTATTGACGAGATACTCTATCTCACTTACAGAGTTTAGGTAGCTACTCTGCCCTGTGTTGGTATATGGCATTAAAGAACATAAAGAAGGAATCATATCCTTAAACCTAGTTACAGTGCTTTCTGAAAGACTTCTAGTGTAATGAAACTTATTCCCCACTGCTGGGTAGTCCATCAGAGTAAATGTAAATGTTATTAAGAAATGATCAGACAGAAGGGGGTTTTCAGGGAATACTGTTAAGTCTTCAATTTCCATACCATAAGTCAGAACAAGGTATGATTAAAGTGGTGGGTGGACTCATTTACATTTTGAGCAAAGCCAATCGAGTCTAACAATAGATTAAATGCAGTGTTGAGGCTGTCATTCTCAGCATCTGTGTGGATGTTAAAATCGCCCACTATAATTATCTTATCTTCCGCTAAGCACTAAGTCAGACAACAGGTTCGAAAATTCACAGAGAAACTCACAGTAATGACCAGGTGGACGATAGATAACAACAAATAAAACTGTTTTTTGGGACTTCCAATTTGGATGGACAAGACTAAGAGACAAGCTTTCAAATGAATTAAAGCTCTGTCTGGGTTTTTGATTAATTAATAAGCTGGAGTGGAAGATTGCTGCTAATCCTCCGCCTCGGCCCATGCTACGAGCGTTCTGGCAGTTAGTGTGACTCGGGGGTGTTGACTCATTTAAACTAACATATTCATCCTGCTGTAACCAGGTTTCTGTAAGGCAGAATAAATCAATATGTTAATCAATTATTATATCATTTACTAACAAGGACTTAGAAGAGAGAGATCTAATGTTTAATAGACCACATTTAACTGTTTTAGTCTGTGGTGCAGTTGAAGGTGCTATATTATTTTTTCTTTTTGAATTTTTATGCTTAAATAGATTTTTGCTGGTTATTGGTGGTCTGGGAGCAGGCACCGTCTCTACGGGGATGGGGTAATGAGGGGATGGCAGGGGGAGAGAAGCTGCAGAGAGGTGTGTAAGACTACAACTCTGCTTCCTGGTCCCAACCCTGGATAGTCACGGTTTGGAGGATTTAAGAAAATTGGCCAGATTTCTAGAAATGAGAGCTGCTCCATCCAAAGTGGGATGGATGCCGTCTCTCTTAACAAGACCAGGTTTTCCCCAGAAGCTTTGCCAATTATCTATGAAGCCCACCTCATTTTTTGGACACCACTCAGACAGCCAGCAATTCAGGGTTAACATGCGGCTAAACATGTCACTCCCGGTCCGATTGGGGAGTGGCCCAGAGAAAACTACAGAGTCCGACATTGTTTTTGCAAAGTTACACAGCGATTCAATGTTAATTTTAGTGACCTCCGATTGGTGTAACCGGGTGTCATTACTGCCGACGTGAATTACAACCTTACCAAATTTACACTTAGCCTTATCCAGCAGTTTCAAATTTCCTTCAATGTCGCCTGCTCTGGCCCCCGGAAGACATTTGACTATGGTTGCTGGTGTCGCTAACTTCACATTTCTCAAAACAGAGTCGCCAATAACCAGAGTTTGTTCCTCGGCGGATGTGTCACTGAGTGGGGAAAAACGGTTAGAAATGTGAATGGGTTGGTGGTGTACACGGGCCTTCTGTTTAGGACTATTCTTCCTCCTCACAGTCCCCCAATTCGACCTGCTTTCCCGGCTGCTCGGTATCTGCCGGAGGGGAACTAACGGCGATTAAGCTACCTTGGTCCGCACTGACTAGCTGTAGGATTTTCCATGGTGCGGAGCCGAGTTTCCAATTCGCCCATCCTGGCCTCCAAAGCTACGAATAAGCTACACTTATTACAAGTACCATTACTGCTAAAGGAGGTCGAGGAATAAATAAACATTTCACACCCAGAGCAGAAAAGTGCGGGAGAGACAGGAGAAGCCGCCATGCTAAACCAGCTAAGAGCTAGTAGCTGCGCTAAGCTAGCGGATTCCTAAAAACACACAAAGTAAATAATGTGTAAATAATTTAGAGGTGATTCAGCAGAGGGAGTGCTTTAGTTAAGGCACGTGAAGATTACACTGTGAAACAAATCATTATCTAGTTAACTAGATCAGTCTAACTGTGCAGATTAAACAGCTAACAGATACAGCAAAACACCGCTGTGCTCCAGAACAGGAAGTGAGTGATACAGAGTGGAGAGTCAGCCCGCTATTAGCGGTGGAAATTAGGGAGCTGCAGGTTCCCGAGCCAGCCTTGAAAGAGAACTGAAATCCTGGAGTATATGGAACTGCAGCCGGGGCCAGGTGGGACGCACAGAGCCGAGCGCAGAGAAGGAGAACGGAGGAGAGCAGAGGTGAGTGATTCCACTCGTAACACTGAAGCCTTTAATAACAGACGTCTTCAGACGTCAATTGCTGCGCTCTTTGGTACGCATTTCCAATTAAGATATATATATATATATACATACAGAATTATACATTTTCTGTTATTTACATTAAATAAGATCCTATTGTCATAACTGCCAGTCACACGACACTAATTAAGGACAACGAAGCCCAAATGAAAAAAGAAATCTGGGCTTTCATTGAATACAAGTACCTCGGGCTGTGGCTGGACAGCAAACAGGACTGGACAACCCACACCAACCACCTGTACAGGAAGAGACAGAGAGCAGACTGTACTTTCTGAGGAGGCTGCGGTCATTTAACATCTGCAGGAAACTCCTGTGGATGTTCTACCAGTCTGTATTAGCCAGCATCCTCTTTTACACTGTGGTGTGCTGGGGGGCGGTGGGGGTCGGGGGCACATCTAAGAAGGACACATCCAGGCTGGACAAACTGATCAGGCGGGTTGGCTCTGTGTTTGGCATGACGCTGGACGTTCTGGTGATGGTGGCAGAGAAGAGAACACTGGACAAACTGCTGGACATTATGGACGATGCCAGTCACCCTCTGCACACCGTCATCAGCAACCAGAGGAGCCTCTTCAGCCACAGACTGCTCCTTCCCAAGAGCAGGACTAACAGACTGAAAAACGTCTTTGTCCCTCAGGCCATCAGACTGTACAACTCCTCACTCAGGGGGAGGAGGAGTAACAGGAAGGCAGAGGACAGGAAGTAGATGAGAGGAACAGTAGCAGCCAGTAAACCAGTATTGATCAGCATGTCTGGTATTTATATTTGTGTATTTATATTTCAATCAATCGATCAATCAAATCACTTTATTTATCCCCGAGGGGCAATTTTAAAAAGGCACAACAGTAGCTTGGAAGACTATTCCCAAGATATTTGGGAGCTGTTTTTCTTTTTATATTATATTATTATATTTTTAAACTGTTGAAAAATTTGAACGAATATCCACAACAACCTCAATTCATCTGTATTTCATTTTGCTTTCATTCTTGATGGTTTCTTATTGTTTGCTTAGTTTTTGTCCAACTTCGTTCAACCTCCCAAGTCCAATGTATTGAACAAAGGTTGACAATATCTGAATGAGTCAATAACTAACGCTTCAATGAGCTGAACGAAACATCCTTGTATCACTAATGAATCGTCCATGTTTTGGACGAAAAAGCAATGTTTTCATACAGAAACAATAGCATTAAGAACGTTTTATCAACTACTTTAACTATTTACGCACATTTCAACCGTTTGTGGCTGTGTGTGGCTGTGTGCGCGTCTTTGGGGTGTACCGTTGTCTGACGCAGTCAGTTCCCCACGGCTGGTGCCATGTACTCGTCAGGACAAGTACAATCATGGATAAAGTATACAACAAGCTACAGACACACTGCGAGAACTCAGAATGTGAAGACAAACAAAACTTGTTGTGAAGACAAACAAAATCTCACATCTGCCAGTACTGCAAAATGAGGACAAGGCCAGCTGCGCTTGGCTTACCTGCTTTTGGTCATGTCACCGTGAATGTTTTGTTTTGATTTCATTTAAAGCATCGAGTTTGACGTTCGCTTCATTTTTCTTTTCGTTTTAAGTTCTGTTTGTGTTTGCTTCATTCACAAGCTGTTCGCTGATTGGAAAGTCAGGATCTTTCATTCACCTTCATGGGGAGGTGATGGTATAGTGATTAAGTGTTGGGCTTCAGACCAGAGGATATATTCAACTGAATACACCACAAAGACAAGATATTTAATGTTGAAACTGATAAACCTTTTTGTTTTAGTGCAAATATTTGCTGATTTTGAAGTGGATGCCAGCAACATGCTTCAACACTGTCCCAACACGCTGGGACAGCGGTATGTTTACCACTGTGTTACATCACCTTTCCTTCTAACAACACTCAATAAGCATTTAGAAACTGTGGACTCTAATGGTGAGTGTCATGATTGGGTATAAAAGGAGCATCCCCAAAAGGCTCAGCCGTTCACAAGGAAAGATGGGGCGAGGATCACCACTTTGTGAATAACTGTGAAAAAAATAGTCCAACAGTTTAAGAACAATGTTTCTCAACTTTCAATTGCAAGGAATTTAGGGATTCCATCATCTACAGTCCATAATATAATCAGAAGATTCTGAGAATCTGGAGAACTTTCTACACGTAAGCAGCAAGGCCGAAAACCAACAATGAATGCCCATGACCTTTGATGCCTTAAGCGGCACTGCATTAAAAACTGACATCATTGTGTAAAGGATCTTACTGCATAGGCTCAGGAACACTTCAGAAAACCATTGTCAGTTAACACAGTTCGTCACTACATCTACAAGTGCAAGTTAAAACTCTAACATGCAAAGTGAAAGCCATACATCAACAACATCCAGAAACGCCGCCGCCTTCTCTGGGCTCGAGCTCATTTGCAATGGACAGACGCAAAGTAGAAACGTGTGCTGTGGTCTGATGAGTCCACATTTTGAATTGTTTTTGGAAATAATGGACGTTGTGTCCTCCAGACAAAACAGGAGAAAGACCATCAGTATTGTTACCAGCACAAAGTCCAAAAGCCAGCTTCTGTGATGGTATGGGGGTGTGTTAGTGCCCATGGCATGGGCAACTTACACATCTGTGATGGCACCATCAATGCTGAAAGGTACATCCAGGTTTTGGAGCAACACATGCTGCCATCTAAGCAACATCTTTTTCAGGGATGTCCCTGCTTATTTCAGCAAGGCAATGCCAAGCCACATTCTGCACGTGTTACAACAGTGTGGCTTCGTGGTAAAAAAGTGTGAGTACTAGACTGGCCTGCCTGCAGTCCAGACCTGTCACCCAGGGCTTAATTTCAGGGGGAGCAAGCTTGAGCACGCTCCGGAACCTCGGACGTGCGCTCCGGAACCTCTGATGTTGGCACCGCCAGCTTTTTATACTGGATCCGGTGATCCGCCACCTCTCTTGACTAACAAAATATATTAAAAAAATCACTGCGATTGCTCTCACTGCCACTCATTCCGCCCTCCTGTCTGCTGTGCGGAATTGCGCCAAATCTGGCAACAGGTCCAGAGGCTACGCTTGCTGTTTTGATCCGGATGTTGACCGTAGCCGCAGAGCTCCGTGGCCACCGAGAGATGGATTGGATTCTTTGCGGGTCCCGCATCCGTACCCCCGGAGGCAGTGAGCGAAGGGAGAGCCACGCATTGTGTTCTGCGTGTGTCTGTTTATAATCTTCTCGCACAGAAGAAAAAAGAGAGTGTTTACACGGGAGAGAAAAGTGAGAAAATGTGATGGATTTCGTTTATCGCAGGTTATTTTTAGAACGTAACTCCCGCGATAAACGAGGGACCACTGTACATCATTAAACAGGAATTTGTACTCTATCCGGATTTGGTGTGACTAGAGTTATTAGGCATAAAATACATGCCCAGTTTATTTTCGGTGTGGCGCACAGCGTTGTTCGCAAGCCCCCCCACCCACCCTTCTTTTTTTTTCTGCACCGGAGCCACCCATCCTCTGCACTCCGGGACCTCCCACTTTACAAATTAAGCACTGCTGTCACCCATTGAAAATGTGTGGTGCATTATGAAGTGCAAAATACGACAGAGACCCCAGACTGTTGAACACTGAAGTTGTACATCAAGTAAGAATGGGAAAGAATTCCACTTACAAAGCTTCAACAATTAGTGTCCTTAGTTCCCAAACGCTTATTGAGTGTTGTTAGAAGGAAAGGTGATGTAATATACCACTGTCCCAGCTTTCCCAGCATCCATTTCAAAATGGGCAAATATTCAATCAATCAATCAATCAATCAATTTTTTTATATAGCGCCAAATCACAACAAACAGTTGCCCCAAGGCGCTTTATATTGTAAGGCAAGGCCATACAATAATTATGTAAAACCCCAACGGTCAAAACGACCCCCTGTGAGCAAGCACTTGGCTACAGTGGGAAGGAAAAACTCCCTTTTAACAGGAAGAAACCTCCAGCAGAACCAGGCTCAGGGAGGGGCAGTCTTCTGCTGGGACTGGTTGGGGCTGAGGGAGAGAACCAGGAAAAAACAAAAAAGTCTATCAGTTTGAACATTAAATATCTTGTTTTTGTGGTGTATTCAATTGAATATAGATTGAAGAGGATTTGCAAATCATTGTATTCTGTTTTTATTTACATTTTACACAACGTCCCAACTTCATTGGAATCGGGGTTGTAATTGGACACATACAGTACAGCTTTCAGAGTGCACCACTTCTTGGTGCACTCTGGAGTTTCCTTGTCAAAGTTGCCATGTTCTGGTATTCATGAAATCATTGCTGTTTGCAGTTTTGTTTTGCGGCCTCTTAATGTTGTCTGCTTTCATGTCTTTTACTGTAATCTCTGTGTTGTTGATGTGCTTTCTCCATTGAGGCCTTTTTTTGTTGTCCTGTCCTCCAGTGTGGATTTTGTGAAATGGTCATCCCAGGGAATGCTAAGGATGAGTCCGGATGCTATGAATGCCCTCTTCAAGCCCACTGTAGATCACATCATCCAACACCTCAGTAAGTATGCTCAAATCCTGACATTTCATACATATGTTGGACTCTAATATGTAAATACTATATGTGTATGGGACAGACCTGTGAGGGGATCCCTTAATTCAGTTCAGGTCTGGGGCATGAACAGGTACTGCACGTTGCTGCACCCATCACAACACAAAACAGCCTTGGGTCCTGGATGGCAAACACTCAGGCACACAACTCATTTAGAGTATCTCGTCAATAGTTTTACATCCTCTTTGAAGACATCTTTGGATGCTGTAGCTCCTCTGAAAAAGAGAGCTTTAAATCAGAAGTGTCTGACTCCGTGGTATAACTCACAAACTCGTAGCTTAAAGCAGATAACCCGTAAGTTGGAGAGGAAATGGCGTCTCACTAATTTAGAAGATCTTCACTTAGCCTGGAAAAAGAGTTTGTTGCTCTATAAAAAAGCCCTCCGTAAAGCTAGGACATCTTTCTACTCATCACTAATTGAAGAAAATAAGAATAACCTCAGGTTTCTTTTCAGCACTGTAGCTAGGCTGACAAAGAGTCAGAGCTCTATTGAGCTGAGTATTCCATTAACTTTAACTAGTAATGACTTCATGACTTTCTTTGCTAACAAAATTTTGACTATTAGAGAAAAAATTACTCATAACCATCCCAAAGATGTATCTTTGGCTGCTTTCAGTGATGCCGGTATTTGGTTAGACTCTTTCTCTCCGGTTGTTCTGTCTGAGTTATTTTCATTGGTTGCTTCGTCCAAACCATCGGCATGTTTATTGGACCCCATTCCTGCCAGGCTGCTCAAGGAAGTCCTACCATTATTTAATGCTTCAATCTTAAATATGATCAATCTATCTTTGTTAGTTGGTTATGTACCACAGGCCTTTAAGGTGGCAGTAATTAAACCATTACTTTAAAAGCCATCACTTGACCCAGCTATCTTAGCTAATTATAGGCCAATTTCCAACCTTCCTTTTCTCTCAAAGATTCTTGAGAGGGTAGTTGTAAAACAGCTAACTGATCACCTGCAGAGGAATGGTCTATTTGAAGAGTTTCAGTCAGGTTTTAGAATTCATCATAGTACAGAAACAGCATTAGTGAAGGTTACAAATGATCTTCTTATGGCTTCGGACAGTGGACTTATCTCTGTGCTTGTTCTGTTGGACCTCAGTGCTGCTTTTGATACTGTTGACCATAAAATTTTATTACAGAGATTAGAGCATGTCATAGGTATTAAAGGCACTGCGCTGCGGTGGTTTGAATCATATTTGTCTAATAGATTACAGTTTGTTCATGTAAATGGGGAATCTTCTTCACAGACTAAAGTTAATTATGGAGTTCCACAAGGTTCTGTGCTAGGACCAATTTTATTCACTTTATACATGCTTCCCTTAGGCAGTATTATTAGACGGTATTGCTTAAATTTTCATTGTTACGCAGATGATACCCAGCTTTATCTATCCATGAAGCCAGAGGATACACACCAATTAGCTAAACTGCAGGATTGTCTTACAGACATAAAGACATGGATGACCTCTAATTTCCTGCTTTTAAACTCAGATAAAACTGAAGTTATTGTACTTGGCCCCACAAATCTTAGAAGCATGGTGTCTAACCAGATCGTTACTCTGGATGGCATTTCCCTGATCTCTAGTAATACTGTGAGAAATCTTGGAGTCATTTTTGATCAGGATATGTCATTCAAAGCGCATATTAAACAAATATGTAGGACTGCCTTTTTGCATTTACGCAATATCTCTAAAATCAGAAAGGTCTTGTCTCAGAGTGATGCTGAAAAACTAATTCATGCATTTATTTCCTCTAGGCTGGACTATTGTAATTCATTATTATCAGGTTGTCCTAAAAGTTCCCTAAAAAGCCTTCAGTTGGTTCAGAATGCTGCAGCTAGAGTACTGACGGGGACTAGCAGGAGAGAGCATATCTCACCCGTGTTGGCCTCTCTTCATTGGCTTCCTGTTAATTCTAGAATAGAATTTAAAATTCTTCTTCTTACTTATAAGGTTTTGAATAATCAGGTCCCATCTTATCTTAGGGACCTCGTAGTACCATATTACCCCATTAGAGCGCTTCGTTCTCAGACTGCGGGCTTACTTGTAGTTCCTAGGGTTTGTAAGAGTAGAATGGGAGGCAGAGCCTTCAGCTTTCAGGCTCCTCTCCTGTGGAACCAGCTCCCAATTCAGATCAGGGAGACAGATACCCTCTCTACTTTTAAGATTAGGCTTAAAACTTTCCTTTTCGCTAAGGCTTATAGTTAGGGCTGGATCGGGTGACCCTGGACCATCCCTTGGTTATGCTGCTTTAGACGTAGATTGTGGGGGGGGTTCCCATGATGCACTGTTTCTTTCTCTTTTTGCTCCGTATGCATCACTCTGCATTTAATCATTAGTGATCGATCTCTGCCCCCCTTCACGGCATGTCTTTTTCCTGGTTTTTTCCCTCAGCCCCAACCAGTCTCAGCAGAAGACTGCCCCTCCCTGAGCCTGGTTCTGCTGGAGGTTTCTTCCTGTTAAAAGGGAGTTTTTCCTTCCCACTGTTGCCAAGTGCTTGCTCATAGGGGGTCGTTTTGACCGTTGGGGTTTTTCATAATTATTGTATGGCCTTGCCTTGCAATATGGAGCGCCTTGGGGCAACTGTTTGTTGTGATTTGGCGCTATATAAGAAAAAAGTTGATTGATTGAGTTGATTATCCACATCTCTACAGAGTAGCCATCTACAACTGTATCTGTCACAACTCGATGAAATGTAGGCGAACCCCGAAACATTCTCCAGCAGCTGGTTTCCTTGACTGAGGCACCTCTGTGCTGGGTCATGCGCAGAGAAATATGCCATATGGAAAAATTTTCGTAGCTGGCCTTCCCTCACAATTGAAGTGATACTTCTGAGTCTCCCTACGTAACTGCTTGTTTGACACAAAGTCTTTCATGTGGTACCAAAGGATCCTTCCCATTACCAAAGTCATCCAGATGTTGTCTTAGGTCAAAGATTAGCATCCAGTTATCACAGCCATACAGTAAGGCAGGAAGCACTACAACCTTAAAAACTTAGAACTTCATTCTCCTGCAAAGGTATCACCACCACCAAAAACTTCTGTCCATCAACCTCTTGATTCCATAAGCTCTTCAAAGGCAACTGTCAATGTCAGAGGTCAAGGACCAAGAGACACAAATGTCACAAGTTCAACACTTTCACCACATACAGATACATTTATGATGGGCGAGTCCAGAAAGCCTTTGTCTTAAGCGGGTCTCCCATTGACAATATGACTGTTTATTTCTATGGCTCCAAAAACAATGGGATACCTAGTTGGAGCATTTAAACACGTGTAATCCATGGTGTTGTTGCAGAATGTAGGGACCAATCAAAAGTTTTCGAAAATTATCACAAATTTGTAACGTTGGGACACATTGTGAACATGTGAATGCAAGTGTAGTATGCATCTTTTTCTTTAATTTTACAGGTGCTTTTGTTTTTATTTGTCACTGCATTTTGAAATAAGTTGTTTGTGCATGAATGTGTGTTACAAATGTTATTTTGATGCCAGGCTACAAATAAAGGCTAAAATTTAAATGCAGCACAGATTTTTTTCTATTTTGAAGCAGAGCAATTTCATTGACTGGAGCGAACAGCGATCGCATGCAGTGATGTGGCGTAGCTATGTGCACGATAGTGGCAGTAGATTAGGACAGTTCCGTGAGACGCACAGTGGCCCCGTGATGCCAGGCTACAGTATAAAATAAAATTTAAATACAACTATCTCGTTTCCCATGGGGATCCACCGGTTCTAGATTGGGTAGTGTTTATAAAATAGGTAGCTGACATTTTCAAGGGTGGTAATAAATAATGCAAAGTTTCTATAATGAGTTGTAATGACATGTGCGTCCAGAATGCATTTGGAACCTTAGTCCTCAACAGTCTTTAGAGGAAGAACTCAACCGTTTTATTTCCTATTTGTAGGATTTCCTATTCCTAATTACGTAATTTTTTAATATTAATTTATTGTCTTATTGTCAAATTGTTTAGATTCTTATCATATACACACTATTATTATTTTCTTCTTCTTATTATTATTATTATTGTCATTATTATTATTATTATTATTTTATTATTACTTCTTCTTCTTCTTTGTCTTTCGGCTGCTCCCGTTAGGGGTCGCCACAGCAGATCAATCGTTTCCATCTCACCCTGTCCTCTGTATCTTCCTCTGTCACACCAACCACCTGCATGTCCTCCCTCAGCACATCCATAAACCTCCTCTTTGGCCTCCCTCTTCTCCTCCTGCCTTGTGGCTCCATCCTCAGCATCCTTCTCCCTATATACCCTGGGTCCCTCCTCTGCACATGTCCAAACCATCTCAATCTCGCCTCTCAAACCATCCCACCTGAGCTGTCCCTCTGATTTGTTCATTCCTAATCGTGTCCATTCTCATCACTCCCAAAGAGAATCCCAACATCTTTAGCTCTGCCACCTCCAGCTCTGCCTCCTGTCTTTTTGTTAGTGCCACTGTCTCTAAGCCGTACAACATAGCTGGTCTCACTACTGTCTTGTAAACTTTCACCTTCACTCTTGCTGATATTCTTCGGTCACAAATCACTCCTGCCACCTTTCTCCATCCACTCCACCCTGCCTGCACTCTCTTCTTCACCTCTCTACCACAATCTCCATTACTTTGAACAGTTGACCCCAAATATTTAAACTCATCTACTTTCACCACTTGTACTCCTTGTAACTGCACTATTCCACTGGGCTCCTGTTGTGTGGGCCGCTGAAGAGGAGGTACTGCTGGCCCACCACCAGAAGGCGCCCTGCCTGAAGTGCGGGCTTCAGGCACGAGAGGGCGCTGCCGCCTCAAGAACAAGCCGTGATGACAGCTGTCACCCATCATCCGTGACAGCTGTCACTAATCATCACATCTGGTATAAAAGCAGGAAGACACCTCCACCAAACTGCTGAGATATCATCTTCATCTGGAGGTATTACTCTCAGCCTTTTGTGATTTATAAATCTGTTATTGTGAGTGTTTGCAGGAGAACCGGTCGTTTTTGCGGAGGCTGTGCAAGACGGCGCTCCTTTTCATCTGAGACCGCTGCAACGTGTTGAGTGAGAGGTGGAGGTGGCATTCCCACCATTGTTACTGGGTGTTCACACACCCACCCTTTGACTGTCTTTTGCTTTCTGCCAGCAGTACCAGATCCGACACGCCGGGAAGGTGGCCACCTGGGGACTCCGGGACTTGGCGGCTCCAGTATTCCTCGGGTTCAGGTGGCGGTGGAAATCGTGTGGTTCCGGTTCGTTTCCAGACGGGCGTCTCCTATCGTCGAGCCTGCCCACACGACACCTTTATTAATTGACTGTTGCACATTCTGAATCTGCTGTGTTTGGTTGTGACATTCACAACAGTAAAGTGTTATAATTTGACTCCTTCCATTGTCCGTTCATTTACGCCCCCTGTTGTGGGTCCGTGTCACTACACTTTCCCAACAGGATATCTCGGCCAGCGTCATGGACTCCGAGGGGCGTCACCAGGCTGTTGAACAACCAATGGGAGAGCAGGGAGCGCAGGCATCTGCAGGAGGCGTGATTGGTGAGCTACAGCATATTCTCACCGCCTTTACGGCTTGAATGGATCAAATAGCCGAGCAAAACATCCTCCTGAACCGCAGGGTGGAGGCTCTCTCCGCGCAAGTGGCGGCGAGCGCTCAGGGCGCTGCTGCAGCTCCTCCTCCTGTCGATCCTGTGCTAGATATTAATGTTCCAGTGGTGGTTCAACAACCCCTCCCACCATCCCCTGAAGCATACATAAGCCCTCCTGAGCCGTACGGAGGTTGTGTGGAGACGTGCGCGGACTTTCTTATGCAGTGTTCGCTCGTCTTCGCACAACGTCCCGTCATGTACGCGTCAGACGCAAGCAAAATAGCTTATGTGATCACTCTGCTTCGGGGAGAGGCACGCGCTTGGGCCACGGCGCTTTGGGAGCAAAATTCACGGCTCCTTCACACATACACTGGGTTTGTGAGGGAGTTCAGAACTGTGTTTGATCACCCTAACAGGGGAGAGACCGCTTCAACTGTGCTGCTGTCGATGAGACAGGGACGCCGGAGCGCAGCCGCTTATGCAGTCGATTTCCGCATCGCGGCTGCGAGGTCCGGCTGGAATAACACTGCGCTCCGCGCCGCCTTTGTAAACGGACTGTCGTCAGTCCTAAAGGAGCACCTAGTGGCCAAGGATGAACCGCGGGAATTAGATGGGCTTATTGATCTCGTTATACGGTTAGACAATCGGTTGGAGGAACGCCGTCGGGAACGAGACGAAGGACGTGGCCGGGCGCGCGCCGTCCCTCTTCCTTCCGGGTCCGAGAAAGGTCCGCCCTTCCCATGCTCCCTGGCCTCTACGTCCCGTGGGGCGACAGCTCCCCCTGCTGACGAAGCTATGGACACGAGCAGGGCCACATTTAGACCACCTAATAGACAGAGGAGGTTTCCACGCGGGGCGTGTTTTGTTTGTGGCTCAATGGAGCATCAATTGAGCGATTGCCCCGAATGGTTAAACACCAACGCCCGCCCCTAGAGACTGGGCTTAGGGTGGGCCAAAAAATTCACGTGGGACACACACATATTGCCGCACGACTCCCAGTTACAATCCTTAGTGGGGATTTAACCCTTCAGGCCCCAGCACTGGTAGACACAGGGTCAGAAGGGAATCTGCTAGACAGCAGATGAGCCAGGGAGGTAGGGCTCCCTCTGGTGGCGCTACCTACACCATTGCAGGTGCGAGCACTAGATGGCACCCTACTCCCTTTAATCACACACAAGACACCACCAGTAACTCTGGTAGTGTCAGGGAATCATAGGGAGGAGATTGAGTTTTTTGTGACTCCTTCTACCTCCCGTGTGATTCTGGGGTTCCCCTGGATGATGAAACACAATCCCCGGATTGATTGGCCGTCCGGGGTGGTGGTACAGTGGAGCGAAACCTGCCATCGGATGTGTTTGGGATCCTCGGTTCCTCCCGGTTCCCAGGCTAAGGAGCAGGTCCAAGTTCCCCCCAATCTGTCGGCGGTGCCGGTTGAGTACCACGATCTTGCTGACGTTTTTAGCAAGGATCAGGCACTCACTCTTCCCCAGCACCGTCCATATGATTGTGCTATCGATTTGTTGCCAGGCGTGGAGTTCCCGTCCAGCAGGCTGTACAACCTCTCCCGACCTGAGCGCGAATCAATGGAGACCTACATCCGGGACTCCTTAGCTGCCGGGCTGATCTGTAACTCCACCTCTCCGATGGGAGCAGGTTTCTTTTTTGTGGGAAAAAAAGATGGCGGTCTTCGTCCATGCATTGATTATCGGGGGCTGAACGAGATCACGGTTCGCAATCGATACCCGTTGCCTTTGTTGGATTCAGTGTTCACCCCCCTGCATGGAGCCAAAATCTTCACAAAGTTGGATCTTAGGAACGCATACCACCTAGTTCGGATCCGGAAGGGAGACGAATGGAAGACTGCATTTAACACCCCGTTAGGTCATTTTGAGTACCTGGTCATGCCGTTCGGCCTCACTAACGCCCCTGCGACGTTCCAAGCTTTGGTTAATGATGTCTTGCAGGACTTCCTGCACCGATTCGTCTTCGTATATCTGGATGATATAATCATCTTTTCTCCGGACCCTGAGACCCATGTACGGCATGTACGTCAGGTCCTGCAGTGGTTGTTGGAGAACCGGTTGTTTGTGAAGGGCGAGAAGTGTGAGTTTCACCGCACTTCTTTGTCCTTCCTGGGGTTTATCATCTCCTCCAACTCTGTCGCCCCGGATCCGGCCAAGGTCGCAGTGGTGAGAGACTGGCCCCAACCTACAAGCCGTAGGAAGCTGCAACAGTTCCTTGGCTTCGCAAATTTCTACAGGAGGTTCATTAAGGGGTATAGTCAGGTAGTTAGCCCCCTGACGGCCCTGACCTCACCAAAAGTTCCCTTCACCTGGTCGGATCGGTGCGAAGCCGCGTTTAGGGAGTTGAAACGCCGGTTCTCGACTGCACCGGTCTTGGTGCAGCCCGATCCTGGTCGCCAGTTTGTGGTTGAAGTGGACGCCTCTGACTCAGGGATAGGAGCCGTGCTATCCCAGAGCGGAGAAATCGATAAGGTTCTTCACCCGTGTGCCTATTTTTCCCGCAGGTTGACCCCAGCAGAGCGGAACTATGACGTGGGCAATTGAGAGCTCCTTGCGGTGAAAGAGGCTCTTGAGGAGTGGAGACACCTGCTGGAGGGGGCGTCAGTGCCTTTCACGGTTTTCACTGACCACCGGAACCTGGAGTATATCAGGACCGCCAAGCGACTGAACCCCAGGCAAGCCCGCTGATCACTGTTTTTCGGCCGTTTTGACTTCCGGATCACCTACCGCCCCGGGACCAAAAACCAAAGATCGGATGCCCTGTCCCGGGTGCATGAACAGGAAGTCAAGACCGAGCTGTCGGATCCACCGGAACCCATTCTCCACTATCGTGGCTGCTCTGACCTGGGACGTGGAGAAGACCGTCCGGGAGGCCCTGGCATGGAGCCCGGATCCCGGAACAGGGCCGAAGACCAGACTATACGTCCCACCAGAAGCCAGAGCTGCCGTTCTGGACTTCTGTCATGGGTCGAAGCTCTCCTGCCACCCAGGGGTGCGTAGGACCGTGGCAGTAGTCCGGCAGCGCTTCTGGTGGGCGTCCCTGGAGACTGATGTCCGGGCTTACATCCAGGCCTGCACCACCTGCGCCAGGGGCAAGGCTGACCACCAGAAGGCACAGGGACGTCTACAGCCACTTCCTGTGCCTCACCGCCCCTGGTCCCACATCGGTCTGGATTTTGTCACGGGCCTCCCGCCGTCCTGGGGACACACCACCATACTCACGATAGTGGACCGTTTCTCCAAGGCAGCCCACTTCGTGGCCCTCCCGAAGCTCCCGTCGGCCCAGGAGACGGCGGATCTCCTCGTCCACCATGTTGTCCGGCTGCATGGGATACCAACAGACATCGTTTCGGATCGCGGTCCCCAGTTCTCCTCGCAGGTGTGGAGAAGTTTCTGCCGGGAACTGGGGGCCACTGTAAGCCTCTCATGTGGGTATCACCCGCAGACTAACGGACAGGTCGAACGGGCCAACCAGGAGTTGGAGCAGGCCCTCAGGTGCACGACCTCCGCACACCCGACGGCTTGGAGTGAACATCTGGCCTGGATCGAGTACGCTCATAACAGCCAGGTGTCCTCTGCCACCGGCCTCTCCCCGTTCGAGGTGTGTCTGGGGTACCAACCCCCTTTGTTTCCTTTGGTGGAGGAAGAGGTCGGTGTGCCCTCGGTCCAGGCCCACCTGCGGAGATGCCGTCGGGTGTGGCGCACCGCCCGTTCGACCTTGTTGAGGGCCCGGACGAGGGCTAAAGCCCATGCAGACCGTCGACGGTCCCCGGCCCCCACATACCAGCCCAGGCAGGAGGTGTGGCTTTCCACCAAGGACATTCCACTCCAGATCGAGTCCCCCAAGTTGAAAGACCGATTCATTGGACCCTTCCTCATCCTCAAGGTCCTCAGTCCTACCGCAGTGAGGCTCCAACTCCCGGCCTCACTGCGGATCCATCCGGTCTTTCATGTCTCCAGGATAAAACCGCATCACACCTCGCCCCTCTGTGCACCCGGTCCAGCGGTGCACCCGGTCCATACAGAGCAAAAAGAGAAAGAAACAGTGCATCATGGGAACCCCCCAGCAGTCTACGTCTATAGCAGCATAACTAAGGGATGGTTCAGGGTCACCTGATCCAGCCCTAACTATAAGCTTTAGCAAAAAGGAAAGTTTTAAGCCTAATCTTAAAAGTAGAGAGGGTGTCTGTCTCCCTGATCTGAATTGGGAGCTGGTTCCACAGGAGAGGAGCCTGAAAGCTGAAGGCTCTGCCTCCCATTCTACTCTTACAAACACTAGGAACTACAAGTAAGCCTGCAGTCTGAGAGCGAAGCGCTCTATTGGGGTGATATGGTACTACGAGGTCCCTAAGATAAGATGGGACCTGATTATTCAAAACCTTATAAGTAAGAAGAAGAATTTTAAATTCTATTCTAGAATTAACAGGAAGCCAATGAAGGGAGGCCAATATGGGTGAGATATTCTCTCTCCTTCTAGTCCCCGTTAGTACTCTAGCTGCAGCATTTTGAATTAACTGAAGGCTTTTTAGGGAACTTTTAGGACAACCTGATAATAATGAATTACAATAGTCCAGCCTAGAGGAAATAAATGCATGAATTAGTTTTTCAGCATCACTCTGAGACAAGACCTTTCTGATTTTAGAGATATTGCGTAAATGCAAAAAAGCAGTCCTACATATTTGTTTAATATGCGCTTTGAATGACATATCCTGATCAAAAATGACTCCAAGATTTCTCACAGTATTACTAGAGGTCAGGGTAATGCCATCCAGAGTAAGGATCTGGTTAGACACCATGTTTCTAAGATTTGTGGGGCCAAGTACAATAACTTCAGTTTTATCTGAGTTTAAAAGCAGGAAATTAGAGGTCATCCATGTCTTTATGTCTGTAAGACAATCCTGCAGTTTAGCTAATTGGTGTGTGTCCTCTGGCTTCATGGATAGATAAAGCTGGGTATCATCTGCGTAACAATGAAAATTTAAGCAATACCGTCTAATAATACTGCCTAAGGGAAGCATGTATAAAGTGAATAAAGTTGGTCCTAGCACAGAACCTTGTGGAACTCCATAATTAACTTTAGTCTGTGAAGAAGATTCCCCATTTACATGAACAAATTGTAATCTATTAGACAAATATGATTCAAACCACCGCAGCGCAGTGCCTTTAATACCTATGGCATGCTCTAATCTCTGTAATAAAATTTTATGGTCAACAGTATCAAAAGCAGCACTGAGGTCTAACAGAACAAGCACAGAGATGAGTCCACTGTCCGAGGCCATAAGAAGATCATTTGTAACCTTCACTAATGCTGTTTCTGTACTATGATGAATTCTAAAACCTGACTGAAACTCTTCAAATAGACCATTCCTCTGCAGATGATCAGTTAGCTGTTTTACAACTACCCTTTCAAGAATTTTTGAGAGAAAAGGAAGGTTGGAGATTGGCCTATAATTAGCTAAGATAGCTGGGTCAAGTGATGGCTTTTTAAGTAATGGTTTAATTACTGCCACCTTAAAAGCCTGTGGTACATAGCCAACTAACAAAGATAGATTGATCATATTTAAGATCGAAGCATTAAATAATGGTAGGGCTTCCTTGAGCAGCCTGGTAGGAATGGGGTCTAATAAACATGTTGATGGTTTGGATGAAGTAACTAATGAAAATAACTCAGACAGAACAATCGGAGAGAAAGAGTCTAACCAAATACCGGCATCACTGAAAGCAGCCAAAGATAACGATACGTCTTTGGGATGGTTATGAGTAATTTTTTCTCTAATAGTTAAAATTTTGTTAACAAAGAAAGTCATGAAGTCATTACTAGTTAAAGTTAATGGAATACTCAGCTCAATAGAGCTCTGACTCTTTGTCAGCCTGGCTACAGTGCTGAAAAGAAACCTGGGGTTGTTCTTATTTTCTTCAATTAGTGATGAGTAGAAAGATGTCCTAGCTTTACGGTGGGCTTTTTTATAGAGCAACAGACTCTTTTTCCAGGCTAAGTGAAGATCTTCTAAATTAGTGAGACGCCATTTCCTCTCCAACTTACGGGTTATCTGCTTTAAGCTACGAGTTTGTGAGTTATACCACGGAGTCAGGCACTTCTGATTTAAAGCTCTCTTTTTCAGAGGAGCTACAGCATCCAAAGTTGTCTTCAATGAGGATGTAAAACTATTGACGAGATACTCTATCTCACTTACAGAGTTTAGGTAGCTACTCTGCACTGTGTTGGTATATGGCATTAGAGAACATAAAGAAGGAATCATATCCTTAAACCTAGTTACAGCGCTTTCTGAAAGACTTCTAGTGTAATGAAACTTATTCCCCACTGCTGGGTAGTCCATCAGAGTAAATGTAAATGTTATTAAGAAATGATCATACAGAAGGGAGTTTTCAGGGAATACTGTTAAGTCTTCTATTTCCATACCATAAGTCAGAACAAGATCTAAGATATGATTAAAGTGGTGGGTGGACTCATTTACTTTTTGAGCAAAGCCATTAGAGTCTAATAATAGATTAAATGCAGTGTTGAGGCTGTCATTCTCAGCATCTGTGTGGATGTTAAAATCATCCACTATAATGATCTTATCTGAGCTAAGCACTAAGTCAGACAAAAGGTCTGAAAATTCACAGAGAAACTCACAGTAACAACCAGGTGGACGATAGATAATAACAAATAAAACTGGTTTTTGGGACTTCTAATTTGGATGGACAAGACTAAGAGTCAAGCTTTCAAATGAATTAAAGCTCTGTCTGGGTTTTTGATTAATTAATAAGTTGGAATGGAAGATTGCTGCTAATCCTCCGCCCCGGCCCGTGCTACGAGCATTCTGACAGTTAGTGTGACTCGGGGGTGTTGACTCATTTAAACTAACATATACATCCTGCTGTAACCAGGTTTCTGTAAGGCAGAATAAATCAATATGTTGATCAATTATTATATCATTTACCAACAGGGACTTAGAAGAGAGAGACCTAATGTTTAATAGACCACATTTAACTGTTTTAGTCTGTGGTGCAGTTGAAGGTGCTATATTATTTTTTCTTTTTGAATTTTTATGCTTAAATAGATTTTTGCTGGTTATTGGTAGTCTGGGAGCAGGCACCGTCTCTACGGGGATGGGGTAATGAGGGGATGGCAGGGGGAGAGAAGCTGCAGAGAGGTGTGTAAGACTACAACTCTGCTTCCTGGTCCCAACCCTGGATAGTCACGGTTTGGAGGATTTAAGAAAATTGGCCAGATTTCTAGAAATGAGAGCTGCTCCATCCAAAGTGGGATGGATGCCGTCTCTCCTAACAAGACCAGGTTTTCCCCAGAAGCTTTGCCAATTATCTATGAAGCCTACCTCATTTTTTGGACACCACTCAGACAGCCAGCAATTCAAGGAGAACATGCGGCTAAACATGTCACTCCCGGTCCGATTGGGGAGGGGCCCAGAGAAAACTACAGAGTCCGACAATACCACAGCTCTTCTCTTGGCACCCTATCATAAGCTTTTTATAAGTCCACAAACACACAGTGTAACTCTTTCTGGCGTAGTGCTCTTTCTTGGCATGAAACCATATTGCTGCTTACAGATCTTCACTTCTTTTCTAAGCCTAGCTTCTACTACTCTTTCCCATAACGTCATGCTGTGGCTGATCAACTTTATGCCCCTGTAGTTACTGCAGCTCTGCACATCACCCTTGTTCTTGAAAATAGGAACCAGCACACTTCGTCTCCACTCCTCAGGCATCCTCTCATTTTCCAAGATTTTATTAAACAATCTGGTTAGAAACTCTACTGCCATCTCTACTAGACATTTCCATGCCTCCACTGGAATGTCATCTGGACCAATTACCTTTCCACTCTTCATCCTCTTCATAGTAGCCCTCACTTCTTCCTTACTAATCTCTTGTGCTTCCTGACTTACTCTCACCACATCATCACCTCATCAGCCTTTTCTCTTGCTCATTTTCTTTATTCATCAGCTCTTCAAAATATTCCCTCCACCTTCTCAGCACATACTCCTCACTTGTCAGCACATTACCATGTGCAACTTTTACCACCCTAACCTGCTGCACATCCTTTCCAGCTCTGTCCCTTTGTCTGGCCAATTGGTACAAGTCTTTTTCTCCTTCCTTACTATTCAACTTCTTGTATAGCTCGCAATATGCCTTTTCCTTTGCTTTTGCCACTTCTCTTTTCACCTTACACCGCATCTCCTTGTACTCCTGTCTACTTTCTTCATCTATCCAACTATCCCAAAACTTTTTCAACAACCTCTTTCTCCTTATGCTTTCCTGGACCTCTTCATTCCACTGTCCAGATGTCATACCCAGTACTGTCCTTGCTGTCTCCCTCACCACATCTGCAGTACATTTCCAGTTGTCCAAAATTGCTTCCCCTCTAACCAGTGCTTCTCTCACCTGCTCGCTAAATTTCACACATCTTCCTCCTTCAGCTTCCACCATCTGATCCTTTGTTGAGCTCTCACTCTCTTCTTCTTTTTTTTCCTTCTTTATGTTCTCCAATGCCATATACCAAAACAGGGCAGAGTAGTTACCTAAACTCTGTGAGTGAGATAGATTATCTCGTCAATAGTTTTATATCCTCTTTGAGGACAACTTTGGATGCTGTAGCTCCTCTGAAAAAGAGAGCCTTAAATCAGAAGTGCCTGACTCCATGGTATAACTCACAAACTCACAGCTTAAAGCAGATAACCCGTAAGTTGGAGAGGAAATGGCATCTTACTAATTTAGAAGATCTTCACTTAGCCTGGAAAAAGAGTCTGTTGCTCTATAAAAAAGCCCTCCGTAAAGCTATGACATCTTACTACTCATCACTAATTGAAGAAAATAAGAACAACCCCAGGTTTCTTTTCAGCACTGTAGCCAGGCTGACAAAGAGTCAGAGCTCTATTGAGCCGAGTATTCCTTTAACTTTAACTAGTAATGACTTCATGACTTTCTTTGCTAATAAAATTTTAACTATTAGAGAAAAAAATACTCATAACCATCCCAAAGACATATCGTTCTCTTTGGCTGCTTTCAGTGATGCCGGTATTTGGTTAGACTCTTTCTCTCCGATTGTTCTGTCTGAGTTATTTTCATTAGTTACTTCATCCAAACCATCAACATGTCTATTAGACCCCATTCCTACCAGGCTGCTCAGGGAAGCCCTACCATTAATTAATACTTCGATCTTAAATATGATCAATCTATCTTTATTAGTTGGCTATGTACCACAGGCTTTTAAGGTGGCAGTAATTAAACCATTACTTAAAAAGCCATCACTTGACCCAGCTATCTTAGCTAATTATAGGCCAATCTCCAACCTTCCTTTTCTCTCAAAAATTCTTGAAAGGGTAGTTGTAAAACAGCTAACTGATCATCTGCAGAGGAATGGTCTATTTGAAGAGTTTCAGTCAGGTTTTAGAATCCATCATAGTACAGAAACAGCATTAGTGAAGGTTACAAATGATCTTCTTATGGCCTCAGACAGTGGACTCATTTCTGTGCTTGTTCTGTTAGACCTCAGTGCTGCTTTTGATACTGTTGACCATAAAATTTTATTACAGAGATTAGAGCATGCCATAGGTATTAAAGGCACTGCGCTGCGGTGGTTTGAATCATATTTATCTAATAGATTACAATTTGTTCATGTAAATGGGGAATCTTCTTCACAGACTAACGTTAATTATGGAGTTCCACAAGGTTCTGTGCTAGGACCAATTTTATTCACTTTATACATGTTTCCCTTAGGCAGTATTATTAGACGGCATTGCTTAAATTTTCATTGTTACACAGATGATACCCAGCTTTATCTATCCATGAAGCCAGAGGACACACACCAATTAGCTAAACTGCAGGATTGTCTTACAGACATAAAGACATGGATGACCTCTAATTTCCTGCTTTTAAACTCAGATAAAACTGAAGTTATTGTACTTGGCCCCACAAATCTTAGAAACATGGTGTCTAACCAGATCCTTACTCTGGATGGCATTTCCCTGACCTCTAGTAATACTGTGAGAAATCTTGGAGTCATTTTTGATCAGGATATGTCATTCAATGCGCATATTAAACAAATATGTAGGAATGCTTTTTTGCATTTGCGCAATATCTCTAAAATTAGAAAGGTCTTGTCTCAGAGTGATGCTGAAAATCTAATTCATGCATTTATTTCCTCTTGGCTGGACTATTGTAATTCATTATTATCAGGTTGTCCTAAAAGATCCCTGAAAAGCCTTCAGTTAATTCAAAATGCTGCAGCTAGAGTACTGACAGGGACTAGAAGGAGAGAGCATATTTCACCCATATTGGCTTCTCTTCATTGGCTTCCTGTTAATTCTAGAATAGAATTTAAAATTCTTCTTCTTACTTATAAGGTTTTGAATAATCAGGTCCCATCTTATCTTAGGGACCTCATAGTACCATATCACCCCAATAGAACGCTTCGCTCTCAGACTGCAGGCTTACTTGTAGTTCCTAGGGTTTGTAAGAGTAGAATGGGAGGCAGAGCCTTCAGCTTTCAGGCTGCTCTCCTCTGGAACCAGCTCCCAATTCGGATCAGGGAGACAGACACCCTCTCTACTTTTAAGATTAGGCTTAAAACTTTCCTTTTTTGCTAAAGCTTATAGTTAGGACTGGATCAGGTGACCCTGAACCATCCCTTAGTTATGCTCCTATAGACTTAGACTGCTGGGGGGTTCCCATGATGCACTGAGTGTTTCTTTCTCTTTTTGCTCTGTATGCACCACTCTGCATTTAATCATTAGTGATTGATCTCTGCTCCCCTCCACAGCATGTCTTTTTCCTGGTTCTCTCCCTCAGCCCCAACCAGTCCCAGCAGAAGACTGCCCCTCCCTGAGCCTGGTTCTGCTGGAGGTTTCTTCCTGTTAAAAGGGAGTTTTTCCTTCCCACTGTCGCCAAGTGCTTGCTCACAGGGGGTCGTTTTGACCGTTGGGGTTTTTCTGTAATTATTGTATGGCTTTGCCTTACAATATAAAGCACCTTGGGGCAACTGTTTGTTGTGATTTGGCGCTATATAAATAAAATTGTTTTGATTTGATTTGATTCTTTACCTCTAAAGTCATCCTACAAACAACCATCCTATGCTGTCTAACAACACTCTCTCCTGCCACCACCTTATAGTCTCTGATTTCTTTTAGCTTGCATCTTCTGTAAAGAATGTAATCCACCTGTGTGCACCTTCGTCCACTCTTATATGTTACCCTGTGCTCGTCCCTTTTCTTAAAGTAGGTATTCCCCACAGCCATTTCTATCCTTTTTGCAAAATTAACTACCATCTGTCCTTCCCCATTCCTATCCTTGATACCATATCTACCCATTACTTCCTCATCACCTCTGTTCCCTTCACCAACATGGCCATTGAAGTCCGCTCCTATCACCACTCTTTCATGCTTGGGCACACTCTCCACCACCTCATCTAACACACTCCAGAAATCTTCTTTCTCCTTCATCTCACAACCTACCTGTGGGGCATATGCACTGATGATATTCATCATCACCCCTTCAATTTCCAACTTCACACTCATCACCCCGTCAGACACTCGCTTAACCTCCAACACACTTTTAACATACTCTTCCTTTAAAATGACCACAACACCATTTCTCTTCCTGTCCTCGCCATGGTACAACAACTTGTACCCACCGCCGATGCTCCTGCTCTTACTTCCCTTCCACTTGGTCTCTTGCACACACAATATCTGCCTTTCTCCTCTCCATCATATCAGCCAGCTGTCTCCCTTTACCAGTCATACTACCAACATTCAAAGTCCCCACTCTCATTTCCACCCTTCTAGTTTTCTTCTTCTCCTGCTGTTTGTGGAAACGTTCTCCTCCTCTTCTTCATCATCTTCGCCCAGCAGTAGCCCAATTTCCACCAGCACCCTGCTGGGCAACAGCACGGTGGCGGATGTTGTTAACCCGGGTCTTGACCAATCCGGTATGGAAATTCGATTCTTCGTCTGCATAGTTGGGTTTGCTTGTTTTGTGCTGGATGCCCTGTTATGTGTCGACGCGGATTGAGGAGCGAACCTGCGTCAGACAGGACCCAGCGCTAAAAATAACCAGAAAGCGGTTCCAAACAAAAACTATTTATTATACACCTGTGTTTAAAAGTGTAAAAACATAAAAAACAACGTCCCTCTGGTGGAGTGATCCGCGGCTCGCTCTCCAGCGCCCGCAAGGATTAAAGCCGGCGCTCCTGGACTTCCTACCACCGCCAAACACCCCCCAGGTGGACACGACAAACTGATTCTCTGTGAAGCAAAGAGACGGTGAGGTAAGTCAACAGATACAACTATATCTTCCAATAAACACACGCTGCCAGCAACACACTCAGGTCAGTGTCCTTTTTTTTACTTTATGCAAATGAGCAGCTTCTCACAACAAGTGGAGGATCACTTATCCTTCACGCCACAGCAGTGAGAAGCAAACTACGCAATTCTCTTTACAATTCCAGTATACTGTGTAACAAAACACCAAGTTACTATCAACAAGTACCTAAACACTTAATTACCTTTCGTGTGTGCTGACAGCATGTGTCCTCACCCCTCCCTGCTTCACGGCCTCGATGTGTCAAACCCAGGCGCGGTCCTCAGCGTCTCACAAACGAACGTCACAAGGTCGTTCCCCTGGCAGTTCTGCTTGAATCACACATGACTTAAATGCAGAACGCCATCCAATTATCTGCTTCAGCTGCAAGTCGTCCAGGTTGCACGTGAGCACCGATCACAGGTGCTTTCCATGATGTTGATGAGGGTGAAGACTCTTCAGCCAGCACCTTCTTCACAGACAAATCAGCCCTCATGCCACCTGGAGAGCAAAGAAAAGAAAAGAACACCAAAACATCCAGCCACGCCCCCCCCCAACACACAACATGCCCTTCCTGATGCAACCCTCCTCATTTATCCGGGCTTGGGACCAGCACTCAGAATGTACTGGCTGCACACCCCAAGTGGCTGAGTTTTATTATTACTTCTATTTTGTCATTTTATTTTTTAATGGACCACATTGAAATTAAGTGTTTTCACTTTCTTGTGTCGTCCATGAATTTTTAATGTGTTTACTATTATGTACTTACATTGAACTTACTAAATAAAATAACGCACGCATGCATATGCCATTTCGCTTTTAATATATAGATGGTTGTCATTTGGGTAGGGTTTGGGAAGCCATAAATACGTAAATGATTAAGAGTCTTGGGATTAGTAATCTTATCAAACAGATGTAGGTTTTGCAGGCAATTTAGGATAGGGTAAAAAGGCAAAGAAAAGGTGAAAATGTTTAAAATAAAATACTAATAGGACACACATTAAGCAGTATTACTAAAGGAGACACTTTCCCATGAGTGTGTCCAATATTTTGACATGTACAACACTAAATAGGTGGGTTACACACCAACACTATACACTATGCATACGTTTTAATAAAATTTATATAAGCACTATTAAGCACATAAATGTTTTGAGAAATGATGCAGAGCACTAATCAGAACACATTTTACACAAATTTGTCATCAACAAGCCTGGATGGCCTCAAACAAACCAGCAAGACAGCCCCACTTACCTTGTTAGCATTCTTCTTTTGTTTAGGAGCCCAGGCTCATCAGGTGAGAGGAGAATGCAGATAAATCAGCACATATAATGAGGAATATCTACTTTAAAAAAGGACCATTTTTAGCCAGTATGTAGGACAGAAGTTACAATGTTATGGTGAGTTTTAATTTGCACATGCGGGGAAAGTCTTGATTGTAATCATCTAATATTTGTTGTTTGGCTGCAATCATCAAAGTACTTTTCCGTCTTCTGTGATGCAGTAGTCATAGTTTTAATTCCTAGCACTTAGGTGTAATTGGGGAAAAAGCGTGCCTCACCCCAAAAACATGATTTTATATAGTACGTAATTCATGATACCATCATAAAATTGAGTACATATTCTTGATGGTGTCACGAAAACATTTTGTGATGGTATCATGAAACTTGGAGTGACGCAGGAGGTTTCTGGTCAGTTCAAATGTATTTGGAAATAGTTCATGTTTTTGATGATCTTCTCTGCTTTTTGTTTTCTTCTAGCCGAGCTGTTTGAGAAGCCAGAGGTGAGCAACATTAAATTCCTTTTCTTAGTGGGAGGTTTTGCTGAGTCACCCCTTCTTCAGCAAGCTGTCCAGAACATGCTCCAGGGTTGCAGTCGCATCATCATCCCCCACGATGTGGGCCTCACCATCCTGAAAGGAGCTGTGCTCTTTGGCCTGGACCCCAGTGTCATTAAAGTGCGCCGCTCACCTCTCACATATGGCGTTGGTGTCCTCAATCGCTTCGTGGAGGGGAAGCACCCGCCAGAAAAGCTGCTCGTGAAAGATGGCACGCGTTGGTGCACTGATGTGTTCGACACGTTCATCGCCTCTGATCAGTCGGTGGCTCTGGGTGAGATGGTAAAGCGCAGCTACACGCCGGCGAAGCCTTCTCAGCAGGTTATCGTCATCCACGTCTACTGCTCCGAGAAAGAGAGCGTGTCATTCATTACCGAGCCCGGTGTCAGGAAGTGTGGGACCCTCCGTTTGGATGTGAGCGGAACAGAAAGCACGGCGGCGCGTCGTGAGATCCAGACGCTCATGCAGTTTGGTGACACAGAGATTCGTGCCATGGCAGTGGATGTCTCTACTGGACGCACTGTCAAAGCTAGCATTGACTTCCTCAGCCATTAGCTAGGTAACCAGAGCGCTAACGTTAGGGAATTACTACATAGGGTTCACAGATACACACAACAAGCTCACTAAGTTACTTACTGGAATCTGGTTCTAAACCCAAACTATCGTTCGGTGTTTGAATTTTCTTTTTATGGACAGAAATAAAAACAAACATTTGCAGCAAATGATTAAATGAGTTAAATCCTGGAAACTAAACACCAAATGAAAATCACAATTGCATCGGCCAGGATGAAGAATAACTTATTTTTTCTCAACTCTTTAAATAGAAAACAGATTGAGGAAAGACCAGTTTAATAGTTCAGGAAGCGCAAGCTGTCATTGTTTACAAATACTCAACTAATTTAATGAATCTACATCCAGATATGAATGAAAATGTAATGAAGAGGTTCTGGAATAAGTTGTATCTGAAATATGTACTGTTTGTTTGCATTGATTCAAGTCATCAGGTTTATTGATTTGCCATCAGGATAAAACTGTTAAAAACCCGATAAAAGAGTATAGACAGTTAATGTTACATCATGTTTTTTTTAAGCAGCACTGCTCAAAAACCAACTAGTTTCGATTAGTCTGGGTGAAAAGAATGGGCATGGCCTGGAATAGAGACAGTTCAAATTGGACTGGGCGATACGAACCAAAGTTCACGTCGCGGCCTGTTGCAGGATTTATTGTTTTAGGATAACACATTTAATCTGGGATTTTCTAAACTGCAGATCAGGGCACTCGCTGTGCCTCACTGGTGAAATGTTGATATTGTTTTGTGAACAAGTTAAATTTCATGTTCTTGCTTTTGAAAAACAGAAGAACTTTTATATGTTACATACAATAAATCAGAAGGAGGCATGGGCAACCAGTCTGGACCAGCACCAGGGGTACATGCACAAAACTCCTTAATTCACCACTAAAACTGTGTACACATAAAGCCTGAAATACACATCCACATTTGTTTCTACAGAGGTATAAGACCATGTGTGTACTTGATAGGTCTTCATACTTTCTGGTATATAAATGTTTGGATGTTGCCGCCAGTTTGACATAACATAGTCAATATGCGATTGTAGTGTAGACTTTCACTTTTTAATTCAACGGTGTAAAATATTACATTAACTATTTAGGAACTACTACCTTTTCTATACACAGTCCCATTAGTAATTGGGTTATTTATATTAATTTGGTAACATATTATAATTCTGTACTAAAAATTCCAGGGTTCAGTTTTGACAGGATAGACATACATACATACATACATCTTCAACCGCTTATCCAGGATCGGGTCGCAGGGGCAACAGGTCCAGCAGGGGACCTGTTGCCCAGAAAAGAGAACTTCCCTTTCCTGCACTCAGAAAAGGGAAGTTTGCCCTTTCCTGAGCCACATTAACCACACAGTAAAATCACCAGTGCAAAACCATCACTGACCGTGTTAAATTAACACTGACAGTGTACATATGGTCATATATACACTGTCAGTGTTAATTTAAAGCGGTCAGTGTTGGTTATACACTGGTGATTTTACTGTGCACTTCTGACTGGGGGGTTCCGAGGCGTTCTCATGCCAGTGTGGAGATATAATCTCTCTGGGTCTTTCCCGGGGTCTCCTCCCAGATGGACATGGAACACCTTCCTATGGAGGCTCCCAGGAGGCATCCTTACCAGATGCCCAAACCACATCAGCTGCCTCCTTTCAACATGAAGGGGCAGAAGCTGTATTCCGAGCTCCTCACGGATGACCGAGCTTCTCACCCTATCTCTAAGGGAGACACCAGCCACCCTCCTGAGGAAACTCATCTCGGCCGCTTGTACCCGCGATCCAGTTCTTTTGGTCATGACCCAACCCTCATGTCCATAGGTGAGAGTAGGGATGAAGATTGACCAGTCGATTGAGAGCTTCGCCTTATGGCTCAGCTCCCTTTTCATCACAACAGTACGGTAGAGCGAATCCAGCACTGTCGCTGCTGCTGGTGGATTGCCTTTTCGGTCTGCTGCACTTTTGACTTAGATTTGTTTTGAAACAGTTTAATAAGCTTTTCTTTTAACCTTTCATTTCTGTTTTGAAAATGAAAACTGAAATACTATCACATGCACAGACTGTAAAACTTCACAGAGCATGCACTGAAAAGAAAAGTCAGTTTGAGTTTCAGTGTGCTTTGGGTCTGTTTTGTCCCAACTCTAGCTTTTGAGGTCTCGATTTTGTTCTGCTGCACCTGCATTTGTGGTACACGGAGGAATGAAAAGCTTGATATTCTAAATGGAAGACTTGGCAGGTAAAGCTGTAACACCTTCTGTAAATAGCATCCAGACTGTGCCGTCACCGCACCTAACAGAATGGATATTGTTTGTAATTCCGTCCAAGCATCTGTCCCACATAGTGCAGGACAACCTGTGTCCTTGTGTCAAAATAATTAGAATTCAAGTTCAGAAAATGCACATCCAGTATCTGACAGAATTAAAAAGTGGCTTGCTGCTTCACATTCAACAATTCCCTATTTAGAAGAAAGTGCTGATAAATATTGAAAGTTAATTAAGTTAAGTCAGGAATTATTCATTAATGTCAACTTTTAGACACAACATATTACAGGACAGCTTCCAAATAGAATAGAATAGAGTCTTTATTGTCTCTGTACATATATACATACATACAACAAAACCTGTCCTCTGCATTTCACCATCCTAATTACAGGTAGACACAAGGCAACCACTAGGAGAAAGAAGCAGACCCTAAATAAGCATGTTTTTGATTGTGGGAGGAAACCCAAGTGCCCGGAGGAAACCCACACAAACACCGGGAGAACATGCAGACTCCACACATAAAGGCCGGGAATCGATCCCACGACCTTCTTGCTGTGAGGCACCAGTGCTAAATCTTGATAGTTCCAGTGTCAGCTCTCCAATCCAGAAATAAAACAAACCAAGCAAAAACAAAAAAACAACAAAACAGCGAAAACATGGTGTTACAAATGTTATTTCCTGACATTCCTCACTTTTTGTTCACATTCCAGCAGATCAGTAGTTTGGCTGATGATTTATCTACATGCTGGACATGGCTTTGTGTGTGTTAGTGTCCTGTCTTCAATGTTTACTCAACATGCTCTCCAGACACAAGCAGTTCTACTTCGATTGTCACCAACAAACTTTTGTTTGTACAAATTCTCACATTTGTGGCAAAAATCTACCAAAGCATTTTGATTTTCGATACCACAATAAGAATGTGTGGCAAGTTCATTATTTACTGGCAAGCTTATTCCTAAAAGCCCCATGTCCATATAGCTTTCTGGTTGACGCCCGCTGAGAGAACTCCCACAAACATGTCATCGCAGCAGTTCCAACACTTTCGGTGGGGGAAAAACACTCCCTGTGTGATTTGTTTCAATGACAACATTGAACAGCCAATGACTAGCTTAGAATGTATGCCAATAAAAAGTACTCACCCTTAGCAGGAACATAGCACAATCTGCTGTCCAATCTGCTATCACAGATCACAGTCAGTAAAAATAAACGTCTCCTTCTGTTTGCTTGAAAAGGTGCTGGAGTAACAACATGGCGTCTTTCTGAACTTCAAGGTTTTTAAACTTAACAGTGTTCCGAACCGGCGTACAAAAAGAAAAAAAAAGCATTCTGCTCTGGCTCAGGCTTTTTTCTGGAGGCAGCTGCCTGCACTCTGTTTTCATTTAGAGTAATTGATAAAATATGCTGGTGTCCATAAAAAGATGCTTTATGTACATGGGCCCTGATTTGTCAGAATTTACTGTCAACTTAGTCACACAAGATTCTCTTGACACAGGGAAAGTAAGTGGCATTAAATATAAACTGATCAGCCATCATGAGACATGTGAAGTATTTGCGATTGTGAGTTTGTGTCTGTAACATTCTTCTCCCTGACATATGCATCCAACAGTGTGAAACGTTTGGTGGTAAAGTTGTCATGTATTGCTGGCTTAAAGTTACATTTAACCATCAAATGTGCTGAACTGTTGCCTTTAATTATTGGTTAGAAAGTGGACACAGTTCCATTTATCTGCTTCCAGGTGATTTTATGTGCACACAAAAAAATTGTTGACACAAACAAGGGACGTTAGCTTATTTGTGTAAATACGGTATATAATTATTGTACAGATTTTTAGAATTGTTTCAGCAGCTTTTGAGTCGAGTGTGTGCGTGCATGCATGTGTACGTGTGTGGCCGGCTTCCACGTTATTAGGCCGAGACAAGTTTGAATTCTGTGCTTAATCAAAGTGAGAGAGTGAATGTGCCGCCTGTCTGTCATAAAGAAGCATTTCAGTGAACGCTGTCTGAACGTGTCCATTACATAATGTCCCAGTAACACACGCTGAGTGTCCATGGTCAAGGTGAGAATATGAGGTGCTGAAGAGTGGAGCACCATCAGCAAACATCTTAAATTAAAGAGTGCCTAATTATGTCATAAATGTGACTTTCACTCGTGTACATTCATTATTCAGCCTGGTGTAAAAAGCTTTATATATTTCAGTGTGATGTCACACTGCAGTGAATTCTTAAAGCCATTTTCCGTAGCACTTTGTGTCACATCCCAACAGAGAGCCAAAGTCCAAGCAAGCCACCATATATCTGTCACAAGTGAGCTGGAATAAAATCTGTACTTTGTCCATATTCTAACACAGTGCTGTTGTGTTTAGTGAAAATAATTAACCATCATATAAAGGGCAGCTTGTTAGTTTAGTGGGTCCATAATGAATCACCAGTACCGAACTTAAACACAAGGAGATACAGAACAAATCCAACTATAAATTACAATCTGCCCATCCTGTCAATATCAGGTCCAATCAGTATGTTGTATGAGTGATTGTGTCGGCTTTAAAAAAGTCTGAAATATTTCCAAAATCATAATGTACACATACACATTCTTAGATCTACCGGCCTGTTTATACAGCAGGACCTAAACCGATAGCCCAGGGGCCTCACTATGTTAATGTCTCCATCTCTGTATCTCCACTGCAGTGAAGAACTACCGAGCTTGCAGTGACAGCAACCAGATAATGCTAGCAAAAGCAGGCAAGTCAATTAAATTCATTTATATGGCACCAAATCACAAAATAAGTTGTCCAAAGGCACTTCATAAGGATTAGGGCTAACCTTCTCAGCAAACTTAAACCTTAAACTTAGATGCAAGACATAGTTTGCTTGCTAGCTATCATTAGCAGCAGGAGGTTATGTCCTTTTGTATTTGGTGTTACACTAAATCGCTGGGTAATTTAAAATATCTGTTTCATTAATTGTTTACCTGACTTCAGACTTCCTTCTCCACTTTAACATCTGTCATCAAACAAAACACAGAGAGTCTTTTGTCCCCACATTCCCAGTCCATGAATGTCTGTGACGTATTCCATTGCTAGTAGTCCTGGTTCAAATTTTCTCTGCTTCATCATGCACTGCTTCATATGTTTAATTCCATAGTTATTCAGGTGCGTTGACATATTTTCTCATTCGTCAAGTATTTAAATCCATAATGGACCTCGTCCATCGTCTTGTACCTCCTCATTGGTCAATGTGTTGCCTTTTCTCTCCATCATTATTCTTCTGCTTGTTTCTTACTTTCACTATCTTTTCCATCTGCTGTGAGTGACTTCAACTAATTACCATAAAGCCCTTTCCATGGCATTTCAGGGCTACTCAAATATGTATATCCATCAAACTTCATCACATACTGGTGACATCAGGTTTTGGTGAAGATACAGCCATGTCAAAACATGACATCATCATGATGTCACCTTTACATTAACAGTTGATGTCATTTAATGACATCATAATCAGTTGTCATGTGACATTTGGATGCATTTTATGGATCATCCAGTGACTTCCATAAAATGATATCCAGTGGACATCATGTAAATGTTCCAAGACTGACTGGTTATTGACTATCCCAGCAAACATTTCTACACTGCTGTGAGGTTGTGGTGATGTCACTCTTTGGTCAACATGGCGTTTTATGGTGACGTTGTCATGACGTCATTGTGTGCACTCTCAACTACATTTTAGCTACGTCATCAAGTGACGTTGTATTGTGACCATTATATGACATTCTCACAACCAAAAAATAACCTTTTATGACCATTTGTGTTATGTGTCGACGCGGGTTGAGGAGCGGACCTGCGTCTGACTGAACCCAGCGCTAAAATAACCAGAAAGCGGTTCCAATAACAAAACAATTTATTTTCCCCCTTTTGTGCAATACTCGGTGTACAAACATAAAACGCGTCTGTCTGGCGGAGTGAAGGACGGCGCGCTCTCCAGCGCCCAAAGGGATCGAAGCCCGGCGCCTCTGGACCCACGTTCACCGCCAAACACCCCCCAGGTGGACACGACAAACCGACTCTGTGAAGGATAGAAAAGGTGAGGTAAGTCAGCAGCTACAACTAATATCCTTCAACGGCACACACTATCAGCAACACATTCAGGTCTGAATTTAAGCTTTATGTAAATGAGCAGCTTCTCACAACAGGTGGAGGATCATCTGTCAGCACGCCACGGCCGTGAGAAGCAAGCTGCACAACTCTCATCAATATTCACATATACTGCGTAACAAAATACCAAATTACTGTTAACAATTATTCAGACAATCAAATCACCTCTGATGTGTGCTGACAGCATGTGTCCCTCACCCGTCCTCCTTCACAGGCACGATGTGTCAAACCCAGGCGCGGTCCTCAGCGTCTCACAAACGAACATCACAAGGTCGAGTTCCCGGCAATTCTGCTTGAATCACACATGGCTTAAATGCAGAACGCCATCTCATTATCTGCTTCAGCTGAAAGTCTTTAAGGTTGCACGTGAGCATCATCCACAGGTGCTGCATATCACGTTGATGAGGGTGAAGGACTCTTCTGCCAGCACCTTCTCCACAGACAATAAATCAGTTTGCATACCACCTGGAGAGCAAAGAAAAGAAAAGAACACCAAAATGTCCAGCCAAACCCCCCCCAACACACAACAATTTGATGACCAAAAAGGCTTCCACCTGATTACATATAGTAAATCCCTTTGGCTGCTCCTTTGTTTTTCCCTCGGGGTCACCTCAGCAGATTTATATATAGACAAGGCCAAGGGTGACCTGGCCAAGAAAGGCAGCTGCATGTCATAAGAGACAGGTTAACATCGTCAATAGAATGTTAATAACAAATAAAATACAATCATCTTAGTCATTGTGAGTTGTAACCATGTGTGGAAAAAAAACTGATTAGCATTTAAAGACACGGGCATTGCACAAAAGAACCCCATTTGCAATCTCTCAAACCAGAGCGCAAGGCATTCAAAGAAGTTAACCCAGACATTTTCAGTTTAGAAACTCAAAGCTTTCTTTCCTGTTTCAGTGCGGACACGAGGTACATGGAAACATAACATGTTGTTCAAGCGCAGAGCATAACAGCTTTCAGGTCTCTGGACTGGATAAATAGGTCAGAATCAGCCCAATAAGAGTCATGTAAACCAGCGTTATCCAATGTGTATATCGTCTTACACTCAAAAAGGGCATGCCAGCTTTGGCATACAACTCACAGTGGTGTGTGAGGCACCAACAAGTAATGAATCTCAAGGCACAATGATACAGTGGGGTCAGGGACTGTAGAAAACTTGAAGTGTCGAAACGCGCATATATACGGCATCACCATAGTACAGTAAGGGCAGGAAGGTAGCAGTTATCAGGAGTTTCTGGGCACTTAAGGGGAAACACAGCTTATTTCTATATAGAAAGCCTAGCTTCACCCTTAATTGGAGATCAAGTTTAAATTGGAAGAGGAGTATATTATGAGAGATCATAATTTAATCAGGCGGGCAGGGGTGGTGGCCAAGTGGTTAGTGTGCTTGGTTTCAGTGCGGAAGGTTCTTGGTTCAAACCTCACCCCTGCCACATTTCTCCATGTACTGCAGAATTGCATGAGGAAAGATATCTATATCTTATAGGCTATTATATCTAATATCAGGCTCCTCTCCTGTGGAACCAGCTCCCAATTCAGATCAGGGAGACAGATACCCTCTCTACTTTTAAGATTAGGCTTAAAACTTTCCTTTTCGCTAAGGCTTATAGTTAGGGCTGGATCGGGTGACCCTGGACCATCCCTTGGTTATGTTGCTTTAGACGTAGACTGTGTTTCATAATTATTGTATGGCCTTGCCTTGCAATGTGGAGCGCCTTGGGGCAACTGTTTGTTGTGATTTGGCGCTATACAAGAAAAAAGTTGATTGATTGATTGATATCCAGTGTAAGACTTGTGTCAAATCAACGTGATCCACCTTGGATCTGCTGTGGCGGCCCCAAGTGGAAAACAAGGGAGCAGCCAAAGGGTCTTACTCTAACGTAATCAAGTGGAAGTTTTTATGGTCATATAAAGGTTATTTTTTGGTTGTGAAAAGGTGATGTAATGGTCACAATACAATGATGACATGACTAAAATGTAGCTGGGAGTCAACACAGGAATGTTTGCTGGGTATCCTGCAGCAGGGACCTGCCTCAGCTTGAAAAAAAAAATAGTATTCAGAGATGGTCCCTGTGGTGGAGACACAAACAAAGGTGTCACAGCCCCTAAAATAGCCTGCACGTTCCAGCAATGGAAAGGCACCTGATGATGGGGCAATTTGAGTGTCGTGACACATCAATGAGCATTCAACAAATACAGTACATATCCCATGAGCCCTTTTGTGTCGAAGTTGACTGCCAACAGAAGCTGTCAGTTAGGAGCCCCTATGCCAGTGAATTCATTGTCATAGAATGTGGACAAAAACTACACAAATATGTCAGAGGGAGCTGTTAACCCCCAAAATGTGAATCAACTGCAAAACGTGAACACTGGAAAAAAAAATCTCCCAAAATGTGAACACCCATCTCACAAAATATGAATTTCTTCACGATTTGGTGTATGTGCTTGACTGAGAAGCCAATGGTGTGAATCTGTCATCTGTGGGATTATGACTGCGTGTCGCCCACTTTCATTGCATCACGGGGCTTGGCGCCACCCCTGGACTCACGCATATGCAAAACTCTTTCATGTTCCCTATTAGTGAGTGAACAATCCAATGCTTGGTGAATTTTGCTTCATGTTGATAGGAAGAGTCAACCTCGAAGAATCAAAAAGTGCCATTGCTATGAAAGCTTGGCCGTCACAAGCTAGTTATCTCTTTGGTAACTTTTCTGACACCTCCTGCTTAAAACGCAAAAAGTCAGAAGGATCATTTTCACAGTTTGTGTTCATACTGAAAATCAAAATAAAAGGCTTTTGACCTTCTGACCACGGGAGGTTTCTGTCCTCCCTGAGTTTGCCTTATATGTCATGTTGACCAAAAAGTGGCATCACCATAACGTTCCAGCAATGTAGGCATGTTTGCTAGGTATCCTACAGCAGGGCCCTGCCTCAGCCTGTATTACTGTTTGACAGGTGGACCGTCCCAGTCAAACTCCCCACCTGCCACTGCCCCTGGAGCGGGTCACACACAGCGGGGGCCGGGCACTTGACGCAAGAAGCGTCTCTCCGCCTCACCGGCTGTAGTGGGGAACCCCCCCCCCCCACAGACACCAGAAAATATACTTTTTGTGTAGATAGGATTTACAATCAAGATTTACTGAACTAATTGATCTGTAAACTGAAATCTTAAACTACTTAAACTGAAAGAAAATATATATCATGAACAATATTCACGTTTTGTGAGTTGCCTTTTGCAAGATCTGTGTTCACATTTTGTGGAATATTTTATTCACAGTTTGCAGAAAAATTATTAATGGTTTGCAGATATTCATGGTTAGTGTAAATTTTCATTAATGGTTTGCAGATAATTCATGATTTGTAGCAGATTTATGTTTTGGGAGTTAACAGGGCTTTGGCTCATTACGGAAACATAAAATCAAAGGGTTGAGTTATTTAAGTGACGTTGTTGACGGCAGCATTGAGGAACCTTGACATCATTGGTAGAAATGATCTCTCAGCCTCATCAGTGCATTAACAAGCAGCATGCCATGAGTTTATTACATATGTAGCTCCCGCTTCTGGCAGAACCATGCTGCTTTAACGTGCACAAAGCAGATCCTTCAACAGCTAAAGAAGGTGCAAAACATTAACGACGAGCCACGGTGATGAGCGCAGATACATATCACCAGAACAAGATTCCTTCCTGCCAGGCTGTTTAATGCTTATGAAAGAAGCAAAGTAATTCATGAATCCTTAACAAACCCACATCATTTTATGCTGTTTTGTTTTCAAAATTGTACGTATCACCAGCTTCGTAAAGTAAGTCATGACGTGAGCTGTGCATCCAGGCTCGTCTTAACTGTAGTTGTACAAAGTGCTCAAGCTTCAGCGCTCTCTGCTGTCCAATTTATGCAATGCACGCTTTGCATGAGTCACAGGAATGGCTCACGCGTCAGCTAACACACAAACTGTAGCACTGGCACTTCATGTTTCCTGTTAGAAACAATGTCTAGCTGCAGAGATGCAAATCTGGATGTGAAATGTGGATGAATCTTTCAACTGCCTCTGAATCTTTTTGCTTTCTGAGTTGGTTTTCACATAAAACATCAGCTCATAATAACTAACATTACTGGGAGCACTTTGCCTCTTTGAGCTGTACTGACAACACAGAACAAAGCATTTATTCTTTGTCCGCCCTCAGAGTCTAACAGAAGGATGTAAAAACACAGTTTTTCTGTTGTGTCTGGGGTTATAAAGTTACAGCGGACAGCTTTTTGTGCACGCTTATGTGTTTTTGATGCACACAACACTTATTTAGCTTTACTGTAAAACTATGATGTATGAAGACATGTAGCTGATGATATATTTCAGCATTTGACATTTCGGCTGAAATGTCAGGACAGATTTTGCTTCATCTGTCTGAAGTCAGCGGCCCTGTGGATGTGATTAGAGAATAGCTTTCCAGCTTGCATTCTGTAAAAAATTAACAATGTTGAAACCACAATAAAATGACCGGGTTTGTAGTGCTGTTCCTCTCAGCCATTCTGGAAGAGATCATAGATCGTGTTGTTGTTTTTTATCTTCTTTCAGTGATGCAATGCTGGTTTTGTTCGTCTTTTTCTGCTGAGTTGCTGAAGTGTCTTGTTCGCCTGTTATTTTCACAAACTACTGGGTGTATTCTGATCAATGCCATGTGTTCACTGTCAGACTGTCACCAATAAAAGTATGAGTAATTCACTGTGTTTTCTCTGTTCATCACTGTGATGCACGTCTGTTTGCTGTCATCAAGTGGACAAAAAAAAAAAAAAAAAAAAAAAAAAAATATATATATATATATATATATATATATATATATATATATATATATATATATATATATATATATATATATATCACTGTGGCGATGGGCTGCAGCAAGTGAGCGATCGCATACATGGCACGTACATGGACAGGCTGCCCCCAGGTTGAAACGGACCGTCGGATCATAACACACAGCAGGCGATCTGACTGTCACGTCATCCACGTGAGCTCTGTTCCACATGACACGGTGTCCTGTGGCACGCCATCCACAAGACACACGTGTTGGCAAGACGTTTGCGGGCCGGCAGGACACGCACCAGCAGATGTGGACATGAATGAGATGAGCAAACTGCTTCTCATTCATGTGATTTCATGACTGTATGTCAGTGAGCATGGGTCATCTACAGAGGAATAGACGGATCATATTTGTATTGTCCGCTTGATGAGAGGGATTTAATATAATGCAATGTTTTTATATGGTGTGTTTTTATTTTTTTTAAATACATGCGTGTGCATCCTGATATAAGGCATTGTTCAGCACCTTATACAGGACAGTGACGGTAGCTTACTTGGTAAAGTTTCTGGCTGCAATCAGAGCTTTTGAAAGGCACAGGTTTGTATCCTGTGGGTGACGTATTTTTTTTTCAGCTGCACAATGTGTAACCACATCGCACAGTTGCTGAGGAAAAGCTGCTGTGTTTCTGTGTGCACAGAACAATCGCAGCATGCATTTTTTTATTTGTTATTTATTTTTCTCACATCGTGCAGCTGGAACTGTGTAACACGGCACTGTGTTCCCGCATGCATGAACCGCCGCACCAGCATTGTGCACGCCTGCCGTAGGTGCGATGTTTCGTGGTGCGCAAATACCAGCTGCTCCAATGGGTGTCGCCCTGGTGTTGTACATATTCACACTATGTGTGAAGGGGCCTTAAACAAGGAACTGTTGGAATTGTTACTTTCAGAGTTTTGCCATCAGGCTCTCAGACAGTGTGTATGGCCCCAGCCTGCTCCATGGTACACAACACAGCTTTCACAGCGAGGTTCCACTCGCTGCAGATGTTTTTTTTTTTCACCTAATGCACTGTAGTGAATTTACATGCCTCGCAATATAAAATATGTAGTGAAATTCTAAATCACCCCACACGAGTGGACCAAAGTAAATTGTAAGGAAATTACCTTTAACTTACTTATTTGGAATGAATGGCACCTCACACGGGCACCAATTAGTTAAGCCTCGCAATGTGTTATTGGCCTCACGGAGAACACCAAAAATAGTGAAAGTATTGTTAACCTGTCAAATTGAATTAGATTGGCCTAGACCTCATTTAATGGGTCACCAAAATAATTAACAATTTTTGGGTTTAATAATTATTTATATATCCTCAGGAATATTAATATCAATATTTACATTTTATTTACAAGTATACAAGAAATGAACAGTTTGCTGGCATTTTTGTGGACAGTGATTAAATAAGTTCATTTATGGACACAATTTGCTTACTCGTGACACATTGAAAGAAAGTAGAGAGATAAAGCTGAAAGACTTTAAGTAAATAAATCTGGTTAGAATTTAGTGATGAAATTTGAAGCCAATTGTTTTTAAGAAAATTATTAAACATATGAATATGTTTAAAAAGAAGCCACTTTGCATCCATTGCCACCAAACCCTTTTTCTGGAACCTTTAACTGGGTCACTTAGCTGATCCATTGAAGAGATGGTTCGGCTGAACCGTCTGTCCGTCGTCGAGGTGTTAGGCTCTTTCCAGCATGAGCTCACTTGGGTCAGGGGTTAACCCAGCGGTCTCCCCAGGTGATCCCAAGGCTTGTTGGCTGGCTCTACCGACAGGATGGCTGCTTGCAGTCAGGTCGTCAGCTTGTTGGACCCCAGAGGTGGAAGGCATTTGTTGAAAATGGGTTGTGGTAGCTTTTAAAAAGTTTGTTGGAGCCAGATTAAAAGTCTTTGTGAATTTAGGAAAAAGTAAAAACTTTAAAAGCATTGGAAAATTACAGTAAAGGAAAGTCGCTGTTCTGTCAATTTGCTATTATTTTGAAAAGTTCAGCTCCGAAGTTCTCTTAAAATTCTGACAGACTTGATGCCCCTTAAAGCGTCAGGCTATTAATTTGTTAAGTTATCAAAGAATGAATAACATAATGAATGAAGCCAAATAATTTAATAATTATTTGGGTCAAAAGCTAAGCTTGGGGCCTTTTGACCCAAAAATAAAGTTAAGTGTTTAAAGAAAGTAAGAGAGAAGAGTTGCAGCAGAGGCTTGCAGGAGAGAGGTCCAGAGAGGGCCAGCAGAAGGGCATAAGAAACCCTGTTCTAAACTTCTAAAGGGGACTTACATCATTAAACTCTTCCCATTTTGGATTCTCCTGTCCTGGGGAAGTTCAGATTCTGACGTGAAGCAATTATAATCTCATGTAATTCATAGTAACCGAAATTTAACTGATAAACAAGCAAGGGCTCCTTTGAAGAACTCTGAGTTATAGTTCTGTTGTGGTGTGAATCAAGAGTGGGGCCCCAGGGGATGTCTCCCAAAGCCTATCTCCAGATGGGGCCAGGAATTTCAGAGCTAGGAGTGAAAACAGTCTCTGTCCTCAGTTCAAAACCTCAGGTTTTTGTTGAGAAAGCATTAATGTATTTATTTAATTAGGGCAAATCAAGGCCATGCGCTACAGCACATATCCTCTAAATCATCATGTGACTTGCAGTCGTGTGAGTGAGTCAGAATAAAAATGAAGTGTGTTCAGAGGCAGAGCTGGTGAGTGGTCCTCATTGCAAACCACATCAACAACTCTTGTGTTGTTTGTACAGTTGTTGTGGGTGTCTAATGGTGGTGTTCTGTTGTACATGTGTTTTGGCCATCCTGTTGCACTTTAAATTTCCTTTCCTTTTTAAGGATAAATAAAGTGAAACTTGAACTTGTAAGGTGCAGAACACTCAGATACACCTTAGTCTCAGTAATGTGCACATTCAATATCAGAGTGTGATGTAAGTTGCAAAGTGAATCATTCATGATGGACCCCCCCCCCCCCCCCCAATAATCTTACCTCCTCCTCTGAGAACAGTGTTATTAATTATACTGTATTATATAATGGTTGAGTGGATCTGTGTCATTTAATTGGTGCTTTGTATGTCGCGTGACATGGATTATTTGTCCCATTTGTTTTGCGTTGCATTTCGTGTGCAAATATGGTTCCATTTACTGTGCAAATTTGGTTCCATACATTTTGTACCATTGCATGCTGTGAACCCCCCCCCCCCCCCACACACACACACACACACACACTAGTGGGGGCGGCATTTAGCGAAACATGGCAGCGTTTGTTTTGCTGACAAATGACGATATGAAGGAGCTAATTGATGGTGCTAATTCTTCTAACACACACACAACACACAAAAACATCCACTATGCCATAAGCCATCTTGAGGCATGAAGAGCTGTTATGATGAAAACCTGGACAAATTTCTGACACGATTTTTCGCTGTACTGAGGAAGTACACAAAGTCTTTTTTTTCCAAGTATCATGGACTACATCTGTTTTTTCCAAGTTGACAGAGAACAATTTTGGACTCCTGTTTAAAGTTTGTGTTGGACTGATGTTGTCAAAGCACCAGTTTTGCACACAAAAATGTAAGTCCCTTTTCTGTAGTTAATATATCAAATGACAAGGATCTATTTTAGCCGTTATATACATAAACAAATAATGAATATTTTTACATTCTTTCAATTGGACGAATATTTAATTCGGTGAAAGGTTCCAGCGTACCATTGAAATCATAAACATTCATTATTTGTATACTAGTGCGTTGCCCATGGGGATCCACATGCTCTAGATTGGGTAGTGTTTATAAAATAGGTAGCTGACAATTTTCTACAGTTGTAATAAATTATTCAAAACTGAAATTATTCCAACTATAATAATGAGCTGGAATGGTGTGTGAGTCCAGAATGTTTTAGAACTTTAGACCTCAACAGTTTTTGGAATAAGAAAACTTTTATTTCCTGTTAATTATGTAATTTGTTAATGTTAATTTACTTTACTTCTATTTTGTCATTGTTAAATGGACCACAATGGAAATAAGTTTTCACTTTCTTGTATCATTGTATTCTTGAACTTACTAAATAAAATCACGCAGACCCACATACACAAATACAGAAGCCACTTGGCTTACAATATATAGATGATTTACCGCCTCCTGCTGGAATAATGTGTCAGTCCAGAATTTAATTATCGACATCCATTGTTCACAGTTGTTAGCTAATATTCTTCATTTCTCCAAAAATATTAGTCCTATCAACTTTCCATTTTTGCAGCATTCATCCTTGATTGAAAACACATAAACATACCAAATGGCAAATGTCAGCTCTCCCCAGTTTCTCCATGATCAAAGCCATGCGCACGCACACACACGGAGGCCACTTGGCTAATAATATATAGATGCATGAAAGTGCAAGACCAAAATAATTGAAAACAACCATTAAATAAAACAAAAATAAACATCATGAATACAAAGCCCCACCTTTTTCAGAGATTAAAATGTCCAGTTTTTGGCAGATTTCTGCTTTTTTGCCAGTTGCCTGGGTCATTTTGAGATCAGCGTTGTTCAGTAGGAATTGTTAAGTGCTCAATGTAGTGCTTTTGTTTTATGCTGGAAAGAGTGGAGGAGTTGCGACTGCCCTCGTCGGAGTCCCAAGCGTCTATGTATTGCTAGGATGGGATGAATCTTCGCTATATTTCGCAGGTGGATGAAAGCAGTCCTCGTAATATCTGTAATGTGGAGGTCAAAGGACAACGTAGGATCAAAAATTATCCCAAGGATCCTCACTTTGTCAGTGCGATGTATGACACATGAGCCTAGGCTAAGCGTTAGCTGGTCAAATTGATGTTGATGTCTCACTGGACCAAGAACCATTATCTCAGTCTTATCAGAGTTTAAAAGTAGGAAATTGCTACACATCCAGCTTTTCACTGATGCAAGGCAATCTTCTAAGGATTTTATGTGGATGAGATTACCAGCAGTTATTGGCATGTACAGTGAGGTTTTCCAAGTTCTCCCACTTAGAAATCATGGAGGGGTCTGAAATTTTCATCTTAGGTGCATGTCCACTGTGAGAGACATAATCTAAAAAAAAAAAAAAGAAATCTGGAAATCACAATGTATGATTTTTTAAATAATGTATTTGTATGTTACTAATGCAGGGGTGGTGGCCAAGTGGTTAATGCGCTTGGTTTCAGTGCAGAAGGTTCCGGGTTCAAATCCCACCCCTGCCACATTTCTCAATGTAATGTGGAGTTGCGTCAGGAAGGGCATCCGGCGTAAAACCTTTGCCAATTCAACATGCAGATCCACCTCGGATTTGCTGTGGCGACCCCAAGTACAAACAAGGGAGCAGCCGAAGGGACTTACTTACTATTTGTATGTTACTGCTGCAAATAAGTATTTGAACCCCTACCAACCAGCAAGAATTCTGGCTCACACAGACCTGTTAATTTTTCTTTAAGAAGCCCTTTTATTCTGCAGTCTTTACCTGTATTAATTGCACCTGTTTGAACTTGTTACCTGTATAAAAGACACCTGTTCACACACTCAATCAATCACACTCCAACCTGTCCACCATAGCCAAGACCAAAGAGCTGTCTAAGGACACCAGGGACAAAACTGTAGACCTGCACAAGGCTGGGATGGACTACAGGACAACAGGCAAGCAGCTTGGTAGAAGACAACAACTGTTATGATTATTTATTAGAAAGTGGAAGAAACACAAGATGACTGTCAATCTCCCTCAGTCTGGGATTCCATGCAAGATCTCACTTTGTGGGGTAAGGATGATTCTGAGAAAGCTCAGAACTACACAGGAGGACCTGATCAATGACCTGAAGAGAGCTGGGACCACAGTCACAAAGATTACATTAGTAACACATGATGCTGTCATGGTTTAAAATCCTGCAGGGCAGCAAGGTCCCCCTGCTCAAGCCAGCACATGTTGATGAAAATTTCAGACCCCTCCATGATTTCTAAGCGGGAGAACTTGCAAAATCACAGGGTGTTCAAATACTTATTTTCCTCACTGTATAACTGAGTATCATCAGCATGAAAGGTAATCTGAAACAACACAATACATGTGCAAAAGGTTCTATATAAAAGGAGAAAAGCGGGGGGCAAAGACGACCTGCTGTGGAACCCCAAATTTCATGTCATTAAGGTTGTACAAGACACAATGAGAGCGAGTGGGCAGGTATGATGTCAACCATGCAAGGGCATTCCCAGTACTCCCAAAATGATTCAGTATCAAATGCAGCACTAAGATCTAACAGCACCAGAACCATAGTGGTGTCAGAATCCACTGCAAGCAGAAGATCATTTACCACTTTAGAGAGGTCTCCATGTAATAATACAGGTGTATGCAAAAGGTTGGGCACCCCTGATAATTTTCATGATTTTCCTTTATAAATCATTGGTTGTCTGGATCAGAAATTTCAGTTAAATATATCATATAGCAGACAAACACACTGATATTTGAGAAGTGAAATGAAGTTTCTAGTATTTACAAAAAGTGTGCAATAATTCTTTAAACAAAAGAAGGCATGTGCATAAAATTGGGCACCCTTGTCAATTTATTGATTTGAATACATTTACCACTAATTATTGGAACACAAAATTGGTTTGGTAAGCTCATTGACCCTTGATCTCCTTACACAGGTGAATCCAATCATGAGAAAGGGTATTTAAGGTGGCCATTTGCAAATGTTTCTCCTCTTTGCATTTCTTCTAATGAGTGGAAACATGGGAGCCTCTAAACAACTCTCAAATGAGCTGAAAACAAAGATTGTTTGACATCAATCAATCAATCAATTTTATTTATATAGCGCCAAATCACAACAAACAGTTGCCCCAAGGCGCTTTATATTGTAAGGCAAGGCCATACAATAATTACGTAAAAAAAACCCAACGGTCAAAACGACCCCCTGTGAGCAAGCACTTGGCGATAGTGGGAAGGAAAAACTCCCTTTTAACAGGAAGAATCCTCCAGCAGAACCAGGCTCAGGGAGGGGCAGTCTTCTGCTGGGACTGGTTGGGGCTGAGGGAGAGAACCAGGAAAAAGACATGCTGTGGAGGGGAGCAGAGATCAATCACTAATGATTAAATGCAGAGTGGTGCATACAGAGCAAAAAGAGAAAGAAACACTCAGTGCATCATGGGAACCCCCCAGCAGTCTAAGTCTATAGCAGCATAACTAAGGGATGGTTCAGGGTCACCCGATCCAGCCCTAACTATAAGCTTTAGCAAAAAGGAAATTTTTAAGCCTAATCTTAAAAGTAGAGAGGGTGTCTGTCTCCCTGATCTGAATTGGGAGCTGGTTCCACAGGAGAGGAGCCTGAAAGCTGAAGGCTCTGCCTCCCATTCTACTCTTACAAACCCCAGGAACTACAAGTAAGCCTGCAGTCTGAGAGCGAAGAGCTCTATTGGGGTGGTATGGTACTATGAGGTCCCTAAGATAAGATGGGACCTGATTATTCAAAACCTTATACGTAAGAAGAAGAATTTTAAATTCTATTCTAGAATTAACAGGAAGCCAATGAAGAGAGGCCAATATGGGTGAGATATGCTCTCTCCTTCTAGTCCCCGTTAGTACTCAGCTGCAGCATTTTGAATCAACTGAAGGCTTTTCAGGGAACTTTTAGGACAACCTGATAATAATGAATTACAATAGTCCAGCCTAGAGGAAATAAATGCATGAATTAGTTTTTCAGCATCACTCTGAGACAAGACCTTTCTAATTTTAGAGATATTGCGTAAAGGCAAAAAAGCAGTCCTACATATTTGTTTAATATGTGCATTGAATGACATATCCTGATCAAAAATGACTCCAAGATTTCTCACAGTATTACTAGAGGTCAGGGTAATGCCATCCAGAGTAAGGATCTGGTTATACACCATGTTTCTAAGATTTGTGGGGCCAAGTACAATAACTTCAGTTTTATCTGAGTTTAAAAGCAGGAAATTAGAGGTCATCCATGTCTTTATGTCTGTAAGACAATCCTGCAGTTTAGCTAATTGGTGTGTGTCCTCTGGCTTCATGGATAGATAAAGCTGGGTATCATCTGCGTAACAATGAAAATTTAAGCAATGCCGTCTAATAATACTGCCTAAGGGAAGCATGTATAAAGTGAATAAAATTGGTCCTAGCACAGAACCTTGTGGAACTCCATAATTAAGTCTGTGAAGAAGATTCCCCATTTACATGAACAAATTGTAATCTATTAGATAAATATGATTCAAACTACCGCAGTGCAGTGCCTTTAATACCTATGGCATGCTCTAATCTCTGTAATAAAATTTTATGGTCAACAGTATCAAAAGCAGCACTGAGGTCTAACAGAAGAAGCACAGAGATGAGTCCACTGTCTGAGGCCATAAGAAGATCATTTGTAACCTTCACTAATGCTGTTTCTGTACTATGATGAATTCTAAAACCTGACTGAAACTCTTCAAATAGACCATTCCTCTGCAGATGATCAGTTAGCTGTTTTACAACTACCCTTTCAAGAATTTTTGAGAGAAAAGGAAGGTTGGAGATTGGCCTATAATTAGCTAAGATAGCTGGGTCAAGTGATGGCTTTTTAAGTAATGGTTTAATTACTGCCACCTTAAAAGCCTGTGGTACATAGCCAACTAACAAAGATAGATTGATCATATTTAAGATCGAAGCATTAAATAATGGTAGGGCTTCCTTGAGCAGCCTGGTAGGAATGGGGTCTAATAAACATGTTGATGGTTTGGATGAAGTAACTAATGAAAATAACTCAGACAGAACAATCGGAGAGAAAGAGTCTAACCAAATACCGGCATCACTGAAAGCAGCCAAAGATAACGATACGTCTTTGGGATGGTTATGAGTAATTTTTTCTCTAATAGTTAAAATTTTATTAGCAAAGAAAGTCATGAAGTCATTACTAGTTAAAGTTAAAGGAATACTCGGCTCAATAGAGCTCTGACTCTTTGTCAGCCTGGCTACAGTGCTGAAAAGAAACCTGGGGTTGTTCTTATTTTCTTCAATTAGTGATGAGTAGTAAGATGTCCTAGCTTTACGGAGGGCTTTTTTATAGAGCAACAGACTCTTTTTCCAGGCTACGTGAAGATCTTCTAAATTAGTGAGACGCCATTTCCTCTCCAACTTACGGGTTATCTGCTTTAAGCTGCGAGTTTGTGAGTTATACCACGGAGTCAGGCACTTCTGATTTAAAGCTCTCTTTTTCAGAGGAGCTACAGCATCCAAAGTTGTCTTCAATGAGGATGTAAAACTATTGACGAGATACTCTATCTCCCTTACAGAGTTTAGGTAGCTACTCTGCCCTGTGTTGGTATATGGCATTAGAGAACATAAAGAAGGAATCATATCCTTAAACCTAGTTACAGTGCTTTCTGAAAGACTTCTAGTGTAATGAAACTTATTCCCCACTGCTGGGTAGTCCATCAGAGTCAATGTAAATGTTATTAAGAAATGATCAGACAGAAGGGAGTTTTCAGGGAATACTGTTAAGTCTTCAATTTCCATACCATAAGTCAGAACAAGATCTAAGATATGATTAAAGTGGTGGGTGGACTCATTTACATTTTGAGCAAAGTCAATTGAGTCTAATAATAGATTAAATGCAGTGTTGAGGCTGTCATTCTCAGCATCTGTGTGGATGTTAAAATCGCCCACTATAATTATCTTATCTGAGCTAAGCACTAAGTCAGACAAAAGGTCTGAAAATTCACAGAGAAAGTCACAGTAACGACCAGGTGGACGATAGATAATAACAAATAAAACTGGTTTTTGGGACTTCCAATTTGGATGGACAAGACTAAGAGTCAAGCTTTCAAATGAATTAAAGCTCTGTCTGGGTTTTTGATTAATTAATAAGCTGGAATGGAAGATTGCTGCTGATCCTCCGCCTCGGCCCGTGCTACGAGCATTCTGGCAGTTAGTGTGACTCGGGGGTGTTGACTCATTTAAACTAACATATTCATCCTGCTGTAACCAGGTTTCTGTAAGGCAGAATAAATCTGTTAAATTTGTTGATCAATTATTATATAATTTACTAACAGGGACTTAGAAGAGAGAGACCTAATGTTTAATAGACCACATTTAACTGTTTTAGTCTGTGGTGCAGTTGAAGGTGCTATATTATTTTTTTCTTTTTGAATTTTTATGCTTAAATAGATTTTTACATGTTATTGGTGGTCTGGGAGCAGGCACCATCTCTACGGGGATGGGGTAATGAGGGGATGGCAGGGGGAGAGAAGCTGCAGAGAGGTGTGTAAGACTACAACTCTGCTTCCTGGTCCCAACCTTGGATAGTCACGGTTTGGAGGATTTAAGAAAATTGGCCAGATTTCTAGAAATGAGAGCTGCTCCATCCAAAGTGGGATGGATGCCGTCTCTCCTAACAAGACCAGGTTTTCCCCAGAAGCTTTGCCAATTATCTATGAAGCCCACCTCATTTTTTGTACACCACTCAGACAGCCAGCAATTCAAGGAGAACATGCGGCTAAACATGTCACTCCCGGTCCGACTGGAGAGGGGCCCAGAGAAAACTACAGAGTCCGACATTGTTTTTGCAAAGTTACACACCGATTCAATGTTAATTTTAGTGACCTCCGATTGGCGTAACCGGGTGTCATTACTGCCGAAGTGAATTACAATCTTACCAAATTTATGCTTAGCCTTAGCCAGCAGTTTCAAATTTCCATCATGGAGAAGGATACAAAAATCTATCTTAGAGATTTCAGCTGTCAGTTTCCACTGTGAGGAACATAGTGAGGAAATGGAAGACTGCAGGCACAGTACTAGTTAAGGCCTAAAGTGGCAGGCCAAGAAAAATCTCAGATAAGCTGAAGTGAAGGATAGTGAGAACAGTCATAGTCAACCCACAGACCTGCTCCAAAGACCAACAACATGATCTTGCTACAGATAGTGTCTCTGTGCATTGTTCAACTATACAGTGCACTTTGCACAATGAGATGCTCTATGAGCATCTATGACAGAGGAAGTCTTTTCTGCGTACATGCCACAAACAGAGTCGTGTGAAGTATGCTAAAGCACATTTGGACAAGCCAGCTACATTTTGGAATAAGGTACTATGGATTGATGAAACTAAAATTGAGTTATTTGGACATAAGAAGGGGCGGTATACATGTGTCGCAGTTGCGCTTGGTGATAAAAGGACCCCGATTGGTGACGTTCTTCTTTGGCATTGACGGCAGGATCACCAGGGCTACTGCTAAGAAAAGGACCCAGCCCAACCAGGCCCCAGTGCAGCTATTAATGCAAATTTTATGATGCCATGGTTTATGGGAGCGGCAGGGATTCCAAAATTTAATGGGGAAGTTGCGAAATTTGCGGACTGGAGAGCCCAGGTGGAAGCAATGTTGAGGGCGCAAGGTTTAAATTCACAGCAGTAGGCGGATTTTGTTTTGGGAGCCTTGGAAGGGGAAGCCAAGCAGGAGTTAATGCTGGCTAAATCAACTGAAAAGGACACTGGGTTAAGGTATTGCCTTTTTTGCAAAACCTTTACACTAAGCCTGCTACAAAAGCAAAATTACGTGTAGATTTTTTTAACTGTGAACATAGGGCTGGTGAATCAATTAACACTTTTATTTTGCGTCTCCGCGAGGTGTTTTCTAGGTGGCAAGATGCTGATATAGACAGGACCGGGGAGGAGGATGACTTGCTTTTGGATCAGTTTATGGTTGGTCTCCTTAAAGGGCCACTTAAACAGGAACTTAGTCGCCAAATGCGGCGTAGAGATGATATGACTTTTAAAATTGCTTGTAAAGAGGCTCGCGACCTGGAGAAAGAGCTTGAGGAAGAGGATGAGGTGTTAGTGTCAAATCGGGTCGCAGCCTATGCTCCATCTAGGCCAATCGCCTTTGACAACGAGAAACTAAGGGAAAAGATGCATTTTGAGCTGAAGGAGGAGTTGTTGGGGGAGTTAAGGAAGGAGATTAAAGAGCAATTAAAGGTCATGTCATCTGCAATAGTAGAGGATATTAAAGCTCAGCTCAGAGTTCCATCTCCAACCCCATCTCAAATGGGACATCCACGAGCAGGGACCCCTTCTTACCAGTGGGATGAACAAGGGAGACCCATCTGTTGAAGCTGTGGCACTGTGGGGCATGTCAAGCGCCACTGCTCTCAGAGATCTTCCAGGCCCCAGGATTTTTAGACACCCCTCAGTTGAGGGCCAAGCAGTGGGGGTGATTGTTTTAGAGCCCAAAGCGCACTCCATACAGGCCCCAGAACCTGCTGCAGCAACAGACCCTGAGTGAAAGATGGTCCTGGTTGGTGAGTGTCCTGATGTGTTTATTAAAGTGAATAATTGTACAATCCCCTTTATACTTGATACGGGGTCACAAGTATCTTTGATGAGTCAGGCTTTGTTTAAGAAATATATGGAGGGGATTAAATTGACTAACCCTGCAGAGGTCCCTTGGCTAACCCTGCGGGCTGCTAATGGTTTACAGATTCCATATATTGGCTATGTGGTTGTAAACTGTGTGGTCGGAGGGGTTGACATTTATGGAAAGGGAATTATTATTGTGGAAGATGGATGTCTTGGGCCAGAGAAGGGGATCCTTGGCATGAATATTATTCAAGATCTTTGGTCTTCGCTTACTCAGGGTAACCACCCTGGGTTAGCAGCTTTCAAAACCACTCTCCCTTCAGCTGAGGGGAAGGTGTAGACCAAAGCCTTTACTGAGTGCCAGCGGATCACCATCAGCGGGCCCCGACCTGCAGTGGATTGGGTTGCCAGATTGCCACGTCAGTCGCCCGTGACCATCCCCCCAAACATGGAGATGGTGTTATGGACACAGGTAAATGATATTCCTGCTAACTGTACCGTTGTTATTGAATCTCTCTCGAGTAGTGATGGGGAGTGGCTGGTTGGGTGGACTTTGGCTACTGTAAAAGATGGACAAGTACCTTGCCGGTTTTATAATCCCAATCCTTACCCAGTAGAGGTGCCTCATCAACTACCATTGGCCCAAGTCACTGAGGTGGACCCGGTGGCGATTCAGGGGGAGCAGGACCTTATGTTGAGTAGTGTGGCCCCTGATGTTATAGAGGTGGCAGTGAGGCATGTGGCTGATATAGCTGGGACACAGAATGACTTGCATCCAGTCATGTCTTTGCAGGGGAGTGGTTTGACTGAAGTACAGCAACGGGAGGTGACTGAATTGTTACTTCGCTGGAGGTCGGTGTTTGCATGCCATGAGGAGGATTTTGGACGTACGGGAGTGGTCAAGCACCAGATCCCCACAGGCACAGCTCCGCCAAGCCGGGAGCGCTATAGACCGGTGCCCCCGAGCTTGTACACAGAATTGAGGTCCCTGCTGAAGAATATGCTGGAGAGTGGAGTGGTATGGGAAAGCTCCAGCCCATGGGCGGCACCTATTGTCTTGGTAAGGAAAAAAGATGGTTCCTGGCGATTTTGTGTGGACTATCGGAAGTTGAATGCACTGACTCACAAGGATGCTTATCCCCTCCCTTGCATTGAGGTGTCATTAACAGGGTTAAAAGCAGCCAGGTGGTATTCCACGTTGGATTTGGCAAGTGGTTATTGGCAAGTTGAGGTAGATCCAGCTGACCAGGAGAAGACTGCTTTTACCACGCCTTTCTGTCTCTATGAATTTGAGAGGATGCCCTTTGGGCTATGCAATGCACCTGCGACCTTCCAGAGGTTGATGCAGCGGTGTTTGGGCCACATGGTAAATGACTTTTTGCTCATTTATTTAGATGAGGTTGTGGTGTTCTCTTCTGATTTTGACAGCCATTTGGGTCACCTGGAGGAGGTTTTTGTGAAGCTGCAGGAACATGGGTTGAAGCTGCAGCCTCGGAAGTGTTGTCTCTTCCAGAGGAGCGTGAAATACCTGGGGCATGTGATTAGTGAGGAGTGGCTACAGACCCAGCAAAAACGGAGGTGGTGAAGGACTGGCCTCTCCCTAAGATGGCAAAACAGGTGAAGTCATTCCTTGGGTTTGCTGGGTACTACTGCCGCTTTATACCGAACTTTTCGAGGATCGCTCTGCCTCTTAATGCTTTGACCCACGGCACTGCTCAATATCATACAGCTCCAGTTGCCTGGTCGGAAGAGTGCCAGCAGGCTTTTGATGAGCTGAAGGGGGCCCTAGTAAGTGCACCAATTCTGGCATATGCAGATTTTTCCCAACCTTTTCGTCTTTACACGGATGCCAGCTTTGAGGGCCTAGGGGCAGTACTTGCACAGGTACAGGACGGGAAGGAGAGGGTGATTGCCTACGCGAGCCGCAGTCTCCAACCAACGGAGCGTAACGACCAAAACTATAGTTCGTTTAAGCTAGAGCTGTTGGCGTTGAAGTGGGCGGTCACAGAGAAATTTAAAGATTATCTGTATGGTGCAGAATTCACAGTCTTTACTGATAATAACCCCCTGGTACACCTGGATACAGCCCGTTTGGGTGCAGTGGAACAGAGGTGGGTAGCTCAGTTGGCTAATTTTAAGTATACCTTAAAATACCGGCCTGGCATTCAGAACCGAAATGCAGATGCCTTATCCCGGTTACCCGAGCAGGACGATGGCCTGGTGCAGTCAGTTACGGCAGAGGGAGTATTGTGGGAGGATCGGCAGAAGGCGGACCCTGACCTCTGCCGTATAAGACTGCACAAAGAGTCACAACGAGCGTGCCCTGAGGTATGTGCCGACACTTCTAAATTCCTGAAAGGCCTTATAAGGAATTGGGATAAGATTGAATTAGAGGAAGGGGTGCTGAAAAGGCGATGGAGGGATGTAGGGACTGGGACTGTAATTTCTCAGCCCTTTCCGCCCTTGCCCTTTTGATGTGTTACAGCAATCAGGTGTCGAGTTAGACGAGAGGCCGAAACAATCTCTACTACCACCCCCCACTGTATGGCTTCCTAGATTGATTGTGCCCCAAATGACGGCCCCTCCGCAGGAATCGCTTGTGAATCCTATTCCACCTGCCCCTCCAGAACAATCGCCACAAGTAAGGCGCTCTCAGCGTTCAAATTTGGGCACAGTACCCCTCAGATATCGGGTATGATTGGCCGGGACAACCAATGTTAAAGAAGGGGGGAGAATGTCGCAGGGGCCTTGTTTTTTTTTTTTCTCTCTATTTTTGCTGTTTGTCAGTTGCATGTGTATTTGTGTTGTGCTTTGTCGTGTTCTTTTTTTTTTCATCATGTTGTTGTTGTGTTTTGGGGTTTTTTTTGCACGTGTGTTTCTGCATGCCTTGATTTTCTGAATGAAGTGTAGGTGTGTTAGTAATTGGGCTCCACCCTCACTGCCCCATGAACTCCTACCATTGGCCAATGTGGCCTATAGACTGGGTTAAATGCGCAGAGAGTGTGGGTGTACGAGGCAGGACTCGGAGCGGGGGACTTGGAGCGGGGAGGCGTGCATGAGAAGAAGCCTGACGCAGGCGCCGACACGGACATGGACCTGGACCCGGACACGGAAGCGAGACGTCAAGTGGAGAGACAAGACGGAGAAAGACACGTACAATGCCCGCTAAACAGTTAAGAGAGGGACGTGTCCCCTACTACTTGTGTGTGTGCGTGCACGCCTCGGTGAGTTTTGTGATCGTTCCTGAGTTCTCCCTCCGATCTGTACAGCTGCCGGGCGTGGAAGTGTGGGGAAGGAGAGACGCGGACTGCGGCCGGAGGTGTAGGGGGTCGAATGGACAGGACGCGTGCACAACGCTCGCTATATGGTTAAGTAAAAGGGACGTCTCCCAGATTGCTTGTGTGTGCGTGCGCACCTGTTTTAGATTGTGTGTAGCCCTCAGTCCCTCCTTCTGATCTGTGCAGCTGGCTGTGTGTGGAGGCACGGAGGAGGAGAGACACGGACTGCGGCCGGAGGTGCAGGAGACAGAGAGCAGGAGACTCATGGGCAGCGCACGTGGAGAATAGTGGAGGTCTGACCTGAGCCCCGGGACCATTTGGACGTTTTGGAGTATTGTTAAGAAAAGGAGGGATAATTCTTCAGCTCCCCACTGCTCCATCCAGCTCTATGCAGAGACTTTTTTTTTTTCAAGAAAAGGGCAAGAGCTTCATGATTTTATTTTCTTTGATTGAGGTTTTGGGTTTTTCCTTTTTTTTTTTCTTTTTTTTTTAACGGATCCGGATATTTTATATTGATTTTTCCTAGTTTTAGCTAATTATTTATTTATCTTAATTGTGAATAAACCTTTTACTTTTGCCAACATTGGCTTAGGCTGTTTCTTAGGAGTTGCGCTTGGTGATAAAAGGACCCCGATTGGTGACACATGTCTGAAAAAGAACACAGCATGCCAAGAAAAACACTTGCTACCTACAGCAAAATTTGGAGGTGGTTCCATCATGCTGTGGGGCTGTGTGGCCAGTGCAGGTACTGGGAATCTTGTTAAAGTTGAGAGTCATATGGATTCCAGTCAATATCAGCAGATTCTTGAGAACAATGTTCATGAATCAGTGACAAAGTTGTAGTTGCGCCGGGGCTGGATCTTTCAAAAAGACAATGACCCAAAATGCTGCTCAAAATCTACTAAACCATTCATGCAGAGGAACAAGTACAATGTTCTGGAATGGCCATCTCAGTCCCCAGACCTGAATATTATTGAAAATCTGTGGTATGATTTTAATTGGGCTGTCCATGCTCAGAAACCAACAAACCTGAGATGTTTTGTAAAGCAGAATTGTTCAAAATACCTTCAACCAGAATCCAGACTTTCACTGGAAGCTATAGGAAGGCTATAACACCCCCTTTTCTACTTTTTTTTACTAATAGCCCAATTTCATAGCCTTAAGAGTGTGCATATCATGAATGCTTGGGCTTGATGGATTTCTGAGAATCTACTGAATCTACTGGTACCTTCTTTCCCATGTAACAATAAGAAATATACTCAAAACCTGGATTAATCTTTTTAGTCATATAGTATTACTATTATTCTGAACACTACTGTATTTAACTGAAATTGCTGATCCAAACAACGAATGATTTATAAAGAAAAATCATGGAAACCATCAGGGGTGCCCAAACTTTTACATACAACTGTATGTTCTAAATGCAGACTGCAGTGGCTCAAAAAGATTATTCTCAGTAAGGTGGTCCAGGAGCTACTGTGAAACCATTTTTTCCAGAACTTTGGAGCAAAATGATAGATTTGATATCGGCCTGTAATTTTTCGTTACACTACAGTCAAGATTACATTTCTTAAATAACAGTTTAATCACTGTAGATTTGAAACATTTAGGAACAGACCCTGAGGTTATTAACAGATTAATAATTTCTACCACAGTCGGCCCAAGATTTTTGTTGGTATCAGGCGAAATAAGCAGGTTGTGCTTTTAGTAGACGTTACATGTTTCATCAGCATGCCCAGTGAAATGATGTCAAATTCGGTAAATCTAGGTAATGTATTAGTGATGGCACCCACCTCACTAACAGGCTGTAGTGGCCGGACCAAGGCATGCTGGGATGTACGGTGAGGCAAATAAGTATTTGATTCACTGTCAATTTTGCAAGTTTTACCACCAACAAAGAATGAAGAGGTCAGTAATTTCTATCGTAGGTACACTTCAACTGTGAGAGATAGAATCTTAAAGAAAAACTCAAGACAATCACATTGTATGATTTTTAAATAATTAATTTGCATTTACTGCATGAGATAAGTATTTGATACAATAGAAAAACAGACCTTAATATTTGGCACAGAGACCTTTGTTTGCAGTTACAGAGGGTAGACATTTCCAGTGGTTCTTGAACAAGTTTGGACACTGCAGCAGGGATTTTGGTCCACTCCTCCATACAGATCTTGTCCAGATCTTTCAGGTTTTGAGTTTCAGCTCCCTCCAAAGATTTTCTGTTGAGTTTGAACCATGCCATTTTCATTGTATACCTCTAGCCTTATCCTTAAGGCTATGTAAGTAATCATTGAACCAAGCCAAGTGTGTTTTACAGGGGCACAATTTTAATGTAGTTGGAGCGATCATGTCAAGGGTAGTTGTGAGTGCTGAGTTTAAGCCGTCCACAAGACTGTCTACTGAATGGTCATTTTCCGAAAGTGACGCCAAGATGTCCGGCAGTCTGGCTACAAGTTTAGTTGTAGTTGAGGAGTTGATGTGTCGCCGCAATGATAAATAAGGTTCTTTTTTCAGTAAACAAGGCAACGAGCAGTGATGTCTGTTTTTTTTTGTTTTTTTTGTCGTGGGTATACTGTCTATTCTCACCCGTCCCAAAGCAACGTGTCTCAGAACAACAGCTATCATTCAGAATGTTCTCAAGATGTAATCTGTGGGTTGAGCATTAGTGAATGGGATTCAGATTCAAAGGTTTTTTTTTTTTTTTGTTCGTGTACTGAGAAAACCTCTAAAAGACCGGTGATATTACCAACAGGTTAGGAGGCAGCATCAGACACAAGGAGACTGGACATATCCATTAGTAGAGCTGACTCTGATTAGAGCCAGGGGAGGTGTAGATATGCACACTGGAGATGTTAGAGGCTGTTCTGAACTTAGATCATCCACACTTTATAACACCATGACAGACCAAAACAACAGCAGTGGTGGACGACTCCTCTCCCTTCGATGCAGGACAGAGAGATACAGATGATACCTGCTGCCATCAGGTTTGTTAATTCTGCTGTATTCTGCCAAATTCTTTTTAATTCAGACAAATAAATTTCATTTGGGGATTAATAAAGTCAATACTTATTCTTGTGTTCATTTTATCCACCAAGGACATAATAAAATTGTGTTTATTAATTTCTGTCTGTTACTTAACAGGATTATGTGCAGCTGATCTGCTCTGTGTGAGCCTAATCCCGTCCGATCTCAGAAGCTAAGCAGTGCGGGACCTGGTTAGTACTTGGATGGGAGATCTCTTTGGAACACCACCTGTGTGTGTTTCTCCATGTAAAAAAAAAAAAAAGCCAGAGTCAGGAAGGGCATCCAGCGTAAAACTTGTGCCAAATACCAATGCGGATCTGTCTGCATCCGCTGCAGTGACCCCAAACAAAACGGGAGCAGCCGAAAGGACAACAACTTAACAGGATTACATCAAAACATACAGTGGGGCCAAAAACAGTTCTCATGATCATTTTGACCCCACGGGATCAGATCTTGCATGGAGCCCCAGATCGAGGGAGATTATCAATGGCCTTGCATGTCTTCCATTTTCTTACAATTGCTCCCACAGTTGATTTATTCACACCAACCTGCTTGCCTATGGTAGATTCACTCTTCCCAGCCTGGTGCACATCTACAATGTTCTTCCTGGTGTCCTTAGACAGCTCTTTGGTCTTGGCCATGATTGAGTTTGGAGTCTGTGGATAGGTGGCTTTTATACAGATAACCAGTTCAAACAGGTGCCAAATGCAGGTAACAGAGGAAAGAAGAGGTTACAGGTCTGTGAGAACTTGAAATCTTGCTTGTTTGTGGGTGACCAAATACTTATTTTCCACCATAATTTAAAAATACATTCTTTAAAAATCCTACAATGTGATTTCCTGTTTTTTTTTTTTTTTTCCCCTCTCATTTTGTCTCTCACAGTTGAAGTGTACCTATGATGAAAATTACTTTTTGGGCCCACTGCAGAAGTAGAGAGACTGGAACACCAACTCAAGATCTCAAGAATTCTGTTTGTGACCTTGCAACCCTGATATTTCAGCCACAAGAGTTGGGATAATTTACTTCAGGTCATCTGTGGGCAACACACTTGTAAAGAACGGTTTCTGCGTGTTTTCTTGTGCTTTCTGCCGTGGCAAGTTATCCCCTCGAAGTATGTTCAAAGTGTAGCTTGAATGAAGTTCTTGTTGATTTTAGGGCCCTGTCCCACTGGGGAGAGGATTCATTGAATAGAGTATACAAATTGCGGGCGTTCGTTGTCGTCCGCAACAAAAATGGCCAAAAATGACAAATGTCCCAGTATGAATTACGGCTATGTTAATAATATATAGCGAATATATGATGAACAATCACGGTTATATAACGCATGTAGTGAGGAAACTGATCCGACACATTGAGATTATCACGGCAGTATTACGGGTGTATTATGAATGCATCGTGCACGTGTTGCTTGTGCACTGCATCTGCATTGCGGTCATAAAAGAAGCACACTCGCTCCTTTTGGCATCACTATTCACACCAACAATACAGCCTCTGGACCATTTGCTGGACTTGGACAAGTTGATCAGAGAGTCAATGTTCATTTTGTCATGTGAGGGTTAACTGTTCATGAGTTTGGGGAGCGTGAGACGGTGTTTTTTTTTTTTGTTGTTTTTTTTTGAGTGAGTTGTGGCTAAAACAGCAACTCTTCCTTTTGTTGGTGTTAAATAAAAGTCCTGGATTGCAGCAGCTATTACGTCTTTGTGGATCTACAGAGCTGGACCGGCACTGACTGGCAGGTATGTCGCTTTCTGCCACACTTTGGGTTTACGTGACGTGTTTGTTATGCATTCACAGATTGTCCGCAAATCAGATGCAAAGCAGATATAATAAAAGCGCTTTATTCGTGGCCAGTTTGTATGCATTTGCTACAACATATTTTAGTTTGTAATGTGAACATGATGGGCGTGCAATATATCCTTTTTACACACTTTCCCAGTCCACTGTCAAGCTGCAAATCCCCGTCAGTTGCGGATATCAGCGGTTAATGGCAGATATACAGCGCATAGAGTGAGTATGTATTGTATGTATGAATTGAGTATATATGGAGTATGTAAGGCAGATGTTATCCGCATCCATATTTTTGAACAGCTCAAAAATCCTGGCTGTGGACATGCGTGCCTCTGCGGATGATCGCGGGCGTGTTTGGATGACGGCCAACTCATACAGGCATGTTACATATTGTGGATGTTTGGCGAATATGGGCCTTCTATATCCTTCTAACGCCAGTGGGACAGGGCCCTTAAATCGTGTTCAGGACCAAACTTGCTAATGTTATTGATAAGAGCATGCAGACTGTCAGCAACTGAGGCAGAAAATCACGGTCAATAATCATTAATTATTCATAAAACGTGTATAAATATACAATAAAAGCACACATCATTCGTCATTTAAAAAAAACATCATGTGCTATTTATGAGTTTTATATAAACAGTATAAAACTCATAAATAGCACAAGTAAAAGTCAAACCCCATAAATCACAATAAAAGTCAAAACAACGTAAAAATAATCATAGTATTTCTTTAAAGTAATAACACGGAGTATTTACCGCATGATGAAAGAGGCTGTTCCACAAAGTAACAACTCTAAAACAAATATTTTCTTGAGTCATATCTGGATCTTTGCACCTCAATAATGGCCTCTCAAACATGAATAAACTCTATTTAAAAAAAAATAATAATTCTGGCATATATATATATATATATTCAGGGCAGGATTTTAATCAGTCCAACGGAAACATGCGGAGTTATGTGCGGTATTATAAGGTTGCAGGCCTCAGTGCAGCAATTTTGTTTTTTTTCCCCCCAGGATTTCAAAGAAATATTGGCTGGCATCAGTCTTGAAGATCCTGATATTGTTCAGTCATAAATTATTTTGATATTGCTGAGGTATCACACAGTCCATATGGTGAAATATGCATTTATTTCAGGCAACAAAAATCAAAGACACTATGAAAGGCATCATGAAGGACCTGACACCTGCCTTCAGTTTCTATCAAGCTGCCAAAACTGTGGAAAAATCACCAGCAAGGTTTTATGATTTAAATTGACATAAACATTTTGTAGTTTCAGAACTGTGCACATTGCTAGAGAAGCATTTGAGTCCTTGAGTCATCAAGACATCCAGGATATCTGGGATCAACCGTGATGCCTCACAGGCAGCATTCTACCACACAGTGGCTGACAGGATGGTGCAGGTGACCGCTGCCACTGGAGACCACCAGCTGACCATGTAGCTGGCACTGTGGGTGTTCACTAAACTGTTGGGTACTGAGTTGAGCAGTTCCCAGTCTGGCAACAAGAACAGCCTTGTTGGGGGATTTCAAGCTACGTGTTTTTTCCTCATAAAATAGTATTTAGAGTAAAACAGAAATCATCAGTATTTACAGAATTGATTGAGTTAATTTTGTAAAAACATAAACACAGAAAGGTGAATATATCAATGATACACAGATGACAGAATAAAGCATAAAGGCTTGTGGTCCATGTGAGGCAAAAACATAATCGTCAATTAAAGTAGGTCGATTACACTGGCATACCAATAAAATAAATGTCCTGGTTAGCAAGTGTTCTTGATTGTAAGTCTACTAGTATTTTATTGCTAATGATTAGTGACGGAGAAACCAACACGTTTTGAACCAATGAATCAATATGAAGCAATTGTGTTAAAATGGTTGTGTTTTGAGGCATTTGATACAATGAAATCTTTAACATATCACTTTGATGGAATGAAACAGGCATGGTTTTGTATGTTTAATAATAAAGGTTTTATGTGCATCTTGAAATTGTTCACTATAGTTTAAAGACATTAACAATATATTTTATGATTGTGCTGTCATAAAATACTGTATGTAATAGAGATAAATTGTGAAATGCTTCTGCAACTAGGGACTGTTATGACCATAGTTAAATACAATGAAGGGGATTTGGGGCTTCTAAGGTTTTTAAATTTAAAAACTATCAGGATTTGTGGTTGCATGGCACAGAAGGTGAGTGGACACAAAGTGGAAACTCTCAGACAATGCGTAGGAGGTAAAATAATCTTTCTCTTAAAAACAGTCCAGGGTTTGGTACACAGGAAGGTAGGCGGCGTGGCAAAGGTACAGATAAGTACAAGGCAAAAAATGCGTGGTCAAAAACAGCCTGGGATCAAAAGGCACAGAGAGACACGATTTCATGGGCTGAGGCAAAAGGTGAGTAACCAGAGCGAGGTCAAAAACACTGTGAGGCAAAACAAGACGGCACCGGAGTGAGGAAAGTGAAGGGCTTAAATAACAGGTGATGTAATCAGTGGAACAAGAAGCAGGTGTGGTGAACCAAAGAAACATGAAGAAAGGCAAGAAAGTGAGTAAGTGAAAAACAAAGCAGATCAAAAGCATGAGGAGTCAGTGAAAGAAAAAAACAACATATAAACAACTTCCTACTAAGTATTTTAATGATAAGGGTGTATTGACGGCCATTTTGGATGCCATTTTGAATCTTAAATCCATGAGGCAAAGGTAGTTGTCGTAGCTCCCCAATATATGTTGTGACATACTTACTTGGCTCAAAAAGTGATCGATGTGGCCCACTGATGCTAATCATCATCAAATTACTAAACTAGACAACAACAGTGTAAATCTCGTATCTGTGCAAATATTATTCATGAGACTGAAGCCCTGTTCACATTCAGCAGTGCTGCAAGGTGTGATCTGCATGCAACGTATGAGTGGTGTTCAGCATTCAGACTCACTGTCTCAGACTCACCGGAGACCAGTAGATGGCAGTGTTCTATGAATTTTGACCCATCTATGGATAAACCAAAATGGACATTTCAAGACAATTTTATAGTGCTGATTTCAAATCTGTAACTTTTGTTGTTCTACAAAATGTCTAGTACCCCTTAATTTGTCAAAACGTCAAAGGCGCTGAGAGGTTTCTATATTGGCAGTTCTAGAAGCTTTTTATACAACTCCTGGCAATAATTATGGAATCACCGGCCTCGGAGGATATTCATTCAGTTGTTTAATTTTGTAAAAAAAAAAAAAAGCAGATCACAGACATGACACAAAACTAAAGTCATTCCAAATGGCAACTTTCTGGCTTTAAGAAACACTATAAGAAATCAAAAAAAAAAAAAAAAAAAATTGTGGCAGTCAGTAACGGTTACTTTTTTAGACCAAGTGTAGCAGCTGCACTCTGTGTTGTGTTGTTATGACTCCGCCCATTCGCTCCCCTCAGGACGCAAACTCACGAGCTCCGGCATGGGAGTCGGACTCTCTAACCAGAAGGCTAAAACCCAGGGCTCTGGCCTTGTGACCAGAGAATCCTTTTGAGCTGTTGGGAGTGAGATTTACTAACTACATCTGCACAGCGACACCTGCTGGCCTCTGTTACACTCACCCCCCTAAACTCACTCCCATCCGGGTACACGGCACCATTGTAGCGGCTGCACTCTGCGTTGTGTTGTTATGACTCCGCCCATTCGCTCCCCTCAGGATGCGAACTCACGAGCTCCGGCATGGGAGTCAGACTCTCTAACCAGAAGGCTAAAACCCAGGGCTCTGGCCTTGTGACCAGAGAACCCCTTTGAGCTGTTGGGAGTGAGATTTACTAACTACATCTGCACAGCGACACCTGCTGGCCTCCGTTAAACTAGCAGAGGGAAAAAAATATGGACTCACTCAATTCTGAGGAATAAATTTTGAAATCACCCTGTAAATTTTCATACCCAAACGTAACACCTGCATCAAATCAGATGTGCTCGTTAGTCTGCATCTAAAAAGGAGTGATACACCTTGGAGAGCTGTTGCACCAAGTGGACTGACATGAATCATGGCTCCAACACGAGAGATGTCAATTGAAACAAAGGAGAGGATTATCAAACTCTTAAAAGAGGGTAAATCATCACGCAATGTTGCAAAAGATGTTGGTTGTTCACAGTCAGCTGTGTCTAAACTCTGGACCAAATACAAACAACATGGGAAGGTTGTTAAAGGCAAACATACTGGTAGACATCAGTATGTTTGAAGACATCAAAGCGTCAAGACAGAAAACTTAAAGCAATATGTCTCAAAAATCGAAAATGCAGAACAAAACAAATGACGAACGAATGGGAGGAAACTGGAGTCAATGTCTGTGACCGAACTGTAAGAAACCGCCTAAAGGAAATGGGATTTACATACAGAAAAGCTAAACGAAAGCCACCATTAAGACCTAAACAGAAAAAAAGAACGTTACAATGGGCTAAGGAAAAGCAATCGTGTACTGTGGATGATTGCATGAAAGTCATATTCAGTGATGAATCTCGAATCTGCATTGGGCAAGGTGATGATGCTGGAACTTTTGTTTGGTGCCGTTCCAATGAGATTTATAAAGAACATGTAAATTTCCACAGTCATTGATGATATGGGGTTGCATGTCAGGTAAAGGCACTGGGGAGATGGCTGTCATTACATCATCAATAAATGCACAAGTTTACATTGATATTTTGGACACTTTTCTTATCCCATCAATTGAAAGGATGTTTGGGGATGATAAAATCATTTTTCAACATGATAATGCATCTTGCCATAGAGCAAAAACTGTGAAAACATTCCTTGCAAAAAGACACATAGGGTTAATGTCATGGCCTGCAAATAGTCCAGATCTTAATCCAACTGAAAATCTTTGATGGAAGTTGAAGAAAATGGTCCATGACAAGGCTCCAACCTGCAAAGCTGATCTGGCAACAGCAATCAGAGAAAGTTGGAGCCAGATTGACGAAGAGTACTGTTTGTCACTCATTAAGTTCATGCCTCAAAGGCTGCAAGCTGTTATAAAAGCCAGAGGTGGTGCAACAAAATACTAGTGATGTGTTGGAGCGTTCTTTTGTTTTTCATGATTCCAGGATTTTTTCCTCAGAATTGAGTGATTCCATATTTTTTTCCCTCTGCTTGGTCTAAAAAAGTAACTGTTACTGACTGCCACAATTTTTTTTCCTGATTTCTTATAGTGTTTCTTAAAGCCAGAAAGTTGCCATTGGAAATGACTTTAGTTTTGTGTCATGTCTGTGATCTGCTTTTTTTCTACAAAATTAAACAACTGAATGAACATCCCCCGAGGCCGATGATTCCATAATTTTTGCCAGGGGTTGTATATAGAAAATTAACAATTTCAGTGGATGAAAAGGAAAGAAAAAAATTCTCTATATTTCAAATATGGATCATATATGTATACTAATCTTTTACCATAAGTTCACTACAAAGTGTGAAACTACGCACATTGTGAACTTGTTTCAACACTTTCACGAATTCATAGAAAAAAATCATTCACATCTTACAACTTTTACATATCTAATGAATCCTTCACTTGAACTGCAATTATGATCATGTATGAAGACTAGCCTACTGAATATCAATTCAAGACCTTGATTTACATATATTGTGGTATCCAAATACTTTCACAAATAAGGCCAGTTGCTGTTCTTTTAGTTTAAACAATTCTATTCTAATCTTTATAGTTCAGAATCAAATGGAGATTTGTTTCAAATCGGCACCTTCCTAAACAGCCTGGCTGCAACAATAACAGGAGAGGAGGACCAAGTACATATGGACAGAGACACATCTGTTGTGTGGGCCGCCCGAAGAGGAGGTACTGCTGGGCCACCACCAGATGGCGCCCTGCCACACTGGCACTTCTTGGCCCTTAGAGGGCGCACAGGCTGGTTGACGTCTCCAGGTGCGCACCGTTAGGATGTCAGCTCTTTATCATCATCATCATCACCTTCCATAAAAGCCTGGGAGAGACACCATAACTCTGCCGAGTTATCAGCTTACCATACAGGTAAACCAACTCAGCCGTTTTGTGCCGTACGCACATTCATTGTTACTGAAGTCTTTGCAGTTGTGACTTATACTTGCAGCTTGTAGCCGAGTTTGTGGAAGTTGGGGGAGTTGACGTCTCCACTACTCATTTCTGACTTACTGAGTATAACCTTTGACACTGCACGTTCTCCAGTTTTCCTCTGCACTCTGGGAGTATCTGGATTTATTCCTTCAGGAGGATTTCTGTGAGTTGCTGACTGTTTGCTGGGTGTACACACACCCACCTTAACCTGTTTTTGCTCCTGCCAGCAGTACCGGGTCTGACAGCCTCGAGCAGTGGCCACCTGGGGAATCAGGACTTGGCGGCTCTGGTGTATTGCTGGCCTCCATTGGCGGTGGAACTTCATGGGTCCCAGCCGGATAGTAGGTGGGCTAAGGCTGTAGGGCTCCCTCTGGTGGCCGTTCCTTCACCATTAAAGGTGCAGGCACTAGATGGCACTCTACTACCAGAAATCACACACCAGACACAGCCTTTAACCTTGGTTGTCTCTGGTAATCACAGGGAGGAGATTGTGTTTCTTTTAACACCTTCTACCTCCAGAGTAATTTTGGGATTTCCATGGATGGCAAAACACAATCCCCGGATTGATTGGCCGTCTGGGGTTGTGGCTCAATGGAGCGAAACCTGCCACCGGGAGTGTTTAAGATCCTCGGTGCCACCTGGTGATGAAGTTAAAGAGTCCCCCAATCTCACGGAGGTGCCGGCTGAGTATCATGACCTTGCTGACGTTTTCAGCAAGGATCTGGCACTCATCCTGTCCCCGCACCGACCATATGATTGTGCCATTGATTTGGTTCCAGCCGCTGAGTATCTGTCCAGCAGGCTGTACAACCTCTCACATCCTGAACACGAATCAATGGAGACCTACATCCGGGACTCATTAGCTGCCGGGCTAATCCGTAATTCTTCATCCCCATTAGGTGCAGGTTTCTTTTTTTGTGGGCAAGAAGGACGGCGGACTCCATCCATGCATTGATTATAGAGGGCTGAATGAGATCATGGTTTGCAACGATACCCGTTACCTCTGTTGGATTCAGTGTTCATGCCCCTGCATGGAGCCAAAATTTTCACAAAACTGGATCTTAGGAATGCTTACCATCTGGTTCGGATATGGAAGGGAGACGAATGGAAGACGGCATTTAACACCCCCTTAGGTCACTTTGAGTACCTGGTCATGCCGTTCGGCCTCACCAACGCCCCTGCGACGTTCCAAGCTTTGGTTAACGACGTTCTGCGGGATTTCCTGCACCAATTCGTCTTCGTATATCTAGACGATATCATCATCTTCTCCCCGGACTTTGAGACTCATGTTAAGCATGTCCGTCAGGTCCTTCAGCGGTTATTGGAGAACCAGCTGTTTGTGAAGGCCGAGAAGTGTGAGTTCCACCGCACTTCTTTGTCCTTCCTGGGGTTTATCATCTCCTCCAACTCCGTCGCTAAGGTAAGGTAGCTGTGGTGAGAGATTGGCCCCAACCGGTAAATCGTAGGAAGCTGCAACAGTTCCTAGGGTTCGCCAATTTTTACAGAAGGTTCATCAAGGGTTATAGTCAGGTAGTCGGTCCCCTTACAGCCCTGACCTCCACAAAAGTCCCCTTCACCTGGTTGGATCGGTGCGAAGCTGCATTTAGGGAGTTGAAACACCGGTTTTCGACTGCACCAATACTGGTGCAGCTCGATCCTAACCACCAGTTTATTGTTGAAGTGGATGCCTCTGACTCAGGGATAGGAGCCGTGCTGTCCCAGAGCAGGGACTCCGATAGTGTTCTCCACCCCTGTGCTTACTTCTCTCGCAGGTTGACCCCCGCAGAATGGAACTATGACGTTGGCAATTGGGAACTCCTGGTGGTGAAAGAGGCCCTCGAGGAGTGGAGACATCTGTTGGAGGCAGCTGTGGTCCCATTTGTGGTTCTCACCGACCATCGGAACCTGGAATACATCCAGGCTGCTAAGCGTCTGAACCCCAGACAAGCCCGATGGTCACTATTTTTCAGTCGCTTCAACTTCAAAATCACCTATCGCCCCAGGACCAAGAACACCCAGTCTGGCGCACTGTCCCGGGTGCACAAGAGGAAGTTGGAGCAAGGCTGTTGGACCCACCGGACACCATCATACCGGAATCCACTATCATTGCAGCCCTCACGTGGGACGTGGAAGAAGTGGTCAGGGAGGCCCTGATGTGACATTCAGAGCCCAGAGGTGGTCCTCCCAACAGGCTGTACGTCCCATCAGACGCTCGAACTGCCGTATTGGACTTCTGCCATGGTTCCAAGCTCTCCTGCCATTCGGGGTGCGAAGAACCGTGGCAGTGGTCCAGCAGCGGTTCTGGTGGGCGTCAGTCGAAGCCGACACCAGGGACTACATCCGGGCCTGCACCACCTGCGCCAGGGGCAAGACAACACACCAACCGGAGAAGGGGTTTCTCCAGCCATTGCCTGTGCCTCATCGCCCCTGGTCCCACATCGGACTGGACTTCGTCACGGGTCTCGCTGCCTCCCAGGGGAAGACAGTCATCCTGATGATAGTGGACCGGTTCTCCAAGGTGGCCCACTTCGTGGCCCTCCCGAAGCTCCTGACTGCCCAGGAGACTGCAGACCTCCTGGTCTACCATGCCGTGCGTCTGCATGGTATCCCCACAGACATCGTCTTGGATCATGGTCCTCAGTTCTCCTCGCAGGTCTGGAGGAGCTTTTGCAAGGAGCTGGGGGCCACGGTGAGCCTGTCGTCCGGGTACCACCCTCAGACTAACGGTCAAGTGGAGCGGGCTAACCAAGATCTGGAACAAGCCCTCCGATGTGTCACATCTGCGCACCCGATGGCCTGGAGCCACCACCTGGCCTGGATCGAGTACACACATAATAGTCAAGTCTCATCCGCTACCGGCCTCTCCCCGTTCGAGGTCTGTTTGGGGTACCAGCCCCCATTGTTTCCGGCTGTTGAGGGAGAGGTCGAGGTGCCCTCGGTCCAGGCCCACCTCAGGAGATGCCGTTGGGTGTGGAAGAAAGCCCGCGCTGCTCTCCTGAAAGCCCAGATGCGGGCTAAGGACCATGTGTACCGCCGACGAGCCCCGGCCCCTGCTTACCAGCCAGGGCAGGAGGTTTGGCTATCTACCAAGAACATTCCTCTACACACGGACTCCCCAAAACTGACTGACTGTTTCATTGGACCATATAGGATCATCAAGGTGATCAGCCCCGCCACAGTGAAGTTCAAGCTCCCTGCTTCACTGCAGATTCACCCGGTGTTCCACGTTTCCTGCATCAAGCTGTACCACACCTCAGACCTCTGCACCCACGGACCGGCGCTGCCTCCTGCCCGGATTGTCGATGGAGAACCAGCCTGGGCTGTGAGGAAGCTCCTGGATGTTTGACGGAGGGGTCGGGTTTCCAGTATCTGGTAGACTGGGAGGGATATGGACCGGAGGAATGCTCCTGGGTGAAGAGGAGCTTCATTTTGGATCCCGCCCTCATGGCGGATTTCTACCGGGAACACCCCGACAAGCCGGGTCGGGCGCCAGGAGGTGCCATGAGTGGGGGGGTCCTGTTGTGTGGGCCGCCTGAAGAGGAGGTACTGCTGGACCACCACCAGATGGCGCCCTGCCACACTGGCACCTCTTGCCCTTTAGAGGGCGCACGGGCTGGTTGACATCTCCAGGTGTGCACCGTTAGGCTGTCAGCTGTTTATCATCATCATCATCACCTTCCATAAAAGCCTGGGAGAGACACCATAACTCTTCCGAGTTATCAGCTTACCATACAGGTAAACCAGCTCAGCCGTTTTGTGCCGTATGCACATTCATTGTTACTGAAGTCTTTGCAGTTTTGACTTATACTTGCAGCTTGTAGCCGAGTTTGTGGAAGTTGGAGGAGTTGGCGTCTCCACTCCTCACTTCTGACTTACTGAGTATAACCTTTGACACTGCACGTTCTCCAGTTTTCCTCTGTACTCTGGGAGTATCTGGATTTATTCCTTCAGGAGGATTTCTGTGAGTTGCTGACTGTTTGCTGGGTGTACACACACCCACCTTAACCTGTTTTTGCTCCTGCCAGCAGTACCAGGTCTGACAGCCTCGAGCAGTGTCCACCTGTGGAATCAGGACTTGGCGGCTCTGGTATATTGCAGGCCTCCGTTGGCGGTGGAACTTCGTGGGTCCCGGCTCTTCTCTGGATAGGCGTCTCCTACCCTCGGGCCTGCCCACGCGTCACCATATTGTTGTTAATTGGACTCAGCATATTTGGTTTTGTGTTGCACTTTTGCATAATAAATTGTCATTTATTTATAATCCTATTGACCACTCATTTACGCCCCCTAGCGTGGGTCCGTGCATTCACTTTCCCAACAATATCAACAGAGGAGGTGATACAAGCGATAAAATTCATGCAGAGTAACAAAGCACCTGGTGTGGACGGTTTCCCAATTGAAATACAGAAAGAATTTACAATGAAACTGTCACCAATACTTAAATAATTATATCAAGAGATATTTGTTCAACAGAAATTGCCACAGACTATGACACAAGAAATTATTTTAGTATTATTGAAAAGGACAAAGACCCCACCTTATGTAGCTCATATTGTGCAGTAAACTTATTGAATTGAGATTATAAAATCCTGACAACGATCCTGGCTACACATATTGAAACTGTTCTTCCTAATATTATCAACCCTGATCAAACTGTTTTGTCCTGGGCAGACAGTCTTTTTATAATATGAGGCATCTAATTAACATATTGTATACACCTCATTCAGAACAGTCAGAGGTCGTGATATCCTTAGATGCTGAGAAGGCATTCGACCATGTGGAATGGCATTATCTTTTCACCGTCTTGGAAAAGTTTGCATTTAGGCCGTCTTTTATCATGGATCAAAATCCTATCCAGTTCCCCAACAGCTGCGGACAAACATTATGGTCTCTGATTATGTCCAACTCTATAGGGGCTGCAGGCAAGGTTGTAGTCTCCCTCCTTATCTCCTTGACCTGGCGATTGAGCCCCTCACAATAGCTCTAAGAGCAGAGAGCAATGTCAATGGAATCACTCAAGGAAGGTAAATCGCATAAGGTGTCGCTTTATGGCGACGACCTTTTATATATATATATCGAAATTATACCAAAATTATTACATATTCTGGATGATATATATATATATATATATATATATATATATATCATCCAGAATATGTAATAATTTCGGTATAGATTCTGCTGGGCGATATATATATCCAGGATGATTTTGGTCATCTGTCAGGTTATAAATTAAACTATTCATACAGGTTTCTTTTCCCAATTAATGATATGGAAAACAACTATTCTAGCAGGAAGCAGGAATTGTATGCGATACATGTAAAATCGTAGCTGCTTCCAACCCCTTGTACACCTGTTGCTACAACTATTTGCACACACCAGCAGCTGAAGGACAGAGTGTGCACTGTGAGAGCCCATTCAATCCCTCTCGCGGCAGGTGTTGGCCAAATTCCAGGTGACACACACGAACATCTAACACCGCTCACTTAGAAAATGTGTGGCCATTCACGCTGTCAGCATGAAAATAGTGAGCAGATGATCACTTTCGAGCTGGATTTGAAATTTGTCTAAGTGCCCCCATGAGTGTGGCATTGCAAAACAGCAACTCACATGTGGCGTGCCAGTGTTAGCTTCCCCCGCAACGCATGTGCTGTGCGTGTGTTGCGCTCCCCTCACCATCCGCAACACATGTGGCATATGTGTTGTGGATGGGAGGGGGGATAACTAAATAGCAGTAAAAATAACTAAAAAGAAATAATCACATAACACAGACACAAAGTGACACGTAGGTGTGTGCGCTGAACTGACAGGGGGCATGGCCTCTGACAGCCACAGCTCTTGAGATCTCTGGTTCTGGATGTCACGGCTGGGGAACGTGTACTGTGTTTGGACAGACATGAACTTACAACTGTCCACTGTGACGCATGTGTGTCTGCTTGCTGTCCTCATGTGGACATACATAAAAACATATATCACTGTTGTGACGGGCTGCAGTGAACGAGTGCACGGAGCGCACATTGACATGGTGCCCCAGGTGAAATGGACCATCACATCATAACACACAGTAAGTGATCTGAATGTCACGTCACCCACATGACCTCTGTTCCACATGACGCGGTGTCTGTCCTGTGGCATGCTGTAATATTCAGTATGTCATTGAGAAATTAATCTCATTCGTGTTTATTCTTATATTCATAGACAATGTCAAAGCGACTGTCATGTGACCTGTTGGGAAGGTGTCGTAGCACGGACCCACAACAGGGGGTGCTAAAGAACGGACAATGAATAAGCCAAAAAGTAACAATTTAATGTTGTGACAACACACAACTAAATACACAAAATTTGTAAAGTCAATTAACACCAGGTGAAGTGTGGGCAGGCTCGAAGATAGAAGACCCCCGACGAGAGAGAAGCCGCGTCCCACACGGCTTCCACCACCAACGGTCTGAAGAACTCCGGAGCCGCCAAGTCCCGAGTCCCCAGGTGGCCTCTGTCTTCGGCTGTCGACCCTGGTACTGCTGGCAGAAAGCAAAGACAAGATAAATGAGTGTGAGTCCGCACACTCAGTAATCCACAGTCTGCACACAGTTAGGAGGGAGCACCTCCACCTCCAATCACACACTCGTGCAGCTCCTGTTTAATCCACTTATCTGGTTTGGGGTGTGAGGCGAAGCCGTCGCTGTCACACCAAACGCCAATCCCACAGATAAGGAAAGCACCAGGAAAACGGCTGCAACAGAAGTTCAGATTATTACACAACGTATGAGTCAGCAGAGAAATTACCTCTTCGGTAGTCGATTTCTCGGCGAGGAGGTGGAGTTGCAGTCCGGCCTTTATGGTGATGATGATGAACGAGTGACAGCTGGTGCAGAGGATGAATGACAGCTGTCACTTCTTCTGGGTCTGGCGCCCTCTCGTGCTTGGAGCCCGCACTCCAAGCAGGGCGCCCTCTGGTGGTGGTGGGCCAGCAGTACCTCCTCTTCAGCGGCCCACATAACAGTGACCCACCAAATTGAGAGAAAGTACATTTCTGTTCTATGAATTTGATCTGACAGAATATCTCAGGATGGAAAACCTGATGTGAAGAAAAACCCAGAGGCTAATTAAAAAGGGATAAATTGAGACTTATGAAAGGGATATTTCTAATTGAATCGCTAAATGAATGGTAAGATATTTATCACGACAAAGCATTTCAGGCAGGAAAAGTGAAGTCACTACTTTATAGAATATAGACTGAGACAAAAAATAAATCATTTTTCTAACCTTTATGCAGCAATTTTTGTCATCTATATTACATATAATACATATTTAGAAAAAGCTCACTTATTTTTTATTAATTTAACCAGCTGACAATCCTTTGTCAGCTTGTTGCTGCACCCAAACACTGCACAAACAGCATTTTCAGATCACTTTAATCCAAGTTTAAGTCAGTGCATCATAGATTTGTATTTAATCTAATGTCTGACAACGCTGAATAAGGCTAAGCAAGATGGTGGCTGCTGGCAACAGCTCACAGGCTGCAGCTGCCATCTAATGGATTAAACAGAAATTGATGCGTAGAAGTCACCCCTGTGCTAGGAGGGCTATCAACAGGCATATCCAAGGCTGAAAAAGGGTTCATAATTGACAGTGGCGACTGTGATCTGGGTACCACAACAGGGCACTAAGCCCTACATGAAGTCTTTCACCTAAAAACAATCTTTCACCTAACAACAATCCAAAAATCCATCTTCTTTTTCTAGTGCTAATGGACACGCTAGCCAGCCCAAAACTAAGCTTGTCTGGATTGCCTGTTTTGTCTAATTCCACTGAATTCAGAAGCTGTTCTAACTTACGGACACGGCTCTGTAAGAGGGTCACCCTCTCTGTCAACATTGTGCAAGATTAATGTGGAGTGTCATGTAATGTAAATTGTGCACCAGAAAATCCAAAAGTGTAGCAACAGCTAATGCAAGCTAACCACTAACAAAAACGCTAACCACTGCTCAGATTCACACAAGGTAAAATAATGATCTAAAATGCGTAGCTGTTGCACTTAAAAACTAAGAGAAGTGTTAGACAAGCAGCAGAAATAAAAGACATGATTACAACCTTGTATTAATTCAGAAAAGCGCCGTTCAATTGGGGCAACAAGGAGGCTTTCCATCCGGAAAAATGTTGCCGGATGGAAATCAAACGGAGAGTGAAGAGAGAAATGATGAAAGGCAATAAAAAATAAAAATGCAAATTTATAGCCAGATATATTATTATGCTCTTAAATTAGGGTTTTAAGATTTTACATTTGTACATAATCCAATACAAAATGTAAAAACAGAAATAATCATTAAAAACAAAACAAAACAAAAAAAAAACACTATAGATCTCTCCAGGAGTTTTACGTTGTGCGGCTGTTAGGGTCACTCAGAAAATCACCCCTTTTACATTTAGTGTTTGTAATTTTATGTTTTGTGGTGGAAATTTTATATTTTGGTGCATCTTACACTTTGGAGCTGAGTTAAACAGCAACAGCACCAAATAATCACAAGAAAAGCACAGGATTGAGCTAAATGGGCTTGTTTTTGACAGCCCAAGATATCAAAAGATTCATCTTCCATTTGTCTTCATAGTGAATTCAGTGACAGGTGCCGTGGCACGCCCCTCGATCTGGTGAGCATTTCAGCTAATTCATTCAACCTGAGGTCTGAATTTCAGTAAATGACAACTGGTGCTCAGTTCAGAGCTGAGATTTTGAAAAGAGAATTGCGACGATGGAGGTGGACGACATTCATATGAATGCGGTGCATTATTTACTTTATTCCAGTGGACATTCAGAGTTTTATGATAGTCTGGAGGGAGAAGTGACTGTGACAATGGAGGCAGTCGTGCAAAAGCATGAACAAGGTGGATTATTGACTGAGTCATTCATTTTCTTCTGTATCTTTGGAGGAAAAAACGGAAGTTAAGAGACTGGGGCCATATCGTTAAAACAATGTTCAATGAATACAAAAGGACAAACAACATCATCATGAATGTTGTGTTTCTTGGTTTCAGAGAAAGAAGTGGCTCAGGTGAGAATTCACTGAACTGGTTCCTGTGCTTGTTTTTGGAGGAGACATGGCTTGGAGAAAACAAGGAATTGTGGATTGGAAACATTGATCAAAGCAAAATTAGCCCATAACACTGGTAGTCAATAGTCAATCAATTTATATAGCGCCAAATCACAACAAACAGTTGCCCCAAGGCGCTTTATATTGTAAGGCAAGGCCATACAATAATTACGTAAAAACCCCAACGGTCAAAACGACCCCCTGTGAGCAAGCACTTGGCGACAGTGGGAAGGAAAAACTCCCTTTTAACAGGAAGAAACCTCCAGCAGAACCAGGCTCAGCGAGGGGCAGTCTTCTGCTGGGACTAGTTGGGGCTGAGGGAGAGAACCAGGAAAAAGACATGCTGTGGAGGGGAGCAGAGATCAGTCACTAATGATTAAATGCAGAGTGGTGCATACAGAGCAAAAAGAGAAAGAAACACTCAGTGCATCATGGGAACCCCCCAGCAGTCTAAGTCTATAGCAGCATAACTAAGGGATGGTTCAGGGTCACCTGATCCAGCCCTAACTATAAGCTTTAGCAAAAAGGAAAGTTTTAAACCTAATCTTAATTGGGAGCTGGTTCCACAGGAGAGGAGCCTGAAAGCTGAAGGCTCTGCCTCCCATTCTACTCTTACAAACCCTAGGAACTACAAGTAAACCTGCAGTCTGAGAGCGAAGCGCTCTATTGGGATCAACAACAAATTTGTTGTCTGCGTTTTTCAGCTGATTTAGGACGAATCTGATGCACTGAATCCAAAAATCACATTGGTTTTGCTCAATCAGGTCAAGTTTTTGAGTTATGGCCACATGTCGTTTTTTACATTTTTGTTCACATGTACGCATGTGTTTCTGTGCATGTGGGATAGTAGGGACCGTGTTCAGCATTACACGAAGAAGGAGTGGCCTGTGCAGGAGGAATTGGTGCCTTGCAAAGAAAGGAACGTCATCAACGACCCTCTGGTGGACAGAGAAAGAATACTCTTCCCACCGCTGCACATCAAACTCGGCTTAATCAAGCAGTTCACCAAGGCTCTGGACAAGGATGGTGACTGTTTCACTTACTTGTACCAGGCTTTTCCAGGATTGACCATGGAGAAGTTGAAAGCTGGCATCTTTAATGGTCCTCAGATCCGTAAGCTCATCAGAGATCCAGAGTTCGAAAACTCAATGAACGAAGTGGAACTGGAAGCGTGGAAGGCATTTGTTCTGGTAGTAAAGAACTTTCTTGGCAACAATAAGGCCAGAAACTATGCAGAACTTGTCAACAACATGCTGACTGCTTTCAGAAACCTGGACTGCAACATGAGCGTCAAGATGCACTACCTATTTTCACATATGGACCGGTTTCCTGAGAACCTGGGTTCAATGAGTGATGAGCAGGGGGAGAGATTCCATCAGGACATGAAAGAGATGGAGACCAGGTATCAGGGTCGCTGGGACGCAGTCATGATGGCTGACTACTGTTGGACTCTGAAGAAAGACCTCCCTGCCGCTGAGTATTCCAGGAGATCGAATGAACGGAAGTTCAACCCCTGAAGGTTGAACAATGGTGAAGCAACATGCAATTTACGTGTACTTACCTTTATCATTGCCCACCATTCAGTTTACAGTAATCGATGTTTCTATCAGGTAATAAATATATGTTGTTGGAAAAACATTTTTTTTTCTCTTAAAAACATATTTAGGATGGTATGTGTTGACAAAATCAGCTGATAATGCCACAAAAATGTAATCGATTTTGAAGATCTGATTTTTTTTTTTTTTTTCTTCAAATCAACTTTGCACAAAAACCTGACCTGATGGAGAAAAATGGATGCCATTTCCTGATTCAGCAGTGCAAAAATACCCTAAATCAGTTGTAGAAATCTAGACAACATTCAAAAAGTAAAAAATTGTTGCCCAGTGTAATTTGTTAGTCTTCTGTGGTTGTTCTTGGAGAACATGGATCATGCAACATTTGTCTGTTACATCACCAGTGATACAACACAATTTCACTGTTCAATTCACACCTTTACATGAATGTAAAATACTTACTAATATCACCCAGATGTAACCGCTTGTAAGAACTGTGAAATAAAGATGTGTGTAGGGGTGCAGCTGGGACACATCAGTGCAACTTATTATTGATTTGCCGTGAAATGATTTCTCCAGCTTTGAAAAGCACCGTTTCAGGTATGGTGTTGGGGTGCATAAAAACTGAATGCTGGTGGAGGTATATATATTGTTCTGTATGCAAGCATTCCAGGGGAAAACGTCATTCTGGGAGTTTTCAATTTTACCTGATCAGCCTGTCTCAGAGAGTGGTCTGCCCACCACTGGTGGTCCGTGACTGACCCATAGTGGTCCATCAATATATTGGTAAATATATTTTAAATTAATATCATAGTTTAACCTAAATGTGTTTCTTGAACTGTTTACAACTCAAAAGTCTGAGAGTAAAATACGTTTTTTGTTTTTGGTCCCTTGTCTGAAAAACACATCTGCAGCCCTCCACTGTGGCTTTTCTCAGCCTAAACTCTATTTTGGTGTTCATATTTTTTTTTCCAGACTCATAGTCCAGATAACATGGTAATAATTGTAGAAATAAGTTCAAAACATTAATTATCGGATCCTAGTTTTCTTTGACTATAAGGAACTGCTGAGAGGTCAAAAGTAATTTGTTTGACTCAGCGCAGGACAATTTAAAGTGATTTTGTTTTTAGTGAAAAAAGAGGGCAAGTTATACTTTCAAATTAACAGATCCATTTCAACTGTGCCTAATAGCAGTTACTGCAAAATCAGGAGTTATTACGTCATGGCCTGCTACACATGATGAACAGAAGAGAAAAAGTAATGAATTAGTTTTGAGAGTCTGCAGGAGAAAACAGCCTCAGTGCAAAATCTTATCATCTCATATTGGAGGACAAGTAGAAATATGGACTTCATTGAAGCAACACTGCCCCCTCCTGGATTCAATCCATAAATCAGCTTGTTTTACACTGTGTGTGTGTGTGTGTGTGTGTACATATATATATATATATAATTTTTTGTGTGTGTACAAATATAAGTTCAAATGATTTAATAAAACCATGTTTAAAGAAAGTTAGAGCTCACTATATACGACCCTTCCCAACTGTGTGTGAAGGTCACTTGTTTGTGTTCATTTACAGTTTCATGCTTGGACTTATGCCAGCATGTCAAACCGGGTTGTTGTTTGTTTTCACAACAAAAAACACATGAAACATGCCTAAATAATATTGAAGAATCACAAAGTCTTAATTCATACATACCCTGTGACATGCATCCTAATGAGTTCTCCTCCAGTGTTCGCTCATTCCTCTGTGTTCCACACATATCCGTATGTAATTAATGTTGTTATTTCCTTTCAAAGCCTCAAATTGTACAAACACATGATGGTCAGTAAAGATACGATCGCCGAAATGGCTGGGGGGCTGATCCGGTGTCCATGCCACTGCTCTCTTCCAACTTTCTGTCACAGTCTTTGTGGTCACACTTATAAAACTCTTCTTTCTCCATGATACACTGGCTCCTGGAACCTGGGAAAGACATGAAAATTCATTAAGGTTTCTGTGAAGGCTCTCAGTTGTCCAGGTGGTTTCCATAGTAGAGAAGCTTGAATCTTCGACTGGACTGGGTTGCTTGATGCGAGGACATTTCGCTTCAAATCGCAGAAGCTTCCTCAACTAACATTCTTGCTGTGGTAGTCTGACTTCTGTCTTGACTCTTGTAGAGAAGAATAAACAGAAGCCACAAAAGCTGGAGTTTTAAACCTAACCAGACCCCTCCTACCTACCCCTCCATAGCAGTCTGCCTCTCGCTAGGAGGACTTTTTATTCACCCTAGGGACACAAAGTAGTCCTGCACCTGAGAACACAAAGCCCGGGTCAGTACGTAGGGTTTAACTAGGTCATCTAAGTAGGGAGGTGCCAGGCCGTGAATAATTTTATAGGCTAGTAGCAGAATCTTAAAATCTGATGTCACATGGACAGGAAGCCAGTGAAGAGATGCCAAAATGGGTGTAATGTGTTTCTGCTTCCTGTCAAAAGTCTGGCAGCAGCATATTGAGCCAATTGGAGAGCCCTAATGCTGAACTGCATCCATCCATCCATCCATCCATCCATCCATCCATTTTCTTCCGCTTTATCCGGAGTCGGGTCGCGGGGGCAGCAGCTCAAGCAAAGCTGCCCAGACCTCCCAATCTACACACACCTCCCCCAGCTCTTCCGGGGGAACCCTGAGGCGTTTCCAAGCCAGCCGAGAGACGTAATCCCTCCAGCATGTCCTGGGCCTTCCCCGGGGCCTCCTCCCGATGGGACGTGCCCGGAACACCTCTCCAGCAAGGCGTACCTGGGGCATCTGGAAAAGATGCCCAAGCCACCTCCGCTGGCTCCTTTCGACATGGAGGAGCAGCGGTTCAACTCCGAGCTCCTCTCGAGTGACTGAGCTCCTCACTCTATCTCTAAGGGAAGCACCCAACCACCCTGCAGAGGAAACTTATTTCGGCCGCTTGTACTCGCAATCTCGTTCTTTCGGTCATGTTCCAAATCTCATGACCATAAGTGAGGGTCGAAACGTAGATTGATCAGTAAATCGACAGCTTTGCCCCCCTACTCAGCTCTCTCTTCACCACGACAGTCCAATACTGCTACTGCATCACTGCAGACTCTGCACTGATCCGTCTGTCGATCTCACGCTCCATCCGTCCCTCGCTCGTGAACAAGACCCCAAGATACTTAAACTCCTCCACTTGAGGCAAGGACTAGAGCCCGACCGATATAGATTTTTTGAGGCCGATGCCAATAACAATATTTGGATGAAAAAAATGCAGATAATCAATAAATCGGCTGATTTGCCGATAGCCGATAAATCAGCCGATATTATTATTATTATTTTTTAAATGAATAAAATGTTATTTTTGGGACCCTTAACAAAAAGGTATGAGCTAAAAGCTGAAGCTTTGTCCTCATATTGATTAACTTTATAACAGAGAAGAATTTTCAAGTTAAAAAAATGCAATCAAGAATTTAACCTTTGTGAAATTAGCAAATACATATCGTTAAAAAGAGCTGTGAAATATACTCAACAAAAATATAAATGCAACACTTTTGGTTTTGCTCCCATTTTGTATGAGATGAACTCAAAGATCTAAAACTTTTTCCACATACACAATATCACCATTTCCCTCAAATATTGTTCACAAACCAGTGATAGTGAGCACTTCTCCTTTGCTGAGATAATCCATCCCACCTCACAGGTGTGCCATACCAAGATGCTGATTAGACACCATGATTAGTGCACAGGTGTGCCTTAGACTGCCCACAATAAAAGGCCACTCTGAAAGGTGCAGTTTGGTTTTATTGGGGGGGATACCAGTCAGTATCTGGGGTGACCACCATTGCCTCATGCAGTGCAACACATCTCCTTCGCATCATCCATGAAGAGAACACCTCTCCAACGTGCCAAACGCCAGCGAATGTGAGCATTTGCCCACTGAAGTCGGTTACGACGACGAACTGGAGTCAGGTTGAGACCCCGATGAGGACGACGAGCATGCAGATGAGCTTCCCTGAGACGGTTTCTGACAGTTTGTGCAAAAATTCTTTGGTTATGCAAACCGATTGTTCCAGCAGCTGTCGGAGTGGCTGGTGTGGTTACACGTGGTCTGCGGTTGTGAGTCTGGTTGGATGTACTGCCAAATTCTCTGAAACGACTTTGGAGACGGCTTATGGTAGAGACATGAACATTCAATACACGAGCAACAGCTCTGGTTGACATTCCTGCTGTCAGCATGCCAATTGCACGCTCCCTCAAATCTTGCGACATCTGTGGCATTGTGCTGTGTGATAAAACTGCACCTTTCAGAGTGGCCTTTTATTGTGGGCAGTCTAAGGCACACCTGTGCACTAATCATGGTGTCTAATCAGCATCTTGGTATGGCACACCTGTGAGGTGGGATGGATTATCTCAGCAAAGGAGAAGTGCTCACTATCACAGATTTAGACTGGTTTGTGAACAATATTTGAGAGAAATGGTGATAATGTGTATGTGGAAAAAGTTTTAGATCTTTGAGTTCATCTCATACAAAATGGGAGCAAAACCAAAAGTGTTGCGTTTATATTTTTGTTAAGTGTACATCTGATCTTGTACCTGTTGTTGCTGCAAGTTAGATATAGGTTCAGGATAAGGATATAGATCCTTATAAACTTACTTGTATGCTTTTGTCAGCCGATCAGTGCAGTGTGACGGCAAACTACAGGGGCCAGCGATGAACACATTTAAGCAGGGGTGTAAGCAGCTCTCAGTTGAATGGAGTCAGAGCTCCATCTACTAGACAAATGGTGCAAGGACATTTTACATTGCTGACACAAACATTATTTCAGTAACTGTCCTGTTTATGAGAAATTATCGGCGTTCTATCGGCAGAATTTCAGCCGATGGTGAGTAATTTGAAAAGGGATAATACCGATAATATCGGCCGGCCGATATATTGATTGGGCTCTAGTAAGGACACTCCACCGACCTGAAGAGGGCAAGGCACCTTTTTCCGGTCGAGGACCATGGCCTCGGATTTGGAGGTGCTGATTTTCATCCTGGACGCTTCACACTTGGCTGCAAACCACCCCAGTGCACGCTGAAGGTCTTGATTTAATGAAGCCAACAGAACCACATTGTCTGCAAACAGCAGAGATGAGATTCTGTGGTTCCCAAATCGGACCCCCTCTACACCCTGGCTGTGCCTAGAAATTCTGTCCATAAAGATAATGAACAGTGACAAAGGGCAGCCCTGGCGGAGGCCAACGTGCACGTGCAGTGTTTCTTTCTCTTTTTGCTCTGTATGCACCACTCTGCATTTAATCATTAGTGATTGATCTCTGCTCCCCTCCACAGCATGTCTTTTTCCTGGTTCTCTCCCTCAGCCCCAACCAGTCCCAGCAGAAGACTGCCCCCCCCCTGAGCCTGGTTCTGCTGGAGGTTTCTTCCTGTTAAAAGGGAGTTTTTCCTTCCCACTGTTGCCAAGTGCTTGCTCACAGGGGGTCGTTTTGACCGTTGGGGTTTTTACGTAATTATTGTATGGCCTTGCCTTACAATATAAAGCGCCTTGGGGCAACTGTTTGTTGTGATTTGGCGCTATATAAATAAAATTGATTGATTGATTGATTGATTGGAAACAGGTTTGACTTACTACCGGAAATGCAAACCAAGCTCCTGCTGTGGTTGCACAGGGACCGGATAGCCCTTAGCAAAGGACCCCGGACCCCGTACTCCCAGAGCACCCCCCACAGGGTGCCCCGAGGGACACGGTCGAACCTTCTCCAGATCCACAAAGCACATGTGGACTGGTTGGGCGAACTCCCATGAACCCTCGAGCACCCGATGGAGTGTGTAGAGCTGGTCCAGTGTGCCGCAACCAGGACGAAAACCACACTGCTCCTCCTGAATCCAAGGTTTGACTATCGGTCGAATTCTCCTCTCCAGTACTCTGGAATAGACCTTACCGAGGAGGCTGAGGAGTGTGATCCCCCTGTAGTTGGAACACACCCTCCAGTCCCGCTTCTTAAACAGAGGGACCACCACCCCGGTCTGCCAATCCAGAGGCACTGTCCCCAACCGCCACGTGATGTTGCAGAGGCGTGTCAACCAAGACATTCCCACAACATCCAGAGACTTAAGGTACTCAGGACAGATTTCATCCACCCCAGGAGCCTTGCCACTGAGGAGCTTTCTAACCACCTCGGTGCTGAACTGCAGTAAACCAGAAAATAGAACATTCCAGCAGCCCAATCTCGAAGAGACAAATGCATGAATCAGGGACTCAGCATCAGCCATAAACAGGATGGAGGTGTGTGATGTGGAGGTCAAAGGACAACGTAGGATCAAAAATTACCCCAAGGTTCCTCACTTTGTCAGTGTAATGTATGACACATGAGCCTAGGCTAAGGGTTAGGTGGTCAAATTGATGCCGATGACTCCCTGGACCAAGAACCATCATTTCAGTCTTATCAGAGTTTAAAAGTAGGAAGCTGCTACACATTCCATTCTCAACTATGCAAGGCAATCTTCTTTGGATTTTATGTGGATGGGATGTAGAATCGATCAGTTTTCATGTAATGGATAATATGACTTACCCGATCATACTGGGGCATCCCTGGTTCAACGTCATGGGCCCAACTTCGATTAGGCTAAGTGTGAGATTGTATCTTGGAGTCCGGCATGTAATAATGTATGTCTGCACCAGCCCAGTCTCACGTCAAGAAAATTTGACTCATTTCGTGCCGGGAGCACAAAATGAGTCAGATTTACTTGACGGGGCTTTTTTAACTCAGTATTACTAACCCTACTCCAACCCCCAACCCTAACTTTAGCCATAACCTAATCCTACTCCTTCTCCCCACCCTAACCATAACCACCCTGACCCCCCCGCTTCACTTTTAATTTCGTGCAGCCATCACGGAATGAATGAGAATGAATTTGTGCTGCTGTGACGAAAATGAGGCACTTTTCCTCACAATATCACAAACCAATAGATTAATGTACATTTCGTGCTCCTGAATCACAACTTGCCGTAAGACAGGGTTGGTCTGCACACATCGGTATGCCCTCCGCAGGGGACAATCCTGATCTCACAGGAGTTCCTGAATGTTACCATGATCTTGCAGCCGTCTTTAGTAAAGCCAAAGCGAAATTGTTACCACCACATCGTGAGTATGATTGCGCGATTGAGTTACTTCCTGGGGCGACTCCGCCACAGGGATAGCTCTTTTCCCTTTCAGCTCCTGAACGTCGCGCCATGAATGAGTACATTTAGGAGTCATTAGCAGCTGGCTTGATCCGTCATTGCCTGCAGGGGTGGGTTTCTTTTTTGTTGAAAAAAGGATAAGACACTCCACGACTGCATCGATTACCATGGCCTTAATGATATCTCTGTAAAGAATTGCTATCCGCTACCGCTAATCTCCTCTGCATTCGAGTTATTGGAGGGAGCCACGGTCTTTAATTGCGAAATACGTACCATTTGGTTAGAATTACACAAGGAGATGAATGGAAAATGGCCTTCAACACACCTTCCGGACATTATGAATATCTTGTAATGCCGTTTGGACTCACGAATGCGCCTGCCATATTCCAAAACCTGGTAAATGATGTGTTACAGGAGTTTCTAAACAAATTCATCTTTGTTTACTTGGATGATATCCTTATTTTGTCTCCAGATCTGTTAACCCATACTCAGCATGTCGCCTGGTACTACAGCTGCTGCAAAATGGGCTTTATGTAAAAGCAGAAAAAAGCAAATTTCACAGATCCACAGTCTCTTTTTTAGGTTTTGTGATCTCGGCAGGGGAAATTATGATGGATCCCATGAAGGTGGTGGCGGTTCACGAGTAAGCAGTTCCCACTTCCCGTAAGGAGGTGCAGTGGTTCTTAGGTTTTACCAATTTTTATCGCAAATTCATTTGGGGTTTCAGTACTGTCGCAGCTCCTCTACATGCAGTCACCTCATCCCTCCGCCCGTTTGCGAGGCGTTCAGAGTCCTAAACAATCGCTTTACCACAACCCCCGTGCTACTCCTCCCTGACCCCGCATGGAAGTTTGTGGTTGAAGTCAATGCCTCCAGTGTGGGTGTGGGTGTTGTCCTATCCCAGCAGAGTCCCTCCAACAACAGGCTGCATCTGTGTGCCTTTCTGTCAAACAAGCTGTCCCCAGCAGAGCGTAATTATGTCATCGACGACTGCGAGCTGTTAGCGGTCAAAGTGGCCTTGGAGGAGTGGCGGCACTGGTTGGAGGGGGCACAACTTCTGTTCAATGTCTACACTGACCACAAGAACCTCGAATATCTCCGCTCCGCCAAATGCCTTAACTCCCGACAGGCCCGTTGGGCAAACTTTTTAGTAGGTTTAATGTCACTTTGTCCTACAGCCAGGGCTCTAAAAACAGGAAAGCTGTTCTGAGCACACAGAGGTGCTGCGGCTGCGTGATCCTGTTCTCCATCTGATTCATTCTGGATGCACACACTCAGTTTTTGGATGTGTACAGGAGCGCTGTGTTGCACAGACTTGCATGCAGTAATGCTGTGCTGCGCAGACCTGCTTAAAACTGCGTATTTTCTGTGTCCAGTGCTTTACGCTGAAAAAAATTAAACATGTTTAATTTCTTCTGTCCTATGTGCGTAGCCCTCAACATACTGCTCCGTAGGGAGCAAAAACTCAGCATAGAGCTGCTAAAAGTGGGCGTAGAGCTGCTCAACTTGGCATAGACGGTACGCCACAATACGCAGTTCTATGTTTACACCAGTGTGAAAGGGGCTTTAGTCCAAAGGGCTTCTTTGTCTTAACATCTCTGATCACAGGAACACAGTAGCTTGGGAAGACTCTCACATTGACATCCCTCACAATGCCCTTGCTGTCTGGATTGGTGCTGATGACTCTGCCAAGCTTGAACTCTTCCCTTTTGGCCACACAGCCAAACAATGTTCCCAACAGCGACATTCCTCTCTGCAGTGTGCCGCTTACTTCTTATAAAGGGATTGGGACCAGTCAGTTGACTCTAGCATTTCCAGCCCTGTATAAAACTCACTTTAGCTCAGTGTAGACTCCTCTCCAAGACTCTGGAGTGCCCTCTTCACAATAGGCACAAACAGCTGCTGCAGCACCATTTCTGTGTGGAGAATCAGCTGAATGGTTCTTCCACATCCCCTTAGTTCCATGCATTGCAGCTATCTCCTCCATGGCAGCTTTGCTCTGACTGTCCAGGAATCTATAATTCTTCCAAAACTGACTTTGCTCCTATACTTACCAGCAATTGTATTAGATACACATTGCTAATACTGGGCTGGACCCCTTTTACCTTCAGAACTGCCTTAATTCATCATGGCATAGTTTCAGCAAGGTGTTGGAAGCATTCCTTAGGGCCCCTTCACACCTATCACAATTGAGGCAGAATGGTGCACAAAAGAAGATTCGAATGACACTAGTGGGAAATAGAAGCCACACTTGAACGCCTCGTACAGCAGTCGCCACATCCAGTCGGGCATGCGCACTGCCATCTGATTGTGTTCGCAGCATTCACACGAGATGTCGAACACAGGTTGGACATATTGTGCCGTGGCCAAGGAGCTGCAAGAACTCATCAGCCATGTTGAACTGTGGCTGAATGGCGCAATCAAGGCAGTCTTCACACCAGTGGCCGAATGTCAGCGAATGCTGGATGAATTGCCATTCGACCCACTCTCTGCCGGGGTCGGCTCGAGTCCAGGTGCTACCCATGAACATCCAATACCACTCAAGGGGTACTTAGAAAAGGCAGGGCCATTCTCGCTGCCCATACAGAAATAGAGAGCAGGTGATCACTTTCAAGCTAGATATGCGAATGTTCCCACATTTTCTAAGTGCCCCACGAGTATGTTACCTTGCAACACAAATGGCGCTACACATTCGACATGCAAGTGTGCATGTGTGTTCCCCACACACAAATGGCATGTAAGTTTGCGGCGTGCCCCCCTCCTCCGCCGCAACACAGATAGGTTGTGAGTGTGTCATCCCACCCCCACACCAGGAGCCTATTCACCTTATTCAGGAAGTCGGGCGGCTCCATTTTGTCAAACAACTTCCAGTTTGCCACTGCCTCAGTGATTAGCTACGTGGGACCACAGTACGCTAGAAGTGTCCAAACAGGAGCAGCATTAATTGTTCAGTTCATGGGTGCCACAACAACTGGAAGAAGAGGAAACTATCACTTTCAGAACAATGTTTTGAACATGGAAAGGAGAGAGCTGAGGTGCTGTGGACCACCAGCATTTAACTTGTTCCCTCCTCCATTGAGAGACGAGGATCTCCGGTGCTGGAAAAAGGTGCTGAATTTGAAAAATCCATCCAAAGTCCCCATGTCTGTTCTTTTTATTTTATGGAGAAAAAACAACACCACTGGATCTTTACCCAGCGAAATGGTTGGACTACAGCGCTCCATTGAAGAAGCCACGGAGGATGCTACTGAGATAAACGGGTAAGCTGTTTGTAGCGTTAGCTGCTATCTTATTTACTCATTTTCTGACACTTGATACAACCAAGCACTGCATGAAATAACACCATACGTATATTAACGTTACATAATCTTGGCATTACAGTGGAACTACTTATTGGGTAGTATTTTAATTTGATTGTGATTTTATACGAGCTTTAGCGGCGCTGTGCAGCATGGAGCTCGTAGTTCAATCATAGCCAAACCATCCACGCCGAGTGACAACACAAAGTAGTTAAAAATAATCGAGGGCCACTTTTTCATGTCATCTTCCCACTCTGTTATGACCCGTGGGTAAGCCAGAGTCGTTCCCTTTGAGCTTTTCAAAAAGGTTTTTGTTTGTATCTTCCATTGTTCTATATTGAAAACACCGCTCACCGGAAGTCCTAAGACAAAATGGAAATGCCTCTGTTTAAAGTGGGCGGGGCTGAATAAGGTGAATAGTCAAGGTGCAGTTGAGGTTGTGGACGGTGGCTGCAGTGCAGTGTGATCACAGTATGATCGCGGTCAGTGGCGGTTCTACACTGAATTACTCCCCGGGCGAGACCCTCTCTGAGTGCCTCCCTGCCCCCTCCCCATTTTTGTTGTTTTTGTTTTTGCACAAACAGCCATTTTTAAAAATATTTTATTATTTTTTTATGATTTTATTATTATTTTTTTAATTTACAAATGCCGCTGAATTTGCAATTGAAATTGACTGCAGGCTACAATATAACTCTTATACAAAATATCCATGAATTGCAAATCTGAATAAACACGCCATGCTAAATGTCTGTCATTAGATACTTTATTACTTTGTCTTTCAGGGAGGAACAATTAACTAGTTTATTAAGGTGCATATTTGTCTAAACATTTAAATATTTCACTTGATGTTTGTAAATATTAGGTTAAATGTGTAAATATATAGCATTAATTAATCTGCAAAAGTTTTAGGTTTGACAGAAATTTGATCATGTAGCGTTTGCCTTTTTTTCCCTAAATGTGATTTTTTTTCTCCATTAAATAAACCAGTTAATTGTGAAGATAAACCTCATTTTAAATTTCATTATTATTATTATTATTATTATTATTTTGTCAATGCACATGACAATAAAAAGAGAGTTTCCAGCTACTGGAAAATTATTGTAAAAATTTGATAACAGTCTTGCAGGCACACAAAAAAATGTCAGATTCAAGTCACTTCAGCTAGTAATGTGAATGGAGATTCAAACCCGTTGTTCCACCCTGTCTGTCTGCTTTCAAACACCTTTTATTTCATAAACAAGCTGACTGCATCGTTCGCTGGAGTTCTGGTTGTGCTCTGCTGCATCCTAATGGACTTCCCTCTGCTAGATGCTGTGGAGGCGGAGCAGCAGGGAGCAGTGAGCACGATGCTCCATGCAGAGCCACGGAGCATAGTGCACAGGCGTAGAAGAGACAACCGCCAAACTTCTGTCACAAGTTCTGTCCTGTGCACATCAGCACAAAGGGGCACCTGCTTGCAGCTACCGGATGTCAATTTGCCAATTCCTCACACAGTGATAACTGCTTTGTGAAGCAGAATAAACATTTTTAAGTACTTGTGCTGCCCCTATTTGTGTCATGAAAAAATGCGTCCCGGGCGACTGCCGCCTCGCCCATGCCAAAAACCGCGTCTGATCGCGTTCAGCAAAGTCTGCACAGCTGGATGGCTGTCATGTCCATAATAGCACAGCTTTGACATCAACAATGCATTTTGTCCATACAACTTTCACTCACTGGATATCAGGTCAGAGCTGCGTCAGTCACAGTCAGTCAGAGCTGCGTGTCGTCAGAGCGAGCTGCAAAAAGTGTACCTGAGTTTTCAGAGGTGGTGTTTGTAGTTGCCATCTGCCACGCCGGTGTTTGCCAACCCGGACAGTGGGAATACCACCTCAACCGGCAACTTAGCCCCGCGACTGGACAGCAACAACGTCCGAGGCCCAACGTGGTGAATTCACTGAGGCCGCGCGCTGCGTCATTAGAGCCGCGCGTCACGAGTGCCGCTTTCCCCGAGGCCTCGTGCAGCCACCGCGGATCCATCAGCGCGGAAACACCGAGGCCGCGCGGCACCAGCGCAGTGCAGATCCATCCCGGTGACAAACAACGCAGGCTGTTAACATCGGCGATCGACAAGCTGCTCATAAGCCGACCATGGGGCCTAAGAAGGTTCTGACAGCGGAGGAAGGTGACGATATTAAAAAATCTCTGGACTTTCTATCAGAGGAGATTTCTGTTGTGAAGCAGCAACAGAAATCAATTATGGATCTGGTGGAGGAGGTGAAGGCATTACGGCTCCAGAATGCCGAGAAAGACCGGCATCTGGTGCAGCTGGAAAATAGAGTGGCTGAATTGGAGCAGTACACCAGAATTAATGACGTCATCATCACAGGTCTTCACATCAAACCACGGTCCTACGCACGGGCGGTAACAGATGAGAGCGGAGGGGAGCCCAGTGAACAGGAGGTCAGCTCTGTGGAAAAACAGGTTGCTGATTTCCTCCTATCTAAAGGTATAGAAATGGATTTAAATAACATTGAAGCGTGCCACCCTCTGCCCCGGAGAAATGACGGTGATAAACGAACCGTCATCATGAGATTCATCAACAGAAAACACAAAACAGCACTGTTAAAACAAGGAAGAAAACTGAAAGGGACAAACGTATTCATCAATGAACATCTCACCAAACGGAATGCCGACATCGCCAGGAAAGCACGCTTCTTGAAGAAACAGGGAAAAATCCAGCACACATGGACTTCAAACTGTAAAATATTCATCAAACTGAACGGATCACCAGAACAAGCAAAAGTCATGGCAATAAGGAACATCGAGGAGCTGGACAAATATGAACAATAGTGTTTCTTAAAGCGAGGATCTGGACAAATATGACCAATAAGGTATGAGGACACAAACACATCACAACACCATGACACAGACCAGAGGAACCTATTCATCTACTACCTATTCATCTACATCTGGAGACAAGAAGGATATAACTCAAAGGATTGCTGATCATGGAAAAGTAGAACTGAGAACATTTAAATACACAGACCACAATGTACTGGACTTGGAGCACGATATAGACCCGGACAATAATTTCTTCTCAAATATCAGACAGTTGTTGCTATTATACAGATGAACAGTTTAATCGGATCATTAAAACGGATAACAAATTATCAATAATCCATTTCAACAGCAGAAGTCTATATGCAAACTTTAACAACATTAAAGAATATTTAAGTCAGTTTAAAAAAAATATTTAACATAATTGCTATATCAGAAACATGGATCAATGAAGATAAAGGAATGGATTTTGAACTGGATGGATATGAATTTAATTGTGTAAACAGAAAAAATAAGAGTGGAGGAGGAGTGGCTGTGTATGTGGATAAGAACATGGATTATAAAATAGTAGACAATATGACAACTGTGATTGATAACTTATTAGAATGTATAACTATTGAAATATGTGAAGAAAAAAGCAAAAATGTATTAGTCAGCTGTATATATAGAGCACCAGGATCTAGTATTGAAACATTCACTGACTGTATGGGAAAAATGTTCTCAAAAACTAATCAAAAAACTGTGTTCATTTGTGGTGACTTAAATATTGATCTGCTCAATCCAAATAAGCATAAAATAACAGATGAATTTATCAGTATAATGTACAGTATGAGTTTATATCCAAAAATCACCAGGCCAAGCAGAATTACATCCCATAGTGCCACCTTAATTGATAATATATTCAGCAATGATATTGAGAATAACACTGTGAGTGGATTATTAATCAATGACATTAGTGATCATCTACCAGTTTTCATCGTTTATAATAGAAACCATCGGCGGAATCAGCCAGAGGAGAAAATAAAATACAGGCGAGTGCGGACAGAGGAAGCCATGAACACACTAAAGAAGGATTTACAGGAGCAAAACTGGGAAAAGGTATACAGTGAAAGTGATGTTGATAGTGCATATGAAACTTTTTTACAAATATTTACATCATTATATGATAAAAATTGTCCAATTAAACAAGACTACAGAAAACAAAAAATCCAAGCTCGACCATGGATGACGAAAGGGTTACGAAATGCATGTAATAAGAAAAATACACTGTATAGAGAATTCATAAAACTAAAGACTAAAGAGGCAGAAAATAGATATAAGAAATACAAAAATAGATTAACTAATATTATACGGGTATGTAGGAAGGAATATTATAGTAACATATTATATAATAACAAAAACAATATTAAAGGAATATGGGATATATTAAATAGCATTATCAAAAATGGTAATAAAAAACAGAGTTACCCTCAGTATTTCATTGATAATAATGTCAAGAAGGAAAATAAGGATGAGGTAGTCAACGGTTTTAATAATTTTTTTTGTAAATATTGGACCAAGCTTGGCAGAAAAAATTCCCGATTCCCAATCTGAGGATTGGGATAATAATCTTATAGAAAGAAATCCCTGTTCAATGTTCCTCACAGCAGTGGATGGAAATGAAATTATAGACATTGTGAATAATTGTAAATATAAAACATCTACCGATTTAAATGAAATTGATATGGTGGTGGTAAAACAGGTCATTGAATGGATTGTAGAACCATTAACATACATCTGTAACTTATCATTTCAAACCGGTAAATTTCCCAATCAAATGAAAATAGCTAAGGTTGTGCCGCTGTATAAGACTGGGGATAGACACCATTTCACAAATTATAGACCTGTTTCTTTGCTTCCACAATTTTCCAAATTATTAGAAAATTTATTCAATAATAGATTAGACAAATTCATAAATAAACATAAATTACTTACTGATAGTCAATATGGATTCAGAGCACATAGTTCAACATCACTTGCATTAATAGAATCAGTTGAGGAGATTACAAACGCCATAGACCACAAATTACATTCAGTTGGAATATTTATAGACCTTAAAAAGGCTTTTGATACAATTAATCATGACATATTAATCAATAAACTTGAACAGTATGGGATTAGGGGGTTGGTGTTGCACTGGGTGAGAAGCTACTTAAGTAACAGAAAACAGTTTGTGAAGTTGGGGGAATATACATCATCATGCTTGGACAATGCTTGTGGCGTCCCACAGGGGTCAGTATTGGGTCCAAAACTGTTTCTAATTTATATAAATGATATTGTCAATGTTTCCAAAATATTAAAATTAGTATTATTTGCAGATGACACAAGCATTTTTTGTTCAGGGGGGGATTTGCAGGAGTTACTGAGGAGGATCAGTATAGAAATGGGAAAATTGAAAATATGGTTTGACAGAAACAAATTATCATTAAACTTAAGTAAAACAAAATACATGTTATTTGGCTATTGTAATACAGACATACAGGTTCAGTTACAAGTCGAGGGGGTAGATATTGAAAGGGTACATGAAAATAAGTTTCTGGGGGTGATAATAGATGATAAGATAAACTGGAAGACTCATATAAAACATATACAAAGTAAACTGTCAAGAAGCATTTCAGTTCTAAACAAAGCGAAACATATTCTGGACCACAACTCACTCCGCATTCTTTACTGCTCACTGGTTTTACCATATTTACAGTACTGTGCAGAGGTATGGGGTAATACTTATAAAGGTACAACACAATCACTATCAGTAATGCAGAAAAGAGCTACAGAAAACAGTACAAATTGTGTATAAAGCAATAAACAATTTACTTCCAGCAAATATTAAAAATATGTTTTTTTAACAGATCAGGGGATTACAGTCTGAGGGGGAAATTTAATTTAAAGCATCAGTGGGCACGAACAACATTAAAAGGTTTCTGTATTTCTGTCTGTGGGGTGAGGATGTGGAACAGATTGGGAGTGGGGCTCAAGCAATGTCCAAGCATGAACCAGTTCAAACAGCGGTACAAAAATATGTTTTTTTCTGGGTATAGGGAGGAGGAAGGGTAATGAGGGTTAGGGTGTTTTTGTTTTTTGCTTCGGCTTGTAAATATATAGTATTTTGTATGTAAGTAGGTATGTGAAGGTGTATATTTATGTTTGTGTATATATATGTGTATATATGTATATGTGTATATATGTGTATGTATATGTGTATGTATGTTGATGTGTGTATGTATATATATATGTGTATGTGTATGTATATGTATATATATATATTGATATCGGTTTAGGTGTGTAGGAATCTATGTGTATATGTGGCAAAGGGTATTACTGGTTGTGGGGAAGAAGGGGTAGGGATAAATAAGCTGATGCTTCACCCTACCCCTTTTCGGACATGTTGGGTTTTTTGTTTTTTGTTGTTGTCTTTACTGATCTATCTTGTAATTGTTGTTGTATCAAATGTTCGAAATAAACAGTTTTCATTCATTCATTCATTCATTCATTCATCTTCTCAATTTCTCTGTAAACCCCATAGATAGATAGATAGATAGATAGACACTTTATTGTCATTGCACATTGCTCTACAACAAAATTATCTTTGAGCAGTCCTTTTCACAACAGCAGAAGTAAAAGGTCAAGTACTAAAAATAAAACACAATTCAGAATATAAAGGTCAGACTGTTCATTAAGTAAAGTGCAGAGTGAAGGTGCAAAGGTCCAGCTCAGGCCTTCTACAGAGCTTTCACAGCCCTGGGAAGAAGCTGTTTTTAAGTCTTTCTGTCTGTACCTTCATGACTCTGAGCCTGCCAGAGCGCAGGGTGTCAAAAAGACATTGTTTGGGGTGTGTACAGACCTGATCTTTGCGGCTCTGTTTCTCAGCCAGAGAAACAGAGTTACTGTCCAGGAGTGGAAGATGATATATTGATCTGCAAATCTTTCCTCTGCTCTGAGGTGCAGCTGGAGAACCATACCATGCATCCATAGCTCAGGACACTTTCTATGGTGCACTGGTACAAGTTGGTGAAACGTTTCTGTGCCAGCCCAGATTTCCTTAGGGTCTGCAGGAAGAAGAGTCTCTGCTGGGCCTCCTTCACCAGCTCCTTCACTCCCCATGTAAGGTTCTTTGAGAGGTGAACAACAAGGTACTTAAACTCCTCACCTCTTCACCACTGATCACCAGGCTGGCATGTGGTGTGGCCTTGTGTTTCCAGAAGTCAATGGCAATCTCCTTTGTTTTGTTGGTATTGAGGAACACATTATTTGTTTTGACACCAGGATGTGAGGGCCTGGACCTCCTCTCTGTAGACTGCATCATTGCTGGTTATCATCCCTACCATGGCTGTGTCATTTGCGAACTTGAGTATGCAATTTGTGCTATAAATGGGAGATCAGTCATTAGTGAAAAGCTGGTATAAGAGTGGACTGAGAACACAGCCTTGGGGGCTGTTGAGGATGGTGGTAGAGGAAATGAGGTAACCAAGTCTCATGTGCAGTGATCTGTTGCAGAGGAAGTCCTTAATCCAGCTACAGACGTGGTAGTCCAAGCCTAATGACAGCAACTTATTGACTAGCTTGCCTGGGTTGATGGTGTTGAGGCAGAGCTGAAGTAAAAAAAACAGCATGCTCACATAGGTGTTGTGGTCCTCCAGGTGTGTGACGGCAGTGTGGAGCAGGACAGATATGGCATCCTCTGTGCATCTGTTGGTTTTATAGGCGAAACTGGTACCGGTCTAGGTTGGCAGGGATGGAGGCCTTGATGTGTCTCATCACCAGTCTGTCAAAGCATTTCATGATTATCGGTGTCAGTGCAACAGGATGTCAAGCATGCGACTGCTGAACACTCTGGGACAAGGATGCTGAATGCAGCCTTCAAACCGGAGGGGACTGTGGCCTCCTTCAGTGACCTGTTGAATATGTCTGTGAAAACAGCCACAAAGCAGGGCCTGCTAAGCAGGGCCTGCTTATATCCCCATCACAATAGAGGCCGATTTGTGCTATGTGTGAAGGGGCCTCTAGATTTACCAAATTTGATTAAATCTGGGTGCGCCAACTAAACTTGTTCAGCTAAAGGCACAACATGCTTATTTGACCCGATACCAACAAAATTGTGTGGGCCTACTGTGTTGTATTAATCTGCCATTAACCTCGGGATCTGTTTCTAAATATTTGAAATCTGCAGTGATTAAACTGTGACTTAAGAAATCTAATCTTGACCTTCGTGTATTGTCAAATTATAGGCCAAAATCAAATCTATCATTTTGTTCTAAAATTCTGGTAAAAGTGGATTCACAGCAGCTCTTGGACCACCTTAATGAGAATAATCTTTTTGAGCCACTGCAGTCTGCATTTAGAACACATCATTCCACTGAGACAGCTCTCACCAAAGTGGTTAACAAGAGCAAACAGAAATTTCTAACATCCACCAATCCGGATCCGGATCACCTCCAACATTTTGTGGAGTCTTCCATGCCCTAATATCTATCTGTGGTGCAAAATTGGTGAGAAACCATGAAGTAGTTTTGACGTAATCCTTCAAAGCCTATCCACCTTACTCCTGAGGGCGCTGATATAGAAGCGATATGGGTGCAACTTCCTGTTAGACATTGGAAGTAGCAGTGAGCCATTGTTTTCATTTCCCGGACTGGTTAATTTGAAAGTTTATTGTTTTCTATTCTAAACGATGATCGGCTCCTGCAGCATTTAAAAATGTCCTTGCACAGTTTGGGAACATGTTGCGCTGTTCACTTTTGTACTAACAACCAGATGAAGTTAAATCTGTGGCTTCAATAGTGATGTTTTTAACATGCAGCCTAAGAGAGTTTCCACCGCCAACATGAGGAGCGCAGAAAGATGTGGCTGAGAAAACTCAACTTGAAAAGAACTCCTCAAATGTTATATGTGTACTCTTTTCACTTTGTTGACAAAAAGCCCACAGAGGAACATCTTAGTTTGTGGCCAGGATAGGACAGACCACTGGAGAAGCTAATGAGGACTGACAGCAGAATTAATCTTGGCCCCTTGGTATACCCAGCGCACCAGGCCACCAATCACCTCCCTTCTTCTCAGGGGATTCTGTGATCTGACTTGTTCTTGCAGGAGGTCTTGGCTAAGCCATATCTTTTTCTTTCTTTTTGAAAAGTTTATTGAAGTCATGAAGACATGAAGCTTATCCTCTTCAACAATGTATTCCAGGCCAAGAGATTTCTTGTATCATTATCACCCATTTCATTAGCCCTGACCTTGTTGTCCTGCGGAGCGCTACAGAACTGATTTCAGGACTTCTTCCCACTTTGGCCAGAGAACACTTCCAGCTTGAGCTTGAATCTTCCGACCTTTAGGATGAGCTCTATGTTAGCCGTGATGGTTTTCAGGTGGTCAAGATCATTGTGCTGTGTGATGCACCCTGCTGGTTTCTCTCTGATGTTCACCCTTGTGATTGCATATTCACTCATCTCCTGATCTTGTCAGAGTCTTGCCACAAGAGTTTATGGCAGGTGCACTTCAAGGTCTTTGAGCCAGACAAAGTTATATATCTTTTTTATGTCACCCAAAACAGCATACATTTCACCCGGGAATCTAACGAGAACAGCATGGGTCTGATTAAGGACATCTGGACCTTTCATCAGCATGTCATTCAGGCTCACAACTCTGACCTTCTGGCTGCTGTTCCAGAAAGCCTCACAGGGGTTGTCGTGGAATGTGGATTTGGAAAGAGAAATGATGGAATGAGTGACTGACATACCACACTTGCCTGATCCAGTTGGTGATCATGTCCTTGAACAACTTGGTTGCAGGCCCTCTGGTGATCATGCCATACACCTGGGCAGGATAGACAGCTTTCTATTTTGGCTCTTTGGGCAAGTTCCGTCTCAGTTTGGAGGCTGTTGTTGGTGAGTGAAGCTGGTTCTTCTGCCTGTCAAAAAGTACGATGATAATTTCCTATCCTAAGGATTTCCTGAGGAGTGTGATCCCCCTATAGTTGGAACACACCCTCCGGTCCCACTTCTTAAACAGAGGGACCACCACCCCGGTCTGCCAAGGCAGAGGCACTGTCCCCAACCGCCACGTGATGTTGCAGAGGTGTGTCAACCAAGACATTCTCACAACATCCAGAGACTTAAGGTACTCAGGACAGATCAGACTGAGGAGCTTTCTAACCACCTCGGTGCTGAACTGCAGTAAACCAGAAAATAGAACACTGCAGCAGTCCAATCTCGAAGAGACACATGAATCAGGGTCTCAGCATCAGCCATAAACAGGATGGAGGTGTGTGATGTGGAGGTCAAAGGACAACGTAGGATCAAAAATTACCCCAAGGTTCCTCACTTTGTCAGTGTAATGTATGACACACGAGCCTAGGCTATGATGACTGCGAGCTGTTAGCGGACAAAGTGGCCTTGGAGGAGTGGCGGCACTGGTTGGAGGGAGCACAACTTCTGTTCATTGTCTACACTGACCACAAGAACTTCGAATATCTCCGCTCCGCCAAATGGCTTTCACTCCCGACAGGCCCGTTGGGCAATCTTTTTTAGTAGGTTTAATGTCACTCTGTCCTACAGCCTGGGCTGTAAAAACAGGAAACCCGACGTGTTATCCCAACAGGGTGATCCGGTTGATGCACTCGGAGAGCCAGAGATAATTTTACCCTCCTCTTGTTTTGTGGCCGCTCTAACCTGGGACATCGAGTCCAAGATTAAATCAGCAGTAGGGGATGCGCCCGTTCCCACTGAATGTCCGCGGGAAAACTGTTTGTTCCTCCTGCCCTCGGGGCGAAACCATCCACTGGTGTCACAGAGGCTGAATGTTCTGTCATCCAGGTATCAAGAAGACCACATTCATAGTTCAGCAAAGGTTTTGGTGGCCAGGGTTAGTCAAGGATGTCACCGAATATGTGTTTGCCTGTCAGCAACGTGCGATGCAGCGGTCAAAATGACCACCTATGAGCAAGCACTTGGCGACAGTGGGAAGGAAAAACTCCCTTTTAACAGTTATTGATAGCTTCCCCTGGGAGTTTATGTTTTTGTTACATCGATCTTGACTGAGATAATTACAGTTACAAACAACAGAGGAAAGACAATTATTGTCAGGGTCTATATCAAGTAGATCATCATGTGTGCTATATTCCAAGTAATTAAAAGTTTACAGTTCCATTTGTTTCTGTTGCAGTATTCTCTGTAGCTTACTTAAGTCATTGTTGTTTGGTGGTGCAGGCATAATTGATGTTAGAATCTAGAGACTTGTATTACCTTATTTGGAGCATTTTCAGATATATTTGTCCAGCTCCTCAGCCCTTCTCACCACCAACACTCTGGCATTCTCTGGGCTCCTGTTCAGTTTAATGAAGACTTTACAGTTTGATACCCAGGTGTGTTGAATCTTTTTCTGCTTATTGAGTTGTCTTGCTTTCTTTGCAATCTCCGCATTCCGTTTGGTTAAGTTCATTAATAAAGACGTTAGTTCCTTTCAATTTGCGACCTTGTTTTAGCAAAGCCACTTTATGTTTTCAGTTGACAAACCTCAGTATGACAACAGGTCTCTCGTTGTTCCTGGAGGGCAGCAGATGACAGGCATCAATTTGCCCCAGGTCCATCTCTATCCTCTTTTCATGGAGGAAGGATGCCACCTGTTGCTCCACCGACCTCATCTCCTCCTCACTGGGCAGCCTGCTGACCGCGTCAGGGGCCACCGCTCGGGCATACAAGCGCGGCGTGGTTTTAATCCCGGTGACGATCAGATCGTTTATGCAGGTGTACTGCTCCAGCTCATCCACCCGCCGCACCAAATCCTCAATGCGCCGATCCTTTTCAGCATTCTGGATGTGAAAGTGTGTTCACTTGCTCCAGGAGAGACAGAAGATGTGTTTGCTGCTCTCTGACAGTTGTCATCTCCCCTGATAAGAAGTCAAGGGAAGCCTTTATGCCATCGAGCTCCTCCATCGACGAGGATTTTTTGGGTGACATTAGGACGCGTAAGGCACAAAAAATACGCGACAAACATGCAACAATGATTTATTGGCAGCTAGTTAGCGGCTGGATAGCGTCTAGGTAGCGTTAGATCCGTCTGCTAAGTACTCTTTACTCAGCAGTCAAATAGGCACAAAGTATTCCCAGAAATCTCTTCAGAGTTAAGAAATGCAGAATCGGTGCCAAGATAATGCAAGGAAGAAGCGACTTAATTCCAAATTGATTGTTGGGAGCTCGTACAACACACAGGAATGGACAGCGTGACTGGAAGCGGAAGCAGATGATGAATGACCCTTCATCTCCTGCTCCCAGCATTTTTGCCATTGTAAGGTAATTTCCCTCCAAACAATACACTTGTTGCATTGTTTGGAGGGAAATTGTGTTGCGTGAGCAAGAACACAGTGCGAGCAGCTGGGAAGCATTGCACCACAACACGCAGCTGATGTGCAGAAAAACACAATAAAAACCAGCTGTATAATTAGTGAATATCACTGGGTTGATATAAATAATATGTAAAAGGTGATGCAATACCGAACCCCGAGGTTAAATTATCAGGGCCTGCAGAGCATTTAATCATTTGGCCGTGCACTGATAAGCAAGGTTTTTATGGTCTGTCCAGACCAAAAATGGTTCGTGTGTCCCCTCCAACCAGTGGCGCCACTCCTCCAAGGCCACTTTAACCGCCAGCAGTTCGCGATCACCAATGCTATAGTTACACTCTGCAGAGGTAAGCTTCTTAGATAGGAAAGCACATGGATGTAATTTCGTATCAGAGGCCTTCATTTGGGAAAGTAATGCCCCGACTCCTACATCAGAAGCATCGACCTCGACCACGAACTGCCGGGCGGGGTCAGGAAGGAGTAGCACGGGGGCTGTGGTAAATCGTTGCTTTAGGATCCAAAAAGCTTGGTCACACTCGCGGGTCCAGTTGAATGGCCACAGTGTGGAAGTTAAGTCATGTAATGGTGCTGCGATCATATTAAAGTTATGAACTTGCCTCTACTGGTGGTTGGCTCTCACTGCGGTATTGTATCACTTCCTGTTCCGGAGCACAGCGGTGTTTTTCTGTATCTGTTAGCTGTTTAATCTGCGCAGTTAGATTGATCTAGTTATCTAGATTACGATTTGTTTCCCAGTGTAATCTTTACGTGCCTTAACTAAAGCACTCCTTCTGCTGAATCACCTCTAAATTATTTACACATTATTCACTTTGCGTGTTTTTAGGAATCCGCTAGCTTAGCGTAGCTACTAGCTCTTAGCCGATTTAGCATGGCGGCTTCTCCTGTCTCTCCCGCCCTTTTCTGCTCTGGGTGTGAAATGTTTAGTTATTCCTCGGCCTCCTTTAGCAGTAACGGTACTTGTAATAAGTGTAGCTTATTCGTAGCTTTGGAAGCCAGGCTGGGCGAATTGGAGACTCGGCTCCGCACCGTGGAAAATTCTACAGCTAGCCAGGCCCCTGTAGTTGGTGCGGACCAAGGTAGCTTAGCCGCCGTTAGTTACCCCCTGGCAGATCCCGAGCAGCCGGGAAAGCAGGCTGACTGGGTGACTGTGAGGAGGAAGCGTAGCCCTAAACAGAAGCCCCGTGTACACCGCCAACCCGTTCACATTTCTAACCGTTTTTCCCCACTCGACGACACACCCGCCGAGGATCAAACTCTGGTTATTGGCGACTCTGTTTTGCGAAATGTGAAGTTAGCGACACCAGCAACCATAGTCAATTGTCTTCCGGGGGCCAGAGCAGGTGACATTGAAGGAAATTTGAAACTGCTGGCTAAGGCTAAGCATAAATTTGGTAAGATTGTAATTCACGTCGGCAGTAATGACACCCAGTTACGCCAATCGGAGGTCACTAAAATTAACATTAAATCGGTGTGTAACTTTGCAAAAACAATGTCGGACTCTGTAGTTTTCTCTGGGCCCCTCCCCAATCAGACCGGGAGTGACATGTTTAGCCGCATGTTCTCCTTGAATTGCTGGCTGTCTGAGTGGTGTCCAAGAAATGAGGTGGGCTTCATAGATAATTGGCAAAGCTTCTGGGGAAAACCTGGTCTTGTTAGGAGAGACGGCATCCATCCCACTTTGGATGGAGCAGCTCTCATTTCTAGAAATCTGGCCAATTTTCTTAAATCCTCCAAACCGTGACTATCCAGGGTTGGGACCAGGAAGCAGAGTTCTAGTCTTACACACCTCTCTGCAGCTTCTCTCCCCCTGCCATCCCCTCATTACCCCATCCCCGTAGAGACGGTGCCTGCTCCCAGACTACCAATAACCAGCAAAAATCTATTTAAGCATAAAAATTCAAAAAGAAAAAATAATATAGCACCTTCAACTGCACCACAGACTAAAACAGTTAAATGTGGTCTATTAAACATTAGGTCTCTCTCTTCTAAGTCCCTGTTGGTAAATGATATAATAATTGATCAACATATTGATTTATTCTGCCTTACAGAAACCTGGTTACAGCAGGATGAATATGTTAGTTTAAATGAGTCAACACCCCCGAGTCACACTAACTGTCAGAATGCTCGTAGCACGGGCCGGGGCGGAGGATTAGCAGCAATCTTCCATTCCAGCTTATTAATTAATCAAAAACCCAGACAGAGCTTTAATTCATTTGAAAGCTTGACTCTTAGTCTTGTCCATCCAAATTGGAAGTCCCAAAAAACAGTTTTATTTGTTATTATCTATCGTCCACCTGGTCGTTACTGTGAGTTTCTCTGTGAATTTTCAGACCTTTTGTCTGACTTAGTGCTTAGCTCAGATAAGATAATTATAGTGGGCAATTTTAACATCCACACAGATGCTGAGAATGACAGCCTCAACACTGCATTTAATCTATTATTAGACTCTATTGGCTTTGCTCAAAAAGTAAATGAGTCCACCCACCACTTTAATCATATCTTAGATCTTGTTCTGACTTATGGTATGGAAATAGAAGACTTAACAGTATTCCCTGAAAACTCCCTTCTGTCTGATCATTTCTTAATAACATTTACATTTACTCTGATGGACTACCCAGCAGTGGGGAATAAGTTTCATTACACTAGAAGTCTTTCAGAAAGCGCTGTAACTAGGTTTAAGGATATGATTCCTTCTTTATGTTCTCTAATGCCATATACCAACACAGTGCAGAGTAGCTACCTAAACTCGGTAAGTGAGATAGAGTATCTCGTCAATAGTTTTACATCCTCATTGAAGACAACTTTGGATGCTGTAGCTCCTCTAAAAAAGAGAGCTTTAAATCAGAAGTGCCTGACTCCGTGGTATAACTCACAAACTCGTAGCTTAAAGCAGATAACCCGTAAGTTGGAGAGGAAATGGCGTCTCACTAATTTAGAAGATCTTCACTTAGCCTGGAAAAAGAGTCTGTTGCTCTATAAAAAAGCCCTCCGTAAAGCTAGGACATCTTTCTACTCATCACTAATTGAAGAAAATAAGAACAACCCCAGGTTTCTTTTCAGCACTGTAGCCAGGCTGACAAAGAGTCAGAGCTCTATTGAGCTGAGTATTCCATTAACTTTAACTAGTAATGACTTCATGACTTTCTTTGCTAACAAAATTTTAACTATTAGAGAAAAAATTACTCATAACCATCCCAAAGACGTATCGTTATCTTTGGCTGCTTTCAATGATGCCGGTATTTGGTTAGACTCTTTCTCTCCGATTGTTCTGTCTGAGTTATTTTCATTAGTTACTTCATCCAAACCATCAACATGTTTATTAGACCCCATTCCTACCAGGCTGCTCAAGGAAGCCCTACCATTATTTAATGCTTTGATCTTAAATATGATCAATCTATCTTTGTTAGTTGGCTATGTACCACAGGCTTTTAAGGTGGCAGTAATTAAACCATTACTTAAAAGCCATCACTTGACCCAGCTATCTTAGCTAATTATAGGCCAATCTCCAACCTTCCTTTTCTCTCAAAAATTCTTGAAAGGGTAGTTGTAAAACAGCTAACTGATCATCTGCAGAGGAATGGTCTATTTGAAGAGTTTCAGTCAGGTTTTAGAATTCATCATAGTACAGAAACAGCATTAGTGAAGGTTACAAATGATCTTCTTATGGCCTCGGACAGTGGACTCATCTCTGTGCTTGTTCTGTTAGACCTCAGTGCTGCTTTTGATACTGTTGACCATAAAATTTTATTACAGAGATTAGAGCATGCCATAGGTATTAAAGGCACTGCGCTGCGGTGGTTTGAATCATATTTGTCTAATAGATTACAATTTGTTCATGTAAATGGGGAATCTTCTTCACAGACTAAAGTTAATTATGGAGTTCCACAAGGTTCTGTGCTAGGACCAATTTTATTCACTTTATACATGCTTCCCTTAGGCAGTATTATTAGACGGTATTGCTTAAATTTTCATTGTTACGCAGATGATACCCAGCTTTATCTATCCATGAAGCCAGAGGACACACACCAATTAGCTAAACTGCAGGATTGTCTTACAGACATAAAGACATAGATGACCTCTAATTTCCTGCTTTTAAACTCAGATAAAACTGAAGTTATTGTACTTGGCCCCACAAATCTTAGAAACATGGTGTCTAACCAGATCCTTACTCTGGATGGCATTACCCTGACCTCTAGTAATACTGTGAGAAATCTTGGAGCCATTTTTGATCAGGATATGTCATTCAAAGCGCATATTAAACAAATATGTAGGACTGATTTTTTGCATTTACGCAATATCTCTAAAATCAGAAAGGTCTTGTCTCAGAGTGATGCTGAAAAACTAATTCATGCATTTATTTCCTCTAGGCTGGACTATTGTAATTCATTATTATCAGGTTGTCCTAAAAGTTCCCTAAAAAGCCTTCAGTTAATTCAAAATGCTGCAGCTAGAGTACTGACGGGGACTAGAAGGAGAGAGCATATCTCACCCATATTGGCCTCTCTTCATTGGCTTCCTGTTAATTCTAGAATAGAATTTAAAATTCTTCTTCTTACTTATAAGGTTTTGAATAATCAGGTCCCATCTTATCTTAGGGACCTCGTAGTACCATATCACCCCAATAGAGCGCTTCGCTCTCAGACTGCAGGCTTACTTGTAGTTCCTAGGGTTTGTAAGAGTAGAATGGGAGGCAGAGCCTTCAGCTTTCAGGCTCCTCTCCTGTGGAACCAGCTCCCAATTCAGATCAGGGAGACAGACACCCTCTCTACTTTTAAGATTAGGCTTAAAACTTTCCTTTTTGCTAAAGCTTATAGTTAGGGCTGGATCAGGTGACCCTGAACCATCCCTTAGTTATGCTGCTATAGACTTAGACTGCTGGAGTGTTTCTTTCTCTTTTTGCTCTGTATGCACCACTCTGCATTTAATCATTAGTGATTGATCTCTGCTCCCCTCCACAGTATGTCTTTTTCCTGGTTCTCTCCCTCAGCCCCAACCAGTCCCAGCAGAAGACTGCCCCTCCCTGAGCCTGGTTCTGCTGGAGGTTTCTTCCTGTTAAAAGGGAGTTTTTCCTTCCCACTGTAGCCAAGTGCTTGCTCACAGGGGGTCGTTTTGACCGTTGGGGTTTTACATAATTATTGTATGGCCTTGCCTTACAATATAAAGCGCCTTGGGGCAACTGTTTGTTGTGATTTGGCGCTATATAAAAAAATTGATTGATTGATTGAATATATTTGCGATAGAAATTCGCAAAGCCCATGAACCTCTGTACGTCCTTATGATTGCTTGGGACCGCCTAATCTTGTACTGCCGCAATTTTCCCAGGATCCATCTGGATCTCGCCCTCCAAAATTACAAAGCCCAAAAATGAGACTGTGGAGGGATGGAATTCACACTTTTCTGCTGTGACATAAAGATTATTTTGGAGCTGGGTCTGCAATACAGCACGTACGTGATGCCTATGGGATTCAATGTCAGGAGAAAAGATTAAGATGTCATCGAGGTAAACAAAAACACATTTGTTCAGGAACTCCCGTAGCACGTCATTGACTAAATTTTGAAACACTGCGGGGGCATTTGTCAGACCAAAAGGCATCACCAGGTACTCGTAGTGACCGGAAGGAGTATTAAACGCTGTTTTCCACTCATCCCCAGAACAGATTCTTACCAAGGGATACGCGTTATGCAGATCACGTTTGGTAAAGATCTTAGCCCCCTCTAAAAGTTCAAATGCTGAGGAAATGAGCTGCAAAGGATACCGTTTTTTGACAGTTATTTCGTTGAGCCCCTGATAGTCTATTCAAGAGCGGAGGGATTTGTCCTTCTTCTCGACAAAGAAAAACCCCGCCCCCGCCGGTGATGATGATGGACAGATTAAGCCTGCTTCGAGGGATTCTTGGATATATTCATCCATAGCGGCACGCTCTGGAGCTGAGAGAGAAAATCATTTTCCCCATGGGGGAGTTGCCCCCGGGAGAAGCTCAATAGCACAATCATACTCACAGTGAGGAGGCAAGGACTTAGCTTTTGTTCTGCTAAAAACAGCAGCTAGACTAGATCATGATAACAGACCAGAACACCAGCAAGATCAGGAGTAGGATTACACTGAGTAGGAACGGGCTGTATTAAACAGGAACTCATGCATGTGTGCCCCCAAGCCTCGACTTTCCCCTTGGTCCACTCTAAAGTTGGCTTATGGCGTTGTAAACAAGGATGCCGCAAAATTACCGGGTGAGTCATATTGTCAAAAATGTGGAAGCTAATGGATTCTGAATGATTTTCTGACATAACCATGCGAAGTGATAGGGTACGGTGAGTAATTTGGCCCAGCTCATAGTCATCCACCGCATGCACCACCAGAGGGCGTGAGAGCTTATACAATTTAAGGTGGAGGGACCTGGCAAGAGAAGACAGCAACATGTTAGCATCAGAGCCGGAATCATTGAACACAGGAATAGATAATGAAGTGTTATCAGAAATCAATTTAACAGATATCTCATTCTGTGTGGAGGCAGAGGAAAGAGAATTTTGACTCACCCGTAATACCACTTTGGGCCGTGTTGGGGCACCCTTTACAGCACAATTGGTGACCAGATGACCTGACTGTCCACAGTAATAGCAAAGTCCCTCCACTTGGCGTTGCTCTCGTTCTTCCACTGACACTGCTCTCGTTCCCCAACTGCATGGGCTCCTCCAGACTGCTGTAGGGCGAGCTGGTGCTGACTGGACTAAGAGCGGTGGTGCGGACAGGGGGCGTGGACGAGCGCTGGATGTGGAGACCCGCCTCCCGGCGTGGTTGATCAAACAGCCATCGATCAGTCTGGATGGCAAGCGCGATTAGTTCATCCAAGTCGATCGCGATTAACTGATCCTGAATGTGATCGGCCAGCACCTGGATGAAAACATCATAGAGCACCGCCGGGTTCCGCTCACTTTTTGCGGCTAGGATGTGGAAGTCTATCGTGTAGTTGGCCACCCGGCAGCTGCCTTGTTTCAGCCTCATCAGAGAGTGCACCGCCTCACGCCCTGGGGAAGTATGTTGGAATACCTGCTGTAAAGCGCTGGTGAATGCTGACAGAGAAGCACAAGTGGCCGAATTATGGCTCCATTCTGCAGCGGCCCAGGCCGCGGCTTGACCAGGCAGGTGAGAAAGTAAAACAGCAATTTTTGCTCTGTCCGTTAGAAACATGGGTGCCATCAGTTCAAAATGTAACTCGCACTGAGTAATTAACGGCTTCATGTCCCCGGATTCTCCGGAAAAATGTTTGGGCTGAGAGAGCTGGTTACAAAAATTCAGTGCTGCTACGGAAGCCGGTGGGTCGGCTGACGGTCCTGTAATTGGGGCAGGAACGGGAGCCACATCAGTAGAAGCCTAACATTTCATTGTTGCTAGGAGCTGCTCCATTTGAGAGCTCACGGAGGACATAAATGAGTCCTGGCGTTTATCTAACTCACTAAACCAAGAGGTGAGGGTGGCAAGCTGGTCCTCCTGCTGAGCTAGCTGCTCGCTATGGTGGTGAACCACCAACTGGTAAGCGTTCGTGTCTGCTGCGTCCATTGTTGGCCAGATCGATCTATCAGGCTTGGTGTTGACAACTGGTAGGACACAAATGCAGAACACAAACTCACAGCTCTGTAGGCTTAACTCTTTTACTGGGGTGGTTAGCTGGGTGGTTAGTCAGTACGCGGCTAGGCAGTAAGACAAGAGCTGAAGTACAACAATCATCAGGCTAGAGACGTAGAAAAACAAGCAGGTGGTCAAAAACACAATGAGGCAAAACGAAGCAAGGCAAAGATACTAGGAAAGGCTGGAAAGAAGGCTCACAGCACATCGATCTGGTGAAGAACCAGAGCACAAAGAGAGTCCTAAATACACCCAAGTGATGAGCTGTAAATCAAGGACAGGTGTGAGGGGAAGCAACTAGAACTGGGGTGTGCTCAGACAAAGGGAAACGCCCACTACCAAGAGAAAGACAGAGAGAACCCAAGCAGAAAGCAACAGGCAAAGAACCAACAACACCCAAAAATAAGACAATATGTACAATAAAACAGAGCACAAACCAAAACCTGACATAAATAACCCTGGTTAAATAAAAAACAAATCCCACCCGTGGGATTCGAGCCTGTAAGCTCCTGTAAGATTCCAAGACAGAAACTTTACCACTGCGCCACAATCACGGTCTTCTAACATGAGTGTGAAATGGCTAAAATCAACAAGCAGATAAACATATTTTTTAAAAAAGAGAGAAAAAAAACAAAACGCTGTGATAACTGACCAAATGGCATTTGTTACAATGTATTTCTGCTGATACATGACTGAAAGTGGTGTATTTGTCGCACTGTTGGCTTGTCCTATGAATCCGGTGCGCGCCGCTCACAGGATGTATGTCCTTTCAGAGAGATGTGACATTCAGATCACCTGCTGCGTGTCCACATGAATTGATGGTCCATTCCAGCTGGAACAGCCTGTCAGTGTGCGCGCTCTCCAGCCCGTCGCCAAAGTGATATATGTTCTTATGAATTTCCATGAGGGGACAGCAGGCAGAGACACGCGCCTCATGGAGGAATGTTGTAAATTCATGTCCTTCTAAAGCCAGTAGGTGTTCTCCAGGAGCACAGATGTGAGCAGACATACCCCCCTGTCCGTTCAGCACCCAGACCAACATGTCTCTGTGATATGTGGTCAGGCACCTCCCCATGCTGTGTGCGCTCAGACTTCACTGTCCAGCCCCCATGTGATCAGATCTGTAAATACATATCAGCATTTTATGCAAGTGTGCCTCCCTCCCCCCCGGCACACCATGTGTCAGGGGAGAGGGGGGGAGCGGGTGATGAGACATGCGTGAGACACATGCCACGTGTGTTGCTTTCACATGAACATGAACTTACAACTTTCCTCTGTGAGGCGTGTCTCTGCCTGCTGTCCTCACATGGAAATACATAAAACATCTTTCGCCGTTGCGACGGGCCTGACATGCGTGTCAATACATCATCTAATTTCTCTTTTTAAAAAACATACATTTATCTCCTTGGTAATTTTAAGCATTTCACACTCCTGTTATGAGACAGCGATTGTAGCACAATGGTAAAGTTTCTGTCTGTTAATCAGAGCTTTTGTAAACTGCAGGTTTGAATTCCGCGAGTGGCATTTATTTCTTATTTAACCAGGGTTATTTAACTGCAGGGTCCCAGGGTATTGCAGGGTATTGGGTCCCATTTTATTTATTTTTTATATCAACCCAATGATTTTCAGTAATTATACACTAATACACTGGTGGTTGACTCTCATTGCGGTATTGTATCACTTCCTGTTCCGGAGCACAGCGGTGTTTTGCTGTATCTGTTAGCTGTTTAATCTGCATAGTTAGATTAATCTAGATTGTTATGTGTCGGACGCAGCTCGGAGAACCGACCAGCGTTTGAAGGACCCAGTATGAAATAAGCAGAGCACGGTACAAAGGCTAACTGAATTTAATACATAACAGTGATAATATAATAACAAAAGGTGTGGCCTGGCGTGGTGCGCTCCCAGCAGCGCTAACGGTCCGGAGCCAGAAGCTGTTTCGGACCCAAGGACCCCGCCGACACCCCCCAGGTGGCCGCAACAACCGAGTCTGTGAAAGAAGGAACCATTATGCGAGTCCACACTCTACACACAGAACACTTAAAGGTGTACAAACAGCAAACACTTCCTGGCTTGATTACTGATCAGCTTCCCAACCTGCAGGCATGGAACAATCAGTTCACAAAACTCCACTGCAGTGAAAGCTGATACATGACTAACAAACAGCTCAATACAATAAGGTGTGAGGGACACCACATTTACTGACTGTATAACTGTTAGTCACAAAATCTAACGTACCTCAGGAAGTGTGCTGACGAGCATGAAACCTCACCCCCTCCTCTTTCACAGACTGTGCATCAAACCTGGACATTCTCAGCATCCGCTGCTGATGAGATGGCTCCCGAGACGACGATCTCACCCGTCTGGTCACAAGGTCGAGTCTCTGGCAAATACACACTGTGCACTCCAGTCTTAAATGCCAACATGTTCCAATCCATCCAGATGCACCACAGCTGTGAGTCCTGACGAGTCGCAGGTGATCAGGGTGAGGTCCTGACAGCCTCAGCAACACAGCCACTCAGTCCCAAACGCACGCCACCTGGGAGGAAAACCAAAAGACAGAAACAAACCGGCAGCCAGGCCCCCCCAGCCATATAACATAGATAACTAGATAATGATTTGTTTCACAGTGTAATCTTCATGTGCCTTAACTAAAGCACTCCCTCTGCTGAATCACCTCTAAATTATTTACACATTATTCACTTTGTGTGTTTTTAGGAATCCACGAGCTTAGTGCAGCTACTAGCTCTTAGCCGGTTTAGCATGACGGCTTCTCCTGTCTCTCCCGCACTTCTCTGCTCTGGGTGTGAAAAGTTTAGTTATTCCTCGGCCTCCTTTAGCAGTAATGGTACTTGTAATAAGTGTAGCTTATTCGTAGCTATGGAGGCCAGGCTGGGTGAATTGGAGACTCGGCTCCGCACCTTGGAAATCCTACAACTAGCCAGGCCCCTGTAGTCGGTGCGGGCCAAGGTAGCTTAGCCGCCGTTAGCTGTCCTCCAGCAGATCCCGAGCAGCCAGGAAAGCAGGCCGGCTGAGTGACTGTGAGGAGGAAGCATAGTCCTAAACACAAGCCCCCTGTACGCCACCAACCCGTTCACATTTCTAACCGTTTTTCCCCACTCAGCGACACATCCGCCGAGGAACAAACTCTGGTTATTGGCGACTCTGTTTTGAGAAATGTGAAGTTAGCGACACCAGCAACCATGGTCAAATGTCTTCCGGGGGCCAGAGCAGGTGACATTGAAGGAAATTTGAAACTGCTGGATAAGGCTAAGCGTAAATTTGGTAAGGTTGTAATTCACGTCGGCAGTAATGACACCCGGTTACGCCAATCGGAGGTCACTAAAATTAACATTGAATCGCTGTGTAACTTTGCAAAAACAATGTCGGACTCTGTAGTTTTCTCTGGGCCCCTCCCCAATCGGACCGGGAGTGACATGTTTAGCCGCATGTTCTCCTTGAATTGCTGGCTGTCTGAGTGGTGTCCAAAAAATGAGGTGGGCTTCATAGATAATTGGCAAAGCTTCTGGGGAAAACCTGGTCTTGTTAGGAGAGACGGCATCCATCCTACTTTGGATGGAGCAGCTCTCATTTCTAGATATCTGGCCAATTTTATTAAACCCTCCAAACCGTGACTATCCAGGGTTGGGAACAGGAAGCAGAGTTGTAGTCTTACACACCTCTCTGCAGCTTCTCTCCCCCTGCCATCCCCCAATACCCCATCCCTGTAGAGACGGTGCCTGCTCCCAGACCACCAACAACCAGTAAAAATCTATTTAAGCATAAAAATTAAAAAAGAAAAAATATAGCACCTTCAACTGCACCACAGACTAAAACAGTTAAATGTGGTTTATTAAGTCCCTGTTAGTAAATGATATAATAATTGATCAACATATTGATTTATTCTTCCTTACAGAAACCTGGTTACAGCAGGATGAATATGTTAGTTTAAATGAGCAACACCCCCGAGTCACACTAACTGTCAGAATGCTCGTAGGACAGGCCGAGGGGGAGGATTAGCAGCAATCTTCCATTCCAGCTTATTAATTAATCAAAAATCCAGACAGAGCTTTAATTCATTTGAAAGCTTGACTCTTCTGTCTGATCATTTCTTAATAACATTTACATTTACTTTAATGGACTACCCAGCAGTGGGGAATAAGTTTCATTACAGTAGAAGTCTTTCGGAAAGCGCTGTAACTAGGTTTAAGGATATGATTCCTTCTTTGTTCTCCAATGCCATATACCAACACAGGGCAGAGTAGCTACCTAAACTCTGTGAGTGAGATAGATTATCTCGTCAGTAGTTTTACATCCTCATTGAGCACAACGTTGGATGCTGTAGCTCCTCTGAAAAAGAGAGCCTTAACTCAGAAGTGCCTGACTCCGTGGTATAACTCACAAACTCGCAGTTTAAAGCAGATAACTCGTAAGTTGGAGAGGAAATGGCGTCTCACTAATTTAGAAGATCTTCACTTAGCCTGGAAAAAGAGTCTGTTGCTGTATAAAAAACCCCTCCGTAAAGCTAGGACATCTTACTACTCATCACTAATTGAAGAAAATAAGAACAACCCCAGGTTTCTTTTCAGCACTGTAGCCAGGCTGACAAAGAGTCAGAGCTCTATTGAGCCGAGTATTCCTTTAACTTTAACTAGTAATGACTTCATGACATTCTTTGCAAATAAAATTTTAACTATTAGAGAAAAAATTACTCATAACCATCCCAAAGACATATCTTTGTCTTTGGCTGCTTTCAGTAATGCTGGTATTTGGTTAGACTCTTTCTCTCCGATTGTTCTGTCTGAGTTATTTTCATTAGTCACTTCCTCCAAACCATCAACATGTCTTTTAGACCCCATTCCTACCAGGCTGCTCAAGGAAGCCCTGGATGAAAACATCCAGGGCTTAATGCTTCGATCTTAAATATGATCAATCTATCTTTATTAGTTGGCTATGTACCACAGGCTTTTAAGGTGGCAGTAATTAAACCATTACTTAAAAAGCCATCACTTGACCCAGCTATCTTAGCTAATTATAGGCCAATCTCCAACCTTCCTTTTCTCTCAGAAATTATTGAAAGGGTAGTTGTAAAACAGCTAACTGATCATCTGCAGAGGAATGGTTTATTTGAAGAGTTTTCAGTCAGGTTTTAGAATTCATCATAGTACAGAAACAGCATTAGTGAAGGTTACAAATGATCTTCTTATGGCCTCAGACAGTGGACTCATCTCTGTGCTTGTCCTGTTAGATCTCAGTGCTGCTTTTGATACTGTTGACCATAAAATTTTATTACAGAGATTAGAGCATGCCATAGGTATTAAAGGCATTGCGCTGCGGTGGTTTGAATCATATTTATCTAATAGATTACAATTTCTTCATGTAAATGGGGAGTCTTCTTCACAGACTAAGGTTAATTATGGAGTTCCACAAGGTTCTGTGCTAGGACCAATTTTATTCACTTTATACATGCTTCCCTTGTTACGCAGATGATACCCAGCTTTATCTATCCATGAAGCCAGAGGACACACACCAATTAGTTAAACTGCAGGAATGTCTTACAGACATAAAGACATGGATGACCTCTAATTTCCTGCTTTTAAACTCAGATAAAACTGAAGTTATTGTACTTGGCCCCACAAATCTTAGAAACATGGTGTCTAACCAGATCCTTACTCTGGATGGCATTACCCTGACCTCTAGTAATACTGTGAGAAATCTTGGAGTCATTTTTGATCAGGATATGTCCTTCAATGCGCATATTAAGCAAATATGTAGGACTGCTTTTTTACATTTGCGCAATATCTCTCAAATTAGAAAGGTCTTGTCTCAGGGTGATGCTGAAAAACTAATTCATGCATTTATTTCCTCTAGGCTGGACTTTTGTAATTCATTATTATCAGGTTGTCCTAAAAGTTCCCTGAAAAGCCTTCAGTTAATTCAAAATGCTGCAGCTTGAGTACTTACGGGGACTAGAAAGAGAGAGCATATCTCACCCATATTGGCCTCTCTTCATTGGTTTCCTGTTAATTCTAGAATAGAATTTAAAATTCTTCTTCTTACTTATAAGGTTTTGAATAATCAGGGACCTCATAGTACCATATCACCCCAATAGAGCGCTTCGCTCTCAGACTGCAGGCTTACTTGTAGTTCCTAGGATTTTTAAGAGTAGAATGGGAGGCAGAGCCTTCAGCTTTCAGGCTCCTCTCCTGTGGAACCAGCTCCCAATTCGGATCAGGGAGACAGACACCCTCTCTACTTTTAAGATTAGGCTTAAAATTTTCCTTTTTGCTAAAGCTTATAGTTAGGGCTGGATCAGGTGACCCTTGAACCATCCCTTAGTTATGCTGCTATAGACTTAGACTGCTGGGGGGTTCCCATGATGCACTGAGTGTTTCTTTCTCTTTTTGCTCTGTATGCACCACTTTGCATTTAATTAGTGATTGATCTCTGCTCTCTTCCACAGCATGTCTTTTTCCTGATTCTCTCCCCTCAGCCCCAACCAGTCCCAGCAGAAGACTGCCCCTCCCTGAGCCTGGTTCTGCTGGAGGTTTCTTCCTGTTAAAAGGAAGTTTTTCCTTCCCATTGTCGCCAAGTGCTTGCTCACAGGGGGTCGTTTTGACCGTTGGGGTTTTTCTGTAATTATTGTATGGCTTTTGCCTTACAATATAAAGCGCCTTGGGGCAACTGTTTGTTGTGATTTGGCGCTATATAAATAAAATTGATTTGATTTGATCTCACAAAGACAATAAACTGCTTTTCACAGGACTGAAGCATGTTCCATTCCCTCCCCACCCCCTCCTTCCCCCATCAACGCCCACCCTTTCTGGCGCCGCTAACGTCACTCCTTCTCTCTTCGGCGGGGGCGGTGCAGTTTTAGCTGCAAGCCCCCCCAAGCTGGTGGCGGCGCATCTCAGGGTTGCTGCGTGGCCTTCACCCACTTGCCTCAATTCGGATAACGGACTTCTTCAAACGTAGTGCACATAAACAATGTCAAATGTGTATGTGTTGCCTTTAATTCTGATGTGTGCCATTATTACGGTAAACAAGTAATAATTGTGGACTAATTGCTGTCTGAGGTAACTGGAGTGTAAACATAATTTCTCCACTGTGAGATCAATAAAGTATATCTAACTGCTTCTCATTCATGTCATTTCATGAATGTACATCTGTGACCATGGGTCATCTACAGAGGAACAGACAGATCATATTTGTATTGTCCGCTTGATAAGAGGGATTCAATAAAATGCAGTGTTTTATATGGTGTGTGATTTTTTTTTTTTTTTTTAATTCATCCATGTCCTTCCTGATATCAGGCAGTTTCCTGCACCTTTCACATGTCAGTGATGGTAGCTCAGTGGTAGAGTTTCTGATTTGCAGCCAGAGCGTTTGGAAAGTGTGATTTTGAATCCCGTGGGTGACGTATTTTAATTTTTTTTTATTTTCACAACAGCTGCACGATGTGTTTACACATTGCACTGCTGGCACTGTGTTCCTGCGTGTATGAACCGTCGCACTAGCATCGTGCATGCCTGCCATTGATGCGTTGTTTTGTGGTTCGCTAATACTAGCTCTACCGCTGTGAGTCGCCCTGAGTTGTACATGTTCGCACTATGTGTGAAGGGGCCCTAAGACCTGTTTGCAGGAAGAATGGAGCAAAGTTGTACCTGGTTGGTAGTGAATTTGGTATGTTTTATGTTTGTAGACTGATACCAATCCAACACTAGTTTCCACAGGCTAATGTGTAATGTGGTCACACTGAAAGGCCTCTATTTGGATACAAATCCTGCAAGTGTTTAACCATGTTACGCTTGAACATGAAGCTACAGTATATAAATCAGAGTAATTAACCTAAGGTGACAAGCACTGTAGACTTTTTACAGTTATGTGATAAGGTGGAGTATTGCTGTTTTCAATCTGGTCCAAATTAAATAACTGATAATGTTCCAGGTGTATTTTTTTTCCAGGTTTTCCAGGTGTATTTTTTCCAACTTCTAAAGAAATAGATTTTTGTTTTCTGCTTCAAGCAGTCAACAATTTCTATTCTTTTAACAGCTTTTTAAACTCCCCAGCAGTGATTCACCAATGGAACATGAAACTAAACACAGGCACTAAGTGAGTAACCAGAATACGCTTCTGCAGTAAGTGTGTTATTCCTCTTGAACAGCTATAAAGTAGACTGGTTGCTACGGTAATCTGAGGGAACCCAAGCTCTCAGAGTGGCCCTTAGCTGGTTGCTCTGCTGCCTTCCCATAGAGTACATTGATTGGAGAGCGGCGTCAACTCAGAACATGGCGCCATTTTGGGTCTAACTGTGCTGAACTACTGAAGGGACCTTTAATGTTTTCAACATTTTTTAAATCATTTAACCACATACAGCAACACATCCATGTACAGGTGCTATCAAAATAAATATAAATATAGTTAAGCTATCAAATTTACATAAATTTACAATTTATGATGATTTATTCATTAATTTAAAGCCTGATTTATGCATTGGCAGCTCTGTAACTCCGTGTCATGCACTGACGTGCGTGACAGATTTAAAGTTCTCCGTCTCTCAATTATGATTTATTCTGGATTAATTTGACCCTCAACAAGCTTTTCTTTCTACAGTCGTCACCTCCAAATCAAAGATAAGCTGAACAATTTTATCTTTTACTGAATTCCTGCTGTAAATGTGTGGACTTTTCTGATCCATTTATCAGCGTGTGCACTATATATAATATGATGGGAGACAAAGGATTTAAAGCAGAAAAATCAAATCACAGCCTTTTGTGTCTGATTTAACAGGTGCACACAATTTATAGCATCATTGTCAAGCACATACAGAGTAATAACTTAGTCACAGGATTTTAATACCTGCAGCAACAGAAACACTGACTGTCATTATGTTCTTAGATTTAAAGTTTATGCCAGAAGGTCACCTGCTTTGACTGTGAAGTTGCTCATCTGATCTTATGGTAAAGAGAATCAAGGGTTCATATAATCCAACGAGAATAGTTGTGGCTTGCAACCAGGGGTTACTCTTGTTGTGCAAGCATCCCCCAGGGGAGTAACGTACCTCACTAATTCATGACCTGCCTGCAAATGTTTCATTGTTAACAATGAGCTCCCCCTCCAAGCTACTGGTTTAAAGATCAGAAAGACATGCTGTCATTGGCACATTTCCTCTGACAGACACACATAATTACAGGAATTAGACTGTTATTTTGTCATTAGCCTTAACTTACAATGAGCCAATAATGAAAGGAGAAACAAAGACGGGTGTCTTTAGAGGATTTTTAGAAGACACCCCCACACAGACCTCTTAGCCCACACATTCAGTTTGCTGCTTTATTAATATGATTAATGTTGTCAAGCTGGAAGCTTTGAAGCAGAGGGTTTTTCTTCTGATTGGTGTTGTGTGAACACTCATGGCTCGGCTCCGGAGAAGTCGGAGCGATTTCAAATGCACTTTGCACAGCAGCATGAAGGAAATGGCAGCTAGCCTTTTAAAGCCATATATTTACAAGCATGATTGCAGAGTGTGCTCAAATAAATGATGCCAAAACAATGGAACACAATCAGGACTTCATAAAGCAGCAAAAGGCCACGGACAGATTAATAAGTTCTTGGCAAACAAGCTCTCTCTCTCACTCACACACACACGCACACACGCACACACACACACACACACACACACACACACACACACACACACACACACACACACACACACACACACACACACACACACAGGCCCTCTTGGAATTACAGATATATATGATGCATTAGACATGTTCGTTGTGACTGACTCTGATCACACCTTGTAATTTTCTGTTGATTTGTGTTTGCACAAATTCAGCCAAAGTCTTTCAACATTCATAAGGGTAATATTTACCCTGTGCCTGTGCTGACAGGCAGTGACGCTGAGGCACAGTTAGCTTTGTGAGCATACACAGTAAGACATTAACAGTTGGGCGCAATAAGTTTGCTCTAAACCCGTGGAAGTGACAGTAATAACACAACAGTAACGGACAGTAACGGACAACTATACAAATGGCAATGAAGTTGTCGGATGTGTTTTTTCTTCTTTCTTTTCCCACATCTACAGTTGCATGTTTGGGCACCCCTGATGATTTTCATGATTTTCCTTTACAAAATCATTGGTTGTTTGAATCAGTGGTATTTGAGAAGTGAAATGAAGTTTATAGGATTTACAGAAAGTGTGCAATAATTCTTTAAACAAAATTAGGCAGGTGCATAAATTTGGGCACCCCAACAGGCACCCCTCCTTTTGCATAAATAACAGCCTCTAAACGCTTCCTATAGCTTCCAGTGAGAGTCTAGATTCTGGTTGAAGGTATTTTGGACCATTCTTCTTTACAAAACATCTCAGGTTTGTTGGTTTCTGAGCATGGACAGCCCGCTTAAAATCACACCACAGATTTTCAATAATATTCAGGTCTTGGGACTGAGATGGCCATTCCAGAACATTGTACTTGTTCCTCTGCATGAATGCCTTAGTAGATTTTGAGCAGTGTTTAGGGTCGTTGTCTTGTTGAAAGATCCAGCCCTGGCACAACTTCAACTTTGTCACTGATTCATCAATCAATCAATCAATTTTATTTATATAGCGCCAAATCACAACAAACAGTTGCCCCAAGGCGCTTTATATTGTAAGGCAAGGCCATACAATAATTACGTAAAAACCCCAACGGGCAAAACGACCCCCTGTGAGCAAGCACTTGGCGACAGTGGGAAGGAAAAACTCCCTTTTAACAGGAAGAAACCTCCAGCAGAACCAGGCTCAGGGAGGGGCAGTCTTCTGCTGGGACTGGTTGGGGCTGAGGGAGAGAACCAGGAAAAAGACATGCTGTGGAGGGGAGCAGAGATCAATCACTAATGATTAAATGCAGAGTGGTGCATACAGAGCAAAAAGAGAAAGAAACACTCAGTGCATCATGGGAACCCCCCAGCAGTCTAAGTCTATAGCAGCATAACTAAGGGATGGTTCAGAGTCACCTGATCCAGCCCTAACTATAAGCTTTAGCAAAAAGGAAAGTTTTAAGCCTAATCTTAAAAGTAGAGAGGGTGTCTGTCTCCCTGATCTGAATTGGGAGCTGGTTCCACAGGAGAGGAGCCTGAAAGCTGAAGGCTCTGCCTCCCATTCTACTCTTACAAACCCTAGGAACTACAAATAAGCCTGCAGTCTGAGAGCGAAGCGCTCTATTGGGGTGATATGGAACTATGAGGTCCCTAAGATAAGATGGGACCTGATTATTCAAAACCTTATAGGTAAGAAGAAGAATTTTAAATTCTATTCTAGAATTAACAGGAAGCCAATGAAGAGAGGCCAATATGGGTGAGATATGCTCTCTCCTTCTAGTCCTCGTTAGTACTCTAGCTGCAGCATTTTGAATTAACTGAAGGCTTTTCAGGGAACTTTTAGGACAACCTGATAATAATGAATTACAATAGTCCAGCCTAGAGGAAATAAATGCATGAATTAGTTTTTCAGCATCACTCTGAGACAAGACCTTTCTATTTTAGAGATATTGCGTAAATGCAAAAAAGCAGTCCTACATATTTGTTTAATATGCGCATTGAATGACATATCCTGATCAAAAATGACTCCAAGATTTCTCACAGTATTACTAGAGGTCAGGGTAATGCCATCCAGAGTAAGGATCTGGTTAGACACCATGTTTCTAAGATTTGTGGGGCCAAGTACAATAACTTCAGTTTTATCTGAGTTTAAAAGCAGGAAATTAGAGGTCATCCATGTCTTTATGTCTGTAAGACAATCCTGCAGTTTAGCTAATTGGTGTGTGTCCTCTGGCTTCATGGATAGATAAAGCTGGGTATCATCTGCGTAACAATGAAAATTTAAGCAATGCCGTCTAATAATACTGCCTAAGGGAAGCATGTATAAAGTGAATAAAATTGGTCCTAGCACAGAACCTTGTGGAACTCCATAATTAACCTTAGTCTGTGAAGAAGATTCCCCATTTACATGAACAAATTGTAATCTATTAGATAAATATGATTCAAACCACCGCAGCGCAGTGCCTTTAATACCTATGGCATGCTCTAATCTCTGTAATAAAATTTTATGGTCAACAGTATCAAAAGCAGCACTGAGGTCTAACAGAACAAGCACAGAGATGAGTCCACTGTCTGAGGCCATAAGAAGATCATTTGTAACCTTCACTAATGCTGTTTCTGTACTATGATGAATTCTAAAACCTGACTGAAACTCTTCAAATAGACCATTCCTCTGCAGATGATCAGTTAGCTGTTTTACAACTACCCTTTCAAGAATTTTTGAGAGAAAAGGAAGGTTGGAGATTGGCCTATAATTAGCTAAGATAGCTGGGTCAAGTGATGGCTTTTTAAGTAATGGTTTAATTACTGCCACCTTAAAAGCCTGTGGTACATAGCCAACTAATAAAGATAGATTGATCATATTTAAGATCGAAGCATTAAATATTGGTAGGGCTTCCTTGAGCAGCCTGGTAGGAATGGGGTCTAATAGACATGTTGATGGTTTGGAGGAAGTAACTAATGAAAATAACTCAGACAGAACAATTGGAGAGAAAGAGTCTAACCAAATACCGGCATCACTGAAAGCAGCCAAAGATAACGATACGTCTTTGGGATGGTTATGAGTAATTTTTTCTCTAATAGTTAAAATTTTATTAGCAAAGAAAGTCATGAAGTCATTACTAGTTAAAGTTAAAGGAATACTCGGCTCAATAGAGCTCTGACTCTTTGTCAGCCTGGCTACAGTGCTGAAAAGAAACCTGGGGTTGTTCTTATTTTCTACAATTAGTGATGAGTAGTAAGATGTCCTAGCTTTATGGAGGGCTTTTTTATAGAGCAACAGACTCTTTTTCCAGGCTAAGTGAAGATCTTCTAAATTAGTGAGACGCCATTTCCTCTCCAACGTACGGGTTATCTGCTTTAAGCTGCGAGTTTGTGAGTTATACCACGGAGTCAGGCACTTCTGATTTAAAGCTCTCTTTTTCAGAGGAGCTACAGCATCCAAAGTTGTCTTCAATGAGGATGTAAAACTATTGAAGAGATACTCTATCTCACTTACAGAGTTTAGGTAGCTACTCTGCACTGTGTTGGTATATGGCATTAGAGAACATAAAGAAGGAATCATATCCTTAAACCTACTTACAGCGCTTTCTGAAAGACTTCTAGTGTAGTGAAACTTATTCCCCACTGCTGGGTAGTTCATCAGAGTAAATGTAAATGTTATTAAGAAATGATCAGACAGAAGGGAGTTTTCAGGGAATACTGTTAAGTCTTCAATTTCCATACCATAAGTCAGAACAAGATCTAAGATATGATTAAAGTGGTGGGTGGACTCATTTACATTTTGAGCAAAGCCAATTGAGTCTAATAATAGATTAAATGCAGTGTTGAGGCTGTCATTCTCAGCATCTGTGTGGATGTTAAAATCGCCCACTATAATTATCTTATCTGAGCTAAGCACTAAGTCAGACAAAAGGAAAATTCACAGAGAAACTCACAGTAATGACCAGGTGGACGATAGATAACAACAAATAAACTGGTTTTTGGGACTTCCAATTTGGATGGACAAGACTAAGAGTCAAGCTTTCAAATGAATTAAAGCTCTGTCTGGGTTTTTGATTAATTAATAAGCTGGAATGGAAGATTGCTGCTAATCCTCCGCCTCGGCCCGTGCTACGAGCATTCTGGCAGTTAGTGTGACTCGGGGGTGTTGACTCATTTAAACTAACATACTCATCCTGCTGTAACCAGGTTTCTGTAAGGCAGAATAAATCAATATGTTGATCAATTATTAACAGGGACTTAGAAGAGAGAGACCTAATGTTTAATAGACCACATTTAACTGTTTTAGTCTGTGGTGCAGTTGAAGGTGCTATATTATATTTTCTTTTTGAATTTTTATGCTTAAGTAGATTTTTGCTGGTTATTGGTGGTCTGGGAGCAGGCACCGTCTCTACAGGGATGGGGTAATGAGGGGATGGCAGGGGGAGAGAAGCTGCAGAGAGGTGTGTAAGACTACAACTCTGCTTCCTGGTCCCAACCCTGGATAGTCACAGTTTGGAGGATTTAAGAAAATTGGCCAGATTTCTAGAAATGAGAGCTGCTCCATCCAAAGTGGGATGGATGCCGTCTCTCCTAACAAGACCAGGTTTTCCCCAGAAGCTTTGCCAATAATCTATGAAGTCCATCTCATTTTTTGGACACCACTCAGACAGCCAGCAATTCAAGGAGAACATGCAGCTAAACATGTCACTCCCAGTCCGATTGGGGAGGGGCCCAGAGAAAACTACAGAGTCCGACATTGTTTTTGCAAAGTTACACACCGATTCAATGTTAATTTTAGTGACCTCCGATTGGCGTAACCGGGTGTCATTACTGCCGACGTGAATTACAATCTTACCAAATTTACGCTTAGCCTTAGCCAGCAGTTTCAAATTTCCTTCAATGTCACCTGCTCTGGCCCCCGGAAGACAATTGACTATGGCTGCTGGTGTTGCTAACTTCACATTTCTCAAAACAGAGTCGCCAATAACCAGAGTTTGATCCTCGGAAATGTGAACGGGTTGGCGGTGTACACGGGGCTTCTGTTTAAGGCTATGCTTCCTCCTCACAGTCACCCAGTCGGCCTGCTTTCCCGGCTGCTCGGGATCTGCCAGAGGGAAACTAACGGCGGCTAAGCTACCTTGGTCCGCACCGACTACAGGGGCCTGGCTAGCTGTAGAATTTTCCACGGTGCAGAGCCAAGTCTCCAATTCACCCAGCCTGGCCTCCAAAGCTACGAATAAGCTACACTTATTACAAGTACCATTACTGCTAAAGGAGGCCGAGGAATAACTAAACATTTCACACTCAGAGCAGAAAAGTGCGGGAGAGACAGGAGAAGCCGCCATGCTAAATCGGCTAAGAGCTAGTAGCTGCGCTAAGCTAGCGGATTCCTAAAAACACACAAAGGGAATAATGTGTAAATAATTTAGAGGTGATTCAGCAGAGGGAGTGCTTTAGTTAAGGCACGTGAAGATTACACTGTGAAACAAATCATTATCTAGGTAACTAGATCAATCTAACTGTGCAGATTAAACAGCTAACAGATACAGCAAAACACCGCTGTGCTCCAGAACAGGAAGTGATACAATACCGCAGTGAGAGCCAACCACCAGTAGAGGCAAGAGGCAAGTATTATTAGATTCATGAACATTGATCTAAAGAATCTGCAGATATTGACTATTCCAGTCAATATCTGCAGATTCCCAGTACCTGCACTGGCCACACAGCCCCACAGCATGATAGAACTACTTCCAAATTTTACTGTAGGTAGCAAGTGTTTTTCTTGGAATGCTGTGTTCTTTTTCAGCCATGCATACCACCCCATGTTATGTCCAGATAGCTCAATTTTACTTTCATCGTCCACAGCACCTTATTCCAAAATGAAGCTGGCTTGTCCAAATGTGCTTTAGCATATCTCAAGCGACTCTGTTTGTGGTGTGTATGCAGAAAAGGCTTCCTCTGCATTACAGCATCATACAGCATCTCCTTGTGCAAAGTGCACTGTACAGCTGAATGATGCACAGAGACGCTATCTGCAGCAACATCATGTTGTAGGACTTTGGAGCAGATCTTTGGGTTGACTATGACTGTTCTCACCATCCTGCACTTCAGCTTATCGGAGATTTTTCTTGGCCTGCCACTTCGGGTCTTAACTAGTACTGTGCCTGTAGTCTTCCATTTCCTCACTATGTTCCTCACAGTGGAAACTGACAGCTGAAATCTCTGAGATAGCTTTTTGTATCCTTCCCCAAAACCATGATGTTGAACAATCTTTGTTTTCATGTCATTTGAGAGTTGTTTAGAGGCTCACATGTTGTCACTCATTAGAAGAGATGCAAAGAGGGGAAACATTTGTAGATGGCCACCTTAAATACCCTTTCTCATGATTTGATTCACCTGTGTAAGGAGGTCAAGGGTCAATGAGCTTACCAAACCAATTTTGTGTTCCAATAATTAGTGCTAAATTATTCTCTGTCCAAACCACGTCAGAACTATCTTCTTGTACTTTCTTTGCTGTAGTAAATCTGTAGATGTACCCATGATTTATTATTCTGGCCAGCTTTGTAATGGCACACCGCACCTTTTGCACTGTAAAACAGACTCAGTCAGAACTACATTTGGTCACACTTCAGCTCAGGTCCGGTCTGGGAGAATGCCCTGTTGCCATATGTTGGTGCATCCACTGCGCTACTGAACAATCTTGTGTACAAGATAACAGCAACCCAGGAGATAATTGTTGCTTCCCACCTCTCACCACCAGTAGCCAGGTGAAGTTTGGGCATTTTTCAGTTGCTGGAGTCTTCAACATTGAGGCACCTGCATGTTGTATTGAGCCCAGAGATATGTGCCACATGGCCAAATATAGAAAAAAAACTGCACAATGCAAGGTAGTACACCTCATCTAAGTCTCCCTAAGCAACCATTTACACTACCAGCCAAAGGTTTGGACTCACTTTCTTCAACAGGGCAGCGCCATCTTGTTTGAACCTCTGCGTGATATCGTGGAATTTGACCACTTCTGGGGACAGCCTGCCATTGACCAACGTAATAAACACAGCATAACTTCGCACGGGAAAATGGTGTACTGTTTCGTTTTTGGCTGCAATCACTGAAGCAATCACGAAAAGTGCAGGTTTTTTTTTTTTTGGCTCCCAGTGGAGAAAGGAAGTTGAAGCAAATGTGAGAGGCTGAAACTAATCACCGTGCTGGATGCTGATGTTGGAAGGATGGATGGATGATGGATGGATGAGTGAGATTTATTGTCATTGTCATTACAAGTGCAACAACAACGAGATTATGTCCACACTCACATTTCCACAGACAAACAGCAATTTATCCACAATTATTACTTTTTTACCGTAATAATGGCACACATCAGAATTAAGACAACACATATACATTTGACATTGTTTATGTGCACTAAACTTGAAACAGTCCATTATCCAAATTGAGGCAATGTGTGGTAGCCGCTGCAACTGGAGTCGCACCGCCGCCAGCTTGGAGGGAACGGGGACCTGCCAAGCTAAAACTGCGTAGCACCCAAAGGCGAAGGGGTGGCGTGAATGGTGGCCGGGATCGGGTGTATGATGGGGGACAGGAGGTGAGGTGAAAGGGAACAGTGGAGCATGTTTCAGTCTTTTGTCCATGTGTGAGTCTGTCTGTCCTTGTGTACTGGAGTAAGAAAGATAAGGAGACAGCCAATCTTCCCAAGGCCATAGAAGTTCTTCTGGAGGATAAACAATGGCATTTTATCCTTGACAGGCTGATAAGCCTGCCGTGTTTGAGCAGTGAAAACACTTTTCTCGCTTCACATGAACAAACCAAAACCCAATTATAAAAAATTCCCCGGCCTTTGAAATCTTCTCCTGCAAGGCACGCATTTGCTCCGAGATGTTGTCCAATTTGCGTCTGAGTTCAAGGGTTAATGCAGTCTGAGAATGCATCGCCTTGCCCCATTCATTAATTCATGACAGACAAGCGAGAGGTCGTGGTTTTGGCGGCAGCCGTCTTGCCAGTCTTCCGGTAGGTCAGGGCAGCACATAAGCCCTCCTACTATAAATCCAAATATGAATAAATCCTCGACTTCCTCCACAGAGAAAGGCGGAAAGCATGCGAACCGCCAAGTCTCCCAGGCGTCGAGAACATAGCCCACAGGGTAAGTTCCGTCTGGGCACGTAGGGTCCCCCGGCCCTGATCTTCTTGTATAAAAAAAAAAAAAATGGTGTCAATAGTGTTCAGAGACCAGCTGTAAATGGGGAGTCTTCTTCACGGACTAAGGTTAATTATGGAGTTCCACAAGGTTCCGTGCTAGGACTGATTTTATTCACTTTATACATGCTTCCCTTAGGCAGTATTATTAGAAAGCATTGCTTAAATTTTCATTGTTACGCAGATGATACCCAGCTTTATCTATCCATGAAGCCAGAGGACACACACCAATTAGTTAAACTGCAGGAATGTCTTTCAGACATAAAGACATGGATGACCTCTAATTTCCTGCATTTGCGCAGTATCTCTAAAATTAGAAAGGTCTTGTCTCAGAGTGATGCTGAAAAGCTAATTCATGCATTTATTTCTTCTAGGCTGGACTATTGTAATTCATTTTTATCAGGTTGTCCTAAAAGTTCCCTGAAAAGCCTTCAGTTAATTCAAAATGCTGCAGCTAGAGTACTGACAGGGACTAGAAAGAGAGAGCATATTTCACCCATATTGGCCTCTCTTCATTGGCTCCCTGTTAATTCCAGAATAGAATTTAAAATTCTTCTTCTTTGTTGTGTGGGCCACTGAAGAGGAGGTACTGCTGGCCCACCACCACCAGATGGCGCCCTGCTTGAAGTGCGGGCATCAAGCACGAGAGGGCGTCATAGCAACCGGGAGTGACAGCTGTCACTCGTCATCAGCACCAGCTGTCACTCATCCACATCACCACCACCTTAAAGGCCGGACTGCAACTCCACCTCCCCGCCGAGAAATCAGCTACCTTGGAGGTAATTTCTCTGCTACACTTAACTCTGACTTAGAGTCTGAACTTCTTTGCAGCCGTTTTCCTGTGGTGTGCCTTATCTGAGGGATTGCCGTTTGGTGTGATCAGCGACGGCTTCGCTTCACACCCCAAGCAGATAAGTGGTTAGACAGGAGCTGCACGAGTGTGTGGCTGGAGGTGGAGGTGCTCCCTCCCAAAAGAACACAGACTGTGGGATTACTGAATGTGCGTACTCACACTCACCTGTGCTGTTTCTGTTCTCTGCCAGCAGTGCCAGGTCTGACAGCTGGAGACGGTGACCACCTGGGGACTCAGGACTTGGCGGCTCCGGTGTTCTTCAGATCCGTTGGCAGTGAGGGCCGTGTGGGATCCGGCTCGGTTGTGGACGGGCGTCTCCTATCCTCAAGCCTGCCCACACGTCACCCAACGTGTAATTGACTGTAGTTCCAAACTTGTTGTTGTCTGTATTCCGTTGTGCACAATTTACAACATTAAATTGTTACTGTTTGGCTTATCCATTGCCCGTTCTTTTACGCCCCCTGTTGTGGGTCCGTGTTCCTACACTTTCACAACACTTCTTACTTATAAGGTTTTGAATAATCTTATCTTAGGGACCTCATAGTACCATATCACCCCAATAGAGCGCTTCGCTCTCAGACTGCGGGCTTACTTGTAGTTCCTAGGGTTTGTAAGAGTAGAATGGGAGGCAGAGCCTTCAGCTTTCAGGCTCCTCTCCTGTGGAACCAGCTCCCAATTTGGATTAGGGAGATAGACACCCTCTCTACTTTTAATATTAAGCTTAAAACTTTCCTTTTTGAAAAAGCTTATAGTTAGGGTTGGATCAGGTGACCCTGAACCATCCCTTAGTTATGCTATCTATTATATAGTTTGAAGAGGATTTGCAAATCATATTCTGTTTTTATTTACATTTTACACAAAGTCTCAACTACATTGGAGTTGGGGTTGTATTTCATGAAGCATAAGCGACAGTCAATGTTCTGCAGAGTATATGTGTTTGCACTCCTTGTTTCATTTCGATTTCTATTTAGTCCTGAGATTTTTGTGCAAGTTTTCACAGTCCATCAAATAAGGCATGGAGTTCTCCTATTCCATCTCTACCTACTCACACTTGCTCAAAATATCACAAACATTTGTGAAATGCCTACACTCAAAAAAAGTACTTATTGCATGAACTCAATTTAATTGCGAGCAGGATTTCCATCTAATAAATTCAGATGTTCTGCTCTGTGTATGCTTGATCGCGTCAGACCTCAGAGGCTAAGCACTGTTGGACCTGGTTAGTACTTGGATGGGAGACCTATGTCGAACACCAGCGGCTGTGTGTGTATCTCCAGGTAAAACTGGAGTTGTGCCAGAAGGGACATCCAGCATAAAGCTTGTGTGTTATGGTTGGCCCCGGCTCAGGGTTTAGGTATTAGTTAATTGATTTATTTCCTCTGTGGTTCTCTAGTTTTATTTCCCATATGTTCATACTTTGTCTTTTAAGTCTCTGTTCAGTTTTGTTTATTGCTTTCCTTTGTGTATACTGTAGTAACTGGTTCATGCATTGTTTATCTATTAATGGTGCAGTCACCGGTTGTATTTTCTGCTCAGCATTTATTATCTGTTTAACCAGTAATATGCTTTGCCACTTTTACTGTATTCACTTTTGTATAACAGGGCGATCTAGTTTTAGTTATAATAATTAGTTTTCTGGGTTTCCACTTTTTGACTCACCACTTTAGTTCTTAGTTTTGCCCTTTTGTTTTGTTCACATTTATTATGGTTTGTCAAGCATGTCAAGTTTTGCACCACTGGTTTTTCTGCCACTTAGTTATCTTGCCCTAGTTCACTTTTCTTTTGCCTCACTGCACTCTCTTGCACTTACCTTTGTCTTCCCCGGTCAAGCCCCGTTCCAGCACCTTCTGCACACCTGTTTCTCATTTCTCACCCTGATTATTCCACTAGTATTTAAGCCCTCACAGTCTCACAGTGCCTCACCAGATTGATGTATTTTTGCACTTTCCAGCCTCACGCTATAGTGCTGTTTTCTTGTGTTGTATTTCTGACCTTGCTTTTGTTATCGATCTCAGCCTCGTCTAATCCCTGAACACTGCTCGTTTTTTAACTCTGCCTCTGCCTTAGCCCTGTGAACCCCTTGACGCTGTGTATTTGGAACTTTGCTTGTTTTTGGACTTTTCCTCAGCTTGCTACCTGCCTGTAACTCCATTATGTTGACTGATATCTTGTGTACAGAACCTGTTTGCCTGCTTACCAGATATAATCCTACACCTGTGTCTGTGAGTCTCCATATTCCTCCTACAACCTTCGGGGACAAGCCACCACGAATCATGACATTGTGCCAAATACCAATGCGGATCTGGCTGTGTCCACTGTGGTGGACACAGCCCTAAACAAAATGGGAGCAGCTGAAAGGACAAGAACAATTTCAATCTAATAAGTATATTTATTATATGGCTGTGATGCTACTCGTGCTCAGTTTGGCTGATTACCAGTCTGAAATAGGAAAATATCAGACCGGTTTTCATGACGGTCAGTCTGCAACGCGTATTTTCTTTAAAAATCAGGAAGCTAACAACGCGATAAAAAAGCACATTGGACATGAATGTACTCCATAAATATCTAAACAGCACCTGAAAACAAACAGATTGAAAGCTTACCAGCTAACGACCGGACGATCTGTTAGCAAGTTCTTCATGGAGATGAAGAAAGCAAATGACCTCAACATTGTCAGTAGCATATTTGGGTGATACTGTAAGTTTGCATGTTTATATATATAACAGCCATATAATAAACAAATGATTAACCTCGCTTAGTCAGTCTGTATGGGGATATCAGACTGACGTCTTGTCAAACACAGATGTGAAAAACAAGGGCGTGCTTGGTTAATAATCCTTTAATATCCCAAACTCAAATAAAGCACATCCATGCAAGATAATTCAATTTAGTTTAGTTGGGACTACATATATTTTTTGATGAAAATCCAATTCAATGAGTCAGTTTTTTTAGTGTAGAGGTGGTGAAAGTAGATGAGTTTAAATACTTGGGGTCAACTGTCCAAAGTAATGGAGAGTGTGGTAGAGAGGTGAAGAAGAGAGTGCAGGCAGGGTGGAGTGGGTGGAGAAAGATGACGGGAGTGATTTGTGACGGAAGAATATCAGCATGAGTGAAGGGGAAAGTTTACAAGACAGTAGTGAGACCAGCTATGTTGTTCAGCTTAGAGACGGTGGCACTAACATAAAGACAGGAGGCAGAGCTGCAGGTGGCAGAGCTGAAGATGTGATTCACTTTGGGAGTGTCAAGAATGGACAGGATTAGAAATGAACATATCAGAGGGACACCTCAGGTGGAACGGTTTGGAGACAAAGACAGAGAGGTGAGACTGAGATGGTTTGGATGTGCAGAGGAAGGTCCCAGGATATATAGGGAGAAAGATGCTGAGGTTAGAACCACCAGGCAGGAGGAGAAGAGGGAGGCCAAAAACGAGGTTTATGGATGTGCTGAGAGAGGACATGCAGGTAGGTGGTTGGTGAAACAGAGGAAGATACAGAGGACAGGGTGAGATGGAAATGATAAAAACGTGAGACTGGGCTGCAATGTGTTGTTCTTAGACATTGCAGGACACCACCCACAGTCAATTACATATTTGTTTTAAAGGTCCCCTCCCTGACACCTTATTGTGGTGGAGATGTTGTGTGCTCCAGTGATCCTGGGTGCGGTGTTGTCTGGAGCATGATCTCCTGAGTGGGTAGGTATCCTTCGGCAAATTTGTCCCAGGTGAGGAGACAATGCACAATTTAAAAAGACCCTTCATCGTTGACTCGAAAACGTACCTCAGGTTGAAAGTCATAGGGCTTGTCAGGATCAGTCTGGAGAAATGTGGTGTCACCTCTGTGTGGGCTCATTACCTGCAAGGAGGGAATAAAAGTTCTACAGGCAGTGGACAGGGGCAAAAGTCCACACAAGCTGATATATGGTAATGGCACATGTCTCTTGGAGTGTGGAATATCACCTCTGTGGTAAGAAAGGAGTCCAAGCTGGTGCTATAAATCTTTGGGTTGAACTACACGCACAGCATGGGCTCTGGAACCAACTCATGGAGAGCGGTGGGACTCTTTTTCTCCAGAGTTGTCCAGGGTGAGAGGCTGAGTGCTGTGATTTTGGAGTTTTCTCTGGTGAGAGAGGGGGCTGCCTCAGTGCAACTTTGTCTCTCAGAGATGACTCCAAGTGCTTGTGCATCTGCACCAAACAACAGATAAGAGCCTTCTTATAGACCAGGGGTGGGCAGCGAGGGCCGAGACACTGCAGGTTTTCCTTGCAACCAGTCACCTCAGCAGGTGGATTGCTGATGAGCTTCTCCCCTGAACATAAACACCTGATCGTCAATGAAATCACCTGCTGAGGTGATTGGTTGTAAGGAAAATCTGCAGCGTCTCGGCCCTTCATGGCATGATTGCCCACCCCTGTTAGACTGTACTCGGAAAGACACAGGACAGGCCGGAGGGATTGTACAGTTGTGTTCAAATTAATAAGAGCGCGAAGCTCACTCATGGTACACTGAGTCCCAAGCAGGAAGTGCCAAATTTTGTGTCCACAGTGAAGCAGAAAATGTCAAATGTTGAACACTTCCTGGATTGACAGTAGACAAGATCTAGTGGAATCTCACAAGAATTCAGTGGCAATTTCACACTGAAACAGGACGTGTCAAACTTTAAGCCCACAGTGAAACAGGAAATGTCAAATGTTGAACACTTCCTGGATTGACAACACAGGAGATCTTGAGAATTGAGTGGCAAGTGGAGACTGAAAAAGGAAGTGCCAAATTTTGAGTCCACGGTGAAACAGGAAATGTCAAATGTGTTTAACTTTGGAAAGTTTATATATACTCAACAAAAATATAAATGCAACACTTTTGGTTTTGCTCCCATTTTGTATGAGATGAACTCAAAGATCTAAAACTTTTTCCACATACACAATATCACCATTTCCCTCAAATATTGTTCACAAACCAGTCTAAATCTGTGATAGTGAGCACTTCTCCTTTGCTGAGATAATCCATCCCACCTCACAGGTGTGCCATATCAAGATGCTGATTAGACACCATGATTAGTGCACAGGTGTGCCTTAGACTGCCCACAATAAAAGGCAACTCTGAAAGGTGCAGTTTTATCACACAGCACGATGCCACAGATGTCGCAAGATTTGAGGGAGCGTGCAATTGGCATGCTGACAGCAGGAATGTCAACCAGAGCTGTTGCTCGTGTATTGAATGTTCATTTCTCTACCATAAGCCGTCTCCAAAGGCGTTTCAGAGAATTTGGCAGTACATCCAACCAGCCTCACAACCGCAGACCACGTGTAACCACACCAGCCCAGGACCTCCACATCCAGCATGTTCACCTCCAAGATCGTCTGAGACCAGCCACTCGGACAGCTGCTGGAACAATCGGATTGCATAACCAAAGAATTTCTGCACAAACTGTCAGAAACCATCTCAGAGAAGCTCATCTGCATGCTCGTCATCCTCATCGGGGTCTCGACCTGACTCCAGTTCGTCGTCGTAACCGACTTGAGTGGGCAAATGCTCACATTCGCTGGCGTTTGGCACGATGGAGAGGTGTTCTCTTCACGGATGAATCCAGGTTCACACTGTCCAGGGCAGATGGCAGACAGCGTGTGTGGCGTCGTGTGGGTGAGCGGTCTTCTGATGTCAATGTTGTGGATCGAGTGGCCCATGGTGGCGGTGGGGTTATGGTATGGGCAGGCGTCTGTTATGGACGAAGAACACAGGTGCATTTTATTGATGGCATTTTGAATGCACAGAGATACCGTGACAAGATCCTGAGGCCCATTGTTGTGCCAATCCAAGAACATCACCTCATGTTGCAGCAGGATAATGCACGGCCCCATGTTGCAAGGATCTGTACACAATTCTTGGAAGCTGAAAATGTCCCAGCATACAGTCCCAGCCGGCATACTCACCGGACATGTCACCCATTGAGCATGTTTGGGATGCTCTGGACCGGCATATACGACAGTGTGTACCAGTTCCTGCCAATATCCAGCAACTTCGCACAGCCACTGAAGAGGAGTGGACCAACATTCCACAGGCCACAATTGACAACCTGATCAACTCTATGCGAAGGAGATGTGTTGCACTACATGAGGCAAATGGTGGTCACACCAGATACTGACTGGTATCCCCCCAATAAAACAAAACTGCACCTTTCAGAGTGTCCTTTTATTGTGGACAGTCTAAGGCACACCTGTGCACTAATCATGGTGTCTAATCAGCATCTTGATATGGCACACCTGTGAGGTGGGATGGATTATCTCAGCAAAGGAGAAGTGCTCATTATCACAGATTTAGACTGGTTTGTGAACAATATTTGAGGGAAATGGTGATATTGTGTATGTGGAAAAAGTGTTAGATCTTTGAGTTCATCTCATGCAAAATGGGAGCAAAACCAAAAGTGTTGCGTTTATATTTTTGTTGAGTGTATATATATATATATATATATATATATATATATATATATATATATATATATATATATATATATATATAATTCCTCCCTAGTTTTGATCTGTTTTTTAAATTAACCTGTTCTTTGGTATGTTGTTTTTGTTGTTGTATTTAATCCTCTGTAAGGTCTCTGTGTAACTTTTCGTTTGTCTCATTAAATAATTTTTAAAAAACTCAAATGTTGCACACTTCCTATTTGACAAAAAACAGAATCTCATGGGATCTTGCGGGAATTCAGTGGCAAATTGAGACTGAAACAGGAAGTGCAAATTTTGAGTTCACAGTAAAACAGGAAATGTCAAATGTTGAGCACTTCCTGGCATGGGTGTAGCTGAGTTGCACTGGACTCCCCTGAAATCTGATTGGACACCCCAGGTTCCACCCAGATGATTGACATGTCACAGCACCACACATCTGGTTGAAAAGAGCCAATTTGAAATTGGTGACACATATTGACTGCTAGGTTCCTCATGAACAGTAGTTGGTGCTGTGTTCCACAAAAAAAGTTCTAATCCACCTTAGAAGAAGAAGAAAAATGTTTCAGCGAGATTTGAACCTGAACACGTCATCTGAACCACAGACTCCTAATGACACCAGTTATATTAGTGAGTAAACGGATATATTTTATGCCAGAAATGAGGTCCAGGTTGTTATAAGCGGCATTTGTCCTTTAATTCGGGTTGTCTTATATATACGTGTTTCCCCTATGGTTTTAGATTAATAGTGGCAAAGCCCCCCAGAAGCTGAAGTTTGAAGGACCTAAATTACATGGTGAGGACTCTTTGCCAGGCATGTGAGATGCAAAAAAGCTTAAAATGAGAAGGGCAAAGAGGGCCATACTTGGGGGATCTGGGGAGCGAAGCTCCCCGCCCCCCCAAGAAGCTGAAGATTTTTAGCGATGCTAATGTTCCCCAGAAGCATTTACTGAAAAAAAAGTCTGAAGGACTTAAATGACACGGTGAGATGTTGCAGAGCTTTGCTCGTTCATGTCCGCGACATACGTATACATAAAGCAGTGTGCTTAAAAAAGTGAATAAAGCTCAAAATCCTTATAATAGCTTTTATTTCCATACACATAAATGCATTGGGAACATTGTACATTCTATTCCAAATCAAATCATGAAGAAAAAAATGATCAAATTTGTTATTACTTTACAAAAAGTGAATAAAAGGAATATTAGATTGTTCAAAAAAATAGTCTGCATTTTTCTTTACAAACTCACATATACTGTATAAAGTAAAAAATGGTTAAAGATTTATCTTTCCTGTGAATCAGTGAACTAATATTTACAGTGCATCTGGACAATTCACAGCACTTCACTTTTCCCACATTTTGTTATGTTACAACCTTAAATCAGATGAATTTTTTTTCCTCAAAAATTCTACACACAACACCCCATACTGACAACAAAAAACAGTTTTTAGACTTTTGCAAATTTATAAAAAAAAATAAATCACATCACACTGTGAATACTTTCCAGATGCACTGTACACAAGTGCACAATTGCAGATTCTAAAATAATCAGTTAATGTTTATAACATCAGATATAATGTATGTAACACAACAGGTGTGGCAGATCCTGAACAATTTCATTGTATCATCAGACAGACAGTTTGATTTGTCTTCAAAGAATTACAGTGCCAGTGCGCGCATGTGCACGCTTGTCAATATAAGTGTTCCACGTGCCATTCTGCCGGCGAAAAGTAACTGTTCTGACACCGAAAACATGGTCCAGCAACGACCTGAACCATGTGGCTGTCAGTAGCCTGTAAAAACCCATAAATTAATGGGACAATTAAGATAATGGTTCCGGAGCTGACGACACTTCCTCCTCCTTCTTGTCCAAAGTGAGCATGCTGGGAAGTTCCTGGTTTTTAGTGGCACGCAGTTCAAAATCCAAATATTTATCTCTTCAAGAACTGCAAACCAGGAAAGGATAAATTTTAAACTGTTGTTTTAGTCTTAAATGTTAATGAAAACATGGCATTACGTGTCACTTACACTTTAACTCCATTTCTTGGACTGTGGATTATATTTCTTTTACGATGTCAACTGATTCTTTACAATTTACTCCTGTACAGGAGTTTTAAGGTTAGTGGTCCAGACGTGACCGGACCGATTCAGGCAATGGACCCAAATGCTAGGGAGCAAGACACAGAGTGGTTTGCAAAAGAAAAGATTTTTATTCATAAGGACAAATAAGAGTACTGCACTGGGGGTGCCTGCAGAATGGAGAGTTAGCCTGTTCTGGGTGGTGAAATAGGGAGCTGCAGTTTCCCAAGCCAGTCTTGAAGGAGAACTGAGAGCTGGGGTTCAGGGACCAGGACCAGGTGGGATGCATGGATCAGAGACCAGGAACTGAGGGAACGAAGACATAGATGGTGAGTGATTGCACTCTGGAAGCCTTAAATGATTCACAGCTCTCAGAAGGCTTAAAAGAGAATAGTTCACAATTCTGAAAATAATGTTCTCTTCTTAGAAAATAAGGTTTACTGTTCAGAAAGAGTTTGCAGTTCATAAATTGTCTCAGGAGGTTAGAGGTCAAGTACTGCGTGTTTGTGATACAGTTCCAATAAGCAGGACTTCGACAGATGGGCTCTTAATCGTTCAATGTCAGAGTTCATACAGTTCTTAGAAAGAGATCTTGGAACAGTTCTTTGTCATAGCACAGTTACAGACAGGAATGAGTGAGAACAGAATCCCAATGAGACAAGAAGGAACTTAACTGGTGTGAAGCAGAGCCGCGCTCTGAGCCGAGAGCCGTAGAGTTCCAAAGTGGAGTTGCTGTGCAGATAGCTGGGAGCCAGGGCAGCGTGGGAGCCACACAGGATAGTGTCTGGAACACCAGGAAAGACAGTTCATGCTAATATGGGAATTAGAGAGCTGGCCAGGTTACCTTGAGTTAAGCTGTGGGAAGCTCCGACGTGTTAGGCACACAACTGTTGGGCAATTTTTTTCACGCAGTTGTTCACAAAGTGGTGATCCTCACCCCATCTTTGCTTGTCAATGGCTGAGCCTTTTCGGGATGCTCCTTTTATACCCAGTCATGACACTCACCTGTTTCAAATTAACCTAGTCACCTATGGAATGTTCCAAACAGGTGTTCTTTGTGCATTCATCAACTTTCCCAGTCTTTTGTTGCCCCGTCCCAGCTTTTTTGAAATGTGTTGCAGGCATCCATTTCAAAATGACCAAATATTTGCACAAAAACAAAAAAAGTGTGTCAGTTTGAACATTAAATATCTTGTCTTTGTGATGTATTCAATTGAATACAGGTTGAAGAGGCAAATCATTGTATTCTGTATTCTGCAGTAATTGATTTTGTGGAACATATTACGAATGCATCTGAATACAAGCAATATACTGTAGGGTTTTTTCCGACTTACAGAAAGCATTTGATACCATAGATCACACCTTATGACTGGACAAGTTATGGAAGGATGGTATCAGAGGTTTAGCTCACGATTGGATAGCAAGTTATCTGCACAACAGGTATCAATGTGTTCTCATATTGGTGAGATAAATTCTGAATTTTTGAAGTGCACTTGTGGGGTGCCCCAGGGCTCAGTCCTTGGGCCTGTGTTGTTAATTTTATATATTAATGACATATGTTTGGTTTCTAAGTTTGTGAGCTGCATTTTATTTGCTGATGACACAACTGTGTTTTGCAGTGGGGATCATTTGGGACAGGTTCTGGACATGGTGGAGAGGGAACTACGGAAGTATCAGACTTGTTCATCAAAAGAAGCTGGACACAATTGCAGGACGCACACACGCAGCTCTGTAGGATGAAATTGTTTACTGCGGACATTTGCTGGAGTCAGTACATGGTAAGGCAGTCAATAATGAGCAACAGTACAAAAAAAACATTAGGCTGGATGTGTGGTCAAGAAAAACAATGAGGCAAACAAGGAAAGGCAAAAAAATACAAAACAGAGCTGGAAGGAAGGCACAAGGCACATCGATCTGGCAAGAGACTACAGCAAACTGTGAACCTTAAACACGCCCAGGTGATGAGCTGCAAATTAGGAACAGGTGTGCACCACCAGGCACCAAGAGAAAGACAAGAGAGATAGAGACAGAGAAAACCCAAGCAGAAAAATACCAGCAGGAGAACAAACAAATGACAAAAGCAAACAATAAAAATAAAACAGAGCAAATACAAGGCAAAATCCCAAATCCTGACAAGAAGTTCAAACAATCGTTTGATTCAAATAAATTATTGCTTCATTTTGGTAAAACAAAGTGTATATTTGGAAATCAACCCAGGAAGTTATGTAGAAATTTTACTAGTACAAAATACTGAAATTGAATTTGTCAATGAATCTAAATTTCTTAGGGTTGTAATTGACGATAAATTGAGTTGGAAAACACATACAAATTATGTTAAATCAAAAATGTCAAAAGCCATTGCCATTTTGTATAAAGCACAAGTCTTCCTCCCCCAACATTCATTAGTTACCTTACAGCATTCCTTACTTGTTCAGTACATGACCTATTATATTGCAGTTTGGGGAACCACCTACAAAACAAATACAAATTCAGTATTTTTACTACAAAAGAAGGCCATAAGAATTATTAGTAATAAACCATATCCTACTGATCCTGCTAATCCATTGTTTGTTTGTTTACACATTTTAAAATTTTGGGGCCTGACTGATTATAGGATAATACAAATCATGTTTTAAGTAAAAAATAAACTTTGACCATTTGTCCAGGACCTGTTCAAAATGAGGGACTCCAATTATAATTTGCGAGGAACATTACTATTTCAAAGATCAAAGATTCGAACAACTGTAAAAAGTCACTGTGTTTCTGTTAAAGGTGTTAATATTTGGAATTTGTGCCCGGATAACATAAAACCACTCTGTAACTTGGTTAGCTTGAAAAGACTACAAAAATCATCTAATTACTTATTATGGAGTGATGAATTAGGCTTATCGATTTTGTTTTGTTTGGAGTCGGGGGGTTGTGCATGGTGCTCTGCTTTTTGCATGTTTTTGTTTTGAAATTTTAGTTCAGTGATTAATTTATATTTTGTATTAGTTATTGTGGGCATATGTATATTCTTATATACATATTTTTACTTTTTTGGTTAAAGAGGTGGGCGTTTATAAGCTTTTGCTTCTGCCTACACCCTTTCGGGCACATGAGTGTGTTGTTGGATTGTTTTCTTTGAGAGTTTACTTTATTTTGGGTCTGTGTGCTGGATAAATTCATTCATTCATTCATTCATACTCACTAGATGTTTAGCAAAAAGAAAAACTGTCACTGCATGAAATAGTTAACAGTGTTCACAAGTGCATCTAATGTGTTGATTTTATACTCCTCAAAGCACTGTATGTAAACCATGTGATTGTGTGAAGAAGGGGGAGGTGATGGTCTAGTGGTCTAGTGGTTAAGGTGTTGGGCTTGAGACCAGAAGATCCTGGGTTCAAATCCCCGCCTGACTGGAAAATCACTAAGGGCCCATGGGCAAGGCCTTTAATCCCCTATTGCTGCCGGTGTGTAGTGAGCACCTTGTATGGCAGCACCCTGACATCGGGGTGAATGTGAGGCATAATTGTAAAGCGCTTTGAGCGTCTGATGCAGATGGAAAAGTGCTATATAAATGCAGTCCATTTACCATTTAAGAAATACATTATTTAAAATTAAAAAAATTACGGCAAGCAAGACTTAAAACATCAAGGTAAAAATGAGAATAAAACTTGGTTTTTAAAAATAAGAATTTATACCAAACTAAAAGGAAAACTTAACGTGTATTTAATTAGAGGAAACTTTTTTAAAGGCCAAAGAGCTCAGAAATAATGGTGTAATTGGGAAAAGCCACAAGCTATAAAAAAAAAGTATGACCTGACATGAACTGTACAGATGCCATGAGCAGAGGGGTTTTAGAGGGATTAAGGCAAAAAAAAAAAAAGTCTTCTAACTGAAATTCTTTTCACGGCCAAATCTATATACGTGGAGTACTGATTTGGTGTTTCAAATATTCTTAATGTTCTGTTTAGTTATCTTCCAATAACCTGTTTAATAGGAATCCTTTTATTTTCATATAATTGATAATAAAACAATATGAAATACTATATTCAAATAATAATTAGCAGGCGGTGGTAATGGCAGAAAATATTTTTTTTTTTTTCAAATATGCTTACATCCACTTCAGAGATTGTGCATTGTGTAATTTGGGAGCTATTTCATATAGAAAGTGGGTGTCTACCATGACAAAAAAAAACCCCACCCCATACAAAAAGAAAACTGCAATATATACTGTAATTTTAACATCTTTCAAAATATTAGAATGTAATTGTTTTGACTTCATGATTAGTTTATGATATATAATGCTCCTGACTAGTACTTGTTTTAGAGAAGTCACAAAGCTACATAAGTACTATTATTATTACAGTGATCATGCAATTACACATGTAATTTCAAGTCACAGCATGGCAAGTAGTAGTAAATCAAGTGTCATGGCCAAGCCAAAAACAAGATCTCAGGTTAAAGAATTCAAGGGGTGGGGGGTTATTTTCAAGATATAGGATTAATTCTGATGCCAAAATGCTGGTATTAATATTGTGAATCATTTCACAAGTGGATGCATTGAAATTCTGACTTGTGATTTTACCACCTCCTGCTATAATAATATAACATAACATAAGCACACCTCTTTCTACATCCCACCTTCAAACACAGCCTCATACAACCATCCATGAGAAATCTACTTAAGCTCCCAATTTTCTATAGGAATACAAACTTCCTACAGGCACTGCAGTGGTACAAATTAAAAGCTCAGGCCTGTAGCTGGGGGGGTGGGGGGTGAATGGGTTTCCTTAGGACAGTGGCTGGTGTCTCCCTTAGAGATAAGGGGAGAAGCTCTGTCATTCGTGATTAATTTAGTGCTTTAGTGAGTGGTGTCCAAAAAATGAGGTGGGCTTCATAGATAATTGGCAAAGCTTCTGGGGAAAACCTGGTCTTGTTAGGAGAGACGGCATCCATCCCACTTTGGATGGAGCAGCTCTCATTTCTAGAAATCTGGCCAATTTTCTTAAATCCTCCAAACCGTGACTATCCAGGGTTGGGACCAGGAAGCAGAGTTCTAGTCTTACACACCTCTCTGCAGCTTCTCTCCCCCTGCCATCCCCTCATTACCCCATCCCCGTAGAGACGGTGCCTGCTCCCAGACCACCAATAACCAGCAAAAATCTATTTAAGCATAAAAATTCAAAAAGAAAAAATAATATAGCACCTTCAACTGCACCACAGACTAAAACAGTTAAATGTGGTCTATTAAACATTAGGTCTCTCTCTTCTAAGTCCCTGTTAGTAAATGATATAATAATTGATCAACATATTGATTTATTCTGCCTTACAGAAACCTGGTTACAGCAGGATGAGTATGTTAGTTTAAATGAGTCAACACCCCCGAGTCACACTAACTGCCAGAATGCTCGTAGGACAGGCCGAGGCGGAGGATTAGCAGCAATCTTCCATTCCAGCTTATTAATTAATCAAAAACCCAGACAGAGCTTTAATTCATTTGAAAGCTTGACTCTTAGTCTTGTCCATCCAATTGGAAGTCCCAAAAACCAGTTTTATTTGTTGTTATCTATCGTCCACCTGGTCGTTACTGTGAGTTTCTCTGTGAATTTTCCTTTTGTCTGACTTAGTGCTTAGCTCAGATAAGATAATTATAGTGGGCGATTTTAACATCCACACAGATGCTGAGAATGACAGCCTCAACACTGCATTTAATCTATTATTAGACTCAATTGGCTTTGCTCAAAATGTAAATGAGTCCACCCACCACTTTAATCATATCTTAGATCCTGTTCTGACTTATGGTATGGAAATTGAAGACTTAACAGTATTCCCTGAAAACTCCCTTCTGTCTGATCATTTCTTAATAACATTTACATTTACTCTGATGAACTACCCAGCAGTGGGGAATAAGTTTCACTACACTAGAAGTCTTTCAGAAAGCGCTGTAACTAGGTTTAAGGATATGATTCCTTCTTTATGTTCTCTAATGCCATATACCAACACAGTGCAGAGTAGCTACCTAAACTCTGTAAGTGAGATACAGTATCTCTTCAACAGTTTTACATCCTCATTGAAGACAACTTTGGATGCTGTAGCTCCTCTGAAAAAGAGAGCCTTAAATCAGAAGTGCCTGACTCCGTGGTATAACTCACAAACTCGCAGCTTAAAGCAGATAACCCGTAAGTTGGAGAGGAAATGGCGTCTCACTAATTTAGAAGATCTTCACTTAGCCTGGAAAAAGAGTCTGTTGCTCTATAAAAAAGCCCTCCATAAAGCTAGGACATCTTACTACTCATCACTAATTGTAGAAAATAAGAACAACCCCAGGTTTCTTTTCAGCACTGTAGCCAGGCTGACAAAGAGTCAGAGCTCTATTGAGCCGAGTATTCCTTTAACTTTAACTAGTAATGACTTCATGACTTTCTTTGCTAATAAAATTTTATTAGAGAAAAAATTACTCATAACCATCCCAAAGACGTATCGTTATCTGTGGCTGCTTTCAGTGATGCCGGTATTTGGTTAGACTCTTTCTCTCCAATTGTTCTGTCTGAGTTATTTTCATTAGTTACTTCCTCCAAACCATCAACATGTCTATTAGACCCCATTCCTACCAGGCTGCTCAAGGAAGCCCTACCAATATTTAATGCTTCGATCTTAAATATGATCAATCTATCTTTATTAGTTGGCTATGTACCACAGGCTTTTAAGGTGGCAGTAATTAAACCATTACTTAAAAAGCCATCACTTGACCCAGCTATCTTAGCTAATTATAGGCCAATCTCCAACCTTCCTTTTCTCTCAAAAATTCTTGAAAGGGTAGTTGTAAAACAGCTAACTGATCATCTGCAGAGGAATGGTCTATTTGAAGAGTTTCAGTCAGGGTTTAGAATTCATCATAGTACAGAAACAGCATTAGTGAAGGTTACAAATGATCTTCTTATGGCCTCAGACAGTGGACTCATCTCTGTGCTTGTTCTGTTAGACCTCAGTGCTGCTTTTGATACTGTTGACCATAAAATTTTATTACAGAGATTAGAGCATGCCATAGGTATTAAAGGCACTGCGCTGTGGTGGTTTGAATCATATTTATCTAATAGATTACAATTTGTTCATGTAAATGGGGAATCTTCTTCACAGACTAAGGTTAATTATGGAGTTCCACAAGGTTCTGTGCTAGAACCAATTTTATTCACTTTATACATGCTTCCCTTAGGCAGTATTATTAGACAGCATTGCTTAAATTTTCATTGTTACGCAGATGATACCCAGCTTTATCTATCCATGAAGCCAGAGGACACACACCAACTAGCTAAACTGCAGGATTGTCTTACAGACATAAAGACATGGATGACCTCTAATTTCCTGCTTTTAAACTCAGATAAAACTGAAGTAATTGTACTTGGCCCCACAAATCTTAGAAACATGGTGTCTAACCAGATCCTTACTCTGGATGGCATTACCCTGACCTCTAGTAATACTGTGAGAAATCTTGGAGTCATATTTGTTCAGGATATGTCATTCAATGCGCATATTAAACAAATATGTAGGACTGCTTTTTTGCATTTGCGCAATATCTCTAAAATTAGAAAGGTCTTGTCTCAGAGTGATGCTGAAAAAATAATTCATGCATTTATTTCCTCTAGGCTGGACTATTGTAATTCATTATTATCAGGTTGTCCAGTTAATTCAAAATGCTGCAGCTAGAGTACTAACGGGGACTAGAAGGAGATAGCATATCTCACCCATATTGGCCTCTCTTCATTGGCTTCCTGTTAATTCTAGAATAGAATTTAAAATTCTTCTTCTTACTTATAAGGTTTTGAATAATCAGGTCCCATCTTATCTTAGGGACCTCATAGTACCATATCACCCCAAATAGAGCGCTTCGCTCTCAGACTGCAGGCTTACTTGTAGTTCCTAGGGTTTGTAAGAGTAGAATTGGAGGCAGAGCCTTCAGCTTTCAGGCTCCTCTCCTCTGGAACCAGCTCCCAATTCGGATCAGGGAGACAGACACCCTCTCTACTTTTAAGATTAGGCTTAAAACTTTCCTTTTTGCTAAAGCTTATAGTTAGGGTTGGATCAGGTGACACTGAACCATCCCTTAGTTATGCTGCTATAGACTTAGACTGCTGGAGTGTTTCTTTCTCTTTTTGCTCTGTATGCACCACTCTGCATTTAATCATTAGTGATTGATCTCTGCTCCCCTCCACAGTATGTCTTTTTCCTGGTTCTCTCCCTCAGCCCCAACCAGTCCCAGCAGAAGACTGCCCCTCCCTGAGCCTGGTTCTGCTGGAGGTTTCTTCCTGTTAAAAGGGAGTTAACAAGCTGTCGCCAAGTGCTTGCTCACAGGGGGTCGTTTTGACCGTTGGGGTTTTTCCGTAATTATTGTATGGCCTTGCCTTACAATATAAAGCGCCTTGGGGCAACTGTTTGTTGTGATTTGGCGCTATATAAATAAAATTGATTTGATTTGATTCATCCAGAACAATGATACTTGGTCTTATTTTTCATTGGTGTTTGCCTGACAGAGACATGAGCTGGACTTTATCTTACTTATTTTTCTTCTTTCTGTATCTGCAGGAAATCTACAGTATAAATTTTACATCAGTTTTTGGACAACATCCTGCTATTTTGAAACTTTCTAGAGAATAAACCCATGCATCCAACAACCTACTGTGTTGAGATCTGTGTCTGATGTGTGATGTACTCAATGCACCATTACTCTGGCATTGGAAACGATATGGCACCTGTCACTCAGGAAAACACAAGGATGCCAATATCAGCACTCTTGGTAAATAATCACTCTATAAATCAGCCATTCTGTGATGCTGCAAATGAACAGTGAACAGAGTTATCAAGAAAATATGTTGGATCTGTCATAATAATTTGGAAAAAAAATACTGATATTAATATTGTACAAATAACATGAGAGGTCTTCAATTCATTTACCAGGTAAATAAATTCATGTTTACATCAGCCACTTGTCCTTCTCCTTGTTGAAGTTTTCAGCCCACTGCCGAGTGAGCTCCAAGTAGTAATCTGAGTGGTTGGGTTGGTAGTCGAGGTACAAACGGGTCACAGTTTTCTTGGGTACAGCCCTCTCTATCTGTGTGCCTTCGTGCCACTGGTTAAAGGAAGTAATGGTGACTATTTCGGGTCTGACAGACAGCGCTGCCTGCAGGGATGTCTCATAGTAACGGCCGTTGACCCGGTTCCTGGTGTTATGGTTGTTCCACGGCCGGACAGCAGTGTCCACATACCCTGGACCGACACTGGGGATGAACAGCAGATTATTTGTGTCACAAAAGGCCTTGATAGCCTTCCAGTTCTGGTGGGAGGAGCCAAAGGAGAACCCATTGGAGGCAAAGTAGGTGTATATGCCATCAAAGCCACTGGCCAGGATGTCATGTTTGTGGTGCTCTTCAACAATGAGTGCGACAAAAACCCCATCGTAAGGTGTGCCTCTGATGGTGTGAGAGCCTTTGGATGTCAGAAGTTCTGCCCAGGACTCTGGCGGGGTCAGGTACGAGTCATAGATATAAAACAGAGGCAGCACTTGTCCTGTGCTGGACCTGAATCTGTAGAAGGCATTGTGTTTTCCATATCTAAGAGAGAGAGAGAGAGAGAAAAAAATTCTGAGAATTAGAAGTTAGCATGCAGCAAACAAAGATAAATGCCAACAGTAACCATTTAAACCATACTAACCCTCCTCTAACTGCTCAACTGTTTTACTGTCTAAGGCAGGGGTGGGCAACAAGGGCTGGGACAGTGCAGGTTTTCCTTGCAACCAGTCACCTCAGCAGGTGGGTTGCTAATGAGCTTCTCCCCTGAACATAAACACCTGATGGTCAATGAAATCACCTGCTGAGACACCTGATCTTTAATGAAATCACCTGGTGAGGTGATTGGTAGAAAGGAAAACCTGAAGTGTTTCGGTGCCCACCCCTGGTCTAAGGAAACTAGGACACTGACATTTGTTTTATGTCCACCACTGCATGTGTGTGTGTGTGTGTGTGTGTGTGTGTGTGTGTGTGTGTGTGTGTGTGTGTGTGTGTGTGTGTGTGTGTGTGTGTGTGTGTGTATATATATATATATATACACACACACACACACACATGCAGTGGTGGGCACAGCTAACCAAAAAGTTGGCTTTGATAATTGCTAATAGGCTAACTGAAAAGTTAACTTTTATAACAATAAACCAATAAAACATTTTTTGCAGAAGCTACAGCTAACCAATAACCATTAACTGTTAGTATTACACTGTCAGCTACTGATAAGCCAGTTTTGAATTTAAGCAGTTTTAAGTAGAATCAAAGGCAAATCCAACACAATGAGTCAGAGCTTCTGTCTTTGTGTGGCCTGCCCATGCTGTAAGAAAGAGTCATTTTCATTCACAGCATACAGAGCCCCACACTTGTGGCAAAAGGCATAAACAGCAAAGCAAGTTTGACTTGTGGTTTGATTTAAAAACCAAACTAATTCCGGACCGTTTATTTATATTAAATTTAACTGTCATTTTTACAAAATGAAAATATCACAAATATCTTTAAGTTTTAAAGTAATGCACTGATTCTGATTGTTTTGAGCATTACAACTCACAGATGCGCAAAGGCATTATCGGAAACTGAGCCTCCTCATCACTGGATAGTTGTAAAAAAAAAACACACAAGTTACTGTAATGTGTGTGTTGGTTTTTACAAATAAATCTGTATTTGTAAATATGTTTTTTTTTTTCATTTGAAAAAAGGCATTTGCAAAATGGAAAACTGTTTAAGTCTGATACAGGAGCACACCGAATGGCGACTGTATGACAGTTGGATGCTATGTACACTTACACTGCCATCCAGTAGATGGCAGTGTTCTATGCATTTTGGGTCAAAATGTCATACGGTCACCATTCAGTGCACTGTATCAGTCAGACTTAAACAGAATTTTCAGTTTTGCAGATGCCAGGTAGAGGACCCAAGCTTGAGGAACACACATACCACCCTCCCCACTACTTATGGGATATGAAAATGTTCAAATCCCATAAGTGACTGGACAAAATAAATATTAATATTATTTTTAATACAAATGGTCACCTTTACTGTCCGTTTTCTTTAGACAATTTAAGGTATGGTAAATTAACATTTTCAAGTCCCTGAATATGCCTTGGGCTATAACTGAGTAGGCATAATGGTGTACTGTAGGCAAAAAAAAGCAGTATAACCAGCTTCATAATGCACCACACATTTTCAATGGGCAACAGGTCTGGACTGCAGACAGGCCAGTCTAGTACCAGCACTGTTTTACTAAGAAGCCATGCTATTGTAACATGTGCAGAATGTGGCTTGGCATTGTCTTGCTGAATAAGTAGGGACGTCCCTGAAAAAGACGTTGCTTGGATGGCAGCATGAAAATTCAGTAAGGTATATCTTATATATTATATTCCAATTCTAAGGTGGAACTATGCTGGTATACAAAGGTATATCTAAATATCTAAAAAGGAAGAGTAAAATAGAAGAGTAGAAAAGAGTAGAGTAGAGCCACTCAATGCCTGGTCTTGAGAACCAGGGATGGCAGGTTTAGGGATGGCAGCTTGTATTGCTCCAAAACCTGGATGGACCTTTCAGCATTGATGGTGCCATCACAGATGTGTAAGTTGCCCATGCCATGGGCACTAACACACCCCCATACCATTACAGATGCTGGCTTCTGAATTTTGCACTGGTAACAATCTGGATGATCTTCTTCCTCTTTTGTCCGGAGGACACGACATCCATGATTTCCAAAAACAATTTGAAATGTGGACTCATCAGACCACAGCACACTTTTCCACTTTGTGTCTGTCCATTGCAAATGGGCTCGGGCCCAGAGAAGGCGCGGCGGCGTTTCTGGATATTGTTGATGTATGGCTTTCACTTTGCATGGTAGAGTTTTAACTTGCAGTTGTAGATGTAGCAACAAGCTGTGTTAACTAACAGTGGTTTCTGAAGTGTTGCTGAGCCCACGTGGTAAGATCCTTTACTCGATGATGTCGGTTTTTAATGCAGTGCTGCCTGAGACATTGAAGGTCACGGGCATTCAATGTTGGTTTTCGGCCTTGCCGCATACGTGTAGAAAGTTCTCCAGAGTCTCTGAATCTTCTGATTATATTATGGACTGTAGATGATGGAATCCCTAAATTCCTTACAAGTGAATGTTGAGAAACATTGTTCTTAAACTGTTGGACTATTTTTTTCATGCAGTTGTTCACAAAGTGGTGATCCTCACCCCATCTTTGCTTGTGAACAGCTGAGTCTTTTGGGGATGCTTCTTTTATACCCAGTCATGACACTCACCTGTTTCCAAACAGGTGTTCTTTGAGCATTCATCAGCTTTCCCAGTCTTTTGTTGCCCCATCCCAAGTTTTTGGAAATGTATTGCAGGCATCCATTTCAAAATGAGCAAATATTTGTGCAAAAACAACAAAGTTTATCAGTTTGAACATTAAATATCTTGTCTTTGTGGTGTATTCAATTGAAGGTTGAAGAGGATTTGCAAATCATTGTATTCTGTTTTTATTTACATTTTACACAATGTCCCAACTTCATTGGAATTGGGGTTGTACAAATCTACATCATGAACCATTTAAAGTCTAATAGTAGTAGTGTGGCTTTCAGTCAGTGAGTTCGTCAATTTTGTGGAACAAACAGGTGTGAATCAGGTGTCCCCTATTTAAGGATGAAGCCAGCACCTGTTGAACATGCTTTTCTCTTTGAAAGCCTGAGGAAAATGGGACGTTCAAGACACTGTTCAGAAGAACAGCATAGTTTGATTAAAAAGTTGATTGGAGAGGGGAAATATGCAGGTGCAAAAAATTATAGGCTGTTCATCTACAATGATCTCCTATGCTTTAAAATGGACAAAAAAAACAGAGACGCGTGGAAGAAAACAGAAAACAACCACCAAAAGGGATAGAAGAATAACCAGAATGGCAAAGGCTCACCCATTGATCAGCTCCAGGATGATCAAAGACAGTCTGGAGTTACCTGTAAGTGCTGTGACAGTTAGAAGATGCCTGTGTGAAGCTAATTTATTTGCAAGAATCCCCCGCAAAGTCCCTCTGTTAAATAAAAGACGTGCAGAAGAGGTTACAATTTGCCAAAGAACACATCAACTGGCCTAAAGACAAAGGGAGGAATATATTGTGGACTGATGAGAGTAAAATTGTTCTTTTTGGGTCCAAGGGCCGCAGACAGTTTGTGAGACGACCCCCAAACTCTGAATTCAAGCCACAGTTCACAGTGAAGACAGTGAAGCATGGTGGTGCAAGCATCATGATATGGGCATGTTTCTCCTACTATGGTGTTGGGCCTATATATCGCATACCAGGTATCATGGATCAGTTTGGATATGTCAAAATACTTGAAGAGGTCATGTTGCCTTATGCTGAAGAGGACATGCCCTTGAAATGGATGTTTCAACAAGACAATGACCCCAAGCACACTAGTAAATGAGCAAAATCTTGGTTCCAAACCAACAAAATTAATGCCTCGCAGATATGAAGAAATCATGAAAAACTGTGGGTATACAACTAAATACTAGTTTAGTGATTCACATGATTGCTAAAAAGGCAGTTTGAACATAATAGTTTTGAGTTTGTAGCGTCAACAGCAGATGCTACTATTATTGTGAACACCCCCTTTTCTACCTTTTTTTACTAATAGCCCAATTTCATAGCCTTAAGAGTGTGCATATCATGAATGCTTGGTCTTGTTGGATTTGTAAGAATCTACTGAATCTACTGGTACCTTGTTTCCCATGTAACAATAAGAAATATACTCAAAACCTGGATTAATCTTTTTAGTCACATAGGACTACTACGACCCATCACTCAGGGTGACCACACTGGTAATTATTCATAACTTTATGGCTTAAAATAGTATAAACTGGTGAGTTATATTCAGATTCACCCCAGTACAGTTGATTTGAAGGAGAAACAAAACTTCTGTTTTTTAATGCAGGTTGTAAAATTGGTATTTCTGCTGTAAATTTGGCAGTGCTGGCAAAGTAACTTTGAAAAGTTACTTCATTAGTTACTTTTTACAGTTATATTTTACAGGTATTTTATACAGTTACTTCATTAACACCTGCGGACAACTTGTCGGCAGCTGCTGAATGTAATTAATAAAGTAACTCATAATCTAACTTGGTTATTTTTAAGATTTAGTTCTCAGAAAATTAACCATTAGTTACTTAGCTGATTAGTTATTTTGCTGATTGCTCAATCTTAAGAGTAACCAAGTTAGATTACTAGTTACCTTATTAGTTACATTAGTTATTAGTTGCAAGTTTTCGGCAGATTCTAATAAAGTAATTGCATAAAGCTGCTAATGAAGTAACTGTATAAGGCAACTAAAAAAGTAACTTGTCAAAGTTACTTTCACAACACTGAAAGTTGGACATTTTAACATGGGCTTCTGTAGGGGTGGAACTCACTTGTAGAGCCAGCTTCAGTTGGCCCTTCAAGGAACTGCAATATTTGGCATGTCCAGGTTGGCTTTATTCTTCTGCACTGGAGATTGGAGCTGTGCACTCATCCAGCACTGAGTGACATCAGAGCTAGAGAATCATTTTGCAGGCTATATTTTGCTACAGCTTCCTCTTTTGCCGTCATCACACTTCACGTTTCACAGGATGTGCAAACTCCTAACATCATCTTACATCACAGCAGACGGCATGACAGTTGAGAGAAAAAACAAAGAAACTACTTACTTGTCTATGATGTATCTGATGTTGTCATGCATGCTCTGATCGGTCCGTCCTTTGTATGGCTGGATATGAAAGGCCACCTGTGCAAATCACAGGTAAACACAGAGGATCAGCTCCCTCAGCACAACATCAATGTAATTACAACCTCAGAAAATAAAAGCTTCTGTGCTGAATTTCAGGTGATGGCTGATTATTATTCCAGCACATTAATTGTTTTGGTAGATGGCAAACATGCAGGAAACATTTAATGAGTGATCTGTGGAGCCTGGTAATTATTTGGCTGCTCTGTCTGTGAATCAGTGGGACTTGAAGAACCGTGGTGTGCTCAACCTAAAAAAAAACAAAATAAAAAGAAAAACTGAGCCACTTCACTTTGTAAGGACACTCAAACACATCTCTTGGTAAAATCATTATTGAGCGCTGCTGAAAAGATAAAATAAAATCAGACATTTGCAGCTTTTATTCTTTCAGTGTTTTCATGTAGGTGAACACTGCATGACAACAGAGTGTGCATTTAAAAAGTCTATAGTCCAGATCAGAGTTGGATCGAGCTTCAGGTGAAAAGGTAAAAGGCTGGGGATGTTGACTACTGAACTGCAACCAGGTGCAAGTGTGGCTGAAAGGTGGCTGAAAGCCCCTGAAGCTCTCCTCTGGATCTGCCACTGTCCAGAGGAGGGGTTCAAAGAGGGACGGTCGAGATCAACAAATTAATAATGTGGATTAAATATTCATGACCATCTTTTGGACCACTATAGCAAGATTCCATAAGCTCCAATGGTGTGTCTGACTGAACAAATGTGACTTAGAATCCTGTAATGAGTCTAAACCATTGAACACACTGGTGATGAAGACTAATGTCTGACTACAGTTTTCTTCGATATAAAGATACTATCAAGGATATTCTGAAACGTGGTGATGCACTCCACAAATGGAAGGATTTTGTAACTGAGAGGCCAAAATGGCAGAGGTGCATTTATGACATCTGTGAAAAGATGCAGAAAGGAGAATAGAAAGGAAGATAGTAGAAGGAAAAGAGCCAAGTGCCATGAGAGGAGGGCTTTGACAGAAGGGAATCAGTGAACTCTGTGCCACAAAAACACATTCACTGGAAACATTTACATTCATATTCACCAGGGCTGTTCACGTTACTATATATAGTAAGAAAATAAAAGTAGTGAGAGACTTTCGGGCCACATGTTTTTGTTCCACTTGGGGTTTTATAGGTGCAGACCAAATTTGAACTCAATCAGGTAAGATTCAGAGGTCCCCCAGAGTCAGAGGTCCCCCACATTTTCCTCTCCCTCTGCTGGCAAGGCAACGTTACCCTAATGGGAGAAGACTCTGAGGCCATTATTTTTCTTTTACAGGTATATGTGATGACTTCTAATTGCAAAAAGTGGTGGTTGATTGGTCACCCAGAGGACAACATTACTGGACTTACTACATTGTTGCTTTGTGGGGGAGCCCTAAATAATGTCCGATTACAATAAAATTTGGCACAGATCTTTTGTTTTATTAGTGGAACAAGAACAACATGTGGCTCAAAAGATTTTGTAACATTTGACATTTTGAACAGGTTTAATATTCACAGCCATATAATTATGATGATGTACAATTACCTCCAGATATCTCTCTTGTATTCTGTAACCCTCTCATGATTTGTGTTTGCCCGTATCAGGTCTTACGGCCCCTTCACACATAGCATGAATAAGTACGAATCAGGGCGAATCACAGCAAAACAGCCCGAATGAACGAACCACAAAAACACTGAGCCGACGTTGGGAGGGACACACGGACTGGCAGGCGTGAACGATCCCACTGCAACAGTTTTGTGCATGCGTGTGCACGAACACAGTGCGAGCAGCTGGAATGTGTTGCACCACATTCAGGCATCAACATTGTCCGATTCTCAGGGACAAGTGTAAAATGTGATCGAACAAGCAATATGCTCTAATTGTTGTCCGACTGGACAAGTGCCATTTTTTTTGGTTTAAAACGTTCAAATTCTTTATTTTCATCACTCGGAAAATACCTGACCGCCGCCTTTTTGTTTTTTTTATTTACATCACGTCTTGTCTCGTACCTCGTAAGAAAGTGTCTTCGGTTTTTCCCGCCACTAACCCCGCAGCGGACAACTCGGAAAACTGATAACAATGTTGTGCGCGAGACCATGTATGGAGTGTGCATTCGTAGTAGAGGCTGACATTTTTTCAGGCATTCCCACAGGATGGGAGTCAACTTTGCTATTTATCACGTGATTGGGACGGTACGGGATTAAAAATTCACGGGAGCAGACGGGAGCGGGAACCAAGGTTTTAGGCAGCGAGCTATCCTGCCATCATTTGAGTGGTCAATTTTCGAAAAAGACGCCGAAAAAATAGTGGGTGGCTTTGCTTAAAGCCGTCTAAAATTAAGACTGGGTCCAATCGCTGCAGCCGTCTGTGTGTGTGAATGGGTGTGTGCGCGCATGAGTCGGCTGGCTGCAAGCAGGGAGGGGGGATGGCGGGAGGGGCGCGTTGAGCGCAGAGTGAAACGCAACACAAACTAAACTGTGGCGCTGCCTTTATTTGTCTCTGGACTGTTCTGACATCCTGTTCACACCGTGTGCACGTGTCGGTGACAGTTATAGTGAAATTATCAGATGAATTAAATTGGTCAAAATTCCTTAAAATGAGAATATATGAATGAACAGAATAAAAATCACACACGTGTGTTTAAAAAAAAAAACTGATGTGGAGAAACTCTGCAGTGATATTCAGAAGCAGAAAATCACACAAAGGCAGCTGAGAACTCTGAACTTAACAGGCTGATATTTTACAAGATATTTATTTTAGATGACTTAATGTAGTTGTTTAATGTTCAAGCACAAAATGTGACTGAGGAGGAGAAAAAAGAGGAAATGAACTCTAGTCAGAATAAAAATACAAGCTGCTGATTTTTAGTTTTCAAAATTACTAGGCTGCAGCTCTGCATTTCATTTATTTCAAAGTAAGTTACCGCTTATAATTTTCAAAAATCACAAGTCAAATCGGTCTGCATTGTTCAGTTGTTCCTGCACGTTTGTGTATTTTTTCCTTCTTTATTAGAGTTTGTTTTTTGTGTTTGTTCTACTAAAAAGTAAAAAAAAAAAATAAATAAATAAAATGTTAACACTTTTCTTTATAGCAGTTCTTTAATTTCAGAAATGGAACAAAAACAACCACAAATAAAAACGTAGGGACTGCATGTAAAATGAAGATAAAAATAAAAATGTTGTTATATTCCCAGTTTCTCCACTCACACCCACAGAAGCCAAACATTTTTCCAAAGTTGTGTCTTGGTGGCTTCCCTCACTTGTCTTCTTCCAGCATGGACATTTCGTTTTTGAGAACTGCCTACCTGACACAGATTTACCATAAAGTACCACACTGTTTGTATTTCTGAATGATTGATGTAAATAAAGTCTAAGAAATATTCAGTGAGTTGGAAATGTTCATGTATTCATCCTCTGACATTTCCCAAGAAAACTGGCTGTAAATATTAACTAATTCTTCCATTAACAATAAACTGCCCTGTCCCAACCTTTTTTCTTGGAAAATGCTGCAGGCCTCAACTGTAGGAATGGATATATATTAACAAAAAATAAATAAAAAATAAAGCTGATCTCACAAAACATGAAATATGTTGGTTTCATACAGTCTGCACTTACAGAAATAGAAGACAAAGTAAATGTCAGGATCATTACGTGTCCATCACCACCACATTTTGAAAAACTATAAGACCACAGGCCATGCATTATTTATGTTTTGTGTCTTTTAGTGACAATTTTTTTTTTTTTAATTTGGATTAAGGCAATAAGTGCCTCCCTGTATTACCACAGATAAACTGTTTCTGTTGCCACATCTTCTGAAATAAAACTGCAAAATTTTACCACCCACAAAGGAGAGTGACAATATTAACTTTTTAACACTTGGCGCCACAATCAGGTGCTGCGGGGTGGAAGATGACTCATCGGCAGACCACATGGTAACGAACTTTGCAATGGAAACAACAACGATTCAAATGTTCAGCATGGCAGCAGCTCTGGCAGGACACAAGCTACAAAGCTGCATCTGTGGCTGGCAAAAGATAACATCAGAGAAGGGACTCAAGATCCATCAGGGTAGGAAAAAATGCTTGAGAGAGCTTGGCGAGGGGCCTCGCATTGACCACTACTTCCTTAGAGGTGGGGCAAATCAGTCGATTGAAGCCCAGCGGCAGGATAATCACCACAGACCACAGGGTATCAGAACCCCAGACGAAGCTCAACCAAGCATGGATCCACCTACGGAGGTGAGCCCGGAGCCCATCCAGCCACAGACGGCAGTAGAGAGGAAGATGGAGGGGCGAAAGCCTCAAATCTTGTGGCCTAAATCTAGCCAGAAAAAGGAGTGGGAAACCATCAACATAGACATAGTCCATCTCCTAGAGGGGCTGAAAGGAGGTGTAGAGAAGAAGCTGGACAAGATGGGAGAAATCATCTACAGCTATGGGGCAGAGAGATTTGGGGTGAAAAGCGAGCGCCATAAGATACCGAAGGAACCAGCTCATGCCGAGTCCAGGAGGCAAAGAGAGATTGAAAGGCTTGTGAAGGAAAGAAGGTGCCTGAGAAAACACTGGAAGAGGGCTGTGGAAGATGAGAGGAAAGGACTTGAGGCACTGCAAGGTGACATCAAGCAGCGGCTGGCAATGCTGAGAAGAGCTGAATGCCTGAGAAAGCAGCACAAGAAGAAGGAGAGAACGAGGAGTGCCTTCTATAGAGATCCCAACAAGTTCGTGAAAGCCCTCTTTGTCAATGAGAAATCTGGAACCCTCAAAGCACCCATAAGGGAACTAGAGGAGCACCTGAGGAAGACCTACTCCGACAACCAGAGGCGCGTGCCAGCCAGCATTCCGGGTGACATGCCACCAATCCAACCAGCTGAACCCAGATGGAAACCAAGGCCCCCTACATGGAGCGAAATTGAGAGCACAGTAAAGTGGGCAAGAGCAGCATCAGCCACTGGGCCCAATGGCGTTCCATATAGGCTCTATAAGAACATGCCAGGAGTCTTGAGGTACCTCTGGAAGCTGATGAGATTGGCATGGGAAAAAGGAATTATACCAAAGGCATGGCGAAGGGCGGGAGGGATCCTGATTCCCAAAGAGAAGAATTCCTCAACCATCGAACAATTCCGCCAGATTAGTCTCCTGAATGTGGAAGGAAAGATATTCTTCAGTGTTGTGGCTCAGAGGCTCTCAGCTTTCCTGCAGAAGAACAACTTTGTTGACACCTCAGTGCAGAAAGCAGGGATAAGTGGATTCTCAGGCTGTCTGGAACACACAAATGTCATCTGGCACCAGATACAAACGGCGAGGAAGGAGAAGAAAGACCTGCATGTGGTCTTCCTAGATCTCGCCAATGCCTTTGGATCCGTGCCTCATGAGATGTTGTGGGCAGCGTTCAACTTCTTCCAAGTACCAGAAGCCATCACAAGGCTGGTCAAAGCTTACTTCCAGGACCTTCAGTTTTGTGTCACAGCGCAGGCTAGCACAACTGCCTGGCAGCACCTCGAGGTTGGCATTATGGCGGGCTGCACCATTTCCCCATTGGCATTTACTATGGCAATGGAGCTCATCATCCGAGCATCGCGATGGGTGGTTGGAGGGGAACGATTAAAAAACGGGCTGCATCTTCCTCCAATCAGGGCTTACATGGATGACATGACAGTAACAACAACAATTGCATGCACCAAATGCTTACTGGATAAACTCCAGTAACTTCAGGCATATCTTGGTGGGTTGTAAGACCAGCCTGACTCAAGGAAAATACACTTGGCCCCACAATCAGGTGCTGAAATGCTTGGCTGCCAAACTTGAGGAAAAAAGGGTAACTACCAATGCCATGCCTCCAAATTCCCAGCCTGTTGTCCCATGGAAGACGCCCTTTGTCCGGGAAGGGGAGAAAAGGGGGACCAAGCCAGCTCCTCTGGAGGCGGGCCCACTGACCATAGCCCGGGACTGGGAAATGCCGGTGGGCCTCAGTCAGAGGCTTAGCTTTCTACCCGAAATCACAGTGACAAACTTGCAGCCAGACCTGGTCCTATGGTCTAATTCCTGCCAGCGCGTCTTCATTGTGGAGCTCACTGTCCCATGGGAGGATGCGATCGGGGAGGCATATGAGAGGAAGAGGCTGCGGTATGCCGACCTAGCAGCTGAAGCAGAGGGGCGGGGCTGGAATGTGAAGGTGTGGCCTGTGGAGGTGGGTTGCAGAGGCTTTGTGTCCAGAAGTACAACAGGACTGCTGAAGGAAGTTGGCATCAGAGGGCAGGCCCAACGGAGGGCAATAAAAGAACTGTCCGCGGCAGCTGAGCAAAGCAGCCACTGGTTGTGGCTCAAGCGCAGGGACACAACGTGGGCTGCCAGATGACCATGTGGTGCCGCCGTGCGACACACACCCAGGTCTGATCAGCCTGTGGTGGGCCAACCCTGGCAGAGGGTGTCTTGTGAGGAAATGGCCGAAACACCCGATGATGCCAGGGTACACAACTGATGATGTGTCGCACAGGTGGCGCCGCATGGTCATCAATGTCAAATCCCACTCCACCATCACCTATCATGAACATGGAGGGACTTAAACACCTAGTCCTATAACAAAGTCAAAGTTTTTCATGAAGTGATATGTCACAGCAAAGTAGATGTGATAAATATTTAATCTGAATCTCAGTCCCAGAAAATGTTGAAATGTAATGATCTTTCTATTTCAGATGCAATTCTTATGTTAGAATATTAAAGTTAAAGTACTTACAAACAAAAGAAGTATGACAGGTTTTTATTAAGTGACAAGTCAGAGCAAAGTATATGTGATAAATATTTAATTTGAATCTCACTCATGGGCTGTCCAGACAACCAGCTTTTCCTACAGGACAAGTAAACTGCCAGGGTTGCTTGTCCTATGTACAAGTACATGAAAAGCTTAATGTCAATGCCTGACATTGCACCGCTGCTGTGGAGAAAAAAAAGAAAGAAAACCACAAACCATATAAAACACGGCAATTTCCAATATTTAATCCCACTTATCGAGCAGAAAATACAAGTATGATCCCTCTGTATATATGACCCACAGTCACAGACGTACAGTCATGAAATGACATGAATGAAGCACTGCGTTTTTACTATGTTTTATTATGTCCATCTGGGTATAGAAATAATTACTACAGTAACTACATACACAATTACATGCCAAAATAACTAAAAAGAATGATGACATGAATCAGACACTTTGGTGTGTGCGCAGAATGGACAGGGGGCGTAGCTGCCAACAGCAGCAGCTGTTTAGATCTCTGGGCGTCACAGCTGTAGAACACATACCATGTTTTGAAGGACTGTCCACGTGACACACGTGTGTATGCTTGCTGTCGTCACATGGAAATACATAAAACATGCATCACTTTTGCGACAGGCTGGAGCACGCGCACAGTGCGCACATTGACAAGTTGTCCCAGGTGAAACGGACCATCAGATCATGTGGACACGCAGTAGGCGATCTCAATGTCACGTCACCCACGAGTTATGTTACACATGACGCGGTGTCTGTCCTGCGGTGTGCCACTCAAAGGACACGTGTCGGACGCATATCCTGTCAGACAGACGTGACTTTCAGATCGCCTGCTGCTGTTTCTGTGTTATGTGATAATTTTTTGTTATTTTGGCATGTCACTGTGTATGTAGTTAGTGTAGTACTTAATGTAGTACTTATTTATATACCTGCCCTGGCTGTGGCCTTCGTGTTTTTAATGTCGTGTGCACTGAGCCATCATTTCCAGCTGTTACTGAGTCTCTGACCGGCGATCAGCTGGGAGGCAGCTTTGCTGTGCTGTGTGCACTGAGACTGGCTGGCTGGTCCCCATCTGTACATACATATCAGCATTTTATGCAACTGTGCCCCCCCGCATGCCACATGTGTTGTGGGGGGGAGAGGGGGTACACACGTACGCCACATGTGTTGTGGGGGGAGGGGAACACACGCAAGGTACATATTGTGGGGGGGGGGGGGGGCATGGGTACCACATGAAACACACACACATATTGTGGGGGGAGGGGGGTAGCCCGGGGGGGAGAGCGCAACACAGGCGGGATACAGATGCATGCCAAATGCATGTGTTGAGAGGGAGCCGACACTCTGGCACGCCACGTGTTGCTTGGCAACGCCACAGTCATAGGCGCACTTAAACAAATTACACAGCCAGCTTGAAAGTGGTCGCCTGCTCACTATATTCATCCTGACTGTGTGATTGCCACCACATCTCCTAAGTGCTCAGCGAGTGGTATTGGATGTGCATGTGTGGTACCTGGAATTTGGCTGACACCTGCCAAGAGAGGGATCAAACAGACACTCACAGGACACTCTCTGTCTTTCAGCTGCTGGTGTGTGTGAATGGTTGTGGCGGCGGCTCTACAAGGCGGTGTGTGATGGGGCAGTCTGTCACAAGGCCACAAACACAATCACACCCACACACACACGGACAATTTAAAGATCCCATGCCTCTGGCAAAAGGCATAAACAGCAAAGCAGGTTTGACTTATGGTTTGACTTAAATGATTTTGACCCTAAATGCATGGAACACTGCCATCTACTGGATGGGAGTGTAAATAGCATCCAACTGTCACACGGTTGCTGGCTGAATCACACTTAAACAAAATTTTCAGTTTTGCAAATGCCTTTTTTTTTACAAATGAAAAAAAAGACATATTTACAAATACACATTTATCTGTAAAAACCAACACACATTACAGTAACTTGTGTGTGTGTTTTTTTTTTTTTTTTTTTACAAATAAATCCAACCAACCAGTGTGATATTTTCACTTTGTAAAAATGACAGAGCTAACATTATCAATAAACCAAATTAGTTTGGTTTTTAAATCAAAACATAAGTCAAACCTGCTCTGCTGTTTATGCCTTTAGCCACACTTCTGGAGCTCTGCATGCTGTGAATGTAAAGCCTGGGTCCCACTGAATAATAAAGGATGAAGAAGGAGCCACGCAGCATGTTTTTTTTTGCATTGAGAGGGTTTCTTCAACTATCGTGGGAGTTTCATGCCTCTGAGTGGCTCTTAGAGGCATTATCTTCAGTTAACGAGGCTCCCCTCTGAGCGTGGCGCTAATTTTAAGAAGTTCAAAATTTAGCAACAACACCATGGCGCAGTTTGTGTACAAGTTACTGCGACGGCTTAGAGGCACCTGTCCGTGCACCTGGCAGCTTCGCAGGACCTGAGAGGCTATTTTTGGAGCGGCTCTCCTCTTGCGCACACAATTCCACCTGCTCGGTGCACTGGACTCTATATAAAATAATTATTTTGTAGCGGATTAATCATTTTCTGCCAAACCTTGGATGCTGAAAACACCTCTAATCACTTATGGAATCACAGAGGACTGTTTCATCTGTATGCTTTTTTCCTCTCTTTCCTGCTCCATGTGGAACAGGAAACTATTTTTAATGTTTTTTATAGCTTGATAAAACAGTTCCTAGCTGTAAAAGTATGTCTGTTGTATGTTGATGTCTGTTGTATGTAAAAGTATGTTGATTTAGTATCTTGTTAATGGATCACATGAGCTCCGCTGTGTGTGCACACTGACGCACTGAGGCAGTGAATCATCATCACGCTTCAAACAAGCATTCAGGCAGAACGCCAGCTCGCAAAGAGTGAATTTTCAGTCAATATTTGAGAACACAAAGTTAAAATTTGGGTGACTGCGTGAAAGTGGATGTGTGTTTAAAGCCATGGAAGATAATAACTCAAGCAGAGCTGTGCAGCAACACAAGAGGAGAGCATGCAAAAGACCGATTTTGAAGACATAAAGTTAAAAGTTGTATCATGGTGACTTGTAAGCTGCGGAAGAAATAAAGAAATATATATGAGGTCTGTCCAAAAAGTAACGGACCTTTTTATTTTTTGCAAAAACCATATGGATTTCAATCATGTGTTATTTATTGCATCAGCCAAGCTTGAACCTTCGTGCACATGCGTGAGTTTTTTCATGCCTGTCGGTTGCGTCATTCGCCTGTGAGCAGGCTTTGTGTGAGCAGTGGTCCACCCCTCTCGTCGGATTTTTATTGCGAATAAATGTCTGAACGATTTGGAGCTTTGCTGCATCAATTTTTTCCAGAAACTGTGAGAGACCTCCAGGTGGACACCATTCGGAAAATTCAGATGGCTTTCAGGGACGATTTTATGGGGATTACACAGATTAAGGAGTGCTCCAGCCGGTTTAAAGACCGCCCACAGTATCGAGCGGTGATCGACAGGCTGAAACCCTGCTGAAACAACCAGATCATTTCCAAAGTGAAGGCTTTGTTGATCCGGGACGTTGTCTGACTACCAACTAGGAAGAAGACGTGGACATAGGCACTTTTTCGGCACATTCCACTGTTACAGGAGTTTTTGTCATGGAAAGAGGAGCGGAGGGATTTGCGCATCGGGACGGAGCCGCATGGCGCAAAGCAACGCTGTGATGAAGCCTCACAGGACATGTTCTGGCATGTCCAGCTCATCCACAATTTCTCGGATAGTCACACGACTGAAAAGCCACCGAAAGCCACAGAAATTCAGACGGTTTTCGGTGAAAAGTTTAACGGCTGATGAGAGATTAAGGAGTGTTACTATCGTTTTAAGGACAGCCCACGGCACCGGACAGCGCGCCGCGCCCCGAGCCGCCGTCGTCTGCCTGTTTCGAGCTGAAAACTTCCAAATTTAAGCCTCTGTTGACCCAGGACGTCGTGAGAGAGCAGAGAAGTTTCAGAAGAGGTCGGGATCAGCAGTTTATCCAAACATTCCACTGTTAAGGGAGATTTTGTAATGAAAGACGTGCGGACGGATTCGCGTGTCGGCACGCAGCCACTCATTGCGCGGCGCCACAGAAAAACACCTCTGTGTTGATAACCATTCGCAAGATTCAGGCGGTTTTCGATGGCTTTCAGTTGAGTGAGTAGCCGAGAAATTATTTAACAGCTGGGCATGTTCAAACTTGTCCTGTGAGACTTCCAACGGAGGTGTTTTGCTGTGGCGCCGCGCCATGAGCGGCTGGGTGCCGACGCACGAATCCATCCGCATGTCTTTCATTACAAAATCTCCCTTAACAGTGGAATGTCCGGATAAACTGCTGATCCCGACCTCTTCTGAAACTTCTCTGCTCTCTCACGACGTCCTGGGTCAACAGAGGCTTAAACGGCTTAAACAGACGGCAGCTCGGGGCGCGGTGCGCCGTCTGGCACCGTGGGCTGTCCTTAAAGCGACAGTAACACTCCTTAATCTCTCATCAGCCGTTAAAATTTTCACCGAAAACCGTCTGAATTTCTCGAATGGTGTCCACTTGGATGTGCCTTACAGTTTCTGAAAAATTTTGATCAAGCAAAGCGCCAGTCTCTCAGGAAGTTCTCAGACAAAGGAATTCCGACGGGAGGGGTGGACCAGTGCTGACTCAAAGCCTGCCCACAGGCGAATGACGCAAACCGACAGGCGTGAAAAAACTCACGCATGCGCACGAGGGTTCAAGCTTGTCTGATGTAATCGCATGTGATTCAAATCCATATAGTTTTTGAAAAAAATAAAAAGGTCAGTTTCTTTTCTAATAGACCTCGTAAATATGAAATTGGTCACTGGATCCTTGATCTCTGGACATAAACAGAAATAAACAAAATCTGTAGTTTTTCTCAAAAGCATTTCCTACCTAGGAAGCTAGCAATAGCTACAACGAGCTTACTGTCATGGTCATCTCTTAGCAGCTTGTGTCTTCTCGTCTTCCAAAAGTCTGCTGTACTTTTAAAGTGTGTGGCATCTCGCCGCCTGCAGCCGTCTCTTAAAAACCCACACAGCAAGACGTCATGGCAGTTTCCCGCAACCGTGCCCTGATGACCCCACCTACATTGAGGAGGTTCTCAGTTGTAATGGAAAATGACGTGCCTGGTACCACGCAGTCGAGTTAAGCAGTGCTAGAACTATATAATGGAAATGGGCCTTAATGTTGCCACCCATGTCAGTACCTTTCTCAAAATAATGTTATATGTATATCATATATACAGCATAAATAACTTTTTCCACACAATGTCTCCCACCATATTATTGAGGGAATACAACTGTTGGCGTCTCTCCTAAATCACCTGGAGCGTTCATAGTTAATGGAAAACTTCATAGTAAAAGATCCAAGTCTCAGTTCAGACAGGCATGTTTGAAATGTGCCCTTAATCACATTATATGTATCTTTAAAATCCATCAAAACCTTTAGCCATGAAATCTCCCAAACCTCAAAGCCCAGCGAACCACCTGAGCAACGAATGATGTCACACATAATAAATGATGCTCTTGTTGTTTGCTTTAGTCACGAATCAGAAAAAGGTCTCCTGCAGAGCAGCGGTACATCGACAGAGCTGCCAAACAACAAACACACAATGCAGAACACCCACTCCATCTTTCCAAAGAGACAGCAAGGTCTTTATCAACAGTTTCCATAGCAACACAAAGTGTTTAGTGTCCATTCTCAGGCTTGACAGTCGCCTTTGCTGATTGGGCATCATGAAGATGCTGTTCCTTCTGTTCCTGTTTGGATGACAAAAGCAGGGACGGATTATAACGGTTGTGTTTGTTCACAGTCCCACTGTGACGTTATGCTGGCCGAGTCATTTTTACATTCCAACCCTAAGGTGAATAGTTGCTTCCACAGCATAGACACCTCTCGTACACTTTTTTTTCACTACTGTTTGGTTTGTCAACAGAAACACTAACCTGAGGAAACATTACATCGTGTTATGTGCTGAATGTAAGCAGCTAATTATGTTAGTTAACAGGACAAAACATGCAAAATCCTACAGCAGACAAAAGAAATGTTGTTTTTGTAGATCTATATCAGAGGTGCCCAACCTTTTTTGAACGAGATCTACTTTTAAAGTTGACAGTGTATCGAGAGCCACCAAGCCATATCGAACGCCATAGCGTAGCTACAATTTATTGTGCACCAATATAATAACACAATTTCCTGGGACAAAGATAACGTTTTAACAATAATAACGCATTACTGAAGTAAATGTGCAAAGAATAAGCACAAGTATGCTTAGGACTGGCCTGTAACAACACAACAACGAACAACTCAAATGACACAACGCTTAATTAGGGGAGGTGATGGTCTAGTGGTTAAGGTGTTGGGCTTGAGACCAGAAGATCCTGGGTTCAAATCCCCGCCTGACTGGAAATCACTAAGGGCCCTTGGGCAAGGTCTTTAATCCCCTATTGCTCCCAGTGTGTAGTGAGCGCCTTGTATGGCAGCACCCTGACATCGGGGTGAATGTGAGGCATAATTGTAAAGCGCTTTGAGCGTCTGATGCAGATGGAAAAGCGCTATATAAATGCAGTCCATTTTAATTATTGTTAGAAAAGTTGTTCTCTACCTTAGTGGGACTTCTGGCACTGAGAGGAGTCAAGAAGTAAGAAAGGCTAAATCCAAAAGCTGTGCATATTCAGCATTGTTTGAATGTTTCAGAATTTTTTAAATTTTGGGCAACAATTCATTAAACCATTCCACAAATTTACCTCTGCTGAGCCACCTAACGTCTGTGTGCAGCAGTCCTCCAGCCGCACATGGAATAATGAAAAATAAATAAATAAAAATAAAACCCCACACACACTGTCATCTTTATCAAAAGCAGGAAATCACAGTATTAACAGTCACAGTTTATCTCTGTATTATATTTATAAACTGTGCCAGAAACGGCTCACCCATGTCACTTTTGTAAACATTACATAAAATGAATGCTTAAAAAAATAAAATAAAATAAAATAAAATCTCAAACACAGTCATCATCTTTAACAAAAGCAGTAAATCACAGAATAGGTACGGTCGGACATCCGGGTCCCTGATGCACGCGCACATAGCAACACACAGAGTAACCAGCGAGCCACTGAAAACAAACCGCTGTCACGCTCATTTCCTACTTAACATCCATCACGCTAGCAGCATTCTGCCACGGCCTTTTCTACTTAATATACACCAGTTTTCACAGAGAATGCCACGATCATGTGTTGTAGTTGGCTGTACCAACCATGGTAAGTTAAAAGATCAAAAAGTGTGTTTTTTTTCGAGCTCCCAAAGCGCCACATTCTGCTTCTCTCCTCATTCTGTTCGGCTCGCAGGAATGCATTCTGTCTTCATCTGTGAGTTCTCCACTTTCAGCCGTTCCAACTCTTCCTTTTAGGACACCTGTTCCATGTTAACGTAATCATGTGACGTTGGACAAGGCGAGTCCTCATGGTCACTCAGGTCAGCTGGAGGCAGGAACTCTCTGGGTGAGGTTACTGCTGTAGCAGGTTGACCAAGAGAGGCAGCTGCAGGAGGTGAGCCGAAATTAAGCTTCGGTACTCGCCCCAGGCCAATGAGGGCCTGGGGCGTGGCTGGTCGAGACGCTTCACATTTCTGCTTTGGCTGCGGCCGTGGCGTTCCACAGCCTTTGAAGCACTATTACTGCAGCACACGATCGTGGCATTCTCTGTGAAAACTGGTGTATATTAAGTAGAAAAAAAATGTGGCAGAATGATGCGAGCGCGATGGACGTCAAGTAGGAAATGACAGCGGTTTGTTTTCAGCGGCTCGCTGGTTACTATGCGTGTTGCTTGTATGTGCGCACACATCAAGGACACGGATATCCAACTGCACCTACGACATTTGGTATGACCAAATCGGCAGGGCTTTGCAAATAAACAGCAGTAAAGACGACTATATCAACAGTGGTTGTGAGTGCGCGTACAGTTTGTTTTCAGCGGCGACCCAAAATGGCGACCGTAACTACGCGGAAGTGACGTAGGCCCAACCGTAACTATTAATAGTCACAGTTTAACTGAGCTAATGGCTCACTATATTTGTGTTCACAAACACAACAAATGCAAAAAAAATTAATTAATAAAAATACTGACTTTTGAACTGTTTACATACCGTTTTTGTCCACAGTGTAACTTATTTCAGCTCTTTCAGCTGTTATGTTGTTTCAAAAAAATTTTTTTTCTCTTTTTTTTCTCCTCTGCATACTGTACCATAGAAGAAGAAGAAAAGAAGAAGAATAATAATAAGAAGAAGAGCCTTCTTCTTCTTTTATCATGTTTAACAGCAGCCGACATTCTTATTGGTGCAGTGCTGCCACCTTCTGCATCAATCCGTTATAGCAGCACTGTCCGTTTCAGCACCAGTGTCATGCGATCGACTGGAACTCAGCTGGCGATCGCGATTGACTGGATGGACATGCCAGATCTATATTATAATAGCCAAATGGCCTCTATGTGCGTGTCCATGCATGTGTATGGCTTTGATCACGCAGAAACTGGGGAGAGCTGACAGTTGCTGTTTGGTGTGTTTATGTATTTTCGTCAAGGATGAATGCTGCAAAAACAAAGTTGACAGGACAAATATTTTTGTCCTGTCAACCCCCAGTCAGTTGACCCTGACTGGGGATGTTGTTGGGCGGTGGAAGGAGTACTTCGAGGATCTCCTCAATCCCATCGTCACGTCTTCCGAAGAGGAAGCAGAGACTGGGGACTCGGAGGCGGACTCATCCATTACCCAGGCCGAAGTCACAGAGGTGGTTAGAAAGCTCCTCGGTGGCAAGGCTCCTGGGGTGGATGAAATCCGTCCTGAGTACCTTAGGTCTCTGGATGTTGTGGGGCTGTCTTGGCTGACACGTCTCTGCAACATCACGTGGCGATCGGGGACAGTGCCTCTGGATTGGCAGACCGGGGTGGTGGTCCCTCTGTTTAAGAAGGGGGACCGGAGGGTGTGTTCCAACTATAGGGGGATCACACTCCTCAGCCTCCCCGGTAAGGTCTATTCCAGAGTACTGGAGAGGAGAATTCGACCGATGGTCGAACCTCGGATTCAGGAGGAGCAGTGTGGTTTTCGTCCTGGTCGCGGCACACTGGACCAGCTCTACACGCTCCATCGGGTGCTCGAGGGTTCATGGGAGTTTGCCCAACCAGTCCACATGTGTTTTGTGGATCTGGAGAAGGCATTCGACCGTGTCCCTCGGCGCACCCTGTGGGGAGTGCTCCGGGAGTACGGGGTCCGGGGTCCTTTGCTAAGGGCTATCCGGTCCCTGTACGAACGCAGCAGGAGCTTGGTTCGCATTGCCGGTAGTAAGTCAAACCTGTTTCCAGTGCATGTTGGCCTCCGCCAGGGCTGCCCTTTGTCACCGGTTCTGTTCATTATTTTTATGGACAGAATTTCTAGGTGCAGCCAGGGTGTAGAGGGGGTCTGGTTTGGGAACCACAGAATCTCGTCTCTGCTGTTTGCGGACGATGTGGTTCTGTTGGCTTCGTCAAATCAGGACCTTCAGCGTGCACTGGGGCGGTTTGCAGCCGAGTGTGAAGCGTCCGGGATGAAAATCAGCACTTCCAAATCCGAGGCCATGGTTCTCGACCGGAAAAAGGTGCTTTGCCCTCTTCAGGTCGGTGGAGTGTCCTTGCCTCAAGTGGAGGAGTTTAAGTATCTCGGGGTCTTGTTCACAAGTGAGGGACGGATGGAGCGTGAGATCAATAGACGGATCGGTGCAGCATCTGCAGTGATGCGGTCACTGTATCAGACCGTCGTGGTGAAGAGAGAGCTGAGTAGGGGGGTAAAGCTCTCGATTTACCGATCGATCTACGTTCTGATCCTCACCTATGGTCATGAGATTTGGCTCATGACCGAAAGAACGAGATCGCGAGTACAAGCGGCTGAGATGAGTTTCCTCCGCAGGGTGGCTGGGCGCTCCCTTAGAGATAGGGTGAGGAGCTCTGTCACTCGGGAGGAGCTCGGAGTCGAGCCGCTGCTCCTCCACGTCGAAAGGAGTCAGTTGAGGTGGCTCGGGCATCTTTTCCGGATGCCCCCTGGACGCCTCGCTGGAGAGGTGTTCCGGGCACGTCCCACTGGGAGGAGGCCCCGGGGAAGACCCAGGACACGCTGGAGGGACTACATCTCTCGGCTGGCTTGGGAACGCCTTGGGGTTCCCCCGGAGGAGCTGGAGGAGGTGTGTGTGGATCGGGAGGTCTGGGCGGCTTTGCTTGAGCTGCTGCCCACGCGACCCGACTCCGGATAAAGCGGAAGAAAATGGATGGATGGATGGACAAATATTTTTGGAGAAATTAACAAATCAGTTTTAGCTAATCAGTAAACAATTGTGCTGCAATGCACTATGGGAGTTCTGGGTTTTGAATGTTGTTATAGTTGTTCATGTTAGTTTAACAGTGTTATTAGTGTTATTGACTTATTGTGTTTTTGTAGTTCATTTGATTTAGTCGGTTTAGTGTCATGTTGTTGTTACCATGAGTGAGTTAAGCGTCATGCTCACTGTACCATAAGTGAAAGTGTAGTGCTGTTGATGTCTTCCACCACTATCTCTGTTTGTGTATCAAATTAAAAGTACTTGCTTATAGCAGAATGCAGAAAAGACAAAAAAAACAAACTGTGTGCAATTTCAATTATGCACAAACTGTGGAGAGCTGACATCTGCTGTTTTGGTATGTTTATGTATTTTGGGTCAAAGATGAATACTGTCGAAACAGAATGTTGATAGGACTAATATTTTTGGAGAGACTACATATATTATCTAACAACACTGATCAATAGACATTGATATTTAAATTGTGGACTCACAGGCAATTCCAGCAGGGGGCAATAAATCATCTGTGTATTCAAAGCGTTCATGCGTGCGTGTATGATTTTATTTAGTAAGTTCAATGTAAACACATAATATAATTATAAATATGTTAAAAATACATGGATGACACAAGAAAGTGAAAAAACTTCATAATTTGTGCTTGAAAAAGCTTATCCAGCTAGCTAAACAATCAAACAAGCTCAGAGAAGACTCTCAGACTGAAGAAGATGCGTTGACTTTGAGTTTACTGAGGGACATGACTTGACGGTGAAACTGTAATACAAACAATACAGAAATAGCAATGAATGCAGAATCTTCAACATAATTTTACAACCATATTCTTATCAGACAAGCTAAGGTTGTTTGCTTCAGCTGTCTACCTCACTTCCCCTCCCCTCCTGTTTCTCTGGGCTGTGTCACAGAGCTGATTGGACACACCTGCCTGCAATCAACCTTCACCTGTATTTATACCTGACAGGCGGGTTGGTCAAAAACATCTGGACACAAATGCGAGGCTCACACAAACAGCTCTGGTTGGTAAAAGGCTTGAGTGAGGAGGATAGCAGAGGTCGGTACACAAAAAGGCAGTCCAAAAAAAACAGCAGTACAAAAATCATCAGGCTAAAGCGAGGTCGTTCAAACAGGCATGAGGTCATAAACACAACGAGGCAGGCAGGACTATGGAACACGAAGAACAGAGCCTTCTTGCCTTCTTGCTCTCGGTCGAGACGGTCGCATTTTTCCTCCCTCCTTATCTTTCCTGCTTCCTTAGCGTGTTGTCTGTGAGGCTGCCAGCTCTGCTCTTCTGGAACCTCCTTTGAAGAACACTTCTGTTGCCTCACCTCTCTGTCTTCCCCGCCCTTCAGTCTCCTCCCACTCCTGAGTTGTTGACTGTGGGACCTTGTGGACTGATTCAGGACTGGGAGCCCCCCTCCCCCCCCAGGATGGACAGATAAGGCTGTTGATGGCGCCAAGGGCGGCCTTCTGGGCTGTCTGTCTGAACACTGGACACATTCAAGTCTCGGCTGTCATCTGTGTTTGTGTGACTGTCATTGTTTATCTGTGCGATGGGTTTTTTTTTCTTCAGGGCTGCTGCGTGGTTCAACACAGCAACACTGGAGGTTTTTCTTTCCAATTTTTACCTTGTGTTTGCTTTTATATGTGTTCATGTACCGGGCCGGTTTATGTGTGTTGTGTGTGTTATGTGTGTGTTGTCTGTTTGTCATGAGGCCAGTCAAGGTTTGCTCAGCCCTGCTTGTGACCTAAGGCAGGGATGTACATCTGGAGCTGGTCCCCGGGCGCCATAAAGGCGACCTCTGCTCCTAACTGGCAATTAGAATGGGTAAAATGCAGTAAACACATTTCATTGTGCAGGGAACATGTTCCTATGTGCATATGACAATAAATTATCTTGAACAGAGCTGGAGAGAAGGCACAAGGTGCATCAATCTGGTGAGGAACAACAGCACCCACTGAGCTTATAAAACCCCAGGTGAGGAGCTGCAAATTAGGAACAGGTGTGCATGGAAAGCACCAGAACAAGGGTGTGGCCGGAGAGAGAAACACCCACCACCAAGAATCCAGGGACAGACAAGAGAGATAGACACATACAGACGCAAGCAGAAAAACCCAGCAAGAGAATAAACACACAGTAAACCAACTAATCAAAGAAAATAACACAAAATAAAACAATCAGACAAAATCTCAAACCCTGACAATACCCTCGGTTCTTCATCCACTCAGATGCTGGAAACTCAGTTTTCCTTCGGGCTCTTGAACTCACTCAGCACTGTCACCTGGTCCTGCTCTGGTTCAACTTTATGCTGCTGCTACCTGGTCTGGGAGTCAGGAGTTTCCGGCCACAACATAGACTCGGCAGGAGCACACCAGATTTGTAAGGCCCTCAGCTCACATTTTAAGCCAACAACAACAAGAACAACAACTTGCTGCTCTCTCAGACCAACAGCTTGCTCTCGCCTCTCAGGTATCGAAACTTTGCACCCAGTTCTCTGTGCTTACTGATCGCTTCCCTACTAGTCCCACACCCCCCACAGCCACAGCCGCTCAGTTAACCCCCTCACTAGCCTCTATGCCCCCAGCAGCTTCAGTGTCTCATTCTTAGGAACCGTTCATCTGTCTCCCCAAACCATCTGCTAGAGCAGTAGATAGATGTGCCTCCTTTCTGCTTCAATGCTCTTAATTTTGTTTTCCCAAAGATAAAATAGCCTACCTCATCAGCCTGCTTAGGGGAGAAGCTCTGGATTGGGCCACAACCTTGTGGGAACAGCAGTCTCTGGTTCTAACTTCATATCCATTGTTTAAACAGGTGTTCGATCATCCGATGTGGAGGCAGGTAACCTCCCAGTGGTTATTAACCATCAGACAGGAAGCCCGTAAGGTGGCAGCATATTCCATCAAATTTCATATGCTTGCTGTGGAGTCTGGCTGGGATGCCGCTGCACTACAGAGCGCATTTGTTAACGGCCTTTCAAAAATGCCTAAGGGTGAACTGTCGATCTGAGATCCACCAAATTCCCTATATAACCTAATTTCTCTGGCTATTAAATCTGATAACCGTCTCCACGAAAGACGGCGAGAGAGAAGCCAAAGGGCCAAGTGCGCGTCTTCCCCCCACCTCCAAGTGCGGACCCCAGTCCTTCTCCCTCACACTCCACCGGGAGTACAATCCCCGTGTCTGCAGCACCCCCTGCCGAGGAACTGATGTAGCTCGGCAGGGCCCGATTGACTCCAGAGGCTATTGCACGGTGTCTGTCAGTTGGGGAGTGTTTAAACTGCGGCAACCGGGGGCACATCACTCGTGAATGCCCAGTTCGACCAAAAGAGAACACTCGCCAATAGAACCCAATTCAGGGGTGATCGCTCTCATCCGTCCTTCCTCATTGCTCTTAGGGGCAGGGTTTTTTTGTGGGTAAGAAGGACAGGACACTATGCCACTGCATTAATTATCGTGGATTAAATGTCATTACAGTTCATAATAAGTATCCTCTCCTTCTGCTCGATTCTTCATTTGATTTACTGCAGGGTGCATCCATATTCACCAAACTTGACCTCAGAAATACCTACCACCTCCTCCGCATTAAGGGCCCCTTCACACATAGTGCAAAGTTTGGACAAAGTGCACACTTAGTGCGCAAGATGCAGGAATTGTGTGCAAACCATGTGAAACTGTCCCTGCCTTTAACGCCTCATACACCCATTGCTATAACTATTTGCACACACCAGCGGCTGAAAGACAAGTGTGCACTGTGCGAAGTCATCGCACCCTCTCACGGCAGGTGTCTGCCAAATTCCAGGTGACACGCACGAACATCTAACACCGCTCGCATGGCACTTAGAAAATGTGTGGCCAGTCGTGCTCTTCACATGACAGCAGACTGCAGACAACCACTGTCGTACTGGCAGAGAAATCTGTCTAAGTTCCACATGACTGTGGCTTTGGTGTGTGCACTGAGAACTGACAGGAGGTGTGGCTATGACAGAAGCAGTTGTGGTGATCTGTCATTCTGGACATTCCAGCTACACGACACCTACTGTGTTTGGACAGACATGGACTACCAACTGTCCAATGAGGCACGGCGCGTGTGTCTGATTGCTGTATTTCCGTGGACATAAATAAAAACATATACCACGGTGGCGACAAGCTGCAGCCAGGAAGCGCACACATGGAGCGGACATTGACAGCCTGCCAGGTTGAAATGGATCATCAGATCAGAACACGTAGCAAGCGATCTGACCATCATCTCACCCACGTGAGCTCTGTTCCACATGACGTGGTGTCTGTGCTGCGGTGCGCTGTCCACAAGACACGGGTGTCGGGCACGACTGACTAATACTTCCATGTCCTTCCTGATATGAGGCAGCTTCCCGCAGCTTTCAAAGAACAGCTCTGTAGCTCAGTGGTAAAGTTGCTGACTGGCAATCAGAGCTTTTGAAAGGTGCGAGTTTGTGTCCCGGGTGGTGTTTTTATCTTTTTTTATTATTCCACATAAGTGGTGCAATGTGGTCCCACAGGTACCGGCTGGTTTTTATTTTTCTTTGTTGTGATTTGGAACTATATAAATGAATTGAAATTGAAATTGAAATCTCGCATCATGGAGTAATGATGATTCTGAGAAAGCCCAGAACAACATGGGGGGACCTGGCCAATGACCTGAAGAGAGCTGGGACCTACGTCGCAAAGATTACATTAGTAACTTAAAATCCTCCAGGGCACACAAGCTCCCCCTACTCATGCCAGCACATTTCCAGGCCCGTTTGAAGTTTGCCAGTGCCCATCTCACCACAAGACATTTTTTTCAAGAAAACAGTTCAAAATTAATGTGTGTAAAATTAATAAAAAAGCACTCATTGAAATACAACAATAAATAAGCAAGATCAATACATGCATTCTTTCTTTCTTTCTTTCTTTCTTTCTTTCTTTCTTTCTTTCTTTTTCCAATTTATGGGCAACCAAGCAGCCACCTCTTCATCCAGGTGCTGTTTTTCCTCTCTTCTGCCTATGAAGTTGCAGGAAATAGCTTCCATTGGTATTTAAAAAGGCAGAATGTTACAGCTTCTCATCCATTTGAATGAAAAAAAAATCCTCTGCAATATTTTATATATATATATATATATATATATATATATACGAGGGCTGTCAATAAAGTAACGGTCCTTTTTATTTTTTTCAAAAACTATATGGATTTCATTCATATGTTTTTACGTCAGACATGCTTGAACCCTCGTGCGCATGCGTGAGTTTTTCCACGCCTGTCGGTGACGTCATTTGCCTGTGAGCACTCCTTGTGGGAGGAGTCGTCCAGCCCCTCGTCGGAATTCCTTTGTCTGAGAAGTTGCTGAGAGACTGGCGCGTTGTTTGATCAAAATTTTTTCTAAACCTGTGAGACACATCGAAGTGGACACGGTTCGAAAAATTAAGCTGGTTTTCAGTGAAAATTTTAACGGCTGATGAGAGATTTTGAGGTGATTCTGTCGCTTTAAGGACTTTTCACGGTGCGAGACGTCGCTCAGCGCTCTCAGCCGCCGTCGTCAGCCTGTTCAAGCTGAAAACCTCCACATTTCAGGCTCTATTGATCCAGGACGTCGTGAGAGAACAGAGAAGTTTCAGAAGAAGTCGGTTTCAGCATTTTATCCGGATATTCCACTGTTAAAGGAGATTTTTTTAATGAAAGACGTGCGGACGGGTCCGCGCGTCGGGACGCAGCCGACGCGACGCTCCGCCACAGGAAAAACACCTCTGTTGAAAGCCTTAAGGACAAGTTGGAACATGTCCTGCTGTTAAACAATTTCTCATATACTCACTCCACTGAAAGCCATCAAAAGCCGCCTGGATTTTACAAATGGTTATCAACACGGAGGTGTTTTTCCTGTGCCGCCGCACCGCGTCGGCTGCGTCCCGACACGCGGACCCGTCCGCACGTCTTTCATTAAAAAAATCTCCTTTAACAGTGGAATATCCGGATAAAATGCTGAAACCGACTTCTTCTGAAACTTCTCTGTTCTCTCACGACGTCCTGGATCAATAGAGCCTGAAATGTGGAGGTTTTCAGCTTGAACAGGCTGACGACGGCGGCTGAGAGCGCTGAGCGACGTCTCGCACCGTGAAAAGTCCTTAAAGCGACAGTATCACCTCAAAATCTCTCATCAGCCGTTAAAATTTTCACTGAAAACCAGCTTAATTTTTCGAACCGTGTCCACTTCGATGTGTCTCACAGGTTTAGAAAAAATTTTGATCAAACAACGCGCCAGTCTCTCAGCAACTTCTCAGACAAAGGAATTCCGACGAGGGGCTGGACGACTCCTCCCACAAGGAGTGCTCACAGGCGAATGACGTCACCGACAGGCGTGGAAAAACTCACGCATGCACACGAGGGTTCAAGCATGTCTGACGTAAAAACATATGAATGAAATCCATATAGTTTTTGAAAAAAAATAAAAAGGACCGTTGCTTTATTGACAGACCTCGTATATATATATATATATATATATATATATATATATATATATATACACATACGAGGTCTGTTAGAAAACTATCCGACCTTGTTATTTTTTTTTTTAAACTATATGGATTTGAATCATGTGCGCTTGCATCAGCCAAGCTTGAACCCTTGTGCGCATGCGTGAGTTTTTTCACGCCTGTCCGTTGTGTCATTCGCCTGTGGGCAGGCTTTGAGTGAGCACTGGTCCACCCCCCTCATCGGATTTTCATTGTCAGGGAAATGGCTGAGTGATTGGAGCAGCGCTGAATCAAATTTTTCCAGAAACTGTGAGAGACAGCCACGTGGAAACCATTCGGAAGATTCAGACAGCTTTCGGTGAGGATACTTTGGACGTCACACAGATTAAGGACCATTACAACCGGATTAAAGACGGCCCACAATGGCGGAGGGCGCGCCGCGCTCTGAGCGGCCATCGACAGGCTGAAACGACCATATCATTTCCAAAGTGAAGGCTGTGTTGATCCGGGACGTCGTCTGACTACCAGAGAAATTGTGGAAGAGGTGTACATCAGCACTTTTGCGGCACATTCCACTGTTACAGGAGATTTTGTAATGAAAGACGTGCGGAGGAATTCGCGCGTCGGGACGGAGCCGCTAATGGCGCACAATAAATAGCACGTCCGTGTTGGAAACCATTCGGAAGATTCAGATGGCTTTCGGTGGCTTTTCAGTCGAGTGAGTATCTGAGAAACTGTGTAACAGCTGGGCATGTCACAACTTGTCCTGTGAGACTTCCAACACGGACGTGCTTTTTGTTTTGCGCCATTAGCGGCTCCCTACCGACGCACGAATTCCTCCGCACGCCTTTCATTACAAAATCTCCTGTAACAGTGAAATGTGCCGCAAAAGTGCTGATGTCCAACTCTTCTGCAATTTCTCTGGTAGACAGACGACGTCCCGGGTCAACACAGCGTTCACTTTGAAAATGATCTGGTCGTTTCAGCCTGTCAATGGCCGCTCGGAGTGCGGCACGCCCTCCGCCGCTGTGGGCCGTCTTTAATCTGGTTGTAATGGTCCTTAATCTGTGTGACGCCCAGAGTATCCTTACCGAAAGCCGTCTGAATCTTCCGAATGGTTTCCACCTGGCTGTCTCTCACAGTTTCTGGAAAAATTTGATTCAGTGCTGCTCCAATCGCTCAGCCATTTCCCTGACAATGAAAATCCGACGTGGGGGGTGGACCAGTGCTCACTCAAAGCCTGCCCACAGGCGAATGACGCAACCGACAGGCGTGAAAAAACTCACATGCGCACGAAGGTTCAAGCTTGGCTGATGCAAGCGCACATGATTCAAATCCATATAGTTTTTTTTTTTTTTAAATAAAAAGGTCGGATAGTTTTCTAACAGACCCCGTATATATATACATATGCATATACATGTATATTCTGCTCAATTCTGGCTGTCAGCAGCCTGAGGCCATCTCCAACAGAGTCTCCAAAGTAGTTTGGACTGAGCTGTGCAGAGGATTGTGTGTTCTCCTGTCTGTCTTTTTGATGCCTTAGACGTCTGATATAGGTCAGATCCCTCCACAAACCTAAGGGCCCCTTCACACATAACACGACTGAAGCCGACTAGTGCATGAAGAAAGAATTGCATGCCATTTGTGACAAATCGGAGCCACCTCAAACGCCTCATACACCTGTTGCTACAACCATTCACACACACAAGCGGCCGAAAAATAGCGAATGCCCTGTGCATACTCATTCAATCCCCCTCTTGGCAGGTGTCAGGCAAACTCAAGGTGCCACACATGACGCTGGACACTTAAATGGTAAATAGACTGCCTTTATATAGCAGTTTTCCATTTGCATCAGACGCTCAAAGTGCTTTACACATCAATGCCTCACATTCACCCGGATGTCAGGCTGCTGTTATGCAAGGCGCTTAATACACACCGGGAGCAACTAGGGGATTAAGGACCTTGCCTGAGGGGCCTCGGGCAAGGACATCACCTCCCCAGCCACCGCCTTAGAATAGGTGGGGCTATTCACGCTACTGGTACGATAGTAGACAGCAGGCGACCACATTCGACCTGTCTGTGAAAATTGTCTATGTGCAACACGAGTGTTGGCATCACCTAGCAACACACATGGGTGTAACTGTGCTGAACCCCCTCCCCCCAAAACACACACACACAAATGTTTTGTGGAGTGTGTCATTTCCACCACATGCAGTGCACATGTGTGGGCGGGTGCTCACGACCTCATGAGGACTGGCCAGCATCTGAGTGCGCGGCACGGTGTGAAGCGGGCCCGGTCGGCTGATGTCACTTCCACCACGTAAATTGTAGTTTACATGACAGAAAGAGTGGAAATTAAATAAAACAAAAATAAGGGTGAAGGCGTGAACTCATTATTGTGTGATCGCTTTGCTCATACGCTTTGCTGTAGACATACAGCGTCTGTCAGCTGACCGCTGACTGACAGCTGGACATGACCGTGCATGCAAGGTGTTACATGACAACACAGACAGACAGATGCAGGACAATACATAATAATACATACATAAAATTAAAATCACAGAACAAAACAACAGAGAGTGAGCCTTTTTGTTCTGTGAGCTGCTGAGGTCTGCTGACAGAGGGGGCGTGTCCCTGCGACATGCAGCTGTTCAGATATCTGTGCTCACAAGTCATAGTTGGGGAAAACCTGTAGTGGCTTGTAGGATATAACCTCACATAACTGTACTGTGAGGCGCGGACCTCACATGCTGTCCTCACGTGGGAATAAATGAAAACATATTGTTTCAGGCAAACATCGCATCAGTGCACTGAAATGGTGATGAGTATTATGTCATGTGGGAAGTCACCCCACGGGACACCCCCGCGAGGCGCGTGTCACTGCGGGATTTCCCCACATTGTAATAATTACGACACAGATCACATTTGCAGTGGATCACTGCTGATGCGTTCATGACGCAAGAACCTGGCTCTTCATGAAACAGGAGCCGACTCTTCATGACACGAGCGCATCAGGTAATTCATGAAAGACATAAAAGGGAGGACAGAAATGCATGTCATTTCATTACTTCCTGGTGTACGTCTAGGTGGAAGCTAAATCTGTTCTTTATAACAGGAATTAAGTATTATATTTTAAGTTGTTTTATTTTTTTCCTCCGTTGCTGTGTGTCTGACTTTCCACGTGCTTGCATTATGTTAGCGCTCACCAACACAAGCGTGCACAAAACCGTCACCGTGGTATTGTGCACGCCTGTCTGACTGTGTGTCCCTCCCGACAGCAGGTGGAATGTTTTGCGGTTCCCCATTTCGTTTTTGGTTTGTGGATTTTCTTCCGGTTTCTGCGTCTTTCGTATTATATGTGAAGGTGCCCTAAAACACTACTTCAGTCGATATTTGTCATGCGTGGGATACAGTGTGCCATGTGAATGTAACAAGTGCAACACCTGCTGACATTTCTGGGTAATCATTAAAAATCTTACGTGTGCGACATGCATGACTTTAATATGGAAACAGATTCTCAGACTATCTACTGTGTAAAAACCAAAGATAAATGTTCCACCCTTATTTTCACTCGCTGTTCAAAAACAAAGCTAAAAAATATGTTGTGTATTAACGTGTACAGCATATAAAGAGCTAATGTATTATACAAATAATGAATGTTTATGACTTCAATGGTACAAACATTTAATTCAGTGATGGAACATACCATATGTTCCAGCTTTCACTGAATTAAATATTCATTCCATTGAAAGAATGTAAAAACTAGGGATGTCCCGATCAAGTTTTTTGGCCCCGATCCGATTCCGAGTCATCTGATTTTGAGTATCTGCCGATACAGAGTCCTGATCCGATACTTTAAAAAACAATGAATGAACAATGAACAAATGCTAAATATATAATAATTTCATTTTAATCACCTTATTTTATTATTTATTACTTAAACAGTGCACTTCTCCTTGAGGTAGCTTGAACAATCAAGTAATAATCTACCAGACTTAAAAAAATGTACAAATTTCCATGTTATTTTGTCTAAAAATAAATATCCAAGGTTCTATATGTTAAACAAGAAATTATCTAATCTGAAATAACAGGTGTTTTTAATTTATAGATGAAAGGTTTTTAAAGAACCGTTTATTGATTTAGCTATTTTTATTACAGGTGTCCTAAACTTTTTTAAACAGTAATCAGAAATTTTGAGGTAACAAACAACAACAACAAAAAACATTTCCAAGGATTTTTCTTCAGACATGTGGTTTCTGCACTGATCTGTGGTTCAAATCCCCGCCTGACTGGAAAATCACTAAGGGCCCTTGGGCAAGGTCTTTAATCCCCTATTGCTCCCGGTGTAGTGAGCGCCTTGTATGGCAGCACCCTGACATCAGAGTGAATGTGAGGCATAATTGTAAAGCGCTTTGAGCATCTGATGCAGATGGAAAACCGCTATATAAATGCAGTCCATTTACCATTTGTACAGATCAGTGGTTTCTGCCACTAGTCTTCTGTGTTTTGGCCCGACGTGTCATTCCTATTGGACAGCGCAAAACTACGTCACAGCTCACAGCGTCGAAAGTTCAAAAGTCAACTTGAAAAGTAAAAGGAAAAAAAAAAACAACTTACATTTGCGTCCTGACAGTCCTCAGTGCCCCTCTGATGCTTTATCAGTGTTCAACATGTTCAGAGCAGCGCAGTGAACGTGAATGAAGACGGAAACTCTTTAAGAGGCGCTCCTAAATGTGATGAGTGTGCACGTCGCTCGTGTGCACACCATCTCTCGCTACGTTTTGCAGACAAATGATCACAGGACAATTTTTTTTTTCTTTTTATTAATCAGATGACAGGTTGTCGTCCTGAGGACTTGGTCAGCACCAGGTCCTGCTGCGCACGGAAGGATGACTGAGCAAGAGTTTCGGTGGGAAAGTGTCCATCATCCTCTTGTCATTCCATCGAGGTGTCAGGCTGAGCGCGTAAACACACCAACAGCAGTTCTGCAAAAGAAACTTTGCGCGTGTAACTCCCCCCACTTCTGTCCGGGTTACAATTTCTTCTCTTCTTCTCAAATTCACTGCGCAACTCTTGCTCCCTTTTCTCCTCTGGAATCGGTTTCAGCCGCACACGTGTGCGAGAATGTCCGGTTGAACTTATGTTTTTCTTTTGTTCAATTAAAAAAAAAGATTGGGTTGAACCTTTCACCGCGTCAGCCTGCCGACAAGCGGCAATGCGTGCTCCTGTCAGAAGCGTTGCATCAAAAGCCTCTAAAAAGCAACGTGTCTCACGCCTCTGATGCTTCTGACGCATGAAAGGCCCATTAATCTGCAATAATGAGCTTGAAATAGCACTGATCAAAATAATGATAAACTCTATATCGGAGTCCTGATCGGGATGCAACGTCCGATTTCGATCAAGTCTGAAACCACGTGATCGGGCCCGATTTCCGATCACGTGATCGGATCGGGACATCCCTAGTAAAAACATTCATTATTTGTTTTACATAATGGCTAAAATAGATCCTTGTCATTTGATATTTTATTAATAAATTCATAAACAGAAAAGGGACTTACATTTTAGTGTTCCACTAATTTTGACGTGCAGCCACGCAGTAAACTGACTTCGGACTTCCATTAAAAAAAAGTTTAAAACAAAGACTTTGTGTAGTTCCCCAGTCCAGCCAAAAATCAGCTTTTTCAGCTTTTCATCTGAACAGCTCTTCATGCATCCAGATGGCTTACAGAGGAGTGGATTTCCCCAGGTTTCTTTTCAGCACTGTAGCCAGGCTGACAAAGAGTCAGAGCTCTATTGAGCTGAGTATTCCATTAACTTTAACTAGTAATGACTTCATGACTTTCTTTGTTAACAAAATTTTAACTATTAGAGAAAAAATTACTCATAACCATCCCAAAGACGTATCGTTATCTTTGGCTGCTTTCAGTGATGCCGGTATTTGGTTAGACTCTTTCTCTCCGATTGTTCTGTCTGAGTTATTTTCATTAGTTACTTCATCCAAACCATCAACATGTTTATTAGACCCCATTCCTACCAAGCTGCTCAAGGAAGCCCTACCATTATTTAATGCTTCGATCTTAAATATGATCAATCTATCTTTGTTAGTTGGCTATGTACCACAGGCTTTTAAGGTGGCAGTAATTAAACCATTACTTAAAAAGCCATCACTTGACCCAGCTATCTTAGCTAATTATAGGCCAATCTCCAACCTTCTTTTTCTCTCAAAATTCTTGAAAGGGTAGTTGTAAAACAGCTAACTGATCATCTGCAGAGGAATGGTCTATTTGAAGAGTTTCAGTCAGGTTTTAGAATTCATCATAGTACAGAAACAGCATTAGTGAAGGTTACAAATGATCTTCTTATGGCCTCGGACAGTGGACTCATCTCTGTGCTTGTTCCTTTAGACCTCAGTGCTGCTTTTGATACTGTTGACCATAAAATTTTATTACAGAGATTAGAGCATGCCATAGGTATTAAAGGCACTGCGCTGCGGTGGTTTGAATCATATTTGTCTAATAGATTACAATTTGTTCATGTAAATGGGGAATCTTCTTCACAGACTAAAGTTAATTATGGAGTTCCACAAGGTTCTGTGCTAGGACCAATTTTATTCACTTTATACATGCTTCCCTTAGGCAGTATTATTAGACGGTATTGCTTAAATTTTCATTGTTACGCAGATGATACCCAGCTTTATCTATCCATGAAGCCAGAGGACACACACCAATTAGCTAAACTGCAGGATTGTCTTACAGACATAAAGACATGGATGACCTCTAATTTCCTGCTTTTAAACTCACATAAAACTGAAGTTATTGTACTTGGCCCCACAAATCTTAGAAACATGGTGTCTAACCAGATCCTTACTCTGGATGGCATTACCCTGACCTCTAGTAATACTGTGAGAAATCTTGGAGTCATTTTTGATCAGGATATGTCATTCAAAGCGCATATTAAACAAATATGTAGGACTGCTTTTTTGCATTTACGCAATATCTCTAAAATCAGAAAGGTCTTGTCTCAGAGTGATGCTGAAAAAACTAATTCATGCATTTATTTCCTCTAGGCTGGACTATTGTAATTCATTATTATCAGGTTGTCCTAAAAGTTCCCTAAAAAGCCTTCAGTTAATTCAAAATGCTGCAGCTAGAGTACTGACGGGGACTAGCAGGAGAGAGCATATCTCACCCATATTGGCCTCTCTTCATTGGCTTCCTGTTAATTCTAGAATAGAATTTAAAATTCTTCTTCTTACTTATAAGGTTTTGAATAATCAGGTCCCATCTTATCTTAGGGACCTCGTAGTACCATATCACCCCAATAGAGCGCTTCGCTCTCAGACTGCAGGCTTACTTGTAGTTCCTAGGGTTTGTAAGAGTAGAATGGGAGGCAGAGCCTTCAGCTTTCAGGCTCCTCTCCTGTGGAACCAGCTCCCAATTCAGATCAGGGAGACAGACACCCTCTCTACTTTTAAGATTAGGCTTAAAACTTTCCTTTTTGCTAAAGCTTATAGTTAGGGCTGGATCAGGTGACCCTGAACCATCCCTTAGTTATGCTGCTATAGACGTAGACTGCTGGGGGGTTCCCATGATGCACTGTTTCTTTCTCTTTTTGCTCTGTATGCACCAATCTGCATTTAATCATTAGTGATCGATCTCTGCTCCCCTCCACAGCATGTCTTTTTCCTGGTTCTCTCCCTCAGCCCCAACCAGTCCCAGCAGAAGATTGCCCCTCCCTGAGCCTGGTTCTGCTGGAGGTTTCTTCCTGTTAAAAGGGAGTTTTTCCTTCCCACTGTAGCCAAGTGCTTGCTCACAGGGGGTCGTTTTGACCGTTGGGGTTTTACATAATTATTGTATGGCCTTGCCTTACAATATAAAGCGCCTTGGGGCAACTGTTTGTTGTGATTTGGCGCTATATAAAAAAATTGATTGATTGACTGATTTTGTGTTTGTGTTTGTGTGTGTGTGTGTGTGTGTTACAAAAATTGGCACAGTCAGTTAGCTCAATCAAATCGTCCTCTCACTTGTGTTGGTGTCCTGTGTGTGTGCGATCACACAACCGGACTGGCACTTGTGCGTGCGTGCACTACTAAAAAGAAAAAAGACTGTATACATCCTCAGTGCAGCGAAAAAAAAAAAATGTCAGAAATTAGTCCAGCTTTTCATTCTAACTTCCTGCTAACAGCCTCCAGAGAGTGCAGTGGATTTGTTTTGTTTGTGCGCACACGTGCATGTGTGTGCGTGTGTGCATGTGCATGTGTGTGTGTGCGTGTGCAATGGTACCAAACGTATGGAACCAAGTTTGCACTCTAAATGGAACCAAACTGCACTCTAAATGCAATGCAACACAAATGGGACAAATAATCTATGTCATGTGATATACAAAGCACCAATCAAATGACAAGGATCCACTTAGCCATTATATAAACAGTACTGTAATATGACTACATTTTACTGTCAGAATTTCTAAGTGAATGAACAATTACAGACAATATCAAGATAAACGTGCTGTAAGACACCCCATTTAAAAAAAACAGGTGAGACTTAAGTAGGTACACATGGAAAACTTGCAGAGCAGGGGCTCTCCAGGAACAGAGTTGGTGGCCCCTGGGCTTGGAGAATACAAAATATATATTTAAACCTTTGGCAGGAATTACAGCCTCAAGTCTTCTTGAGTATTGTTATTTCTTCCGCCAGTTCTTTCTGTAATACTGCCCCTTACAAAGTACAAACTCGAACTATTCCGCACTTTTAAATTTAATTAAAGTCACAATAATCAGGCCTGGGCCCTGCAAGAACTTCTCTTTCAGACAAGATCCGCTCTTACAGAACCAAGAACAATGGATACATATGCGTAACAAAGGCGGACCTTATTTCGCAAAATCCTTCTCTCATTGGCCCCCATGGGCATTCAAGGGAGGTCCATCCCCCTGCCCGATGCCCGCACAATAACAGGAAACATATCATTTATGATTTATAATTGTAACCTGACTCTCTTTATCCTAAGTGGTATAACCTGGTTAAATCCGATTCTACACATATCAAGAAAGAAGAAAGGAAAGTGAGAATAACACTGAATCTAAAAGTATAATCCTGAATAAAATAACGACCGTAATGCCAAAACAAGTACAGAAAACAAATAAAGAAAACCATAATTGAACACACAAATACATCTAACAGTATGATCCCACAACCTTGGTGCACCTATCTTTGAGCAGTTTTGCACATTCCTCTTTGCAGCACCTCTCAAGCTCCATCAGGTTGGATGGGGAGCGTCAGTGCACAGTCATTCTCAGATCTCTCCAGAGATGTTCAATCGGATTCAGGTCTGGGCTCTGGCTGGGCCACTCATGGACCTTCACAGAGTCCTGAAGTCACTCCTTTGATATCTTGGCTGTGTGCTTCGGGTCATTGTCCTGCTGAAAAATGAACCATTGCCTCAGTCTGAGGTCAAGAGCGCTCTGGAGCAGGTTTTCATCCAGGATGTCTCTGTACATTGCTGCATTCATCTTTCCCTCAATCCTGAAATGTCTCCCAGTTCCTGCCGCTGAAAAACATCCCCACAGCAAGATGCTGCCACCACCATGCTTCACTGTAGGGATGGTCACTGGCTTCCTCCAAACATGACACCTGGCATTCATGCCAACAAGTTCAGTCTTTGTCTCATTAGACCAGAGAATTTTGTTGCTCATGGTCTGAGTCCTTCAGGTGACTTTTGGCAAACTCCAGGTGAGCTGCCATGTGCCTTTTACTATGGAGTGGCTTCTGTCTGGCCACTCTACCATACAGGCCTGATCAGTGGATTGCTGCCGAGATGGTTGTCCTTCAGGAAGGTTCTTCTCTCTCCACAGAGGAATACTGGAGCTCACAGACAGACAGAGTGACCATCGGGTTCTTGGTACCTCCCTGACTAAGGCCCTTATCCCCCGATTGCTCAGTTTAGACAGGCAGGACTCTAGGAAGAGTCCTGTTGGATTGGACCTTCTTCCATTTACAAATGATGATCCACTGTGTTCATTGGGATCTTCAAAGCAGCAGAAATGTTTCTGTACCCTTCCCCAGATTGGTGCCTCGAGGCAATCCTTTCTGGAGGTCTACAGACAATTCCTTCGACTTCATGGTTGGTTTGTGCTCTGACATGCACTGTCAACTATGGGCAAGGTTGGGTAGGATTACTTTGAAAGAATACATGTGGATTACATGTATGTATGTACATACATTTGGATTACTTGTAATCTGATTACTTTTGGATTACATTTCAAAGTAATCCTACCCAACCTTGACTATGGGACCTTATATGTAGACAGATGTGTTATGTCTTTCCAAGTAATGTCCAATCAACTGAATTTACCCCAGGTGGACTCCAAATAAGCTGTAGAAGCATCTTAAGGGCCCTGTCCCACTGGCGTTTAGGAGGATTTGCGCATGAAATGAGGAGACAAAAGCTGAGCGTCCGCAACAAAGGTGGGCAGAAATGACAAATGTCTCAGGGTGGATCAGTGAATACATGAGGAAGAAAAGCAGATATAACAGGGAACAGAAGCGAAGGTGACCGCGGAGGCGCCCCCATGAGGGGAACAGCGGCCGTAATGCACTCGCTTCATCCGTGCCCACTCTGTCTGCATGCTCGACATACCATTAGTGACTGTGATGTGGCTGTGCTGGGCACGCATCATATCTGTTTTGTACGCTGTCCCGGTCCGCCGCCAAGCCGCGCCAACCCGTCGGTTGCGGATATCAACGGATGACAGGGGATATGCGGCGCGTTGGTTGTGTATGTCCTGCGTATGTCTTCAGTATGTGTTCAGGCAGTGATGTGGATTTCATCCGCAGCAGGATTTTTGAGCCGCTCAAAAATCCTGGCTGCGGACTTGCGTGCCTCTGCGGATGATCACGGACGTGTTCGGATGGCGGCCGACTCATACAGGAATGTTACACGGTTATTGCGGTTGTTTGGCGGGTGTGGACTTTTGTGCGCATTCCATCCGCAAATCCTCCTAAACGCCAGTGGGACAGGGCCCTAAAGATGATCACTAGAAACACGATGCACCTGAGCTCAATTTGAGTGCCATATAAAGGAAGGCAAAACAGGGGACCTAAGATGGATCCCTGTGGAACCCTATATTTCATGTTGACAAGGTTAGAGGTCGTGTTGTTGTAAGGGGCACAGTGACAGCGACAGGTTAGGTAAAATGTCAACCACGCAAGGACATTGTGACTAATCCCAAAATGATTCTCCAGCCTATCAAGTAGAATACAATGCTGCCACACAAGGTACTCACTACACCTACTAGTACTACTAAGGGACTAAGGATCTTGCCCAAGGCCCTTAGTGATTTTCCGGTTAGCTAGTGATGTGTTCCTTTGGCTGATTATTCTTGTACAATGTTGGAACCCTAAGGTGCAGTCTGTGCTATCTATGCAGCCTGTGTTATCTATGCAGTCTGTGTTATCTATGCAGTCTGTGTTATCTATGCAGCCTGTGTTATCTATGCAGCCTGTGTTATCTATGCAGCCTGTGTTATCTATGCAGCCTGTGTTATCTATGCAGTCTGTGTTATCTGTGCAGCCTGTGTTAACTATGCAGTCTGTGTTATCTATGCATCTGTTATCTGTGCAGCCTGTGTTATCTGTGCAGTCTGTGCTATTTATGCAGTCTGTGTTATCTATGCAGCCTGTGTTATCTATGCAGTCTGTGTTATCTGTGCAGCCTGTGTTAACTATGCAGTCTGTGTTATCTATGCAGTCTGTGTTATCTGTGCAGCCTGTGTTAACTATGCAGTCTGTGTTATCTATGCATCTGTTATCTGTGCAGCCTGTGTTATCTATGCAGTCTGTGCTATTTATGCAGTCTGTGTTACCTATGCAGTCTGTGTTACCTGTGCAGTCTGTGTTATCTGTGTAGTCTGTGTTATCTGTGCAGTCTGTGTTATCTATGCAGTCTGTGTTACCTGTGCAGCCTGTGTTATCTATGCAGCCTGTGTTATCTATGCAGTCTGTGTTATCTGTGCAGCCTGTGTTAACTATGCAGTCTGTGTTATCTATGCATCTGTTATCTGTGCAGCCTGTGTTATCTATGCAGTCTGTGCTATTTATGCAGTCTGTGTTACCTATGCAGTCTGTGTTACCTGTGCAGTCTGTGTTATCTGTGTAGTCTGTGTTATCTGTGCAGTCTGTGTTATCTATGCAGTCTGTGTTACCTGTGCAGTCTGTGTTATCTGTGCAGTCTGTGTTATCTGTGCAGTCTGTGCTATTTATGCAGTCTGTGTTACCTATGCAGTCTGTTACCTGTGCAGTCTGTGTTATCTGTGTAGTCTGTGTTATCTGTGCAGTCTGTGTTATCTGTGCAGTCTGTGTTATCTATGCAGTCTGTGTTACCTATGCAGTCTGTGTTATCTGTGTAGTCTGTGTTATCTATGCAGTCTGTGTTACCTGTGCAGTCTGTGTTAACTATGCAGGAAGAAGGAAGGAAGAAAAGAGAAAAAACACAGGAACTTGATCATAACTGGGGAGGGAACTCAAGAATAATTAACATATTTTCCTGTTGCATGCCACTGATTTGACGTGACTTTTTCCTTTTGGTAATGTATAGGCCATTTCCTTGGGAAAACCAATGGCATGGTACTTCGCTTCACAGCACTTCAGCAATAAAACAGCACATACAAATAAAGGTTCTTGAAAACATAGGCCAATGTCATGGTATAATCACTATGAATAATTCAGTCATTCACCATTTTCAATCCAGTATTTTAAGTTGCACACACTACACTCCCTGCTTACATAACCAGACAACACTATTCTTTTTAATGATGACAAGCGCACTAACCACTTGGCCACCACCCCTGACTCATAAAGGTGCATTTACACATAACGATGACAAGTCACGAATGTCACGAAGTATACATTCTTGGCCGCTGATCACAAATTTGATGATTCGGGGCAGAGGCGTCAGGTGTCCTCAGGAACTGCTGCAACCTGGTACCACGTGTTACAATTAATGGCATGTGTTGCTGGAGAATTATCAGGAACCATTACGCACGGTCAATAATAAGTTGCTGCGCTGTTGAGGGCTATCACGCGTAACAGTGCATCGTTAAGTTCTGTCACGTTGTGAACGAGGTGAATTGTCTCCACACACACACCCAATTTCATCCATCAGCTGCTGAGATCGGTCCAGTTTGCTCCACAGAAGAAGAACTTTGTGACTGTATGTTTAGTTGGGCTCTGTGCCATGGAGGGAAGCAGAGAGGAGGAGGAGACGGAGAGAGCCAGATGTGTGGCTCCACGCGGCTCTCGTCTCGCTCGTTTTCCAAAAACAGGCACATGCAGCAGCAGGTGGAACACCTGCAGGAGCGTGCTGAGGAGCATTGGAACAAAACTTGGCATCACTGTCCTCCTTCAGCATACTGCAGCAATGAAACTGAATGCGGTGCAGCAGGGTTTAATTGTGCACACGTCAGAGAAGAATGCTGTCACACTCTATTAAGGATCACCACCTATCAAGACGGATCAACACGCTCAGTTGCGACCTCCATGACATGAGGTAAAATGAGGGTGGTGCGTGACATTCGTGGAAGATTTTTTGACAGCCAAAAACATGCTCCATGAAAATCACGAATATCACGCACTATTAAGAAACCTATTCAGATGCGTTAAGTCACATTAACAATGTCAGGAATGTGCCAAGAATGATGCAAATATGACATTCGTAACGTGTCTTGCCTATGTGTAAACGCAGCATTAACTCCTGTTATTAGGCAAGATGTCTAATAATCCAGTATAAAAATATGTATCTAGTATTTACATACTGTATCCAAAAATAATCAAAATTCTTTTCTAGCAATTCTAAAAGCTGCCACCATTTTTTATGTATTTTGTAACCAATGCATTACGTTACTTGTGCTTTAAAAGAAAACGTTTTACTTCAAACCTTTCACGCCTTCAAAATGACAAGGAAATGTACATTAATATAAAAATCAAAGGAAAGTTTGCAGAGCACTCAAAGGAGGAAAATGTTATCAGCTGAAGAACAGGAAGAAGAACTGACAAAATGAAGGAAAAGACTGCAAAAGTCATATCACCAAAAACCTGAGAAAAAAAGAGGAGCTCCTGCAGGACAAAAGAGAAAGAGCATCCAAGCTGAGGAAAGAAAAGGTTAATTCAAGAAGTACCACATAAGATAAAATAAGATAAGAGGAAATTCAAGTATCACATAGCATCCATAAAAATACAAAAACAAATACACAACCTAAAATATCTGAATACACACATACACACAATAAAAAATTGTGTGTATGGGTGTTTCTGTTTGAGTGACAAATAGCTATTGAGACAATGGAACAAAAAATATTGTATATAAAGAGACTTTAACAGGACAACATACACAGTAAAATCACCAGTGTAAATCTAACACTGACAGTGTAAATCTAACACTGTCAGAGTTAGATTTACACTGACAGTGAACTTATGGTCCAACTCTGGCCAGAGTGGGACCATATGAATTTAACACTGGTGATTTTATTGTGTAACTGCTCATTCTCTTTTTAATACATAGTATGATCAAAAGTAGCATTAACTGTCAATATAGTGACGGGTCAACATGCTAGTCTCTAAAATAATCATATATTTGCCACAGCCGGGCGTGCCTTTGGCCTTCTCCGGGCACTCGGGTTCCTGTGTGCTGGTTCATGGACAGAGAAACATGCCACATGGCCAAAATGTCGAAGCTGAAGCCCCCTCACACAAAGCAAGTGATGCTCCTCATCTTAGTCTCTTGAATTGACCGCTCATTTGACTGGTCACTTGACACAAAGTCATTCCAGTGGTATCTATCCAAGGATCTGTCAAAAACACATCCAGTCATCATCTTAAGCCCATGGGTAGCATCAAAGTCTCACAACCATACAGTGAGACAGAAATCACTAGGGGCCTCATGTACAAAGCGTGCTTACGCACAAAAACCTGGTGTATGTCCGTCTCCATGGCAATGTTCAGATGTGAAATGATTGTTGAAATGTGCAGTGCATCACACTAAAATCCTGGCTGGCGTACCCACGTTTCTACAGCTGTTGTTCCACTGTGGACATGTAAAGGTGATGCTGGGATCAGTTACTAGTGTGAAAACAAGAAGTCATCAGAGTGATGTGCACACCAGAGACACAGGGATGACCAATTAACACACCCACGTGTTTGCAATTATATGGATGGATATAAAAGCATTCGCAAAGTGATGCGTAAAATGGCACTAACAATGGCTGCGTTAGCATTGTTAAAACACCTTGCAAATGGTGCAATCTGACATGAGTGTGTACTCAGGGAACACAAGGATCTTCTGTGTTATAGTATGATCAAAAGTAGCATTGACTGTCACATAATGATGGGTCAACATGCTAGTCTCTAAAGCCATTGTGGGGTAAGAGATGATGGCTCTGAAACCGATTTCTATTACCAAGGCCACTGTTACTGGGGTTATGCACAGAACTGCAGCCAGCCCAGAGTGCCATATGGCGAGGAGCCAGGGGTTGTCTGTGCCCACACAGTGTTGACTAGTCTGGGCATCCTGGCATCAGGGGCATTCCAGTGTGAGCTGGCTGATTGGTCAGACGTGTGCCAGTCAACCTTGCACGGAGCCACCAGCTGTGTGGAACGCAATCATCCGAATCTTATCCAGGTACATCACATTCCAACATTTTGCTGTGAGAGCCAGTTTCCCGAATGCAATCGGAGCTATTTTGTAACTGCACACATATTGCTATGAAGATGCCATCACATGATGAATTTGTTTTTGTTAATAGGAAACATTTTCATTCCATCAATGTTCAAATCACGTGTGGTGTGCAAATGCACGTCAGGCTGGAGGCGCGGTGCGAGATGGGCTGCTGCTTTATTGGTTAAATAATTTATTTGTGTAATTGTTCCGAACGAAAACCAGCACAGACACATCTGGGCATGTGCACATTCAAAAAAAATTTTTTTTATATTATTATTATTATTATTAATGTTTTCTTTTCTTGATGGTGGAACTAGAGATGAGCTTCTTAACAAAGCCCTGACTGTCTTCAGTACTTGTCAATAAAAGCGTGTGTAATGTTAATGTCACACACCGCCGTGCACCTAAGGGCCCTGTCCCACTGGCGTTTAGGCGGATTTGCGTGTGGATTGCGCACAAAACTGGCTCATATTCACTTAACATCCGCAATATGCGTGAAACATGCTTGTATGAGTCGACTGACACCCGCACACGTCCGCAATTATCCACAGAGGCACGTTTTTCCGTTACCAGGATTTTTGAACTGCACAAAATTTTGGCTGTGGATGACATCCGCCTTACATACTCAATACATACACAAACATACTCATAATCTATGCGCTGTATATTCACCGTCATCTGCTGATATCCGCAACTGACGGATTTGCGGCTTGGCAGCGGATTGGGACAGTGTGTAAAACAGATATTTTGCGTGTCTATCATGTCCACATCACAAACTAAAATAAGTTGTAGCGACTGCATACAGATTGGCCATAAATAAAGCATTTTTATTACGTCTGCTTTGCATCTGATTTGCGGTGGATGCAAATCAGATGCGCTGTGTTCACAGCTGGACACCATTCTTTGTTCTGCCAGCTGCCACGTGCTCTGCGCTGTATAAAATAATTATTTTGTGGCGGATTAATCGAACGGCTCCAGAATGCATTTTGAGCCGTCTAAAAAGGTAATTATTTGACTTGTTTACATTGTCAAGGCTTGATAAAACAGTTGTGTGTTTTTTCCTTCTTGTCTGCAGCTGTTACAGTATTTATTCCTATGTTTATAACAGATTTAACTTCTTGTTATAATCATTGAGACGAGTTGCGCTCTGATGCGTTCCGATGCCGTCACCACTCACCCTGTTCACTGCTTGTTTACTCCAATCAACTTGTCCAAGTCCAGCAAATGCTCCAGAGCCTGTATTGTTGGTGTGAATAGTGATGCTGAAAGGAGCGAGTGCACTTCATTTATGACCACAATGCAGATGCCGTGCACACGCAACACGTGCGCGATGCATTCATAATACACCCATAATGCTGCCGTTATAATCTCAATGCGTCGGATCCGTTTCCTCACTACATGCGTTATACAACCGTGATTGTTCATCATATATTTGCTATATATTATTAATATATCAGTAATTCATACTGGGACATTTGTCATTTTTGGCCATTTTTGTTGCGGACGACAACGAATGCCCGTAATTTGTATACTCAATTCATGCGCAATTAATCCTCTCCCCAGTGGGACAGAGCCCTAATATCTTTTTACTTCAGTGTGTGTGCGCAGCTCAGTTCAGCATTTACACACAAATATACTTATTTAATTTCCGTTTTACATCACAGCAAGCTGAGAGAAGAACGATCTAACCTCAGCTTTCATTGATTTTGCACATTGTGACTGCAAGTTCTTTCATTTTTATACACAACAACATGGAGATGATAGCAGATGTCATCAAACACACAATACTCTACACTTATGGTGTTGTCTGCACAACACAACCAAACAATTTGAATACATTTGCATATTCAGATAAAGGTGTGGCCAGGGAGGAGTTTGCTGCGTGTGCACATGTGCTAAATTCCACGTTCAGTGGGATGTACAAACCGAATGTGCGTGGATTCATGCCTACACACACTTTGATACATCTGAATATATTTGTGCTTACTTCTGATTCAGGGTTTTGGCGTACGCCAACTTTTAGTAGAAAGTCAAAGCAAGTCTTTGTACATGAGGTGCCTGGACCCTAAAGACTTGGACCTTCATTCTCTTGCAGAGACATCAGCTTTGCCAAATAACTGACTACTGACCTCATGACCTCATAAGCTCTACATCAATAATTAAGAAATGAAAACAGGATGGTACTATTTGGTAAATCTGTCTTGCGTAAGCACCTCTCAAAAACTGAAGAAAAAAGTGAAGAAAGCCACCAAGACATCCATGAAAACTCTATAAAAGCTACAGGTTCTTGTGGCTGTTTTTGAAGAAACTACAGTGGAGAAAATAAGTATTTGATCCCCTGTCAGTTTTGCAGGTTTTCCCACCTACAAAGAATGGAAGAGGTCTGTAATTTTTATTGTAGGTACACTTCAACTGTGAGAGACAGAATCTAAAAAAAACAAAAACAATCCAGAATATCACATTGTATGATTTTTAAATAATTAATTTGCATTTTATTGCATGAAATAATTATTTGACCCCCCTATCAACCAGCAAGAATTCTGGCTATCACAGACCTGTTAATTTTTCTTTAAGAAGTCCTCTTATTCTGCACTCTTTACCTGTATTAACTGCACCTGGTTGAACTTGTTACCTGTATAAAAGACACCACTCAATCAATCACGCTCCAACCTGTCCACCATAGCCAAGACCAAAGAGCTGTCTAAGGACACCAGGGACAAAACTGTAGACCTGCACAAGGCTGGGATGGACTACAGGACAACAGGCAAGCAGCTTGGTAGAAGACAACAACTGTTATGATTGTTTAGTAAAAAGTGGAAGAAACACAAGATGACTGTCAATCTCCCTCGGTCTGGGATTCCATGCAAGATCTCACTTCGTGGGGTAAGGATGATTCTGAGAAAGCTCAGAACTACACAGGAGGACCTGGTCAATGACCTGAAGAGAACTGGGACCACAGTCACAAAGATTACATTAGTAACACATGATGCTGTCATGGTTTAAAATCCTGCAGGGCAGCAAGGTCTCCCTGCTAAAGCCAGCACATGTCCAGGCCTGTTTGAAGTTCACCAGTGACCATCTGGATGATCCAGAGGAGGCATGGGAGAAGGTCATGTGATCAGATGAGACCAAAATAGAGCTTTTTGAAATCAACTCCACTTACCATGTTTAGAGGATAACAACCCCAAGAAAACCATCCCAACCATGAAGCATGGGGGTGGAAACATCATACTCTGGGGGTGCTCTTCTGCAAAGGGGGCAGGACGACTGCACCGTATTGAAGGATGATGGATGGGGTCATGTAATGTGAGATTTTGGCAAACAACCTCCTTCCCTCAGTAAGAGCACTGAAGATGGGTCATGGCTGGGTCTTCCAGCATGACAATGACCCCAAACACACAGCCAGGGCAACTAAGGAGGGGCACCGTAAGAAGCATTTCAAGGTCCTGGAGTGGCCTGGCCAGTCTCTAGACCTGAACTCTATAGAAAATCTTTGGAGGGAGCTGAAACTCAAAACATGAAAGATTTGGAGAAGATCTGTATGGAGGAATGGACCAAAATCCCTGTTGCAGTGTGTGAAAACAAGAAGTCAAGAACTACAGGAAATGTCTGACCTTTGTAATGGCAGACAAATGTTTCTGCACCAATTGTTAAGCTCTGTTTTTCTAGGGGGTCAAATACTTATTCCATGAAATAAAAATGCAAATTCATTATTTAAAAATCATACAATGTGATTTACTGGATTTTTTTTTTTTTAGATTCTGTCTCTCACAGTTGAAGTGTACCTACAATAAAAATTACAGACCTCTCCATTCTTTGTAGGTGGGAAAACCTGCAAAACTGACAGGGGATCAAATACTTATTTCCCCCACTGTATATATTGCAACTTTTTCCAGTTGTATCACTAGTGAGATATTTCCATAGGTTCAAGGATCTTGTTAAAATGAAGATTTTTGAACCTTAATAAGAAGATCCTTAAGATTTCAGCTACAATGCACATTGGAGACTTGAGCCTAGATTTACTGATGAAGAAACCCGTAATTAACCAGCCATGCCTTTTTTGCCAAATTAACAAAAAGTTACTGCAATGGCCGCTGATTTAAAAACAAAAAACAGATGAATGTGACAAGCCTGTAGGTCAGGAGGTGTCTGGTCGACCCTCTCCACTGCCGACCCGCGCTGGCCGACTCGCTCCAGTTTTCTGGACGACCAGCTCCACTCGCAAAGCAGAGCGGGTCATCCTAGATATTGGAGTGAGTCATCCTGGGAAGGGGAGCGAGTTTCAAATACGAGAGTCACATTATACTAAAGGAGAAATAAAGTTATTGTCATTGTAATCACTCTGCTCTGGTTGTCACCATAGCAACGTGCAAATCAGTTGGCACAGATCAGCTGTGTTTTGACAGGTGAATAACAGAAATGCAATAAAACATGGATTTCCAAGTGAATTTTAATATTTTTGGCCAAAATAAAACATATGAGGAACGGAAAGAGGAGGAGAGCAAACGAGAAGAACAGCAAAAGCAATGGCATAAAGATTTAACATCAGACGAACTGGACAAGACTGAAGATGGGAAAGAAGAAGAGACCAGTTCTATCCTTGCGGGCTGCTGGGGCGCTCCGCATCAAAACAGCGAGTGTAGTTTCTGGACCTGTTGCCAGAGTTGGCCGCAGCTCCATACACCAGACAGGGGCGCGGTGCCGGAGTTGGCCGCAGCTCCACACAGCAGAGAGTGGGGCGGTGTAAGTGGCCTGCTGCGGCGCTTACTGAGCCTGCAGACTCGGTAAGCGCATCAGAGGCAAAATATCTTGAGAATGGCATAAAATAGTCCCAAATACTTATGCATTTTTATCAAGTTCTGTTAACTTAAATAAATATCTGTGTGTTAGCTCACTGTGTGGGACCATGGTATAAGCGGATTAAACAACTTGAAGCCGTGCATTATACGGTTTGAAAGCACTTCGTGGAGTAACACCACTCCGTTCCACGTCGTGCATTCAAATCGTATAATGCACGGCTTTGAGTTGTTTAATCCTTACATATAAAAACGTCATCTGCAGCACACAATGTCACGTTCACTCAGTCATGCTGGTTAGTAAGTGTTATTCCTTCTACATTTATATCATTAAATAAGAGATTCTTTCAACTGAGAAGTAGAGCGGGTTGCCTTGAGGCAGTGGAGTGGGTCGTCCTAGAAAGTGGAGCGGGTCGGTCAGCGCGGATCGGCAGTGGAGCGGGCCGTCTAGAAATCGGTCAGCATGGATTCACTGGGAAGCCGTTTGTATTAAGTCTTAAGTATTAAGTAGTATTAAGGAGCAGATAATATGATGAATGATAAATAAGCTGTGCCTTGTTGAATGGAACATTCCATCTTTCACCTATGAAATATTCTTTCCATTGTATGAATGAAAAAGCATTCATTACTTGTTTTATATGACACCTAAATAGATCCTTGTCATTTGATATTTTATTTATAAACAATTAAACAAGAGAAAAGAGACTCACATTATGGGGTGCGTCACTGGTCCTTTGAGGTCAACAGGTTCCAAACTGTCCAACACAAACCTATCAGAGTCCAATCCAATCCAAAATTGTTGACAGTCAACTTGCAAAAACAGTCAGATAGTTCAAAAACAATCCTGACGATGTAGTCCATACCTGATGCCATGCATTAACTTCTTTGTGCACAACCTGCCACCTGCTTTCCTCAGTCCAGTGAAAATTGCAACAAAAATGTGTTGAGCTCTTCATCTGACAGCGAATACAGCAAATGCCTCCAGATGCCGTATGTCGTGGTGGATTAATTTTTTTTGTGTTAGATGAATGAGCATTGTCTGTCATCAACACAAGCCCCACCATGTTTGTTTTTTAAGCTAAGCAGCATCGCTGCTTGTGTGAGCGTGCAATGGTACAAAATGTGTGGAACCAAATTTGCATGCTAAATGTAACAAAATAGGCACGGTAAATAGTACACAATGGCAAATGGAACGAATAGTCAGTATCACGTGACATACAAACCACCAATCAAATGACAAGGTTCTATTTAGGAGTTATATAATGGGAGATAATACACATAGTGCTAAGTGATTGAGCACCTTGGAAGGGTTCATGTGTTCATCCCCTGACTTGTCTCAAGTAAACTGGCTGTAAAAATGATGATTTAATCATTACATTTAAAGGTACGTATGTTTGTCCAGTTACTGCTGGTTGCTGAAAATGCAGAGATCATGTACAGTAGCTGTATTTCCTAAATTCCTTGATTTAAAGCTGAACATTGACACTACAAGAACTTTTTAACTGTTTCATTTCAGCTCCATTGTGATGACGTACAGAGACAAAATGAAGATCAAAATGGTGTCACTGTCCAAATACTCATGAACCAAACTGAATAAGTGGTTTCATTATTATTATTTTATTGTTGTTTTTGATGTTAGTTTTGTAGTAAATGTTTTGTAGATTAAGTAAATTTACTGTTGGGACTGAAGAGGAAATGTAAGAACAAACAGCAGACTGGTTTTCCTGACTGAACTACTTTTCAGAAGCCGTGCGATCTGTGATGACACTAAAGATTCTCTGTCCATCAGAAAAAAATAATTAGCAGCATGAGGCAGACGCTAAATGCATCAATAAAAATAATCAGATCATTGTTGGCCTTGGTTTAGTTTGTACAGACCCCCTGCACCATTAGTCACACAATGGGGGAGGTGATGGTCTAGTGGTTAAGGCGTTGGGCTTGAGACCAGAAGATCATCGGTTCAAATCCCAGCCTGACTGGAAAATCACTAAGGGCCCTTAGGCAAGGTCTTGAATTCCCTATTGCTCCCGGTGTGTAAGTGAGTGCCTTGTATGGCAGCACCCTCACATCGGGGTGAATGTGAGGCATTATTTTTAAAGCGCTTTGAGCGTCTGATACAGATGGAAAAGCGCTATAGAAATGCAGTCCATTTACCATTTACAATGTTATGCAGGAAAATATCAAAAGGGAAAAACATACCAGTTGTCTCACCAGTTACCTTGATGCTGTGCCTGTGAGCGGCATCCATGACCGCAGGAACCAGGTCCTCCGTGGGCTCGCCATGGTCATCAGCCAGCCCGGGAGGATACCAGGACAGCACCAGAACCCCTGCAACACCAAAGAGTTCAGGACTGATCCCAGGCTATCTGCCACAGTGTCCATGAGCAAAGAACTGAATAATACAGAATAATTCTTAGCGTCTTTCATGAAGCTTCCGATGCTGGAGCAACTGTGATTGTACCAGAAATAGCATAATAATGTTGTTTTATATTTGAACAAAGGCTTCGTTCCTCACGAGATGAACTATGACTGATTTCCAAACGACTTCCTATTCATTTTGTTACATTATAATAGCTAAAATTTTTCACTTAAAATCTCAAAACATGTAATGTGCTTTTCGTGGGTTTCATGTGGATCTAAGGAGGCTTCTGCTCACAGAACGTTCAGTCTCAACTGTCACATATTGCACTCAGATGTCCGCTCCAACATAGTTTTACAAAAGATTAGACCTTCATTTACACAATTTAAATTTAACATTTTTTGGATCACGATTTATCTTGCTATCACAATTTTTTTTTTTATGTTTAAAACTTTCCCGATTACTCATAAAGTTGTACAGTGCTACTTTTACCACTGATGACACACAATTTCAAGCCCCAGTCTGTGTATCTGGTTTTATTTATTAGACAACTGAATCAAAAATGGAAATCATTTACTTGGAGATCAAATTGAGCTGTATATGAAAATTAATTGTTTGGTGTTACTGATTAAATATTTGATTATTTGGCTGATTAGCCTCCCCAGGACAGGTTTGATTCAGAGACTGAAATGAAAACTTCATCTTGATTTTTTAATTTAAATTTTTTTTCATTTATACAGTGGTGGGCACAGATAACCAAAAAAATTAACTTCGATAACAGATAATAAGATAACTGAAAAGTTATCTTTGATAAAGATAAACCGATAAACCACCCAAAAATGTATCGGAAGTTACAGATAATCAATAACCGATAAATTCTGGCATTGTCTATGGGACATTTGCAGTTACTAAAGAGCTGAAATTGATTTTTAACACAATTGCTTTCAAAAGCGGTAAACGACCTAAAGAATAAGCAAGAATGTTTGACCATACTGCCCCTTGCAGGAAGCAGCACAGATAAATTCTGAGAACACCCATGAAATCAACTCTTTACTAATCATAATCATTTTTCTTTCAACATCCTGCCCCTGCTGAAAGCTCTTGTTTACAACAGCGCTCCCACAACAGAGGCACACCAAGACCAACCACAAAGCCAACTCCCTATCAATTTCAACACTCCTGTCAGGCGGAGGTCTTGAAAAATAAAGTCATACTAACTTATGGTTTTTTGAAAATACTGATAGAATAACTCCATTAATGTCAATTCTGTCATTTGTACAAAGTTAAAATATAACATATATCTTTTAATGTTGAATAAGGCACTAATTCTGAGGTTTTGTAACAAACACAGACCGCAAAGCATTCTGGGTAAAAGTGCTAAACAGTGATTGGTTCAGTAATCCATTATGTAAACCAACACGTTAATCAATCAATCAATCTATTTTTTTTTTATATAGCGCCAAATCACAACAAACAGTTGCCCCAAGGCGCCTTATATTGTAAGGCAAGGCCATACAATAATGATGTAAAACCCCAACGGTCAAAACGACCCCCTGTGAGCAAGCACTTGGCTACAGTGGGAAGGAAAAACTCCCTTTTAACAGGAAGAAACCTCCAGCAGAACCAGGCTCAGGGAGGGGCAGTCTTCTGCTGGGACTGGTTGGGGCTGAGGGAGAGAACCAGGAAAAAGATATGCTGTGGAGGGGAGCAGAGATCGATCACTAATGATTAAATGCAGAGTGGTACATACAGAGCAAAAAGAGAAAGAAACAGTGCATCATGGGAACCCCCCAGCAGTCTACGTCTATAGCAGCATAACTAAGGGATGGTTCAGGGTCACCTGATCCAGCCCTAACTATAAGCTTTAGCAAAAAGGAAAGTTTTAAGCCTAATCTTAAAAGTAGAGAGGGTGTCTGTCTCCCTGATCTGAATTGGGAGCTGGTTCCACAGGAGAGGAGCCTGAAAGCTGAAGGCTCTGCCTCCCATTCTACTCTTACAAACCCTAGGAACTACAAGTAAGCCTGCAGTCTGAGAGCGAAGCGCTCTATTGGGGTGATATGGTACTACGAGGTCCCTAAGATAAGATGGGACCTGATTATTCAAAACCTTATAAGTAAGAAGAAGAATTTTAAATTCTATTCTAGAATTAACAGGAAGCCAATGAAGAGAGGCCAATATGGGTAAGATATGCTCTCTCCTTCTAGTCCCCGTCAGCACTCTAGCTGCAGCATTTTGAATTAACTGAAGGCTTTTTAGGGAACTTTTAGGACAACCTGATAATAATGAATTACAATAGTCCAGCCTAGAGGAAATAAATGCATGAATTAGTTTTTCAGCATCACTCTGAGACAAGACCTTTCTGATTTTAGAGATATTGCGTAAATGCAAAAAAGCAGTCCTACATATTTGTTTAATATGCGCTTTGAATGACATATCCTGATCAAAAATGACTCCAAGATTTCTCACAGTATTACTAGAGGTCAGGGTAATGCCATCCAGAGTAAGGATCTGGTTAGACACCATGTTTCTAAGATTTGTGGGGCCAAGTACAATAACTTCAGTTTTATCTGAGTTTAAAAGCAGGAAATTAGAGGTCATCCATGTCTTTATGTCTGTAAGACAATCCTGCAGTTTAGCTAATTGGTGTGTGTCCTCTGGCTTCATGGATAGATAAAGCTGGGTATCATCTGCGTAACAATGAAAATTTAAGCAATACCGTCTAATAATACTGCCTAAGGGAAGCATATATAAAGTGAATAAAATTGGTCCTAGCACAGAACCTTGTGGAACTCCATAATTAACTTTAGTCTGTGAAGAAGATTCCCCATTTACATGAACAAATTGTAATCTATTAGACAAATATGATTCAAACCACCGCAGCGCAGTGCCTTTAATACCTATGGCATGCTCTAATCTCTGTAATAAAATTTTATGGTCAACAGTATCAAAAGCAGCACTGAGGTCTAACAGAACAAGCACAGAGATGAGTCCACTGTCCGAGGCCATAAGAAGATCATTTGTAACCTTCACTAATGCTGTTTCTGTACTATGATGAATTCTAAACCTGACTGAAACTCTTCAAATAGACCATTCCTCTGCAGATGATCAGTTAGCTGTTTTACAACTACCCTTTCAAGAATTTTTGAGAGATAAGGAAGGTTGGAGATTGGCCTATAATTAGCTAAGATAGCTGGGTCAAGTGATGGCTTTTTAAGTAATGGTTTAATTACTGCCACCTTAAAAGCCTGTGGTACATAGCCAACTAACAAAGATAGATTGATCATATTTAAGATCGAAGCATTAAATAATGGTAGGGCTTCCTTGAGCAGCCTGGTAGGAATGGGGTCTAATAAACATGTTGATGGTTTGGATGAAGTAACTAATGAAAATAACTCAGACAGAACAATCGGAGAGAAAGAGTCTAACCAAATACCGGCATCACTGAAAGCAGCCAAAGATAACAATACGTCTTTGGGATGGTTATGAGTAATTTTTTCTCTAATAGTTAAAATTTTGTTAGCAAAGAAAGTCATGAACTCATTACTAGTTAAAGATAATGGAATACTCAGCTCAATAGAGCTCTGACTCTTTGTCAGCCTGGCTACAGTGCTGAAAAGAAACCTGGGGTTGTTCTTATTTTCTTCAATTAGTGATGAGTAGAAAGATGTCCTAGCTTTACGGAGGGCTTTTTTATAGAGCAACAGACTCTTTTTCCAGGCTAAGTGAAGATCTTCTAAATTAGTGAGACGCCATTTCCTCTCCAACTTACGGGTTATCTGCTTTAAGCTACGAGTTTGAGAGTTATACCATGGAGTCAGACACTTCTGATTTAAAGCTCTCTTTTTCAGAGGAGCTACAGCATCCAAAGTTGTCTTCAATGAGGATGTAAAACTATTGACGAGATACTCTATCTCCCTTACAGAGTTTAGGTAGCTACTCTGCACTGTGTTGTTATATGGCATTAGAGAACATAAAGAAGGAATCATATCCTTAAACCTAGTTACAGCGCTTTCTGAAAGACTTCTAGTGTAATGAAACTTATTCCCTACTGCTGGGTAGTCCATCAGAGTAAATGTAAATGTTATTAAAAAATGATCAGACAGAAGGGAGTTTTCAGGGAATACTGTTAAGTCTTCTATTTCCATACCATAAGTCAGAACAAGATCTAAGATATGATTAAAGTGGTGGGTGGACTCATTTACTTTTGAGCAAAGCCAATAGAGTCTAATAATAGATTAAATGCAGTGTTGAGGCTGTCATTCTCAGCATCTGTGTGGATGTTAAAATCGCCCACTATAATTATCTTATCTGAGCTAAGCACTAAGTCAGACAAAAGGTCTGAAAATTCACAGAGAAACTCACAGTAACGACCAGGTGGACGATAGATAATAACAAATAAAACTGGTTTTTGGGACTTCCAATTTGGATGGACAAGACTAAGAGACAAGCTTTCAAATGAATTAAAGCTCTGTCTGGGTTTTTGATTAATTAATAAGCTGGAATGGAAGATTGCTGCTAATCCTCCGCCCCGGCCCGTGCTACGAGCATTCTGACAGTTAGTGTGACTCGGGGGTGTTGACTCATTTAAACTAACATATTCATCCTGCTGTAACCAGGTTTCTGTTAGGCAGAATAAATCAATATGTTGATCAATTATTATATCATTTACCAACAGGGACTTAGAAGAGAGAGACCTAATGTTTAATAGACCACATTTAACTGTTTTAGTCTGTGGTGCAGTTGAAGGTGCTATATTATTTTTTCTTTTTGAATTTTTATGCTTAAATAGATTTTTGCTGGTTATTGGTAGTCTGGGAGCAGGCACCGTCTCTACGGGGATGGGGTAATGAGGGGATGGCAGGGGGAGAGAAGCTGCAGAGAGGTGTGTAAGACTACAACTCTGCTTCCTGGTCCCAACCCTGGATAGTCACGGTTTGGAGGATTTAGAAAATTAGCCAGATTTCTAGAAATGAGAGCTGCTCCATCCAAAGTGGGATGGATGCCGTCTCTCCTAACAAGACCAGGTTTTCCCCAGAAGCTTTGCCAATTATCTATGAAGCCCACCTCATTTTTTGGACACCACTCAGACAGCCAGCAATTCAAGGAGAACATGCGGCTAAACATGTCACTCCCGGTCTGATTGGGGAGGGGCCCAGAGAAAACTACAGAGTCCGACATTGTTTTTGCAAAGTTACACACCGATTTAATGTTAATTTTAGTGACCTCCGATTGGCGTAACCGGGTGTCATTACTGCCGACGTGAATTACAATCTTACCAAATTTACGCTTAGCCTTAACCAGCAGTTTCAAATTTCCTTCAATGTCGCCTGCTCTGGCCCCCGGAAGACAATTGACTATGGTTGCTGGTGTCGCTAACTTCACATTTCTCAAAACAGAGTCGCCAATAACCAGAGTTTGATCCTCGGCGGGTGTGTCGTCGAGTGGGGAAAAACGGTTAGAAATGTGAACGGGTTGGCGGTGTACACGGGGCTTCTGTTTAGGGCTACGCTTCCTCCTCACAGTCACCCAGTCAGCCTGCTTTCCCGGCTGCTCGGGATCTGCCAGGGGGGAACTAACGGCGGCTAAGCTACCTTGGTCCGCACCGACTACAGGGGCCTGGCTAGCTGTAGAATTTTCCACGGTGCGGAGCCGAGTCTCCAATTCGCCCAGCCTGGCCTCCAAAGCTACGAATAAGCTACACTTATTACAAGTACCATTACTGCTAAAGGAGGCCGAGGAATAACTAAACATTTCACACCCAGAGCAGAAAAGTGCGGGAGAGACAGGAGAAGCCGCCATGCTAAATCGGCTAAGAGCTAGTAGCTACGCTAAGCTAGCGGATTCCTAAAAACACGCAAAGTGAATAATGTGTAAATAATTTAGAGGTGATTCAGCAGAATGAGTGCTTTAGTTAAGGCACGTAAAGATTACACTGGGAAACAAATCGTAATCTAGATAACTAGATCAATCTAACTGCGCAGATTAAACAGCTAACAGATACAGAAAAACACCGCTGTGCTCCGGAACAGGAAGTGATACAATACCGGAGTGAGAGCCAACCACCAGACGTTAATGTGACGTGTGTTGGTTTAAAGATAAATGTGCTTTTGTAAATATTCCATTTTATTTGTAAAAACAAGCATTTTTACGGAGCACTGGAAGTGTCATCACAATTGCATGTTTTAAAACTTTTATGATGTTGTAAAACGTGCACTCAATATTAGTAAGTAAGTAAGTACATTTATTTATATAGTGCCTTTCACAGACATAAGGCCATGTACACACGTTGTCGGGTATTTGTAAAACCGAATAGCTTACCCTTTCAGTTTGGGGAAAAAACTTAATCCACACTACGTCGTTTAAAAAAAAAAATCCATCCACATCGAACCGTATAAATGTGTTGTAATTAGTCTGCCAAACCTTTGGGTGGCGGTACTGATTAAAATTCTATCCAATCAGGAGCCTTATTCTCTTGTCGTCACTTCCACAAAAACTAAAAACATGGCGCCAACCTCGTTCATGTGGACCAATAAGGAGTCGGAATTACTTCTAACCGTAGTTTTAGAATACAAAGTTAACAAATATATGCACACAAAAAGCGCCTGGACAATGGACAATACCAACACTTTGAGAGCAGCCATGTACCCAGACGTTTAATACTGCCATGAACACTCCTGGCCAGTAGATGGCAGTAGTGGCCTTGAAAAAATGTCAAACAAAATTCCAGATAATCCGTGTCTGCTACATTTAAGATGCGTGGAATTTAACAAACGCAAATACACTAATGTCTATAAACCCAAAGAATATATTCACGAGAGTTTTAGGCACTAGAGTTTAATGCTGTTATCTGTGGACCCTGAACAGAGTGTCTGAATTGCATTTGTCCTGTCGTGAACGTCTGAGATTACCTTATGCTACCCATAATGCATTGCTGCCTGGCACAGCATGTGTTCACAAAACCTTAAAAATCAGCACATTACTTTAAAACGAAAACATATATCTGATATTTTCACTTTATAAACTTCAGACATGACAATAATTTTAAATAACTTGTCTAAAATGAGTGGTTAAAATTTGAACCATAAGTTAAACATGTATGCCTCTGGATGACTTGGTGACATTGCGATTATATTAGCATGGTGTTAAAGAAAATTTTTTTTGGTCACCAGTTCTCCTTTGCTTAGAACAACATGCCTATTAGGAAACTTTTAACAGATAGGTCTCAACAGTTTTAAAAATGTTTTTCACTGTTCACCTTAGTTTAGTACGTTATTGGTCTAAAAGTTATCGGACGGTAATTCATCGGAAGATAATTAGTCCGATGATGGTTTTTACATTTATCTAAAAAGATAATCCGATAATGAAAACATTATCTTCGGTAATTATCTGTTATCGGATTATCGGAAGTGTGCCCACCACTGCATTTATATAGTGCCAAATCACAACAAAACTGCCTCAAGGTGCTTCACACGAGTAAGGTCTCATCTTACAAACCCCTAGAACAAGCACACAGGTGAAAGTAAAAACTCCTGCTCATGATACTGAGGAAGAAACCTCAAGCAGGCCAGACTCATAGGAGGGACCCACTGCTTAGGCCATTCTAAAAGTTACAAGGCTTTAACAAAGTTTTACAAAGCTAAAGAAACAGAAAACAGGAAATTAAAACAACATTAAAAAAACATAAATACAATATGCATTTGATTAGAAGACCATGCAGGCATTCATGCCACAGGCAGGGGTCATCCAGCAGTCTTCATGCGGATGAGGAAGTGGGCCTGTTCCCATGGCAACATCCATTCCAAACGCGGAGCGCAGTGTGCTGCATCAGCTTCAGCCATGGCATCTCGCAGTCAGTCCAGCAAGCACCCTGTGGTCTGCAGCCGTCACTCCTATGTGATGTTATTCATACCTTGGATAAAGAGAAAAAGAGCAGAATCAGTAGGCCAGAAAAACTGCACCTAAGGTATAATTCATCAGTAGTAAATTGACAGGAAAGCAGCGAAAATATTAAGGTGATCGCCAGCCGCTAGCCCTAAGTTTCACTAACAGACCCAGAATTTAGATGAAGCTGAGGTCAGGACCCATTCTATTGCTAATAAAATTAATTTAAAAGGATAGGAAGCATAGTACCATATGACGCCAGTTTGCTAGCCATATGAAATGGAGAATAAATGCGTATTAAGTCTGGACTTGAATGTCTCTACAGAATCAGAGTGTTTTATAGGGAGATCATTTCACAAAACAGGGGCACAGGTGCAGAGAAGGCTCTGTGGCCTACAGACTATTCACCACACGGAGCCTGGGCCGGTATGTAGGATTTGATTAGGTCAACTAAGTAGGGATCAACAAACCTCCACAGAACTGTTAGCGTGTGATTAAAGCTGCCTCAAGAAGAGACAGCTTGTTGTGTGGGCCGCTGAAGAGGAGGTACTGCTGGCCCACCACCACCAGATGGCGCAATGCTTGAAGTGCGGGCTTCAAGCAGGAGAGGGCGTCATAGCAACCGGGAGTGACAGCTGTTACTCGTCATCAGCATCAGCTGTCACTCATCCACATCATCACCACCACCTTAAAGGCCGGACTGCAACTCCACCTCCCCGCCGAGAAATCAACTACCAATCAGGTAATTTTCTCTGCTGACTCAAACATTGAGTAATAATCTGAACTTCTTTGCAGCCGTTTTTCCTGTGGTGATTGCCTTATCTGTGGGATTGGCGTTTGGTGTGATCAGCGACGGCTTCGCTTCACACCCCAACCAGATAAGTGGTTAGACAGGAGCTGCACGAGTGTGTGATTGGAGGTGGAGGTTCTCCCTCCTTACTGAATACAGACTGTGGGATTACTGAGTGTGCGACCTCACACTCATCAGGACTGTCTCTGTTCTCTGCCAGCAGTACCGGGTTTGACTGCTGAAGACAGCGGCCACCTGGGGCGCAGGGCTTGGTGGCTCCGGTGTTCTTCAGCTCCGTTGGCAGTGGAAGCTGTGTGGGATCGGCTCTTCTCTCGCCAGGCGTCTTCTATCGTCGAGCCTGCCCACACGTCACCTGGTGTATGACTGACAGTCACTATATGTTATTGTCTGTACGTCGTTGTGCGATTCATAACATTAAATTGTTACTTTTGGCTTATCCATTGTCCGTTCATTTACGCCCCCTGTTGTGGGTCCGTGTCACGACACTTTCACAACACAGCTGTTACTAATCTACTACTACGACTACTACTACTACTACTATGTTACTGCTACTGTTACTTGCAAACATGAAGAGGTAAAATGTTCAAAGGACAAAGAAGAGAATACATAAGTATGACACCAACCTTGCTGATGATGATGTAGCACAAAAATTTCTCTCCCCTTAACTACTACAACCCCAATTCCAATGACGTTGGGAGGGTGTGTAAAATGTACATAAAACAGAATACAATGATTTGCAAATCCTCTTCAACTATATTCAATTGAATCCACCACAAAGACAAGATATTTAAAACTTTATAAACTTTACTGTTACTGATAAACTTTACTGTTTTTGTGCAAATATTTGCTCATTTTGAATGGATGCCTGCAACACGTTTCAAAAACGTTGTGACAGTGGTATGTTTACCACTGTGTTACATCACCTTTCCTTCTAACAACACTCAATAAGTGTTTGGGAACTGAGGACACTAATTGTTGACGCTTTGTAAGTGGAATTCTTTCTCATTCTTGCTTGATGTACGACTTCAGTTGCTCAACAGTCCGGGGTCTCCGTTGTCATATTTTGAGCTTCATAATGCGTCACACATTTTCAATGGGCGACAGATCTGGACTGCAGGCAGGCCAGTCTAGTACCTGCACTCTTTTACTACAAAGCCACGCTGTTTGTAACACGTGCATAATGTGGCTTGGCATTGTCTTGCTGAAATAAGCAGAGACGTCCCTGAAAAGACGTTGCTTGGATGGCATCATGTGTTGCTCCAAAACCTGGATGTGCCTGTCAGTATTGATGGTGCCATTACAGACGTGTAAGTTGCCCATGTCATGGGCACTAACATACCCCCATACCATCACAGATACTGGCTTTTGTACTTTGTGCTGGTAACAATCTGGATGGTTGTTTCCTTTTTTGTCCGGAGGACAAAACATCCATGATTTCCAAAAACAATTTGAAACGTGGACTGTGTCCATTTCAAATGAGCTCGAGCCCAGAGAATGCGGTGGTGTTTCTGGATGTTGTTGATGTATGGCTTTCACTTTGCATGATAGAGTTTTAACTTGCACTTGTAGATGTAGCGATGAACTGTGTTAATTGACAATGGTTTTCTGAAATGTTCCTGAGCCCAAGCGGTAAGATCCTTTACACAATGATGTCGGTTTTTACTGCAGTGCCGTCCTGAGGGATTGAAGGTCATGGGCATTCAATGTTGGTTTTCCACCTTGCCGCTTACATGTAGAAAGTTCTCCAGATTCTCTGAATCTTCTGATTATATTATGGACTGTAGATGATGGAATCCCTAAATTCCTTGCAATTGGACATTGAGAAACATTGTTCATAAACTGTTGGACTATTTTTTCATGCAGCTGTTCACAAAGTGGTGATCCTTGCCCCATCTTTGCTTGTGAATGGCTGAGCCTTTGGGGATGCTCCTTTTATACCCAATCATGACACTCACCTGTTTCCAATTAGGTGTTCTTTGAACACATCATCAACTTTCCCAGTCTTTTGTTACCTCATCCCAACTTTTTTGAAATGTGTTGCAGGTATCCATTTCAAGTAGCTTAGTAGCTCAGGCTCAAGACCACCAAGGGTCTTGATCCCGGTGCCTAATACCACATTTTTAACGATGAGGAATGCAGTGGTACTGTTTATATCCCCAAATGATGAGTCAGTGATTTTATGGTTTTTCGTGGACTGCCACCATCTCTGCCACTGCAGAGTTTTCACATTAGTGTGTTAACTCCAAGAGCTTTCATCTCATTCTTTTCAAATTTTCTGGAAAGATTCATGGCCCCCTGATGAAGGTCCTAGACTCACCAAAATCTATTGATTTTGGTGAGTCTAGGACCTTCCTTCTAACGCCACCATTAGGTCAAATATTTGAATTAGGATTAGTGTATCTTTAAAAGCTATTCTAAATCAATGAAATCTAATGTTTTTTCAGTTGTTTTTTTTCTTTAATGACAACAAGAAAAGAGGTCACATAGTTACAGCGAATGCTGAAATGCAATGCTAGCTTTGAAAACACAACTGCAGTGGCATAGTGACAACAAAACAGAGGTCACAATTATAGTTAAATGCAACGTTACTTCTAAAAACACAAGAAGCCATCACAGTGGTAAAGCGCAGTGCACTTAAGCTCTGCCTTGAAACAGTTGCACTTTCCACTGTATCCCTTTCTTGCATCCACAGCAGAGGAGTTCATGACAGGCTCTGGTACCTTCTGGTGATACAAGAAGTTCAGCTATGGTCTTGTATCCTTCCCATCTCTGCCACATGTTGAATTAGCTGACATTTCAGTATCTCATCTCTATCTTCCTGACACAGAACACATTTATTCCAGTCTGTGGTCAGGCACTGTGTATCTGACATTCCAGACTCAGTAGGGTCCACTAACTTTAATAGTTTGGCCATTGTCTCACAAAATGACTAGCTACTTAAAGAACAGTATGTACTATCTCTAGTACCACCAATCAGCATCAGCTGAAACCACCAGAAGGTACGTCAGCTGCCAGCACAATCACTCTTTTGGTCTCAGTCTAATAGAGTAAAATACCTCTATTATAGAGTGATATCAGCTCTACCATCTTGACAAACCAAGTGTTTATGCTTGAGTTGATTTTACATCGTGATAGAATTAATTTAGCACTGTGATAGAGCATTTTTAACTGTATTTGGAGTGGGACCAAATGTTATCCCAGCAGAGTAAATTTTACTCTGCAAAATTTACTGTGTACAGTTAGTTGCATCAGGCCAGTCAAGGTCAGCTGAAAGCATACAAATGTATATACAGATTACTCCCAAAAATTGAGATTGGCATAGGACCCAAACCAATTGAATACCGATGTTTTGACCAATGAAGTACCATTTTCAAATCAGTCTGAAAAATGCTGCATATGTACTCACAGCTAGATTGCTGATGTTTGCCAAATATGTTAACTAGCTAGCTTGCTTAATAATGAGGATTAATAAACATAGTGTTTGTATAAATGCATTTAAAACTTTCACATGTTCATCTGTGCGAACGTGCTCATACATTTCTTGCAGCAATCAAACTGCACCAACAAGTCTTGCTGCTGAGAACAGTGGATGACAAAAAGCTGCTGCAGGTCAGGCTGTTTTTAGGGTCTACTGGATAATTCTAGTCAATACCAATTAATGAAACATTGGGAAGTAGGGTACCATGTTGTACTCTCATTAGTCACAGTTCGATAGCATGTATAAAATCACCAATATTACATACTTTAATGGTTTCACAATTATTTAGTAACCTGGATGCTAGCCATATGTTGTTATGCAGGTTCTTGCATGTTGTAAATAGTAATACTGCATTCTCATCCTTGAATATGTAGGATTAGACAGCAAAATCAAGAGCCTTGGTGGTCTAGAGCCTGAGCAACTGATAAAACAACCTGTGGCAGCCATCTTGGAAAATGGCCGGCTCTGCAATGCCCCATAGCCAAAAATTAGCCATTTGGTATGCTGTAACTGTGTGCTAAATTTCATGCTTTAATCGTCAAAGTCACGATTCCCCCAAATATTGCGCATATCTGCTCCTCTATTCATTAAGGCTGCAACATTCAACATTTTTGCTTGTTCTAATCGAAAAAAGGATTTTTCTGACCCAAGCACGTAAAACAGTGAAACAAAGCCATGTTGAATGAATGTCAATTTTGTGACATTCACATGAATTTAATAAAATTTTATGAATTATATTTGCATTAGGGCATCACTGTGGCTTCATGGATAGCACTGTTGCCTCAGCAAGAAGATCGGGGGATCGCTCCCCACCTGGTCCATTCTGTGTGGAGTACATATGTTCTTCCTGTGTTCATGTGGATTTCTTCTGGGTGGCCCAACTTCTTCTCACTTCCACAGACATGCAGGTTAGGTGACCTGGTGACTCTGAACTGACCGTAATTCTGCTGGCCGTGTTTACTTTCCAACTCCAACAGACAGACATAGAACTACACTGGTTTTAGCAGTTTGATCAGCTTCACAAAGGCAGCGCTTAAACACCAAAACTCTGTGTGTAGTGCATTTGAAAACATTTGATGAAGATCGAGTTTATTTGCAGATGGATGAGTAGAGCAAACAGGAGACCAGCGTTCACAACGAGAGGGTCAAGAAGAGCCACTACATCTTGAAGGGTCTTATTGACTGTGTCATCTTTTTGGGACAACAAGAACTGTCTTTCTGAGGACATGATGAATCCAGAGATTCCCTAAACTGTGGGAATTATTTGGAATTATTGACAATGCTGGTAGACCACGATAGCAACTTGAGACATCATCTTGACCAGCCACTGTTTTTACAGGCACGTTAGAGAAATTCCAGAATGACCTCGTCAAGGCAGTCGGCGAGTTACTGAAAGAACACATCGCCGAGGAGATTAAACAATGTGTGTCGCGGTTATGTTTGATGAAACAACTGATTTCAGTAATGTGGTGTAGCTCTCCTATGTTCTCAGGTATGTGACTGAAACAGGAGTGAAAGAAAGATTTCTCAAATTTGATGACATTACTAAGAAGAAACGAGCACAGGATCTAGCAGGACTTGTTTTTGATTTACTGGACAACTACAACTGCAAAGTTAGTTGCTCAATGTTACGATGGAGCAGCTGCGATGGCATCGGGGCTAAATGAAGTGGAGGCACGCGTAAAAGACGCAGTTCCCCTGACTCTCTTTGTGCACTGTTATGCGCACACTTTAAATCTGGTCATGTCCAGGAAGCATCAAAGATAAAAGAATGCAAAATATGTTTTGCAAATTTCGGTGAATTGTCAGCGTTCTTTACACGTTCTCCAAAATGCACTAAACTACCGGATGAATTTTGACATAGGTGGCTGCCGTGCGTGGCACAGGTGAAGTGGAACTTCAGCAGCTGCCTGGTGTGTCCACAAGAGAGCGGAGCTTGTTGAAGTTTTTCAGAACATCCTCGATCACACTGGGGAGTCTGATCAGGAAACAGTTCACTGTGCGTCAGGACACTTGACACAGTTAAAAAGTTGTGAAAGGTTTTTTGCCTTCTGTGAGATTGTTGACATTGCAGACGTGCTGTTTGGTATTTTACAAAATAATACTTTGGATGTCCAGTTCAGTCTGGCCAGAATTGATGAATTTTGCCAAAGTGTTAAGAGAGACAAAAAAAATTTAGGGACATTTTCGAGGACACCACGTGAGCCGTAGGTGCGCCAAGCGTTCCCCGTGGGAAGCTTGACGCGCGGGCACACTACAAACAGCTTCACCTGCCCGTGACTGATATCATTCTCACACAAATCAGGAACAGACTTGAAGATCATAATAAAATGAAGTTTGCTGGATTTTTGGATGCGAAGCGGTTTAACGCCTTTAAGCAGACATTTCCCGAGACACAGCTCCGAAGTTTGACAGACAGTTAAATGGATAAAAACATATGCAAGGAACTCCTCAGCCAGCTGAAGCAGCAAGGACACCTGCATGATGGCGTTATTGAACGCTTCGTAAGAAAGGACAGACGCCTGGATTTTATTTACAAGTAACGGGTGAGTGTTACTTTTCTATTACATTCTCATAGAGACTATAATGAGCATTTTTTTTTTCTTTTAATTGTTCACATGTGCTCTTTGAAAGTACTGATTGACACTGAGCTTAATTGGGGCACCTGGAATAGTTTTGCTAAAGGTTTTGCTTTGCAGCTGTTCAATTATGTGCGCAGCGTGTATTGTGGCAAATTGTGCATTGATATTTGATTAATTGATTGATATACTCATTGAGATGCATTGTTGCTTTACTTGGTGTATTTTAATTATTTGCATGTTGTTGGATGCCTGTGGCATGGTGTGAAGCGCAGCCGTTGCGTTGTCCTGCACAACGTGTGCATTGTTTACATAGGTTATAGTTGACTGATGTCTACTGAAGGCGCTGACTGAAACCCCACAGCACGCCACTGTCCATCTGTGGTTTTTGCCTTTGTCCACTGGAGGAGCATCTGCAAAGCTGAACATGAAGCCACACTGACATAATGGCATTGTCCCTCCAGGGGTTCTGGGTTAAGGATGCCAGAAAAAAGAATGTGATTACTACAAGTTGGAGCTTGTTTCACCGAGACAACATTAAGAGAGTAAGAGAGCAATATTCTTTTATATTTGTATTAAAATGTTCATAAATGAGCTACTGGCAGGTTAGCGGGCAGCTGCTAGTGGCCTTTTGGCTTCTGGATGCTTGCTGTCACTCAAATTGACCTTTATGGCTTAAAACAGCCTAAACCACTGTTACATTGAGGAAAAAACCTCACCTCCCCGTCCGCCATGTACATTTGTTATGAGCATGAAACAAAACAAACAAAAAAAATCACTATTGTATTTTTTAAAGAAACCTCTTTCAATGTATTCATTCAACTAATCCCATCTGGGGTGGAGTCTTTTGGAGCGCCTTGGGGCAACTGTTTGTTGTGATTTGGCGCTATATAAGAAAAAAGTTGATTGATTGATTGAACTAATGCATTTTTTCTAAAATGTAACTGAGTTGTTTATATTATTTCAACAAATAATGTGTTTTGGCAGATTAGGTCATTTTTGTTGCGTCAACACAAGATTCTGGGGTAAAACACAGTAGCTTCTCCCTTTAATAATGACTGTGTTTACTTAAGACAGTTGTGTGGAACCATGTAACGGAACACTTTAAGTGAATACTGTGAAAACTGTGATGGGTGGAAAAAGACAAGACAATTTCCCACACTGACAACGCAACGACATGTTATTTATTTTGTCTGACAGGTTCAAAAACTCACTAACTTCAAAACCAGCTCGGCACCGCCCATCAACAACACAGGAGGGTGCAAAATCATCAAAGAGGCCATGTCTCTATGGCTGTGAAGGACACACACATTGGTGTACACCACACGCACCTCAGCACATTGCCAAATGCACAACACAGAACAAACTAACCACAAATGACAACCATGTATGGTGAATTATGTCCACAACGTCTATTACATGTTGAATTATGTCCGCCACATACATCCCACAGAATTCACCATTAACGAAAATAACAAAGGTTATTGAGGAAGCAGTGAATAACCTGGCTGCAATGGCTCCTCTGCACCCAATTGTCAGAAAGACTGTGGTGTACGCCCCCTGGTAAGGAAACCCTAGGCCCGTGGAGAAGGATGGGCAAGCCCCCATGGGTCTGTCCAGATATACAAACAAGAAAGACAGGTCACGTAGCACAAAGTACATGAGGCACTGGAATGACCGGGCGTCGTTCTTAAGGCCAAACGGTATTCTCAGGAACTCAAACAGTCCAAAAGGGGTGAGCACTGCTGTTTTGGAGATGGCAAGGGGGTAGACAAGCACTTGGTGGCATCCACGGAGAAGATCCATCTTAGAGAAGATCACCTTACCTGCCAAGAGCACTACAAAATCCTGGATGTGTGGTACTGGGTAGCTGTCTGATGTAGCATTGTTAATTTGGCAGTAAACAACACAGGGGTGACACCCGCCGCTGGGCTTGGGAATCATGTGGAGGAGCGATGCCCATTGGCTGTTGGAGTGACTAATGCCAAGTGTTCCATGTTGTCGAACTCAGCTCTAGCAAATGAGATTCGCTGGGTCGAGATGCCTTGCCCGGGAATATACAGGTGGGCCCGTAGTGGTGATGTGGTTTCATCCTCCATGCTTGGCAGCAGAGGATGAAAAGGTCGGCTGTGTGAGCACAGGACATTCTCAGAGCAGGCGGTGAAACACGTCAGCATGCACGCTAGGCAGTCTGATGAAGTCCACACACCACTGCAGGTGCAGCTGCATGAACAAAAGGTGGTGGCATTAATCAAGTGATGTTTTTGACATCCATTAGTAGTCTGTACAGATAATCCGCACCCAGGAGGGAACAGCGACTTTAGCTGTGATGACGTTTCAGCTAAACCTCTGGCCACTAAAGCACAAGTTAACATGTCGGGTACCATAAGTGCTTATGGGGCTGCCGTTGGCAGCTTCAAGGGGGGGCCAAGCCCATTCGCTAGGATGTCCAGTCTGGACGTGAGTGGAAGGCTCCTGTGTGCACAGGTGTCCACATGAAATAACACCCAGAGATGGTGTCCTAGATGAACAGCAGCCTGCCAGTGTGGCCGCCACTCATGGCCACTACTGAGTGCCGGCCCCGACGTTTCCCTTCCAGCTAAAAGTGCAAGGTGATTGGCAATGCTTGTCTCTGGATCCAAATTTAGCATGATAGAAACAGAGGCAGGGCTGAGGACACTACCGAGGCAAAATAGGTGCTGTTGCTATGAGTGCTGCGTCACCTGGGAGTGGTGCACATGTGTGAAGGGCATGAGCTGATGCGATTGTGGCAGAGTGGGCAGTGGTGAGCGTCGCAGCAGTCATGCCGTGGTGTTGATCACCCAGAAAAAAACTTGTCTGCTTCTTTAGCCAAGAGCAAGCCAGTCAGGGATATGTTGGCCAAAGCTGCACGCACCTGAGGAGTTGCCGTAAGAAGATGTGGACAAACAAGAAATCAGGTCTGTGCTCCCCCAGGAGCTGTAACATTCCGTCTATAAGCTCAGAGGGTTTGCTGTCCCTAAGCCGTGCAGAGAAAAAAGCCTGCTGGCCCTCACAAAGTTCAAATGTCTTTAACAGGTGAGACTTGAGAGCTGCACTGCGGGGGGATTTGTCAGGAGACTAACCAGTCTTGTCACTGTAGAACTGCTGAGGACCGGCATGACATAATAGTATTTTCTGTTTAACGTTGCTTTATGTCCCCCTCAATCCTAAAAGACTATTGTTTTTGAGTGTATTGAGACCAGAACTTTTTTGTATCAGGCTTTAAATGTATATTTATCCCATAAAGTTGGACATTTTAACATAGAGTTCTATGGGAAATGATGCACTTTTACAGCCAGCATCAAGTGGCCATTAGAGGACCCACAGCTTTTGACACTTCTGCCTTGGCACCATGTTTTAACATTGGAGGTTGCAGCTTGGTTTCTAATAGCGCTGTAATGATGAACTGATGATTAACCATCTATTAAATTAATCAAGAACTATTTTGAATATCAATTAATCAGTTTGAGTCATGTTTTTAAAGTCCAAATTCTTTTATTTCAGCTTCTTAAATGTGAGTATTTCTTATTTTACTACCTACTTTACTCCTATCTGGCAGTAAGAATATCTTTCTCCTGTGGACATTTAAAGGTGTCATCTTGGGCTCTGGATAACATTGATCAACATTTATTTCACTATTTTTTGGGCATTTTATGGGCCTAACAACTAATCGAATAATGGAGAAAAACAATCATTTCTTCAACCCTCCTGTAAGCATGTATATTTCTGCAGTTTAGTTGGACATTTTAACATGGGGTTCTATGGGACTGATCAAAATTGATTTAAAATCCATCAATCACTTTTGTAATTGGTTGATCCATTGGTTACTTTTTCAATTAATTGTTTAATCAAGTCTATTGATATATATTTTTTGTACTGGACAAACCCTGTGTGATGTCACCCACATGTTTTCTACAGAGACCTGGAAGAGCTGTCTTAAAGCCCAAAAATTGCTGCTCTGGGTTTCATCCACTTGTGTCCTGTGTAGGACCCGAGCTCTGAGCTTTGCTTACAAGCAGCAACACACTGGCTGCCACTCAAAAAGGCCACACCCCTAATTATGCATACCTTGGGTGTCTTTAAACATTTTAAACTAAGGAATTAGAAGTAAAATATATGCTACCCTTACAGTTATCATGGGAGGAAAACCATTTTGCTTTGTTTGTTTGTTTTATTTGTACCAGGCTGTAAACATTTTCATTTCTCCTCTAAAGTTGGACATTTTAACATGGGCTTCTGCTTCATGGGCATGTGCTCCCTTTTGAAGTCAGCTTCAAGTAGCCATTTAAGGAACTTCAGCGTTTTTCATCTTTCACGTTGCTTCATTCTGAATTGATGCTTACCATCTGGGATTGGCTCGTTTTTGGGCCAGGCCTCAAGGGCCATCGACTGCAACTTTTGGGACTTCTGCCCTGGCATCATTTTTCAGCACTGGAGGATGCAACTTGGTTTCTAAGCAATATGACCTCCTCTGTCTGTCACTAGGTGACCACGTAAACTACAATAATCCCATTTAGTCCGATGTGTGGAGCCAGAAATGACAGTCAAACGTAAAAGAGCAATATCTGAATGTTTACCTGCTGCAGCTGCTTCTATCTGGGTCATGTGGGACTCCAGCACCTCCGGCTCTTTGGAACTGTAAGGTCCCCTCGGGGTAAAAACTGGAGGCGATGTCTTCTGGAGGTGTGTGTCTTCCTTGAGCGTGACTGGCTGCGATCTTCGGGTCCCAGTGCGGCACCAGGACGTGGTCCCAGTGCACGTACTTCCCGTCCACGCTTGGAGATCCGTACCACAGGTAGTAAAAGATGTGCACGTCGTAGAAAATGCTCAGCTCTCGGTCTAACCGGGTGAAAACCACCTTGGTGTCGCTGTTGGCCACGCGGTACTGGCCCTGTGACACCGCCACGTCTTTCACGTCCGGACGCCTTATTTCGGGTCTGTCCCCGACGAAGTCCATCCCAGGAGCCAGATCCGAGAAGCCGTCGCTGGGTTTGAGAGTCCTGAGACCCATCATGGTGCCGAAAATGAAAAGCGTGAAGAGGAAGAGCGCCACAAAAGCTTTCCTGCGCAGCCGAGTCATGGTCGCTGTCCGTGGTGCTGATCCACGCCGGAAGAAAACACGGACTCCTGCGGGTGCGAGCCGCGGCTGATCCTGTCCATCAATGCGGCCCTGGTCCTTCAGCAAGGCATCAATCAGGAAAAGAAACCAGGCCTGAAGCACAGACGGAATCAGTCATTTCACTTCCATCACCTCTGAAGTCTCCTCAGAAGCTCGCGGTCCGTCCACGCTCCAATCCGATGTTCTGAGGAAAAAACTGAAAACCGTGATATCATCATATGCCCATTCCATTGAAATAAAAACCGATCTGACCAAAACCTCTGATTCCGTCACCTTCCTGCGGCTTCTGTCTCATCTGTCCGCCGTCATTTTTTTCAGCAAACACGGTCCCACAGCCGTGGACACGCCGTTTTCCTGCAGATCACAAAACCACAGAATGAAGCGTTTGTCTCTGCGGTGGGCGGGGCGCTGGGCGGGACTAACACTAACTCCGAGCACAGAGAGCCGTAAGAGGTGTGATCAGCGCCACCTGGAGGCAGGAGGTGGAACCTTTGCGCATGCGCCTTCAGAATCAGAATTTCTTTATTGTCCCGTAAAGGGAAATTGATGTTGCAGCAGGAGCACACAAAGGACAAGGTACACAAAGATAACAATATCAACAGTGAAAATAAGACCCAATTAAAAGTCTAAAATCAAACAAGGAAGGAACAAAGGAATAAACTTAATAATAATAACTAACTAAGTAACCTTTATCACTAAACTTAGTAATAAAAGTAAAACTTAATAATAATAATAATATAATAGTAATAAAAAAAAAATAAACAATAAAAACAATACCCATACAATGTCAAATATTCAATCCAGAGTCCATGCCGAAAACAAAATATTGCAAAAATGCAATATGTGGATGTGCAAATAAGCAATAGTAGTGCTAAATAAAATCATCAAAGGCTAATTGCCATTGAGTAATAAAATTGCACTAGGAATAAACGAGACCTGAAATCTTTTAGTCCTCCTCATAGGAGCCCTAAAACGACGGCCTGAGGGCAAAAGCTCACACTCTTTTTTCAGTGGATGATTAGAACAATCCAGAACAGCATTAGCCTTTCTCAGGACCTGTCTGTTATAGATGGACGTTACCCCCCTGCTGACTGCCTGAGATTTTTCCAGCAGTTTTAACAAGACTGCCAAGACTTTGCAGTCTTCTCCTTAATTTCCGTCACGAATCACCCTCTATACTGCTGAGATAGGCCCCACCCGATATGAAGAAGTGTATGTGTGTGTGTGTGTGTGTTGTGTGTGTTGTCACTATTTTTATTTGACTAAAGGACAACCTAAATTATCATACGAAATAACCATTTTCTTCAGACTTTTTTGAGTAAATGCTTCAGGGGAGCATTAGCATGGCTAAAACCTTTCAGCTTCTGCTCCCACCTTTTTAAGCATTTTTCTTTATTTGCATGATTCTGAGAAAGCTCAGAACTACACAGGAGGACCTGGTCAATGACCTGAAGAGAACTGGGACCACAGTCACAAAGATTACATTAGTAAACATGATGCTGTCATGGTTTAAAATCCTGCAGGGCAGCAAGGTCTCCCTGCTAAAGCCAGCACATGTCCAGGCCTGTTTGAAGTTCACCAGTGACCATCTGGATGATCCAGAGGAGGCATGGGAGAAGGTCATGTGATCAGATGAGACCAAAATAGAGCTTTTTGAAATCAACTCCACTTACCATGTTTAGAGGATAACAACCCCAAGAAAACCATCCCAACCATGAAGCATGGGGGTGGAAACATCATACTCTGGGGGTGCTCTTCTGCAAAGGGGGCAGGACGACTGCACCGTATTGAAGGATGATGGATGGGGTCATGTAATGTGAGATTTTGGCAAACAACCTCCTTCCCTCAGTAAGAGCACTGAAGATGGGTCATGGCTGGGTCTTCCAGCATGACAATGACCCCAAACACACAGCCAGGGCAACTAAGGAGGGGCACCGTAAGAAGCATTTCAAGGTCCTGGAGTGGCCTGGCCAGTCTCTAGACCTGAACTCTATAGAAAATCTTTGGAGGGAGCTGAAACTCAAAACATGAAAGATTTGGAGAAGATCTGTATGGAGGAATGGACCAAAATCCCTGTTGCAGTGTGTGAAAACAAGAAGTCAAGAACTACAGGAAATGTCTGACCTTTGTAATGGCAGACAAATGTTTCTGCACCAATTGTTAAGCTCTGTTTTTCTAGGGGGTCAAATATATTCCATGAAATAAAAATGCAAATTCATTATTTAAAAATCATACAATGTGATTTACTGGATTTTTTTTTTTTTAGATTCTGTCTCTCACAGTTGAAGTGTACCTACAATAAAAATTACAGACCTCTCCATTCTTTGTAGGTGGGAAAACCTGCAAAACTGACAGGGGATCAAATACTTATTTCCCCCACTGTATATATTGCAACTTTTTCCAGTTGTATCACTAGTGAGATATTTCCATAGGTTCAAGGATCTTGTTAAAATGAAGATTTTGAACCTTAATAAGAAGATCCTTAAGATTTCAGCTACAATGCACATTGGAGACTTGAGCCTAGATTTACTGATGAAGAAACCCGTAATTAACCAGCCATGCCTTTTTTGCCAAATTAACAAAAAGTTACTGCAATGGCCGCTGATTTAAAAACAAAAAACAGATGAATGTGACAAGCCTGTAGGTCAGGAGGTGTCTGGTCGACCCTCTCCACTGCCGACCCGCGCTGGCCGACTCGCTCCAGTTTTCTGGACGACCAGCTCCACTCGCAAAGCAGAGCGGGTCATCCTAGATATTGGAGTGAGTCATCCTGGGAAGGGGAGCGAGTTTCAAATACGAGAGTCACATTATACTAAAGGAGAAATAAAGTTATTGTCATTGTAATCACTCTGCTCTGGTTGTCACCATAGCAACGTGCAAATCAGTTGGCACAGATCAGCTGTTTTGACAGGTGAATAACAGAAATGCAATAAAACATGGATTTCCAAGTGAATTTTAATATTTTTGGCCAAAATAAAACATATGAGGAACGGAAAGAGGAGGAGAGCAAACGAGAAGAACAGCAAAAGCAATGGCATAAAGATTTAACATCAGACGAACTGGACAAGACTGAAGATGGGAAAGAAGAAGAGACCAGTTCTATCCTTGCGGGCTGCTGGGGCGCTCCGCATCAAAACAGCGAGTGTAGTTTCTGGACCTGTTGCCAGAGTTGGCAGCTCCATACACCAGACAGGGGCGCGGTGCCGGAGTTGGCCGCAGCTCCACACAGCAGAGAGTGGGGCGGTGTAAGTGGCCTGCTGCGGCGCTTACTGAGCCTGCAGACTCGGTAAGCGCATCAGAGGCAAAATATCTTGAGAATGGCATAAAATAGTCCCAAATACTTATGCATTTTTATCAAGTTCTGTTAACTTAAATAAATATCTGTGTGTTAGCTCACTGTGTGGGACCATGGTATAAGCGGATTAAACAACTTGAAGCCGTGCATTATACGGTTTGAAAGCACTTCGTGGAGTAACACCACTCCGTTCCACGTCGTGCATTCAAATCGTATAATGCACGGCTTTGAGTTGTTTAATCCTTACATATAAAAACGTCATCTGCAGCACACAATGTCACGTTCACTCAGTCATGCTGGTTAGTAAGTGTTATTCCTTCTACATTTATATCATTAAATAAGAGATTCTTTCAACTGAGAAGTAGAGCGGGTTGCCTTGAGGCAGTGGAGTGGGTCGTCCTAGAAAGTGGAGCGGGTCGGTCAGCGCGGATCGGCAGTGGAGCGGGCCGTCTAGAAATCGGTCAGCATGGATTCACTGGGAAGCCGTTTGTATTAAGTCTTAAGTATTAAGTAGTATTAAGGAGCAGATAATATGATGAATGATAAATAAGCTGTGCCTTGTTGAATGGAACATTCCATCTTTCACCTATGAAATTTCTTTCCATTGTATGAATGAAAAAGCATTCATTACTTGTTTTATATGACACCTAAATAGATCCTTGTCATTTGATATTTTATTTATAAACAATTAAACAGAGAAAAGAGACTCACATTATGGGGTGCGTCACTGGTCCTTTGAGGTCAACAGGTTCCAAACTGTCCAACACAAACCTATCAGAGTCCAATCCAATCCAAAATTGTTGACAGTCAACTTGCAAAAACAGTCAGATAGTTCAAAAACAATCCTGACGATGTAGTCCATACCTGATGCCATGCATTAACTTCTTTGTGCACAACCTGCCACCTGCTTTCCTCAGTCCAGTGAAAATTGCAACAAAAATGTGTTGAGCTCTTCATCTGACAGCGAATACAGCAAATGCCTCCAGATGCCGTATGTCGTGGTGGATTAATTTTTTTGTGTTAGATGAATGAGCATTGTCTGTCATCAACACAAGCCCCACCATGTTTGTTTTTTAAGCTAAGCAGCATCGCTGCTTGTGTGAGCGTGCAATGGTACAAAATGTGTGGAACCAAATTTGCATGCTAAATGTAACAAAATAGGCACGGTAAATAGTACACAATGGCAAATGGAACGAATAGTCAGTATCACGTGACATACAAACCACCAATCAAATGACAAGGTTCTATTTAGGAGTTATATAATGGGAGATAATACACATAGTGCTAAGTGATTGAGCACCTTGGAAGGGTTCATGTGTTCATCCCCTGACTTGTCTCAAGTAAACTGGCTGTAAAAATGATGATTTAATCATTACATTTAAAGGTACGTATGTTTGTCCAGTTACTGCTGGTTGCTGAAAATGCAGAGATCATGTACAGTAGCTGTATTTCCTAAATTCCTTGATTTAAAGCTGAACATTGACACTACAAGAACTTTTTAACTGTTTCATTTCAGCTCCATTGTGATGACGTACAGACAAAATGAAGATCAAAATGGTGTCACTGTCCAAATACTCATGAACCAAACTGAATAAGTGGTTTCATTATTATTATTTTATTGTTGTTTTTGATGTTAGTTTTGTAGTAAATGTTTTGTAGATTAAGTAAATTTACTGTTGGGACTGAAGAGGAAATGTAAGAACAAACAGCAGACTGGTTTTCCTGACTGAACTACTTTTCAGAAGCCGTGCGATCTGTGATGACACTAAAGATTCTCTGTCCATCAGAAAAAAATAATTAGCAGCATGAGGCAGACGCTAAATGCATCAATAAAATAATCAGATCATTGTTGGCCTTGGTTTAGTTTGTACAGACCCCCTGCACCATTAGTCACACAATGGGGGAGGTGATGGTCTAGTGGTTAAGGCGTTGGGCTTGAGACCAGAAGATCATCGGTTCAAATCCCAGCCTGACTGGAAAATCACTAAGGGCCCTTAGGCAAGGTCTTGAATTCCCTATTGCTCCCGGTGTGTAAGTGAGTGCCTTGTATGGCAGCACCCTCACATCGGGGTGAATGTGAGGCATTATTTTTAAAGCGCTTTGAGCGTCTGATACAGATGGAAAAGCGCTATAGAAATGCAGTCCATTTACCATTTACAATGTTATGCAGGAAAATATCAAAAGGGAAAAACATACCAGTTGTCTCACCAGTTACCTTGATGCTGTGCCTGTGAGCGGCATACATGACCGCAGGAACCAGGTCCTCCGTGGGCTCGCCATGGTCATCAGCCAGCCCGGGAGGATACCAGGACAGCACCAGAACCCCTGCAACACCAAAGAGTTCAGGACTGATCCCAGGCTATCTGCCACAGTGTCCATGAGCAAAGAACTGAATAATACAGAATAATTCTTAGCGTCTTTCATGAAGCTTCCGATGCTGGAGCAACTGTGATTGTACCAGAAATAGCATATAATGTTGTTTTATATTTGAACAAAGGCTTCGTTCCTCACGAGATGAACTATGACTGATTTCCAAACGACTTCCTATTCATTTTGTTACATTATAATAGCTAAAATTTTTCACTTAAAATCTCAAAACATGTAATGTGCTTTCGTGGGTTTCATGTGGATCTAAGGAGGCTTCTGCTCACAGAACGTTCAGTCTCAACTGTCACATATTGCACTCAGATGTCCGCTCCAACATAGTTTTACAAAAGATTAGACCTTCATTTACACAATTTAAATTTAACATTTTTGGATCACGATTTATCTTGCTATCACAATTTTTTTTTTATGTTTAAAACTTTCCCGATTACTCATAAAGTTGTACAGTGCTACTTTTACCACTGATGACACACAATTTCAAGCCCCAGTCTGTGTATCTGGTTTTATTTATTAGACAACTGAATCAAAAATGGAAATCATTTACTTGGAGATCAAATTGAGCTGTATATGAAAATTAATTGTTTGGTGTTACTGATTAAATATTTGATTATTTGGCTGATTAGCCTCCCCAGGACAGGTTTGATTCAGAGACTGAAATGAAAACTTCATCTTGATTTTTTAATTTAAATTTTTTTCATTTATACAGTGGTGGGCACAGATAACCAAAAAAATTAACTTCGATAACAGATAATAAAGATAACTGAAAAGTTATCTTTGATAAAGATAAACCGATAAACCACCCAAAAATGTATCGGAAGTTACAGATAATCAATAACCGATAAATTCTGGCATTGTCTATGGGACATTTGCAGTTACTAAAGAGCTGAAATTGATTTTTAACACAATTGCTTTCAAAAGCGGTAAACGACCTAAAGAATAAGCAAGAATGTTTGACCATACTGCCCCTTGCAGGAAGCAGCACAGATAAATTCTGAGAACACCCATGAAATCAACTCTTTACTAATCATAATCATTTTTCTTTCAACATCCTGCCCCTGCTGAAAGCTCTTGTTTACAACAGCGCTCCCACAACAGAGGCACACCAAGACCAACCACAAAGCCAACTCCCTATCAATTTCAACACTCCTGTCAGGCGGAGGTCTTGAAAAATAAAGTCATACTAACTTATGGTTTTTTGAAAATACTGATAGAATAACTCCATTAATGTCAATTCTGTCATTTGTACAAAGTTAAAATATAACATATCTTTTAATGTTGAATAAGGCACTAATTCTGAGGTTTTGTAACAAACACAGACCGCAAAGCATTCTGGGTAAAAGTGCTAAACAGTGATTGGTTCAGTAATCCATTATGTAAACCAACACGTTAATCAATCAATCAATCTATTTTTTTTTTATATAGCGCCAAATCACAACAAACAGTTGCCCCAAGGCGCCTTATATTGTAAGGCAAGGCCATACAATAATGATGTAAAACCCCAACGGTCAAAACGACCCCCTGTGAGCAAGCACTTGGCTACAGTGGGAAGGAAAAACTCCCTTTTAACAGGAAGAAACCTCCAGCAGAACCAGGCTCAGGGAGGGGCAGTCTTCTGCTGGGACTGGTTGGGGCTGAGGGAGAGAACCAGGAAAAAGATATGCTGTGGAGGGGAGCAGAGATCGATCACTAATGATTAAATGCAGAGTGGTACATACAGAGCAAAAAGAGAAAGAAACAGTGCATCATGGGAACCCCCCAGCAGTCTACGTCTATAGCAGCATAACTAAGGGATGGTTCAGGGTCACCTGATCCAGCCCTAACTATAAGCTTTAGCAAAAAGGAAAGTTTTAAGCCTAATCTTAAAAGTAGAGAGGGTGTCTGTCTCCCTGATCTGAATTGGGAGCTGGTTCCACAGGAGAGGAGCCTGAAAGCTGAAGGCTCTGCCTCACATTCTACTCTTACAAACCCTAGGAACTACAAGTAAGCCTGCAGTCTGAGAGCGAAGCGCTCTATTGGGGTGATATGGTACTACGAGGTCCCTAAGATAAGATGGGACCTGATTATTCAAAACCTTATAAGTAAGAAGAAGAATTTTAAATTCTATTCTAGAATTAACAGGAAGCCAATGAAGAGAGGCCAATATGGGTAAGATATGCTCTCTCCTTCTAGTCCCCGTCAGCACTCTAGCTGCAGCATTTTGAATTAACTGAAGGCTTTTTAGGGAACTTTTAGGACAACCTGATATAATGAATTACAATAGTCCAGCCTAGAGGAAATAAATGCATGAATTAGTTTTTCAGCATCACTCTGAGACAAGACCTTTCTGATTTTAGAGATATTGCGTAAATGCAAAAAAGCAGTCCTACATATTTGTTTAATATGCGCTTTGAATGACATATCCTGATCAAAAATGACTCCAAGATTTCTCACAGTATTACTAGAGGTCAGGGTAATGCCATCCAGAGTAAGGATCTGGTTAGACACCATGTTTCTAAGATTTGTGGGGCCAAGTACAATAACTTCAGTTTTATCTGAGTTTAAAAGCAGGAAATTAGAGGTCATCCATGTCTTTATGTCTGTAAGACAATCCTGCAGTTTAGCTAATTGGTGTGTGTCCTCTGGCTTCATGGATAGATCTAAGCTGGGTATCATCTGCGTAACAATGAAAATTTAAGCAATACCGTCTAATAATACTGCCTAAGGGAAGCATATATAAAGTGAATAAAATTGGTCCTAGCACAGAACCTTGTGGAACTCCATAATTAACTTTAGTCTGTGAAGAAGATTCCCCATTTACATGAACAAATTGTAATCTATTAGACAAATATGATTCAAACCACCGCAGCGCAGTGCCTTTAATACCTATGGCATGCTCTAATCTCTGTAATAAAATTTTATGGTCAACAGTATCAAAAGCAGCACTGAGGTCTAACAGAACAAGCACAGAGATGAGTCCACTGTCCGAGGCCATAAGAAGATCATTTGTAACCTTCACTAATGCTGTTTCTGTACTATGATGAATTCTAAACCTGACTGAAACTCTTCAAATAGACCATTCCTCTGCAGATGATCAGTTAGCTGTTTTACAACTACCCTTTCAAGAATTTTTGAGAGATAAGGAAGGTTGGAGATTGGCCTATAATTAGCTAAGATAGCTGGGTCAAGTGATGGCTTTTTAAGTAATGGTTTAATTACTGCCACCTTAAAAGCCTGTGGTACATAGCCAACTAACAAAGATAGATTGATCATATTTAAGATCGAAGCATTAAATAATGGTAGGGCTTCCTTGAGCAGCCTGGTAGGAATGGGGTCTAATAAACATGTTGATGGTTTGGATGAAGTAACTAATGAAAATAACTCAGACAGAACAATCGGAGAGAAAGAGTCTAACCAAATACCGGCATCACTGAAAGCAGCCAAAGATAACAATACGTCTTTGGGATGGTTATGAGTAATTTTTTCTCTAATAGTTAAAATTTTGTTAGCAAAGAAAGTCATGAACTCATTACTAGTTAAAGATAATGGATACTCAGCTCAATAGAGCTCTGACCTCTTTGTCAGCCTGGCTACAGTGCTGAAAAGAAACTGGGGTTGTTCTATTTTCTTCAATAGTGCTGAGTAGAAAGATGTCCTAGCTTTACGGAGGGCTTTTTATAGAGCAACAGACCTCTTTTTCCAGGCTAAGTGAAGATCTTCTAAATTAGTGAGACGCCATTTCCTCTCCAACTTACGGGTTATCTGCTTTAAGCTACGAGTTTGAGAGTTATACCATGGAGTCAGACACTTCTGATTTAAAGCTCTCTTTTTCAGAGGAGCTACAGCATCCAAAGTTGTCTTCAATGAGGATGTAAAACTATTGACGAGATACTCTATCTCCCTTACAGAGTTTAGGTAGCTACTCTGCACTGTGTTGTTATATGGCATTAGGAGAACATAAAGAAGGAATCATATCCTTAAACCTAGTTTACAGCGCTTTCTGAAAGACTTCTAGTGTAATGCAAACTTATTCCTACTGCTGGTAGTCCATCAGAGTAAATGTAAATGTTATTAAAAAATGATCAGACAGAAGGGAGTTTTCAGGGAATACTGTTAAGTCTTCTATTTCCATACCATAAGTCAGAACAAGATCTAAGATATGATTAAAGTGGTGGGTGGACTCATTTACTTTTTGAGCAAAGCCAATAGAGTCTAATAATAGATTAATGCAGTGTTGAGGCTGTCATTCTCAGCATCTGTGTGGATGTTAAAATCGCCCACTATAATTATCTTATCTGAGCTAAGCACTAAGTCAGACAAAAGGTCTGAAAATTCACAGAGAAACTCACAGTAACGACCAGGTGGACGTAGATAATAACAAATAAACTGGTTTTTGGGACTTCCAATTTGGATGGACAAGACTAAGAGACAAGCTTTCAAATGAATTAAAGCTCTGTCTGGGTTTTTTGATTAATTAATAAGCTGGAATGGAAGATTGCTGCTAATCCTCCGCCCCGGCCCGTGCTACGAGCATTCTGACAGTTAGTGTGACTCGGGGGTGTTGACTCATTTAAACTAACATATTCATCCTGCTGTAACCAGGTTTCTGTTAGGCAGAATAAATCAATATGTTGATTCAATTATTATCATTTACCACAGGGACTTAGAAGAGAGAGACCTAATGTTTAATAGACCACATTTAACTGTTTTAGTCTGTGGTGCAGTTGAAGGTGCTATATTATTTTTTCTTTTGAATTTTTATGCTTAAATAGATTTTTGCTGGTTATTGGTAGTCTGGGAGCAGGCACCGTCTCTACGGGGATGGGGTAATGAGGGGATGGCAGGGGGAGAGAAGCTGCAGAGAGGTGTGTAAGACTACAACTCTGCTTCCTGGTCCCAACCCTGGATAGTCACGGTTTGGAGGATTTAAGAAAATTAGCCAGATTTCTAGAAATGGAGCTGCTCCATCCAAAGTGGGATGGATGCCGTCTCTCCTAACAAGACCAGGTTTTCCCCAGAAGCTTTGCCAATTATCTATGAAGCCCACCTCATTTTTTGGACACCACTCAGACAGCCAGCAATTCAAAGAGAACATGCGGCTAAACATGTCACTCCCGGTCTGATTGGGGAGGGGCCCAGAGAAAACTACAGAGTCCGACATTGTTTTGCAAGTTACACACCGATTTAATGTTAATTTAGTGACCTCCGATTGGCGTAACCGGGTGTCATTACTGCCGACGTGAATTACAATCTTACCAAATTTACGCTTAGCCTTAACCAGCAGGTTTCAAATTTCCTTCAATGTCCGCCTGCTCTGGCCCCCGAAGACAATTGACTATGGTTGCTGGTGTCGCTACACTTCACATTTCTCAAAACAGAGTCGCCAATAACCAGAGTTTGATCCTCGGCGGGTGTGTCGTCGGGGGGAGTGGGGAAAAACGGTTAGAAATGTGAACGGTTGGCGGTGTACACGGGGCTTCTGTTTAGGGCTACGCTTCCTCCTCACAGTCACCCAGTCAGCCTGCTTTCCCGGCTGCTCGGGATCTGCCAGGGGGGAACTAACGGCGGCTAAGCTACCTTGGTCCGCACCGACTACAGGGGCCTGGCTAGCTGTAGAATTTTCCACGGTGCGGAGCCGAGTCCCCAATTCGCCCAGCCTGGCCTCCAAAGCTACGAATAAGCTACACTTATTACAAGTACCATTACTGCTAAAGGAGGCCGAGGAATAACTAAACATTTCACACCCAGAGCAGAAAGTGCGGGGAGAGACAGGAGAAGCCGCCATGCTAAATCGGCTAAGAGCTAGTAGCTACGCTAAGCTAGCGGATTCCTAAAAACACGCAAAGTGAATAATGTGTAAATAATTTAGAGGTGATTCAGCAGAATGAGTGCTTTAGTTAAGGCACGTAAAGATTACACTGGGAAACAAATCGTAATCTAGATAACTAGATCAATCTAACTGCGCAGATTAAACAGCTAACAGATACAGAAAAACACCGCTGTGCTCCGGAACAGGAAGTGATACAATACCGGAGTGAGAGCCAACCACCAGACGTTAATGTGACGTGTGTTGGTTTAAAGATAAATGTGCTTTTGTAAAATATTCCATTTTTATTTGTAAAAACAAGCATTTTTACGGAGCACTGGAAGTGTCATCACAATTGCATGTTTTAAAACTTTTATGATGTTGTAAAACGTGCACTCAATATTAGTAAGTAAGTAAGTACATTTATTTATATAGTGCCTTTCACAGACATAAGGCCATGTACACACGTTGTCGGGTATTTGTAAAACCGAATAGCTTACCCTTTCAGTTTGGGGAAAAACTTAATCCACACTACGTCGTTTAAAAAAAAAAATCCATCCACATCGAACCGTATAAATGTGTTGTAATTAGTCTGCCAAACCTTTGGGTGGCTGGTACTGATTAAAATTCTATCCAATCAGGAGCCTTATTCTCTTGTCGTCACTTCCACAAAAACTAAAAACATGGCGCCAACCTCGTTCATGTGGACCAATAAGGAGTCGGAATTACTTCTAACCGTAGTTTTTAGAATACAAAGTTAACAAATATATGCACACAAAAGCGCCTGGACAATGGACAATACCACACTTTGAGAGCAGCCATGTACCCAGACGTTTAATACTGCCATGAACACTCCTGGCCAGTAGATGGCAGTAGTGGCCTTGAAAAAATGTCAAACAAAATTCCAGATAATCCGTGTCTGCTACATTTAAGATGCGTGGAATTTAACAAACGCAATACACTAATGTCTATAAACCCAAAGAATATATTCACGAGAGTTTTAGGCACTAGAGTTTAATGCTGTTATCTGTGGACCCTGAACAGAGTGTCTGAATTGCATTTGTCCTGTCGTGAACGTCTGAGATTACCTTATGCTACCCATAATGCATTGCTGCCTGGCACAGCATGTGTTCACAAAACCTTAAAAATCAGCACATTACTTTAAAACGAAAACATATATCTGATATTTTCACTTTATAAACTTCAGACATGACAATAATTTTAAATAACTTGTCTAAAAATGAGTGGTTAAATTTGAACCATAAGTTAAACATGTATGCCTCTGGATGACTTGGTGACATTGCGATTATATTAGCATGGTGTTAAAGAAAATTTTTTTTGGTCACCAGTTCTCCTTTGCTTAGAACAACATGCCTATTAGGAAACTTTTAACAGATAGGTCTCAACAGTTTTAAAAATGTTTTTCACTGTTCACCTTAGTTTAGTACGTTATTGGTCTAAAAGTTATCGGACGGTAATTCATCGGAAGATAATTAGTCCGATGATGGTTTTTACATTTATCTAAAAAGATAATCCGATAATGAAAACATTATCTTCGGTAATTATCTGTTATCGATTATCGGAATGTGCCCACCACTGCATTTATATAGTGCCAAATCACAACAAAACTGCCTCAAGGTGCTTCACACGAGTAAGGTCTCATCTTACAAACCCCTAGAACAAGCACACAGGTGAAAGTAAAAACTCCTGCTCATGATACTGAGGAAGAAACCTCAAGCAGGCCAGACTCATAGGAGGGACCCACTGCTTAGGCCATTCTAAAAGTTACAAGGCTTTAACAAAGTTTTACAAAGCGCTAAGAAACAGAAACAGGAAATTAAACAACATAAAAAAAACATAAATACAATATGCATTGATTAGAAGACCATGCAGGCATTCATGCCACAGGCAGGGGTCATCCAGCAGTCTTCATGCGGATGAGGAAGTGGGCCTGTTCCCATGGCAACATCCATTCCAAACGCGGAGCGCAGTGTGCTGCATCAGCTTCAGCCATGGCATCTCGCAGTCAGTCCAGCAAGCACCCTGTGGTCTGCAGCCGTCACTCCTATGTGATGTTATTCATACCTTGGATAAAGAGAAAAAGAGCAGAATCAGTAGGCCAGAAAAACTGCACCTAAGGTATAATTCATCAGTAGTAAATTGACAGGAAAGCAGCGAAAATATTAAGGTGATCGCCAGCCGCTAGCCCTAAGTTTCACTAACAGACCCAGATTTAGATGAAGCTGAGGTCAGGACCCATTCTATTGCTAATAAAATTAATTTAAAAGGATAGGAAGCATAGTACCATATGACGCCAGTTTGCTAGCCATATGAAATGGAGAATAAATGCGTATTAAGTCTGGACTTGAATGTCTCTACAGAATCAGAGTGTTTTATAGGGAGATCATTTCACAAAACAGGGGCACAGGTGCAGAGAAGGCTCTGTGGCCTACAGACTATTCACCACACGGAGCCTGGGCCGGTATGTAGGATTTGATTAGGTCAACTAAGTAGGGATCAACAAACCTCCACAGAACTGTTAGCGTGTGATTAAAGCTGCCTCAAGAAGAGACAGCTTGTTGTGTGGGCCGCTGAAGAGGAGGTACTGCTGGCCCACCACCACCAGATGGCGCAATGCTTGAAGTGCGGGCTTCAAGCAGGAGAGGGCGTCATAGCAACCGGGAGTGACAGCTGTTACTCGTCATCAGCATCAGCTGTCACTCATCCACATCATCACCACCACCTTAAAGGCCGGACTGCAACTCCACCTCCCCGCCGAGAAATCAACTACCAATCAGGTAATTTTCTCTGCTGACTCAAAACATTGAGTAATAATCTGAACTTCTTTGCAGCCGTTTTCCTGTGGTGATTGCCTTATCTGTGGGATTGGCGTTTGGTGTGATCAGCGACGGCTTCGCTTCACACCCCAACCAGATAAGTGGTTAGACAGGAGCTGCACGAGTGTGTGATTGGAGGTGGAGGTTCTCCCTCCTTACTGAATACAGACTGTGGGATTACTGAGTGTGCGACCTCACACTCATCAGGACTGTCTCTGTTCTCTGCCAGCAGTACCGGGTTTGACTGCTGAAGACAGCGGCCACCTGGGGCGCAGGGCTTGGTGGCTCCGGTGTTCTTCAGCTCCGTTGGCAGTGGAAGCTGTGTGGGATCGGCTCTTCTCTCGCCAGGCGTCTTCTATCGTCGAGCCTGCCCACACGTCACCTGGTGTATGACTGACAGTCACTATATTGTTATTGTCTGTACGTCGTTGTGCGATTCATAACATTAAATTGTTACTTTTGGCTTATCCATTGTCCGTTCATTTACGCCCCCTGTTGTGGGTCCGTGTCACGACACTTTCACAACACAGCTGTTACTAATCTACTACTACGACTACTACTACTACTACTATGTTACTGCTACTGTTACTTGCAAACATGAAGAGGTAAAATGTTCAAAGGACAAAGAAGAGAATACATAAGTATGACACCAACCTTGCTGATGATGATGTAGCACAAAAATTTCTCTCCCCTTAACTACTACAACCCCAATTCCAATGACGTTGGGAGGGTGTGTAAAATGTACATAAAAACAGAATACAATGATTTGCAAATCCTCTTCAACTATATTCAATTGAATCCACCACAAAGACAAGATATTTAAAACTTTATAAACTTTACTGTTACTGATAAACTTTACTGTTTTTGTGCAAATATTTGCTCATTTTGAAATGGATGCCTGCAACACGTTTCAAAAACGTTGTGACAGTGGTATGTTTACCACTGTGTTACATCACCTTTCCTTCTAACAACACTCAATAAGTGTTTGGGAACTGAGGACACTAATTGTTGACGCTTTGTAAGTGGAATTCTTTCTCATTCTTGCTTGATGTACGACTTCAGTTGCTCAACAGTCCGGGGTCTCCGTTGTCATATTTTGAGCTTCATAATGCGTCACACATTTTCAATGGGCGACAGATCTGGACTGCAGGCAGGCCAGTCTAGTACCTGCACTCTTTTACTACAAAGCCACGCTGTTGTAACACGTGCATAATGTGGCTTGGCATTGTCTTGCTGAAATAAGCAGAGACGTCCCTGAAAAAGACGTTGCTTGGATGGCATCATGTGTTGCTCCAAAACCTGGATGTGCCTGTCAGTATTGATGGTGCCATTACAGACGTGTAAGTTGCCCATGTCATGGGCACTAACATACCCCCATACCATCACAGATACTGGCTTTTGTACTTTGTGCTGGTAACAATCTGGATGGTTGTTTTCCTTTTTTGTCCGGAGGACAAAACATCCATGATTTCCAAAAACAATTTGAAACGTGGACTGTGTCCATTTCAAATGAGCTCGAGCCCAGAGAATGCGGTGGTGTTTCTGGATGTTGTTGATGTATGGCTTTCACTTTGCATGATAGAGTTTTAACTTGCACTTGTAGATGTAGCGATGAACTGTGTTAATTGACAATGGTTTTCTGAAATGTTCCTGAGCCCAAGCGGTAAGATCCTTTACACAATGATGTCGGTTTTTACTGCAGTGCCGTCTGAGGGATTGAAGGTCATGGGCATTCAATGTTGGTTTTCCACCTTGCCGCTTACATGTAGAAAGTTCTCCAGATTCTCTGAATCTTCTGATTATATTATGGACTGTAGATGATGGAATCCCTAAATTCCTTGCAATTGGACATTGAGAAACATTGTTCATAAACTGTTGGACTATTTTTTCATGCAGCTGTTCACAAAGTGGTGATCCTTGCCCCATCTTTGCTTGTGAATGGCTGAGCCTTTTGGGGATGCTCCTTTTATACCCAATCATGACACTCACCTGTTTCCAATTAGGTGTTCTTTGAACACTCATCAACTTTCCCAGTCTTTTGTTACCTCATCCCAACTTTTTTGAAATGTGTTGCAGGTATCCATTTCAAGTAGCTTAGTAGCTCAGGCTCAAGACCACCAAGGGTCTTGATCCCGGTGCCTAATACCACATTTTTAACGATGAGGAATGCAGTGGTACTGTTATATCCCCAAATGATGAGTCAGTGATTTTATGGTTTTTTCGTGGACTGCCACCATCTCTGCCACTGCAGAGTTTTCACATTAGTGTGTTAACTCCAAGAGCTTCATCTCATTCTTTTCAAATTTTCTGGAAAGATTCATGGCCCCCTGATGAAGGTCCTAGACTCACCAAAATCTATTGATTTTGGTGAGTCTAGGACCTTCCTTCTAACGCCACCATTAGGTCAAATATTGAATTAGGATTAGTGTATCTTTAAAGCTATTCTAAATCAATGGAAATCTAATGTTTTTTTCAGTTGTTTTTTTTCTTTAATGACAACAAGAAAAGAGGTCACATAGTTACAGCGAATGCTGAAATGCAATGCTAGCTTTGAAAACACAACTGCAGTGGCATAGTGACAACAAAACAGAGGTCACAATTTAGTAAATGCAACGTTACTTCTAAAAAACACAAGAAGCCATCACAGTGGTAAAGCGCAGTGCACTTAAGCTCTGCCTTGAAACAGTTGCACTTTCCACTGTATCCCTTTCTTGCATCCACAGCAGAGGAGTTCATGACAGGCTCTGGTACCTTCTGGTGATACAAGAAGTTCAGCTATGGTCTTGTATCCTTCCCCATCTCTGCCACATGTTGAATTAGCTGGACATTTCAGTATCTCATCTCTATCTTCCTGACACAGAACACATTTATTCCAGTCTGTGGTCAGGCACTGTGTATCTGACATTCCAGACTCAGTAGGGTCCACTAACTTTAATAGTTTGGCCATTGTCTCACAAATGACTAGGCTACTTAAAGAACAGTATGTACTATCTCTAGTACCACCAATCCAGCATCAGCTGAAACCACCAGGAAGGTACGTCAGCTGCCAGCACAATCACTCTTTTGGTCTCAGTCTAAATAGAGTAAAATACACTCTATTATAGAGTGATATCAGCTCTACCATCTTGACAAACCAAGTGTTTATGCTTGAGTTGATTTTACATCGTGATAGAATTAATTTAGCACTGTGATAGAGCATTTTTAACTGTATTTGGAGTGGGACCAAATGTTATCCCAGCAGAGTAAATTTTACTCTGCAAAATTTACTGTGTACAGTTAGTTGCATCAGGCAGTCAAGGTCAGCTGAAAGCATACAAATGTATATACAGATTACTCCCCAAAAAATTGAGATTGGCATAGGACCCAAACCAATTGAATACCGATGTTTTGACCAATGAAGTACCATTTTCAAATCAGTCTGAAAAATGCTGCATATGTACTCACAGCTAGATTGCTGATGTTTGCCAAATATGTTTAACTAGCTAGCTTGCTTAATAATGAGGATTAATAACATAGTGTTTGTATAAATGCATTTAAAACTTTCACATGTTTCATCTGTGCGGAACGTGCTCATACATTTCTTGCAGCAATCAAACTGCACCAACAAGTCTGCTGCTGAGAACAGTGGATGACAAAAAAGCTGCTGCAGGTCAGGCTGTTTTAGGGTCTACTGGATAATTCTAGTCAATACCAATTAATGAAACATTGGGAAAGTAGGGTACCATGTTGTACTCTCATTAGTCACAGTTCGATAGGCATGTATAAAATCACCAATATTACATACTTTAATGGTTTCACAATTATTTAGTAACCTGGATGCTAGCCATATGTTGTTATGCAGGTTTCTTGCATGTTGTAAATAGTAATACTGCATTCTCATCCTTGAATATGTAGGATTAGACAGCAAAATCAAGAGCCTTGGTGGTCTAGAGCCTGAGCAACTGATAAAACAACCTGGTGGCAGCCATCTTGGAAAATGGCCGGCTCTGCAATGCCCCATAGCCAAAAATTAGCCATTTGGTATGCTGTAACTGTGTGCTAAATTTCATGCTTTAATCGTCAAAGTCACGATTCCCCCAAATATTGCGCATATCTGCTCCTCTATTCATTAAGGCTGCAACATTCAACATTTTTGCTTGTTCTAATCGAAAAAAAGGATTTTTCTGACCCAAGCACGTAAAACAGTGAAACAAAGCCATGTTGAATGAATGTCAATTTTGTGACATTCACATGAATTTAATAAATTTTATGAATTATATTTGCATTAGGGCATCACTGTGGCTTCATGGATAGCACTGTTGCCTCAGCAAGAAGATCGGGGGATCGCTCCCCACCTGGTCCATTCTGTGTGGAGTACATATGTTCTTCCTGTGTTCATGTGGATTTCTTCTGGGTGGCCCAACTTCTTCTCACTTCCACAGACATGCAGGTTAGGTGACCTGGTGACTCTGAACTGACCGTAATTCTGCTGGCCGTGTTTACTTTCCAACTCCAACAGACAGACATAGAACTACACTGGTTTTAGCAGTTTGATCAGCTTCACAAAGGCAGCGCTTAAACACCAAAACTCTGTGTGTAGTGCATTTGAAACATTTGATGAAGATCGAGTTTATTTGCAGATGGATGAGTAGAGCAAACAGGAGACCAGCGTTCACAACGAGAGGGTCAAGAAGAGCCACTACATCTTGAAGGGTCTTATTGACTGTGTCATCTTTTTGGGACAACAAGAACTGTCTTTCTGAGACATGATGAATCCAGAGATTCCCTAAACTGTGGGAATTATTTGGAATTATTGACAATGCTGGTAGACCACGATAGCAACTTGAGACATCATCTTGACCAGCCACTGTTTTTACAGGCACGTTAGAGAAATTCCAGAATGACCTCGTCAAGGCAGTCGGCGAGTTACTGAAAGAACACATCGCCGAGGAGATTAAACAATGTGTGTCGCGGTTATGTTTGATGAAACAACTGATTTCAGTAATGTGGTGTAGCTCTCCTATGTTCTCAGGTATGTGACTGAAACAGGAGTGAAAGAAAGATTTCTCAAATTTGATGACATTACTAAGAAGAAACGAGCACAGGATCTAGCAGGACTTGTTTTTGATTTACTGGCAACTACAACTGCAAAGTTAGTTGCTCAATGTTACGATGGAGCAGCTGCGATGGCATCGGGGCTAAATGAAGTGGAGGCACGCGTAAAAGACGCAGTTCCCCTGACTCTCTTTGTGCACTGTTATGCGCACACTTTAAATCTGGTCATGTCCAGGAGCATCAAAGATAAAAGAATGCAAAATATGTTTTGCAAATTTCGGTGAATTGTCAGCGTTCTTTACACGTTCTCCAAATGCACTAAACTACCGGATGAATTTTGACATAGGTGGCTGCCGTGCGTGGCACAGGTGAAGTGGAACTTCAGCAGCTGCCTGGTGTGTCCACAAGAGAGCGGAGCTTGTTGAAGTTTTTCAGAACATCCTCGATCACACTGGGGAGTCTGATCAGGAAACAGTTCACTGTGCGTCAGGACATTGACACAGTTAAAAAGTTGTGAAAGGTTTTTTGCCTTCTGTGAGATTGTTGACATTGCAGACGTGCCTGGTTTGGTATTTTACAAAATAATACTTTGGATGTCCAGTTCAGTCTGGCCAGAATTGATGAATTTTGCCAACGTGTTAAGAGAGACAAAAAAATTTAGGGACATTTTCGAGGACACCACGTGAGCCGTAGGTGCGCCAAGCGTTCCCGTGGGAAGCTTGACGCGCGGGCACACTACAAACAGCTTCACCTGCCCGTGACTGATATCATTCCACACAAATCAGGAACAGACTTGAAGATCATAATAAAATGAAGTTTGCTGGATTTTTGGATGCGAAGCGGTTTAACGCCTTTAAGCAGACATTTCCCGAGACACAGCCTCCGAAGTTTGACAGACAGGTTAAATGGATAAAAAACATATGCAAGGAACTCCTCAGCCAGCTGAAGCAGCAAGGACACCTGCATGATGGCGTTATTGAACGCTTCGTAAGAAAGGACAGACGCCCTGGATTTTATTTACAAGTAACGGGTGAGTGTTACTTTTCTATTACATTCTCATAGAGACTATAATGAGCATTTTTTTTTTCTTTTAATTGTTCACATGTGCTCTTGAAAGTACTGATTGACACTGAGCTTAATTGGGGCACCTGGAATAGTTTGCTAAGGTTTTGCTTTGCAGCTGTTCAATTATGTGCGCAGCGTGTATTGTGGCAAATTGTGCATTGATATTTGATTAATTGATTGATATACTCATTGAGATGCATTGTTGCTTTACTTGGTGTATTTTAATTATTTGCATGTTGTTGGATGCCTGTGGCATGGTGTGAAGCGCAGCCGTTGCGTTGTCCTGCACAACGTGTGCATTGTTTACATAGGTTATAGTTGACTGATGTCTACTGAAGGCGCTGAATGAAAACCCACAGCACGCCACTGTCCATCTGTGGTTTTTGCCTTTGTCCACTGGAGGAGCATCTGCAAAGCTGAACATGAAGCCACACTGACATAATGGCATTGTCCCTCCAGGGGTTCTGGGTTAAGGATGCCAGAAAAAAGAATGTGATTACTACAAGTTGGAGCTTGTTTCACCCGAGACAACCATTAAGAGAGTAAGAGAGCAATATTCTTTTATATTTGTATTAAAATGTTCATAAATTGAGCTACTGGCAGGTTAGCGGGCAGCTGCTAGTGGCCTTTTGGCTTCTGGATGCTTGCTGTCACTCAAATTGACCTTTATGGCTTAAAACAGCCTAAACCACTGTTACATTGAGGAAAAAACCTCACCTCCCCGTCCGCCATGTACATTTGTTATGAGCATGAAACAAAACAAACAAAAAAAATCACTATTGTATTTTTAAAGAAACCTCTTTCAATGTATTCATTCAACTAATCCCATCTGGGGTGGAGTCTTTTGGAGCGCCTTGGGGCAACTGTTTGTTGTGATTTGGCGCTATATAAGAAAAAAGTTGATTGATTGATTGAACTAATGCATTTTTTCTAAAATGTAACTGAGTTGTTTATATTATTTCAACAAATAATGTGTTTTGGCAGATTAGGTCATTTTTGTTGCGTCAACACAAGATTCTGGGGTAAAACACAGTAGCTTCTCCCTTTAATAATGACTGTCACTCTGTTGAGTTACTTAAGACAGTTGTGTGGAACCATGTAACGGAACACTTTAAGTGAATACTGTGAAAACTGTGATGGGTGGAAAAAGACAAGACAATTTCCCACACTGACAACGCAACGACATGTTATTTATTTTGTCTGACAGGTTCAAAAACTCACTAACTTCAAAACCAGCTCGGCACCGCCCATCAACAACACAGGAGGGTGCAAAATCATCAAAGAGGCCATGTCTCTATGGCTGTGAAGGACACACACATTGGTGTACACCACACGCACCTCAGCACATTGCCAAATGCACAACACAGAACAAACTAACCACAAATGACAACCATGTATGGTGAATTATGTCCACAACGTCTATTACATGTTGAATTATGTCCGCCACATACATCCCCACAGAATTCACCATTAACGAAAATAACAAAGGTTATTGAGGAAGCAGGTGAATAACCTGGCTGCAATGGCTCCTCTGCACCCAATTGTCAGAAAGACTGTGGTGTACGCCCCCTGGTAAGGAAACCCTAGGCCCGTGGAGAAGGATGGGCAAGCCCCCATGGGTCTGTCCAGATATACAAACAAGAAAGACAGGTCACGTAGCACAAAGTACATGAGGCACTGGAATGACCGGGCGTCGTTCTTAAGGCCAAACGGTATTCTCAGGAACTCAAACAGTCCAAAAGGGGTGAGCACTGCTGTTTTGGAGATGGCAAGGGGGTAGACAAGCACTTGGTGGCATCCACGGAGAAGATCCATCTTAGAGAAGATCACCTTACCTGCCAAGAGCACTACAAAATCCTGGATGTGTGGTACTGGGTAGCTGTCTGATGTAGCATTGTTAATTTGGCAGTAAACAACACAGGGGTGACACCCGCCGCTGGGCTTGGGAATCATGTGGAGGAGCGATGCCCATTGGCTGTTGGAGTGACAGCTAATGCCAAGTGTTCCATGTTGTCGAACTCAGCTCTAGCAAATGAGGAGATTCGCTGGGTCGAGATGCCTTGCCCGGGAATATACAGGTGGGCCCGTAGTGGTGATGTGGTTTCATCCTCCATGCTTGGCAGCAGAGGATGAAAAGGTCGGCTGTGTGAGCACAGGACATTCTCAGAGCAGGCGGTGAAACACGTCAGCATGCACGCTAGGCAGTCTGATGAAGTCCACACACCACTGCAGGTGCAGCTGCATGAACAAAAGGTGGTGGCATTAATCAAGTGATGGTTTTTGACATCCATTAGTAGTCTGTACAGATAATCCGCACCCAGGAGGGAGACAGCGACTTTAGCTGTGATGACGTTTCAGCTAAACCTCTGGCCACTAAAGCACAAGTTAACATGTCGGGTACCATAAGTGCTTATGGGGCTGCCGTTGGCAGCTTCAAGGGGGGGCCAAGCCCATTCGCTAGGATGTCCAGTCTGGACGTGAGTGGAAGGCTCCTGTGTGCACAGGTGTCACACATGAAATAACACCCAGAGATGGTGTCCTAGATGAACAGCAGCCTGCCAGTGTGGCCGCCACTCATGGCCACTACTGAGTGCCGGCCCCGACGTTTCCCTTCCAGCTAAAAGTGCAAGGTGATTGGCAATGCTTGTCTCTGGATCCAAATTTAGCATGATAGAAACAGAGGCAGGGCTGAGGACACTACCGAGGCAAAATAGGTGCTGTTGCTATGAGTGCTGCGTCACCTGGGAGTGGTGCACATGTGTGAAGGGCATGAGCTGATGCGATTGTGGCAGAGTGGGCAGTGGTGAGCGTCGCAGCAGTCATGCCGTGGTGTTGATCACCCAGAAAAAAAACTTGTCTGCTTCTTTAGCCAAGAGCAAGCCAGTCAGGGATAGAAGTGTTGGCCAAAGCTGCACGCACCTGAGGAGGGAGTTGCCGTAAGAAGATGTGGACAAACAAGAAATCAGGTCTGTGCTCCCCAGGAGCTGTAACATTCCGTCTATAAGCTCAGAGGGTTTGCTGTCCCTAAGCCGTGCAGAGAAAAAAGCCTGCTGGCCCTCACAAAGTTCAAATGTCTTTAACAGGTGAGACTTGAGAGCTGCACTGCGGGGGGATTTGTCAGGAGACTAACCAGTCTTGTCACTGTAGAACTGCTGAGGACCGGCATGACATAATAGTATTTTCTGTTTAACGTTGCTTTATGTCCCCCTCAATCCTAAAAGACTATTGTTTTTGAGTGTATTGAGACCAGAACTTTTTTGTATCAGGCTTTAAATGTATATTTATCCCATAAAGTTGGACATTTTAACATAGAGTTCTATGGGAAATGATGCACTTTTACAGCCAGCATCAAGTGGCCATTAGAGGACCCACAGCTTTTGACACTTCTGCCTTGGCACCATGTTTTAACATTGGAGGTTGCAGCTTGGTTTCTAATAGCGCTGTAATGATGAACTGATGATTAACCATCTATTAAATTAATCAAGAACTATTTGAATATCAATTAATCAGTTTGAGTCATGTTTTTAAAGTCCAAATTCTTTTATTTCAGCTTCTTAATGTGAGTATTTCTTATTTTACTACCCTACTTTACTCCTATCTGGCAGTAAGAATATCTTTCTCCTGTGGACATTTAAAGGTGTCATCTTGGGCTCTGGATAACATTGATCAACATTTATTTCACTATTTTTTGGGCATTTTATGGGCCTAACAACTAATCGAATAATGGAGAAAAACAATCATTTCTTCAACCCTCCTGTAAGCATGTATATTTCTGCAGTTTAGTTGGACATTTTAACATGGGGTTCTATGGGACTGATCAAAATTGATTTAAAATCCATCAATCACTTTTGTAATTGGTTGATCCATTGGTTACTTTTTCAATTAATTGTTTAATCAAGTCTATTGATATATATTTTTTGTACTGGACAAACCCTGTGTGATGTCACCCACATGTTTTCTACAGAGACCTGGAAGAGCTGTCTTAAAGCCCAAAAATTGCTGCTCTGGGTTTCATCCACTTGTGTCCTGTGTAGGACCCGAGCTCTGAGCTTTGCTTACAAGCAGCAACACACTGGCTGCCACTCAAAAAGGCCACACCCCTAATTATGCATACCTTGGGTGTCTTTAAACATTTTAAACTAAGGAATTAGAAGTAAAATATATGCTACCCTTACAGTTATCATGGGAGGAAAACCATTTTGCTTTGTTTGTTTGTTTTATTTGTACCAGGCTGTAAACATTTTCATTTCTCCTCTAAAGTTGGACATTTTAACATGGGCTTCTGCTTCATGGGCATGTGCTCCCTTTTGAAGTCAGCTTCAAGTAGCCATTTAAGGAACTTCAGCGTTTTTCATCTTTCACGTTGCTTCATTCTGAATTGATGCTTACCATCTGGGATTGGCTCGTTTTTGGGCCAGGCCTCAAGGGCCATCGAGGAACTGCAACTTTTGGGACTTCTGCCCTGGCATCATTTTTCAGCACTGGAGGATGCAACTTGGTTTCTAAGCAATATGACCTCCTCTGTCTGTCACTAGGTGACCACGTAAACTACAATAATCCCATTTAGTCCGATGTGTGGAGCCAGAAATGACAGTCAAACGTAAAAGAGCAATATCTGAATGTTTACCTGCTGCAGCTGCTTCTATCTGGGTCATGTGGGACTCCAGCACCTCCGGCTCTTTGGAACTGTAAGGTCCCAGCTCGGGGTAAAAACTGGAGGCGATGTCTTCTGGAGGTGTGTGTCTTCCTTGAGCGTGACTGGCTGCGATCTTCGGGTCCCAGTGCGGCACCAGGACGTGGTCCCAGTGCACGTACTTCCCGTCCACGCTTGGAGATCCGTACCACAGGTAGTAAAAGATGTGCACGTCGTAGAAAATGCTCAGCTCTCGGTCTAACCGGGTGAAAACCACCTTGGTGTCGCTGTTGGCCACGCGGTACTGGCCCTGTGACACCGCCACGTCTTTCACGTCCGGACGCCTTATTTCGGGTCTGTCCCCGACGAAGTCCATCCCAGGAGCCAGATCCGAGAAGCCGTCGCTGGGTTTGAGAGTCCTGAGACCCATCATGGTGCCGAAAATGAAAAGCGTGAAGAGGAAGAGCGCCACAAAAGCTTTCCTGCGCAGCCGAGTCATGGTCGCTGTCCGTGGTGCTGATCCACGCCGGAAGAAAACACGGACTCCTGCGGGTGCGAGCCGCGGCTGATCCTGTCCATCATGCGGCCCTGGTCCTTCAGCAAGGCATCAATCAGGAAAAGAAACCAGGCCTGAAGCACAGACGGAATCAGTCATTTCACTTCCATCACCTCTGAAGTCTCCTCAGAAGCTCGCGGTCCGTCCACGCTCCAATCCGATGTTCTGAGGAAAAAACTGAAAACCGTGATATCATCATATGCCCATTCCATTGAAATAAAAACCGATCTGACCAAAACCTCTGATTCCGTCACCTTCCTGCGGCTTCTGTCTCATCTGTCCGCCGTCATTTTTTTCAGCAAACACGGTCCCACAGCCGTGGACACGCCGTTTTCCTGCAGATCACAAAACCACAGAATGAAGCGTTTGTCTCTGCGGTGGGCGGGGCGCTGGGCGGGACTAACACTAACTCCGAGCACAGAGAGCCGTAAGAGGTGTGATCAGCGCCACCTGGAGGCAGGAGGTGGAACCTTTGCGCATGCGCCTTCAGAATCAGAATTTCTTTATTGTCCCGTAAAGGGAAATTGATGTTGCAGCAGGAGCACACAAAGGACAAGGTACACAAAGATAACAATATCAACAGTGAAAATAAGACCCAATTAAAAGTCTAAAATCAAACAAGGAAGGAAACAAAGGAATAAACTTAATAATAATAACTAACTAAGTAACCTTTATCACTAAACTTAGTAATAAAAGTAAAACTTAATAATAATAATAATAATAATAGTAATAAAATAAAATAAAATAAAAACAATAAAAACAATACCCATACAATGTCAAATATTCAATCCAGAGTCCATGCCGAAAACAAAAAGTATTGCAAAAATGCAATATGTGGATGTGCAAATAAGCAATAGTAGTGCTAAATAAAATCATCAAAGGCTAATTGCCATTGAGTAATAAAATTGCACTAGGAATAAACGAGACCTGAAATCTTTTAGTCCTCCTCATAGGAGCCCTAAAACGACGGCCTGAGGGCAAAAGCTCACACTCTTTTTTCAGTGGATGATTAGAACAATCCAGAACAGCATTAGCCTTTCTCAGGACCTGTCTGTTATAGATGGACGTTACCCCGGCCTGCTGACTGCCTGAGATTTTTCCAGCAGTTTTAACAAGACTGCCAAGACTTTGCAGTCTTCTCCTTAATTTCCGTCACGAATCACCCTCTATACTGCTGAGATAGGCCCCACCCGATATGAAGAAGTGTATGTGTGTGTGTGTGTGTGTGTTGTGTTGTGTTGTCACTATTTTTATTTGACTAAAGGACAACCTAAATTATCATACGAAATAACCATTTTCTTCAGACTTTTTTGAGTAAATGCTTCAGGGGAGCATTAGCATGGCTAAAACCTTTCAGCTTCTGCTCCCACCTTTTTAAGCATTTTTCTTTATTTGCGTCTCACATGCATGGAAGCTCCTCACCATCTAACCATGTCATTTAGGTCCTTCAGACTTTTTTCAGTAAAATGGTTCTTGGAAGCATGAGCATGGCTAAAACCTTTCAGCTCTGCCCCCCCGCCCCCCAGACTCCCTGCCTTTTTAAACATTTTTCTTTTTTGTTTTTTAGTATGTGGCCATTATTGTAAGTATTTGCAAGTGTGTATTTCGATCTGTGTGTATGTAACCACCTCCACAAAAATAAATAAATAAATAAATAAATCTGTGTGTGTATTTCAGTTTGAGCGTGTGTAACCAGATCTGCAAATGTGGAAAAAAAATCTGGGAAAAAAATCTGTGTGTATTGGCTGTGTTCTTACATGCGACTTTTGTCACACTCCTGCCACATTAGATCTGTAAATGCATGCAGCGATTGGTGTGTGTGTGTGTGTGTGTGTGTGTGTGTGTGTGTGTGTGTGTGTGTGTGTGTGTGTGTGTGTGTGTGTGTGTGTGTGTGTAGAGACTTGTCTGTGCCACCATGGCTATTCAGCATCACACCACCAGGGGGCACAAGCACCAATAATATCGGTCACCCCTCCAATATTAAGCCTGGCCACCACTTCAACTTGGATGCAATCCATTCTGGGTAAAATGAACTGATAAATAAATGTGTCTTTATTCTGCAGATTGCAGTGCTTTATGCTACTGTTGATGTTTATTCGAGCTTTATGTTAGTTTAAATAACTTAAGATAATGTATTACTCCATAAAAGAAATGAAAACTGTTTTATCAAGTAATAACTTTAAACAAACTTGAAATGAAGGTAACTAATGTATCACTCCATAATTAACACTATATGAAAACACAAAGTTATTTTAAATAACTTATCACTCCAGAAAAGAAATTAAAACTTTTTTTAGGATGTGATATTTTAGTTTAAAGATTGAAACACAAAAGAAGTCAGACTCCAGAAAAAAAAAACAATAATAATTGTTAAATTGTCTGATTTGGGGAACAAATAGGAGAAATTCACATTCATCACTACATTCAAACAGCACAAAGTTCGGCCGTTTAAACAACCCGACCACTCACTTATGGTGTCATGTTGTTTCATAATTTAGACATCAAAACCACCTATGGATATAATTTTAACAAACTTGAATAAACGTCAACATGTTCACCACAGCAGTGGCATAAAGCACTGCAATGTGCAGAATAATTGATTGATTGAATGTGTGCACAGGTGTCTTTTATACAGGTAACAAGTTCAAACAGGTGCCATTAATACAGGTAACGAGTGCAAAAAAAGGAGGGTTTCTTAAAGAAAAACTAACAGGTCTGTGAGAGCCAGACTTTTTGCTGGTTGGTAGGTGATCAAATACTTCATGCAATAAAATGGTAATTAATTATTTAAAAATCAAACAATGTAATTTTTCAGATTTTTGTTTTTAGATTCTGTCTCTTACAGTTGAAGTGTACCTGTGATAAAAATTACAGACCTCTCTATTATTTGAAGGTGGGAAAACTTGCAAAATTGACAGTGGATCAAATACTTATTTGCCCCACTGTATACTGCCTCTAAGAGCCTCTCAGAGCCACTATTCTCCCACGATATTTGTGTTAATATTTTCTTATTATTACCCATTTTATTCTTGTGTTTACTTAAAATTAAAAGACCCAAGGAAATCCATCCATGTCTCCAAAACACAGGAAAAACAAGAAAGGAAACATGCCCTCAAAGATGTTCTTCAAGGGCCCGAGCAGGCTTAAAACGGTAGCGGTGACTGGCATCATTGGTCACGTGTAAGAACGTGTAAGAAAAGTCACGTGTAAAAACACATCCAATGGAGTGGCCCGATTTTCACAGACACGGTTGCACATGCACAGATTTTTTTTTTTTTACACATTTGTGTATCTGGTTACACACACATTTTTTTTTACATATTTGTGGATGTGGTTACACACTCTAGAGATGCACCAATCCACAATTTTTCACTTCCGATCCAATCCAGATACCTCAATTTGGATATCTGCCAATACCGATACTTTTCTGATCCGATACCAGAACTCTGTTTGCTTTAATATTATTGATTATTTTTGTTTTTATATGAGGATTTTTTTAAAAGGGAGACCTAAAGGTTCAGCTACAGTTTGCCAGAAGGTGCATGTAAGATGAAAGTCTAGATTTTGATGTTTTGGTATTTGGAGGTTGTTCTCATCCTCTAAATACGGTGAGTGGAGTTGATACCAAAAAGCTCTATTTTGGTCTCATCTGACCACATGACCTTCTTCCGTGCCTCTTCTGGATCATCCAGATGGTCACTGGTGAACTTCCAACGGGCCTGGACATGTGCTGGCTTGAGCAGGGGGAACTTGCTGCCCTGCAGGATTTTAAACCATGATGGCGTCGTGTGTTAATAATATAATCTTTGTGACTGTGGTCCCAGCTCTCTTCAGGTCATTGATCAGGTCTTCCCGTGTAGTTCTGGGCTTTCTCAGAATCATCCTTACCTCACGTGGAGAGATCTTACATGGAATCCCAGACTGAGGAAGATTGATAGTCATCTTGTGTTTGTTCCATTTTCTAATAATTACGCCAACAGTTGTTGTCTGCTCATCAAGCTGCTTGCCTATTGTCCTGTAGCCCATCCCAGCCTTGTGCAGGTCTACAGTTTTGTCCCTGGTGTCCTTAGGGAGCTCTTTGGTCTTGGCCATGGTGGATAGGATGGAGTGTGATTGATTGTGTGAACAGGTGTCTTTTATACAGGTAACAAGAACACCTTTGTGAGTTTTCACTCTAATCTTTAGGAGGTACTTCTTTGTCTCTACGTGGACCTTCATTCTGCCGACACCACGGATGACGAAAGTGACCTCCTTGCTTCTGTGGTTTAGCCTGCTTGCAGCCTTGCGGGTGATGTAATTTGTGTCTGATGCCAGGTCGATTAAGGTCACAAGGCTTTGTCCAATGCTGGCTATGACCTCAAGAAGCATCACGATCACAGGCAAATCTTGTAGACTGCTTCCCATGAGGAGGCCTGACTGCTCTGTCACTATGTCGAGGGTTCTTGAGGGTACCTTTTCCTTCCTTCCCCAGAACCGTGCTTCTTTTTTGGCCTTGTACTGACTTTTGTGTCAGTGTTGGGGCACAGATAATAATGATGTTTGGGGCCACGTCCCTCCTTGCAGTCTGGATGTTTGCAGAGGTAGGTCGGTTTGCAGAATGCCAGACCACTATGGACTTCAAAACACCGCTCACATGCCACCAGCTTTCTCACTGTAGCCTTTCTCTCCACTCGCTTTAGCACTTGAAACTGCTTGCAGAAATAGAGCATTCTTCTGTGAAGTGCAGGAGGATGCTCTATCCATCGCCACATCACCACAAACTGCATCTGAATGGTATCAGACTTGTTGGCCTTTGACCTCACGTCTTGACTCGGGTCTTGCTTCTCTTTTTGCCTCCTTATCCCTCAGTTGCTCAAGTTGTTCAGAAATGCTCTCTTGCTCCTTCAGGAATGTAAAGACACTACCAAATATATTCCTGTTGGGGAGGTGATGGTCTAGTGGTTAAGCAGTGAGCTTTAGACCAGAGGATCCTCCATTCAAAGCCCAGCCTGAATGGAAAATCACTAAGGGCCCTTGGGCAAGGCCCTTAATCCCCAAGCTGCTCCCGGTGTGTAGTGAGCACCTTGCATGGCAGCACCTTGACATTGGTGTGCGAGTGTGTCTGTGTGCCTGTGTGAATGGGAGGCATCATTGTAAAGCACTTTGAGCTTCTGACATGCATCTATGTCCCCAAAACAAATGGTAAATGGACTGCATCTATGTAGCACTTTTCCATTTCAACCATCAGCCACGTAGATAAGCCATTCTTTCTTCAGAGATTCTAAGATCTTACTTTTGATGGATTACCAGAGGATTTTTAATGTCTCCTGTAGTCTTGTAGTGCCTTCTTCACAGCCTTGTTTGCACTCGGGGTTGCCACAGCAAATCCAAGGTGGATCTGTTGAATTGGCACAGGTTTTATGCCGGATGCCCTTCCTGACGCAACTCCACATTACATGGAGAAATGTGGCAGGGGTGGGATTTGAACCTGGAACCTTCTGCACTGAAACCAAGCGCATTAACCACTTGGCCACCACCCCTCTGGCTTCACAGCCTGAATTATTTCCACAAATTTTCCTGGTTGATGACTCCTCACAGCTGGCATTTTCTGTAGCTTTTCCACAGTCTCCATGGCAATGGCAATTTGGTTTACATGGTGGTTTTCAAGGACACAGAAAACATCCTCTGCTGTATTGTAGGCGGCAAATTTTTTGATTTTTTTTCATCCAGGCTGTGTAATAATTGGAATGTTCTCACCTCCTTTGAGCCTGCTGGCTGACCTTTCTTCTGCAGTGCTCCCCAGTCCTTTCTCCACCTATCACATCAGAACTTGGGCAGGGCTTTTAGCTTCAACTTGACAGATGGCACAGAAGATTTGTGGGGATGATTTGGACTTCTGTCTTCTTCCTTCTGCTTTTCCTGACTTTCTTCGGGAAGGATACAAGCTTGGGGATCGTGAGGTGAAGGTCCTTTAGCTAGTCATGGATGTCTCTCTTCTGGTCAGAGGGGTCCCATCACTTCCATCAGTCATGTACATCCTTTTTATATTTTGTGAGTTGCGGGTGGGTGAGCATGAAGTCATACACCTCATCTTTGCCACTGAGATCAACTGCGTACATGTGCCTGTATTAGGGCTTTTCATGAGATCGTTATTACATTTATATAATACAATACACCCTGATTTGTAGTTTATACACCCTGCACATAGAGCAGGTATCTGCATGGATAAGGACCTGGCCTGCCAATATGTAGACTTATGTTTGAATCCTGCTCATCATGCTCACGCTACGGAATCTGGAGATAAGCACGGGCACCAGTGTGCCCCTGCATTCGACATTCAGTTGGTGCATAATCAGAATATAACAGTGACTGAGGGAACAAACAAAGTGTTGTCTTCGCTGAGACCTCCAGATGTGAGATTACTTCAGTGAATGTCCTGTTGGTTTTAAAGTTTCCTTCTATTTTAGCCTGACAACCACTGCTCCCTCCACCTCCCCCAATGGCTCCAAAACAATTTGAAAGCCTTGGCAGCATATATGTATGTAGTCAGATAATTCAGTGTTCCAGATCTCTTTTTTTTTGGAAGAATTGGACGATCTGTGCTCTGGACCAAAGATGAAATGCACCATCTAGTAAGCATGTGGAGTGCATTTGGAATCTTTGTGATCAGACACATACTGTGGTATAGCTTTCAATATGATTGTAGCATTTTTAAATTTTGACACCTGTGTAATTCTTCATTGACCCCGACCTGGCTGCCATATTGGATTTTCAAGTTGCCAACACTTTTTTTTCTCAAACACTGACTTATGAAGAACATTCATGCCAAATCTGATGATTGTATCACCATGTGAAGGATTGTTTCAGTTATCTGCTGCATGAGTTTGCAGGAGGAGTGGGGCAAAGTTGTACCTGGCTGGTAGTGAATTTGATATGTTTTATGTTTGTAGACTGATACCAAGCCAACACTAGTTTCCACAGGCTAATGTGTAATGTGGTCACACTGCAAGGCCTCTATTTGGATACAAATCCTGCAGGTGTTTAGCCACATTATGCTTGATCATGAAGCTACAGTATATAAATGAGGGTAATTAATTTAAGGCTGGCAACTGTTTTCAAACTGGTCCAAATTAAATAACTTATAATGTTCCAGGTGTATTTTTTCCAGATTTTCCAGGTGTATTTTTTTCCAGGTTTTCCAGGTGTATTTTTTTCCAGGTTTTCCAGGTGTATTTTTTTTCCAGGTTTTCCACGTGTATTTTTCCAACTTCTAAAGAAATAAGTTTTTGTTTTTCTGTTTCTGCTCCAAGTAGTCAGACAATTTCTATTCTTTTAACAGCTTTTTAAACTTCCTAGCAGTGATTCACCAATGGAACATGAAACTAAACACAGGCACTGAGTAACCAGAATACGCTTCTGCAGTGTGTTATTCTTTGACAAGTGGTTTCAGAGAGCCACTTGAACCCCTCACACAATCAATCACATTCACCAACTCCACATAGGTTTGATGACATCTCACAGAGCCCACGTGGGTCTGTGTGTGTTGTGTAGGAGTGGTCCGTTCCTCTTGAACAGCTATAAAGTAGACCAGTTGCTACGGTAATCTGAGGGGACCCAAGCTCTCAGAGTGGCCCTTTAGCTGGTTGCTCTGCTGCCTTCCCACATACACACTCTATGCCAGTCAACAGCAGGGGTCAGGGTGCACGGCTGACCAATGAAATTACACGGCGATAACAGGGGCTGCGACACACTTTGTGCTTGTTCAAGCTTCATTCTGCTGAAAGGAGACACGGCGTACACATTAGCTTCAATGTGTTTGTGTCAACTGACTGTTTGTGTAACCTTCTTAAGTGTTTGAGTGTAGAGGTTTACCTGAATACACACACACACACACACACACACACACACACACACACACACACACACACACACACACACACACACACACACACACACACACACACACACACACACACACACACACACACACACACAGTGAATCAGTCTATTTATTGGTGCTCACGCTTAACAGACTGTTGCAAACTTCTGCACTTAAGCTAAAGAGTAAAAGCATTAAAGACGTCACATTGTACATTTATTTTTAATCTTTTTTTTTTTACATTTTAATAAGGATGTGGTTTCATGTTGAACATCCACACAATCTTACTGTTCCAACCATCCCCTGGTTTAAGCAAAACTGAGACTCAAAAATGTTCATTTTAGACCTCTGTGACATGTGTTGTATGTCCATAGACAGAGCTGCCACCAGGGATTTTGGGTCCACCAGGCCAGCGGGAAATTTTGATACCGTTGCGTATGCATAGTTTTATGTGAAATATTTTATGTGACTATCATTCCCATATTTGTGAAAAGAAAAACGTGATTTGTCAAATTGTCAGTGACTTGGTAGGGGCACTATAAATACAATAAAATTCATTTAGATTCAATTATTTGCTGCAAGACTGATAATACACTCAACAAAAATATAAATGCAACACTTTTGGTTTTGCTCCCATTTTGTATGAGATGAACTCAAAGATCTAAAAATGTTTCCACATACACAATATCACCATTTCCCTCAAATATTGTTCACAAACCAGTCTAAATCTGTGATAGTGAGCACTTCTCCTTTGCTGAGATAATCCATCCCACCTCACAGGTGTGCCATATCAAGATGCTGATTAGACACCATGATTAGTGCACAGGTGTGCCTTAGACTGCCCACAATAAAAGGCCACTCTGAAAGGTGCAGTTTTGTTTTATTGGGGGGGGGTACCAGTCAGTATCTGGTGTGACCACCATTTGCCTCATGCAGTGCAACACATCTCCTTCGCATAGAGTTGATCAGGTTGTCAATTGTGGCCTGTGGAATGTTGGTCCACTCCTCTTCAATGGCTGTGCGAAGTTGCTGGATATTGGCAGGAACTGGTACACGCTGTCGTATACGCCGGTCCAGAGCATCCCAAACATGCTCAATGGGTGACATGTCCGGTGAGTATGCCGGCCATGCAAGAACTGGGACATTTTCAGCTTCCAAGAATTGTGTACAGATCCTTGCAACATGGGGCCGTGCATTATCCTGCTGCAACATGAGGTGATGTTCTTGGATGTATGGCACAACAATGGGCCTCAGGATCTCGTCACGGTATCTCTGTGCATTCAAAATGCCATCAATAAAATGCACCTGTGTTCTTCGTCCATAACAGACGCCTGCCCATACCATAACCCCACCGCCACCATGGGCCACTCGATCCACAACATTGACATCAGAAAACCGCTCACCCACACGACGCCACACACGCTGTCTGCCATCTGCCCTGGACAGTGTGAACCGGGATTCATCCGTGAAGAGAACACCTCTCCAACGTGCCAAACGCCAGCGAATGTGAGCATTTGCCCACTCAAGTCGGTTACGACGACGAAATGGAGTCAGGTCGAGATCCCAATGAGGACGACAAGCATGCAGATGAGCTTCTCTGAGACGGTTTCTGACAGTTTGTGCAGAAATTCTTTGGTTATGCAAACCGATTGTTTCAGCAGCTGTCCGAGTGGCTGGTCTCAGACGATCTTGGAGGTGAACATGCTGGATCTGGAGGTCCTGGGCTGGTGTGGTTACACGTGGTCGGCGGTTGTGAGGCTGGTTGGATGTACTGCCAAATTCTCTGAAACGCCTTTGGAGACGGCTTATGGTAGAGAAATGAACATTCAATACACGAGCAGCAGCTCTGGTTGACATTCTTGCTGTCAGCATGCCAATTGCACGCTCCCTCAAATCTTGCGACATCTGTGGCATTGTGCTGTGTGATAAAACTGCACCTTTCAGAGTGGCCTTTTATTGTGGGCAGTCTAAGGCACACCTGCACACTAATCATGGTGTCTAATCAGCATCTTGATATGGCACACCTGTGAGGTGGGATGGATTATCTCAGCAAAGGAGAAGTGCTCACTATCACAGATTTAGACTGGTTTGTGAACAATATTTCAATTCAATTCAATTCAATTTTATTTATATGGCGCCAAATCACAACAAACAGTTGCCCCAAGGCGCTTTATATTGTAAGGCAAGGCCATACAATAATTACGTAAAAACCCGAAAGGTCAAAACGACCCCCTGTGAGCAAGCACTTGGCGACAGTGGGAAGGAAAAACTCCCTTTTAACAGGAAGAAACCTCCAGCAGAACCAGGCTCAGGGAGGGGCAGTCTTCTGTTGGGACTGGTTGGGGCTGAGGGAGAGAACCAGGAAAAAGACATGCTGTGGAGGGGAGCAGAGATCAATCACTAATGATTAAATGCAGAGTGGTGCATACAGAGCAAAAAGAGAAAGAAACACTCAGTGCATTATGGGAACCCCCCAGCAGTCTAAGTCTATAGCAGCATAACTAAGGGATGGTTCAGGGTCACCTGATCCAGCCCTAACTATAAGCTTTAGCAAAAAGGAAAGTTTTAAGCCTAATCTTAAAAGTAGAGAGGGTGTCTGTCTCCCTGATCCGAATTGGGAGCTGGTTCCACAGGAGAGGAGCCTGAAAGCTGAAGGCTCTGCCTCCCATTCTACTCTTACAAACCCTAGGAACTACAAGTAACCCTGCAGTCTGAGAGCGAAGCGCTCTATTGGGGTGATATGGTACTATGAGGTCCCTAAGATAAGAAGGGACCTGATTATTCAAAACCTTATAAGTAAGAAGAAGAATTTTAAATTATATTCTAGAATTAACAGGAAGCCAATGAAGAGAGGCCAATATGGGTGAGATATGCTCTCTCCTTCTAGTCCCCGTCAGTACTCTAGTTGCAGCATTTTGAATTAACTGAAGGCTTTTCAGGGAACTTTTAGGACAACCTGATAATAATGAATTACAATAGTCCAGCCTAGAGGAAATAAATGCATGCAGTCTTACATATTTGTTTAATATGCGCTTTGAAGGACATATCCTGATCAAAAAAATGACTCCAAGATTTCTCACAGTATTACTAGAGGTCAGGGTAATGCCATCCAGAGTAAGGATCTGGTTAGACACCATGTTTCTAAGATTTGTGGGGCCAAGTACAATAACTTCAGTTTTATCTGAGTTTAAAAGCAGGAAATTAGAGGTCATCCATGTCCTTATGTCTGTAAGACAATCCTGCAGTTTAGCTAAATGGTGTGTGTCCTCTGGCTTCATGGATAGATAAAGCTGGGTATCATCTGCGTAACAATGAAAATTTAAGCAATGCCGTCTAATAATACTGCCTAAGGGAAGCATGTATAAAGTGAATAAAATTGGTCCTAGCACAGAACCTTGTGGAACTCCATAATTAACGTTAGTCTGTGAAGAAGATTCCCCATTTACATGAGGGCTTCCTTGAGCAGCCTGGTAGGAATGGGGTCCAATAGACATGTTGATGGTTTGGATGAAGTAACTAATGAAAATAACTCAGACAGAACAATCTGAGAGAAAGAGTCTAACCAAATACTGGCATCACTGAAAGCAGCCAAAGACAATGATACGTCTTTGGGATGGTTATGAGTATTTTTTCTCTAATAGTTAAAATTTTATTAGTAAAGGAAGTCATGAAGTCATTACTAGTTAAAGTTAAAGGAATACTCGGCTCAATAGAGCTCTGACTCTTTGTCAGCCTGGCTACAGTGCTGAAAAGAAACCTGGGGTTGTTCTTATTTTCTTCAATTAGTGATGAGTAGTAAGATGTCCTAGCTTTACGGAGGGCTTTTTTATAGAGCAACAAACTCTTTTTCCAGGCTAAGTGAAGATCTTCTAAATTAGTGAGACGCCATTTCCTCTCCAACTTACGGGTTATCTGCTTTAAGCTGCGAGTTTGTGAGTTATACCACGGAGTCAGGCACTTCTGATTTAAAGCTCTCTTTTTCAGAGGAGCTACAGCATCCAAAGTTGTCTTCAATGAGGATGTAAAACTATTGACGAGATACTCTATCTCACTTACAGAGTTTAGGTAGCTACTCTGCACTGTGTTGGTATATGGCATTAGGGAACATAAAGAAGGAAACATATCCTTAAACCTAGTTACAGCGCTTTCTGAAAGACTTCTAGTATAATGAAACTTATTCCCCACTGCTGGGTAGTCCATCAGAGTAAATGTAAATGTTATTAAGAAATGATCAGACAGAAGGGAGTTTTCAGGGAATACTGTTAATTCTTCAATTTCCATACCATAAGTCAGAACAAGATCTAAGATACTTGAGGGAAATGGTGATATTGTGTATGTGGAAAAAGTTTTAGCTCTTTGAGTTCATCTCATACAAATTGGGAGCAAAACCAAAAGTGGTGCGTTCATATTTTTGTTGAGTGTATATATATATATATAATTTTTTTTAAATTTAGGCTATTTATATATTCATTATTGATAATAATAATGCCCAAAACTTTATTTTGGATGTGATGTGAAGTGTATTTGGCATTATGCAGCCCATTTAATTTTTTATCAACAACCACTGTCATGTTGTGCAAAGAATTCTAAAATAGCTAGAAAGTTTCCTTGGTTAGGATCACTTTCAGTCTCCCTGCGGCCTCTTTGTGATATATTCTGAGTGGCAGTTAACAATAACACTTCAACAACACATTTAATGTAATGACAAGTTTTTTTGTACCAAATTTGTGTACTCTTGTGACATTGATTTCATCTGATTTTCTCAAAATCTTTACAAACTGACGTGGCATTGATGTGCACCTCAGATTTAGCATGAGCAGCAAAGCCTCCATCTGTGAACATTGCCTTCTTCCAGTTGTTGTAGCCTGCATGTGTGAAAGTCTTAACTGTGTTTGGAAGGTTTAAGTGTCTGCAGGCGTAACAATAAACAGCATCCTTGCACTGGGAGTTCTCAGTCCACGTGTGCTGAGTGGACCACGAGGCACTGAAATTTCTTCGCCTGTCTCCAAAAGCTGTCCTTGGGAAAAACTTGAGTCGTGGCTGGACAGGTGCATCAGCCCTTGATCTGGAGATGTCTAAAACAAGAAAAAAAGAAAAAAACTATAAGACATTTAAACCATGTCATCAAATATTTCAGTGTACATAGATCAGTGTCTATATGTATTTCTTGCAAACTGCCATAAAATACCATAGAAGAAAAGCAAAGAGTATTAGTAGGGCCCTGGTAGTTTCAAACATTATCTGTCAAACGTGGGTACTTTGATAGATAATGACAACACTTTCTCTCCACTGTATTGTCTTGATACCTGTAAATAAAGTGATGTTATGGACAAAGATGTCTATTACAAGTAATTCTAGACCACTCTTGGTCATTTTTGATGTTTAAAAACTGGAAAATATGCAAGATTGCAAAGTTTAACACCTATACCTAAAAAACCGATGTGTCCAAATCCACACAAGACCGTGAACGCAGCGCAGCATCGCTGCATAAAAATGAGGCAGGTCGCTCATTTTACAGGCTGCCAGCAGTTATTGTCCATCAAGCAGTGAAGTGTTACGAGCTTTCTAAGTGACACACAGAGGGACCTGGCTCAGCAGATCTGAAGGAAGCTTTAATATGGCCAGAACCAAGCAGACCGCCCGTAAATCCAAATCCAAAGCCGCCCGGAAGAGCGCTCCGGCTACCGGCGGTGTGAAGCAGCCTTACCGTTACAGGCCCGGCACCACGGCACTGAGAGAGATCCACCGTTATCAGAAATCCACAGAGTTGCTGATCCACAAGCTGCCCTTCCAGCACCTGGTGAGAGAAATCGCTCAGGACTTCAAGATCGACCTCCGCTTTCAGAGCTCCGCTGTGATGCTCTGCAGAAGGCCGGCGAGGCTGACCTGCTCTGCAGCTTGTGTCCCACGGAGGAAGTGGCACGGACACGAGGGCCCATATATGACTGCTTGCAGTCTGAGTTATTATTATTATTATTATTATTATTTTCTTTTCAAGCCCAAATTTCAGCCATTTCCCATGCTCAAAAACTCACCAAACTTTGCAAAGTCATCCGGCCTCATCCGAAATTCGATATTTTGGAGGTCGCACACATGCTCGCAGCAAAATGGTGAAATAGTGCCCCCTACAAATTTAAAAAGTTTTTTGTCATAGCCTCACGATTTTCTGTACACACATTTACAACGCTGAGACGCACAAAAAAGTCTCTTAATGTTGTGGTGAAATGTCGACAGGAAGTCGGCCATTTTGATTTTAAGTTTCAATTTTGAGGTAATTTTTGCCATTTTTGGCTATTTACAGTACTTACATTTGAACTAACTCATCCTAGGGATTTAATCCAATCGTCTTCAAATTTGGTACACATCATCATGAGCCCATGCTGATCAAAAGCTATCAAAAGAATTTCTGTACTTCAAAAGGCGTGGCTGCTAGGGTTCGTCAAACTTTTGCGAGCATTTTGGAGCATGCTGTTTCACTTCGAACAGCTGTCCCGCCCACATACTTCATCGTAGATCCTTCAACCTTGCTGGACATGATGAGGGCTCTGCCCTGAACATATGCATATATTATCTTCCCACCTAATCCATAGCGCCCCCCGGTGGTGACAGGAAATGTCCTAATATTACTTTAACAAGGTTCTGATGTCACATAGTTAACCCAATCAACTTCATTCCACTTTTAAAACTTGTAGAACAAGTTGGTGAGCGTAGGTGATGATCACTATGAGTAATGTTGTCCGTATGGCGGTGTGCCAAATAACCCTTCACCATGAAATTACGTTCTTCCTTTTGACAACTTTAATTTTGTCAAACCATCATGAAAATTGATACACAGGTCAGGCACGACAACTTCTTACAATTGATCAGGAAGTTGCCCATGGGTGGGGCAAAATGCCTCAATAGCACCCCGTTGCAACTTTCAAAAAACCCTCCCCATAGGGGTTTTTTTGTAGTAGAGAGATGAAAACTGGTGCACATGTGTATCTTGCATAGACCAACAAAAAATTGTCTTGCACCATTGGTCTACTCATTTTGGCGTGATTTCCATTGCACTTCAAATTTCTTTCAGATCATCCGGAGACTATACTGATCAAAAGTTATCAAAAGGTTTTCTCTATGTCAAAGGGTGTGGCCACTATGGCCCCGCCATTTTGACCCTTCACCATGGAACATCAAGTCATAACTCCTTCATCCTTTGCCTGATTGACTTGAAACTTCACATGTGTGATGAGGGTTGGCCCCCGAACACACATGGCCCCTCTGTTTGTGCTCTGAGTGCCCCCTAGTGGATGAACCATCAACTTGTCATAATTCATTCATGCATTACCTGGTTAACTTGAAACTTCACATGTGTAATGAGGGTCAGCCCCTTAACACACCTTGCCCCTCTGTGCTCTGAGCGCCTCCTAGTGGATGAACAATCAACTGGTCATAACTCCTTCATGCATTACCTGATTTACTTGAAACTTCACATGTGTAATAAGGGTCAGCCCGTTAACACACCTGGCCACTCTGTTTGTGCACTGAGTGCCCCCTAGTGGATGAACCATCAACTTATCATAACTCCTTCATGCATTACCTGATTGACTTGAAACTTCACATGTGTAATGAAGTTCAGCCACTTAACTAACTTCTACATAACGTCTTCATGCATTGACTGATTTGCTTGAAACTTGAACTGTGTGATTATTGTCTGCCTGTATATACCTGACCCCTCTATTTGTGCTCTGAGCGCCCCCTACTGTATGACCCATCAACATGTCATAACTCCTTCATGCATTACCTGATTGAATTGAAACTTCACATGTGTGATGACGGTTGGCCCCTGAACACACCTGGCCCCTCTGTTTTACACTGACCACCCCCTAGCGGATGAACAATCAACATGTCATAACTACTTCATGCATTGTGTGATTTGCTTGAAATTTGAACTGTGGGGTGAGTGGTTGCCCCTGTTCGCACATGCCTACATCTGGTCACAAGGGGATGCACTGGCCTGGGTAGGCGTTCGCGTGGAACGAGGGCCCTTATGTGACTGCTTGCAGTCCTAGATATTATTGTTGTTACTTCTATCTTGTCATTTTGATTGTTGAATGGACCACAATATGGAAATATTTTCATTTTCTTTTGTCATCCATTTGTCGTCCATTTGTTTTTTGTATTTACAATTATATTATGTACTTAGATTGAACTTACTAAATAAAATAATGCACGCATGCATGCATACATGTACACAGATGCCACTTCACTTTTAATATATAGATGATTTTTTGCCCCTGCTGCAATAACGTGTGAGTCCAGAATGTTATTAATTATCAGAATGTTGTTAATTATCAACGTCCATTGTTCAGTGTTGTTAGCTAATATCCATAGCTTCTCCAAAAATAGCAGTTTTTCTCAGTGAACACAGTGAGGTTTTGCAGTGAATGCCCGGGGTGCTCAGATGCATGAATACAGTATAACTCATCATTTTATTCCATCGCTGATATACTTGAGGCAACCTGGTCTCACGGCAAGTCATGATTCACCAACATGAAATATACATTAATCTATTGGTTCGTGATATTGTGACGAAAAGCGCCTCATTATCACGGCAGCACAAATTCATTCTAATTCATTTCGTGATGGCTGCACAAAATTAAAAGTGAAGTGGGGGGGTTGGGGGTGGTTATGGTTAGGGTTGCGGGAAGGAGTAGGGTTAGGTTATGGTTAAGTTTAGGGTTGGGGGTGGGAGTAGGGTTAGTAATAGTGAGTTAAAACAAACCCTGTCACGAAAATTTGACTCATTTCGTGACGGGAGCACAAGAAACAAACGTGAGACTGGGCTGACTTGAGGGTGTAAAAAGTCCACATACACTACACTCAGATCACTCTTGAAAACACAAAATAGCTCTTTTAATAAGCTAGTGTAGAACCAATTTGAGCATTGTTATGTATATGTAATGTTACACTTTGGAGATCTATGGACAGGGGCACAGAAAAGGGGAGAATAAGGAGAAGGATTCTAGGGGCCCATGAATGACAGGGGCCCAGTGAGGCCCCAGTACAATTATAATACTTACAAAATAATATGACACTCAGTTATAAACTTACAATCACACATATATTTTATTTACAATGTATTGCTAACACAAAGTTTATTTGTTTTGGAAACATTTCTCAATGCCCCCCCCCCCCACCCATATTTACGTAAATGGTTCAGTCCACCGGCTCCCTCAGACTGCTGCAGAAACTTTCACAGACAGCAACTGCAGGAGGAGAGGCAAGACAGCTCAGAGAGAGAAAAACAGAAAAATAAAAAAGCTTAGACAGGAGAAAGAAGTGAAGGGTGTCGACAATATATCACCTAGTTCTTTCATAGGCAAGATAGGTCTGTGATGGAAAGTTCTGGAATGTTAACCTGTTGTCTGTTCCTAACTGTGTCCATAAGCTAGCTTACTTTTGTCCTGATGTTAGCTCATATTTTTGAAGAAAACACTGGATTTATTCATTTCACTGTTGTGTTAGTTAAATTATCAATGCAGGCAAACATTAAGCAAGCTGTTCTGCTCAAAAAATGACTCGTGTCTCCCCACATTTGTGTATCCCGGTGTGCACATGCATGTGAGTGCATGTGTCGGAGTATGTGTGAATGTGTGTGTGGTTGATCCTGTGTAAGAGAATGTGGACTCTTCCATGCCAGTGTGTGCGTCAGTAAAGGTTCATGTCCGCTAATGCAGTCGTGCGTATGTAAGAGTATGTGTATGTGATGTAAGTGTGTGTGTGTGTGTGTGTGTGGTTCCTCAGGGTCTGTGGGTGAGAGACACTGTGTGTGTGTTCTTAGTGTTGTCAGTGCTGTGAATAAGTGTGGATGTTAGTGTGTGTCCGTCTTCCTCCTCTGTCCTGATGTCCGTGCTGTGAGTGTACGTGGGAGAATGTGTATGTGTGTGTTTGAGGCTGTCGGTGTGTCTGTGTAAGTGTGGTGATTGTCCTTCCCTTCTCTTCTCCTTTCCTCATCACATACAGTGGCCTTGACCCGCTCTGCCATGCACCGCACCGGTCCTTCTTCCCCCTGGTTTGTTAGGGGCTCTGCACCCTTGTGATCCGGCTCATGTCCGTCCTGGATCTTCCTGTTGTTCTGCATAGACAGTGTTAGACGCCAGCGCAGCACAGCATTCTGACAGCTGTCTTGTGAGGGCTCCACCCTATTGTCCACATTGAGTAGTTATTTCAGATGTTGTCTTTTATTTTCTTCTCAGTGTGTTGTTTCTCTTTTCTTCTCACCTCTGTTGTTTATGACCAGGTTTTATTTGGTTCTGCTCAGGCTGTCCATTTATTTTCTTTGTTGTACACTTATTTGATTTCCTCCCATGTGCCGCCTCTGTTCCTTTTGTTGTGCACACCTGTCCCTTGTTATGTTTTGTATTTTAGTCATTTCTGTTCGCTCCCTCGGGGCTGATCGATTAAATGTTTAACCCAGGTTCTCTGCCACCCATCTTGCTTCGTCCACACTGGTACTTCAACTGTTTGTAAGTCAACCTCGCTGTCACCCTTTTTGGACAGTCTCCTTATTTCCCTATTTGTCTTTTTGAATTGATTCTTTCTGAATTTCTTTGGACATTTTGGATTTCTTGTTTCACGATCACCTTGTTGCTCAATAAATGCCTGTATTTTCACCCTCACTGCTAGTGTCTTTGGCGTCAAACCATGAAACTGTGTGTTGAATTAATCCATTATTATGGGGAAAAACATTAAAGAATAAATTATCATTTTGGAATAAAATAAAAATAACCCCTATAGTCTGTATTTATTTCAGAATGACATTAATGGTTTAAAATGGTCAGTAGTTTGGGACTGTAATCCCCTGCTTCGCAGTAGGAACAGAGAACATTTCTACTGCATGCAGACTGGATGATTGCTCCCAATCCAATCAGAGAAATATTTACATTTTCTGTAAATCGGATTAAATACACTCAACAAAAATATAAATGCAACACTTTTGGTTTTGCTCCCATTTTGTATGAGAGATCTTCTCATACAGGGACATCTAAAGAGATCAGAGATCTAAAACTTTTTCCACATACACAATATCACCATTTCCCTCAAATATTGTTCACAAACCAGTCTAAATCTGTGACAGTGAGCACTTCTCCTTTGCTGAGATAATTCATCCCACCTCACAGGTGTGCCATATCAAGATGCTGATTAGACACCATGATTAGTGCACAGGTGTGCCTTAGACTGCCCACAATAAAAGGCCACTCTGAAAGGTGCAGTTTTATCACACAGCACAATGCCACAGATGTCGCAAGATTTGAGGGAGCGTGCAATTGGCATGCTGACAGCAGGAATGTCAACCAGAGCTGTTGCTCGTGTATTGAATGTTCATTTCTCTACCATAAGCCGTCTCCAACGGCGTTTCAGAGAATTTGGCAGTACATCCAACCTGTTGGGAAAGTGTAGTGACACGGACCCACAACAGGAGGTGCACATGAACGGTCAATAGATGAGCCAAAAGGTAACAATTTAATGTTGTGAATTGTGCACAACGAACATACAGACAATCTCAGAATATCATTACAGTCAATCCACAAAGGTGACGTGTGGGCAGGCTCGAGGATAGAAGACGTCCGTCCTGAGAAGAGCCGGAACCACACGATTTCTGCCAGCCACAGAACCTGGTGAATACTGGAGCCGCCAAGTCCCGAATTCCCAGGTGATCACCGACCCCGATCTGGTACTGCTGGCGAAGAACAAAGACAGTCAAGTGTGGGTGTGTGTACACCCAGTAACAACAGCGGTGGGAATGCCACCTCCACCTCTCACTCAATATGTTGCAGCGATCCCTCAGAGGAAAAAGAGTGCCGTCTTGCACAGCCTCCACAAAAAGGACCGGTACTCCTGCAAACACTCACAATAAACAGATTTACTAAATATCACAAAAAGGCTGAGGATATTACCTCCAATGAAGTATGATATCTCGGCGATGAGGTGGAGATGACGTCTGGGTTTTATGGAGTGAGATGATGAAGAATGAGTGACAGCTGTCAGGAAGTAATGAGTAACAGCTGTCACTCCCGGCTGAGTCCGTGGCGGCAGCGCCCTCTCGTGCCTGAAGCCCGCACTTCAGGCAGGGCGCCCTCTGGTGGTGGGCCAGCAGTACCTCTCCTGGCGGCCCACACAACACAACCAGCCTCACAACTGCAGACCACGTGTAACCACACCAGTCCAGGACCTCCACATCCAGCATGTTCACCTCCAAGATCGTCTGAGACCAGCCACTTGGACAGCTGCTGAAACAATCGGTTTGCATAACCAAAGAATTTCTGCACAAACTGTCAGAAACCGTCTCAGGGAAACTCATCTGCATGCTCGTCGTCCTCATCAGGGTCTCGACCTGACTCCAGTTCGTTGTCGTAACCGACTTGAGTGGGCAAATGCTCGCATTCGCTGGCGTTTGGCACGTTGGAGAGGTGTTCTCTTCACGGATGAATCCCGGTTCACACTGTCCAGGGCAGATTGCAGACAGCGTGTGTGGCATTGTGTGGGTGAGCGGTTTTCTGATGTCAATGTTGTGTATCGAGTGGCCCATGGTGGCGGTGGGGTTATGGTATGGGCAGGCATCTGTTATAGACGAAGAACAGAGGTGCATTTTATTGATGGCATTTTGAATGCACAGAGATACCATGACGAGATCCTGAGGCCCATTGTTGTGCCATACATCCAAGAACATCACCTCATGTTGCAGCAGGATAATGCACGGCCCCATGTTGCAAGGATCTGTACACAATTCTTGGAAGCTGTGAGGTGGGATGGATTTTCTCAGCAAAGGAGAAGTGCTCACTATCACAGATTTAGACTGGTTTGTGAACAATATTTGAGGGAAATGGTGATATTGTGTATGTGGAAAAAGTTTTAGATCTTTGAGTTCATCTCATACAAAATGGGAGCAAAACCAAAAGTGTTGCGTTTATATTTTTGTTGAGTGTATATATATATATATATATATATATATATATATATATATATATATATATACATACATACACAAGGTCTATTAGAAAAGTATCCGACCTTATTTAAAAAAAAAAAAAAAACATATGGATTTGAATCACGTGTGCTTGCGTGAGCCAACCTTGAACCTTCATGCGCATGCGTGATTTTTTTCATGCCTGTCGGTTGCGTCATTTGCCTGTGAGCAGGCTTTGAGTGAGGAGTGGTCCACCCCCTCGGCGGATTTTCATTGTCAGGGAAATGGCTGAGAGACTGCTGCTTTGCTTGATCAAATTTTTTTTTAGAAACTGTGAGGCACATCCATGTGGACACCATTCGAGAAATTCGGGTGGTTTTTGGTGAAAATTTTATGGGCTTCAAAGACATTAAGGGATGTTACTGTCGCTTTAAGGACGGCCCACAGCAGCTGTGGGGCGCGTCGCACTCCAGCTGCCATCGACAGGCTGAACAACCATTTCATTTCTAAATGGATGGCTCTGTGGATCCATGACCATCGTGTGCACTTTCTCTGGTTATCACAAGAGCTGGACATCACCCATTTTCCTGCAGATTTCACTTTTAACAAGAGATTTTGTCGTGGAAAGACGAGCGGACGCTTAGCGCATCATGATGGACTCGCTGCTGGACCGACACAAAACCACCTCCGTTTTGGTCTCACAGGACGGCTTTGAGATGGCGTTCAGACAGCTGTCGGTGGTTTTTCAGTCGAGTGATTATCCAAGAAATTGTGGATGTGCCTGGACATGCCAGAACATGTTCTGTGACGCTTCATCACGGCGTTGCTTTGCGCGTCGCGGCACTGACAAGCTGGGACATGTCCACCTCTCCACAATTTCTCTGATACTCACTTGACTGGTAAGCACTGAAAGGCATGACCCAGCTTGTCCTTCTGGCACTCTGAAATGGAGGTGTTCTTTGTCTCGCTTGTCGTCGTGATGCGCGAAGCGTCTGCTCCTTTCCATGACAAAAACTCCTCGTAACAGTGGAATGTGCCGTTCATTTCCAAACTAGATGCTGTGTTTTTATCCGGGACGTCGTCTGGACTAGCACAGGAATTGTGAAAAGACGTGGACATCAGCACTTTTTCGGCAAATTGAGACAGACGTGCGGAATTCCTCTGCACGCCGTGATGAAGCGTCACAGAACATGTTCTGGCATGTCCAGGCTCGTCCACAATTTCTTGGATAATCACTCGACTGAAAAACCACCGACAGCTGTCTGAACGCCATCTCAAAGCCGTCCTGTGAGACCAAAACGGAGGTGGTTTTGTGTCGGTCCAGCAGCGAACCCATCATGACGCGCAAAGCGTCCGCTCGGCTTTCCGCGACAAAATCTCTTGTTAAAAGTGAAATCTGCAGGAAAATGGGTGATGTCCAGCTCTTGTGATAACCAGAGAAAGTGCACACGATGGTCACGGATCCACAGAGCGATCCGTTTAGAAATGAAATGGTCGTTCAGCCTGCCGATGGCAGCTGGAGCGCGGTGCGCCCCACAGCTGCTGAGGGCATCCTTAAAGCGACAGTAACATCCCTTAATGTCTTTGAAGCCCATAAAATTTTCAGCAAAAACCACCTGAATTTCTCAAATGGTGTCCACATGGATGTGCCTCACAGTTTCTAAAAAAAATCTGATCAAGCAAAGCAGCAGTCTCTCAGCCATTTCCCTGACAATGAAAATCCGCTGAGGGGGGTGGACCACTCCTCACTCAAAGCCTGCTCACAGGCGAATGACGCAACCGACAGGCGTGAAAAAAATCACGCATGCGCATGAAGGTTCAAGGTTGGCTCACGCAAGCACACGTGATTCAAATCCATATGGGTTTTTTTTTTTAAATAAGGTCAGATACTTTTCTAATAGAACTCGTATATATACATACACATACATATATACACATACGAGGTCTGTGAGAAAAGTATCGGACCTTTTAATTTTTTTCAAAAACTATATGGATTTGAATCACGTGCGATTACATCAGACAAGCTTGAACCCTCGTGGGCATGCGAGAGTTTTTTCACGCCTGTCGGTTACGTCATTCGCCTGTGGGCAGGCTTTGAGTGAGCACTGGTCCACCCCCCTCGTCAGAATTCCTTTGTCTGACTTCTTCCTGAGAGACTGGCGCTTTGCTTTATCAAAATTTTTTCAGAACATGTGAGGCAGATCGACGTGGACACCATTCGAGAAATTCAGCTGGTTTTCGGTGAAACTTTTAATGGCTGATGAGAGATTATGGAGTGTTGCTGTCGCTTTAAGGACTTCCCATGGAGCGGGACGTCGCACCGCGATCTGAGGCGCCGTCGTCAGCCTGTTTCGAGCTGAAAGCCTCCAAATTTAAGCCTCTGTTGACCCAGGACATCGTGAGAGAACAGAGAACTTTCAGAAGAGGTCGGGATCAGCAGTTTATCCGGACATTCCACTGTTAAAGGAGATTTTGTAATGAAAGATGTGCGGACGGATTGGCGCGTCGGCAGGCAGCCGGCGCGGCGTGCCGCCACAGGAAAAACACCTCCGTTGGAAGCCTTAAGGACAAGTTGGAACATGTCCAGCTGTTAAACAATTTCTCAGATACTCACTCTACATTAAGCCATCAAAAGCCGCCTGGTTTTTACAAATGGTTATCAACACGGAGGTGTTTTTCCTGTGGCAGCATGCCGCGTCGGCAGGCAGCCACAAAAGGCCAATCCGTCCGCACGTCTTTCATTACAAAATCTCCTTTAACAGTGGAATGTCCGGATAAACTGCTGATCCCGAGCTCTTCTGAAACTTCTGTTCTCTCACGACATCCTGGGTCAACAGAGGCTTAAATTTGGAGGTTTTCAGCTCAAAACAGGCTGACGACGGCGCCTCAGAGCGCGGCGCGACGTCCCGCTCTGTCGAAAACCAGCTGAATTTCTCGAATGGTGTCTACTTCGATCTGCCTCACAGGTTCTGAAAAAATTTTGATAAAGCAAAGCGCTAGTCTCTCAGGAAGAAGTCAGACAAAGAAATTCCGACAAGGGGGGTGGACCACTCCTCACTCAAAGCCTGCCCACAGGCGAATGACGTAACCAACAGGCGTGAAAAAACTCACGCATGCGCACGAGGGTTCAAGGTTGGCTGATGTAATCGCACGTGATTCAAATCCATATAGTTTTTGAAAAAAATAAAAAGGTACGTTATTTTTCTCGCAGACCTCGTATATATATATACACACACATACACACATACATACATACACACATACAACTGGTGTGAGGTTATGAGAGAAAAGTTATTAATATTAACCAGATGCCAGTGGGTTCTGTGAGGGAGGTAGAGGTGGGTGTGCTGTCAAGAGTGATGTGGTTTTGAATTTTTTTTTTCTTCCTTTCCACCTTCTCCTTTCTCCCTTCCCCCTCCCTTTTTTTCTTTTTCTTTTCCTTTCCCTTCCCCTCTCTTTTCCATCCCTTTCCCTTTCTCCTTCTCCCTCCTTCCTTTTCTTTCTTCTTCCCTCCTCCCCGAAAGGAAACTAAAACAATACCCAGTCAGTTAATGTTGAGTGGGAGGGTTGGGATTCTGCTGTGTGGAGGTGAAGAATATTGCATTGTGATGAAATCTGTGAGAAGATTTCTCCAATAATTGATGTTTATACGGTTTTGTGTTTTCCAGTTCATGAGGATAGTTTTTTTTTGGTGATGGTTAGAGCTATGAGGACCAGTTTGAAATCTATAGTTTTTTTTGGTAATTATTGAAGTGTCCCCTAGCAAGCAAAGTGCGGGACATAATGGGATGTGGCAGTCCAGCAAGGATGACAGTGCCTGTGTAACGTGTTTCCAGAAGTGTCTGATGGGGGTGCAGTGCCATGTCGCATGAATGTATGTGTCTGTGCAGTTCTCTGTGCAGTGCATGCAAATTTCTGATGTGAGTCCCATTTTTGATAACCTTTCCCCCGTGTAATGTGTTCTATGCAGTGTTTTGTATTGTATCAATTGTAAATTTGCATTATTAGTCATAAAATAAATATTTTTACAGATTTGATTCCAGAAGTTGGCATCGGGAGAAACTGACAAGTCATTTTCCCATTTGGATGTCGGCAGAGATATTTCTTGAAGAGTAATTTTTTGGATGAAGATAGATTAATTAATTGTGATATTGCAGGTGGGAGTTGTAAATTTGATGATCTGAAATGTATTTTTGTTTGTAGAATTGATTTTAATTGCAGGTATTTCAGGAACTGATTGCTCCCGATGCCAAACCTCTGGATCAGGAGTGGAAATTGTAAAGGTTCATTGGAATTGAAGATATGGTTAATGTGAGTGATACCCTTTTCAGCCCACGTGTTAAAGTTAAGTGATTTTTTATTATTTACAAAGTCCGGGTTATTCCACAGTGGAGTGAAGTTAGATGGGGCAAGAGTGGAGTTAGTGATTTGGTGGAATTTCCACCAGGCTGTCAGGGTGGAGGCTATTGTGACCGCGTTTATTAAGCATGTATGGTGTTTAATGGACTTTGTAATAAAAGGGATGTCTGATATGTTTATGTCTTTGCACAGAGTTTGTTCCAAGTCTAGCCAGATGATATCGGATTGGGTAGGGTGTGTCCATTTATATATGTATTGTAGTTGGTTTGCCAGGGAGTATAATTGAAAGTTTGGTGCTTCTAGACCTCCTTGAAATTTATTTTTTTGCAGAGTGGTTAGTTTTATTCTTGGTGGTTTGTTTTTCCAATAGAAATGGGAAATGATTGAATCTAATTTTCTGAACCAGGTGGGTTTGGGATGGATTGGAATCATTGAAAATAAATAGTTTAATTTAGGTAATATGTTCATTTTTACGACTTTGTTTTTTTTAATAAAAGATAGCTTTCAACCATGTCATTTGTTCATGGACCTTTTTTGTTCTTACACAGCCTCTGAGTCAGTATTGACTTTCAAAATGTACATGACTGACATGAATTTTGTTCTTGGGGAAATGAGACACTAAGAGACGAAATGTAATGTACCATTTTCATGTAGGAACAAGCTGATATGGGTTTATTAATATTTACATTTGTGAAGATTTCCTGTTAATCTAATTCATAGGAATGGGGACAAGCCTACTGTTATAAGGTCACGCTAAAAATAAATAAAAGCTACAGTAACAATCATAATATTGAAAACAGTCATCAAGACATTTCAGGTATCAACTTATTGCCACCCCTCTGTGAGTAATGGTCCCACCCTGGCCACCCCAATGAAAAATTTCTGGCTCTGCCACTGCACACGTATGTGTGATTTTTATTCTGTTCATTCATATATTCTCATTTTTAAGGAATTTTGACCATTTATTTCATCTCATAAATTCAGTATAACTGTCGCCAACACACGCATAGCCTCTGAGTACTGTTCTGTCCTGCACCGACAGAAGAGTACAGGGAGAAATAAAGGCAGCGCCACAGTTTTATGTTGCTTTTCACTCTGTGCTTAACGCGCATGCTCTCACTGAAGCGGCTAATTTTTTGTTAACCCTCACCACATAACCTGGTTGTTTAACAAAATATATAGCTAATTTACCAAAATATACAATTAATTGTATTGTATTTTACAGTATATTCTGTTTACCAAACTAGATTGAGTATAGCAGAATGTGAATGTGCCAAATCAAATTATTTGATGAGATTTGAGTTCCTTACTGTTTTATGAGCCGCCTGAACATCTCAAGTTTAATTTATGTGTTTTCTTGTTACCTTCCTTTGTGTATGTGCTCAGAGATCATATTCAATTCTGATTTCATTCTGCTTCCTATGTCATCACTGGTGATATGACTGCTGTGAGATCAGATAACGGTCACTTACAAACAGGAAAAAACAAAAAAAATTCAGGAACATATATCACAAGAACTCAGAAATGGACAAACTGTCATCAGAAACTGTAACGATGAAACCAGGGAAGGAAAGTCAACACTGCAGAATCACTGACATCTACAACAGGCGTCTGTCACAGAGGATGTAAATCTAACATTTATCCACCCAGTCAAATAAGATAATCCCTCTGGTGCTACACCATAGTCAATATGACTGATGGTTGACAACAGATATAAATAAGTACAAAAATGGTGAGACCACTTTTCACCTTTAAAAATGCAGAACTGTTTTAGGTGGTTTTACAGACATCAAGCTAAATATTTAGCTAAATATGCTCCTTAATAAAAGAGCTAATCATTCCTCCCTAAAAGACAGATTAATATAGCATGTGAGGGCATTTATTCAAATATGCAATTCATGGATGTTTTGTATAAGAGTTATATTGTAGCCTGCAGTCTTTTGATGTCAATTTCAATTGCAATTTCAGGGGCACTTCTAAAATATTTAAGATAATAATAAAATTTAAAAAATGACTGTTTGTGCAAAATTATATCCTTTTTTTTGTGTGTGTGTGTGTGGGGGGGGGGGGGGGGTCTCGCCCGGGGAGTAATTCAGTGTATAACCGCTACTGATACCTGTATAAAACGGAGAAGAGGACATGTACAGTACAGAACAAACTTCCTGTATTTATGCATGTGCAGATACAGAATATACAAATCTGGTGTGGGGGTCATCTCAGTCTGTGACAAGGTGCTAATCATGTAGCAGCAAAAGGCGAGTGATGCACAACGACAAACAACACAAAAGGCATGTTAAATTATGCTTCATGTGGCTGAGCTTATAGAATCAGTGCTATAATTTCATCTTTTCATCATGTTACGACACAAATCTTTTGCAGATATATAGTAACCCATTAAAAGTATACAAAATTAGCATGTACTTTTCATTCCTAACTGGTGATGATGATGCTGCATCATCGTTCATTTGCTTGTCATCAAAGCCCACATCTACGCCACTCTCATCAATGGTTGACAAAAGTCTGTGACACAAGTTTCTTGAGAGCCTCAAAAAACTGGCATGTTGCGTGTTGTGGTTTTGTTTGGCTTTATAATAAGCTGTCCTGAGGGATTTCCAGCAAGTGCGTTTTTCCTAATCCCGCCTCAGCCATTCTTGCAGACACCGTTTGCAGAGTGAAGGGCCTTTTACACTGAATATGTCAGATGCATCAAAAATCGGTCTAATGGGCCTTTCACAGTGAATACGTGAGATGCGTCAAAAATTGGTCTAAAAAGCATTATTTTCAGTGAGACGCGTTGCTTTTTAGATGCGTCAGATGCGTAGCGTCAAAAGCTGAGCTAAACCGACGCTTCCGACGGATTGCCGCTTGTCAGCAGGCTGACGGAGTCAAAGTTCAATCCAATCCAACTTTCGACATTCTGAGCTGTGGCGTACTTTTGCATTGTCCAATAGGAACGACGCGTCGGGCCAAAACACAGAAGACGGGTGGCAGAAACCACTGATCTCTACAAAATGGACGGTACAGAAACCACTGATCTGTGCAAAACATACATGTCACAGGACTTCTCATTTATGGAGCAGTTTTCTGAAGAAAAATCCTTCGAAATGTTTTTTGTTGTTGTTACCTCAGAATTTCTGATTACTGTTAAAAAAAAGTTTAGAACACTTGTAATTAAAGTAGCTAAATAAATCAATAAATGGTTCGTGGTGTTCAGGTCATCAATGGAAGTTTGGTTGTCTGCACAGCAAATGTTCCTGATTGGGACAAATAAAAATATTTCTTTAAATATAAAGAAACACTAAACAGTTTATATATAAAAAAGGGGAAAAAAATGGGGGGGAAAAAACGATGGAAAAAAAACGCCCGAAAAAATAAGTTATTTAAAGTTGAGCTTTTGTGGTGTCTGAAAAAAGCTGTAGCTTTATTTGGTAAAAATAAAAAAGACTGAAACATTTAGAAATTAAAGCGTTCACTCAGATCAACTGTGCTAAAAGGCTATGCTAACGTTAGCCGATCAATAAACCTTCACAGCAGTTCAGCAAATGTCACGTTTTATTTTTACATTATTCTCACCTTGATAAAGCTGCAGAACTAAACTCCGTTGGGCAAACTGGGACTTCGCATATATCCAAAAAGTGGGATATTTCGAACTGAGTGGGTTTGCTCCATCCCCTGCCTCACTCTGCCCAGTGATGATGCCTGAAGGCCGGCTTCTCTGTGTGGGTCGGCCCGCTGTCGCGGTTCGATCGATATCCCACCAAGTCGTCAGTCCTCCCTCGGTCGGCGTCACTCCGAAAAGTAGCTGAAAAAAGCTTCTCCCAGCAGGGTGATGGGAGAATCGTTCTACTGCTGTTTTTTAAAGGTTTTTTGTGGTTCAGGCGACCCAAATTCAAGACAGCGATCGCTGAACTTTTTTGAGGTTGTGGAAATGGCCAGAGTGTGACATGGCAATCTCTGCCCCCTTGCCGCTTCCGAAGCGACGCATCTGACGTCATGCGTCGGATGCGTCGACAGATTGGGACACGTTGACGGATTGGCCTAAAGTATTCAGTGTGAAAGGCCCTTCACCCCTTTCCTATATTTTGGATTAGGTGGAGGATATTGAGGTTTTCCTTTTCATTTAGCATGAAGCTAATCTGCTCTCTTCAAAGTGACCTGACTTTTCTTGCTGCTGCCCACCATGTTTGTTGTTGCCAAAGATGTTGATGCTGTTCATGTTTTGATTACAACTCTGCTCTCAAAACACCGATCAGAGTCAATCAAATGATAAACCTATCTGGAACAATGGAAAGAAGAAACCCAAAGTCAAGGTAGATTGAAATGGGTTTACTGTGTGTTCCTAAGGGTTAAAAAGATGTCAGCAAGCCACAGAGCTTTCTCTTATCATGCACCTGTTCTGTGGAACAGTCTGCCTGCTGAGATAAAACAGTCGGATTTATCTGTTTTGCATTATGTGTGACTAACATACTTGTGTTACATTAAACCATTTTTTCCTCTCCTTAATTGTGTCATGAACAATGGAGCAGGTGTGAACCTCATTGTACCTCTGGGTCTGTTAGTGAAGCAAAGGGCTGTCTGCCAATGACCACATTAGTAACCTCTGTGTAAGTGGTTCAAATACATTAAACATGTTCCGATACTGTACTTACTGTACTTTATTTATTTCATTCATTTAAAAGGCAAATGCAACAGTAGCATTCATCATGAATGAAAAGGAGCAGAAAGAAGCAACAGCTTATTTGAAGGTCTACAAAGATACTTAGAAAATAATGCTTTTAATCCATAGCATCTGAAATTTCCTGTCAATTCATGGGGCATTTGAGTGATTAGAATGAAATCCATGTAGACAGTTACTTAAAATAGTGTTTTTATTTAAAAATTTATTCAACCTATTAACCAAATAACTTATTGAGAATTTTAGAAAACTATGAGAGTAATGATATGGATCTGTAATTCAAAAAATCATGCTTATTTCCCTTTTTAAAAAGTGGGATGATTTTAGCAGTTTTCATGGTATCCAGAAATATCCCTGAACTAAATAATGAATTGCAGATATATGTAAAAGGATCAATGACTTCACCTATAATTTGCTTTATCAGTAACATATTTATATCTGTGTAATCGGCTGATTTTTTAATTTTTTTTTCTTGCCATATTTCTGGACAATAGTCAAAATTTCATTCACTTGTACTTTATACAGAAAAACACTGCTAACATTATCTCTTTTTTTTTGGCTCACAATTTATAATAATAATTTTTTTTTTTTTTTTTTTGCTCTTATAATCCCTACCAATTTGTTTTTGTATTTTTATACCTAACTTCAGCATCTTCAGTTTGTAATTTTAGAAAAGATGTATACAAATGTTTTTTTTTTTTCTTGCAGGCATTTTTGAGCCCATTAGTCATCCATGGATTCCATGGATTGCTAACAGTATTTTTCTTAACATCAGCACTAATTTTAGTTATTTTACAATTTTTGTCATATAAATCCATCAATGTAGATATGAAAGTATTGTTAGCACTATCCCACACATCTTCCCAGTTCTGTTTCTTGAGATCTTCTCTGAAGGCCTCTATAGCCTTGTTGGATTTATCTGTTAGAAATTTAGTAGTTTTATCTTGCACAGTGTCACAACACAGTTTCTCATGAATTGTGACTACAGGGAGGTGATCATTTACATCTGTCATGAGAATACCACTGAGTCATTTACCCTGTATATTCGTAAATATATTGTCTATTATAGTTTCACTATGTGTCGTCACCCTTGTGGGTTTTGTTATCACAGGGTATAGATCCAGACTTCTCATGTAATACTTAAAATCACAATGTTTTGGGATTCCCTAAGTCTATATTAAAATCACCACACAGAATTAATGATTTGTTATTAATTTGGTCAATCATCTCATGAATTTTGTCTGTGAACAATTCTATGCAAGACCCTGGTGCTCTATACAGACAACCAACCAAAATATTTTTACTCCTTTCATTTATGATTTCTGCGGTAAACATTTCAGTCACTTTATTCATAGTAACTGTTTTTTGTTTTAACAACTTTGCTCCGATACAGACTAACAGAGTAATAAAGGCACTCTGCGAAGGGCCGCCTGAATAGATTTTAGTGGTTATACACCCATAATCAACTTGTGCAAATATTCTTGATGTTGCACAAAAATAGACATTCATTATTTATCTACACTAACACCTTTTAAATGGATAACAATGGTGTTGTAATTTCAAAAACTGCTAAGCAAAAAAAATGGATTGCTCTTTCTCATGGAAAGCATTTTGATGACAAGGCCAAGGACTGGGAAGTGTGGGTCGACCTGCTTGGTCAGTTGCCATCATCACCTGGACCTGGATAAGCAACAGAAAACGCATCCATGAATTAATTTAAAGCATCATTGTCAAGCACATACAGAGTAATAACTTAGTCACAGGATTTTAATACCTGCAGCAACAGAAACACTGACTGTCATTATGTTCTTAGATTTAAAGTTTATGCCAGAAGGTCACCTGCTTTGACTGTGAAGTTGCTCATCTGATCTTATGGTAAAGAGAATCAAGGGTTCATATAATCCAACGAGAATAGTTGTGGCTTGCAACCAGGGGTTACTCTTGTTGTGCAAGCATCCCCCAGGGGAGTGAAGCCACCCCCGTCTTAACGTACCTCACTAATTCATGACCTGCCTGCAAATGTTTCATTGTTAACAATGAGCTCCCCCTCCAAGCTACTGGTTTAAAGATCAGAAAGACATGCTGTCATTGGCACATTTCCTCTGACAGACACACATAATTACAGGAATTAGACTGCTATTTTGTCATTAGCCTTAACTTACAATGAGCCAATAATGAAAGGAGAAACAAAGACGGGTGTCTTTAGAGGATTTTTAGAAGACACCCCCACACAGACCTCTTAGCCCACACATTCAGTTTGCTGCTTTATTAATATGATTAATGTTGTCAAGCTGGAAGCTTTGAAGCAGAGGGTTTTTCTTCTGATTGGTGTTGTGTGAACACTCATGGCTCGGCTCCGGAGAAGTCGGAGCGATTTCAAATGCACTTTGCACAGCAGCATGAAGGAAATGGCAGCTAGCCTTTTAAAGCCATATATTTACAAGCATGATTGCAGAGTGTGCTCAAATAAATGATGCCAAAACAATGGAACACAATCAGGACTTCATAAAGCAGCAAAAGGCCACGGACAGATTAATAAGTTCTTGGCAAACAAGCTCTCTCTCTCACTCACACACACACGCACACACACACACACACACACACACAGGCCCTGTGGAATTACAGATATATATGATGCATTAGACATGTTCGTTGTGACTGACTCTGATCACACCATGTAATTTTCTGTTGATTTGTGTTTGCACAAATTCAGCCAAAGCCTTTCAACATTCATAAGGGTAATATTTACCCTGTGCCTGTGCTGACAGGCAGTGACGCTGAGGCACAGTTAGCTTGGTGAGCATACACAGTAAGACATTAACAGTTGGACGCAATAACTTGTCAGAGGACAAGTTACATGCCCAGCTCTCCACAATTTCTCTTATAACTCACTCGATTGGTAAGCATTGAAAGCCGAGATAGGCATGTCGCAACTTGTCCTCTAACACGCCGAAACGGAGGCATTCTTTGTCTGGCTTGAACAGCGAATCGGTCGTGATGCACAAAACCTCCGCGCGGCTTTCCATGACAAAATCTCTTGTTAAAAGTGAAATCTGCCGGAAAATGGTTGATGTCCAACTCTTGTGATAACCAGAGAAAGTGCACACGATGGTCCCAGCTCCACACAGCCATCCGTTTAGAAATAATCCGGTGGTTCGTGCCTGTCATCACGGCTACAAAGCTGTAGTAATAGTCCTTATTCTCTGTGAAGCCCGTAAAATTTTCACCGAAAGCCAGATAAATTTTTCGAATGGTTTCCAGGTGCCAGTCTCTAACAGCTTCTGAAATAATTCTGATGGGAAAAAAACCCCAAATCATTCCGCCATTTCCAGACAATGAAAATCCGACGACGGGGCGGGACCACTCCTTCCACAAGGCGTGCTCACAGGCGAATGACGTCACCGACAGGCGTGGAAAAACTCACGCATGCGCACGAGGGTTCAAGCTTGTCTGACGTGAAAGCATATGAATCAAATCCATATAGTTTAAAAAAAAAATAAAAAGGTACGATACTTTATGGACAGACCTCGTATAGTCCGGCCCTGCACCTCCTCACTCAGATTCTTTCCTTCTAGGTTTGTTTATTCTGTCCAACCACGTCCACTTCAGGCTTCCCAGTTTTCTTCTGTACTTTTATTCTCTGTCCTAACCACTTCAGACTATCTTCTTGTACTTTCTTTGCTGTAGTAAATCTGTAGATGTACCCATGATTTATTATTCTGGCCAGCTTTGTAATGGCACACAGCACCTTTTGCACAGTAAAACAGACTCAGTCAGGACTACATTTGGTCACACTTCAGCTCAGGTCCGGTCTGGGAGCATGCCCTGTTGCCATATGTTGGTGCATCCACTGCACTACAGGACAAGATAACAGCAACCCAGGAGATAATTGTTGCTTCCCACCTCTCACCACCAGTAGCCAGGTGAAGTCTGGGCATTTTTTCAGTTGCTGGGGTCTTCAACACTGAGGCACCTGCATGTTCTATTGAGCCCAGAGATATGGGCCACATGGCCAAATATAGAAAAAAACTGCACAATGCAAAGTAGTACACCTCATCTAAGTCTCCCTAAGCAACCATTTACACTACCAGCCAAAGGTTTGGACTCACTTTCTTCAACAGGGCAGCACCGTCTCGTTTGAACCTCTAAGTGATATTGTGGAATTTGACTACTTCTGGGCACAGCCTGCCATTGACCAACGTAATAAACACAGCATAACTTCACACGGAAAATGGTGTACTGTTTCGTTTTTGGCTGCAATCACTGAAGCAATCGCAAAAAGTGCAGTTTTTCAGTTCCCAGTGGAGAAGGGAAGATGAGGCAAATGTGAGAGGCCCTGTCGTTACGTTTTAGCCTACACACCAGAGTAGCTCTGTTCTCTTGCCTGCACAACCGCCTGCCACTTTCCACCGCATCATCACTTTTTCTTTGCATTGAGGGTGTTGTTCATGAAAAGTGCTCGTATCTTGTGTCTGTGATTTTAAATTAATTTAAAAAACCCACACTGATGGACTATTTATGATTGTTTATTCATTCAGAATTGACAATAAAGCCGACTTTGACTTTTGACTTTGAAAATGTGTCCATAATATACTGTAACTATTTAATCATTGTTCATATCTACAAATGCCAGTAACCTGTTCATCTCTTGTATATTTATGAATAAATATATGTAAATAACTAGGTTTATTGCGTTCAGGTTGAAACAGTGTTGGTCAGTTGTACTGTAGAAATTATGACTTTTAGATTTGAGACCAATTAATGATTACCGATTAATTAATGATTGTTTAAATTAAAGTACATATGCTTTAAATAGGTGGTGCCCTTAATAATTTTGAGGTAATTAAATATCACTCCAAATAAATATTGCTTTACTAATGAGGCGTGACTTACCTTCATCCCCACAAGGAGGACATTTCAATATTAAAGATTAATAAATCTTAATATTCAAATCCATTACATTTTTAGTCCACCCATATTAAATCTTAAAATTGTTAGTTATGTTGTTGCCGCTGGTGAGGCCCCTTACATTTTTGGATCGTAATAATTATTATATATTTAAACTTGCTACATCTTATGTTGCCACTGTGAGTGGCCAAAGTTTAATAACGTAAAATTATTTTAATTACGCTACACTGGTAATGAGTCTGTTCTCCATGTAAAAAGAAAAAAAAATCAAAATAATAATTAAAAAAGCAATGTTTACCGTTGTTGTTTCGGCACTCTAGCAAAACAATTTCCTTTGGGATTAATAAAGTTCTTCGTATTTTTTTATGATATGTAATTGATGTCTGATGACTTGACGGTCTGTGTTGGACATGAGAAAACAAATGGATTTCATTTGCCTGTTAAAATATTTAATTCCTGTTATAAAAAGCAGACAAGAATTATTCCCCTTCTGTTCCTTTATGTTCATGAACCATGGCCATGGAAGTAAACAAGGAAGGAAGTGTACTGACATGAATGAAGTCATGCGCTCTCACTCACGTGGTGTGACACTTGGCTCACCAGCTGTTCACATGATCAGATGAATATTTTCACATGGGGCAGCCTTGCTGATGGTATCCAGTGCACACTGAGATGCTGGTAACCGCGCTGCAAAAGTGACATGTTTTTATTTAATACCATGTGAGGAGAGCCCGCTGATACACATGCATTGTGGTGGCGTGTTGAGAGGTAATGATTTGCATGGTATGATATGTGTTCACCAGCTGTATGTAGCCATGATGCAGTGTTCAGGTACAGTTTTGACTGCATGCACATGCCTTGCAGATGGGTGATTGGAACACATATGACAACATGTGTTCCCCAGCTTTGCATTGCTCTGACGCAGTAGCTGCCGTGTGGATCGGCACAAGCTGCAGGAACGCATGATTTTGAATGACATTCAACCCATGATGTGATTACATGTCAACCATGGTCTCCTGACAAATGCATAACTGTAGTGGGTGTGTGCACGTGTGATCATGTCAATATGGACATCACATCATCGACCAGCAACACGCCAGCCTGTCCAGTGCTGCAACATGCGCACATAAATGGGCTCACTGCTCCAGGCTGTGGGGCAATTGAGCTGCCCAAACTGATCTTTCTGTGAGGCTGTCAATCAGGCTGTCACATGACGGACTGACCATGTGGACATTGCAATCACGTGTCACATGACATGCCTGTCCAGTCGGATGGTGCGCTGGCGCTGTGACATGCAGCCGGGCTTGGTTTTTATTTTTATCTCTGTTGTGGTGGTGTGGGATTACTGCTGGCCGGTGAATCCACCTCCAGTGGGACATGCTGGATATGCCATGGTGTGGAACACCATGGCATGTTGATGTTTTGGGTTCACAGTCATGTGATACTGTGGTAAAAAGATCCGCTTCAAAAAACTTGGCAACCCCAACGTAATGAGAAGAGGGAATAAAGAGACTGGTTGATTCAGATAGTGGTGATGTAAGATCCTAGTGTCCACCCCCCCCCCCAAGACCAAGATTTGAGGAGGCTCAATTCATCGAATAAAGAAAACAGCTGGACAACACCCTAATCGTCTCAGACATCAGTGGGCACGCAGAAAAAGGTAAGCTCAAACCTCTTATATGAAATTATGCATATTGGACATGACTAAAATCTGATGTCTGGAAGAGAGGCAGGTGTTGCGGAAACAGTCTGAGTCAAATTGTTTTGTTTTTTTTTGTTTTGGAAAAAGGAGTCAGGGACTCCCGAGGTCTGGGACCTCCGTGGGGGAAGGAAGAGTAAAATGTATTTCCATTAAAAACCCAGAGCAGTATGGACGTGCAGAGGTACAAATTACAGTTCAGCTCTGAAGCTCGCTGATTTGAGGCAAGTGGGATCAGAGTCATTTCTGTGATTAAAAGATCGACCATTTATTTTTTTCAAGCTGCGTTCAGACTGGGACCTGAAGCCTGATGTGCACCTGTTAAATTAGACACAAAAGGCTGTGATTTGACACTTTTCTGCTTTTAATCCTTTCCCTCCCATCATATTATAATAGTTTTTGCAGTGCGCACGCTGATAAATGAATCAAAAAAATCTGCACATTTACAGCATGAAGTCGGTAAAAGAGGAAAAGTTCTACTTACCTTTGATTAGGAGGTGTTTTTTTTTTGTAGAAAGAAAAGCTTGTTGAGGGTCAAATTAGTCCATAATAAAGCATAATCCTGAGACGGAGAACTTTAAAACTGTCACGCACATCATTGCATGACACTGAGTTACAGAGATGCAGCTGCATAAATCAGGCTTTAAATTAATTAAATACATCATCATAAAATAACAAACAACAAAAACATCAAAAACACATGGAATATTATAAATTAAATAATAAATAAGAGTAAAATGTTAGAGATTATCCTTCATTTTTTCATTTAAATAGTAACAATATGATTAATGACAACAAGTCTCTTGCTAACCACTTTAATGAATATTTTGTTAATGTTGGGAAAAATCTTGCTAGTAGTATTGACTCGTCGAATAACAACTTCTGGGTCAATAATACATCATTTAATAAATCTATGTCAATGTTTACTGGTGGCACTGATGAGAGAGAAATAATTGATTTGGTGTATGGTTCCAAAAGTAAGAAATCGACTGATTTTAACAGTTTGGATATGGCTTTATTGAAAAAAATTATTGATTGTGTAGTAAAACGTTTCAATTACATTTGCAATTTGTCACTGAGCACTGGTACATTTCCCTCTCAAATGAAAACAGCCAAAGTAATACCTCTGTTTAAATCCAGCGATAAACACACCTTTTCTAATTATAGACCCATTTCACTTTTGCCACAATTTTCCAAAATTTTAGAAAAAATTTTTGCTAAGAGACTGCAGGACTATTTATCAAAATACGACATACTCTGCGAAGAACAATACGGATTCAGAAAGTCTCGGACTACATCACTTGCTGTGATGGATTTGGTGGAAAATATAGCGACTGCAATTGATAATAAACAATATGTTGTGGGCTGGGGTGTTTGGCTGGCTTGGTTTTTGTTTTCTGTTTCTCCCACCAGGTGGTTTGCATTCAGGACTGAGTGGCTGAGCATTAGGACCTCACCCTGAACACCTGAGGCTTATCACATGCAGGTCATCAGGACTCACAGCTGTGGTGTATTTTGTCTTGATCAGAGATTGCTGCATTTAAACCTTGAATGCACAGTGTGTGATTGCCAGAGACTCGACCTTGTGAGCAGACATGTGAGATCGATGTCAGGAGAACAATCTCACCATCACGGACGCAGAGACCGCTCCAGGTTTGACGCCACAGTCTGTGAAGGAGGATTGTGTGAGGTCTCACGCTCTTCAGCACACTTCCTGAGGTAATTTGGTTTTTGGTGACTTTTATGAAGTAATGACAGTGGATTTGGTGTCCCTCACACCTTGTTGTATCGAGCTGTCACGTTATGCTAATTGTCTAATCAGCTTCTGCTGCACTGGAGATTTGAACTGAGTTGTTCCATGCCTGCAGGGTGAGAAGCTGATGTATAGATTTAAGCCAGGAAGTGTTTGCTGATTGCGTGCACCTTTGAGTTGTGTCTCTCTGTGTGGAGTTGGACTCACCTCCATGTTTTCTTTCTTCACAGACTTGGTTTGTCGCGGCCACCTGGGGGGTGTCGGCGGGGTCCCTGGGTCCAACTGCTGTGGCTCTGGACCGTTTGCGCTGTTGAGAGCGCGCCGTGTTTCCACCTCACCAGACCGCGGACTTTTTAGTTGTTTAGCACTGCACCCACTGTTATGTTTATTAAATTCTGTTATCTTTTGAACCGTGCTCTGCTTATTTTATGCTGGGTCCTTTCAAACGCTGGGTCGGTGCTCCGACCGCGTCCGAAACATAACACAATACACAGTAAGCATTTTCTTTGATTTAAAGAAAGCATTTGACACAGTTAATCATGGAATACTATTATCTAAATTGCAGCAATACGGAATCAGAGGTCTTGCATATGATTGGATTAATAGTTATTTACATGGTAGATTTCAGTGTGTTCACTTTAACAATATCGATTTTGAACTCCGGGAAATTACGTGTGGTGTGCCGCAGGGATCAGTATTGGGTCCATTGTTATTTTTAGTGTATATTAATGATATAAGCTGGGTGTTGAGATCACTGAGGTGTGTCCTCTTTGTTGATGACACAACTGTGTTTTGCAGTGGTGATAATGTCGAACAGCTTCTGGACATGGTGGAGAACGAATTGGGAAAGTTCAAGGCTTGGTTTGATGCTAATAAATTGTCACTCCAGCTTGGGAAAACTAAATGTATTATATTTGGAAATAAACAATTACCTAAATTTAAAAATTTGACGATAAACAATACGGAAATTGAGGTAGTAACAGAGAATAAATTCCTTGGTGTTATAATTGACAATAAACTAAGTTGGAAAGTACATATAAACTTTATTAAATCAAAAATGTCCAAATTAGGGGAAGGGTTACTTACATTATACCATTCATTAATAGCACCATACATGACATATTGCATTGAGTTGTGGGGAAATACTTATAAATCAAACACTAATCAAATATTCCTTCTACAAAAACGAGCGATACGTATCATGTGCAATAAACACTTTCGTGAACCAACTCATTCCCTATTTATTTCTTTGAACGTAATAAAATTTAGAGATATGGTGGAGTACATTACACTACAGATTTTGTTTAAAGCAAAAAACCAAGCCTTGCCGAGACATGTCCAGAGGCTGTTCGAAATGAGGGATTCTGAGTATAGTTTACGTGGCTGTGTATTATTCAAGAAACCATTAATTCGCACTAATGTAAAAGGTTTTTGTGTATCCGTGACAGGGGTGAAGATGTGGAATGAGTCTCCTATTGAGATCAAAACGTGTGGTTCTCTGCCATGTTTTAAGCGACTCTGCAAAAAAGTAATTGTTTCAAAATATTGTAGTGGGATCGTCGTGAAGTGACTGTGTCAAGTATGTAATGTTTGCTTGTGTGTAAGTATGTACGAGGGCTGTCCATAAAGTATAGGTCCTTTTTATTTTTTTCAAAAACTATATGGATTTCATTCATATGTTTTTACGTCAGACATGCTTGAACCCTCGTGCGCATGCGTGAGTTTTTCCACGCCTGTCGGTGACGTCATTCGCCTGTGAGCACTCCTTGTGGGAGGAGTCGTCCAGCCCCTCGTCGGAATTCCTTTGTCTGAGAAGTTGCTGAGAGACTGGCGCTTTGTTTGATCAAAATTTTTTCTAAACCTGTGAGACACATCGAAGTGGACACGGCCCGAAAAATTAAGCTGGTTTTCGGTGAAAATTTTAACGGCTGATGAGAGGTTTTGAGGTGATACTGTCGCTTTAAGGACTTCCCACGTCTGCACGTCTTTCATTAAAAAAATCTCCTTTAACAGTGGAATATCCGGATAAAATGCTGAAACTGACTTCTTCTGAAACTTCTCTGTTCTCTCACGACGTCCTGGATCAATAGAGCCTGAAATGTGGAGATTTTCAGCTTGAAACAGGCTGACGACGGTGCCTGGGAGTGCTGCACGACATCTCGCTCCGTGGGAAGTCCTTAAAGCGACAGTATCCCCTCAAAATCTCTCATCAGCCATTAAATTTTTCACCAAAAACCAGCTTAATTTTTTGAACCGTGTCCACTTCGATGTGTCTCACAGGTTTAGAAAAAATTTTGATCAAACAAAGCGCCAGTCTCTCAGCAACTTCTCAGACAAAGGAATTCTGACAAGGGGCTGGACGACTCCTCCCACAAGGAGTGCTCACAGGCGAATGACGTCACCGACAGGCGTGGAAAAACTCACGCATGCGCACGAGGGTTCAAGCATGTCTGACGTAAAAACATATGAATGAAATCCATATAGTTTTTGAAAAAAATAAAAAGGACCTATACTTTATGGACAGCCCTCGTATGGTTAGGTATATGTGGGTATGTCCTGTAACATGACTGGGAAGCATATGTGATGGTATATGTATTGTACAAGTATTTGTGTGTATATATGTGTGTATGTATATATATATATGGATGTGTGTGTGTATATACGCGAGGTCTATTAGAAAAGTATCTGACATTATTTTTTTCAAAAACCATATGGATTTGAATCACGTGTGATTGCGTCAGCCAAGCTTGAACCTTCGTGCGCATGCATGAGTTTTTCCACGCCTGTCAGTTGCGTCATTCGCTCATTACGGAGTGTTACTGTCACTTTAAGGACGGCCCAAAGCGACTGGTGGTGCGCCGCGCTCCGAAGCTGCCATCGACAGGCTGAGCGACCATTTCATTTCTAAACAGATGGCTGTATGAATCCGTGACCATCGTGTGCAATTTCTCTGGTTATCACAAGAGCTGGACATCAACCATTTTCCGGCAGATTTGACTTTTAACAAGAGATTTTGTCACGGAAAGCTGAGCGGAGGCTTCGCGCGTCACGATGGATTCGCTACTGGAGCGAGACAAAACCACCTCCGTTTTGATCTCACAGGAAGGCTTTGAGATGGTGTTCAGACAGCTGTCGATGGTTTTTTCCATCGAGTGATTATCTGAGAAATTGTGGATGTGCCTGGACATGCCAGAACATGTCCCGTGAGGCTTCATCACGGCGTTGCTGTGCGCCATGCGGCACCGCCACGACGTGCGAAGCCTCCGCTCCTCTTTCCATGACAAAAACTCCTGTAACAGTGGAATGTGCCGTTCATTTCCAAACTGGACGCTGTGTTTTATCCAGGATGTCATCTGGCTAGCACAGGAATTGTGAAAAGACGTGGACATCAGCACTTTTTCGGCACATTGAGACAGACGTGCGGAGGAATTCGTGCAGAGGTAACACTCCGTAATCTCTTTGAAGCCCATAAAATTTTCACCAAAAACCATCTGAATTTCTCCAATGGTGTCCACTTTGATGTCCCTCACAGTTTCTGAAAAAATTTTGATCAAGCAAAGCGGCAGTCTCTGAGCCATTCCTAAACAATTAAAAAAACGACGAGAGGGGTGGACCACTCCTCACTCAAAGCCTGCTCACAAGCGAATGACGCAACCGACAGGAGTGAAAAATCTCACGCATGCGCACGAAGGTTCAAGCTTGTCTGATGCAATCACACGTGATTGAAATCCATATGGTTTTTGAAAAAAATAATAAGGTCGGATACTTTTCTAATAGACCTTGTATATGTTTGCATACATGTGTGTGTGTGTGTGTGTGTATGTATATATATATTTGCATACATGTGTGTGTGTGTGAATCTAATTACTAGTGAGTGTATTTATTGATTTCATGGAATAAGGGGTGGGTCTTGATAAGTTATGCTTCTACCCACCCCCTTTCGGTCACATGGGTTTTGATTTTGGTCAGTTTTTGGATTATTGTATTTTGTTTTCTGTTTTGCTGTATTGTTGTTTTGTTTTGTGTTTGTAAATATTGTATTTCTTTTTATTCAACCATGTGTGTCGAAATAAAATAATTCAATTCAATTCAAAAAAAATTCAAAATATACATTTATGCAAATTTGAGAGCTTAACTATTTTTAGATTTATTTTGATAATACCTGTACCTGGATGTGTTGCTACATGTGGTAAAATGATTTAAGCCTTTAATGATGAAAACATTAAAGGCTGATTCAGTAGTTCATCGCAGTTGAACCCAAAATGGTGCCATGTTTTGAGTTGATGGCACTCTCTCTAATTAAGGCACTCTATTTCACAGTAGTCATGGTGTACCTTTCATCATAGGCCATCATCCTCTCCAAATGTAACTTTTATGGTTGTGGCCAAAAAGTTCCATTTTGGTCTCATCACTGCAAATGACTTTGTTCTCTGTGGTATTTGGCATACTGTAAGTGGGAGACTTTGTGGCATTTGCATAGTGATGGCCTTCTTCTGGCAACTCGACCATGCTGCCATTTTTCTTCAAGTGCCTCCATATTGTGCATCTTGAAACAGCCACACCACTTTGTTTCAGAGAGTCCTTTATTTCATCTGAAGTCATTTGTGGGGTTTTCTTTGCATCCTGAACAATTTTCCTGGCAGTTGTTGCTGAAATTTCTGTTGGTATACCTGACTGTGGTTTGCTTTCCCTCATTTTTCACTTCTTGATTAGAGTTTGAACACTGCTGATTGGAATTCTCAGTCCCTTGGATATGTTTTTATATCCCTTTCCTGTTTTATACAGTTCAGTTATCTTTTCCCACAGATCCAATTGAGAATACTTTTGCTTTCCCCATGACTCAGAAATCAGAAACATCAGTGCTGGATGAAAGATGCAAGGGTCTGCCAGGAGCCCAGAAACTCACTGACCTTTTATACACACACACAGATTACAAGCAAATAGATCACAGGTGAGGATGGTTACCTTTTGTAGCCATTCAAACCTGTTTGTGTCAACTTGTGTGCATGTTATCAGGCCAAAATCACCAGGGTATGATCAGGGTCATTTGGGTAGTTCCTGTTGTCATTATGATTTAAAAAGAGTATACATTTTTTGACAATAAATGCCTTCACACAGCCACTAACCATGAGTGAAAAAACTTTTTGTGTTATCCTTCATGCAGCGTGTGATTTGTCATTTAGTGGACATGTGCAGGAACCTTCTTGTGCATGCATGATTTTTCGTTTGCAGAGCATGCACCAAACCAAACCATGAATATGGGTTTTCTTACAATACATACTACGTCTGTTACAGTGCTTAATTTGTAAAGTGGGAGGTCCCGGAGTGCAGAGGATGGGTGGCTCCGGTGCAGAAAAAAAGAAGGGGGGGGGGGGGCTTGCGAACAACGCTGTGCGCCACACCAAAAATAAACTGGGCATGTATTTTATGCCTAATAACACTAGTCACACCAAATCCGGATAGAGTACAAATTCCTGTTTAATGATGTACAGTGGTCCCTCGTTTATCGCGGGAGTTACGTTCTAAAAATAACCCGCGATAAACGAAATCCGCGAAGTAGTCAACGCTATTTTTACACTTATTATAGATGTTTTAAGGCTGTAAAACCCTTCACTACACACTTTTCTCAAACAGGCATTAACATTTTCTCACTTTTCTCTCTTGTGCAAACATTCTCTTTTTTCTTTTGTGCGAGAAGATTATAAACAGACACACGCAGAACACAATGCGCAGCTCTCCCTTCACTCACTGCCTCCGGGGGAACGGATGCGGGACCCGCAAAGAATCCAAGTCCTCTCTCGGTGGCCACGGAGCTCTGCGACTACGGTCAACATCCGGATCAAAACAGTGAGCGTAGCCTCTGGACCTGTTGCCAGATTTGGCACAATTCCGCACAGCAGACAGGAGGGCGGCGGTGTGATTGGCAGTGAGGGTGATTTTTTTTTTTTTAATATTTTGTTAATCAAGAGAGGTGGCGGATCACGGATCCAGTATAAATAGCTGGCGGAGCCAACGTCAGAGGTTCCGGAGCGCGCTCCGGCTTGCTCCCCCTCAAATTAAGCCCTGGTCTGTTATTATATCTACAGTTACACAAATGACTGCGTGTTCACCATCAAATGAAACCATGTCATCTTTTCTTTCTAATAACAGACTCATTGCTGAGATTGTAGGAATCTGTTTAGCTCTTACAATACAATACAAGCATATTTTAAACAAGTGTGAACAAGTCATATTTTACATTTGTAGCTGCTTATTTTCACACTGACTCAGCACACACATATATTTTCACATCATTCTGAACTGAATAATGTTTTTAAAGAAAGGATGAAACATTTGAAATCTGTTGTTGTGGTACTGTGACCAGTCACTGACATGATGAGGCCAGTTCAGATTTTATTTTCATATTGTGACAGTGAGTTGTTTTTCAGTGTTTATCCCTATCTTGTATTATGGCCAGTTTTAAAGTTACAGATTTTCATATTTTATTTCTTCAAAAGCAATGTGACACAGAAAAACACATCACTTTCCACATAATGTGTAAGCTTCTCAGAAAACATAAATATAACTAGATCTGTTCCAAGAACCTTTACTCACATTTCATTTTTATCCGTAGAGTCCTGTAAACCTCCAACAGAGGCTGTCATTAGGAAGAAGAGATGTGGTTTCATAGAGAACACAGTGTCATATGTATATGTAGCTGTCATATTCTACTTGATAGGCTGGAGAATTATTTTGGGATTACTGGGAGTGCCCTTGCATGGTTGACGTCATACCTGACCAGTCGTTCTCACTGTGTTTTGTACAATAACACTACCTCTAACCTTAGTGACATGAAATTTGGGGTTCCACAGGGGTCCGCCTTAGGCCCCCTGCTTTTCTCCCTTTATATGGCACCCCTTGGGCACATATTGTGGCGTTTTGTGATTACCTTTCACTGCTATGCTGATGATACTCAGTTATACATGCTGATAACTGATGTGGTAATCTCATCCACATAAAATCCTGCCTTGCATCAGTGAGAAGCTAGATGTCTAGCAACTTCCTATTTTTAGATGTTGATAAGACTGAAATGATGGTTCTTGGTCCAGTGAGACATAGGCATCAATTTGACCAGCTAATGCTTATCTTAGGCTTGTGTGTCATACATCACACTAACAACGCAAGGAACCTTGGGATAATTTTTGTTCCTACATTGTCCTTTGACCTCCACATTAGAGATATTACGAGGACTGCTTTCTTCCACCTGCGAAATATAGCAAAGTTTCATCCCATCCTGTCTATGACGGTTGCTGAGACCCTGATTCATGCGTTTGTTTCTTCTAGATTGGACTACTGCAATGTTCTATTTTCTGGATTCCCACAGTCCAGCATTGGGGGTCTCCAATTAGTTTAAAATGCTGCTGCCAGACTGTTTCACGAAACAGAAAGTTTGACCACACTGCCCCCATTTTGGCATCGCTTCACTGGCTTCCTGTCACAGTGAGATCAGATTTTAAGGTTCTGCTACTAACCTATAATATTCTTCACAGACTGGCACCTCCCTATTTAGCTGACCTAATTAAACTCTACATACCGGCTGGGGCTGTGCGTTCTCAGGGTGCAGGACTACTTTGTGTCCCTAGGGTGAATAAGAAGTCTGCGGGTCACAAAGCTTTCTCTGATCGTGCCCTTGTTCTGTGTAATGATCTCCCTGCATCAATAAAACAGTCAGATTCTGTAGAGACTTTCAAGTCCAGACTTAAGACGCACTTATTTTCCCTTTTGTATGGCTAGCATACTGGCATAGTGTGTTGCTATGCTTTTTAATCTTTTAATTAATTTTATTAGGCAACAGAGCGGGCCGCGGCCTCAACTTTATCTAAATTCTGGGTGTTTTGGTCAGGCTTGGGGCTTGGGGCTGGTGGCTGGTGATCACCTTGGTATTTCTGTTTTTCTTGTTGTTTAATGCTGACAAATCAGACTGGCGTCCTGTCCTGGGTGTACTCCGCCTTGCGCTCTATGACTGCTGGGATAGGCTCCAGCCCCCCGCGACCCTTAATTGGACTAAGCGGTAGAAGATGAATGAATGAATGAATGAATAATGCTGACAAATTACACTGTATTTATTGTCTTTCTGATGCCTAATTTTTTTTTTTTTTTTTTTTCTGATTCCTGATTATTTATTTGTGTGAAGTGCCTTGAGGTGACTTTGCTGTGATTTGGCACTATATAAATAAATGAAATATATAAATATATAATAAATAGCTGTCACATGAGCTGAGTCAGTCTTACAGTCTCACTGACACCCCTAAATTATAACCAAAGTGTTGTGGTCCGGTCCTGTGAATTTAAAATATCTTCAGGAACAGATGCAAATGGAAGTTATTTACCATACAGCACAACTACTATTACTGTATTTCTTAATGACTGAGGTCAATAAAGTTCAAAACCAGTGACTGTATCTCACATACAGTTTGTCATTGTATGTTGTTGTTGTTGCTCCATCGTGTTGGACATTTAAAAAAAAATGTGATGATAAACAACTGTTTCATCTGCATATCTTTCTGAATACAATGTAAAAACTGTGCTTAAAATAGAGGGATGCCAATCATTCTGATCAGGATTGTCCATGTTGTATCAGTGAGAAAACAGGACACGTTTAGAAACCTGTTTGAGCAGCAGGTCTCTGTTTATTCACTCTAACCAGGTGATGTCATCTTAGTGAGAAGACAAAGCTTACAAATATGACCTCCCTGGTTTGTGGTGTGAATCTCACTCTGTCCCCCACCCACACAGCTGCTGCCCTCTGGTGGTAGTGCTATGCTACCCTCTAGTGTCTGCAGCTGGACCTTGTCATGCAGCTGCAGCTTGCTAACACAAATATGTGAAGTTTTTCTGTGAGTTCTTCAGACTGTCTGCAGCTTTCTTTGAAATGAAATACACCTTCATCCTCGAATGTTCATTTATATTCTGGAGAAGAAAACAAATGCGGCTCCTCATGTGGCCACTGGGAGGTGCTTCCACATGATGTCATGGGCAGTGACTCCCCAAGAAAAGAAAAGAAAGAAGAGACACAGATGGGCACTGTTGGGCTTTCACACATTTTACACATTTAAATTTAAAAACAAGAATTCAGGTTTATCATTATTAAAATTTTTAAAATTCTGCTTTTACTGAAAACAAAACAATGAAACAGAATATAAATGAAACTGGCATGTTGTCTGTGGGGATCCACGGGCTCTAGATTGGTTAGTGTTTATAAAATAGGTAGCAGACATGTTTCAAGGGTGCTAATAAATTACGCAAAGTTTCTCTAATGAGTTGGAATGGCGTGTGAGTCCAGAATGTTTTAAGAACCTTTAGACCTCAACAGTTTTTAGAGGAAGAACTCAACCTTTTATTTCCTGTTAATTATGCAATTACATCCATCTGCCAAGGATGCAATAAAATCATCACTGTTTATTTGTTTATTTGTCTGTCTGTGTGTGTGTTAGCGGGATTACATCTACTACTGCACAGATTTTGGCAAAAGTTTCGTCACAGATACATATTAGGGCATGGAAGACTCCATTCAGTTTTGGAACTGATCCGGATCCAGATCAGGATCTGCAGCTTTGAAGGATTACATCAAAACTACTTCAAGTATTCTTACCAAATGTGCACCGCTGATAGATATTAGGGCATTTTCACTGATTAACTGATTCCACCTGCTCAAAGTGATATTAATCAGTGAAATCACCTGGTGTCGTCAGTGGCTGCAAAGAAAACCTGCACCCTCTTGGCCCTTTCTGGAACAAGTTGCCCAGCCCTGTATTAGGGCTTGGAAGACTCCACTGAATTTTAGAGATGAGCTGGATCTGGATTCTGGATCAAGATTTTCCTTTATATAGGCTTTGAAGGATTATGTCAAAATGAGGGACTCCAGTTATAATTTGCAAGGAACATTATTATTATTATTTCAAAAACCAAAGATTCGAACTACAGTAAAAAGTCATTGTGTTTCTGTTAAAGGTGTTAATATTTGGAATTTGTGCCCGGATAACATAAAGTCGCTTGGTAACTTGGATGGCTTCAAAAGGCTCTTCAAAAATCATTTAATTACTTGCTATAGGATGATGAATAAGGTTTATCGATTTTGTTGTGGATGTGCACGCTGTTCCACGGCTCTAAGACACATTGACTCGCAGTGGCACAGAGGGCTTTCAGTTTGATTGAATGTTCACGTCTAGTTCACAAGATGTATGCCTGCCACAGACATTGCACATAATATTTCCTTTGCACACCCAGATGGGATTCAGTGGAGGTGCATGTAGAGCTCAATTGGGACATGCCGGTAGGATTTGATGTGCCTGACCATGACAAATGTCTCTCGAGTGCGATCAGACTGTTCCGAATGCTGTTTTTATGTTGTGAGAATCTGTAGAATACAGTCACATTGTGATCAGACTGCACTTCGACTGGAATTTGCTCAACTGTTTGGAGTGCACACAGAAAGCTGTCAGAGGTTCTCGATTGTGCCTCGACTGTTGTGAAAGTGTCGTGACACAGACCCACAACAGGGGGCGTTAATGAACGGACAATGGATAAGCCAAAAAGTAACAATTTAATGTTGTGAATCGCACAACGAAGTACAGACAATACCAATATGGTGGAATGTCAATTATACACAAGGTGACGTGTGGGCAGGCTCGAAGACGTCTTATAGAAGATACTGGAACCCCCGGCCCTTTCGACGGACATCCAGGAGCCGGCGTACTGTCCACGCGGGCTCCCCGTTGATGATCCGGGCAGGAGGCGGCGCTGGTCCCGGGGCACACAGTGGTGAGGTATGGCAGGGCTTGAGTCTCGACACATGAAAAACAGGGTGTATCCGCAGTGAAGCTGGCAGCTTCAGCTTCACTGCGGCCGGACTGCGGACTTTGAGTATGGGAAATGGTCCAATGTACCTGTCCTTTAGCTTCTGGGATTCCACCTGCAGGGGGATGTCCTTTGTGGATAGCCAGACCTCCTGCCCGGGCTGGTATGCAGGGGCCGGGGAACGCCGGCAGTCTGCATGGGCCTTAGCCCTCGTCCGGGCTCTGAGCAGGGCAGAGCGGGCGGTACGCCACACCCGACGGCACTTCCTCAGATGGGCCTGGACCGAGGGCACCCCGACCTCTCCCTCCACTAGCGGAAACAATGGGGGCTGGTACCCCAAACACACCTCAAATGGGGAGAGGCCGGTGGCAGATGTAACTTGGCTATTATGAGCGTACTCGATCCAGGCCAGATGGTCACTCCAGGCCGTCGGGTGCACGGAGGTCACGCAGCGGAGGGCCTGCTCCAGTTCCTGGTTTGTCCGCTCTGCCTGCCCATTCGTCTGGGGGTGGTACCCAGACAAGAGACTGACGGTGGCCCCCAGTTCCCTGCAGAAACTCCTCCAGACCTGGGAGGAGAACTGAGGACCACGATCCGAGACAATGTCCAATGGAATCCCATGCAGACGCACGACATGGTGGACCAGCAGGTCTGCAGTCTCCTGGGCCGTCGGGAGCTTCGGGAGGGCCACGAAGTGGGCCACCTTGGAGAACCGGTCCACTATCGTGAGGATGGAAGTCATGCCCTGGGACGGCGGGAGGCCCGTGACAAAGTCCAGGCCAATGTGAGACCAGGGGCGATGAGGCACGGGCAGAGGCTGGAGGAGGCCTTGGGCCTTGTGGTGGTCGGCTTTGCCCCTGGCACAGGTGGTGCAGGCCTGGACATACTCCCGGACGGCTTCCATAGACACCCACCAGAAGTGCTGCCGGACCACTGCCACGGTCCTTCGCACCCCTGGATGACAGGAGAGCTTGGAACCGTGACAGAAGTCAAGGACCGCAACCCTGGCCTCTGGTGGGGCGTACAATTTGTCCTTCGGACCTGTCCCCGGGTCCGGGCTCCGTGTCAGGGCCTCCCGGACGGTCTTCTCCACGTCCCAGGTAAGGGTGGCCACGACAGTGGACTCGGGGATGATGGTTTCAGGGGGGTCTGACTGCTCCGTCTTGACCTCCTCTTCATGCACCCGGGACAGGGCGTCAGATCGTTGGTTTTTTGTCCCGGGGCGGTAGGTGATCCGGAAGTCAAAACGCCCGAAGAACAGCGACCAGCGGGCTTGCCTGGGGTTCCGACGCCTGGCGGTCCGAATGTACTCCAGGTTCTGATGGTCCGTGAAAACCGTAAATGGTACCGATGCTCCCTCCAACAGGTGTCTCCACTCCTCAAGAGCCTCCTTCACCGCAAGAAGTTCCCTATTGCCGACGTCATAGTTCCGTTCAGCTGGGGTCAACCTGTGGGAAAAGTAGGCACATGGATGGAGAACCTTGTCGGACTCCCCGCTCTGGGATAGCACGGCTCCTATCCCTGAGTCAGAGGCGTCCACTTCAACTACGAACTGGCGATTGGGATCGGGCTGCACCAGAACCGGAGCAGTCGAGAACCGGCGTTTCATCTCCCTGAACGCGGCTTCGCACCGATCCGACCAGGTGAAGGGGACTTTTGGAGAGGTCAGGGCTGTCAGGGGGCTAACTACCTGACTGTAGCCCCTGATGAACCTCCGGTAGAAATTTGCAAAACCGAGGAACTGTTGTAGTTTCCTACGGTTTGTTGGTTGGGGCCAATCTCTCACCGCCGCAACCTTGGCCGGATCAAGGGCGACGGAGCTGGAGGAGATTATGAACCCCAGGAAGGACAAAGAAGTGCGGTGGAACTCGCACTTCTCACCTTCACAAATAGCCGGTTCTCCAACAACCGCTGTAAGACCTGACGTACATGCTTGACATGGGTCTCAGGATCCGGAGAAAAGAGGAGTATATCGTCTAGATATACGAAGACAAACCGATGTAGGAAGTCCCGCAAGACGTCATTAACCAACGCTTGGAACGTCGCGCGCGCATTGGTGAGGCCGAACGGCATGACCAGGTACTCAAAGTGACCTAACGCGGTGTTACATGCCATCTTCCACTCGTCTCCCTCCCGGATCCAAACCAGGTGATAAGCATTCCTAAGATCCAATTTCGTGAAAATTTGGGCTCCATGCAGGGGCGTGAACACTGAATCCAACAGAGGTAACGGGTATCGGTTGCGAACCGTGATCTCGTTCAGCCCTCTGTAATCAATGCATGGACGGAGTCCGCCGTCCTTCTTGCCCACAAAAAAGAAACCAGCACCCATCGGGGAGGTGGAGTTCCGGATCAACCCGGCAGCTAATGAGTCCCGGATGTAGGTCTCCATTGATTCGCGTTCCGGACGTGAGAGGTTGTACAGCCTGCTGGACGGGTACTCAGCGCCCGGTATCAAATCAATGGCACAATCGTACGGACGGTGCGGGGGCAGCGTGAGTGCCGGATCCTTGCTGAAGATGTCAGCAAGGTCATGGTACTCGGCTGGCACCGCTGCCAGATTGGGGGGGACTAAAACCTCCTCCTTAGCTGTCACACCGGGTGGAACCGAGGATCCTAAACACTCCCGGTGGCAGGTTTCGCTCCACTGAACCACAACCCCAGACAGCCAATCAATCTGGGGATTGTGTTTTAACACCCATGGAAAACCCAAAATCACTCGGGAGGTAGAAGGTGTTACATAAAACACAATCTCCTCCCTGTGATTCCCAGACACCACCAATGTCACTGGCTGTGTCTGGTGTGTGATTAGTGGAAGAAGGGTGCCATCTAGTGCCCGCACCAACAATGGTGACGGTAAGGCCACTAGAGGGAGCCCAACCTCCTTTGCCCATCTGCTATCCAGCAGATTCCCCTCTGACCCCGTGTCCACCAGTGCTGGGGCGTGAAGGGTTAGATCCCCACTCAGGATCGTGACTGGGATACGTGCAGATTGTCGGGGTCTCCCTGCGTGGGTGTTGTGACCCACCCTTAGCCCAGTCTCTAAGGACGAGTGCTGCTGTTTTGACCGTTTGGGGCATTCTTTCTGTGTGTGCTCGGTTAAGCTGCAGAGAAAACACTCTCCACGGATCAGCCTCCTTTGTCTCTGATCTGATCGCTTTTGGCCCTGCTCGTTTCCATAGCAACATCAGCAGGGGGAGCTGTCGTCACGTGGAGAGCCCTGGCTGTGGAGCGTGGTGAAGTCGGCTCCATTTCGGACCCGGGAGGAAGAGGGACGGCTTGTGCCTGACCACGCCCTTCGCCTCGCTCCCGTCGGTGTTCTGTTAATCGGTTGTCTAACCGTATAACCAGGTCGATAAGCCCGTCTAAATCCCGTGGCTCGTCCTTCGCCACCAGGTGCTCCTTAAGGACCAGAGACAGTCCGTTTACAAAGGCGGCACGGAGCGCAACAGCATTCCAGCCGGCTCGCGCTGCCGCGATGCGGAAGTCAACTGCATACTTCGCTGCGCTTCGACACCCCTGTCGTATCGACAGCAGCACGCTTGAAGCGGTCTCGCCTCTATGAGGGTGGTCGAACACCTGTCGGAACTCCCTCACAAACTCAGTGTAAATCGTTAGGAGCCGTGAATTCTGCTCCCAGAGCGCCATAGCCCAGGCGCGTGCCTCTCCTCGAAGCAAATTTATAACGTAAGCCACCCGGCTAGCGTCTGACGCGTACATGATGGGACGCTGTGAAAAGACGAGCGAGCACTGCATTAAGAAGTCCGCGCACGTCTCCACACAGCCTCCGTACGGCTCCGGAGGGCTTATGTATGCTTCAGGGGAAGGTGGGGGGTTCGTTGAACGACCATTGGAATGTCTGTCTCTGGCATACGGTCAGCAGGAGGAGGTGCTGCAGCAGCGCCCTGAGCATGCGCTTCCACCTGGGCGGTGAGAGCCTCCATCCTTCGATTGAGAATAATGCTCTGCTCGGTAACTAAGTCCAACCGAGCAGTAAAAGCGGTTAAGATGTGCTGCAGCTCACCTAACACGCCTCCTGCTGGCGCCTGTGCACCTCGCTCTTCCATTGGCTGTTCAAGCGATGGTTGACGCCCCTCGGGATCCATGACGCTGGCCGAGAAATCCTGTTGTGAAAGTGTCGTGACACGGACCCACAACAGGGGGCGTTAATGAACGGACAATGGATAAGCCAAAAAGTAACAATTTAATGTTGTGAATCGCACAACGAAGTACAGACAATACCAATATGGTGGAATGTCAATTATATACAAGGTGACGTGTGGGCAGGCTCAAAGATAGAAGACGTCTGGCGAGCTTCCACCACCAACGGATCTGAAGAACACCGGAGCCGCCAAGCCCTGCGCCCCAGGTGGCCACTGTCTTCAGCAGTCAGACCCGGTACTGCTGGCAGAGAACAGAAACAGTACTAATGAGTGTGAGTTCGAACACTCAGTAATCCCACAGTCAGTGTTCAGTTAGGAGGGAGAACCTCCACCTCCAATAACACACTCAGACAGCTCCTGAGACAACCACTTATCTGGGTGGGGTGGGAGGCGAAGCCGTCGCAGTCCACACCAAACGCCAACTCAGCAGACAGGGAATCCGTCCCAGGAAAACGGCTGCAAAAGAGATCAGACTAATGCTCGAATCAGGTTCAGCAGAGAAATTACCTGAATGGTAGCTGATTTCTCAGCGGGGAGGTGGAGTTGCAGTCCGGCCTTTATGGTGGTGGTGATGAGTAGTGGATGAGTGACAGCTGGTACGGATGATGGGTGACAGCTGTCACTCCCGGTCGCTCCGACGCCCTCTCGTGCTTGAAGCCCGCACTTCAAGCAGGGCGCCATCTTGTGGTGGTGGGCCAGCAGTGCCTCCTCTTCAGCGGCCCACACAACATCGACTTTGCACAAATGAAGGTTGAATTTTCATTCAGATGGCTTTCAGGCTGATTCGACCTCTAGCGTGAGGACGGTGTAAGACTGAAACAGTGCCAGAGGTAGAACACATTCAGAGACTCCGCCCCCACTCAACACAGCACTCACAGTACTTGTGTATATGTTCGTTTTTCTACGTTTCTTTTAAGCAGAATTCAAGTTTGGGAGCAGCTCCGCTGGTTCCATATGGCCCTGGCTTCTCCATCCTTAGCTTGCTGTCTGATGATGGGTCCTGACAAAAGACTCTGTCCACACCACAAACTCAGCAAGGGCAGACCCAGCCCATCAGGTGCTCAGCTCACAGTGCACTCTTTTAGTTTAGTACCAACAACAAATCAAACCACTCACCGAACAACAACAGACCATGGCTGCTCAGGAAACACCTGCTCTTAATACTCACTAGCCAGCTAGTGCAGCTCACTCCAGCCCCTGGAAACTACATAATTTGGAATAATTATAAGGAAACAGGGACAACAGTCTGAATCAGCCAACATTAATGCCACAACACTGTTTTCATTCACTTATTCATCTTCTATCTACCATCTTATTCAAATTAAGGGGGAGCTGGAGCCCATCCCAGCAGTCACTGGGTGAGAAGTGGCATACACCCTGGACAGATGGTTCACTGTATATTTTACAAAAATTGCAAATTAGTTTGTCAGTCAATTAAAAACAGACTTAAGTTTGTAATTATTTGTTGATTTTATGAAGAATTTTGAATGAATTGTTAAAATCATACAGTAAAAATCCATTTATAAAACAAAATAAATAAATAAATACATCGGAAAAAGTTGGGATGATATGGAAAATGAAAAATAAAACCCCCTACAGTGATTTTTACATTTACTTGGACTTTTATTTCATTGCAGACAGTGTGCAGCCAAGATATTTGATTTATTTATAGGTGCAGACCAAATTTGAACTCAGTCAGATAAGATCCAGAGGTCCCCCAGAGTGACACATTTTCCTCTCCCTCCGCTGCCAAGGCAACATCACCCTAAAAGACTCTGATGCCATTATTTTTCTTTTATAGGTACATGTGATGGCCTCTAATCGCAAAAAGTGGTGGTTGATTGGTCACCCAGAGTGTTGTGAAAGTGTAGGAACACGGACCCACAACAGGGGGCGCAATGAACGGACAATGGAGGAAGGTGAATAACAAGGTTTACTATTGTGAAACGAGCACAATGAATACAACAATCACAATTTGGGGTCGAATCCGCTGGTGTCGTGTGGGCAGGCTCGAAGGTAGGAGACGTCCGTCTCAGTCGAACCGAAACCACCCAGATCTCCTCTGCCACCGAACCCTGGAAATACTGGAACCGCCAAGTCCTGAATTCCCAGGTGGCCACTGCCTCTGCTCGTCGGATCCGGTACTGCTGGCGGGAGAGAGCAACAACACAGGCGTGGATGCGACAGCACCCAGCAACGGAGAGGGGAGAAGCCGCCTCCACCTCCAGTTACAGTATGACAGGCAGGTGAGTACTTATCTAAGCAATTCAGCTGTCCTGAAAAGGTTTAACAAATCTGTTAGCTATGTAGTCAGAATATAAATGCAGAGAACGTTACCTTCGTCTAAAGGCGATATCTCGGCACTGAGGTGGAGACACCGTCCTCCTGATATACCTCTGTGCTGAGTGGAACAGCTGTGTCCGGTGATGGGTGACAGCTGTCACCCAGGCTGCTCCCATAAGGCGGCAGCGCCCTCTGGTGCCTGGAGCCCGCACTCCAGGCAGGGCGCCCTCTGATGGTGGTGGGCCAGCAGTACCTCCTCTTCAGCGGCCCACACAACACAGAGGACAACATTACTGGGATTACTGGATTACTACATTGCTTGTTTGGGGAAAAATTGTTGCTTTGTGGAGGAGCCCTAAACAATGTCTGATTACAATAAAATCTGGCACATATCTTTTTATTTTATTAGTGGAACAAGAACAGCATGTGGCCCAAAAGATTTTGTAACATTTGACAGTTTGAACCGGTCTGCTATTCATACTAGTCAACTGGCCAATGCATAAGGGAGCTGACATTTCCAAAGTCCATTTCTTGTCCAGTCCAAGTGTTTTGGATATTTGGTTCTCACCAGTGGGTACATTTTGTGTACTGTATAGATAATTACTTAGGTTTAACTGTTGCTTCACTTTCAGTCACCCATTTACAGCTGGGTGGACTTGGGCAATGCTTACCAAGGACACAGATAAGTTTTGTGATGGGAAATTGAACAGAGGTCAACATATTGCAAACTCCACTCCTGCCCAACTGAGCTACCTGCTCTACAATGTTCAATTCAATTCAATCAATCAATTTTTTTATATAGCGCCAAATCACAACAAACAGTTGCCCCAAGGCGCTTTATATTGTAAGGCAAGGCCATACAATAATTATGTAAAACCCCAACGGTCAAAACGACCCCCTGTGAGCAAGCACTTGGCTACAGTGGGAAGGAAAAAACTCCCTTTTAACAGGAAGAAACCTCCAGCAGAACCAGGCTCAGGGAGGGGCAGTCTTCTGCTGGGACTGGTTGGGGCTGAGGGAGAGAACCAGGAAAAAAACATGCTGTGGAGGGGAGCAGAGATCGATCACTAATGATTAAATGCAGAGTGGTGCATACAGAGCAAAAAGAGAAAGAAACAGTGCATCATGGGAACCCCCCAGCAGTCTACGTCTATAGCAGCATAACTAAGGGATGGTTCAGGGTCACCTGATCCAGCCCTAACTATAAGCTTTAGCAAAAAGGAAAGTTTTAAGCCTAATCTTAAAAGTAGAGAGGATCTGAATTGGGAGCTGGTTCCACAGGAGAGGAGCCTGAAGGCTCTGCCTCCCATTCTACTCTTACAAACCCTAGGAACTACAAGGAAGCCTGCAGTCTGAGAGCGAAGCGCTCTATTGGGGTGATATGGTACTACGAGGTCCCTAAGATAAGATGGGACCTGATTATTCAAAACCTTATAAGTAAGAAGAAGAATTTTAAATTCTATTCTAGAATTAACAGGAAGCCAATGAAGAGAGGCCAATATGGGTGAGATATGCTCTCTCCTTCTAGTCCCCGTCAGTACTCTAGCTGCAGCATTTTGAATTAACTGAAGGCTTTTTAGGGAACTTTTAGGACAACCTGATAATAATGAATTACAATAGTCCAGCCTAGAGGAAATAAATGCATGAATTAGTTTTTCAGCATCACTCTGAGACAAGACCTTTCTGATTTTAGAGATATTGCATAAATGCAAAAAAGCAGTCCTACATATTTGTTTAATATGCGCATTGAATGACATATCCTGATCAAAATGACTCCAAGATTTCTCACAGTATTACTAGAGGTCAGGGTAATGCCATCCAGAGTAAGGATCTGGTTAGACACCATGTTTCTAAGATTTGTGGGGCCAAGTACAATAACTTCAGTTTTATCTGAGTTTAAAAGCAGGAAATTAGAGGTCATCCATGTCTTTATGTCTGTAAGACAATCCTGCAGTTTAGCTAATTGGTGTGTGTCCTCTGGCTTCAGGATAGATAAAGCTGGGTATCATCTGCGTAACAATGAAAATTTAAGCAATACCGTCTAATAATACTGCCTAAGGGAAGCATGTATAAAGTGAATAAAATTGGTCCTAGCACAGAACCTTGAGGAACTCCATAATTAACTTTAGTCTGTGAAGAAGATTCCCCATTTACATGAACAAATTGTAATCTATTAGACAAATATGATTCAAACCACCGCAGCGCAGTGCCTTTAATACCTATGGCATGCTCTAATCTCTGTAATCTCTGTAATTCAAATGGATGAATTTCAATTTTACCTGACTGTGTAGTTTTACTGCAGTGTGGCTTTCAGGTACTTTAGAGATCACTCACAAGAAAACAAAAAGAGCACTGTACTTACAACCAAAAGGCTGTGAACTGCCTATGGTGGGCAAATACTTCATGGTTGAAATGTCATTTGTCACAGTGAACTTGTCAGCATAGTGGCCCATCAGAGGACACTTCAAGTCTGTACATGGAAAACACTATCCCTGTGAAGGATACTCAGAACAGAATGTAAAACATACTGAGACAGAATAGGCTCCCTCACATATCACTTCAAAATACAACAAATAAGGCGTAAACATTGGTTTTATGGCACAGAACAGGCTCATTTTACAGATGTAAGCTGCCGGAACAAAACGTGAGAGTGTTTAGGAGGTCTGCGTCAAGTAGGTGCTGTCATCTCTCAGCAGGGACGTATGAGGTCATTTTCAGCACTTCTTGGGCCTCCTTTGATCGGGACATGTGTCCCAAATGGGGATAAACTGTCATTAACCCCAACAGCTGCAGATACAAGCCCTCCCCATGGAACACACGAGGGACGCCCGTCTGTATCGCCCCCTTGACTATCACAAAAATCCAATCTTGCCAAAGCAACGTCTAAAATTGTAGAAAGTGTTCACAGCCATATCAGTATCACAGAGCAGCAACAGGTGGCAGCTCCACACACCGGCTGTGATGGTCCAGATATGGGCCCCTCGTCCTCCTGTCCGCCTTTACGCACAGTATTAACCCAACTGGGAGTCACGTTATGATGGAGGACACATGATGCCTCCCAGGAACTCTGCTATGATCATTAATATCAGACTAAGCTCAGTTTTTTTCATGTAGAAATCCAGCTGCCATTTAAAGCGGCAATATCAACATGCATCTGAGTCATCAGGAACAGATTACCTCTTGAGTGCCACCAGCATTTCAATCTTGAAACGAAGTCCCAACCTTTAATGAATGGGCCAGACTCAATGTCAAAGCAGACAAAGACGTCTGGACTTGCCTGACTAGCTCAGGCAAACAGGCGAGATAGGTGGAATCAACTAGGTGTTGGTCCTGTGGACTCAACAGCTGACTGGGTGCTGTCATAGGCTTGAAAGACTTTCTCAACATCTTGTTTCAGTGGTATTACAGCAGGATGCTTATGGCATCCAGGCCTCCTGGCCTGTGCACTTTTACTTCAGCACTTACCACAAAGATGTTTATTCATGTTTATACACCTCTTTTAAACTACAAACAGAGACAGGGGATAAAATAAGCATTGAACACTATTAGGATTGGCTCCTGTCCTGACCTGTGTCACATTTTGTCCCCTGTCTGCACCCTTGTCCACCTCTTTAATCCTCAGTCTTTGATTTTCTGTTTGTTATATTATAGCCACTGGTTTCGTTTTCTGTTCATCATTTATTTTCTGTTTATCATACCTTAGTCATGTGTCTCTGTTAATCGTACTTTAGTCAGGTGTCTAGTTTCTGTCCAGCCATTGTTTTCCATTGTGTAATCATTAGTTGTATTTTTCATTATCACTTTTGCCACATGTGAGTTCTGTTCTAGTTTTGTCTTAGAATCTATTTTCTTTTTGGTCCCTTTTTAGTTCTTACTTTGGTTTCCTGGTTTATTTTCTTGTTCTGTGGTGTTGGATCTTCTTTATTTTATTTCTTATTTATTAGGCCTTGGGTGTTGTTCATCTTTGGTTTTGGTATTTTGTTTAGATCACTGTGGTTTTAGGTTCATCTTTTAGTTGGGTCCTGTTCACTTTGCTTTTTGTCTTACTGCACTCTCTTGTCTGATGTTCAGGGTTTGGTATGGGTGTGTCTTTTCCCTTCTGTTTGACACACCCCCCTTCCAGATAGATCTCCTACACCTGTGTCTTGTTCTCCTAATCATCTCCTGCCCTGTTTAAGCCTTTTGAGTTCACCACCTCCCCACCAGTTTGTCGCACATTTTGTAGTTGTCCCAGTATTTTTGCACAGCCTTCTTTTGTCCCTGTTTGATTGCCTACCAGTGTTTGAGCCTGCTTGTTTTTGACCTTGCCTCTGTCTCTGCCTCTGAACTCCGCCATGCCTTTCTTCTGAACTCTGCTTGTTTTTTGGACCACGCCTCAGCACCACATCTGCCTGTACCTCTGCCACGCTGAGTGTGGCACAACACTCTCCCTCCTTCAGATTCCACCATCTGATCTGTTGTTGAGCTCTCCCTCTCTTCTTCTTCTTCTTCACCAGTAAATTCATCCTACAAACCACCATCAATCAATCAATCAATCAACTTTTTTTTTATATAGCGCCAAATCACAACAAACAGTTGCCCCAAGGCGCTTTATATTGTAAGGCAAGGCCATACAATAATTATGAAAAACCCCAACGGTCAAAACGACCCCCTGTGAGCAAGCGCTTGGCTACAGTGGGAAGGAAAAACTCCCCTTTAACAGGAAGAAACCTCCAGCAGAACCAGGCTCAGGGAGGGGCAGTCTTCTGCTGAGACTGGTTGGGGCTGAGGGAAAGAACCAGGAAAAAGACATGCTGTGGAGGGGAGCAGAGATCGATCACCAATGATTAAATGCGGAGTGATGCATACAGAGCAAAAAGAGAAAGAAACAGTGCATCATGGGAACCCCCCACAGTCTACGTCTAAAGCAGCATAACCAAGGGATAGTCCAGGGTCACCTGATCCAGCCCTAACTATAAGCCTTAGCGAAAAGGAAAGTTTTAAGCCTAATCTTAAAAGTAGAGAGGGTGTCTGTCTCCCTGATCTGAATTGGGAGCTGGTTCCACAGGAGAGGAGCCTGAAAGCTGAAGGCTCTGCCTCCCATTCTACTCTTACAAACCCTAGGAACTACAAGTAAGCCTGCAGTCTGAGAGCGAAGCGCTCTAATGGGGTAATATGGTACTATGAGGTCCCTAAGATAAGATGGGACCTGATTATTCAAAACCTTATAAGTAAGAAGAAGAATTTTAAATTCTATTCTAGAATTAACAGGAAGCCAATGAAGAGAGGCCAACACGGGTGAGATATGCTCTCTCCTGCTAGTCCCCGTCAGTACTCTAGCTGCAGCATTTTGAATTAACTGAAGGCTTTTTAGGGAACTTTTAGGACAACCTGATAATAATGAATTACAATAGTCCAGCCTAGAGGAAATAAATGCATGAATTAGTTTTTCAGCATCACTCTGAGACAAGACCTTTCTGATTTTAGAGATATTGCGTAAATGCAAAAAGGCAGTCCTACATATTTGTTTAATATGCGCTTTGAATGACATATCCTGATCAAAAATGACTCCAAGATTTCTCACAGTATTACTAGAGGTCAGGGTAATGCCATCCAGAGTAAAGATCTGGTTAGACACCATGCTTCTAAGATTTGTGGGGCCAAGTACAATAACTTCAGTTTTATCTGAGTTTAAAAGCAGGAAATTAGAGGTCATCCATGTCTTTATGTCTGTAAGACAATCCTGCAGTTTAGCTAATTGTGCTAAACTGCAGGCTAGACATCCTGTGCTGTCTAGCTACAGTCTCTCCTGCCATCACTTTACAGCCTCCAATTTCTTTGAGCTTGCATTTCCTACAAATAATGCAGTCCACCTGTGTGCACCTTGCTCCACTCATATGTCATCCTGTGATAACTCTCTTTTCTTAAAGTAGGTATTCACCACATCCACTTCCATCCTTTTTGCAAAATCAACTACCATCTGCCCTTCCACATTCCTGTCCTTGACACCACATCTACTCATTACTTCCTCATCACCTCTGTTCCCTTCACCAACATGCCCATTGAAGTTTGCTCCTATCACCACTCTTTCATGCTTGTGTTCACTCTCCAATACCTTATCTTCTCCTTTGTCTCACAACCTACCTGTGGGACATATGCACTGATGATATTCATCATCACCCATTCAATGACTTATTTTAATTATAAAAAATCACTAAAATTCAATTTTTGCACATTTTCCACAGTACATGCTGTGGAAATGTGTGCAGAAAATTTCGTGTCACTACACCATATAATAATGCTATTGAAAATTTAAAAAAATTCTTCAAAGTTTTTCCACAATGACATTTTTCCAAACTGAGTGTTGTAATATAACCAGCAGGACCCCACTGATGTGTGCAGTGTATTTGGTGACACCACACCTGAATTTATTGAATATTATTCTGGTGTCTTGTTTTTGCTCTTTGTAGACAGCCCCCACACTTTCTCCACTCATTCAGATCAGTATTATTTTTCCAGCACAGAAGATGGCTCATATGGATAAAAGTAAGGTTGTAGTTTGTTGTCAAACTTCCTGAGGTGAGAAACTAGTGTTGTTCTTTTTTTCAACAACGTTTCTCTTAAGATTATTGAGCCATTTACTGGAGGGGGAGGTTTCTGTCATCTGTGAGGTTGACGCCTTCGTTAACGTTTGACAGGTGGACCATCCCGGTCAAACTCCTGACCTGACATCGTCCCCGGAGCCCAACGGGGCTGGGCGCTTGACACCAGAAGTGAGAGCTGCTCAGATCACCTCCCCACCTGTTTTCTACAGAAATTAACTAGGCATGTGTGTATGTGTATGTGAAAAAATAAAAGTTGTGAGAGACTTCGGGCCACATGTTTTTGTTCCACTTGGGGTTTTATAGGGGCAGACCGAATTTGAACTCAATCAGATAAAATTTTGAGTTCCCCCAGAGTGACACATTTTCCTCTCCCTCCGCTGGAAAGGCAACATCACCCTAATGGGAGAAGACTCTGATGCCATTATTTTTCTTTTACAGGTACATGTGATGGCTTCTAATCGCAAAAAGTGGTGGTTGATTGGTCACCCAGAGGAGAACATTACTGGTATTACTGGATTACTACAACCCCTGGCAAAAATTATGGAATCACCGGCCTCGGAGGATGTTCATTCAGTTGTTTGATTTTGTAGAAAAAAAGCAGATCACAGACATGACACAAAACTAAAGTCATTTCAAATGGCCACTTTCTGGCTTTAAGAAACACTATAAGAAATCAGGAAAAAAAAATTGTGGCAGTCAGAAACAGTTACTTTTTTAGACCAAGCAGAGGGAAAAAAATATGGACTCACTCAATTCTGAGGAAAAAATTATGGAATCATGAAAAACAAAAGAACGCTCCAACACATCACTAGTATTTTGTTGCACCACCTCTGGCTTTTATAACAGCTTGCAGTCTCTGAGGCATGGACTTAATGAGTGACAAACAGTACTCTTCATCAATCTGGCTCCAACTTTCTCTGATTGCTGTTACCAGATCAGCTTTGCAGGTTGAAGCCTTGTCATGGACCATTTTCTTCAACTTCCACCAAAGATTTTCAATTGGATTAAGATCCGGACTATTTGCAGGCCATGACATTGACCCTATGTGTCTTTTTGCAAGGAATGTTTTCACAGTTTTTGCTGTATGGCAAGATGCATTATCATCTTGAAAAATTATTTCATCATCCCCAAACATCCTTTCAATTGATGGGATAAGAAAAGTGTCCAAAATATCAACATAAACTTGTGCATTTATTGATGATGTAATGACAGCCATCTCCCCAGTGCCTTTACCTGACATGCAGCCCCATATCATCAATGACTGTGGAAATTTACATGTTCGGTTTCTTACAGTTCGGTCACAGACATTGACTCCAGTTTCCTCCCATTTGTTCCTCATTTGTTTTGCTGTGCATTTTCGATTTTTGAGACATATTGCTTTAAGTTTTCTGTCTTGATGCTTTGATGTCTTCCTTGGTCTACCAGTATGTTTGCCTTTAACAACCTTCCCATGTTGTTTGTATTTGGTCCAGAGTTTAGACACAGCTGACTGTGAACAACCAACATCTTTTGCAACATTGCATGATGATTTACCCTCTTTTAAGAGTTTGATAATCCTCTCCTTTGTTTCAATTGACATCTCTCATGTTGGAGCCATGATTCATGTCAGTCCACTTGGTGCAACAGCTCTCCAAGGTGTGATCACTCCTTTTTAGATGCAGACTAACTAGCAGATCTGATTTGATGCAGGTGTTAGTTTTGGGGATGAAAATTTACAGGATGATTCCATAACTTATTCCTCAGAATTGAGTGATTCCATATTTTTTTCCTCTGCTTGGTCTAAAAAAGTAACTGTTACTGACTGCCACAATTTTTTTTTCTTGATTTCTTATAGTGTTTCTTAAAGCCAGAAAGTTGCCATTTGAAATGACTTTAGTTTTGTGTCATGTCTGTGATCTGCTTTTTTTCTACAAAATTAAACAACTGAATGAACATCCTCTGAGGTCGGTGATTCCATAATTTTTGCCAGGGGTTGTACATTGCTTTGGGGAAAATTTGTGCTTTGTGGAGGAGCCCTAAACAATGTCTGATTACAGTCAAATTTGGCACAGATCTTTTATTTTATTAGTGGAACCAGAACAACATGTGGCCCAAAAGATTTTGTAACATTTGACATTTTGAACAGGTCTAAGCCTTTTGTGTGTGTGTGTGTGTGTGTGTGTGTGTGTGTGTGTGTGTGTGTGTGTGTGTGTGTGTGTGTGTGTGTGTGTGTGTGTGTGTGTGTGTGTGTGTGTGTGTGTGTGTGTATAAAGTATAATGTGAGGAAGGTAACACTGAGCCCCAGTACATTCACAGTGTGTGAGAGACAGGGCGTTAGGTTGTGTTGTTTTCCTCTCTTACTACAGAGCCAACACGTGGCGCTCTGAGACTGCCAGCTATGCAGCCGTGGCTCCACGCTCCCTCTCTTAGCTATACAATCAAACATGGCACATTCAGCTGTGCCAGCACCACAGGCATGTCTCCAGTGCTGCCACTTGTGCCTCATTACTCAGCGGGACTTTTCAAAAGAAAGCTGTTGTCATCCATTTTTGAAAATATTTGCTCAGACAGGTCCCACAGGAATAGCTGTACAATGGGTTCCGTTGGGACAATGCCAGCATTCAACGAGGAGAAACATTCATAGCTGAGAAGAAGTGATCCACAGTATGATACTGCAGTCTATCATGGGCACTGGACCAAGGTGGAGGAACGGTGACTGTTTTTAAAGGAGCTTTTTAACTGTAAACAGTGTCCTGCATCCTTTTCCAGTTTTGAGCTGAGTGTTTTTGAAGTTGGTCACTCAGATCTGTTGATCTGTGCCATCATCTACCAGCCCCCAACATATAAGAAGGAGTTCATAAGTGAGATTTCAAACTTCCTTGTAGGAGTGATGCCTAACTATGATTGTGTCCTTCTTGTCTGTGATTTTAATGTCCATGTCTGTTGTCCTGAGAGCACTGTATTAGCCAATTTCAACCCAATCTCCAACTTGACATTTGTCTCTAAAATTCTGGATAAAATTGTTGATGCACAACTAAAAACTTTCTTTGATGAATGCAACATCATGGAGCTTTCTCAGTCTGGTTTTAAAACATTGCATATTACAGAAACTGCCCTTTAAATTTTTTTAATGACATTTTAATGGCAAATGATAATGGCAACTACGTTGTTCTTGTCCTGCTCAACTTGACTGCTGCCTTTGATACTGTAGACCACAGCTGTGGTGGAATTTTTACAGATGTTTATGCTAGAGTGCCTTTATTAGAGAGAGTGGTGACATAGTAAGACCCTTCGGCTGCTACCTTGTTGCACTTGGGGTCGCCACAGCAAATCCAAGGTGGATCTGCATGTTAAATTGGCACAAGTTTTACACTGGATGCCCTTCCTGACACAACTCTACATTACATGGAGAAATGTGGCAGGGGTGGGATTTGAACCGGGAACCTTCCGCACTGAAACCAAGTGCATTAACCACTTGGCCAAAGAGAGTGGTGACATGATGAGTCAAAAAAATCGGTCATGTGACTCATGGTGCCATCTTGGGGCAAAAATTGAATTGGCTGTTAAATGCGTCTGCAAGTAAATCAGGTATGTTACTTATTTATTCACTGAAAATGCCGGGTTGCTGTGCATTTAGATGCACAAATAGTCACAGCAAGGACTTCAAGATGTACAGAATCCCTTCAGATCCGAACAGAAGAAATATTTGGGAAAATAAAGTCAGCCGTGTGGGATGGAAGCCGACATCATCATCAAAGTTTTGTGAGGTACATTTATTGTTCAGTCTCATGTACAGTAAAACTCACCAAAACCATCATCGTATAAACCAGATATTCACAATCACCGGACAAAAAAAGTCCCAAAGTTTTTGTATTGTTTTCCATGTAATAAACGCCGTATATTACAGATTTTGTACAGCAGATTTTTCGCTCACATCAGATAAAATGTCCCATCTGATCACAATGTATTTCCATTAAAAACTCTGAGCAGTCCAGACGTGCAGAGGTACAAATTAAAGTTCAGCTCTGACACTCGCCGAATTGTGGAAAGTGGGACAGGAATCATTTCTGTGATTAAAAGTTGGACTGTTTAGTTTTTTCAAACGGTGTTCAGACTCAGACCTGCAGCCTGACGTGCACCTGTAAAATCAGACACAAAAGGCTGTGATTTGACACTTTTCTGCTTTTAATCCTTCGTCTGCCATCATATTATATAGCGCACACGCTGATAAATTGATCAGAAAAGTCCACATCACTTTTAAAGCACGAAGTCAGTAAAAGATGAAACTGTACATCTTACCTTTGATTTGGAGGTGATGATTGTCAAATTAGTCCAGAATAAATCATAATCCAGAGACGGAGAACTTTCAAACTGCCACGCATGTCATTGCATGACACAGAGTTAATGAGCAGCAGTTGCATAAATCAGGCTTTAAATTAATTAAATAAATTGCCTTGCCTTCACCCTCTGCAAACTTTCATATTCTGTGCAACCATTGACGGACTTCAAGCTAGAATAAATTACCAAGACCATTGGGAGACTTACATTGTTTATTTCATCGTGTTCAACAGGATAGGGAACGTGTTCTTTCAAAATTTAAGATGAACTGCTTTAAAAAGTCATTTGTGCCTACATCTATCAAACTTTTAAATAAGATTGCATAAGGTGGAAAGAACTCTGTGATGGCTCCATGGTTATAGGATGTATGCAAAAGGGGGGAGGGGGATTGTTTTTTATATTGTTGATGTGTCATATTTATATTCATATTTATGCGGGGTATTGGGTGTGGTTTTTATTGTTTTTATCGTGCTTTGTATGCAGCATATAAGTCCAAGATTAATTTCTCTTTTTGGGAAAATAAAGTATATTGCGATCATGATTGCGAAGGTCATGTGGTCACATGAGACCAAAACAGAGCTTGGAAGATGAGAACAACCCCAAGAACACCGTCCCAACCGTGAAGCATGGGGGTGGAAACTTTATTTTTGGGGGTGCTTTTCTGCAAAGGGAACAGGACGACTGCATCATATTGAAGGGAGGATGGATGGTGTCATGTATTGGATGCAGCTGCTTCGAGTGTGTCCAATAACCTACTCCACTGGCAAAACAAGGAGGAAAGGGAGAGAGAGCACAGCAACACAAGATTACCCCTCCCCCCAATGGGAGCCTCCAGGTGACCCACCAGTTATCCGGGTAGGTATGATAAAAGTCCTGTAGGAGGAATGGGTCCTGAATAAGGTAGCGGGTAACCCAGGAATGCTTTTCAGGTCTATAACCTTCCCAGTTCACCAAATACTGTAAACCAAGCATATCCAACAATCAAGACAGCATCACCATCTGTGAGCCTGGGTGGTGCAGCAGGATCGGCCAAAGGCACAGCAGTCTAGTGTGGACTGGTTTCACACAGGACACAGGACCAAGGTTGGGTGGATCTGCAGTGAATGAAGCAACTGCAGCCAGATCGCATTTGGGGTCAAAACCTGGTCCAATATGAGACTGCTTGAATGGAGAAACCCCATCAGCCATGCTCACCTATGTGTTATGGACATACTCCACCCAGGGCAGATGGGTACTTCAGGTGGATGGATAATTCAATGTGACGCAGTGTAAGGCAGATTCCAGTTCTTGGTTGGTCCCTTTCCACTTGACCATTGGTCTGGGGGTGGAAGCCAGAGGAAAGGCTGACTGAGGCCCCATGAGTCATGCAGAAAGCCTTCCACACATGATATGTGAACTGAGGTACTTGGTGCGACACAATGTCCGTTGGTATGCCATGCAACTAAAACACATGGTGAACGCAGAGGTCAGCCATCTTGTGAGTGGATGGAAGTCTGGAGAATCGATCTATGATAGTTACAATGATCATTTGACCACTAAAAAGAGGTAGCCCTGTGATGAAGTCCAAACTGATGTGGAACCAGGGGAAAGTGGGTATGGGCAGTGGCTGGTGAGGTCCTGCAGGTTGACAGTGTGCTTGTTCACCCCAGGCGTAGATATTACATGAGGTAACAAAGTCTTTCATATCAGAGGTTAGTGTGGGCCTCCAGAAGTGTCTTTTAATTATGTCCAAAGTCCAATTAATACCAAGGTGACAGGCCAATTTGGAGGAGTGACAGAACTGCAACTCTGACCATCAGGTGCAGGGAGAGATGAAGAGATGACTCGGGGGTTGTCCCCCTGGATTAGGACAGTGTTTCTGGGTGTCTTTAACAACCTTCTCAATCTCCCAGATGAGATTCCCCATAATCAGGGACGACAGACCAATGGTGCCGGTAGTGTGAGTGAGGACAGGAGCACAGAGAACTGTCATGATAGTCAGGCATGTACTGGCTATAGGGGCCATCTGGCAATGCCCAGTGGGCAGACGCATATTTTGGGCCGGGGCTGTCATAATTTTATATATATTAAAAAACAGTTTTCACGTCCGAATCGCGATTCTTATTTATTACGATTCTGAATCGATTCAAAATGTCCAAGAATCGATTTTTTAAAAGCATTTTTTTAAACATAATCTTGCTTACTCGCTGCGTGTACTGTTTGTCAGGCAACGGCTTCTGTACTACAGCGTCCCCGCAAGGGTGGGGGTGGTCCAGCGTGCTTCAAACACTCGTGCGCTGCAGAGACACACAGGAATGACTCATGATGTTTTGGTGGCTTTGGGAGCGGTTGGGAAGTGGGCTTGCCGCTTCTGAGGAGCAGCGAATCAGAGAGCCACGAGCCAAATCGAACCATTGCTTCAGTGATTCACGCTTTAAAGTGGAGTTGCGCTGCAGAAACGGTTGATTACACGGTCCAAAATAAGCGTAACAGTCCAAAATTATATATAATATATATTATAATTATTATATTATTATTATTAGCGAGTAACGCCCGTTACGATAGCTCGCTAGCTGGCGCGAGGCTAGTGTGAAGTGTCTCTGCCTGTGAGTGCTTTGTGACGGTGGAGGAGCTCAGTGGCACCCGCTGCTCGGTAGGGACAGAAATTGCGATAGAAGTCAGTCTCCAAACACAAGCAGCTACAAAAAAAACCCCACCAGAAATAGAAGCTCGATTGGTCGCTAGTCGTTTTTAACAAAGAAAATGCAGAGAGGATTAGGAAAGTCTCCGTTTCAACTCAGAAAAGAATGAAAATGCTCCCACGGATGTTTATACCAAAAGATCGCTGATTCGCTCATTTCGCTGTCAATCAAAAGGATTCAGCCTAAGACAGATCATCCAATCATCATGCAGAAGCTGGGCGTCCGGGCCTGCCGAGGCCAGCCCACTGCCCCATAAACCACCAGACATGCTGAGCTTCCGATGGGCGGGACAAAGCCCAGCATTTATCCAATGACTCGTCTCGTTTCGCTGCATGCTTTGTTTCGCTATTAAAGCACTGTGAAGCTGCGAGAGTTCAGTGGCTGTAGCTTAGCATGGCGGACAAAGAGCTAATTCAGCCAGCACCGTCTTTGCTGAAGGCAAACGTTTGGGCGCATTTTGGATTTTATTATTTGCTGCGTAAGAAGGAGCTTGACATGACTTATGCAGTGTGCAGAATCTGCAAAATGAAAGTCAAGTACTTCGGAAACATTTCAAATCCGCAAGCCCACATGCTACGCTATCACCCGGAGCTAAAAGGAGCGGAGCAGCATTATCTGCCGACTACTGACGAGTGCTTCGCTAACCTGCCAGCCAACTCCGAACGAGCAAAGCAGATAAGTAAATTTACATCTAGAATCACTTGATTAACCTTGTAAAGCTGCATTTTCTTAAACGTAAACATTTTTTAAGTAATATAACTATTTCTCAGAGATCTTTGAATCGAAAATCGATTCTGAATTGAATCGTCACCCCAAGAATCGGAATCGAATTGAATCGTGAGTTGTACGATTCACATCCCTTATATATATATATATATATATATATATATATATATATATATATATATATATATATATCTCGGCCTTGACGGTATTTGAAACACAAAATGTGGCCATTGGTAGGATCTCTCGAAGGACACTGGGCTAATCCAATGAAATCTCTCAGCCTTCCTTGGCCCACCCTCCCTCTCACATTGACCCAGGTTATCAATTTCTGCGATTTGAGCTGAACAGAGTTGGAGAGAGTTAAGTGAATATCCGGCTATCGAAATGGATGAACAACAGAAACCCAAGAGAGGCGCAGAGAAGCTGCGAGAGAAAAGCTCAAAAGCAAAATGTGCAAAAATTACAGATATGTTTGCCAGTGCTTCGGCCACAGCAGCGGATGCAGGGCCATCAACGAGTGCAGCACCGTCAAAATCAAAAGCAGCCCTGAGTGCACAAGCTGTCGAGGTGGCACAGAGTTCGGTGGAACAGAGTCGTAGGCAAAACATAGAGGAAGAAGTAGCAATCCAGGTGGATTCGGAGGTCGAGGAGATGGAGGAGGAGGAGGAGAAAGACGTGACCCAAGGACAGATTGATACTGACAACCTGGTAAGTAGCTAGGCAAAATGTTAACAGAATGACGATATTCTTATGCCGCGTTCACACCGGGCGCGATCAGACGCTACAAATTTGTGGGGGTTGCCAGGCGACAGACACGCCACCATTGCCTGGTTTGTTGCTCTGCTTGGGTGGACTTTCGCTGTGAAAATTCACTCCAATGCGTCATCAAATAGGAGGAGCTTCCATTCCGCTCAGCGTCAAGTCATCATGGCGGACCTTGATCACACGGAGCAAGTTGCTGTGCTCTGTTTGTTGTGGAAAGCAGACAAACGTTGCCAGCAGTGTCGTCCCTGGGTTCACAGCATCCTCATGAGATGTTCCCAGTTCGGGGAGTTTCATCATTTGCTGCAGGAGCTGCGTCTGGATGACGGCCGCTTTCAGGGTACTTCCGCCTCTCCAGGACTCAGTTTGAGGAACTCCTGTCCTGCATTGGAGCCGCCATGCACCTCCAGGACACGAATTACAGACGGTCTATCCCTGCCGCAGAGCGGCTTTCCATCTGTCTTCGGTTAGTAAAAACAACCTGTCTACAATACAAATATACACCAATATATCCAAATCGTGTCATCTAAATATTCCGCGGTTAAATCAATAATCAAAGTCCGCCAAAATATAAAAATACACTGGGCAAACAGATGGCAACAGAGGTAAATTGTCATACGATTGCCATAAAGCAATAAATCATTCGTAATGGGAATTTCCTGGTAAAATGTGGTTCAGATAATAACTATTTAGATAATATCCATCCATCCATCCATTTTCTTCCGCTTTATCCGAGTCGGGTCTCGGGGGCAGCAGCTCAAGCAAAGCCGCCCAGACCTCCTATCCACACACACCTCCCCCAGCTCCTCCGGGGGAACCCCAAGGCATTCCCAAGCCAGCTGAGAGACGTAGTCCCTCCAGCGTGTCCTGGGTCTTCCCCTGGGCCTCCTCCCAATGGGACATGCCTGGAACACCTCTCCAACGAGGCGTCCAGGGGGCTACCGGAAAAGATGCCCGAGCCACCTCAACTGGCTTCTTTCGACGTGGAGGAGCAACGGCTCGACTCCGAGCTCCTCCTGAGTGACCGACCTCCTCACCCTATCTCTAAAGGAGCGCCCAGCCACCCTACGGAGGAAACTCATCTCGGCCGCTTGTACTCGCAATCTCGTACTTTCAGTCATGAGCCAAATCTCATGACCATAGGTGAGGATCGGAACGTAGATTGATTGAAGGCGTAGGGACGCGACCCTCTCATTTACCGGAGTGAACTCCAACACATGGCGACTGAGCTGGGGTGCAATAAGCAATGAAACCCCAGCTCTCCGCCTCTCCCTGTGGGCAACGCCAGAAAAGTGGAGCATCCAGCCCCTCTCCAGGAGTTGGGTACAAGAGCCCAAGCTGTGCGTGGAGGTGAGCCCGACTATCTCTAGTCGGTATCTCTCAACCTCCTGCACAAGCTCAGGCTCCTTCCCCCCCAGTGAGGTGATATTCCACGTCCCGTCCGAAAGAACGAGATCGCGAGTACAAGCGGCTGAGATGAGTTTCCTCCACAGGGTGGCTGGGCGCTCCCTTAGAGATAGGGTGAGGAGCTCGGTCACTCTGGAGGAGCTCGGAGTCGAGCCGCTGCTCCTCCACGTCAAAAAGAGCCAGCTGAGGTGGCTCGGGCATCTTTTCCGGATGCCCTCTGGCGTTTCTGGATGTTGTTGATGTATGGCTTTCGCTTTGCATGGTAGCGTTTTATTTGCACTTATAGATGTAGCGACAAACTGTGTTAACTGACAGTGGTTTTCTGAAGTGTTCCTGAGCCCACACGGTAAGATCCTTTACACAATGATGTTGGTTTTTAATGCAGTGCCGCCTGATTGATCGAAGGTCACGGGCATTCAATGTTGGTTTTTGTTCTTGCCGCTTATGTGTAGAAAGTTCTCCAGATTCTCTGAATCTTCTGATTATATTATGGACTGTAGATGATGGAATCCCTAAATTCCTTGCAATTGAATGTTGAGAAACATTTTTTCCAAAACTTTTGGACTGTTTTTTTCATGCAGTTCACAAAATGGTGATCCTCACCCCATCTTTGCTTGTGAACGGCTGAGACTTTTGGGGATGCTCCTTTTATACCTAATCATGACACTCACCTGTTTCCAGTTAGGTGTTCTTCGAGCATTCATCAACTTTCCCAGTCCTTTGTTGCCCCATCCCAACTTTTTTGAGACGTGTCGCAGGCATCCATTTCAAAATGAGCAAATATTTGCATAAAAACAACAAAGTCTACCAGTTTGAACATTAAATATCTTGTCTTTGTGCTGTATTCAATTGAATATAGGTGGAAGAGGATTTGTAAATCATTGTATTCTGTCATTATTTACATTTTACATAACGTCCCAACTTCATTTGAATTGGTGTTGTACATCATTTACTAAGGCTTAAAAGGTGGCAGGAGTGTTGGTAAGACTGGGGGCATGGCCAGATGTTACAGTTCCTAGAGAGGCATATTAAAGGCAGTCTTTGTTGGCACAAACTGAAATGAATTGTTCTGTATTTTATGTCTGTAGCATGGCCCAAGCGGAGGGTCACCCCTTTGAGTCTGGTCTGCTTGAGGTTTCTTCCTCACATTTTTCTTTACCACTGTTGCTCTGGGGGTTAGTAAGGTTAGATCTTAGTTTTGTGAAGTGCCTTGAGGCAACTGTTGTGATTTGGCACTATATAAATGAAAATAAATTGAAACTGAAAAAAACTGAGTCTTTCCACTCATCTCCCTCCTTGATACGGACCAAACGGTAGGCTTTCCGGAGAGCAAGGTTTGTGAACATTGAGGTGCCACAGATTGGTTTGAAAGCTGAGTTGAGGAGAAGAAGTCAATACTTGTTTTTAATGGTTATAGAGTAGAAAACCCCAAAATCAATGCATGGACGCAGTCACATCTTAAAAAAAAAAAACACACCTAACAGCGACAAAGACGATTATGCCTGCTGCTAGTGAGTCCTTGATATAATGTTCCATTGATTCTCTTTTTGGGAGCGAAAGGTTTTACAACTGACAAGATCTTAGTGGCGCATCTGGAACTAACTCAGTAGAACAGTCAAAAGGACAGTGAAGTACAAGAGAAAGTGTCCGGTCCTTACTGAATACTTCAGCGAGATCATGGGTATGAGATAAATCAGGCAGTTTGTATGTTGAAACATAGAGAATATGACAGATTGGAGATATCTAAGAAGGCAGGACTCACCCTACCAGAAAATTGTACTAATGGGCCATCCCATTTTTTGTTTTTGGTTTTGTTTTTTCATACTTTGCTCTGACAAAAATAAATACATAATGGGATGGAAGAGGAAAAAACAAAAACCTGAATAATTTCTTGGTGGTTTCCTGAGGTGACCAGTTGTAGTGGAACTGTACGATGGGTGATCTGAGACAATACCATGCCATCCGTGCCGGCCACAGAGGAATCTGAACAACCCAGTCTCTCGGCAGTTTGTGGCAGTATTAGAAAAAGTACATTAATTTATGGGTTCGTGATAGGGGCATGAAAGTTGTGTGTTTTTCGTAACGAGGCACAAATTCATTTCGTGACAAGGGCACAACATGTGGGGTGATGGGGCGTCGGGGGTTATGGTTAGCGTTAGGGGAGGGTAGACACTTACTCTTTGGTTATGGTTAGAGTTAAGAGAAGGGGAGGATTATAAATAGCAAAATAAAAGTGTCACGAAAATCTGCGCTTTTCGTGATGGGGCATGAAATAAAATGTGAGACTGGGTTGGATCTGAATGGAGGACAAGCACCCAGCCCTTTGGTCTTTCTCCCACCTTCTCTCTCTCAACAGTTGTCAAATTTGATGATTAGTGTGATCAGATCATCAAGTGAATCTGGATCATCCTGAAATCATTCTGGATCATCCATTTCATTCTTTCGGCACTCCACTAACGGCATTAACAAAAGCACTCGGCAGACTTGGGGGCTAAAATGTGGAATTGGAACCCACAATGCCCTGGTGGATGGAAAAAAGCCATTTTGTCACATGATCTTATGGAACACTAACCTTATGGAATTCATGGACAGAGCTGTTACCTACCCTTCATCAAGCTGGTGTAAGGTACGCTACTTTGGATTGATCTGTAGAATAAGTAGTTGGTCACTGGGAAAAAAAGAAAAACTGAACACTGAAGGGAGAATGGCAGCCATAAGTCTAAAGTGCCGGAGCACTGTTCAGGGTTACAGACAAATGTGTTGTGTGCTGAATGTACTAACTGTGGTGGTGAGGAGACCGAAACTGGAAGCTTTGGTGGTGTGGACTGTGGTGCTGGAGTAAGCTGCGCAAGAGTTTGTGAGAGCAGTGAGTTGTGCACAAAGCTGGGTTACCTCAGCTGTCATTGCTTGGTTTTGGTTCCCTAAAGTTCTGCGTTGCTGCTCATGTTGTCCTATGAGTGTTTTCAGAGAGGAAAATGTCATGTGAATGGGGTCTGCCCTTCCTGGCTGCATGACGCTGGCCAGATTGTTCTGTCACAAATGGGACTCAGTCAAGTGGACTTAATTGCAAGAAACAGTTGATAAAAATGCTGAAAGCTTTATTAACACTGAGAATTTTGATGGTGTTCACTGGAGTAGATACTGAAGCACAGAAGAAGTCACCAGTGGTCTGGAGGGAGGTCAGGCTCGCAGTAGCCAAGGCCAAGTGGAGCCAGTGGAGCGGATGATGGCAGCAGAAAAAATAAGTAAATAAAGAATAAAAATAAGAGTGACAGGATGCCAATAAAATATAGAAACACTGACTGAGAAATGATGGAGACAATGTTCTACGGAGTTTTAGTCCAACTTATCACACAGAGGAATGCAAGAATCAGGCGAAGATGAAGTGAATAGCCAGGGTTGAAATACTGAGGGTGATTGGTTGTAGGTGTTAGATAAGATAAGACTTTACTGATCTCACAGTGGAGAAATTCACTTTACGTCAGCTCTTAATAAACACACAAGAGTGCGAGTAGAAGAAAATGTGCATCAAACACCATGTGCAAGGTAAGCAATAAATAAATAAGAAAATGAGGTAGAAATAAATAAAAAAAAAAAAAAAAATATATATATATATATATATATATATATATATATATATATATATATATATATATATATATATATAAATAGGAGCGTGTTGCAGCTGCCACAAGTGTGTCCAATAACCAGCTCCACTAACAAAACAAGGGACCACGGTGCTGTGAGATTTCAAGTTCCAGACAAACAGGTGAGGGCCAACCAACTGAATATACTGGAATATAATTGACAAGGAGCAGAAAAGGGCAGTTGTGGCACATTCCAGGTGAGAGCAACATCAGATAGAAAGCATAAGAAGATCAACAAAGTACCGGGGGCTGAATGAAGGTCGAGAAAAGACGTGGAAAGTAAAGCCCCCAGTATATACATATGTTCTGCGCACACACACACACACACACACACACACACACACACACACACACACACACACACACACACACACACACACACACACACACACACACACACACACACACACACACACACACACACACACACACCTGTGTGGAGGACAGGATTTTTTTCTCCACTGTTTTATCTCACATTTATGTGAGGTCATAAAGGGCATTTACCCCAAGATTTAACAGTAGTGGAATTCAGTTATTTGCTCAGGGACCCTTCAGCTCTCAGCTTTGCTCAGAGATTGAACACACTGACACTTCACTTAGCAATCAATCACCTGAGTTGCATCACTACTTTGTTTCAAGTTCTTTCTTTCTCTGTAGGTTTGAGCATTTTATTCATATTCCATTAGATGGCACTAGAGTGCCAACGCTTACAGCTGTGCAATGTCAGATCACTGTCAGTGATTCAGCCTCCATTATTGTCTTCTCTGTCATTCATCATGCTGTAGTGAAGCTCTCACACCATAAAGCTCTTCTATTAACCAGCTGTTGTATTAAAACTCCTACTGGATCAAAATGAAGTACTTAAAGAAATTTCCATAGACCATGGTGCATCCACAGTATATTTTGCATGACAGCAAAATTACTTCATGGAGTGCATTAGAAAATAGCCACATAGCAGATTAAAATAAGCAATTTTGTTGGCGTAAATGAAGCACTGTTTGTTATTGAGGCCGGTTCAGAACCTGTCTCCTGTGTGACCTGAAAGGATGCACATTGCTGTCTGTGTGATTAGTGAACAGGCCAGCAGGGGCCAATCTGAGGCCCACGATGCAGTGAGAATGTTTTGTTTTTTTCTCTGTGAAGTGTGTTGGGATAATCCTCTGTGAAAACAGTCCTCCATGCACTCCGCTCTCCTGGGCTCCTGGATAAATACTGGTCAATTAGAAGCATCTAGGACGGGTTTGAAACCAGAGCCACAGTGTGTTTGTGTTCAGGTTTTAATTTTACACTGGATTTAAATTTCACTTCAATCAAAGTGAAACATCTATCCACACTTTTCATCTTGGAGATTTTTCTGCCACCCTGTAAAGGGCTGGAAGACAAATGTCACAATAACTGGGAATCCTTAGACATCAGCATACATTCAGTTCTAATCATTTTTGTGGGGAAACTACTTTAAAGCCAGTGATCCAAGTTTGTCAAACTTGGTGGAAAAATTGTAGTTATCAGAAAATCTAGTTCTGATTGATTGATAATCCAGGTATTAATTTTGATGACAGATTTTCAGTTTAAAATCTGAATGTATTAATGTGCAGATTGGAGAGGTGACATGTGCACAAATTAAACTTGGTTGAGGTCAGATTCTTCAAGGATTTCCTGTTCTGTACATTAAAGCTGTACGGCTTTTCAAATTTCACAAAACTGACAAAATTTAGTTTCTACCGATCCAAGCATTATAATGTCGGTTTATTTTTTAAACGTGCTACAAAATTACAGCTCTTTTTAATAAAGATAATATATTCATCTGGGGGAATTCCATAATTCCACATCTGTAGGAGGAAGCCCGTGTGTGAATGCATGAGTTTTTGATATTACCGGACATTACCTTTGACCTCACGTGATGCGTGTACATGGGGCGTGCACACTAACATCCATAAGATGTCGTGTAAATCACTTCAGAGGTGTTATCTGGTTACAAAAACAGCATTTTCAGATTTAGCAGTGTTTATTTCTCACTATCGTTTACAAAATATATGAGAAACATATGGGAGTTTTAGAGAACAAGCTGTTTTGGAATGCTTTCCGCAATGTTGGATTATTTTATTTGACAGAGCAGCCAGCTGATGTCACTGATTGGCTGTTGTCATGTGCTTCCCAGCATCCATTGCGCAAGTTGGAGGAAGCCCCCACGTGATCTGTGACATTGCCACCATAGACCGTATGGGCTGCTACCATAAGTAGTTCATGATTGTCTGTTCTTTTGGAATTTTTCCAATTCTTTTATTGCTAAACAATGTGAATTTTGATCATATTGGCAATGTCATATTGAATCCCGTATTTAAAAGGCTAACAAATATTAATATAGTGGTGCCAAAGAAAATTATTTTTATGACTTAAATCTTAAAAAATCCAAAGGGGGTTCCCTTTTAATATATGTTTTATTTGTCAAAAAAGACCTTTTACTGGCAATTATTGGAATAGATGTTTTACATGTAAAAACAGAGAAGCAGCAACATCTGCAGTATCTTGATATATAACTTGTGTGAGCACGGCGCTGATGTTATAGGACAGCATTCAGATGAACAGGGAGTTCTCAGGCAAACGGGAAATTACATGCAAGCTAGCAGAGGCTGGAGGGTCTGAGGATGAGGACAGAAAAGCTCTGTAAGTTGGACATAGGCTGCAGAGGCTTACTGTTGGAATGTTAATCCTCCTAATGTATTACAGTCGGAGGAAGAGCGGGACCACAGGCTGAAAGCGGCCTTCAGGAGCACCAAGAGAGCAAAACAGTGGACAAATGAGGACAAAAACAATAAGGTAGACAAGAAGGAGGAAAAAGGGTAAGATGAGGTAAAGGAACAGTCATGGCCAGACGTTTACATGCACTCATCAATATTGTGCTTTCAGTGATTGCTTTGAACTACGATTTTTATGGAGTAGAATATGTTACAATAAATGCCAACAACAGGAGGAAATGGACCCAGAATGCAAGGCAGTTAACACAAGAGGTAACGTGCAAAAAGCAGGTGTTTAATGATCCAAAATTCAGAAACAGCAGTGATAACAAAAATGACTGAGTCCAAAAATCCCACAGTAGTGCAAAACGTCTTAGTTCAGACAAAAGGTAGAACAACAAAAATCTACAGTTCAAAAACTGAGCCAAGTGTCACTTACACCAGTGATTTTCAACCTTTTTTGAGCTGCGGCACCCTTTTTGTATTTACAAAATCCTGCGGCACACCACCAACCAAAATAATATTATAATGCTATTACCTCTGGTTTTGCGCAGAACCCAATTATCGCAATAGAAAATCGATACAGAAAACACCGCATTTCGAAAATCCTCAAGCATTTTGCGCTCTGATCTCAAGTAGGGCTGTCACGATTATGAATTTCTGGAGATGATTAATTGTCAGACAAATAATTGCGATTGACGAATATATTGTCTATTTTTTTTCTTTTTTTTTTCCCTTCTTTATATTCTACTATTGTAGTATAATTACACAACTCTGGAAAAACTTTTGGCTTCTGTGAGTGGAGAAACTGGGAATGGTGCAACATTTTTATTTTTATCTTCATTTTACATACAGTCCCAACTTTTTCTGATTTGTGGTTTTCTGTTGCATTTCTGAAATTGTTTCTCCTTATCAGTCACGTTTTGTGCTTAAACACTGCATTAAGCTCAAGACTGAACAAATAAATACCTTTGGAAAATAACAGCTGTTAAAGTTCAGAGTTCTCACCTGCTTTTTGTGATCTCTGCGTCTGAACATTGTTTTTTTTGTTTTTTTTTGTGGCTCAGTTCATTCATATATTCTCATTTTTTAAATATGTTTTTAAAGCTATTTGACCATTTATTTCATCTCATGATCTGATAAATTCAGCATACGACGCGCACATGGTGTGAACAGGACGGTAACGGCAGAATCACACCTTGAGAGAAGTAAAGGCAGCTTCATGTTTCCGTTTTGTTAACGTTCACTTGGGTTAAAATCCTCTCTCTGCTCCGTGCTCGCTGCGCACTGAACGTGTCGCGCCTGCATTCAGGAATCTCCCTCACCCACCCCCTCCCTCGCAGTCTGCAGCTTGTTAACTCCGCGCGCGCGCGCACACACACAGGCACTGACACACACACCAACAGCTCCGCATTTTAGACGGCTTTTGAAGGAGACGGCACTGTTTTAATCGGCCGTCAGCCTCCTTGTTATTGTCCCGCCTTAAGACGAGAGCGAGGCTGCAGCACGCGAGGCTGAGTCGTTTTATGCTTTATGGATAAAATAAATAATTCATGGTAATCGCGAATATGAAAAATACCCACGGCACCCCTGACGATCGATCACGGCACCCTAGGGTGCCGCGGCACCCCGGTTGAGAATCACTGACTTACACAACAAGCCTTTCAATTGCAGGGAGATCCAAAGGCAGAATAAACAGGAGACACAAGGAATGAGAACAAACCGACCAGCAACTGGCACAAACAAAAGGGTAACTTAAATACCTGTTCACTAGTTGAACACGTGATGATTACATGAGGGCGAGGCAGAACGAGCAGACTGAAAGTCACATACAACTTACAAGTGACCCTAGTAAGAAAATAACCGTGATTATCAAATTAGAACTCAGACGTCTACCAAAGCTGTACATCGTAAACCTAAAACAGAATCACGGAGAGGAAATCAAAGACATAAATACAAAAGGTGGGACACAGAGTATGTGTGAGAGGCGGGGCGCTGACCGTGAGCACCAGCCAAACGTGCACAATCCTGAGTCACAGAGTGCAACTGTGGATCAGGAACTAACAGGTAAGAATAAAAAAAAAACATAATACACGAAGATCAAAAATAAACGAGAGGATCAAAGTGAAACATAGAGCGAGAGATATCACACCCGATCACAGAGACACCGACACCTGCTACGTGCAGCCGCAACAGAGCCGGACTACGCCTAGCCAAAGACAACAATCAGAAAACATTCATGCACGTATGTATTCCCACATGCACACACACAGACCAGCACATGCCAGGAGGCTCAGACACAACGACCCATCCACACACACTCACTCATGCACAAACGCACACCCCTACCAAACCCACACTAACACTGGCACAGTGTTGCAGGTCCACGCGCTCCAGAACACCACACCCATCCACACTTGCACAAGATTAAGACAGACACACTCACACAAGCTCAGATACACACACACAGATAGGGAGACACAGAGACATAAAAAAGAACGCTGGGCAGGAGCCACATAACCAGAACCCCAACAGAATAATTGCTTACGGTACCTATCTATTAGATAAAAAAGGGAATTTGGTGAACAAGTCGCATAGGGTCAAAATTATAGATGCACATTCAGATTCCATGGTGCTCACAGTTCCAAAATATTGAACTTGCCAGTGGCTCTTTCTTTACATACATGATTAACAACAGCTTCTTTAACACTCACATCCGCCTGACCCTTCATGACAGCCAATTCACATCGCCCAACCCATAAAGATGAAGACCAAAATCTCAACCCAACCCATGAGAGAGAAAGAAAGAAAGAAAGAAAATATTATTTGCCTTTAGCACCCTGACACTGGTGTGTGTATGGGTGAATGTGAGAATTACTGTAAAGCACTTTGAGTATCTGATATAGATGGAAAAGGTCTATATCAATGCAGTCCATTTAGCATTATTACCATTCTAGAAAGATCACAGCATTGTCACACCACTTCTGAACATGTACCTGTTCCCATACCCTCTGTTTGTGATAATCTTACATGGGATTGCTCAGGCTTACTCTGAACATCAGCATGGTAAACTTGGTAAATTGATGCTCACTTGTGGTGACTTCCTTGGCCAAAGTGAGGCAGGTTTGGGGCCTGTAGTTTAAAAGCATCACCCTCTCCTTGCTGAGATCCCTCATGATTAGGATGACTCTCACACAAAGTCCAGATGACACCGTGATGCTTGCAGCTGATTCATATGTCCTTCCAGTCACTTATGTAGTGCTGTTAGCTTGTTAATCCAGTTGGTCTGGATCATACCAGCGGATGGGGCTGGTCGGCTGATCATACTTGATTAATGTGTGCCATTCTGATTGTGACTATTTTTTGTTCTGGTCAACTCTCGCATCCACCACCTACTAGGCATTACCTTGGTGTGAAGCCTCCCAGGTGTCCTTTCAGTATTGCTCTCTCTCAGCTCCTGGGTGTGTCTGTTCTGAGGCCTTTTTTTTTTTTTCAGCTGAAAGTGCACTTTGGCTGGTTCTCTTGAGAACAGGTCATTTACCTTCCTATGAAAGGCTGCTTTTTTACACATTGGGCCTCATGTATCAACATGCGTACGGCGATATTTGAGCGTATATGGGGTGTACGCCAAAATGGCTGCGCTACTTGGCATTTATCAATGTGGTCGTTGGTGCGCTGAAAATATACACCAGGTCGAGAGGTGGCGTAAATTATACACCAAAATGAACCAGCACAGGAATCCACATAAAAATGAAAATGATCAACATGATAAACAGTGCCATTATACAAATCAATGCATATGTTAGATAACACTTTCCTGATTATACTACATAATAATCAATACAAATCCCGCTTTTGCGATTGTTGGTCTCGAGCATGATCCGTGGCCACAGCGCTGCCTGGAGCCAGAGCAGCGCTGAGCTTAACTTTATGTGGTGTGATCGTTTTAGACAATGAAATTGATAATTACAACTGTAGTGTTCTCATTCCCTTCGCCCGTGCTGCAATCAGGTTTTGTCTTCTCCGTTTGTTAAATCAAATCAAATCAATTTTATTTATATAGCGCCAAATCACAACAAACAGTTGCCCCAAGTCGCTTTATATTGTAAGGCAAAAGCCATACAATAATTACGGAAAAACCCCAACGGTCAAAACGACCCCCTGTGAGCAAGCACTTGGCGACAGTGGGAAGGAAAAACTCCCTTTTAACAGGAAGAAACCTCCAGCAGAACCAGGCTCGGGGAGGGGCAGTCTTCTGCTGGGACTGGTTGGGGCTGAGGGAGAGAACCAGGAAAAAGACATGCTGTGGAGGGGAGCAGAGATCAATCACTAATGATTAAATGCAGAGTGGTGCATACAGAGCAAAAAGAGAAAGAAACACTCAGTGCATCATGGGAACCCCCCAGCAGTCTAAGTCTATAGCAGCATAACTAAGGGATGGTTCAGGGTCACCTGATCCAGCCCTAACTATAAGCTTTAGCAAAAAGGAAAGTTTTAAGCCTAATCTTAAAAGTAGAGAGGGTGTCTGTCTTCCTGATCCGAATTGGGAGCTGGTTCCAGAGGAGAGGAGCCTGAAAGCTGAAGGCTCTGTCTCCCATTCTACTCTTACAAACCCTAGGAACTACAAGTAAGCCTGCAGTCTGAGAGCGAAGTGCTCTATTGGGGTGATATGGTACTATGAGGTCCCTAAGATAAGATGGGACCTGATTATTCAAAACCTTCTAAGTAAAAAAAAGAATTTTTAATTCTATTCTAGAATTAACAGGAAGCCAATGAAGAGAGGCCAATATGGGTGAGATATGCTCTCTCCTTCTAGTCCCTGTCAGTACTCTAGCTGCAGCATTTTGAATTAACTGAAGGCTTTTCAGGGAACTTTTAGGACAACCTGATAATAATGAATTACAATAGTCCAGCCTAGAGGAAATAAATGCATGAATTAGTTTTTCAGCATCACTCTGAGACAAGACCTTTCTAATTTTAGAGATATTGCGCAAATGCAAAAAAGCAGTCCTACATATTTAATATGCGCATTGAATGACATATCCTGATCAAAAATGACTCCAAGATTTCTCACCGTATTACTAGAGGTGTTGTGTGTTGGGGGGTTTGGCTGGATGTTTTTGTGTTGTTTTCTTTTCTTTGCTCTCCAGGTGGTATGCAAACTGGTTTTTGTCTGTGGAGAAGGTGCTGGCAGAAGAGTCCTTCACCCTCATCAGCATTATTAGCTGCACCTGTGGAGGATGTTCACGTGCAGGCCTACTGACTCGCAGCACCTGTGGATGATGCTCACGTGTAAACTTAAAGCCTTTCAGCTGAAGCAGATAATGAGATGGCGTTCTGCATTTAAGCCATGAGTGGTTCAAGCAGAATTGCCGGGAACTCGACCTTGTGACGTTCGTTTGTGAGACGCTGAGGACTGCGCCAGGGTTTGACACATCGTGCCTGTGAAGGACGGGTGAGGGACACATGCTGTCAGCACACATCAGAGGTGATTATTGTCTGAATGATCGTTAATAGTAATTTGGCATTTTGTTACGCAGTATATTTGAACATTGATGAGAATTGTGCAGTTTGCTTCTCACTGCCGTGGCTGATGATCCTCCACCTGTTGTGAGAAGCTGCTCATTTACATAAAGCTTAAATTCAGACCTGAATGTGTTGCTGATAGTGTGTGCCTCTGAAGGATATTTGCTGTAGGTCTGTTGACTTACCTCACCTTTTCCATCCTTCAGAGAGTCAGTTTGTCGTGTCCACCTGGGGGGTGTTTGGCGGTGAATCTGAGTCCAGAAGCGCCGAGGCTTCGATCCTTTTGGGCGCTGGAGAGCGCGCCGTCCTTCACTCCGCCAGACAAACCAAATATTTATGTTGTACACTAATTATTGCACTGGAGGGGAAATAAAATCGTTTTGTTTGTGGAACCGCTTTCTGGTTATTTAGCGCTGGGTTCGGTCAGACGTTGGTCCGCTCCTCAACCTGCGTCTGCACATAACAAGAGGTCAGGATAATGCCATCCAGAGTAAGGATCTGGTTAGACACCATGTTTCTAAGATTTGTGGGCCAAGTACAATTAACTTCAGTTTTATCTGAGTTTAAAAGCAGGAAATTAGAGGTCATCCATGTCTTTGTCTGTAAGACAATCCTGCAGTTTAGCTAATTGGTGTGTGTCCTCTGGCTTCATGGATAGATAAAGCTGGGTATCATCTGCGTAACAATGAAAATTTAAGCAATGCTGTCTAATAATACTGCCTAAGGGAAGCATGTATAAAGTGAATAAAATTGGTCCTAGCACAGAACCATGTGGAACTCCATAATTAACCTTAGTCTGTGAAGAAGATTCCCCATTTACATGAACAAATTGTAATCTATTAGATAAATATTATTCAAACCACCGCAGCGCAGTGCCTTTAATACCTATGGCATGCTCTAATCTCTGTAATAAAAATTTATGGTCAACAGTATCAAAAGCAGCACTGAGGTCTAACAGAACAAGCACCGAGATGAGCCCACTGTCTGAGGCCATAAGAAGATCATTTGTAACCTTCACTAATGCTGTTTCTGTACTATGATGAATTCTAAACCCTGACTGAAACTCTTCAAATAGACCATTCCTCTGCAGATGATCAGTTAGCTGTTTTACAACTACCTTTTCAAGAATTTTTGAGAGAAAAGGAAGGTTGGAGATTGGCCTATAATTAGCTAAGAGAGCTGGGTCAAGTGATGGCTTTTTAAGTAATGGTTACCTTAAAAGCCTGTGGTACATAGCCAACTAATAGACAGATTGATCATATTTAAGATCGAAGGCTTCCTTAAGCAGCCTGGTAGGAATGGGGTCTAATAGACATGTTGATGGTTTGGAAGAAGTAACTAAAGAAAATAACTCAGAACAATCGGAAAGAGTCTAACCAAATACCGGCATCACTGAAAGCAGCCAAAGAGAACGATATGGCTTTGGGATGGTTATGAGTAATTTTTTCTCCTAATAGTTAAAATTTTATTAGCAAAGAAAGTCATGAAGTCATTACTAGTTAAAGTTAAAGGAATACTCGGCTCAATAGAGCTCTGACTCTTTGTCAGCCTGGCTACAGTGATGAAAAGAAACCTAGGGTTGTTCTTATTTTCTTCAATTAGTGATGAGTAGTAAGGACTCAAGTAAGGATGAGTGGGTGGACTCATTTACATTTTGAGCAAAGCCAATCGAGTCTAACAATAGATTAAATGCAGTGTTGAGGCTGTCATTCTCAGCATCTGTGTGGATGTTAAAATCGCCCACTATAATTATCTTATCTGACCTAAGCACTAAGTCAGACAAAAGGTCCGAAAATTCAAAGAGAAAATCACAGTAACGACCAGGTGGACGATAGATAACAACAAATAAAACTGGTTTTTGGGACTTTCAATTTGGATGGACAAGACTAAGAGACAAGCTTTCAAATGAATTAAAGCTCTGTCTGGGTTTTTGATTAATTAATAAGCTGGAGTGGAAGATTGCTGCTAATCCTCCGCCTTGGCCCGTGCTACGAGCGTTCTGGCAGTTAGTGTGACTCATTTAAACTAACATATTCATCCTGCTGTAACCAGGTTTCTGTAAGGCAGAATAAATCAATATGTTGATGAATTATATCATTTACTAACAGGGACTTAGAAGAGAGAGATCTAATGTTTAATAGACCACAGTTAACTGTTTTAGTCTGTGGTGCAGTTGAAGGTGCTATATTATTTTTTCTTTTTGAATTTTTATGCTTAAATAGATTTTTGCTGGTTGTTGGTGGTCTGGGAGCAGGCACCGTCTCTACAGGGAAGGGGTAATGAGGGGATGGCAGGGGGAGAGAAGCTGCAGAGAGGTGTGTAAGACTACAACTATGCTTCCTGGTCCCAACCCTGGATAGTCACGGTTTGGAGGATTTAAGAAAATTGGCCAGATTTCTAGAAATGAGAGCTGCTCCATCCAAAGTGGGATGGATGCCGTCTCTCCTAACAAGACCAGGTTTTCCCCAGAAGCTTTGCCAATTATCTATGAAGCCCACCTCATTTTTTTTTGTTACAATAAAATAAATAAATACATTTTAAAAATAAAGAAATCTGAAAAATTAGGTGTCTTATTAATTGAGCGAGCAAATATCCGCGTCAAGAATTATTGACATGTGAAAAGAGAATACAGTGGTCCCTCGCTATAACACGGTTCACCTTTCGCGGACTCGCCGTTTCGCGGATTTTTTTAGTCCAATTTTGCATGCTTTTTTTTTTACAGTGCATTGTGGTCTGCGTGTCTGTTTATAAGAATCTTCTCGCCCAGAAGAAGAAAGAGCTGTTGTGAAAGTGTAGTGACACGGACCCACAACAGGGGGCGCAAATGAACGGACAGAAGTTAAATTTGAACACTTTACTGTTGTGAATGCCACAACTACACACAGCAGATTATTGAATGAATACAAAGTCAATTGATAAAGGTGTCGTGTGGGCAGGCTCGACGATAGGAGACGTCCGTCTGGAGAAGAACCGGAACCACACGATTTCCTCCGCCACCGAACCAGGAGGATACTGGAGCCGCCAGGTCCCGAGTCCCCCAGGTGGCCACCGTCTCCGCGTGTCGGATCTGGTACTGCTGGCGAAGAGCAAAAACAGTCAAGTGTGGGTGTGTGTACACCCCGTAACAAGGATGGTGGTTATTCCACCTCCACCTCTAATCACACGCTCGTGCAGCTCCTGTCTAATTACTTATCTGGCGGAAAGCAGAGCGAAGCAGTCGCAGCCTATGCCGATCCTTCGGGAAGACAGCTGCAACAATGTATCTACTGAAATCAACGTAGGAATACTCAGGCTGAGAGTGTTACCTCCTTAGAAGAACGATATCTCGGTGAAGTGGTGGAGGTGTCGTCCTGCTCTTATTTGGGATGAGGCGCAGATGATTGGTGACAGCTGTCATAGCCGATGAGTGACAGCTGTCAACCCGGCCGCTCTTGGGAGGTGGCAGCGCCCTCTCGTGCCTGAAGCCCGCACTTCAGACAGGGCGCCCTCTGGTGGTGGGCCAGCAGTACCTCCCTTCCTGGCGCCCACACAACAAGAGCACCAACAACTAATCTTAAACTGTGTTTGTCACTTGGAAAAAGACACCTGCAGCGAGGTGTGGAGTGGAAAAAGCGCGACAGTGGCGCAGTGCCAGGACGAAGAGGCGTGGTCAGAGGAACTGTGAAATACTGGTCAGTCACTATTAATAATTCCTTATGTGTCCAACCTCTGTTGATTGTTAAAATTAAATTCGTTAGTTCTAAAAGCCATCATAATTATTTATAGGAAAACATTCTATTTTTATTTCTCAAACAAATGTTTGGGCCTGAAAACAGTTTGGTCCTTATTTTTCTACTAAGGTTTGAACTTTGGGAGTGTTTACACATGAGAGAAAGTGAGATAATGTAATGCCTGATTGAGAAAAGTGTATAAGTGGTTTTTACAGGGTTTTTACAGCTTTAAAACGTCTATAATAATTGTAAAAAAAAAATAACCCTGACTACGTCGCGGACTTTGCTTTTTGCGGACTATTTTTAGAACGTAACTCCTGCGATAAACGAGGGACCACTGTAACACTTTTTTGATTATACTACAAAACAATTAATACGACGGCCGCTTTTGACGCTCTGTTGGCACGCGTCGTGATTGGTGAAGTTCTTTTTCTTTGCCGTCTTCCTGGCTTCCATGTCGTAAAATGAGGGTGTGTCTGAAGCGGAGTCTGAATATTTATGGGCGTGTTTATTATAATTACGATTGTTTTCACCCGCCGCATTTATCAAGGTCATGTCAGGCATAGGCCAATGGGCAGGTGCACACTGCTTGATACACGTCACAGCAGCTTTGGTGTACTTCAAATTTACACTGTAAATTTACGCCACAAGTGTGCCACATTGATACATGAGGCCCATTGTGAGAATGCATAGGATGCTCAATATAGTGAAGGACATCATAGCTGGTCAACACACTGACATTGTCAGTGGTAGGTGGAGTGGATGCAGCATCTCTGACTGGTGGGGTTCATCAGGCATGTGTTCTGTCCCCTACATTTTTCAAAGACTGCATGGACAGTATTGGGTAAACCTGTGAAATTCAGCTTCTTCTGCCTTTGTTTGCAGAGTCAGTGCCAGTGTTCTCCACAAGTTTCGCTAACGTGTTGATCCTGAAGCAGCAACAAGAAGAATAGATTATGGGACCAGATCATACTTGTGTAGTATGAGTTTCAAAGACATCTTGTGGCTACCCCATGGATCCAGTCTTGCTGATCAAGTGGCAGATGAGAAATCAGGGACAGAGGTGGGATATTGAAAAGTTGAAACAATTGGACAACATCAAAATTTCAGTTGAAACACCTCCTGAAAAGCCAAGGAGTTATAGCAACATGTTGACAGAACTACACTACCTCATGCTGATGATGTGGCAAGTAAAGTCAGGCACTGAGAAAGCCAACAGCAAAGAAATGGCAACAACCTCATCCATCTGTAGCAGAGATGGGCCATCAGGTCAGCAAGGCCTTCTGTGCTGGCCAAGATATTGTCAGAATTATTCATACATTCATTCATTTTCTGTACTTATCCAAGTCCAGGTCACAGGGGTAGCAGACTAAGCAGCTTATTTCACACTTTCCTGTCTTCAGCCAATTCCTCTAACTCTCTTCCTGGGGGAACCCAAGGCATTCCCATGCCAGCTGAGAGATGTAATCACTCAAGCGCATCCTGAGTCTTCCCCAGGACCTCCTACCAGGTGACCTGGAAGACCTCCGGAGGGAGACTGGGGGTGTCCTCACAAGATGCCTGAACCACCTCAGCTGGCATCTTTTGATGCAAAGGAGCAGCCACTCTGCTCAAAGTCCCTCCTGGAAATTTGAGCCTTTCAACCTGTTCCAGAGCGTAAGCCCAGATACCCGTCAGAGGAACCTCATTTCTGCCACTTGTATCCACAACATTGTTCTTTCAGTCACTACCCAAAGTCCATGACCATAGGTGAGGACAGGATTGTAAATCGTGAGCCTTGCCTTCTAGATCAGTTCTTTCTTCACCATGATGATCCAGTATAGCATCCACAGGACCTCAGACATAGCGCCAATCCATCCAGCTCATATTTCATCTTGCACACACTTGTGAACAAGACATCAATATACCTGAATTCCTCCACTTGGGACAAAAACTCTCCTCTGATCCAGAGTGGAGAATCCATCCTTTTCTGACAGAGGACCATGGTCTCAGATTTGGAAGTGCTGATCCTCATCTCTGTCACTTTACACTTGGCCCCAAACTTGATCAGTCTGCATTATTGTCTAATGAAGCCAACAGAACCACATCATGCATAACAAGCAAAGATGTAATTATGAGGTCACCAAACAGGTCACAACCTGACCGCCTTGAAATCCCACTTGAGAAAACCATGAATAGGATTGGTGAAAAAGGGGCAGCCCTGGCTGAGTCCAACACCCACCAGAAACAGGTCTGATGAAATGCAGAAAATGCAGAACTAGCTCCTACTTTGATTGTATAGAGATTGAAAAGCACATTGTAATAGACAAAGTACCCCATATTCCTGCTGCATCCCCCACAGGAGACCTTGGGGGCCCTTGTCATAGGCTTTTTCCAAGTCCATGGAGACTGATTAGCCATACTCCCACACCCCCTCTAATATCATGTAAAAGGTGGTCCACCATTCCATGACTAGGACATAACTCACATTGCTCTCTGAATTTGAGGTTAAACATTCTCTTCTCTAGCTCCTTGGTATAGGCTTTCCCAAGGAGGATAGATAGATACTTTATTGATCCCAGAGGGAAATTCAAGGCATCTGTTGGTTTTGCACCCTGTTTTTAAAGAAATGAGAGGCACAGACACTGTAAAGAAACCAGTCAGAGAGAGACAAATATATATTTTTTGCTCTGCGCAGAGGAGGAGAATAAGAAGCAGCTTGTAAGTGCTCAGCTCCAAAGCTCTCCTAAAATCCCCTCCTGTGGCCCAGCTTTTATTTAGTTCACCAACATGAGAAAAAACAAACAAGGACAGTCAGGGAGAGGTTACACATGAGTCATGTCTGCAAGAGGGAGATATCAAGGCAAGGTGACGGCTGGAACCTTCCATTCCTGCGAACATGAGCCTTGTGGCTCGTCCAAAGCAGGATAGGCACTTATGCAAAATGAAAAATAAGTTGCCAATCATAAAGAATGCAGACAAGATCTTTCTTTTTAATCCTCCTCTTCTCCAAAAGAGGAAAAGTACACGTAGTCATAAAAGGAATAATGATAATATAAGCATGAACTATATAAATAAATGATAATATAAGCATGAACTATAATAAAATCCTTGACATAATCCTCCCTGTTTATTGTTTATTACATAAGTTTGTCATGTCCAAAACACACTCAATAGAAAATTTGTCCACTTTAACCACTTGTCTTATTACATTTTCAGCTAAAGCTTCATAGGTAGGCTAAGAGTGTGTTAACTCATCACGTCAACAGTTCAAGCTTAAACTGGAGTTGTGGGCTTTTCAATATCATAATTCTCAACACAGTCATTATAGGTTTCTCCACTAAGGTCTGACTGTTTCAATGCTTGATATTTTGGCATAGTTTGTTGGAAAGCCAGATTACACTGTACAAATGTATTTGAGACCATTTTGCCAACCATTGTTTTGATACAAGGGATCACACAACACATGCAAAGTCCGATCAGAATTAGGACTGCAATAACTGGTGTCATTATTTTCAATAGTAACTGCCACCATGGTCCTGAAGTCAACCAGGGCCAGGGATCCCACTGGCTCACGGCTAGAGTGTCTTTATGCATTGCATCACGAAGTTTATTCAGCTCTTCCAATGCGTCCTACACATCCACTGAAAGAATGGAGTCTGGGATGAAAGTACAGCATGTTGTGTTCAGCAGAACACAAACTCCTCCCTGTGAACCAGTAAGCAAGTCTAAAACCATGCGATTTTGCATCACCATGGTACGTAAGCATCTGTTTCAGTATTTTGAGCTGCTACTATTTTCTCAGTTACATTCATGAACAGTCCCATCGATAATTCAGAGTTTCAATCATTAATGAATTTTTTACCACTCCTATCCAGGGGAACAGTGAATGTGCTATTTATCTCCTACAGACCACAATTTTTGGTCCTCCGGTACATCCGAGCCCCACATGTGATCATGTGGCAACACATCTGGGTATATCGATCTCCTCCATCTGGTGCTGCCATTGTTCTCTGTGGAGGTCCTTGGCACTACCACATATGTATGGTCAGTCACCTGGGTAAGTGCACACACACCACCCCAATTTGGTGGGAGACTCATGTACAGCCTAGAACCACAAAGCCAATAGATGTCATCATACACCGGAGTACCATTATAGTGGTAGCAAAAACTTACTAACATAAGCACATGATTCATCCGTTCCCCATGGAACAGGAGCCTGTATAATTACATCCACGTCCAATGTGAGAAGATAAGTATCATCCACATAATATGTTTTGGTTAGGCTTAAATCATTTGATAAAACATAAGTTTGGGTACACAGACCTTCCTAATTTTACCTACAGTTTTATTCCCTGTCCCGTAAAAGCAAATCGGGGAATGGCCGTTGTGATGACAATTTAACGTGATGATATTTTTGCATTTCCCTTCAGTCTAGTCAATGGAGCAGCACTTGGGCACACGTGTACATCTTCTGTTGAAGTCCCTATCATAAAAGTGGTTGCACTGAGACAAGTAGTATTACGTCTTATCAGATTTGCTGAGAACAGTTGTCCCCGAAATACAGTTTGATTATGCATCCGTATGATAAGACATTCTGTCACCCTAGCAGGGTACGGTTTAGCCATCAGAGCTGGGTGTGTTGAGGATATAGGCATATGTGAACAAACATAACAATTAATAACATGTAATTCCATAGCCAATAAATGAACATATCTGTACCACATTAGTATGGTATATATGAGGGTCTCCATCTGTCTCATTCACATTATGAATAAACCTCTTCTGACGTTGCTTCCGTTGTTCTCTGGCTCGGTCCACAGTGAGCTTCAATTCTTGGGTCAACCACCAGGCCAGGAATCCGAGGAGCACGAAACACACTAAGGTCACAGCGCAACCGGCTGCCCTGCCAACAGTCCGGCAACGGCGGCGCTGAGCACGCCGCTCCGGGGTCTGCTGTGTAGTTCAGTCATGATTGCTAGGATACAGTGTTGTTAAACCAACCTCACCTAATAGTGCAAGGATCTCCCTGTTTCACTGGCGTTGAGACAATCTATTACTAATTACAATAGACTCCTTTGTAGCCAGACTTCCCCTTACACACTGTGGAGGCAGCCAACACACGCGTATCTTACAGTGACTTAGATGTATCCACGTTGATCTCTCCGCTATCTTTACTGCAGTTGGTGTTGTTAACAGCACTTGGTATGGACCTTCCCAACGAGGACTGGACCAGTTCTTCCTCTTAATCACTCTGATGAACACCCAGTCTCCTGGTTGGACTACTGGAAGGCCGTCCTGTGGAAGATCAGAATTATTCGGCAGTAAATGTGTTTGAGTTATCTCTTTCTGTGTTAATGTCTTTCATAAAATCTGCTAATGTTTGTTCCTCATCTGCTGTTTTAGTATCCATGTCAAAATTGGTAGACGATATGGTCGTCCATAAAGTATCTCAAATGGTGTTAACCTGATGGTGTTGGTGTTATTCTCATATACAATTTTATCTAGGTCCAAACATTCAATCCAGGTTCGTTTTTGTCTCTTCCATACATTTCCTTAATCTTATTTTTATTGTGCCATTTGTCCTTTCCACTAATCCTGCAGTTTGTGGGTGGTAAGCACAATGATGTTTTAACTTAATTTTCATGTGTTTCTGCTACTCTTTGTACAACTTCATTACAAAATGTGTTCCATTATCACTGTACAATGTCTCTGGTATTCCATAATACGGAATAATTGTCTTACACAGTGCTTTGCTACTGTTAAAGCATCTGCTTTTTGTGATGGAACGATTTCTACCCATTTTGAAAAAGCATCAAGTAATACTAGGACAGTATTGATAAGGTCCACATCGATTTAGTTCAATAAAGTCCATATGAACAATTGAAAAGGATACTGTGGTTTTGGGAATTGCCCTCTCCGGGGTCTTATATTTCCTTGTGGGTTGTGTTTCAATCAGGTAACACAGGCTTTACAAAACTTTTTTGAGTATAAATTAAATCCATAGGTAGTAAAGTGTTGGTCTACCATATATACCATCCCCCCTGTCGACACATGCGTTAACCCATGTGTCGCAATTGCAGCTGCTTTGAATAAGCTTTTGGGTAGGATGGGTTTGTTATGTACACAATAAAGTCCTTTGGGGTTTGGGGTTGCCCATTTTTCAACCACAGATTTCGTTCCTGTGTTGGTGCTTGTTTTGCATACCAGTAAAAAGGTCAGAATCTATTAATGGTTCATTGTCTGTCTGAGCTGTGTAAATAGAAGTGCCATATCGACCAGCTTGCTGCTGCTTTCGCTATTTTGTCTGCGAGACGGTTTTCCTCTGTAGACAAAATCTGTGCCTCTGGTGTGGGCTGGGCATTTACATAATGCCAGGTGTGATGGTATGTCACTGCTTCTAGCAAATTTATGAGTAAGCCTGCATGTGTCACTGGTTTCCTGAGGTTATCATACCTCTTGTTGCCATTGTTTTGCAAAGAACCAAATTGTTTGAAAATGCATATTGACTATCTGTATAGACTGTCAGTTTCTGACCTTTAGCCAAGATACAAGCTCTGGTTAATGCAATGAGTTCTGGCAGCTTGGGCTGATTTAAAAATGATCAATCTGTTTTGCTTCAATAACAGTATTTGGTAATTGAACAACAGCATTACCTGTTAATGTCTGTCCTTTCTGATCTTTGAAACATGAGCCATCCACAAAGTAATGTAGTCCATCTGTAAATGGTTCGTCTGTTAAGTCTGGTCGAGGTAATTGTTGTTTCTCTGTGTCTGCCAAACAATCATGCGGTTCACCATCTGTCTCAGTAGGTAGGAGAGTGGCGGGATTCAAGGTGTTGCATCTTTCAATGGTAATGTGTGGCTGAGACAATAGCATTGCTGTATAAGCTATCTGTCTAGCAGGCGATAAGAATGTATCCAAACGTTTGGAATAATAGCCAACTGGTTTATTTTTATTACCATGTTGTAGCAAGACTGCACACATGAATCCCTGTTTTTTGTCCACCACGAGAGTAAATGGCTTGGCATAATTGGGCAGAGATATTGTGGAACTCACAAGTTCTTGTTTAAGAGCTGTAAACTGTTCTTCAGCTTCTTTATTCCACTGTATTTTGTCAGTCATAGCCATGGTATAGAATGCATTAAATCCTGCAATTTCTGCACCTTCTCTGCATAACATGGAATCCAGGCTCTGCAATAATTACGGTTTAGGCGCTTTGAGAATAGCGTGCTTTCGATCGTCTTGTATTCGTTTCCCCTCAGCTGATAGGACGTGGCCTAAATAAGTCACTTGTGGTTGCACGAACTGCAACTTTTGCTTCTTAATTTTACTTCCTGTTTCTGCCAAATGTTGCAAAAGCATCATGGTACATTTTGTACAGCTGTCTTTTGTCTTTCCTGCCACCAAAATGTCATCTACATACACCAGGATTTGTGCGCCAATTCTGATTGTCTGCTTTTTTCACAGGATATATTGGAGTGTTACAGGATGCATTTAAACATTCCCTGATGACGCCTGCTTCCAGTAATTCTGCAATAACCAGTTCAATTCCTTTTTCTGCTTCAGGTTTTAACGGATATTGTTTGATCCGTGGTCTCCAATCAGATTGTGGCTTAATTTTGACTGGCGGAATATTTTTCAACAGTCCTACATCTGTGGGTGCATTCACCCAGAGATGAGGAGGCAGTTTGGCCAATAAAGTCTCATCTTCCTGTGTCAACAACACAGATGTTGTTAAATTTCAATCGTCCAGATCTACTTCATGTATCACCGGTGTCGTCCAAGCCCTTACAAACATGTATTTCCGATACAAGCCTGTGGATGGACTGAAATCCCACACCGACATTGCATCTGCCAATCAGTCGCTTCCTCAGCTATTTTAGCAATTCCTCCAAGGTCCTTCCAGGACTGAGTGTCTGCCCTTGTCAGTGAAATATGCGGCACAGCCTCAGGTTTTCCTCTGTACCATTTGTCTGCACTTTGGGTCAGCACTACACTACACACAGAGGTGGTTTTTCTGTCTGTGTATAGGTGTGCTACTGTCTGTAATTCTGATGGAATTTGCAGAAATCCTGCTCCATACCTTTCATCCTTTTGTGGAGTGAATAGCATAGTTATGTGTAGATCTTTTGGTGACATCATTACTACATGTTCTCTGTTTTCACAGGTCGTCAGACCTTCCTCTAATAATTGTTCAGTTTGTCTCAACTCCGACAGATCCAAAGAGTACTGCCAGGCCTGCGCCAAATTTGTATATACAGTAGCGGGCTGCCTCACAGCTCTCATACCACCTACTGTTGGTGTGCCTCGTATAGATAAGGCAGTCATCAAATCTCGTCCCAGTAAATTTACTGGACAATGGGGCGAATAAACCACAGAGACACAAGCAGTTTGGTTCGTTTCAGGATCTTCAAAATTGACAAACTTCAATATTTTCTCTGAATTCACCTGTCCATTTGCAGATTTTACCCAAACAACTTCTTTTGCAAATTTAGTTCCAGGAGGTCTGTCTGTAATCACTGTCCTACATGCTCCTGTGTCACAGAGAAAATCCATGTCCTGTCCATTTACCTTTAGAGTCACCACAGGTCTTTCTTCCTCTTTATGGCCTCTACTCTCAACTGTGCTTCACTGAGCCATACTTTTGCACACTCTATTTCTCCTTCTTTTCTTGCTTTCCTGTTACCCTTTTTATTTGCTGCTGCTGCTGTAAGTTTTAACACCAAACCTTCACAATCTGGCACAACCAATTTACCTGAAAAGCCATATTTCTTTTTCCATTTAGTTATGTACTTCAGATTTTCCGGATTGCGTTTGTGCATGTATTTTTCGTCGCCCTGAAATAGGGGCTTATTTTCTGTGCATGTGTTTCCCATGTTGGTCACCTATTCCCCTTCACTCTGCAAAGTTCAGGTCAAGCTTCTACCCCGTGGGGCGGACTTTCCTTGGAATCCCCCTCTTTGCAGACTCGTCGGGAATATGTGAGTGTGGTGCATATGGACTTAAAATGACCTACTTTGCAGACGACAGCTTCACTTTTGTCCCCTGATAAAATGAGATATCAAGCTGTCCGTGCTTCAGTCACTCACAGTCCCATTCTTTTATTATTATTATTATTATTATTACTCGCCTTTATTTGAAAAGGGACAATGTACAGAGACATGAAGCTCATAAAAGAAAGATGATCTGTACCAGATTGTAGCTAAATAGCTAGTTTCCATCTGCAGTCCCCATTACATAATAAAATACAGTGAAGGAATACAGTCAAACAATACCACACATACGGTCCGACACTGTCTCACACACACACACACACACACACACACACACACACACACACACACACACACACACACACACTCCCACAACCGCTCCAACTTTCACACATATACAAAATAAATTAGATTTCAACAATGATTGCAATTACAGACAAGTCCTTATCTTTAAAAATAAATAAATACATAATGACCTACCTAATATATATCATTTTATATCAAGACATAAATAACAAATAACCACTTCTGCACAGTAATATTAGTGCTGGTAGGTTTGGTTGTTCCCTAGCCACTGTTTAAGCTCTGCTGTGAAGGTGATATAGCTTGTCTGATGTTTTAGTTCGTTTGGAAGATTATTCCATTCTTTTATGGCATTATAAGAAAAGGCAGTTTGTGCAAATGAAGTTTTTCACTTTGGGATGGCACACTGCTCCCTGGTGGAGGCTCGTGTGGCTCTGGTAGTGACTGTAGATGTGAACAAAATCCTTACAACAAAACAAAAACAACAAGAACAAAATTCTCTCACATTCATACCACAAACACACTTAGTTTCACTTTTGGAATAATCAATTAATTCACGTCTCTCTAACTGCTTCTCCTGAAATTTATTTTTACTCCTCCTGTATTTCTTAGCCGGATGGGGACTCGAACCCCTCCGCCAAATGTGCCGGCAGGACTGGAGACTCTAACTCCCTCCCCTGCACTTTATTACCCACGTTAACATATTTTATCCTCACAGGCAGGCAGTAATTACTTAGTTAATTTGTTGCGCCTCTCATTTGGGTCGGAGGCGTCGTCAGTCTACTACGGCGAGCGGAGGTGGACGTCTATGGTCACCGGCCCGACAGAGAATTCACTCCTCAGGACTTTCGTCAGCGCGCGCTCGAGAAGATCTGTCGACGCCCCACGTTGGGCGCCAGGAAAAAAACTGTTGGGTTTGCACCCTGTTTTTAAAGAAATGAGAGGCACAGACACTGTAAAGAAACCAGTCAGAGAGAGACAAATATATATTTTTTGCTCTGCGCAGAGGAGGAGAATAAAAAGCAGCTTGTAAGTGCTCAGCTCCAAAGCTCTCCTAAAATCCCCTCCTCTGGCCCAGCTTTTTATTTAGTTCACCAACATGAGAAAAAACAAACAAGGACAGTCAGGGAGAGGTTACACATGAGTCATGTCTGCAAGAGGGAGATATCAAGGCAAGGTGACGTCTGGAACCTTCCATTCCTGCGACATGAGCCTTGTGGCTCGTCCAAAGCAGGATGAGGCACTTATGCAAAATGAAAAATAGTTTGCTCAATCATAAAGAATGCAGACAAGTCTTTCTTTTTAAAACCACCTCTTCTCACAAAGAGGAAAAGTACACGTAGTCATAAAAGGAAATAAATGATAATATAAGCACGAACTATATAAAATAAATGGTAATATAAGCATGAACTATATAAAATAAAAGATAATATAAGCATGAACTATATACAATCCTTGACACATCCAGAAGCTTGCACATTAGACAAGACACACACATTACACCAGACACACAAATAAGATTAAATAAAAAAACCACTCAATAAAAACCACTAACAAAAATAAAAATAAAATTTTGTCAGCATCCAGTCTCACAGAATATAACGGAGGAGTAAATATAGTGTAATAATGCAGTAATAAGGAGGTAGTGCAGATGTAAACAGTACACAATATAAACAGTGTAGGCTGTGCAAAGAAGTAAAAAGTGTAAACATTGTTGGTAGTGCAAAAAAAAAAAAAGCAATAAAAGGTCTAATCAGATGTATCACAGGATTATTTTTTGCTGTGTTGAGAAGAGTTGAACATTCTGATGGCCTGAGGGACAAAAGACTTCCTAAATCTGTCCGTGTGGTTGTGCAGAGGATGCTCAACATTGTCAGTGATGGCCAGCAGTTTACTGAGGGTCCTTCTCTCTGTCACTGATGTTAGTGTCTCCAGCTCTGTTCCCAGCACTAAACCAGCTTTCCTCACCAGCCTGTCCAGTCGCCCGGCGTCCCTCCTCTTCATGCTGCTCCCCCAGCAGACCACTACAGAGAAGAGGACACTGGCTACCACAGACTGGTAGAACATTCGCAGGAGTTTATGGCAGATCCTGAAGGACCCTAACCTCCTCAAGAAGTACAGTCTGCTCTGTCCCTTCCTGTAGAGGGTGTCAGTATTGGCTGACCGGTCCAGTCTATTGTCCATAAGTGTCCCCAGATATTTGTAAGACTGGACCATCTCCACATCGACCCCCTCAATGGAGACTGGCTGCAGAGTGGGAATGGACCTTCTAAAGTCCACTACCATCTCCTTTGTTTTGGTAATGTTCAGCTGCAGGTGGTTTGATTTGCACCACTCCACAAAGTCCTGTATCAGGTCCCTGTACTCTCTTTCCTGTCCCTCTCGCACACATCCCAAGAGGGCAGGAGTCTGAGAAGCATCATTCCTCAATAACTGGAACACACGCTCGGGTCCCCATTTATAAAGATGGGAACCACCACCACATTTTAGCACTCCAGAGGTACTGTCCCAGCCTTTGATGCAACATTGTATAGTTATGTCTGCCATGACAACCCAACAACAACAACAGCACCTCTGGGTGAATCTCGTCCACTCCCGGTGGCTCACCACAGCCACTGCTTGCTATAAAGCATTAATAGCATGCAGTTGGGGGAGGTGATGGTCTGGGGGAGGTGATGGTCTAGTGGTTAAGGTGTTGGGCTTGAGTCCAGAAGATCATGTGTTCAAATCCCCGCCTGACTGGAAAATCACTAAGGGCCCTTGGGCAAGGCCTTTAATCCCCTATTGCTCCCGGTGTGTAGTGAGCACCTTGTATGGCAGCACCCTGACATCAGGGTGAATGTGAGGCAATATTGTAAAGCACTTTGAGCGTCTGATACAGATGGAAAAGTGCTATATAAATGCAGTCCATTTACCATTAATAAAGCATTTATAAAGTGTAAGTAAATGCTTAAATAAATACTTGTAAAACATTTACAAAGCATTCTTTTTTATTAGCTACTCATTGATGAGAACATAAATAAATGGCTTAATAATTATTAATAACAAAATATATAAAGTCTTTATAAAACATTTATAAATGATTTTTTTAAATTCTCTATAAACCATTTAAGAAAAGTTCATTAAAAGTTCATAATTTACAAATGTAAAATCAGACACTATTCATTAGTGATAAAAAAATACTGTCATGACAGGCGGTGACCCGGCCCCAGGAGCGGTAGGACCCGCAATGCAAACTCCCAGACTAGGCTTTGGTGTAAGAGAAAACATGGTCTTTAATTCAGATTCAGGTACAGTACACATGTGGTCAGTCAGCGGAGCAAAGATATTAGCAGGGTGAGGCTAAGACACATGGACGAGCAGGGTTCAATGGCATGAGCAAACACAGACATCCGGGAAGAGGCAAGAGGCATGGTGGAGATAAAACAGAGCAGTAGTTTGATACACAGCTTGACAAAAACAGGACTGATAAACGGGTGCAGGAAAGTGTACAGAGACAACAATATGGCAGGGAAGTGAAGGACTGTGAGGTTAAATGCAGGTGGACTAATCAGGATGTGAGATGAGGCACAGGTGGTGTTAACGAGGTGCACGTGAGGAAACATCTAGAAAAGGACGTGGCTAGTGAACAAAGATTATACACGGGCAAGATTGTGAAGAGGGGAGTGCACAAAGTGGAGTGATTTAATAGACAAAGACACGTGAGCTGGTTCCAAGAGTGTGAGTGAAAGAAACGAGGCAGGTGCAGTGAACACAATCAAATATGAGAGGGACGAAGACATGATGGCAGGTGCAGGGGTGTGGAGCGGAAACAAACAAATGGCAATGAGGAAAAACCGAACAAAGCTAAAACGGGAATCGAGGGCAGAATATAATACAACAACAAACCGGGCATGAACATGAGAACTGAAAGAAAATAAACACCAAGACAAAACTAAACTGGAACTGACTAAGAAAACAAAGTGGCTAAATAAACTATAAATAAAACAGAGACTGTGATTAAGAAAACCTGACACTAAAGCACAACAGATAATATAACAGAGAAGAACAAAATAAACAAGTGATAAACAATGAAAACACAAAAGGGGCAAAAAAAGGGATCAAAGCCTGGATCAGGGCCAGGCATGACAAATACTTTACAAATCATATTTTTATTGTCTTTACATTTTTTCCTCACAAATTATTAAGGTTTACTAAGCATTAATAAACCATTAGTTGATGCTCCTCCCAATCAGGCCACTCCTCCCAATCACGCCTCTCAAGGTGTCTCTGTCATTAGCCACGTTTGCATTGAAGTCCCCCAGCAGAACAATGGAGTCCCTCACGGGAGCCCCATACAGGACTTCATCCAGGAACTCCAAGAAGGCTGAACACTCCAAACTACTATATATATATATATATATATATATATATAATATATATATATATATATATATATATATATATATAAATATATCTATATATATATATATATATATATATATATATATATATATATATATGTAATTTTATTGGACAATGGATCTTTCATATAACTGGTGACCCAACCAGAAAGCAGGCTTTACTCAACCAAAATCAAATGAAATGAAAACACTGAAATTAAATGTTGGAACACATTTAAATGCATACTGACATTGACAGGCACTTATACAAGCAAACACACCTATTTCTTATTTAATAATGATGTTGTTGTAGGTTTTTCTTTCCTCAGTATTTGACGGGGGCAGCCCATCTAGACCAGCTGTCCACACTGATGGTGCTTGTTTTTGACCAACGCTACATAAAAGTACAAACTATAAATGTCCAAATTCAAAGGCAAAAAATCTGAACCTCAAGTTGAAACCTTTTCCTAAACCAGTTCTGGCAATTAACTCCTGAGGGTAATCCCACTTTAAATAGGTTGAGCAAACAACTCATAAAAAGTATCAAGAAAAGTCACTTTGTTTAGTTAATAACTTTGAAAAGCTGTGAGCAGCTCTATTTCTTTTTCTAATCCTCCTTCAGGAACACCCAGTATGAAGCCTGCTGTGTTTTCAGCAGTAATTCTAATAAAAAAAATTATATTTGTACATCCTGAGTTTGATTCAGTGTTCTGACATGCAGCAATGAAATGTAAATAGACAAGATCTGGAGACGAAATGCAAGAAGCGCACAGGTCAGTACCAAACTACTGATCCGACCCCTGACATGGTAAAAGTGTAGGTAAAAGAACAAAGTTTAACATTAATCAGTACTTTCACAGTGGCTTTAACTGATCCTGCACAGTAAAAAAGAATATCTGCACATCTGATAAACGCTATTGGTGCAGTACTTAAAACCTATTTAGTTAACCCAACAATAAAACGTTGCCTTTTCTAAGTGAGGTTTTAATTTAATTAGAAAATATATTTTTGAGTAAACATTCCCCATTACGTCATAATTTCTGGGTATAAAAATTCACGTTGTGACATCACTGTCTTTGCAGGCTTTTGAAATTCAAGAAAGCTTCCTCTCGGCTACAAAGTGGATAAAATATACAAAAAGTGAAATTTGGGAAAATTTTAAAAATTACTACCATTTCTTACACTTATATTTATTAGTTTTTTTCACAAAGTATATTAATGATATGGTTGAAACTTGAAATTATATTTACATTGAGAGAAAATAATAAATTTAGGTGTTACAAATTCCAATAATTTTATTTAAGTTTGTCCAAGTTTCACTTTTCTCACTGCATATTTAGTTATTTATGCAAGTAACTGCATGCCTTACCAATGAGTCAGCAAAATGATTATTTTCACAGGTTTGGTACTGCTGTCTCTCATAAGAAGCATTCCCCTCTGATAAGCAAAGAGAGCCGCCGAGCAAAGCAAGGATGATAACAGGCGAGCACGAGTGCGTTCTCATAGTCCATCCAGCTCAGTTTTCGCTGTGACCGCAAACCGGAAGTACACTTTTGTCACCGCAAACAGGAAGCTCAAACAGGAAGTACACAAGAAGCAATATTACGTAGTTTACCGAGGTGCACGATGGGAGAAATTTTCCTCATTACCACCATAACTGTATAGCACGCTGGCGTAGGAATACACTGAGCGAGCTGCATTACCGCCACCTCAATCAACAAATCAGTTCAGAAAAACTAATTAATATATTCTGTTTGCATAATTAAAAAGCAGAAAAATGTGTATAAACAGCGTTAGTTGGTTACCGCTTTCACTGCATTTGTTTAACGCTCATCACGCCGGACACCAGCGAAACACTGGCATAGGAATACACTAAGTGAGCCACATTACCACCATAAGTGTATAGCTTTGATCAACAAAGTAGTTTGGAAAAATTATTAAGCCAGTTTCAAGTTTCTCAGTGTGTATGTGTGGTAAGCTAGCTAACACTTCTGGTTCATAAGTCAGTGCCTATAAACTCACTGCCAGTGCCATTATGCTACAACCCCTGGCAAAAATTATGGAATCACCGGCCTCGGAGGATGTTCATTCAGTTGTTTAATTTTGTAGAAAAAAAGCAGATCACAGACATGACACAAAACTAAAGTCATTTCAAATGGCAACTTTCTGGCTTTAAGAAACACTATAAGAAATCAATAAAAAAAAGATTGTGGCAGTCAGTAACGGTTACTTTTTTAGACCAAGCAGAGGAAAAAAATATGGAATCACTCAATTCTGAGGAAAAAATTATGGAATCACCCTGTAAATTTTCATCCCCCAAATTAACACCTGCATCAAATCAGATCTGCTCATTGACATTGACCCTATGCCATGACATTGACCCTGTGTGTCTTTTTGAACTGTGAATGTTTTCACAGTTTTTGCTCTATGACAAGATGCATTATCATCTTGAAAAATGATTTAATCATCCCCAAACATCCTTTCAATTATCCAAAATATCAACGTAAACTTGTGCATTTATTGATGATGTAATGACAGCCATCTCCCCAGTGCCTTTACCTGACATGCAGCCCCATATCATCAATGACTGTGGAAATTTACATGTTCTCTTCAGGCAGTCATCTTTATAAATCTCATTGGAACGGCACCAAACAAAAGTTCCAGCATCATCACCTTGCCCAATGCAGATTCGAGATTCATCACTGAATATGACTTTCATCCAGTCATCCACAGTCCACAATTGCTTTTCCTTAGCCCATTGTAACCTTGTTTTTTTCTGTTTAGGTGTTAATGATGCCTTTCGTTTAGCTTTTCTGTATGTAAATCCCATTTCCTTTAGGCGGTTTCTTACAGTTCGGTCACAGACATTGACTCCAGTTTCCTCCCATTCGTTCCTCATTTGTTTTGTTGTACATTTTTCGATTTTTGAGACATATTGTAACATATTGTAAAAGTAGCCGTTACTGACTGCCACAATCTTTTTTTTCTTGATTTCTTATAGTGTTTCTTAAAGCCAGAAAGTTGCCATTTGAAATGACTTTAGTTTTGTGTCATGTCTGTGATCTGCTTTTTTTCTACAAAATTAAACAACTGAATGAACATCCTCCGAGGCCGGTGATTCCATAATTTTTGCCAGGGGTTGTAGTAAGAAGACGGTTTTTGAAGCAACATAACAGCTTAAAGAGCCGAAAAAGTTACACTGTGGACAGGAAACGGTATGTAAACATTTCTAAAGTTAGTAGTTGTACCACGTAGGCCCCATTCTGTGACAAGCCACTTGCAGTGTTTGCAAACAAAGCAGCAACATTTTCGGGCTATTAATTATCCATTTGCATACTAATTAAAAGGAAACGGAATAATAATGAAACTACCATCTGGACTTGTACGATCACCTGTTCTCACCCAATCAAGGGGATGTTAAAAGGATTTGCAAAGAATTCTGCCAGTTTTTCTGCAAATGACATGAATGTGACTTGGCATTGTCTTACTGAAATAATCAGGGACATCCCTCAATCAATCAATCAATCAAGTTTTATTTCTATAGCACTTTACAACAGTTTTCACTTAACCAAAGTGCTTTCCAATAGCACCAGCTAGAGATAAAATAAAAAGAACAGTACGAAAAACACAATAAAACACAATAAGAGCATCCAAAATAGAATAAAAATAGACAAAAAAGTGTAAAAGCAATTATGTGCAAAAAGCTGCCCTGAACAAGTATGTTTTTAACTTAACTTTAAACAGAGGCAAGCTATTAATGGACCTCAGTTCAGGAGGTAATGCATTCCACAACTTAGGACCTGCTACTGCAAAAGAACAGTCACCCCATTGTTTGGACCTGGACCTGGGAACCTCCAGAAAGTTTTGGTCAGCAGACCGAAGTGCTCTGACAGGGTTGTGTTTTTAACAGGTCACATAAATAAGAAGGTGCATCCATTTCAAGGGCATTTCCTCTTTGACATAAGGCAACATGACCTCATCAAGTATTCTGATGTATCCATACTGATCCATGATCCCAGGTATGAGATAAATAGGTCTGACACCAGAGTATGAGAAACATCCCCATATCACGATGCTTGTTTCACCAGGCTTCACTGTCTTCACAGTGTATTGTGGATTGAATTTAGTTTTTGGAGATTGTCTGACAAACTGTCTGTGGCCCCTAGACCCAAAAAGAACAATCTTGCTTTCATCGGCCCACAAAATGTTGCATCATTTCTCTGTAGACGAGTCAGTGTTATTTGGCAAATTCTAACCTCTTCAGCAAATGTTGGTTTTCTTCTAACTGATACAGTACTCAGATGCAACTTTAAACCATCTTCGATCACCCTGGAGCTGATCATTGGCTGAGTCTTTGCCATTCTATCTAATTTTCGATCCATGCGAATGGCAGTTTTCAGTTTTCTTCCACATCTTTCTGGTTTGGTTGCTATTTTAAAGCATTTGAGATTATTTTAGCTCAGCAGTCTATCATTTTCAGCTCTTCTTTATATGTTTTCCCCTTTCCTTTCAATTTTTTAAATCAAAGTACGCTCTTCTTCTGAGCAATGTCTGCAATGAACCATTTTACTCAGATTTTCAGAGAGAAATGTACCACAACCAGCATGCATGACATTTGCTGCCTTTGTCCTTAAAAGTATATGGCCACAAAACCTTTTAAGGTTTAAGGCATGAAAATCATTTTCTTTGGCACCACTATAATTATATTTTAAGAGTAGGTGAAACCAAAATATAAGTAATAATAAGAATAATAAGAAATAAAACACAAAAGGAGAAACCAAAATATTTGCACAGTTAATCATTAAAAATGATGAAATGTTGCGTGCGTGGATGAAGGATAAACAGCTGTCTGAAGCCTGCACTCAGGCCTTAGCAGCAGTCATATTGCTGTGACGTCATTGGGAGAATGGGACATGCTGATTCAAGCCCAAATCAGTTGTAAACATGTCAGAGGTCAAGCTGTTTTTAGACGATTCTTTTTCCAGTGTGGAGCTTTTTGTGAAGTCTAGTCTGAAGGTGATTCTGAAGAAGCTGTGGCGGATGCAGCCTTCATTTTGAGCCTTATTTAGATGACAGTGAGAGAGACGAGCCTTGGAGGAGCAGCACAGACAATAATGGCAGACTTCAGAACACAGAATGGTGAATATAAAAAATATACGAGGTCTATTAGAAAAGTATCCGACCTTATTTTTTTCAAAAACCATATGGATTTGAATCACGTGTGATTGCGTCAGACAAGGTTAAACCCTCGTGCGCATGCGTGAGTTTTTCCACGCCTGTCGGTTGCGTCATTCGCCTAGGCTTTGAGTGAGGAGTGGTTCACCCCCTCGGCGGATTTTCATTGTCAGGAAATGGCGGAATGATTTGGGCTTTTTTTCCATCAGAATTTTTTCAGAAGCTGTTAGAGACTGGCAGCTGGAAACCATTCGAAAAATTTATCTGGCTTTCAGTGAAAATTTTACGGGCTTCACAGAGAATAAGGACTGTTACTACAGCTTTAAGGACGGCTTTAAGGACGCTCGGCGCGCCGTGCTCCGTGCCGCCACAAACCACCGGATCATTTCTAAACGGATGGCTCTGTGGAGCCGGGACCATCATGTGCACTTTCTCTGGTTATCACAAGAGCTGGACATCAACCATTTTCCGGCAGATTTCACTTTTAACAAGAGATTTTGTCATGGAAAGCCCAGTAACAGTCCTTATTCACAGCCCCACAGCATGATGGAACCACCTCCAAATTTTACTGTAGGTAGCAAGCGTTTTTCTTGGAATGCTGTGTTCTTTTTCAGCCATGCATACTGCCCCTTGTTATGTCCAAATAACTCAATTTTAGTTTCATCAGTCACCAGCACCTTATTCTAAACTGAAGCTCGCTTGTCCAAATGTGCTTTAGTATACCTCAAGTGACTTTGTGGCGTGTATGCAGAAAAGGCTTCCTCTGCATTACAGCATCATACAGCATCTCTTTGTGCAAAGTGCGCTGTATAGTTGAATGATGCACAGAGACACTATCTGCAGCAAGATCAGGTTGTAGGTCTTTGGAGCAGGTCTGTGGGTTGACTATGACTGTTCTCACCATCCTTTGTGTCAGCTTATCTGAGATTTTTCTTGCCCTGCCACTTCTGGCCTTAACTAGTACTGTGCCTGTGGTCTTCCATTTCCTCACTATGTTTCTCACAGTGGAAACCGACAGCTGAAATCTCTGAGATAGCTTTTTGTATCCTTCCCCTAAACCATGATGTTGAACAATCTTTGTTTTCAGGTCATTTGAAAGTTGTTTAGAGGCTCCCATGTTGCCACTCATTAGAAGAGATGCAAAGAGGAGAAACACTTGCAAATGGCCACCTTAAATACCCTTTCTCATGATTGAATTCACCTGTGTAAGAAGGTCAAGGGTCAATGAGCTTACCAAACCAATTTTGTGTTCCAATAATTAGTGCTAAATGTATTCAACTCAATAAAATGACAAGCGTGCCCAAATTTATGCACCAGCCTAATTTTGTTTAAATAATTATTGCACACTTTCTGTAAATACTAGAAACTTTGTTTCACTTCTCAAATATCAGTGTGTTTGTCTGCTATATGATATATTTAACTGAAATTTGTCATTCAGACAACCAACAATTTATAATGGAAAATCATGAAAATTATCAGGGGTGCCCAAACTTTTGCATACAGCTGTATTTTATATTGTTCATTTGTTTTGCCATATCTGAATTACTGCGTGGAAGTTTTGGGCAACACTTACAAATACTAACTTCGACCGTTATGCATGCTCCAGAAAAGAGCCATCAGAATGGTTCATAAGGCAGATTTCCATGATCATACTAATGCTTTATTAATAAAATCCTGCCTCCTAAAGCTCCCAGATCTAGTAGAATTGCAGACAGCTCTGTCAATGTAAAAAGCCAGACACAAACAAGATAATTTACAGAAAACTTTTCACTGATAAAGAGGGGGGTTATACGAGGTCTGTTAGAAAAGTATCAAACCTTTTTATTTTTTGAAAAAACCTGATGGATTTGAATCACGTGTGCTTGCATGAGCCAACCTTGAACGTTCGTGCGCATGCGTGAATTTTTTCACGCCTGTGGATTGCATCATTTGCTGGTAAGCAGCCTTTGTGTGAGGATGGGTGTCGTCTCTCGTCGGATTTTCTTTGCAAGGAAAATGGCAGAACGACTGGAGCTGCGCGACTGCATCAAATTTTGCCAGAAACTCGGCAACAGCCAGGTGGAAACCATTCAGATTATTCAGACGGCTTTCGGTGACGATCCTATGAACATCACACAGATTAAGGAGCGGTACAACCGGTTTAAAGACGGCCGCACAATGGTGGAGAGCGAGCCACGCTCCGGTCGGCCATCAACATGCTGAAACGACCAGATCATTTTCAAAGTGAATGCTGTGGTGATGCAGGACCGTCATGTGATTATCCGAGAAATTGCGGAAGAGGTGGACATCAGCACTTTTTCGGCACATTCCACTGTGACAGAAGATTTGGTCATGAAAAGAGTTGCAGCGAAATTCATGCCGATGGCTTCGGCACGAAGCTGATGGCGGAACAAAAGCGCCTTCGTGTTGAAGTCTCACAGGAAATGTTGTGACATGCCCACCTCTTCCACAATTTTTCGGATAGTCACACAACTGAAAAGCCACCGAAAGCCGTCTGAATCTCCCGAATGGTGGAAGATATTCAATTGAATACACCACAAAGACAAGATATTTAATGTTCAAACTGATAAACTTTATTGTTTTTGTGCAAATATTTGCTCATTTTGAAATGGATGCCTGCAACACGTTTCATAAAAGCTGGGACAGTGGCATGTTTACCACTGTGTTACTTCACCTTTCCTTCTAACAACACTCAATAAGTGTTTGGGAACTAAGGACACTAATTGTTGAAGCTTTGTTGGTGGAATTCTTTCCCATTCTTGCTTGATGTCTGACTTCACTTGTTCAACAGTCCGGGGTCTCCGTTGTCGTATTTTGCGCTTCATAATATGCCACACATTTTCAATGGGTGACAGGTCTGGACTGCAGGCAGGCCAGTCTAGTACCTGCACTCTTTTACTACAAAGCCACACTGTTGTAACACGTGCAGAATGTGGCTTGGCATTGTCTTGCTGAAATAAGCAGGGACGACCCTGAAAAAGACGTTGCTTGGATGGCAGCATGTGTTGCTCCAAAATCTGGATGTACCTTTCAGCATTGATGGTGCCATCACAGATGTGGAAGTTGCCCATGTCATGAGCACTAACACACCCCCATACCATCACAGATGCTGGCATTTGAAATTTGTGCTGGTAATAATCTGGATGGTCTTTTACCTCTTTTGTCCAGAGGACAAGGCATCCATGATTTCCAAAAACAATTTGAAATGTGGACTTATCAGACCACAGCACACTTTTCCTCTTGGCGTCTGTCCATTTCAAATGAACTCAGGCCCAGAGAAGGCGGTGGCATTTCTGGATGTTGTTGATGTACGGCTTTCATTTTGCATGGTAGAGTTTTAACTTGCACTTGTACATGTAGCGACAAACTGTTAACTGACAATGGTTTTCTGAAGTGTTCCTGAGCCCACACGGCAAGCTCCTTTACAAAATGATGTTGTTTTTTAATGCAGTGCCGCCTGAGGGATCGAAGGTCACGGGCATTCAGTGTTGGTTTTCAACCTTGCCGCTTACATGTAGAAAGTTCTCCAGATTCTCTGAATGTTCTGATTATATTATGGACTGTAGATGATGGAATCCCTAAATTCCTTGCAACTGAACCTTGAGAAACATTGTTCATAAACTGTTGGACTATTTTTCATGCAGCTGTTCACAAAGTGGTGATCCTTGCCCCATCTTTGCTTGTGAATGGCTGAGACTTTTGGAGATGCTCCTTTTATTCCTAATCATGAGTGTCCTCAGTTCCCAGACGCTTATTGAGTGTTGTTAGAAGGAAAGGTGATGTAACACAGTGGCAAACATACAACTGTCCCAGCTTTTTTGAAACATGTTGCAGGCATCAATTTCAAAATGAGCAAATATTTGCACAAAATCAATAAAGTTTATCAGTTTGAACATTAAATATCTTGTCTTTGTGGTGTATTCAATTGAATATAGGTTGAAGAGGATTTGCAAGTCACTGTATTCTCTTTTTATTTACATTTTACACAACATCCCAACTTCATTGGAATTGGGGTTGTATAGATAGGGTATAAACATTGGGGAAAAATATATTTCATTTAGTATTGATTATCTTTATTTTATTTAATTTGTAATCTCTATACACAAAAAGAAAAACAGGAAAAGAAAAGGAAAAAAATCACTTTGAATGGGTTATATAGGCTTAAACATATGTTATTCCATCTCAAGTCACCCAGAGGCTCCCAGGTCACCCCTCAGTTCTGTTCTTTCAATTTGATATGTTATTCCTATTATAGTGAAATGCCAAATATTAGGTCTGTATCTTGCAAACATTTGAAGTTACAGCCTTTGGAAATTTTCTTTCATAAAAGTAAAAAAATTTCTTCCAATAAAAACTGGACATTTTGAGGAAGGATCGGCTCACCCCACAGCCTGCTGCCTGGGTCAAGCAAGGCACCCAATCTTCTCACCAGCTCCGCAGGGAAAAAAATAAATAAATAAAGAGGGAGTGAGGTGGTGGCGTAACAGCTTGTGCGTTGGACTGAGAGTCCAGCAATCTGGGTTCTCTTCTCAATTGCAGCCACATTTGATAATAATATTCATTCATTCATTCATTCATCTTCTACCGCTTAGTCCAATTAAGGGTCGCGGGGGCTGGAGCCTATCCCAGCAGTCATAGAGCGCGAGGCGGGGTACACCCAGGACAGGACGCCAGTCTATCGCAGGGCCACAAATAGACAAACAAACACAGACACACCCACACACACACCCACGGACGACTTTAAAGATTCCAATCCATCTAACCCGCATGTCTTTGGATGTGGGAGGAAACCGGAGCACCCGGAGAAAACCCACGCAAACACGGGGAGAACATGCAAACTCCACACAGAAAGGCCACGGGAATTGAACACACTACCTTCTCGCTGTGAGGCAACAGTGCTAACCACTAAGCCACCGTGCTGCCCCACTTAATTAGGAAGGTGTTATTCACTTAATTTCTTATTATTATATACACTGTATGTATATATATATATATATATATATATATATATATATATATATATATATATATATATATATATATATATATATATATATATATATATATATTGTTTTGGCATGTGCCAAATGACCAGAAAGGGTCTGACCTCAAATAAATTTTAATGAACATACTCTAGGGATTTGCGCTAACACTTGTCTGATGGCCTAAGGTCACTGGAAAATTCATTCAGGCAAGTGTTAGCGCAAATCCCTAGAGTATGTTCATTAAAGTTCAAAATATGACAAATAATAATAACAAAAAAATAACAATAATAAATAACAAAATAACAATAATAAATATGACAAATAATCATTGTTAATAATGGTGATCTAACCGTCATCATGAGAAATATCGCATTAAACACACAGAATGAGATAAGCAGAAAAACACACCTTACTTACAACTGTCAGCAGCAGTAATGAACAAAGTAGTACATTTTACATGTATGCATAAGTGTTACCTATTTACAAAATTGGAAAACTGTCAGCAACAATAGTGAAAAAATATAGTACATATACAGCGAAGCATCTCATAAAATGTCAAGGTACACTACAAGGTCATTCCACTCTGCAAACATTGTCTTGACCTGCAATGGACCATATACTGGCTGCAGCAGTCTCTGTCAACGTACAGTATCCGTGGTGCTGGTTCTTCAGCGTCCCGGTACCAACGCACCAGCCCGGCTGCCACGGGGAAGAGGCCGTGTCCCTCAGCGGCCGTCAGCACTGATGCAAGAACCTGCCCATGCTTGTTGCCCACATTGGTACACCATGCAGCCATTCCTGCAGCAGCCCCAGCAAGTTTCTTTGTGACATAAATAAAAATAAAATGTCATAATTGTTTCCATTGTTTTATTACACTTATGGATAAGACTATTTTTCTTTGCGATACCTTTTTCGTGGAATCAATCTTAAGGACAGTGCAAGAAGTGTTGGTGGCTCATCATATGTTGGAATCTGGATGACTGTGGACCTAGCAAATGGTTTACATGCAGTAAAGTACTACAGGACACGATGAGCAGGTGGTTGAACACAGACAGAGGGACTCTCAGTTGGTGGCAGCAACATGACAAGGAGCGGGAAATAAAAAAAGATTTAAAAAAATGAATGACCTGACTTTTTAGAGTGAATATGGAAAATATCTGTGGTGTTAGTAAATTACCAGAACTATTGGTGTGAAAAAAAAACAATGTTTAGAAGATAAAGAGCAAAATAATGCTTTTCTTTATCTATGGGAGTGTGAAAAAGCAATCATTTATATAAGAAGTATAAAAAAAAGTCATCAATTAGATTTGATATTTAATGGAAAACGTAGAGAAAGAGAACATGAGGGTAATGAAATATTGGTATACATAGAAAAAGTCAGAAACTGCACATTAACGCACACACCGACCTCACAAAATATGTCATATACAAGCAAACACCGGGCAACACCAAAATACTTATGGCTTATTCACTCAGAGAAGCTCATGAAATGTGACATATTTCAGGATTGACAAAAAAATTACTCTTTTCTGAATGACCTTGAAGTAATGTTATTTCACAAATCATAATTACAAATGAAATTTGCAATATATATATGTATATATACGAGGTCTATCAGACAAGTATCCGACCTTATTATTTTTTTCAAAAACCATATGGATTTGATTCACGTGTGATTGCATCAGACAAGCTTGAACCCTCGTGCGCATGCGTGAGTTTTTCAACGCCTGTCGGTTGCGTCATTCGCCTGTGAGCAGGCTTTGAGTGAGGAGTGGTCCAGCCCCCTCGGCGGATTTTCATTGTCAGGAAATGGTGGAATGATTTGGGCTTTTTTTCCATCAGAATTTTTTCAGAAACTGTTAGAGACTGGCAGCTGGAAACCATTAGAAAAATTTATCTGGCTTTCAGTGAAAATTTTACGGGCTTCACAGAGAATAAGGAGTGTTACTACAGCTTTAAGGACGCTCGGCGCGCCACGCTCCGTGCCGCCATCGAGAGGCACAAACCACTGCATCATTTCTAAACGGATGGCTCTGTGAAGCTGGACCGTCGTGTACACTTTCTCTGGTTATCACAAGAGCTGGACATCAACCATTTTCCAGCAGATTTCACTTTTAACAAGAGATTTTGTCATGGATAGCCGAGGGGAGGCTTCGCGCGTCACGACCGATTTGCTGATGGAGCGAGACAAAGGAACACCTCCGTTTTGGTCTCACAGGACGGCTTTGAGATGGCGTTCAGACAGCTGTCGGTGGTTTTTCCATCGAGTGATTATCCGAGAAATTGTGGATGTGCCTGGGCATGCCAGAACATGTCCTGTGAGGCTTCATCACGGCATTGCTTTGCGCCATGCGGCACCGCCGCGACGCGCGGAATTCCTCCGCACGTCTGTCTCAATGTGCCGAAAAGGTGCTGATGTCCACATCTTTTCACAATTCCTGTGCTAGTCAGACGACGTCCTGGATAAAACACAGCGTCCAGTTTGGAAATGAACGGCACATTCCACTGTTACAGGAGTTTTTGTCATGGAAAGAGGAGCGGAGGCTTCGCGCGTCGCGGCAGTGCTGCATGGCACACAGCATGGCAATAGACCTCGTGTGTATATATATATATATATATATATATATATATATATATGAGGTCTGTCCAAAAAGTAACAGACCTTTTTATTTTTTCAAAAACTATATGGATTTGAATCACGTTTGATTGAATCAGCCAAGCTTGAACCTTCGTGCGCATGCGTGAGTTTTTTCACGCCTGTCGGTTGCGTCATTCGCCTGTGGGCAGGCTTTGAGTGAGCACTGGTCCACCCCCCTCGTCGGATTTTTATTGTCAGGGAAATGGCTGAGCGACTGCCGCTTTGCTCCATGAAATTTTTTTCAGAAACTGTTAGAGACAGCCAGTTGGAAACCATTCGAAAGATTCAGATGGATTTCGGTGAAGATTCTGTCGGCGTCACACGGATTAAGGAGTGTTAAAACCTTTTTAAAGACGGCCCACAGCAGCGGAGGGCGCGCGGCGCACTGAGCGGCCATCGACAGGCTGGATCGACCAGATCATTTCTAAACTGAACGCTGTGTTGATCCGGGACATCGTGTGACTACCACAGAAATGGCAAGAGAGCTGGACATAGCACTTTTGCAGCACATTCCACTGTTACTGGAGATTTTGTAATGAAAGACGTGTGGACCAATAGAGCGCTTCGCTCTCAGACTGCAGGCTTACTTGTAGTTCCTAGGGTTTGTAAGAGTAGAATGGGAGGCAGAGCCTTCAGCTTTCAGGCTCCTCTCCTGTGGAACCAGCTCCCAATTCAGATCAGGGAGACAGACACCCTCTCTACTTTTAAGATTAGGCTTAAAACTTTCCTTTTTGCTAAAGCTTATAGTTAGGGCTGGATCAGGTGACCCTGAACCATCCCTTAGTTATGCTGCTATAGACGTAGACTGCTGGGGGGTTCCCATGATGCACTGTTTCTTTTTCTTTTTGCTCTGTATGCACCACTCTGCATTTAATCATTAGTGATCGATCTCTGCTCCCCTCCACAGCATGTCTTTTTCCTGGTTCTCTCCCTCAGCCCCAACCAGTCCCAGCAGAAGACTGCCCCTCCCTGAGCCTGGTTCTGCTGGAGGTTTCTTCCTGTTAAAAGGGAGTTTTTCCTTCCCACTGTAGCCAAGTGCTTGCTCACAGGGGGTCGTTTTGACCGTTGGGGTTTTACATAATTATTGTATGGCCTTGCCTTGCAGTGTGGGGCGCCTTGGGGCAACTGTTTGTTGTGATTTGGCGCTATATAAAAAAAATTGATTGATTGATTGATTGGAGGATTTCGCGCGTCGGCACGGAGCTGCTCATTGCGCGCAACAAAAAAAACACCTCCATGTTGATAACCATTTGTAAAATCCAGGTGGCTTTTGATGGCTTTCAGTGGAGTGAGTATCTGAGAAATTGTTTAACAGCTGGGCATATTCCAACTTGTCCTTAAGGCTTCCAACAGAGGTGTTTTTCCAGTGGCGGCGCCACAATCCGTTCGCACGTCTTTCATTAAAAAAATCTCCTTTAACAGTGGAATATCCAGATAAAATGCTGAAACTGACTTCTTCTGAAACTTCTCTGTTCTCTCATGACGTCCTGGATCAATAGAGCCTGAAATGTGGAGGTTTTCAGGTGAAACAGGCTGACAACGGCGCCTGGGAGCACTGCGCGACGTCCCGCTCCGTGGGAAGTCCTTAAAGCGACAGTATCACCTCAAAATCTCTCATCAGCTGTTAAAATTTTCACCGAAAACCAGCTGAATTTTTCGTGTCCACTTCGATGTGCCTCACAGGTTTTGAAAAAACTTTGATCAAACAAAGCGCCAGTCTCTCAGCAACTTCTCAGACAAAGGAATTCCGACGAGGGGCTGGACGACTCCTCCCACAAGGAGTGCTCACAGGCGAATGACGTCACCGACAGGCGTGGAAAAACTCACGCATGCGCACGAGGGTTCAAGCATGTCTGACGTAAAAACATATGAATGAAATCCATATAGTTTTTGAAAAAATAAAAAGGACCTATACTTTATTGACAGACCTCGTATATATACGCGTATATGTATAGATAGATATAATTCAAACAGATTAAAATGAAATACGGATTTTCTACAGGTTAAAATTAAATAAGATTTACCTTAACTGACAGTGTAGGATTAAAAACAGCAGATAAAAAAGTAAACACTTGACTCTTCTTGTTATTTGGATGTTGTTGACTTTTGTTGTTTACTCTCCTCTGTTCACGCATGTTTTAGTGTACCAATGTGAGCCACAAGGGAGCTGCCTTGTGATTGGTTCGTCTTTCGGAGGAGCATTGCGTGTTTGGCTTACTTTGACTCACACAGCGAGCTGCAGTTAGGGTCAGTTATGGAAAGGATTTGTGTGAACTTCCAGTCCAGCAGTTACGAGCGGTAATCCTGGTTTACAGCATCTCCAGACATTGTATTGTTGAGAATGTCTGTCCATAGCAAACGAGCAATATAACGTTTGGAGCCACACTGGATTTTCACACCTGATCTGTAGCCTGCATGATAGCAGGTATAACTCTCACAGACTCATATACTAAATAATTTTATTCCACTCAATAAAAATGGCTGTCATAAATAAATAGTTTTAATATATCGAGTCGTGATCACCAAACAAGCAAACATTTTGTTGCAAATACTCAACAGGGTCACAAAAATGTTTGGAGAAAAAAGAAAACACAAGAAGAATTAAACATGATCCCATTATCTTTCAGAACTACACTGTACTGTCCAGAAGTACAAGATGTTCAGTGTTCAGATCAGGCCCAGTGCAACAAGGCAAACAAACCAATTAATTGCCTCAGGCCCCAAGCTAGCCTGGGGCCCCCAGACAACAACTGGTTATTAATTTTATGCAATGACAAACTGTGTGAGCGCCCCTTTAAATTCTGTAACAGTCAATGTAGGAAAGTGCAGCAACACTGTTATCAGAACCCCCCTCAAGGGGACCTCTCCCAGTCGTTGCTGACAGTAGCCAGGCAGCCAGGTTCGTTATTCCTGCAGCTGGCAAAATATAAAACTTCAACAATCAAATGGAGTTATTTGTCAGGAAGCCAGAAAAGCAAGAAGAGAAAGGAAGAAACAAAAAACAAGCAGTAAGTGATAATTTACATTGGATGAAATAGGCCTATGTGTCTTTCACAAATGCAGGTAGACTAGCAACAAAATATAGGTTTTATGTTCGCTACCTGCCTGACTGTCAAAGCTAGTAACAAATTAGAAGAGTTAGTGCAACTTTTTTGAGCAGCTTGATATGGCTACACACTGTAATATGTGATATTAACAGGATAAGGAAAATGCAGATCTATTCCACATTCACTGTTTATCGTATTTAATGACATCACGTCATTATCATGACACAATGTTGCAATCATATATATCTAGACTGGGCCCCTTCAAACATAGTACGAATAAGTACAAATCAGGGCGAATCATGGTGTAACAGCTTGTATAAGCGACCCACGAAAACATCGAGCCGACGGACAGGCGTGAACGATCCCACTGCAGTGGTTGCGTGCACGTGACGGTGTCGTGCACGAGCAGTGGGAACACAGTGCGAGCAGTTGGAGTATGTGTAACCACATTGCGCAGCTGCTGTGAAAAAATAAATAAAAAATATATATGGCACCCACGGGATTCGAACCTGCAACTTACAAAAGCTCTGATTGCCAGCCAGAAACTTTACCACAGCACTACCATCGCTGGCCTGTAAATGGTGCAGAAAAATGCCTGAAATCAATAAGGACATAGACGTACTTCAAAAAATAAAATAAACCTCTCACCATATAAAAACACAGCATTTTATTGAATCCCTCTTATCAAGTGGACAATACAAGTATGATCCATCTGTTCCTCTGTAGGTGACCCATGGTCACAGACATACAGTCATGAAATGACATGCATGATGCAGCACACTCTTATCATCTATTGGTCCGGTGTGTCCAGCGGGCCCCAGCGTGTCCAGCCTGACGTGTGTCTTGTGGACAGCGTGCCCCAGGACAGACACTGCGTCATGTGGAACAGAGCTCACATGGCTGACATGATATTCAGATCGCCCGATGTGTGTTATGAGCTGACCGTCCGTGTCACCTGATGCAGCCTGTCAATGTGCGCACTGTGCTCTCACTCGCTGCAGCCCAACACAACAGCAATTTATGTTTACATGTATGTCCACATGAGGATAGCAAGCAGACACACACGCGTCACAGTGGACATGTCTGTGCAAACACCCTACGTGTTCCCCAGCTGGGACGTCCAGAACCAGAGATCTTAACAGCAGCTGCTGTCAGCGGCCATGCCCCCAGTCAGTTCAGCGCACACACCAATGTGTTACTCTCAGCTGTCAATGAGTCTCTGGTCAGCAGCTGACAGGCACCTCACTGTGCTGTGTGCACTCTGACCTGCCTGTCCGGCCCCCATGTGATCATGTCTGGGCAGCATACATATCAGCATATTATGCAAGTGTGCCACATGAATCAAATGTATGCCATGTGTTTCAGGGTGGGGGGCGCGACACACGAAGGCACGATACACATGAAGGCCACATGTGTGCTGCTTTTTGCAAAGCCACACTCGTGGGGGCACTCAGACAAATTTCACATCCAGCTTGAAAGTGATCGTCTGCTGACTGTTTTCATGCAAACAGCGTGAATGGCCACACATTTTCTAAGTGCCATGCGAGCGGTGTTATATGTTCATGTGTGTCACCTGGAATTTGGCCGACACCTGCCGCAAGAGGGTATTGATGGGCTCTCACAGTGCACACTCTGTCTTTCAGCCACCAGTCTGTGCAAATAGTTGTAGGAATAGGTGTACGAGGCATTTGGAGGCAGCTCCAATTTTTTACAATTGGCATGCAATTTCTCCTTTGTGTGCTAGTCGACTTAAAGAACAGACTGACCACAAGGACTGACGATGGACAACCTGTCAGGGGGAACCACACAGGTGTCCAACAGGGGAGAACACACACACACACTGAAAGCCACAAACTATGAACAGAGGGCACAAAACAGGTGGTCAGAAGCAGACCCAACACTGGAACATATTTATGTCTAGTATCTGTGCACGCCAGCTGTTCACTGTCTTTAAAGCATCAGGTGCGTCTGTCTCATTTTCAAACAGCAGAATGGTTAAATCTGCTGTGTTAAGCTGCAAGTAGTAAGTCTGTGTACTAAACATAAACATTAGTTTGGGGTGTTTTTAAGTATTGGTAGATGTGAAAGCAACTGATTCTTTCTAAAGAGCAAAATCAGAAAAAAAAACATGGTATTGTTAACTCTCACCATCTTTTCTTTCTCGCTCAACACTCTAAAACATGCTGCTGCATTTAGTTATGTCCACTTGCTATCTCTCTTTAACATAAAGAGCTCTTACAAGTTTGGATGTTGAACTCAACTTTACAACTCAACTAAATTTGTAAAGCTGAAAAATGGTGAGAAAATTCATCGATCATGGCTAGTATACGAGGTCTATTAGAAAAGTATCCGACCTTATTTTTTTCAAAAACCATATGGATTTGAATCACGTGTGATTACATCAGACATGCTTGAACCCTCGTGGGCATGCAAGAGTTTTTTCACGCCTGTCGGTTACGTCATTCGCCTGTGGGCAGTCTTTGAGTGAGGAGTGGCCCACCCTCTCGTCGATTTTTTTCATTGTTTAGGAATGGCTCAGAGACTGCTGCTTTGTTTGATCAAAATTTTTTCAAAACTGTAAGGCACAACTGAGTGGACACCATTCGATAAATTCAGCTGGTTTTCGGTAAAAATTTTAATGGCTGATGAGAGATTTTGGTCTGGTAGTGTCGCCGTAAGGACGGTCCACGGTGCCTGACGGCGATCGGCGCTTCGAGGCGGCAGCGTCTCGCCGTTTCAAGTTGAAAACTTCCACATTTCAGGCTCTGTTGACCCAGGAAGTCGTCAGAGAACAGAGAACTTTCAGAAGAAGTCGGCATGAGGAGTTTATTCGGACATTCCATTGTTAACTGACATTTTGTAATGAAAGAACGTGCGGGCAGAGTCGCATGTCGGGCCGGACCCCACCGCGGGGGGTCGCGACAGGAAAAACACCTCCGTTGGAAACCTTAACGGACAAGTTGGAACATGCCCAAGCTGTTAAACAATTTCTCAGTTACTCACTTGTTGAAAGCCATCAAAAGCCGCCTGAATTTTACAAATGGTTTTCAACACGGAGGTGTTTTTCCTGTCGCGGCGCACACAGATTCACCGAGTCGTCACGGAAACGACTCGGCGAATTTGCGCGCACGTCTTTCATTACAAAATGTCCTTAAACAGTGGAATGTCCCCATAAACTCCTCATGCCGGCCTCTTCTGAATCTTCTCTGTTCTCTCACGACGTCCTGGGTCAACAGAGCCTTAAATTAGGATGATTTCAGCTTGAAACAGGCCGACGACGGCACCTGGAAGCGCTGCAGGACGTCCCGCTCCGTGGGAAGTCCTTACAGTGACAGAAACACCCCATAATCTCTCATCAGCTGTTAAACGTTTCACTGAAAACCAGCTGAATTTCTCGAATAGTGTCCACTCGGATATTCCTCACAGGTCCAGAAAAAAGTTTGATAAAGCAACGTGCGCCGTCTCGAGCAGCGTGTGAAACAAAGGAATTCAGCCGAGAGGGCGGGACCACATCTCACTCAAGGCCTGCCCACAGGGAAATGACGTCACCGACACGCGTGAAAAAACTCACGCATGCGCACGAGGGTTCAAGCATGATTGGTGTAATCGCATGTCAATCAAATCCATATAGTTTTTTTTTTTTTTTTATAAAACTGCCGGTTAGTTTTATAAGATACCTCGTATTCCATGAGCACAGACTCAGTGTTCTGTTTCCCTTGCACTGTTTTCGGGAAGTGTGAAATATTTTGGATTTTGCAGTTACTACACAATTTGCACTTTCTTTATATGTTGGTTATGGTGGTGGGGGTTTTGCAAATGTTCAAATGCACTGACAAAGAAATATTTTATTGATATACAGTGGTATGTAAAAGTTTGGGCACCCCTGATAATTTTCATGATTTTCCTTTATAAATCGTTGGTTGTCTGGGTCAGAAATTTCAGTTAAATATATCATATAGCTGACAAACACAGTGATATTTGAGAAGTGAAATGAAGTTTCTCGTATTTACAGAAAGTGTGCAATAATTATTTTAAACAAAATTAGGCAGATGCATACATTTGGGCACCCTTGTCATTTTATTGATATGAATACATTTAGCAATTATTGGAACACAAAATTGGTTTGGTAAGCTCATTGACCCTTGACCTCCTTACACAGGTGAATCCAATCATGAGAAAGGGTATTTAAGGTGGCTATTTGCAAATGTTTCTCCTCTTTGCATCTCTTCCAATGAGTGGCAACATGGGAGCCTCTAAACAACTCTCAAATGACCTGAAAACAAAGATTGTTCAACATCATGGTTTAGGGGAAGGATACAAAAAGCTATCTCAGAGATTTCAGCTGTCAGTTTCCACTGTGAGGAACATAGTGAGGAAAGAGAAGACCGCAGGCACAGTACTAGTTAAGGTCCGAAGTGCAGGCCAAGAAAAATCTCAGATAAGCTGAAGCGAAGGATTTTGAGAACAGTCATAGTCAACCCACAGACCTACTCCAAAGACCTACAACATGATCTTGCTGCAGATAGTGTCTTTGTGCATCGTTCAACTATACAGCACACTTTACACAAAGAGATGCTGGATGAGAGAGTAATGCAGAGGAAGCCTTTTCTGCGTACATGCCACAAACAGAGTCGTTTGAGGTATGCTAAAGCACATTTGGACAAGCCAGCTTCATTTTGGAATAAGGTGCTGTGGACTGATGAAACTAAAATTGAGTTATTTGGACATAACAAGGGGCGGTATGCATGGCTGAAAAAGAACACAGCATTCCAAGAAATACACTTGCTACCTATAGTTAAATTTGGAGATGGTTCTATCATGCTGTGGGGCTGTGTGGCTACTGCAGGTACTGGATTCTTGTTAAAAGTAGAGGGTCACATGGAATCCGGTCAATATCAGCAGATTCTTGAGAACAATGTTCATGAATCAGTGACAAAGTTGAAGTTGCTCTGGGGCTGGATCTTTCAACAAGACAATGACCCTAAACACTGCTCAAAATCTACTAAGGCATTCATGGCAGAGGCTGCGTTCTGGAATGGCCATCTCAGTCCCCAGACCTGAATATTATTGAAAATCTGTGGTGTGATTTTAAGAGGGCTGTCCATGCTCAGAAACCAACAAATCTGAGATGTTTTTGTTTTGTAAAGAAGAATGGTCCAAAATACCTTCAACCAGAATCCAGACTCTCATTTGGAAGCTACAGGAAGCGTTTAGAGGCCATTATTTCTGCAAAAGGAGGATTTACTAAATATTGACATATTTTTTCTGTTGGGGTGCCCAAATTTATGCACCTGCCTAATTTTGTTTTAAAGAACTATTGCCCACTTTCTGTAAATCCTATAAACTTCATTTCACTTCTCAAATATCACTGTGTTTGTCTGCTATATGATATATTTAACTGAAATTTCTGATCCACCACCTCCCTATCAGGGAGGCCTAACAGCTTGCATGTTGGACTGGGATGCCAGTGACTTGGGTTCGCTTCCCGATCGCAGCCATGCTCCCGACTTACACTCTTAACATTAGTGCTGGGGAGGAGTGAGAGATACGTGCCATGGGCCCTTCTGGAAATAAGTCCTTCATTTAGACTTTCGTTGGTTACCCACGTTAAATAAGACAACCTCAAGATCAACCTCATCCAAACAACCAATGATTTATAAAGGAAAATCATGGAAATCATCAGGGGTGCCCAAACTTTTATATACCACTGTAAAGCATGTGTTGGGGTTTGGTCCATGGTCAGGGTTTTTGGAATTGATGCCATGTTTTATTTATATAATTTTAGACTCCCTCAGGTATGTCCCTGTCTTTGTTTGGGTGTGTGTGGAGATGTCCTGTGTGGGTATAGGGAAGATCATGTGTGAGAATTCATGAGTGTCTGACTCCCTACAGACCTGTCTTCTCACCCCCTGGGTGTATCCTGGTGTGTGAGTGCATTTGTCTGAGGGTGTTTATATGGTTTGGCTCCCTGCTGTGTATCCCAGCTCCTGTGTGTGTGTGTGTGTGTGTGTGTGTCTCCTGTCTCCTCATTGTGGGTCTCATTTCCTCTCGTGCCTCTTGTCTCTCGTTGCGTATGGTTGCCTGGACCCCCCCCCGCTTCACTTTTAATTTCGTGCAGCCATCACGGAATGAATTTGAATGAATTTGTGCCGCCGTGATGAAAATAAGGCACTTTTTGTCACAATATCACAAACCAATAGATTAATGTATATTTCGTGCTGCTGAATCATGACTTGCCCGTGAGACTGGATTGCCCCACACTTCTTTGTGTCCCAGTTGTCCTCACCCTGAGTTGGGTTGAGTGTAATTCTTTAACTCCGTCGCTCCTGATCTGGCCAAGGTTGCGGCGGTGAGAGACTGGCCCCAACCCACAAGCCGTAGGAAGTTGCAACAGTTCCTAGGCTTTACTAATTTCTACAGGAGGTTCATTAAGGGCTACAGTCAGGTAGCTAGCCCCCTGACAGCCCTGACCTCACCAAAAGTCCCCTTCACCTGGTCGGATCGGTGCGATGCCGCATTCAAGGAGTTGAAACGGCGCTTCTCGTCTGCACCTGTTCTGGTGCAGCCCGATCCTAGTCGCCAGTTAGTGGTTGAAGTGGACGCCTCGGACTCAGGGATAGGAGCCGTGCTGTCCCAAAGCGGGAAGACCGATAAGGTCCTTCACCCGTGTGCCTATTTTTCCCGCAGGTTGACCCCAGCCGAACGGAACTATGACGTCGGCAATCGAGAGCTCCTTGCAGTGAAAGAGGCTCTTGAGGAGTGGAGACATCTGTTGGAGGGAACGTCCGTGCCATTCACGGTTTTCACTGACCACCGGAACCTGGAGTATGTCAGGACCGCCAAGCGGCTGAATCCCAGGCAAGCCCGCTGGTCACTGTTCTTCGGCCGTTTTGACTTCCGGATCACCTACCGTCCCGGGACCAAAGATCAAAGATCGGATGCTTTGTCCCGGGTACATGAAGAAGAGGTCAAAACGGAGCCGTCGGATCCCCCGGATCCCATCATCCCGGAGTCCGCTATCATGGCCGCCCTCACCTGGGACGTGGAGAAGACCGTCCGGGAGGCCCTGACACGAGACCCGGACCCCGGAACCGGACCGAAGAACAAACTTTACGTCCCACCAGAAGCCAGGGCTGCAGTTTTGGACTTCTGTCACGGTTCTAAGCTCTCCTGTCATCCTGGGGTGCGAAGAACCGTGGCAGTCGTCCGGCAGCGCTTCTGGTGGGCGTCCCTGGAGGCCGACGTCCGGGGTTACATCCAGGCCTGTACCACCTGCGCCAGGGGCAAGGCCGACCACCGCAAGACATCGGGGTTGCTGCAGCCGATGCCCGTGCCTCATCGCCCCTGGTCTCACATCAGCCTGGATTTTGTCACGGGTCTTCCGCCGTCCCAGGGAAACACTGTCATCCTCACGATAGTGGACCGATTCTCCAAGGCGGCCCACTTCGTGGCCCTCCCGAAGCTACCAACGGCCCAGGAGACAGCGGACCTCCTAGTCCACCACGTCGTCCGTCTTCATGGGATACCATCAGACATCGTCTCTGATCGCAGTCCATAGTTCTCCTCGCATGTTTGGAGGAGCTTTTGCCGGGAACTGGGGGCCACGGTCAGTCTCTCGTCCGGGTATCACCCCCAGACCAACGGACAAGCAGAACGGGCCAACCAGGAGATGGAGCAGACCCTACGCTGTGTGACAGCCGCGCACCCGACGGCCTGGAGTACCCACCTGGCCTGGATCGAGTACGCCCACAACAGCCAAGTGTCATCAGCCACCGGCCTCTCCCCTTTCGAGGTGTGCTTGGGGTATCAACCCCCGTTGTTTCCGGTGGTTGAGGGGGAGGTCGATGTGCCCTCGGTCCAGGCCCACCTACGGAAGTGCCGTCGGGTGTGGCGTGCCGCTCGTTCTGCTTTGTTGAGGGCCCGGACGAGGGCGAAGAACCATGCAGACCGGCGGCGGGCCCCGGCTCCCACGTATCGTCCTGGGCAGGAAGTGTGGTTGTCCACCAAGGACATTCCCCTTCAAGTGGACTCCCCAAAACTGCAAGAACGATACATCGGCCCGTACAAAATACTCAAGGTCATCAATCCCGCACTCCTCTGCACTCCGGGTCCGGCGCCACCTCCTGCCCGGATCATCGACGGAGGGCCGGCTTGGACCGTACTCCGGCTCCTCGATGTCCGACGGATGGGCCGGGGTTTTCAGTATCTGGTGGACTGGGAAGGGTACGGCCCCGAAGAACGCTCCTGGGTGAAGAAGGGCTTCATCCTGGACCCGGCCCTCCTGGCCGACTTCTACCGTCGCCACCCTGACAAACCCGGTCGTGCGCCAGGAGGCGCCCGTTGAGGGGGGGGTCCTGTTGTGTGGGCCGCTGAAGAGGAGGTACTGCTGGCCCACCACCACTAGAGGGCGCCCTGCCTGGAGTGCGGGCTCCAGGCACTGGAGGGCGCTGCCGCCTTACGGGAGCAGCCAGGATGACAGCTGTCATCTATCACTGGAGACAGCTGATCCCAATCACTGAGGAGGTATATCAGCAGGACGGCATCTCCACCTCATTTGCCGAGATATCGCTCTACCAAGGAGGTAACGAACTCAGCCAGCCCTTCATCATTTGTGAAAGGAACGTATTTGATAAGTATCCTAGTTACTAGACAGTGTTGTTTTCTGATTAGAGGTGGAGGTGGTGTTTTCCACCCCACGTGTTGTTGGGTGCAGCCGCACCCACGTCTGACTGTGTCTGTTCCTCGCCAGCAGTACCGGATCCGATGAGCGGAGGCAGAGACCACCTGGGAGTTCGGGACTTGGCGGTTCCAGTATTCCCGGGGTTCGGTGGCAGAGGAAATCGGGTGGTTCCGGTTCATCTTGGACAGACGTCTCCTATCGTCGAGCCTGCCCACACGACACCGTTGGAATTTAACTTGAGACCGAAATTGTGATTTGTTGTATTTGTTGTGCGTGTTCACAACAGTAAAGCCTTGTTATTTGACTTTCTTCATTGTCCGTTCATTTGCGCCCCCTGTTGTGGGTCCGTGTACTGACACTTTCCCAACAATTATTACATTACAAAATAGAGGGGCTTGATTGTACGTACAAATTCTAAGACAGTAGGATCTTAATATATATATATATATAAATATATATATATATATATATATATATATATATATATATATATATATATATATATATATATATATATATATATATATATATATATATATATATATAAAACAATGGGATACCAAAATTAAACTGAAAATGATAAAGAAGACAATGCTTATACAGGCAAGGGTATTTTAGCATTGTGTTGTATTTGGTTTTGTTGGCATAATACTGCTGCGCTGGAGGTATGGTGGATTAGTGGTTAGCACTGTTGGCTCACAGCAACCTACCTGGGCCTTTCTGTGTGGAGTTTCCATGTTATGCCCATGTCTGCATGGGTTCCCTCTGGCTTCCTCCCACATCCAAAGAAATGCACGTTTAGTGAACTGGAAGTCTTAATTGGCTGTGTGAGGATGGGTGTGAGTGTGTTTTTGTGTCTATATGTGGCCCTGTGATAGACTGGTATCCTGTCCAGGGTGTATCCCACCTCACACCCAATAACTGCTGAGATAGGCTCCAGCACCCCCCCCCCCCCCCCCCCCCCACACACACACACACTGAGCCTTAATTGGAGTAATCAGCTATAGAAAATTAATAAATGAATTAATAGTTATTAGCCCTAATTATCATTATTGTTATTACAACCCCAATTCCAATGAAGTTGGGACGTTGTGTAAAATGTAAATAAAAACAGAATACAATAATTTGAAAATCCTCATCAACCTATATTCAATTGAATACACCACAAAGACAAGATATTTAATATTCAAACTGAAAAACTATTGTTTTTGTGCAAATATTTGCTAATTTTGAAATGGATGCCTGCAACACGTTTCAAAAAAGCTGGGACAGTTGTATGTTTACCACTGTGTTACATCACCTTTCCTTCTAACAACACTCAATAAGCATTTGGGAACTGTGGACACTAATTGTTGAAGCTTTGTAGGTGGAATTCTTTCCAATTCTTGCTTGATGTATGACTTCAGTTGTTCAATAGTCTTGGGTCTCCGTTGTCATATTTTGCGCTTCTGTAACAATCTGGATGGTCTCTTTTGTTCAGAGGACACGATGTCCATGATTTCCAAAAACAATTTGAAATGTGGACTCATCAGACCACAGCACACTTCTCCACTTTGCGTCTGTCCATTTCAAATGAGCTCGGGCCCAGAGAAGGCGGCGGCGTTTCTGGATGTTGTTCATGTATGGCTTTCGCTTTGCATGGTAGAGTTTTAACTTGCACTTGTAGATGTAGTAATTAACTATGTTATCTGACAGTGGTTTTCTGAAGTGTTCCTGAGCCCACACGGTAAGATCCTTTAAACAATGATGTCGGTTCTCCAGATTCTCTGAATCTTCTGATTATATTATGGACTGTAGATGATGGAATCCCTAAATTCCTTGCAACTGAACCTTGAGAAATGTTCATAAACTGTTGGACTATTTTTTCATGCAGCTGTTCACAAAGTGGTGATCCTCACCCCATCTTTGCTTGTGAATGGGTGAGACTTTTGGAGATGCTCCTTTTATACCCAGTCATGAGTGTTCTCAGTTCCCAAACACTTATTGAGTGTTGTGCAAAGGAAAGGTGATGTAACACAGTGGTAAACATATCGCTATCCCAGCTTTTTTGAAATGTTGCAGGCATCCATTTCTCAAAATGAGCAAATATTTGCACAAAAACAATAAAGTTTATCAGTTTGAACATTAAATATCTTGTCTTTGTGGTGTATTCAGTTGAATATAGGTTGATGAGGATTTTCAAATTATTGTATTCTGTTTTTATTTACATTTTACACAACGTCCCAACTTCATTGGAATTGGGGTTGTAATAATATTATCAATGGCACTCGACACAAGCATGGTGGTCCATGATTTCTGCACAAACATCTTCCCAGGAGGCTGTTCCACTTTTAGTGCCTCATCAGCCTTTGCCCTGGCATGTTTAGCTTCCTCAGCCAGTCACTTCTTTCTTCCAAAGGTCTTCACACTATTTCAGACTACTCTCCTCTACACAGTCTATGTGATGGGGCTGTGAAGGTGCTTTGTAGGACATCCTTAAATCTCTTCTTCAGAGCACAGACACTTCTGGTTCCTGGAGATCAGTGGTGTCCAAACTATTCCACAAAGGGCTGACAGGGTGCAGGTTTTCTTTGCAGCCACTGACTCCAGCAGGTGTATTCACTGATTAGCATCACTTTGAGCAGGTGAGATGAGTTCATCAGTGAAATCACCTGTTGGACACCACTGTAGATAGTTGACAGAAGAGAAGCTGTTTAGATAGATGATGTGCATCCATTCTAGCCATATGTCCTTATGTTCTATTGAGGTTTTAAATCTTGCAAAATCTCAGAGAGGTTACAGCACAACGAGAAGTCAACAACATGGTGAACTGCTACAAGACGCTCAGAGAACACTGCAATTTAACCGCTGCACATGGCCAATGGCATCAACATCGCAAAGTAAAACTTTTTTCTGTTGTGCCTAAAACCCTTGTGAATATATTATCTAGGTTTTTAGATGTTATTGTATTTGTATTACATAATCGCAAGTGATTTCACTGTTATTTACAATGGGAATTGCTTTGAGCCGCAATTACATCCTGTTGTCATTGTCGGGGAAAATGAAGTATGCTCTCGTACTCTTCCAGAGTAATATATATAAGATGTTTGAAATTCAGTTTGCTTTTGTGAAGTTCCACACAGGTTGAAGGTAGGACACACAGAATATTTGCAATATTTGTTTTAGCAAGTGTCTCATTCATGCAGTCTCTTATAAATGCTATGCAATGCATAAAAATTTACAATTTTGTCATATAATGTTCATTTGCAATTGTTATGCTGTGGTTTCCCCATGTTGTTCAGACTGCAGCACCTCTCTGCAAGGGGTTATGGAATATCTCAGTGGGGTGAATGAAATTGGAATCTATTCTGTTACACCCTAATAGCTGCCTAATAATTGTGCGCACGTATATGGTCCCCTGAGAAAACCAAAACTCACTTTTCTTTTGTTAAACAATGAGGGTTATTAACATTCTGGAGTGACTGACAGCACTGTATTTGTTCAACAATCAAGTGAATCATCATGCAATATTGGTGACTTAAAGCATTTATTGATCATAAAAATATCTGTGACTGATTGGTATGAATGACTTCATAATGAAGTCACTCAGAAGTCTGATGATGCTTGTCACACATACTCAAAAATTCCATTACAGACATCTGTATATTTACTTGTACATATATAATGTGGCCCGTAGAGCGGGCAGGGTTGGCATTAGTCCTCTGATGCCTTTCATTTCATTGAGACTGCATCTGAGAGATTTGGTTTCACTTGTGTTTTAAAACATTTTGGTGTAAAGAAACCTGCTAATTTTAATTTAATTTGCTGATAAAAAGTCATAAAAAAAAAAATTAATTGTGTAATTTTTGCAGCCAAGTCCAAATGTGTGTAAAAAGTGTTTTGCAAATAAATGATATTCTTTGGTGTTTATGAGAGCCGGCCTGAAACACGGCTCTCATGGTAAATGTTAACTACTTGAACACAAATCTGCTGTGGAGTGTCAAAGTGATACTGGTGCTCAGGAAATGGACAGGTTGCAGCAGCTCCGGTTACTCTGAGGCATGTAACTTATGCATTATGGACCAAGAGTTGAAATTACTGTGTTGTCATCGAGTTATAAACTGAGTTAATGACCTTTAAAGTCAATATATGGCGATAAACGTGTCATTTTATACAAATGGCACATCTGCTGCTTCAGGAACGTGGAAAAGGGGTTCAGGAAAATAAGAGGAAGAAGACATCCAAAATATTCCAGTAGTTCAGACGGCTGCAACAGTTTTCAATCTGACCTGGGAGATTTTGTTCTCATTATACACCCCTGACATCCTTTTCTTCACTATTTACACCACAAATAGTTTACAAAGACAGAATACACAACAGTAAACTAATTCAGAAACACTGGGTGGTCTTCTGCTCTGCACACAAATCCTTTTTTGGAATTTTGGCGGAATAGGGATGCCGGAAAAATCCCTCAAAAAGCTCAACAGTGGAAAAGAAGATGTGGGAGTAACTGTGTGCTGCTGCTGTCCATTCAAAGATGAAGCAAGTTCAGAATAAGAATATCTTTAACTGTCATTGCAGAAAAGCACAATGAAACAAAAGTTTCTCATTTCAGTGCTGTTTAAAAGAGACACAAGAGATAAAAAACAAATAGACACAATATAAGTTAAAAATAAAAAGTTTAAAAACTATTAACACTAAAGAGTGTTGCACATCAGAATATTAACACATCTGCCTTGAGTGTTCAAGTTCAAATCCTATCAGGTTTGTTCTGCATTCAGTGCAATGACAGCTGGGGGGTAAAACGTGTTCTTCAGTCTGTTTTGGACATGACACTTCTGAAGCTCCTCCCTGAGGGTAACAATTCAAGCATGTGATGACCACAGTGGGATGAGTTGTGAAAGGTAGGGCAGAAATAGTAATGATAAGAAGAAGAATTTTAGTAGTGGGGTTAGCCTACAGAAAGTGTTATTAAATGTCATTTTCAGGCCTCGGCTGATGGCCTGAGGGAAGGAGATGACTAGAAGCAGCAACTCAAGATGGAGTTAATTGTTCACATCTTGAAAACAATGTCATTTTTGTAACTTCATTGTCTGCTATTTATTGTTTACACCCCAGCCGGCGTTGCTAAGCACGTTGCTAAGACCTCACAGCAGACTGTGAAAAGACGTGGACATCAGCACTTTTTCAGCACATTAAGACAGATGTGCGGAGGAGCCACATGGCGCAAAGCAACACCGTGATGAAGCCTTCCAGGACATGTTGGGGCATGTCCAGCTCATGCACAATCACAATCGGATAATCACACGACTGAAAAGCCACCGACAGCCATCTGAAATCCACCTGAAAGCCGTCCTGTGAGACCAACACGGAGGTGGTTTTGTGCCGCGTAATGAACGGCTCCGTGGCGCGTCCCTCCGCTTTTCTTTCCATGCCTTTTTTCCTGATGGAGTCTATGTGGGGGTCCTCTTCAGATCTTGGGAGATGGTGGATCCCAGGAACCGGAAAGTGTCTACAGTAGGCACAGTGTGTGTGCGTGTGTGTGTGTGTGTGTGGGGGGGGGGGGGGGGTGATGGTGGCTTCCTCCTGAAGTCTACTATCGTCTGTACAGTCTTGAGTGGGTTCAGCTCTACGTTGTTCTGACCACACCAGAGGACCAACTGTTCCACTTCCTGTCTGTATGCAGCCTCATCACCATCCTGGATGAGTCCAATGATGGTGGTGTCGTCCACAAACATCAGGAGTTTAACAGAGGGGTTCCCTGAGGTGTAGTCATTTGTCTAGAGGGAGAAGAGCAGTGGGGAAAGCACACACCCCTGAGGGGCACCAGTGCTGATTGTGCATGTGCTGGATGTGAGACTTCCCAGCCTCACCTGCTGTGTCCTGTCCATCAGGGCGTTGGAGATCTACTGACAGGTGGGAGCTGGCACAGAGAGGTTGAAGAGTTTTTTGTGGTGGATGACGGGGATGATGGTGTTGAACGCTGAGCTGAAGTCCACGAACAGGATCCTCACTTACGTCTCTGCCGAGTCCAGGATGTAATGCAGACCCATGTTGACTGCATCCTCAACTGACCTGTTTTCCCGCTAGGCACACTGCAGAGGGGTCCAGCAGGGGTCCTGTGATGTCTTTCAGGTGGCTCAACCCCAGTCGTTCAAAAGACTTCATGACTACAGATGTCAGTACAACGGGCCTGTAGTCATTTAGTCCTGTTATAGAAGGTTTCTTTTTGACTGGGATAATAATGGAGTGCTTGAAGCAGGAAGGAACCTCGCACAGCTCCAGAGATCTGTTGAAGACCCAGGTGAAGATCGGAGCCAACTGATCAGCACAGGCTCTGACATGAGGGTGAGACACCATCAGGTCCTGGAGCCTTTTTGATCTTTTGTTTGAGAATGTGCTATCACACATCCTCCTTTCAGATAGTTAGTGTGGGGGTGTTGCAGATGGGACAGGGACAGAGGTGACAAGGGGAGGAGGAAGTCTATTGTTGTTGGGGTGGGTGAGGAGTGTGATAGAGTCCCTTTCAAACCTGGCATAAAACTGGTTCAACTCCTCAGCCAGTCAGAGGTTCTCCGCAGGGTGGGGGGTTGGTCTAATGCAGGGGTGCCCAAGTTCGGTCCTCGAGATCTATCTTCCTGAAACTCTTAGTTGTCTCCCTGCTCTAACACACCTGAATCATTAAAAACCTGCTAACAAGTCTTTCATTGGATTCAGGTGGTAGAGACAAAAAAGTGAGTAAAAACACCCTAATAATATTTAGAACTACAAATAACCTTGATTCTTGGGTTGTTTATTTTTTACCATTAAAATTGGCCATCACTTCTCAAAATAAAATAATACCTTCTCAAGGCCAGGCTGCACAGCAAACAAGGTAAGTAGGCTGATCGAGTCCGAGTGAGATTTGCGACAGCAGCAGTGATTTAGGTGAAAAATTTATTTTTTTATTTAGATCCTGCGTTAAAACAGGGCTGCATCAGTTGCGGGATCAGCTGTGGGATCAGCTGCGGGATCAGCTGCATCAGCATCGTGCGTGCATGATTCATTTGCACTTTGAACGTGGAGGAGAGTAGATCTCCGTTCGCTGTGCTCCCAGTACTTTGCAGCTGTACAGTGTACTCCACACACTGTGTACTGTCCTCTTGTGACTGCTTTGGGGCAGTGGGGAAATCATGGCAGCGGCTACAGAGGCTGTAGACTTTTATTGAGCCTTTCATTGGATTCAGGTGTGTTGGAGCAGGGAGACAACTAAGAGTGTCAGGAATGTGGCTCTCGAGTACCGAACTTGGCCACCCCTGCTGTAGATCAATACGTGCTTTCACTTTTGAGTCACCAACCACCAGAAAAGTCTGCAATGACGCTAGGAAAAGTAGCTAGCGTTCTCGCTAGTCACTATTGAGAAAATAAGTCACCAAGAGGGTTTGGAGAGTCACCAGATTTAGAGAGAAAGTCGCCAAGGTTCTTAATTTTGCTGTTTTATTTCACTTCATTAAAAGTGGCACCAGCCATATTTAATGAATTGAGATCTTCCCCAAGTTTAAATAATTTCTGAATTTCTTATGTGCAAATTTGTAAACTTTAGCAATATAATCACAAATGTATCTTTTGTAAATGATACATTTTTGGTATATGTCATATCTGTGTTTTTATTCTCCAAGCAGGCCATCACAATAACATACTGAAAAAAGTCAAATGACCGCCAGCAAAAGCCACTAAACATTTTATTCAAGTATTCATATCTGAATACAAATTAAGTGAAAATAATGATTTTAATGCGTTTGCAGAGAAGCAGATCAGCATTCTTAAAATTACAATAAAAATGTTAAAAAGTTGTTAATATGGAGGTTAATAACCTTTATGAAAAATTTTATTCAATTTCTATGTCCACTTATTCCAATTAAAGCTCGCAGGTGTGTGTGTGTGTGTGTGTGTGTGTGTGTGTGTGTGTGTGTGTGTGTGTGTGTGTGTGTGTGTGTGTGTGTGTGTGTGTGTGTGTGTGTGTGTGTGTGTGTGTGTGTGTGTGTGTGTAAGGGAGGGCATGGAGGAGAGGTGGTATACATGCCAGGCAGGTTGCCAGTCTATCGCAGGGCCACATATGCACAGACACACACACACACACACCTGTGGTCAATTTAGAGTTGCCAGTTCACCTACCCTGCATGTGTTTGTAGCCAGGAACATCTGGAGGGAGTCCATGTGAACACGAGGAGAGCAGGTAAATTCCACACAGGAAGGACAAATTCGGAAGTGACCCCAGAACCTTGCTGTGAGGCAGCAGTGCTAATGTAGTATAATTTTTCGATATAAGGCAATTTGTACAATTTCTTACTAATATGTTCATATTAGTAAGAAACATAAATGCCAATGGTGAGATGATGATGTTGTGGAAAGTAACGTTGGTAATTTGTCACTGCATAAAAATGATCAAAAAGCATCTAAGTGCACTTAATGTGCTGTAAACCATATGTGTGTGTGAAGAAATATATTATACAAATAATGAATGTTTATGAGTTCAGTGGTACGACTATTTCATGAAGTGAAGCTGGAACATGCCGTTCAACGAGGCGAAGCTATTTCTTCCCCCAGCTCTTTCTATAATACTGTCCCTTACAAAGTACAAACTCGAACAAAGTCACAGCCAAAAAAATCAGGCCTGGGCCCTGCAAGAACTTCTCTTACAGACAAGATCCACTCTTACAGAACCAAGAACAATGGATACAAGCAGTTTTCATACAGGATTACATGCGTAACAGAGGCGGACCTTATTTCATAAAATCCTTCTCTTATTGGCCCCCCGTGGGCATTCAAGGGAGGTCCATCCCCCTGCCCAAGGCCCGTGCAATAACGGGACACATATGATTTATGATTGCAACCGAACTCTCTTTATCCTAAGTGGTACACACTGGTTAAATCCGGTTCCACGTGCGCATACCAAGAGAGGAAAGGAAAGTGAGAATAAGAATGAAACAAAGTATAATCCTAAATAAAACAACTACGCTCCCAGCCCCCATCGACAGGCTGACACCCCGCTGAAACAACCAGATCATTTCCAACATGAAGGTGTTGTTGATCCGGGACCTCGTCTGACTTTCACAAAAAGGCAGGAGACGTGGACATCAGCACTTTTTCGGCACATTCCACTGACAGGACTTTTTTTCATGGAAAGAAAAGCGGAGGGACGCGCCACGGAGCCGTTCATTACGCGGCACAAAACCACCTCCATGTTGGTCTCACAGGACGGCTTTCAGGTTGATTTCAGACGGCTGTCGGTGGCTTTTCAGTCGTGTGATTATCCGATTGTGATTGTGCATGAGCTGGACATGCCCCAACATGTCCTGGAAGGCTTCATCACGGTGTTGCTTTGCACCATGCGGCTGCATCGCAACGCGCGGTGAAGCCACTCCTCTTTCCATGAAAAAAACTCCTGTAACAGTGGAATGTGCCGTTCATTTCTAAACTGGACACTGTCTTGATCCAGTATGTCGTCTGACTAGCACAGGAATTGTGAAAAGACGTGGACATCAGCACTTTTTCAGCACATTAAGACAGACGTGCGGAGGAGTTCCGCGTGTCGCGGCAGAGCCGCATGGCACAAAGCAATGCCGTGATGAAGCCTCACAGGACATGTTGGGGCATGTCCAGCTCATGCACAATTTCTCGGATACTCACACGACTGAAAAGCAACCGGAAGCCGTCTGAGCCATCTGAAAGCCGTCTTGTGAGACCAACATGGAGGTGGTTTTGTCCCACGCCATGAGCGGCATGGTGGCGCAATCCTCCGCTTCTCTTTCCATGAAAAAACTCCTGTAACAGTAGAATGTGCTGAAAAAGTGCTGATGTCCACGCCTTCTGCCTTTTTTGTGAAAGTTGGATGACGTCCCGGATCAACAAAGCCTTCACGTTGGAAATGATCTGGTTGTTTGAGTGGGGTTTGAGCCTGTCGATCGGCGCTCGGAGCGCGGCGCGCTCTCAGACGCTGTGGGCGGTCTTTAAACCGGCTGGAGCACTCCTTAATCTGTGTAATCCCCATAAAATCGTCGCTGAAAGCCATCTAAATTTTCCAAATGGTGTCCACCTGGAGGTCTCTCACAGTTTCTGGAAAAATTTGATGCAGCAAAGCTCCAAATCGTTCAGACATTTATTCGCAATAAAAATCCGACGAGAGGGGTGGACCACTGCTCACTCAAAGCCTGCTCACAAGCGAATGACGCAACCGACAGGCGTGAAAAAACACACGCATGCGCACGAAGGTTCAAGCTTGGCTGATGCAATCACACGTGATTCAAATCCATATGGTTTTTGCAAAAAATAAAAAGGTACCATACTTTTTGGACAGACCTCGTAAAACATAAAAGGAAGAACAGTAATCCACGTCATTTCATTATTTCCTGGTGTATGTCTGGGTGGAGGCTAACTCTGTTCTTTATAACAGGAATTAAGTAAATAAACTGTGGTGTTTAGTTTTTTTTACTCCACTACTGTGTGCGCAACTTCCCATGTGCGCACGAACACAAGCATGCACGACACCGTCTCCGTGGTATCGTGCACGCCTGTCCCACCGTGTGCCCCTCCTAACAGCAGGTGAATGTTTTGCGGTTCCCCATTTAATTTTTTTGTTCAGGGATTTTCAGCCGGTTTCTGCTTCTTTTGCACAATTTCGTGTTATGTGTGAAGGGGCCCTTACGTGTGGTCCTTCCACAAGCTGTCTTGCCTGCCTGCAGACACTCAAGCACTGCCATCGTTTGTGGTGCTGATTTCTGTTCAGGTCTGGAGGGCGGTCTTCTGCACAGCAGTTGATAACCCTACAACAGGCACTGGACCCACAAATTTAGTTGAGCACCCCAACTTTGTGAGCCCGTCCGCTCTCTCTCATTACCTGAAATACCTGTATGACCAGGTATCCACACTACATCATTCGTGTCTCCCAGTGTGTTAAGTGCATGGGCACACTCCCACACCAAAGCTGCTGAGTAGAGTGGCCCTTTATTGGCTCTTGTACATGCCTGACTATCTGAGTAATTAAAAACTATTTGATCCTTAAAACTGAGGTTCATCAGAAGCTCCACACACTGAATAACAGCAAACACCTCAGCCTGAAAGACGGTGGTGTATGTGTCCAGAGCAAAGCTCTTTTCCTGTGTTAGGCCGTGGTGTTGTATTAACACTCCAGCTCTGGCTTTAACCCTGGTCAATGATCCGTCTGTAAAACAAGTGATTACAGGTGAGGTTGTGTTCAGAGCCGGGTCTGACCATGACTCTCTCCCTGTTATCACTGTACTGTAATTTATTCACAAAAGAATATATTTTTCCTACCCTGTCACATGAGAAAGCAATAAGTGGAAGATCTGCTGATATTCTTTCCATGATTAAAGTATGACTGGCATCCTCTAGTCTTTGTCACTTGCCCAACTGGTGCAGCCTGACTGACATAGAGACTGCCTCTCCAACAATGTAGAGGTCTGGAGGGGTTAAGTTCAGAAGTTCTTCTAAAGCTGCTGTTGGTGTTTTCGTCAAGGCACCTGTGATGCAAAGGTGTGCTACTTTGAACATGAGTCTGCATAACCTTCGCAGCCCCGTGCTCCACTCTGGTGCACCAAACTATTGCAGCATAACTTAGCATCGGTCTTACCTCTGAAGTGTAGATCCATCTCATCATACGAGTATTGGGACCAACTCATCATCTTCGTCTGACAATACGACGCCACTGTTGTAAACTGAGAACTGCCTTATTACATTTCTTAGTTATAGACACCAACTTAGTCCCTTTGGCTGCTGCCTTCGGCGCATTAACCACTTTGCCATCACCCCTGTGGTTAATGCGCTTGGTTTCAGTGCAGAAGGCTCCGGGTTCAAATCCCACCCCTGCCACATTTCTCCATGTAATGTGGAGTTGCCTCAGGAAGGGCATCCGGCGTAAAACCTGTGCCAATTCAACATGCAGATCCACCTTGGATTTTGCTGTGGCAACCTCGAGTGCAAACAAGGGAACAGCCGAAGGGACTTACTTCTACTAGACACCAACGTAACTGACTCAGATAGTCATAGCTTGATACTGCCCAATTTTGGTAGAACTAGACTGAATCTGGTTCTCTTATTTGTGAAGAGGACCTCGGATGTAAGAACACAAACCTGACAGTATTGTATTTTTTCTGTATTCTTCTCATTTTCAGCATTATCCCTGCATTCACTGATTAATGCTGTGATCAAATTATGGAATGATGATTAAAATGGTCTAAGTCAGGGGTGGCCAAGTTTGATCCTCAAGAGCCACATTCCTGACACTCTTAGTTGTCTCCCTGCTCCAACACACCTGAATCCAATGAAAGACTCGTTAGCAGACTTTTAATGAGCCTTTCGTTGGATTCAGGTGTGTTGCAGCAGGGAGACAACTAAGAGTGTCAGGAATGTGGCTCTTGAAGGCCGAACTTGGCCAGTGGCCACCCCTGGTCTAAGTAATTAACTTTGATCAGAAGATCAGCTGAAGTTCAAACCAAGCTTTAAAATGAGGAAGAAAGGTGACTTAGCTCCTTAAAACTGGGTTCAGCATGGGCACAACAGCCTGGAAGTACCATTTTTGATGTTTTATACCAAACATCGAGTGAGGCCAAAGGGTTTTAGCCACGTCAATGCTCCCCAGAGCCATTTTACTGAAAAAAGAAGGACCTAAATAACATGGTGAGATGGTGAGGAACTTCACTCATTAATGTCAGCAACATAAACATATTACTTGCTGTTGTTGTAAATTACATTCAATAAATCTATCGATCTCAAGAATACAGAAGTTTCTGCCCTTGATATTGTACTTAGCAATGACATTTTCATGAATACCTTGAAGAAACCCATATGTATGTACCATTAAAGCCTACAGTATTTCATCATTAACAAATCGTGCCACTCTGTTTAAAATACCTTCATCTCAAGACCTTCATACACCCAAACAATTTTGAACTATGGTGTATCACATACAATCGACACAATATATTTCCATCAACCTATGTCGATGTTCGGCCCAAAGCTTTGCCTTAGTTATATTAATATCCGTTTCTCTGTTAAATGCAATATATAAATATGTGTTACAGCATTTCTTCTAAAGAACAAAATTAAAACAATACCAAAATTTTATTATCAAGCAATCCCAAAATAAATCAAATAACAGCACAAGTTAAAAGCACCTTTTTGCTTGTTAATGACATTGTTTGCTGGATGACTTTATATTTTAAAGTCCACTGTTATTCCTCTGTCACAGTTAGAGGATGTGGTGGCTCATTTGAAACCATTGGGTTCCCCTCGTGATGTGGTTTCCCCCCCCCACTTTTTTAAAGAACTTTTTCCTACCTTAGGGCAGTCTGTTCTGACCATTATAAACAGCAGCCTATCCTCCGGTGTTGTCCCTGTTAGTTTTAAACACACAGTCTTTCAGCCTTCAGCCTTTGTTGAAGAAGCCTGGCCTCGACAACACTGAACTATCAAACTTTAGGCCTATCTCCAAGTTGTCATTTGTCTCCAAGATCCTGGAGAGAATTGTCTATGCACAACTTTTAACTTACCTTGATGAACATAACATTTCAGAGGTTTTTCAGTCTGGTTTTAAAATGTTGCATAGCACAGAAACTGCCCTTTTAAAGGTTTTTAATGACATTTTAATGGCAAATGATAGTGGTAACCATGTCATTCTTGTCCTGCTTGACCTGACTGCTGCTTTTGATACAATTGACCACAACATACTGATAAATCGTTTGCAGCAGCTTGTGGGCATTGGTGGTAGTGCCCTGGACTGGTTCAGGTCCTACTTAACTGGTAGGACTATGTGCATTGGCTTCGGGGTTTGTGAGTCCTCCTCCGCTCCACTTTTATATGGGGTCCCACAGGGTTCAATTCTTGGACCCCTACTCTTCTCCCTGTATTTGCTTCCCCTGGGGTCCATTCTCAGAAAGCATGGCATCAGCTTCCTCTGCTATGCTGATGACAGCCAGCTATATGTCCCCCTAAAGAAAAATGATGCCTCTTCTCTTCAGCCCCTTTTGTCCTGTCTTGAGGATGTTAAAGCCTGGATGGCATTGAATTTTCTTAATTTTAATGAAAAGAAAACGGAGGTGATTGTTTTTGGCCCTAGCAGCTCCTGTTCTTCCTCACCTGTCGATCTGTGGCCTTTGTCAGCCTTTTCGAAATCTACTGTCACAAACTTGGGTTTTAAGATGGACAACGATTTTAAACTGGACCACCAAATCAGTGCAGTAGTCAGATCAAGTTTCTTTCACTTAAGGCAGCTTGCTAAGGTTAAGCCTTTTCTTGCACATCAGCACTTTGAAACAGCAATCCATGCTTTTATTACCTCCCGGCTGGATTACTGTAATGCACTTTATTATGGAATTAGCCAGTCCTCCCTTACACGTCTCCAGCTAGTTCAGAATGCTGCTGCCCGTCTGCTAACTGGTGCACGTAAGAGGGAGCACATTACACCTATCCTGGCCTCCCTCCACTGGCTGCCTGTGCATTTTAGAATTCATTTTAAGATTTTTATTTGTTTTTAAATCTTTAAATGGCCTTGCCCCGCCCTACCTCTCTGAGCTGCTTCATTGTTACGCCCCTGCTCGCCACCTCCGGTCAGCTGATCAGCTCCTCCTGGAGGTGCCGAGGTGCAAGCGTATGCTCAGAGGGGACTGAGCTTTTTCTGTTGTGGCTCCAAAGATGTGAAACGAGTTACCGCTCCACATCAGGCAGGCCTCTTCACTTTTTGTTTTTAAAAGTAATCTTAAAACCCACTTTTATGCACTGGCTTTTAACCCGGAATGAGATCTTGATCTGTTTTGGTTGTTTTAAACTGATTTTACTTGTTTTAGTTAATTTTTTCTTTGGGGGGGGGGGGGGGGGGGGCTTGTTTTTTTTTATTTGTACTTTGTGGTTTGTTACCTTTTATATGTCCCCTTGTGTACAGCACTTTGTTTCAGCTGCAGCTGTTTTTTTTTTTTTTTTTAGTGCTTTATAAATAAAGTTGATTTGATTTGATTTGATTCAGTCATGTTACATTGGGACCCTTGGTTTAGCTTTGGTGCAAAATGGAACAAAAATATAAATGCAACACCTTTGTTTTTGCTTCTATTTTTTTATGAGCTGAACTCAAAGTTCTAAAACATTTTCTATATAAGACCTATTTCTCCCAAATATTGTTCACAAATCTGTCTAAATCTGTCAGTGATCACTTCTCCTTTGCCGAGATAATCCATCCCACCTCACAGGTGTGGCATATTAAGATGCTGATTAGACAGCATGATTATTGCACAGGTGTGCCTTAGGCTGGCCACAATAAAAGGCCACTCCAAAATGTGCAGTTTTTCTTTATTGGGGGGTCTGAGGGGGTCAAACATACAGTGAGTATCTGGTGTGACCACCATTTGCTTCATGCAGTGCAACACATCTCCTTTGCATAGAGTTGATCAGCAGCCAGACCCCATTGAATGTGCTCATTTGCTCACTCAAGTTGGTTATCAATCAATCAATCAATTTTTTTTTTATATAGCGCCAAATCACAACAAACAGTTGCCCCAAGGCGCTTTATATTGTAAGGCAAGGCCATACAATAATGATGTAAAACCCCAACGGTCAAAACGACCCCCTGTGAGCAAGCACTTGGCTACAGTGGGAAGGAAAAACTCCCTTTTAACAGGAAGAAACCTCCAGCAGAACCAGGCTCAGGGAGGGGCAGTCTTCTGCTGGGACTGGTTGGGGCTGAGGGAGAGAACCAGGAAAAAGACATGCTGTGGAGGGGAGCAGAGATCGATCACTAATGATTAAATGCAGAGTGGTGCATACAGAGCAAAAAGAGAAAGAAACAGTGCATCATGGGAACCCCCCAGCAGTCTACGTCTATAGCAGCATAACTAAGGGATGGTTCAGGGTCACCTGATCCAGCCCTAACTATAAGCTTTAGCAAAAAGGAAAGTTTTAAGCCTAATCTTAAAAGTAGAGAGGGTGTCTGTCTCCCTGATCTGAATTGGGAGCTGGTTCCACAGGAGAGGAGCCTGAAAGCTGAAGGCTCTGCCTCCCATTCTACTCTTACAAACCCTAGGAACTACAAGTAAGCCTGCAGTCTGAGAGCGAAGCGCTCTATTGGGGTGATATGGTACTACGAGGTCCCTAAGATAAGATGGGACCTGATTATTCAAAACCTTATAAGTAAGAAGAAGAATTTTAAATTCTATTCTAGAATTAACAGGAAGCCAATGAAGAGAGGCCAATATGGGTGAGATATGCTCTCTCCTTCTAGTCCCCGTCAGCACTCTAGCTGCAGCATTTTGAATTAACTGAAGGCTTTTTAGGGAACTTTTAGGACAACCTGATAATAATGAATTACAATAGTCCAGCCTAGAGGAAATAAATGCATGAATTAGTTTTTCAGCATCACTCTGAGACAAGACCTTTCTGATTTTAGAGATATTGCGTAAATGCAAAAAGCAGTCCTACATATTTGTTTAATATGCGCTTTGAATGACATATCCTGATCAAAAATGACTCCAAGATTTCTCACAGTATTACTAGAGGTCAGGGTAATGCCATCCAGAGTAAGGATCTGGTTAGACACCATGTTTCTAAGATTTGTGGGGCCAAGAACAATAACTTCAGTTTTATCTGAGTTTAAAAGCAGGAAATTAGAGGTCATCCATGTCTTTATGTCTGTAAGACAATCCTGCAGTTTAGCTAATTGGTGTGTGTCCTCTGGCTTCATGGATAGATAAAGCTGGGTATCATCTGCGTAACAATGAAAATTTAAGCAAATTTAAACATTTTCTATATAAGACCTATTTCTCCCAAATATTGTTCACAAATCTGTCTAAATCTGTCAGTGATCACTTCTCCTTTGCTGAGATAATCCATCCCACCTCACAGGTGGGATGGATTATGATGGAAATGAATTCTGTTATGACGGCAAACTGCAGTCAGGTCGAGACCCAGATGAGGATGATGAGCAGATGAGCTTCCCTAAAATGGTTTCTGATAGTTTGTGCAGAAATCTTTGGGTCTGCAAACCAATTGTTGCAGCAGCTGTCTGGGTGGCTGGTCTCAGACAATCTTGGAGGTGAACATGCTGGATGTGGAGGTCCTGGGCTGCTGTGGTTACACGTGGTCAGTCATTGTGAGGCCACTTGGATGTACTGCCAAATTCTCTGAAACGCCTTTGGAGACGGCTTATGGTAGAGAAATGAACATTCAATTCACGGGCAACAGCTCTGGTGGATACTCTTGCATGTCTGTTCATGCTCCCTCAAAACTTGTGACATCTGTGGCATTGTGCTGTGTGATAAAACTGAACATTTCAGAGTGACCTTTTATTGTGGCCAGCCTAAGGCACACGTGCGCAATAATCATGCTGTCTGATCAGCATCATGTGAGGTGGGATGGATTATGTTGGCAAAGGAGAAGTTCTCACTAACAGATTTTGACAGATTTGTGAATAATATTTGAGAGAAATAGGCCTTTTGTGTATATAGAAAATGTTTTAGATCAGTGGTGTCCAAAGTGTTCAAGAAAGGGCTGAGAGGGTGCAGGTTTTCTTTGCAGCCACTGACTCCATCAGGTGATTTCACTGATGAACTCATCCCACCTGCTCAAAGTGATGTTAATCAGTGAAATCAAGTTCACCTCATAAAAAATGGGAGCAAAAACAAAGGTGTTGTATTTATATTTTTGTTCAGTGTATGTCTCCATTTGTAACCCCTCCAACCAAAAAAAAAAAAAAAAAAAACTGCTTTTGCCCAGAATCAATAGTACCTCCAGTTTGTGTCAAAACAGTAACAATAATGGTGCCACATTCCATCTTTTTTTTTTTTTTTTTTTTTGTCAATTTGCTCAATATTTAAAATGTTTCTGCTAAATTATCAAAATCCCAAAACTTAAGTCAAATCCTGTGTTTTCCTCAATATTTTGTTTGTTTTTTTTAATCATCGTTGTTGGACTTGAGAATATCTAAAATCAAAGCCAATTAATTCTCCTGCAATATTAAAGGTTTTTGCCAGCTATTGCAAAGTAATTGGGCCCTTTATCATACACTGATGTGTAATAAGCTGTCAATTCTGCATAGGTCAGTGAGGTGGAAAGTGCTGAAAAGCACCTGAAGGTCATAAAGGGTTAAATGACTTTGAACCTGCTTGTTGTTGCCAGACTTGCTATCTGAATATTTCCAAAACTGATCTTTTTATATATTTTTTTTAATCTCATACTGTATATTTTACTTATATGTATAAAGAGTGTCAAATTCACATCAACAGATTTTAATGAAAAGAGCAGAAAATACATCAAATCATTTCATAAATTGTCTGACCAGTCAGAGGATTTGTCTTCATTAATATGTGGCCAGATTCGTGTATTTTCTGTAGATCTGCCACATAGTGAGCGTCCTTTCCATTAATTCCACTCTGTGTTATCTTGAGTGTTTTTTGTGTGAATTCTCTGAGGTAATCGTTAGTTCTTCCTGTGGCTCTGTATATTTTTCCACGGTTTGCGGTTTGCCCTCAGCTGCTGTGTTTTACAGTGTGAGTAAACATCAGGGACCAGCACACGTCTCCCCTCCGCTGGATTATTGATTCTTTGTGGCTGTGAAGAGCAGACACTAGGGCCGCTTCACCTCACTCCTCAAAACGGGTTTGTTTGGGCGCCACCAGGAGAATAGACATTGTCAGATAACAAAGTGTGAGGGGAATGCTGCCTCATTTTAAAACCTCTTTGTCTCACACAGGGTCTGCATCTGTGATACACTTCAGTTTGAAGCAGTTTCATTGTCCAGTTCACAAATGTCTGGAAGTGATGACGTGATGATCTGATTTAATGTATTACCAAAAAATAATGCATCTTCAGCATGTACTTCTTCTTGACAAATAAACAGCTTTGACTTAATACATAAAATTCACAACTGAAACTGTGCACACACAGACATGCACAGATGCATTTTTATAGGGAACCATAGTGTTGTTTGACGCCCTGCATGATATTGCAGGATTTGACCACTTCCGGGGACAGCCTGCACAAACACAGCATCACTTCTAACAGAAAATGGTGTACTGTTTTGTTTTCGGATGCAGTCACCAAAGCAGTCAGGAAAAGTGCAGTTTTTTAGTTCCCAGTGGACAAGGGAAGATGAGGCAAATGGGAGAGGTTGTGTCGGTACATTTTAGCCGACACAGCTAGCCAGAGTAGCTGCGGTCTCTCATCTGAACAACCACCTTGACACGTTTGAGCTCCGAGTCATAAACAAACCACTTTCCACCGCATCACTTTTTCTTTGCCCAAAAACTCAGAGAAAGTGCTGTGTTTCTGCTGTTTCATTTTGCCCCTTTTAGCGCCCATCCTCAAACGAGGCTATAGTTCCCTATAGACACTGTGTAGGCAAAATTCTCCTTCATAAAGCTCTGTCACTGTGGAAGTGTATGTACATGCAGACCGATGCCTGCTGTCCACTCATCTTTTACCATAAATGGATGAAGAGATGTGGACACCACATGCATAGAAAACCTGTCTGTGTCTGTCTCTCTAAAGACAGACCATTCTGTGACAGTGTGGAGAACAGCCATGCAAAGAGAATAAAGCCCCAAAGACATGAAGAAAAGGAAATAAGTTTAATTTGGTGGTTTTGGTTCCAGAATACCAAACAAAAGAAATGTAGACAGATGCAATCAGCTCACAGTGCATGACTGCACTAATGGAAGGCAGCACGGTGTCTTTGTGGTTATTACTGTTTTATCACAGTGAGAAAACGATGGGTTATCTCCTCTCACTTAGTCCCGTCTGTGTGGAGTTTGCATGGGTTTCCTCCAGGTATGCTGGGTTTCTCCCACTTCCAAAGACATGCAGATTAGGTGAATTGGAAGCTTAACATTGACAGTAGGTGTGAATCTGTTTGTGTCTTGGCCCTGTGACAAAATAGCAGCCTGTCCAGGATGTACGCCACCTCTCATCCAGTGACTGCTGGGACAGGCGTTCACCTTAAAACCTTGGTCAAGTCATCAGCCACAGTTTGAAAATAAATTTAAAACTTATAAATAAATAAAAATAAAACATTTTCTTTGTATTTATTGGCGAATAGCAAACCAGCTTTAGAGATATTGGAGGTCGATGATCGACTTTGTAGTCATATTATCTGACCTTCGGCCACGTGTCTCAGACACTCGGGTGAAGAGAGGGACTGAGCTGTCGACCAATCACCACCTGGTGGTGAGTTGGATCCGCTGGGAGGGGAGGAAGCCGGTCAGACCTGGCAGGCCCAAACGTATTGTGAGGGTCTGCTGGGAATGACTGGCGGAACCCTCTGTCAGCAAGGTCTTCAACTCCCACCTCCGGGAGAGCTTCTCCCAGATCCCGGGGGAGGTTGGAGACATGGAGTACGAGTGGACCATGTTCTCCACCTCTATTGTCGATGCTGCCACTCGTAGCTGTGGTCGCAGGGTCTCTGGTGCCTGTTGCGGTGGCAATCCCCGAACCCGGTGGTGAACGCTGGAAGTAAGGGATGCCGTCAAGCTGAAGAAGGAGTCCTACTTGTCTTTGTTGGCAGGTGGGACTCCAGAGGCAGCTGACAGGTACTGGCAGGCCAAGCATGCTGCAGCCTGTGCGGTTGCAGAGACAAAATCTCGGGTCTGGGAGGAGTTTGGGGAGGCCATGGAGGAGGACTATCGGTCGGCCTCGAAGAAATTCTGGCAAACCATCCGACGCCTCCGGAGGCGGAAGCAGCTCTCCACCAACACTGTCTACGGTGCAGGTGGGGAGCTGTTGACCCTGGGGATGTTGTCGGGTGGTGGAAGGAGTACTTCAAGGATCTCCTCAATCCCATCGTCACATCTTTTGAAGAGGAAGCAGAGTCGGGGGACTCAGAGGCGGACGTATCCATGACCCAGGCCGAAGTCACCGAGGTGGTCAGAAAGCTCCTCGGTGGCAAGTCTCCTGGGGTGGATGAAATCCATCCACAGTACCTTAAGTCTCTGGATGTTGTGGAACTGTCTTGGTTGACACATCTCTGCAACACTGCGTGGCGGTCGAGGACAGTGCCTCTGGATTGGCAAACCGGGGTGGTGGTCCCTCTGTTTAAGAAGGGGACCAGAGGGTGTGTTCCAACTACAGGGGGATCACACTCCTCAGCCTCCCCGTTAAGGTCTATTCCAGAGTATTCGAGAGGAGAATTCGACCGATAGTCAAACCTCGGATTCAGGAGAAGTAGTGTAATTTTTGTCCTGGTCGCGGCACACTGGACCAGTCACACCCTCCATTGGGTGCTCGAGGGTTCATGGGAGTTCGCCCAACCAGTCCTGTGTTTTGTGGATCTGGAGAAGGCGTTCGACCGTGTCCCTTGAGGCGCCCTGTTGGGGGTGCTCCGGGAGTACGGGGTCCGGAGTCCTTTGCTAAGGGCTATCCAGTCCCTGTACGACCACAGCAGGAGCTTGGTTGCCAGTAGTAAGTCGAGCCTGTTTTCAGTGCACGTCGGCCTCCACCGGGGCTGCCCTTTGTCACAGGTTCTGTTCATTAACTTTATGGACAGAATTTGTAGGCTCAGTCAGGGTGTAGAGGTGGTCCGGTTTGGGAACCACAGAATCTCTTCTTTGCTGTTTGCGGGATGATGTGGTTCTGTTGGTTTCGTCAAATCAGGAACTTCAGCGTGCACTGGAGCGATTTGCAGCTGAGTGTGATGCGTCGGGGAAGAAAATCAGCACCTCCAAATCTGAGGCCATGGTTCTCGACTGAAAAAAGGTGCTTTGCCCTCTTCAGGTCGGTGGAGTGTCCTTGCCTCAAGTGGAGGAGTTTAAGTATCTTGTTCTGTCTTCTGTCTTGTTCACGAGACTGGGACGGATAGAGCGTGAGATCGACAGATGGATCGGTGCAGCATCTGCAGTGATGCGGTCACTGTATCGCAACGTTGTGGTGAAGAGAGAACTGAGCAGGGGGGCAAAGCTCTCGATTTACCGATCAGTCTACGACCCTCAACTATGGTCATGAGATTTGGCTCATGACCGAAAGAACAAGATCGTGAGTACAAGTGGCCGAGATGAGTTTCCTCCGCAGAGTGGCTGGGCGCTCCCTTAGAGATAGGGTGAGGAGCTCGGTCACTTGGGAGGAGCTCAGAGTTGAGCTGCTGCTCCTCCACGTCAAAAGGAGCCAGCTGAGGTGGCTTGGGCATCTTTTTTGGATGCCCCTGGACGCCTCACTGGAGAGGTGCTCCGGGCACGTCCCATCGGGAGGAGGCCCCGGGGAAGACCCAGGACATGCTGGAGGGACTACGTCTCGCAGCTGGCTTGGGAATGCCTCGGGGTTCCCCGGAGGAGCTGGGGGAGGTGTGTGTGGATTGGGAGGTCTGGGCGGCTTTGCTTGAGCTGCTGCCCCCGCGACCCGACCTCGGATGAAGCAAGGGCAGCAGATGGATGGATGAATATAGGATTGGTGAGAATGCACAAACCTGGTGGAGGCCAACGCCCTGTGGAAATGGGTCTGACTTACTGCCGAGTGCCCGAACACAGCTCTCGCTTTGTGAGTGCAGAGATTGGATGGCCCTGAGAAGGGATCCCCTCACTCCATACTACCGCAACACCTCCCACAGTATCTCCTGGGGCACCCTGTTGTTATTCCTGTTCAATCAGAGGTTCGACTATTGGCCGAACCCTCCTTTCCAGTACCTTGGAGTAGGCTTTACCAGGGAGGCTCAGTAGTGTGATGCCGCTGTAATTGATGGTCCCCCTTTTTTAAATATGGGGACCACCACCCCAGTTTCCCACTCCTTTGGCACTTCCCAGACCTCAACGCAATGTTGAAGAGATGTCTCATCCAAGACAGTCCCTCCACACTGAGCGCTTTCAGCATTTCTGAACAGATCTCATAAATCCTCGGGGCCTTACCACTGCAGAGTTGTTTGACTACCTCAGTGACTTCCACCAGGGAAATTGATGACATCCCTCCATCAACTTCCAGCTTTGCCCCTAATATAGAGGGCGCTCCAGTTTAATGTAGGAGTTCCTCAAAGTGTTCCTTCCAGTGGTGAATTACATCCCCAGTTGAGGTCAACAGAGTCCCATCCTTACTGTGGACAGCTTGGATGGTTCCCCATTTTCCCCTCCTGAGGTGCGTCACGGTCCACCAGAAGCACCTTGGTGCTGACCGAGAGTCCTTCTCCTTGGTTGCTCTGAACTCCTCCCACCCCCACTGCTTTGCCTCCCCCACAGCAGAGGCTGCTGCCCTTCAGGCCTTGCAACTGCCTCTGGAGTTTCAGAGATAACATATCCTGGAATCAAATCAAATCAAATCAGTTTTATTTATATAGCGCCAAATCACAACAAACAGTTGCCCCAAGGCGCTGGAAGGACTCCTTCTTCAGTCGGACAGCTTCCCTTACCACCGGTGTCCACCACAGTGTTCGAGGGTTGCTTCCCCTTGAGGCATCTAAGCCCTTGAGGCCACAGCGCCCCGCTGCAACTTCAGCAATGGAAGCTTTGAACATTGCCCATTCTGGTTTAATGCCCCAAACCGCCAAAGGGATGCTAGAACAGCTCTGCCGGAGGTGTGAGTTGAAGATCTGTCAAACAGATTCAGACAACTTTATTAATCCCTAAAAGTGCAATTCATTTCACACCCAATTACCTCAGACAAGTATACAGCAATTAATCCACAATTATTACTTGTTGAACGTAATAATGGCACACATCAGAATTAAACAACCGCACATATACATTTCATTGATTATGTACGCTAAACTTTGAAATGGTCCATCATCCAAATTGAGGAAATGTGAGTGTGGGGGGGCCGCAGCAACACGTGGTCACGCAGCCAACTTGGGGGGGGGGGACGAGAGCTGCCGCAGCTAAAGCCATGCTGTGCCCCAGAGGGGGAAGGGAGTGGCATGAGCAGGGGCCGGGATAGGGTGGAGGATGGGGACAAGAACACAAAGGAGGGGTAGGGGGTGGGAGCATGCGTATCAGTCACTGTCCATGCGTGAGTGGCAGATGAGTTAAGTTTACATCAGTTTCTGTCTGTGTGTGCTGGAGTTGCAAAAGATAAGAAGGCAGCCAAATGTTTCACCAAAGACGTAGAAATTCTTCTGGTGGAAAACAGTGGGGCGTTTTGGACTTCAGAGGCTGATAAGCCTGCCATGTTTAGGGATGAGCAGAGAAAACATATTTGCAGCTCTCATGAGCAACCAAATCCAATTTATGAGTATCCCTGGTCTCCGACATCTTCCTTTGCAAGGCATACATTTGCTCTGAGATGTTATCCAACTTATGTCTAAGTTCAAGGGTTAATGCAGTCTGAGAATGTATCGCCTTGCTCAACGCATTAATCATCACCTGTCCGTTATTGATTAACGGACAGGTGAGGGGTCGTGGCTCTAGTGGCAGCCGTTTTGCCAATTCTCCAGTAGGGTTAGGGCAGCACATAAACCAACAAGTACCAGTCCTCCTATGAGAACAACCAAATATAAAGAAATCTTCAAAGTCTTCCACAGAGAGTGGCACCAGCATGCATAGCCCGCAGGGTAGGTTCCATCTGGGCATGCAGGGTCCCCAGCCCTGATTTCCTTGTTAAAAAAAATGGTGTCAATAGCGTTCAGAGACCAGCTGATCAATTCCATGGTTAATCAATATAGTAAGAAGAATTCACAGTCCGGTGAAGTAGGGACTTTGAAGTTTGGAACAGAGATAGAGGAGAGAGGAGGAGATGCAACCACCCTTGCTGGAATCCCAAGCACACAGTGGGCTCCTCCAGATGTTCCCAGTTCACACCACACTAACCGTTTGGGCTTACCAGGTCTGTCCAAAGTCCTTCCCCACCCTCTGATCCAACTCACCACCAGATGGTGATCAGTTGACACCTCTGCCCTCTCTTCACCCAAGTGTCCAGAACATGCGGCCTCAGATCAGATGATACGATCACAAAATCGATCATTGATCTTCGGGCTAGGGTGCTGTGGTGCCATGAAAATTCAGTAAGGTATGTCTTCTATAATACATTCCAATTCTAAGGTAGAACTCTACTAGTGTATAATAAGGTACATCTAAATATCAAAAAAAAAAAAAAAAAAAAGAAGAATAGAGTAGAGTAGAGCCGCTTAGGTACCTGGTCTTGAGAACCAGGGATGGTAGGTTGAAAAGCTTTTTATCCCATGGGAACTCTCCCTACCCACCCAAGTGGGGTCAAGAAAATGGACATATCATAATCATATGTCATAAGACATATCATAAGAAAATGGACATCATGTATGTAAGTGATTATTTACATAATAAGGGTAATAAACAACATATACAAGAAATATAGTTACTACATAATATTATAGAAGTTAGCTTCTGAAACCTAAATATTAATACAGGAGAACATTTTAGTATATGTATACCTAGTCTGTAACTAGTAGTAAAATTAATTATAGCTAATAGGCTAAGCTATAAATATGGTTATTTATTATAGAAATAGAAGCTATGATGTCATATGTTTTAGGTATCTATCTAAAGTTCACCCTGCTAGCTTACTATAGGAATACAAAATACATATTCTATATGCTATCTAATGGAAACCCCAAACTTAGATACTATCTGTTGATATCTATTAAAGAACCCAGAACTGAAGAATCATAAAAAATTTACACCATGAAAAAATAAAATGTAAATCACGAAATAAGCTAACTATAGCTCGATGAGCTATCATTAAATTAGCCGTTAATAAGCCAAACGTACCTTGCTACCATGTACACTTATGAGCATCCTTATGTTCGAACATGGTGTTCGTTGTGGACAGACCATGACTAGCACAGAAGTCCAATGACAAACGACCATTTGGATTTAGATTGGATTGACCGTTCCTCCCAATCATGCCTCTCCAGGTGTCTCTGTCATTGCGTTGAAGTCCCCCAGCAGAACAATGGAGTCCCACACTGGAGCTCCATACAGGACTCCATTTGGGGACTCCAGAAGGCATTTCAGTGCATACTCACAAACAACAGTCAGAGTTTTACCCCCAGCCACCCGAAGGCGCAGAGAGGCGACCCTCTGATCTATCGGTTAAACTCCAACGTAGCGGTGATCAGCTGGAGACTCGTGAGTATCGCCACAACCACCCAGCACCTCAAATCCTGGGCAACTCCAGAGAAGAATAAGGTCCAGCCCCTATCAAGGAGAGTGGTTCTGAGCCGAGGCTGTGCATGGAGCTGAGACCCACCAGCTCTAACTGGTATCACTCCACCTCCTGCACAAGCTCCGGCTCCTTCCCCTGCAGCTAGTTAACGTTCCACAACCCCAGAGCTAGGCCCTGCCACCTGGGTCTGGTCCGCCGAGGCTCTGGACATTCACTGCCACCCATAGGTCTGCGCACACAACATCAGCAGTTCCCCCTGCAGGTGGTGAGCCCACAGGGTAGAGATGGAGGGTCCACGTTTCTTTTTCAGGCTGTGCCCGACTGGTCTCCGCAGCAAGCCCAGTAATCATCAAACTTTCTTTATGATGTCACAAAGAAGTAATAAGAGACGAAAGCCCTTTTTTAGATGTGGTGTTGGTTGAACATTATTACACTGGTGGACTACATGCTTGCTTGCTTTCTTAGTGGCCTGTTTTTTAGAAGAATAACAGCTAGAGGTGGGTGGATCGATCCTAATATCGATAATATCGATACCAACGCTGGTATTGATATTGAACGATCCTCATGTAAAAGATCGATACTCAAGCTTTTTGTTTCTCCCGCACGCACTGACTGCTGTGCACGCAGATTCATCAAAGTCTACTCTCTGTAAGAGCAGCGCTGCGCTGTGTCACACAACACGGAGCAGCGCACCCTTGTATTGTGGTTTGTCAGACCTCTACTTCAGATTTTGTTTGAAGTTGTGTTGAGTGATATTTTTTAAACAAAAAAGTTGATTGTGATAATAAGTAGTTTGTTGTCACGTACAATGATTGGCAAACTTTTATCCTAGGTCTTTTGGATCCTTTGGATCTATGAAGCTTAAATATCAAAAGTATCAGTATCTGTATCGATATTGCCGATACTGGGCCTGTATTTACTTGGTATCGGATCAATACCAAAATTCCCGGTATCGTCCACCTCTAATAACAGCCCTTATCACCATTGTACATACATACAATGAAATTTAGCCTCTGCATATAACTCGTGCTAATTTTCCAACAACAGTCTGCTTCCTGGGGACCAAATCCACATCTAGAAACAATACACTCCCAGAGTGTGACCCTGATGTGCATGTTTTAGATATTTCATCAAGTGACAGAGGCAGAGTCATGTTATCTCCTGTCTGTCTGTCCATTACACACACACACAGACACACACACATGCACACACACATGGACACACACACATCTTCAACCGCTTATCCAGGACGCAGGGGCCTGGAGCCTATCCCAGCAGCCATAGGGCGCGAGGCAGGATGCCAGTCTGTCACAGGGCCCTGCCCATTACATAGTTAGACCAAAAAGTGTCCAGTTTCAAACAGATATTGTGTGATAAGGGAGGTGATGGTCTAGTGGTTAAAGCGTTGAGCTTGAGACCAGAGGATCCTCAGTTCGACTCCCAGCCTGACCAGAAAATCACTAAGGGCCCTTGGCAAGGTCCTTAATCCCTAGTTGCTCCCGGTGGTAGTGAGCGCCTTGTATGGCAGCAGCCTGACATCGGGGTGAATGTGAAGCATTAGGGTGTAAAGCGCTTTGAGCATTTGATGCAGATGGAAAGGCGCTACATAAATTTACTATCATCCTTCGATTCAGGAAGATGATTAAAGTTTGATTTAAATTTTTGTATTTGGGTTTTTTGTTTTTGTTTCATTTTCTGTTATCTTTTTCATCTGTATTTATGGCATCACAAAGATTTATACACATTGTCACATCCATAACTAGTTGGATAATGATGCAACTTTTGTAATTTCCTAATTACTTACAGCCTCTAAATCTAAATTTGCCTCAGCCTCAAATCTAAATTTGATTGTTTTTAATGTTGAGAGTGGTCAAACGTATTGCACACACCTTGAGGAAGCTACTGTATGTGGGTTAGAAGGTTTATTGAAAAATGCTGTGAGTTTCAATGTCCCAGCAGTAAACAGGCGTGTGAGGGTGCCTTTAGGCTGCAGGGACTGATGAGCTGCTAACCTCTCATTTGTGCCTCCACTGACACATCTCGCTCCTTTGGGTCTTACGTAACGTTGGCAGCAGTGGCTTCTCTGAATTCCTGCTGTGTTACAGGATCACCTATGGCTCCAGCTCCAAGTGTAGGTCAAACGTATCAGTGACCGCTGCTCTCCTGCACAGCAACCACTCACTTTCACCATTATGTAACAGTTACCATGGAGATGAGATGGGGTTTCCATGGTGTTATGCTCATTGTTGTGAGAAACATCATGTCGCACAAAGTAAGGGCGCAGAGTGCAGATTACAGACATGGACGCAGTGTTCCTGTTTAAGGTCAAAGTCCATTTCATGTTCATAAAAACGGATCCTTTAATTGGTTCTTTAATGAGACAAAGCAGACTACACCAGGAAAACAGCTGGGGTTTTTTTCTTATAACAACTGCACTCTTACATACATTTGTTACAGTCATGGATTCCCTTTGTAACACCACACAAATCTAAAAAGTCAATGGCTTTCATTGGTTCAAAAGGTTGCTGATATTTTGCTGTAAGTGTCAGTTGTGTCTCACTGCTCGAGGTTCCTTTAGCGTTCAGGACTGCTGTCTGTGACCTCTGCTTTCAAATCCAACTTAGCCTTTGACCTTCCAAGGCCAGAGAACTTCACAACAAAGATCCTAAAGTTCCTAAGATGTGCTCATTGTACATAAACCCAGGTCCTTCGCTTTTGAAGAACATGCTTTTCTCATCTTTTAAGTCCAGTACTACCTTTTGATATCTTTGTCACATACAAAAAAGAAAAAAAAAACTCCATTATATACATCCTCCATTTCCTCCGTTCTGTAACCAAAGGTACGTTCTCCTGAAACAGGCTGACGCTGATTTTTGATTGATCGACCCTATCTGTGTGGGATTTTTTCTTTTTTTATTGTTGTCTACATTTACACTAATCATGCAGTTGAAAAGAAGGAAAAATGTGAATTGACAATAATCTTTAGAAATCTCTTGAAGCAGTTTGTCATTCCATCAACAAAGTCTCACATAGCAGAGAGTTCCTTTGAAGCATGGTGGTCCGTCCTTTCATGTGCATTTGTTTTGTCAATTTTGAAGATTACACTCATCGTGTTTCGCCAAAACAAGCTGAATTCACCACTCTACAGTGTACAGATGGAATATGGCTGAGGACATGTCACACAGAGAAGGAGTGACTCTACATCTGGTCCGGTGACTCGTCGTTGGAGTTCTTTCTTCATACCGCCGGTCCACAGCGTATTGGCAGGGGCTCAGGTTGGACACAGGGCTCTGCACTGCCGGATAAGCAAAGTTGGTGTGCTGCTTGGCCTTGAGCCGCAGACTGGCCAGGCTGGAGTTGCAGGTGTCTCTGTACATGTAGGGGCTGGCTGTGGTGGCGTAGGGGCAAGTGGCTGCAGTCACAGCGACTGAGTTAAGTGCTGTTGGACTGTTTAGGTTGTTTAGGTTGCTAAGGTTGTTGAGCCCCGTTGCAGGAACCCCGGCCACTGCCGAGGGCACCATGCTAGATGCCATGTTCATGGAGGAGATGGAACTTGGTGGGAGAACATGGGCTGGGAGGACAGGGGGCTTACATTCATGGAGTTAAAGAAGGGGAAGCTCTTGGCAGAGAGCGGGCTGCTTGCTAGGCTCTTTGTGGCCCAGTTGTTGTAGGAGTAACCAGTGTACATGTCATCATAGGGCTGCATGAGTCCATTGAACTGAGCACCAAAGCCATTTTGCATAACTCTGCCTGCTGGTTCCTCTCCCGCTTTCTCCACTTGGCACGACGGTTCTTGAACCATACCTAGAGAAAACAGCAGAAAAATAATTTCGAGAGGACTCTGTTTTTTGACATTTTAAAACCCTTCTTCTGTGTTTGAATAAATTATATTCAGCTGACAGGAAATGTTGACTAAACATAGGCCAAGCAAAATAGTCAAAGACTGACCTGGATTAATAAGAACAAGAAGAAGGGTCTTTATTGTCATTGTACATCGATACATACAACAGCATTTGTCCTCTGCACCATAGGAATAGGGATTGGCCAATACTACACTCAGTAACATCTATTTTCTATGATCAGTCTGTCAGCTAACACATTAAAGTCAATAATGTCACATCGGGAAACACTCAGTATCAAAAGCTGATCCATGAATTGCAACATGAAGAACACGTAGTTTTTAAAAAGTTACACTCAGCAATTGACTCATCATTGGCCCATTTGTGATCAACGGGGGGCATTGACCACAAACAGGTCCAAACTGGTTGCCAAAGTGTCTCCACTGTTAACGGCAAAAGCCAATGAAATACATAAATAAAAGTCACAGAAACAAACAGTACAGTAATATTTTGAATATACAAATTGAAATCAGTAATATGGTGCTTTGTCATTGGCTGGTTGTCCCTTAGAAACCATGAGATGTTCCACAGCTCCAGGTTATAAATCAGCGATCTTTGTAAACACAAAAAGACTAACAGTCACATTATTTTCATATTATCTCTCTCATTAAACAATCAAAAAGTGTCACACAAGTCAGTAAAGTCTAATTTTAAAACACATCCAGTGAGAGTACTCTAACCCCTTCCAAATAGTTTCAGTAATATTGTGTGCATATGCATCCAGAGTTTTTGAAAGACACAATGATCCCAGAAAGTAAGTTGAAGTGTATCATCAAACAGTCATATTAGGAAAGCTTTATTAAAACTAATCATTGACTTATTTGAATAGCGAAATCCCAGTGAAAGAAACGGCAGGGAAGGGCAATCTTCATATTTGTCATTGAGGGTCCTATATTTGGAGGATATGAATTGGATTAAAATTTAAAATGAGACTTTAAAGTGCTAAGTTCCCTTTCATGTTAAGTTCTGGACAACTTTATTTCTGATTTAGACAAAAACCTTCCATTTGAATGTGCATGTAGATGAGATGATGATAAGATCCACAGGGTCAGCCTGTGTCTATCTCCATGTTCCTGCAGGTCCTTCTGGTCCCTCTGCTTGTTTAAGCAGAGGGACCAAAAGGACTTTTTCATCTCTCTCATCTCTTTGCATCTTGACTTCACATCATCTACATATTTACATAATTGTGTTTACATTTCCATTCAAAGGACAGCAGTGTTTTACAGGACAGACAAGCACAGGATCAAAGTGTGCTGCTTATCTTACTTGAAACTTATGGCTGGTCAGTAATGATCACGATCGTAGAGCTCATCGGGAAAACACAGGAACAGCCACTGGCTGGTCAGATGTTTATGTATACAAGAGATAAGTCCTATAAGCTAACAGATCATCTGCAGAGGAATGGTCTATTTGAAGAGTTTTCAGTCAGGTTTTAGAATTCATCATAGTACAGAAACAGCATTAGTGAAGGTTACAAATGATCTTCTTATGGCCTCGGACAGTGGACTCATCTCTGTGCTTGTTCTGTTAGACCTCAGTGCTGCTTTTGATACTGTTGACCATAACATTTTATTACAGAGATTAGAGCATGCCATAGGTATTAAAGGCACTGCGCTGCGGTGGTTTGAATCATATTTGTCTATAGATTACAATTGTTCATGTAATGGGGAATCTTCTTCACAACTAAAGTTAATTATGGAGTTCCACAAGGTTCTGTGCTAGGACCAATTTTATTCACTTTATACATGCTTCCCTTAGGCAGTATTATTAGACGGTATTGCTTAAATTTTCATTGTTACGCAGATGATACCCAGCTTTATCTATCCATGAAGCCAGAGGACACACACCAATTAGCTAAACTGCAGGATTGTCTTACAGACATAAAGACATGGATGACCTCTAATTTCCTGCTTTTAAACTCAGATAAAACTGAAGTTATTGTACTTGGCCCCACAAATCTTAGAAACATGGTGTCTAACCAGATCCTTACTCTGGATGGCATTACCCTGAGCTCTAGTAATACTGTGAGAAATCTTGGAGTCATTTTGATCAGGATATGTCATTCAAAGCGCATATTAAACAAATATGTAGGACTGCTTTTTGCATTTACGCAATATCTCTAAAATCAGAAAGGTCTTGTCTCAGAGTGATGCTGAAAAACTAATTCATGCATTATTTCCTCTAGGCTGGATTGTAATTCATTATATCAGGTTGTCCTAAAAGTTCCCTAAAAAGCCTTCAGTTAATTCAAAATGCTGCAGCTAGAGTACTGACGGGGACTAGAAGGAGAGAGCATATCTCACCCATATTGGCCTCTCTTCATTGGCTTCCTGTTAATTCTAGAATAGAATTTAAAATTCTTCTTCTTACTTATAAGGTTTTGAATAATCAGGTCCCATCTTATCTTAGGGACCTCGTAGTACCATATCACCCCAATAGAGCGCTTCGCTCTCAGACTGCAGGCTTACTTGTAGTTCCTAGGGTTTGTAAGAGTAGAATGGGAGGCAGAGCCTTCAGCTTTCAGGCTCCTCTCCTGTGGAACCAGCTCCCAATTCAGATCAGGGAGACAGACCCTCTCTACTTTTAAGATTAGGCTTAAAACTTTCCTTTTTGCTAAAGCTTATAGTTATGCTGCTATAGACGTAGACTGCTGGGGGGTTCCCATGATGCATTGTTTCTTTCTCTTTTTGCTCTGTATGCACCACTCTGCATTTAATCATTAGTGATCGATCTCTGCTCCCCTCCACAGCATGTCTTTTCCTGGTTCTCTCCCTCAGCCCCAACCAGTCCCAGCAGAAGACTGCCCCTCCCTGAGCCTGGTTCTGCTGGAGGTTTCTTCCTGTTAAAAGGGAGTTTTCTCCTTCCCACTGTAGCCAAGTGCTTGCTCACAGGTGGTCGTTTTGACCGTTGGGGTTTTACATAATTATTGTATGGCCTTGCCTTACAATATAAAGCGCCTTGGGGCAACTGTTTGTTGTGATTTGGCACTATATAAAAAAAATTGATTGATTGATTGATATAAGAGCCCTGATGCCCACCTGGAGCACCGGGTATATGGCACATCGCCTGATACCCTATCGTGGATCTGTTGAGAGTTTACAAGTAAATTCTATGTACATAGCACCTTTCACAGATATGACATCACAAAGTGCTGCACAAAGCAAACAAGTAAATTACATAAAATATTGGCAAGATACATTTAAAATATACTGTAGATTTTAAAAACAGAAAAACCACAATAAAATCAATAAAACAATAGAAAAAAACCCTTGTCTAACTAAACACCTGTTTAAAAAGAAAAGTGCTTTTTAAATACATCAACAGCGTCTAGACAGCAAAGGGAAAGCAGTAGAGTGCTCCACAACCAAGGTGTTACTGCTTCAAAGGAGCAGTCACCTTAAAATTAGTTTTTGGGATCACAAATCCCGTCTGCCCTGCTGATCTCAGACTGTGGCTCGGCGTGTGTAGCTGTAGCAAGTGAGAGATGTAAGGAAGAGCTTGGCCATACAAGGCTCTAAAAGTTAGGGTCATGATTTTAAAATGTATTCGAAACTTCACAGCTAACCAGTGAAGGGGGGCTAAAACAGGCATGATATGGGCATATTTGTGTGTCCCAGTTAAAAGCCTTGCAGCAGAGTTCTGGATGATCTGAATGCGGTCAAGTTTAATTTAGACAGATTAATTTGACTATTGCCATATTCCAGATGTGAGGACATAAAAGTGGAATAATCATCTCCAATTCAACCTTGGTCATAAGGGGTTTCAGTTTAGAAATATTGCAAAGATGGAAGAAACTGTTTTTACTAACTGTTTAGAGTGACACTTAAGACCCTGAGACAACAATAACACCTACATTCTGCATATAGGGCTGGACAGAAGAAGCTAATGGACCTATGTGCTGTTTTATTTTAGGAATGACACTGTCAGGGGCAACAATTAGGGTTTCTGTTTTCTCAGAGTTCAGTTGTAAGTAATTATCACTTAACCACTGGTTGATCTTAGACAAGCACTTAGTTGAGGAAGGTAATTTGCACAATTCAATGCGCTTAAAAGAACAGTACAGCTGGATATCATCAGCATCAAGGTGGTAAGACACATCACTGGACTTGCTAATTATCTGTCTTAAAGGAAAAAAATATCACAGAAAGCATGCTGGGCCCAAGACAGCCCTGAGGTACTCCACAGGAGAGGTAGAAAGAGAATCATTCTAAAACCACTCCTGAAAGCCCAACCACATCTCGATTTCTATTAATCAGAATGTTATGATCAACAGTTACAAAAGCTGCAGAGAGTTACAATAAAAGGATAAATGCGTATTGTCCATAGTCGGCTGTCTTCATAATGTTACTTGAAAGGCCATGCATAGCACAAATGAGGCACAATGGTGCACAAAGGAGGATGACAAAGAAACTTCATTTCTTCTCTACAAGAGTCAAGACAGAAGTCAGACTACCAGAGCAAGAATTTTAGCTGAGGAAGCTTCTGCGATTTGAAGCGAAACGTCCTCGCATCAAGCAACCAGTCCACTTTTGTTTGAGAATGTGCTATCACACATCCTCCTTTCAGATAGTTAGTGTGGGGGTGTTGCAGATGGGACAGGGACAGAGGTGACAAGGGGAGGAGGAAGTCTATTGTTGTTGGGGTGGGTGAGGAGTGTGATAGAGTCCCTTTCAAACCTGGCATAAAACTGGTTCAACTCCTCAGCCAGTCAGAGGTTCTCCGCAGGGTGGGGGGTTGGTCTAATGCAGGGGTGCCCAAGTTCGGTCCTCGAGATCTATCTTCCTGAAACTCTTAGTTGTCTCCCTGCTCTAACACACCTGAATCATTAAAAACCTGCTAACAAGTCTTTCATTGGATTCAGGTGGTAGAGACAAAAAAGTGAGTAAAAACACCCTAATAATTTAGAACTACAAATAACCTTGATTCTTGGGTTGTTTATTTTTACCATTAAAATTGGCCATCACTTCTCAAAATAAAATAATACCTTCTCAAGGCCAGGCTGCACAGCAAACAAGGTAAGTAGGCTGATCGAGTCCGAGTGAGATTTGCGACAGCAGCAGTGATTTAGGTGAAAAATTTATTTTTTTTTTAGATCCTGCGTTAAAACAGGGCTGCATCAGTTGCGGGATCAGCTGTGGGATCAGCTGCGGGATCAGCTGCATCAGCATCGTGCGTGCATGATTCATTTGCACTTTGAACGTGGAGGAGAGTAGATCTCCGTTCGCTGTGCTCCCAGTACTTTGCAGCTGTACAGTGTACTCCACACACTGTGTACTGTCCTCTTGTGACTGCTTTGGGGCAGTGGGGAAATCATGGCAGCGGCTACAGAGGCTGTAGACTTTATTGAGCCTTTCATTGGATTCAGGTGTGTTGGAGCAGGGAGACAACTAAGAGTGTCAGGAATGTGGCTCTCGAGTACCGAACTTGGCCACCCCTGCTGTAGATCAATACGTGCTTTCACTTTTGAGTCACCAACCACCAGAAAAGTCTGCAATGACGCTAGGAAAAGTAGCTAGCGTTCTCGCTAGTCACTATTGAGAAAATAAGTCACCAAGAGGGTTTGGAGAGTCACCAGATTTAGAGAGAAAGTCGCCAAGGTTCTTAATTTTGCTGTTTTATTTCACTTCATTAAAAGTGGCACCAGCCATATTTAATGAATTGAGATCTTCCCCAAGTTTAAATAATTTCTGAATTTCTTATGTGCAAATTTGTAAACTTTAGCAATATAATCACAAATGTATCTTTTGTAAATGATACATTTTTGGTATATGTCATATCTGTGTTTTTATTCTCCAAGCAGGCCATCACAATAACATACTGAAAAAAGTCAAATGACCGCCAGCAAAAGCCACTAAACATTTTATTCAAGTATTCATATCTGAATACAAATTAAGTGAAAATAATGATTTAATGCGTTTGCAGAGAAGCAGATCAGCATTCTTAAAATTACAATAAAAATGTTAAAAAGTTGTTAATATGGAGGTTAATAACCTTTATGAAAAATTTTATTCAATTTCTATGTCCACTTATTCCAATTAAAGCTCGCAGGTGTGTGTGTGTGTGTGTGTGTGTGTGGTGTGTGTGTGTGTGTGTGGTGGTGTGTGTGTGTGGTGTGTGTGTGTGTGTGTGGTGTGTGTGTGTGTTGTGTGTGGTGTGTAAGGGAGGGCATGGAGGAGAGGTGGTATACATGCCAGGCAGGTTGCCAGTCTATCGCAGGGCCACATATGCACAGACACACACACACACACCTGTGGTCAATTTAGAGTTGCCAGTTCACCTACCCTGCATGTGTTTGTAGCCAGGAACATCTGGAGGGAGTCCATGTGAACACGAGGAGAGCAGGTAAATTCCACACAGGAAGGACAAATTCGGAAGTGACCCCAGAACCTTGCTGTGAGGCAGCAGTGCTAATGTAGTATAATTTTTCGATATAAGGCAATTTGTACAATTTCTTACTAATATGTTCATATTAGTAAGAAACATAAATGCCAATGGTGAGATGATGATGTTGTGGAAAGTAACGTTGGTAATTTGTCACTGCATAAAAATGATCAAAAAGCATCTAAGTGCACTTAATGTGCTGTAAACCATATGTGTGTGTGAAGAAATATATTATACAAATAATGAATGTTTATGAGTTCAGTGGTACGACTATTTCATGAAGTGAAGCTGGAACATGCCGTTCAACGAGGCGAAGCTATTTCTTCCCCCAGCTCTTTCTATAATACTGTCCCTTACAAAGTACAAACTCGAACAAAGTCACAGCCAAAAAAATCAGGCCTGGGCCCTGCAAGAACTTCTCTTACAGACAAGATCCACTCTTACAGAACCAAGAACAATGGATACAAGCAGTTTTCATACAGGATTACATGCGTAACAGAGGCGGACCTTATTTCATAAAATCCTTCTCTTATTGGCCCCCCGTGGGCATTCAAGGGAGGTCCATCCCCCTGCCCAAGGCCCGTGCAATAACGGGACACATATGATTTATGATTGCAACCGAACTCTCTTTATCCTAAGTGGTACACACTGGTTAAATCCGGTTCCACGTGCGCATACCAAGAGAGGAAAGGAAAGTGAGAATAAGAATGAAACAAAGTATAATCCTAAATAAAAAACTACGCTCCCCAGCCCCCATCGACAGGCTGACACCCCGCTGAAACAACCAGATCATTTCCAACATGAAGGTGTTGTTGATCCGGGACCGTCTGACTTTCACAAAAAGGCAGGAGACGTGGACATCAGCACTTTTTCGGCACATTCCACTGACAGGACTTTTTTTCATGGAAAGAAAAGCGGAGGGACGCGCCACGGAGCCGTTCATTACGCGGCACAAAACCACCTCCATGTTGGTCTCACAGGACGGCTTTCAGGTTGATTTCAGACGGCTGTCGGTGGCTTTTCAGTCGTGTGATTATCCGATTGTGATTGTGCATGAGCTGGACATGCCCCAACATGTCCTGGAAGGCTTCATCACGGTGTTGCTTTGCACCATGCGGCTGCATCGCAACGCGCGGTGAAGCCACTCCTCTTTCCATGAAAAAAACTCCTGTAACAGTGGAATGTGCCGTTCATTTCTAAACTGGACACTGTCTTGATCCAGTATGTCGTCTGACTAGCACAGGAATTGTGAAAAGACGTGGACATCAGCACTTTTTCAGCACATTAAGACAGACGTGCGGAGGAGTTCCGCGTGTCGCGGCAGAGCCGCATGGCACAAAGCAATGCCGTGATGAAGCCTCACAGGACATGTTGGGGCATGTCCAGCTCATGCACAATTTCTCGGATACTCACACGACTGAAAAGCAACCGGAAGCCGTCTGAGCCATCTGAAAGCCGTCTTGTGAGACCAACATGGAGGTGGTTTTGTCCCACGCCATGAGCGGCATGGTGGCGCAATCCTCCGCTTCTCTTTCCATGAAAAACTCCTGTAACAGTAGAATGTGCTGAAAAAGTGCTGATGTCCACGCCTTCTGCCTTTTTTGTGAAAGTTGGATGACGTCCCGGATCAACAAAGCCTTCACGTTGGAAATGATCTGGTTGTTTGAGTGGGGTTTGAGCCTGTCGATCGGCGCTCGGAGCGCGGCGCGCTCTCAGACGCTGTGGGCGGTCTTTAAACCGGCTGGAGCACTCCTTAATCTGTGTAATCCCCATAAAATCGTCGCTGAAAGCCATCTAAATTTTCCAAATGGTGTCCACCTGGAGGTCTCTCACAGTTTCTGGAAAAATTTGATGCAGCAAAGCTCCAAATCGTTCAGACATTTATTCGCAATAAAAATCCGACGAGAGGGGTGGACCACTGCTCACTCAAAGCCTGCTCACAAGCGAATGACGCAACCGACAGGCGTGAAAAAACACACGCATGCGCACGAAGGTTCAAGCTTGGCTGATGCAATCACACGTGATTCAAATCCATATGGTTTTTGCAAAAAATAAAAAGGTACCATACTTTTTGGACAGACCTCGTAAAACATAAAAGGAAGAACAGTAATCCACGTCATTTCATTATTTCCTGGTGTATGTCTGGGTGGAGGCTAACTCTGTTCTTTATAACAGGAATTAAGTAAATAAACTGTGGTGTTTAGTTTTTTTTACTCCACTACTGTGTGCGCAACTTCCCATGTGCGCACGAACACAAGCATGCACGACACCGTCTCCGTGGTATCGTGCACGCCTGTCCCACCGTGTGCCCCTCCTAACAGCAGGTGAATGTTTTGCGGTTCCCCATTTAATTTTTTTGTTCAGGGATTTTCAGCCGGTTTCTGCTTCTTTTGCACAATTTCGTGTTATGTGTGAAGGGGCCCTTACGTGTGGTCCTTCCACAAGCTGTCTTGCCTGCCTGCAGACACTCAAGCACTGCCATCGTTTGTGGTGCTGATTTCTGTTCAGGTCTGGAGGGCGGTCTTCTGCACAGCAGTTGATAACCCTACAACAGGCACTGGACCCACAAATTTAGTTGAGCACCCCAACTTTGTGAGCCCGTCCGCTCTCTCTCATTACCTGAAATACCTGTATGACCAGGTATCCACACTACATCATTCGTGTCCCAGTGTGTTAAGTGCATGGGCACACTCCCACACCAAAGCTGCTGAGTAGAGTGGCCCTTTATTGGCTCTTGTACATGCCTGACTATCTGAGTAATTAAAAACTATTTGATCCTTAAAACTGAGGTTCATCAGAAGCTCCACACACTGAATAACAGCAAACACCTCAGCCTGAAAGACGGTGGTGTATGTGTCCAGAGCAAAGCTCTTTTCCTGTGTTAGGCCGTGGTGTTGTATTAACACTCCAGCTCTGGCTTTAACCCTGGTCAATGATCCGTCTGTAAAACAAGTGATTACAGGTGAGGTTGTGTTCAGAGCCGGGTCTGACCATGACTCTCTCCCTGTTATCACTGTACTGTAATTTATTCACAAAAGAATATATTTTTCCTACCCTGTCACATGAGAAAGCAATAAGTGGAAGATCTGCTGATATTCTTTCCATGATTAAAGTATGACTGGCATCCTCTAGTCTTTGTCACTTGCCCAACTGGTGCAGCCTGACTGACATAGAGACTGCCTCTCCAACAATGTAGAGGTCTGGAGGGGTTAAGTTCAGAAGTTCTTCTAAAGCTGCTGTTGGTGTTTTCGTCAAGGCACCTGTGATGCAAAGGTGTGCTACTTTGAACATGAGTCTGCATAACCTTCGCAGCCCCGTGCTCCACTCTGGTGCACCAAACTATTGCAGCATAACTTAGCATCGGTCTTACCTCTGAAGTGTAGATCCATCTCATCATACGAGTATTGGGACCAACTCATCATCTTCGTCTGACAATACGACGCCACTGTTGTAAACTGAGAACTGCCTTATTACATTTCTTAGTTATAGACACCAACTTAGTCCCTTTGGCTGCTGCCTTCGGCGCATTAACCACTTTGCCATCACCCCTGTGGTTAATGCGCTTGGTTTCAGTGCAGAAGGCTCCGGGTTCAAATCCCACCCCTGCCACATTTCTCCATGTAATGTGGAGTTGCCTCAGGAAGGGCATCCGGCGTAAAACCTGTGCCAATTCAACATGCAGATCCACCTTGGATTTTGCTGTGGCAACCTCGAGTGCAAACAAGGGAACAGCCGAAGGGACTTACTTCTACTAGACACCAACGTAACTGACTCAGATAGTCATAGCTTGATACTGCCCAATTTTGGTAGAACTAGACTGAATCTGGTTCTCTTATTTGTGAAGAGGACCTCGGATGTAAGACACAAACCTGACAGTATTGTATTTTTTCTGTATTCTTCTCATTTTCAGCATTATCCCTGCATTCACTGATTAATGCTGTGATCAAATTATGGAATGATGATTAAAATGGTCTAAGTCAGGGGTGGCCAAGTTTGATCCTCAAGAGCCACATTCCTGACACTCTTAGTTGTCCCTGCTCCAACACACCTGAATCCAATGAAAGACTCGTTAGCAGACTTTTAATGAGCCTTTCGTTGGATTCAGGTGTGTTGCAGCAGGGAGACAACTAAGAGTGTCAGGAATGTGGCTCTTGAAGGCCGAACTTGGCCAGTGGCCACCCCTGGTCTAAGTAATTAACTTTGATCAGAAGATCAGCTGAAGTTCAAACCAAGCTTTAAAATGAGGAAGAAAGAAAGGTGACTTAGCTCCTTAAAACTGGGTTCAGCATGGGCACAACAGCCTGGAAGTACCATTTTTGATGTTTTATACCAAACATCGAGTGAGGCCAAAGGGTTTTAGCCACGTCAATGCTCCCCAGAGCCATTTTACTGAAAAAAGAAGGACCTAAATAACATGGTGAGATGGTGAGGAACTTCACTCATTAATGTCAGCAACATAAACATATTACTTGCTGTTGTTGTAAATTACATTCAATAAATCTATCGATCTCAAGAATACAGAAGTTTCTGCCCTTGATATTGTACTTAGCAATGACATTTTCATGAATATCCTTGAAGCAAACCCATATGTATGTACCATAAAGCCTACAGATTTCATCATTAACAATCGTGCCACTCTGTTTAAAATACCTCATCTCAAGACCTTCATCAACCCAAACAATTTTGAACTATGGGTATCACATACAATCGACACAATATATTTCCATCAACCTATGTCGATGTTCGGCCCAAAGCTTTGCCTTAGTTATATTAATATCCGTTTCTCTGTTAAATGCAATATATAAATATGTGTTACAGCATTTCTTCTAAAGAACAAAATTAAAACAATACCAAAATTTTATTATCAAGCAATCCCAAAATAAATCAAATAACAGCACAAGTTAAAAGCACCTTTTTGCTTGTTAATGACATTGTTTGCTGGATGACTTTATATTTTAAAGTCCACTGTTATTCCTCTGTCACAGTTAGAGGATGTGGTGGCTCATTTGAAACCATTGGGTTCCCCTCGTGATGTGGTTTCCCCCCCACTTTTTTAAAGAACTTTTTCCTACCTTAGGGCAGTCTGTTCTGACCATTATAAACAGCAGCCTATCCTCCGGTGTGTCCCTGTTAGTTTTAAACACACAGTCTTTCAGCCTTCAGCCTTTGTTGAAGAAGCCTGGCCTCGACAACACTGAACTATCAAACTTTAGGCCTATCTCCAAGTTGCCATTTGTCTCCAAGATCCTGGAGAAATTGTCTATGCACAACTTTTAACTACCTTGATGAACATAAACATTTCAGAGGTTTTTCAGTCTGGTTTTAAATGTTGCCATAGCACAGAAACTGCCCTTTTAAAGGTTTTTAATGACATTTTAATGGCAAATGATAGTGGTAACCATGTCATTCTTGTCCTGCTTGACCTGACTGCTGCTTTGATACAATTGACCACAACATACTGATAAAATGTTTTGCAGCAGCTTGTGGGCATTGGTGGTAGTGCCCTGGACTGGTTCAGGTCCTACTTAACTGGTAGGATATGTGCATTGGCTTCGGGGTTGTGAGTCCTCCTCCGCTCCACTTTTATATGGGGGTCCCACAGGGGTTCAATTCTTGGACCCCTACTCTTCTCCCTGTATTTGCTTCCCCTGGGGTCCATTCTCAGAAAGCATGGCATCAGCTTCCTCTGCTATGCTGATGACAGCCAGTCATATGTCCCCCTAAAGAAAAATGATTATGCCTCTTTCTCTTCACAGCCCCCTTTTTGTCCTGTCTTGAGGATGTTAACAGCCTGGATGGCAATTTGAATTTCTTAATTTTAATAAAAGAAAACGGAGGGTGATTGTTTTTGGCCCTAGCAGCTCCTGTTCTTCCTCACCTGTCGATCTGTGGCCTTTGTCAGCCTTTTCGAAATCTACTGGTCACAAACTTGGGTTTTAAGATGACAACGATTTTTAACTGGACCACCAAATCAGTGCAGTAGTCAGATCAAGTTTCTTTCACTTAAGGCAGCTTGCTAAGGTTAAGCCTTTTCTTGCACTCATCAGCACTTTGAAACAGCAATCCATGCTTTTATTACCTCCCGGCTGGATTACTGTAATGCACTTTATATGGAATTAGCCAGTCCTCCCTTACACGTCTCAGCTACTTCAGAATGCTGCTGCCGGTCTGCTAACTGGTGCACGTAAGAGGGAGCACATACACCTATCCTGGCCTCCCTCCACTGGCTGCCTGTGCATTTTAGAATTCATTTTAAGATTTTTATTTGTGTTAAATCTTTAATGGCCTTGCCCCGCCCTACCTCTCTGAGCTGCTTCATTGTACGCCCTGCTCGCCACCTCCGGTCAGCTGATCAGCTCCTTGGAGGTGCCGAGGTGCAAGCGTATGCTCAGAGGGGACTGAGCTTTTTCTGTTTGTGCTCCAAAGATGTGAAACGAGGTTACACGCTCCACATCAGGCAGGCCCTCTTCACTTTTTGTTTTTAAAAGTATCTTAAAACCCACTTTTATGCACTGGCTTTTAACCCGGAATGAGATCTTGATCTGTTTTGGTTGTTTTTTTAAACTGATTTTACTTGTTTTAGTTAATTTTTTTCTTTGGGGGGGGGGGGGGGGGGGCTTGTTTTTTTGTATTTGTACTTTGTGGTTTGTTACCTTTTATATGTCCCCTTGTGTACAGCACTTTGTTCAGCTGCATGCTGTTTTTTTTTTTTTTTTTTAGTGCTTTATAAATAAAGTTGATTTGATTTGATTTGATTCAGTCATGTTACATTGGGACCCTTGGTTTAGCTTTGGTGCAAAATGGAACAAAAATATAAATGCAACACCTTTGTTTTTGCTTCTATTTTTTATGAGCTGAACTCAAAGTTCTAAAACATTTTCTATATAAGACCTATTCTCCCAAATATTGTTCACAAATCTGTCTAAATCTGTCAGTGATCACTTCTCCTTTGCCGAGATAATCCATCCCACCTCACAGGTGTGGCATATTAAGATGCTGATTAGACAGCATGATTATTGCACAGGTGTGCCTTAGGCTGGCCACAATAAAAGGCCACTCCAAAATGTGCAGTTTTTCTTTATTGGGGGTCTGAGGGGTCAAACATACAGTGAGTATCTGGTGTGACCACCATTTGCTTCATGCAGTGCAACACATCTCCTTTGCATAGAGTTGATCAGCAGCCAGACCCCATTGAATGTGCTCATTTGCTCACTCAAGTTGGTTATCAATCAATCAATCAATTTTTTTTTTTTTATATAGCGCCAAATCACAACAAACAGTTGCCCCAAGGCGCTTTATATTGTAAGGCAAGGCCATACAATAATATGTAAAACCCCAACGGTCAAAACGACCCCCTGTGAGCAAGCACTTGGCTACAGTGGGAAGGAAAAACTCCCTTTTAACAGGAAGAAACCTCCAGCAGAACCAGGCTCAGGGAGGGGCAGTCTTCTGCTGGGACTGGTTGGGGCTGAGGGAGAGAACCAGGAAAAAGACATGCTGTGGAGGGGAGCAGAGATCGATCACTAATGATTAAATGCAGAGTGGTGCATACAGAGCAAAAAGAGAAAGAAACAGTGCATCATGGGAACCCCCCAGCAGTCTACGTCTATAGCAGCATAACTAAGGGATGGTTCAGGGTCACCTGATCCAGCCCTAACTATAAGCTTTAGCAAAAGGAAAGTTTTAAGCCTAATCTTAAAAGTAGAGAGGGTGTCTGTCTCCCTGATCTGAATTGGGAGCTGGTTCCACAGGAGAGGAGCCTGAAAGCTGAAGGCTCTGCCTCCCATTCTACTCTTACAAACCCTAGGAACTACAAGTAAGCCTGCAGTCTGAGAGCGAAGCGCTCTATTGGGGTGATATGGTACTACGAGGTCCCTAAGATAAGATGGGACCTGATTATTCAAAACCTTATAAGTAAGAAGAAGAATTTTAAATTCTATTCTAGAATTAACAGGAAGCCAATGAAGAGAGGCCAATATGGGTGAGATATGCTCTCTCCTTCTAGTCCCCGTCAGCACTCTAGCTGCAGCATTTTGAATTAACTGAAGGCTTTTTAGGGAACTTTTAGGACAACCTGATAATAATGAATTACAATAGTCCAGCCTAGAGGAAATAAATGCATGAATTAGTTTTTCAGCATCACTCTGAGACAAGACCTTTCTGATTTTAGAGATATTGCGTAAATGCAAAAAAGCAGTCCTACATATTTGTTTAATATGCGCTTTGAATGACATATCCTGATCAAAAATGACTCCAAGATTTCTCACAGTATTACTAGAGGTCAGGGTAATGCCATCCAGAGTAAGGATCTGGTTAGACACCATGTTTCTAAGATTTGTGGGGCCAAGAACAATAACTTCAGTTTTATCTGAGTTTAAAAGCAGGAAATTAGAGGTCATCCATGTCTTTATGTCTGTAAGACAATCCTGCAGTTTAGCTAATTGGTGTGTGTCCTCTGGCTTCATGGATAGATAAAGCTGGGTATCATCTGCGTAACAATGAAAATTTAAGCAAATTTAAACATTTTCTATATAAGACCTATTTCTCCCAAATATTGTTCACAAATCTGTCTAAATCTGTCAGTGATCACTTCTCCTTTGCTGAGATAATCCATCCCACCTCACAGGTGGGATGGATTATGATGGAAATGAATTCTGTTATGACGGCAAACTGCAGTCAGGTCGAGACCCAGATGAGGATGATGAGCAGATGAGCTTCCCTAAAATGGTTTCTGATAGTTTGTGCAGAAATCTTTGGGTCTGCAAACCAATTGTTGCAGCAGCTGTCTGGGTGGCTGGTCTCAGACAATCTTGGAGGTGAACATGCTGGATGTGGAGGTCCTGGGCTGCTGTGGTTACACCGTGGTCAGTCATTGTGAGGCCACTTGGATGTACTGCCAAATTCTCTGAAACGCCTTTGGAGGACGGCTTATGGTTAGAGAATATGAACATTCAATTCACGGGCAACAGCTCTGGTGGATACTCTTGCATGTCTGTTCATGCTCCCTCAAAACTTGTGACATCTGTGGCATTGTGCTGTGTGATAAAACTGAACATTTCAGAGTGACCGTTTATTGTGGCCAAGCCTAAGGCACACGTGCGCATAATCATGCTGTCTGATCAGCATCATGTGAGGTGGGATGGATTATGTTGGCAAAGGAGAAGTTCTCACTAACAGATTTTGACAGATTTGTGAATAATATTTGAGAGAAATAGGCCTTTTGTGTATATAGAAAATGTTTTAGATCAGTGGTGTCCAAGTGTTCAAGAAAGGGCTGAGAGGGTGCAGGTTTTCTTTGCAGCCACTGACTCCATCAGGTGATTTCACTGATGAACTCATCCCACCTGCTCAAGTGATGTTAATCAGTGAAATCAAGTTCACCTCATAAAAAATGGGAGCAAAAACAAAGGTGTTGTATTATATTTTTGTTCAGTGTATGTCTCCATTTGTAACCCTCAACAAAAAAAAAAAAAAAACTGCTTTTGCCCAGAATCAATAGTACCTCCAGTTTGTGTCAAAACAGTAACCAATAATGGTGCCACATTCCATCTTTTTTTTTTTTTTTTTTTTTTTTGTCAATTTGCTCAATATTTAAAATGTTTCTGCTAAATTATCAAAATCCCAAAACTTAAGTCAAATCCTGTGTTTTCCTCAATATTTTGTTTGTTTTTTTTAATCATCGTTGTTGGACTTGAGAATATCTAAAAGCAAAGCCAATTAATTCTCCTGCAATATTAAAGGTTTTTGCCAGCTCTGCAAAGTAATTGGGCCCTTTATCATACACTGATGTGTAATAAGCTGTCAATTCTGCATAGGTCAGTTGAGGTGGAAAGTGCTGAAAAGCACCTGAAGGTCATAAAGGGTAAATGACTTTGAACCTGCTTGTTGTTGCCAGACTTGCTATCTGAATATTTCCAAAACTGATTCTTTTTATATATTTTTTTTAATCTCATACTGTATATTTTACTATATGTATAAAGAGTGTCAAATTCACATTCAACAGATTTTAATGAAAAGAGCAGAAAATACATCAAATCATTTCATAAATTGTCTGACCAGTCAGAGGATTTGTCTTCATAATATGTGGCCAGATTCGTGTATTTTCTGTAGATCTGCCACATAGTGAGCGTCCTTTCCATTTAATTCCACTCTGTGTTATCTTGAGTGTTTTTTGTGTGAATTCTCTGAGGTAATCGTTAGTTCTTCCTGTGGCTCTGTATATTTTCCACGGTTTGCGGTTTGCCCTCAGCTGCTGTGTTTTACAGTGTGAGTAAACATCAGGGACCAGCCCACGTCTCCCCTCCGCTGGATTATTGATTCTTGTGGCTGTGAAGAGCAGACACTAGGGCCGCTTCACCTCACTCCTCAAAAACGGGTTGTTTGGGCGCCACCAGGAGAATAGACATTGTCAGATAACAAAGTGTGAGGGGAATGCTGCCTCATTTTAAAACCTCTTTGTCTCACACAGGGTCTGCATCTGTGATACACTCAGTTTGAAGCAGTTTCATTGTCCAGTTCACAAATGTCTGGAAGTGAGACGTGATGATCTGATTTAATGTATTACCAAAAAATAATGCATCTTCAGCATGTACTTCTTCTTGACAAAATAAACCGCTTTGACTTAATACATAAATTCACAACTGAAACTGTGCACACACAGCATGCACAGATGCATTTTTATAGGGAACCATAGTGTTGTTTGACGCCCTGCATGATATTGCAGGATTTGACCACTTCCGGGGACAGCCTGCACAAACACAGCATCACTTCTAACAGAAATGGTGTACGTTTTGCTTTTCGGATGCAAGTCACCAAAGCAGTCAGGAAAAGTGCAGTTTTTTAGTTCCCAGTGGACAAGGGAAGATGAGGCAAATGGGAGAGGTTGTGTCGGTACATTTAGCCGACACAGCTAGCAGAAGTAGCTGCGGTCTCTCATCTGAACAACCACCTTGACACGTTTGAGCTCCGAGTCATAAACAAACCACTTTCCACCGCATCACTTTTTCTTTGCCAAAAACTCAGAGAAAGTGCTGTGTTTCTGCTGTTTCATTTTGCCCCTTTTAGCGCCCATCCTCAAACGAGGGCTATAGTTCCCTATAGACACTGTGTAGGCAAAATTCTCCTTCATAAAGCTCTGTCACTGTGGAAGTGTATGTACATGCAGACCGATGCCTGCTGTCCACTCATCTTTTACCATAAATGGATGAAGAGATGTGGACACCACATGCATAGAAAACCTGTCTGTGTCTGTCTCTCTAAAGACAGACCATTCTGTGACAGTGTGGAGAACAGCCATGCAAAGAGAATAAAGCCCCAAAGACATGAAGAAAGGAAATAAGTTTAATTTGGTGGTTTTGGTTCCAGAATACCAAACAAAAGAAATGTAGACAGATGCAATCAGCTCACAGTGCATGACTGCACTAATGGAAGGCAGCACGGTGTCTTTGTGGTTATTACTGTTTTATCACAGTGAGAAAACGATGGGTTATCTCCTCTCACTTAGTCCCGTCTGTGTGGAGTTTGCATGGGTTTCCTCCAGGTATGCTGGGTTTCTCCCACTTCCAAAGACATGCAGATTAGGTGAATTGGAAGCTTAACATTGACAGTAGGTGTGAATCTGTTTGTGTCTTGGCCCTGTGACAAAATAGCAGCCTGTCCAGGATGTACGCCACCTCTCATCCAGTGACTGCTGGGACAGGCGTTCACCTTAAAACCTTGGTCAAGTCATCAGCCACAGTTTGAAAATAAATTTAAAACTTATAAATAAATAAAAATAAAACATTTTCTTTGTATTTATTGGCGAATAGCAAACCAGCTTTAGAGATATTGGAGGTCGATGATCGACTTTGTAGTCATATTATCTGACCTTCGGCCACGTGTCTCAGACACTCGGGTGAAGAGAGGGACTGAGCTGTCGACCAATCACCACCTGGTGGTGAGTTGGATCCGCTGGGAGGGGAGGAAGCCGGTCAGACCTGGCAGGCCCAAACGTATTGTGAGGGTCTGCTGGGAATGACTGGCGGAACCCTCTGTCAGCAAGGTCTTCAACTCCCACCTCCGGGAGAGCTTCTCCCAGATCCCGGGGGAGGTTGGAGACATGGAGTACGAGTGGACCATGTTCTCCACCTCTATTGTCGATGCTGCCACTCGTAGCTGTGGTCGCAGGGTCTCTGGTGCCTGTAGCGGCGGCAATCCCCGAACCCGGTGTGTGAACGCTGGAAGTAAGGGATGCCGTCCAGCTGAAGAAGGAGTCCTACTTGTCTTTGTTGGCAGGTGGGACTCCAGAGGCAGCTGACAGGTACCGGCAGGCCAAACATGCTGCAGCCTGTGCGGTTGCAGAGACAAAATCTCGGGTCTGGGAGGAGTTTGGGGAGGCCATGGAGGAGGACTATCGGTCGGCCTCGAAGAAATTCTGGCAAACCATCCGACGCCTCGGAGGCGGAAGCAGCTCTCCACCAACACTGTCTACGGTGCAGGTGGGGAGCTGTTGACCCTGGGGATGTTGTCGGGTGGTGGAAGGAGTACTTCAAGGATCTCCTCAATCCCATCGTCACATCTTTTGAAGAGGAAGCAGAGTCGGGGGACTCAGAGGCGGACGTATCCATGACCCAGGCCGAAGTCACCGAGGTGGTCAGAAAGCTCCTCGGTGGCAAGTCTCCTGGGGTGGATGAAATCCATCCACAGTACCTTAAGTCTCTGGATGTTGTGGAACTGTCTTGGTTGACACATCTCTGCAACACTGCGTGGCGGTCGAGGACAGTGCCTCTGGATTGGCAAACCGGGGTGGTGGTCCCTCTGTTTAAGAAGGGGACCAGAGGGTGTGTTCCAACTACAGGGGGATCACACTCCTCAGCCTCCCCGTTAAGGTCTATTCCAGAGTATTCGAGAGGAGAATTCGACCGATAGTCAAACCTCGGATTCAGGAGAAGTAGTGTAATTTTTGTCCTGGTCGCGGCACACTGGACCAGTCACACCCTCCATTGGGTGCTCGAGGGTTCATGGGAGTTCGCCCAACCAGTCCTGTGTTTTGTGGATCTGGAGAAGGCGTTCGACCGTGTCCCTTGAGGCGCCCTGTTGGGGGTGCTCCGGGAGTACGGGGTCCGGAGTCCTTTGCTAAGGGCTATCCAGTCCCTGTACGACCACAGCAGGAGCTTGGTTGCCAGTAGTAAGTCGAGCCTGTTTTCAGTGCACGTCGGCCTCCACCGGGGCTGCCCTTTGTCACAGGTTCTGTCATTAACTTTATGGACAGAATTGTAGGCTCAGTCAGGGTGTAGAGGTGGTCCGGTTTGGGAACCACAGAATCTCTTCTTTGCTGTTTGCGGGATGATGTGGTTCTGTTGGTTTCGTCAAATCAGGAACTTCAGCGTGCACTGGAGCGATTTGCAGCTGAGTGTGATGCGTCGGGGAAGAAAATCAGCACCTCCAAATCTGAGGCCATGGTTCTCGACTGAAAAAAGGTGCTTTGCCCTCTTCAGGTCGGTGGAGTGTCCTTGCCTCAAGTGGAGGAGTTTAAGTATCTTGTTCTGTCTTCTGTCTTGTTCACGAGACTGGGACGGATAGAGCGTGAGATCGACAGATGGATCGGTGCAGCATCTGCAGTGATGCGGTCACTGTATCGCAACGTTGTGGTGAAGAGAGAACTGAGCAGGGGGGCAAAGCTCTCGATTTACCGATCAGTCTACGACCCTCAACTATGGTCATGAGATTTGGCTCATGACCGAAAGAACAAGATCGTGAGTACAAGTGGCCGAGATGAGTTTCCTCCGCAGAGTGGCTGGGCGCTCCCCTTAGAGATAGGGTGAGGAGCTCGGTCACTTGGGAGGAGCTCAGAGTTGAGCTGCTGCTCCTCCACGTCAAAGGAGCCAGCTGAGGTGGCTTGGGCATCTTTTTTGGATGCCCCTGGACGCCTCACTGGAGAGGTGCTCCGGGCACGTCCCATCGGGAGGGAGGCCCCGGGGAAGACCCAGGACATGCTGGAGGGACTACGTCTCGCAGCTGGCTTGGAATGCCTCGGGGTTCCCCGGAGGAGCTGGGGGAGTGTGTGTGGATTGGGAGGTCTGGCGCTTTGCTTGAGCTGCTGCCCCCGCGACCCGACCTCGGATGAAGCAAGGGCAGCAGATGGATGGATGAATATAGGATTGGTGAGAATGCACAAACCTGGTGGAGGCCAACGCCCTGTGGAAATGGGTCTGACTTACTGCCGAGTGCCCGAACACAGCTCTCGCTTTGTGAGTGCAGAGATTGGATGGCCCTGAGAAGGGATCCCCTCACTCCATACTACCGCAACACCTCCCACAGTATCTCCTGGGGCACCCTGTTGTTATTCCTGTTCAATCAGAGGTTCGACTATTGGCCGAACCCTCCTTTCCAGTACCTTGGAGTAGGCTTTACCAGGGAGGCTCAGTAGTGTGATGCCGCTGTAATTGATGGTCCCCCTTTTTTAAATATGGGGACCACCACCCCAGTTTCCCACTCCTTTGGCACTTCCCAGACCTCAACGCAATGTTGAAGAGATGTCTCATCCAAGACAGTCCCTCCACACTGAGCGCTTTCAGCATTTCTGAACAGATCTCATAAATCCTCGGGGCCTTACCACTGCAGAGTTGTTTGACTACCTCAGTGACTTCCACCAGGGAAATTGATGACATCCCTCCATCAACTTCCAGCTTTGCCCCTAATATAGAGGGCGCTCCAGTTTAATGTAGGAGTTCCTCAAAGTGTTCCTTCCAGTGGTGAATTACATCCCCAGTTGAGGTCAACAGAGTCCCATCCTTACTGTGGACAGCTTGGATGGTTCCCCATTTTCCCCTCCTGAGGTGCGTCACGGTCCACCAGAAGCACCTTGGTGCTGACCGAGAGTCCTTCTCCTTGGTTGCTCTGAACTCCTCCCACCCCCACTGCTTTGCCTCCCCCACAGCAGAGGCTGCTGCCCTTCAGGCCTTGCAACTGCCTCTGGAGTTTTCAGAGATAACATATCCTGGAATCAAATCAAATCAAATCAGTTTTATTTATATAGCGCCAAATCACAACAAACAGTTGCCCCAAGGCGCTGGAAGGACTCCTTCTTCAGTCGGACAGCTTCCCTTACCACCGGTGTCCACCACAGTGTTCGAGGGTTGCTTCCCCTTGAGGCATCTAAGCCCTTGAGGCCACAGCGCCCCGCTGCAACTTCAGCAATGGAAGCTTTGAACATTGCCCATTCTGGTTTAATGCCCCAAACCGCCAAAGGGATGCTAGAACAGCTCTGCCGGAGGTGTGAGTTGAAGATCTGTCAAACAGATTCAGACAACTTTATTAATCCCTAAAAGTGCAATTCATTTCACACCCAATTACCTCAGACAAGTATACAGCAATTAATCCACAATTATTACTTGTTGAACGTAATAATGGCACACATCAGAATTAAAACAACCGCACATATACATTTCATTGATTATGTACGCTAAACTTTGAAATGGTCCATCATCCAAATTGAGGAAATGTGAGTGTGGGGGGGCCGCAGCAACACGTGGTCACGCAGCCAACTTGGGGGGGGGGACGAGAGCTGCCGCAGCTAAAGCCATGCTGTGCCCCAGAGGGGGAAGGGAGTGGCATGAGCAGGGGCCGGGATAGGGTGGAGGATGGGGACAAGAACACAAAGGAGGGGTAGGGGGTGGGAGCATGCGTATCAGTCACTGTCCATGCGTGAGTGGCAGATGAGTTAAGTTTACATCAGTTTCTGTCTGTGTGTGCTGGAGTTGCAAAAGATAAGAAGGCAGCCAAATGTTTCACCAAAGACGTAGAAATTCTTCTGGTGGAAAACAGTGGGGCGTTTTGGACTTCAGAGGCTGATAAGCCTGCCATGTTTAGGGATGAGCAGAGAAAACATATTTGCAGCTCTCATGAGCAACCAAATCCAATTTATGAGTATCCCCTGGTCTCCGACATCTTCCTTTGCAAGGCATACATTTGCTCTGAGATGTTATCCAACTTATGTCTAAGTTCAAGGGTTAATGCAGTCTGAGAATGTATCGCCTTGCTCAATGCATTAATCATCACCTGTCCGTTATTGATTAACGGACAGGTGAGGGGTCGTGGCTCTAGTGGCAGCCGTTTTGCCAATTCTTCAGTAGGTTAGGGCAGCACATAAACCAACAAGTACCAGTCCTCCTATGAGAAAACCAAATATAAAGAAATCTTCAAAGTCTTCCACAGAGAGTGGCACCAAGCATGCATAGCCCGCAGGGTAGGTTCCATCTGGGCATGCAGGGTCCCCCAGCCCTGATTTCCTTGTTAAAAAAATGGTGTCAATAGCGTTCAGAGACCAGCTGATCAATTCCATGGTTAATCAAATATAGTAAGAAGAATTCACAGTCCGGTGAAGTAGGGACTTTGAAGTTTGGAACAGAGATAGAGGAGAGAGGAGGAGATGCAACCACCCTTGCTGGAATCCCAAGCACACAGTGGGCTCCTCCAGATGTTCCCAGTTCACCCACACTAACCGTTTGGGCTTACCAGGTCTGTCCAAAGTCCTTCCCCACCCTCTGATCCAACTCACCACCAGATGGTGATCAGTTGACACCTCTGCCCTCTCTTCACCCAAGTGTCCAGAACATGCGGCCTCAGATCAGATGATACGATCACAAAATCGATCATTGATCTTCGGGCTAGGGTGCTGTGGTGCCATGAAAATTCAGTAAGGTATGTCTTCTATAATACATTCCAATTCTAAGGTAGAACTCTACTAGTGTATAATAAGGTACATCTAAATATCAAAAAAAAAAAAAAAAAAGAAGAATAGAGTAGAGTAGAGCCGCTTAGGTACCTGGTCTTGAGAACCAGGGATGGTAGGTTGAAAAGCTTTTTTATCCCATGGGAACTCTCCCTACCCACCCAAGTGGGTCAAGAAAATGGACATATCATAATCATATGTCATAAGACATATCATAAGAAAATGGACATCATGTATGTAAGTGATATTTACATAATAAGGGTAATAAACAACATATACAAGAAATATAGTTACTACATAATATTATAGAAGTTAGCTTCTGAAACCTAAATATTAATACAGGAGAACATTTTAGTATATGTATACCTAGTCTGTAAACTAGTAGTAAAATTAAATTATAGCTAATAGGCTAAGCTATAAATATGGTTATTTTATTATAGAAATAGAAGCTATGATGTCATATGTTTTAGGTATCTATCTAAAGTTCACCCTGCTAGCTTACTATAGGAATACAAAATACATATTCTATATGCTATCTAATGGAAACCCCAAACTTAGATACTATCTGTTGATATCTATTAAAGAACCCAGAAACTGAAGAATCATAAAAAATTTACACCATGAAAAATAAAAATGTAAATCACGAAAATAAGCTAACTATAGCTCGATGAGCTATCATTAAATTAGCCGTTAATAAGCCAAACGTACCTTGCTACCATGTACACTTATGAGCATCCTTATGTTCGAACATGGTGTTCGTTGTGGACAGACCATGACTAGCACAGAAGTCCAATGACAAACGACCATTTGGATTTAGATTGGATTGACCGTTCCTCCCAATCATGCCTCTCCAGGTGTCTCTGTCATTGCGTTGAAGTCCCCCAGCAGAACAATGGAGTCCCACACTGGAGCTCCATACAGGACTCCATTTGGGGACTCCAAGAAGGCATTTCAGTGCATACTCACAAACAACAGTCAGAGTTTTACCCCCAGCCACCCGAAGGCGCAGAGAGGCGACCCTCTGATCTATCGGGTTAAACTCCAACGTAGCGGTGATCAGCTGGAGACTCGTGAGTATCGCCACAACCACCCAGCACCTCAAATCCTGGGCAACTCCAGAGAAGAATAAGGTCCAGCCCCTATCAAGGAGAGTGGTTCTGGAGCCGAGGCTGTGCATGGAGCTGAGACCCACCAGCTCTAACTGGTATCACTCCACCTCCTGCACAAGCTCCGGCTCCTTCCCCTGCAGCTAGTTAACGTTCCACAACCCCAGAGCTAGGCCCTGCCACCTGGGTCTGGTCCGCCGAGGCTCTGGACATTCACTGCCACCCATAGGTCTGCGCACACAACATCAGCAGTTCCCCCTGCAGGTGGTGAGCCCACAGGGTAGAGATGGAGGGTCCACGTTTCTTTTTCAGGCTGTGCCCGACTGGGCTCCGCAGCAAGCCCAGTAATCATCAAACTTTCTTTATGATGTCACAAAGAAGTAATAAGAGACGAAAGCCCTTTTTTAGATGGTGGTGTTGGTTGAACATTATTACACTGGTGGACTACATGCTTGCTTGCTTTCTTAGTGGCCTGTTTTTTAGAAGAATAACAGCTAGAGGTGGGTGGATCGATCCTAATATCGATAATATCGATACCAACGCTGGTATTGATATTGAACGATCCTCATGTAAAAAGATCGATACTCAAGCTTTTTGTTTTCTCCCGCACGCACTGACTGCTGTGCACGCAGATTCATCAAAGTCTACTCTCTGTAAGAGCAGCGCTGCGCTGTGTCACACAACACGGAGCAGCGCACCCTTGTATTGTGGTTTGTCAGACCTCTACTTCAGATTTTGTTTGAAGTTGTGTTGAGTGATATTTTTTTAAACAAAAAAGTTGATTGTGATAATAAAGTATTTTGTTGTCACGTACAATGATTGGCAAACTTTTATCCTAGGTCTTTTGGATCCTTTGGATCTATGAAGCTTAAATATCAAAAAGTATCAGTATCTGTATCGATATTGCCGATACTGGGCCTGTATTTACTTGGTATCGGATCAATACCAAAATTCCCGGTATCGTCCACCTCTAATAACAGCCCTTATCACCATTGTACATACATACAATGAAATTTAGCCTCTGCATATAACTCGTGCTAATTTTCCAACAACAGTCTGCTTCCTGGGGACCAAATCCACATCTAGAAACAATACACATCCCAGAGTGTGACCCTGATGTGCATGTTTTAGATATTTTCATCAAGTGACAGAGGCAGAGGTCATGTTATCTCCTGTCTGTCTGTCCATTACACACACACACAGACACACACACATGCACACACACATGGACACACACACATCTTCAACCGCTTATCCAGGACGCAGGGGCCTGGAGCCTATCCCAGCAGCCATAGGGCGCGAGGCAGGATGCCAGTCTGTCACAGGGCCCTGCCCATTACATAGTTAGACCAAAAAGTGTCCAGTTTCAAACAGATTATGTGTGATTAAGGGAGGTGATGGTCTAGTGGTTAAAGCGTTGAGCTTGAGACCAGAGGATCCTCAGTTCGACTCCCAGCCTGACCAGAAAATCACTAAGGGCCCTTGGGCAAGGTCCTTAATCCCTAGTTGCTCCCGGTGTGTAGTGAGCGCCTTGTATGGCAGCAGCCTGACATCGGGGTGAATGTGAAGCATTAGGGTGTAAAGCGCTTTGAGCATTTGATGCAGATGGAAAGGCGCTACATAAATTTACTATCATCCTTCGATTCAGGAAGATGATTAAAGTTTGATTTAAAATTTTTGTATTTGGGTTTTTTGTTTTTGTTTCATTTTCTGTTATCTTTTTCATCTGTATTTATGGCATCACAAAGATTTATACACATTGTCACATCCATAACTAGTTGGATAATGATGCAACTTTTGTAATTTTCCTAATTACTTACAGCCTCTAAATCTAAATTTGCCTCAGCCTCAAATCTAAATTTGATTGTTTTAATGTTGAGTGGTCAAACGTATTGCACACACCTTGGAGGAAGCTACTGTATGTGGTTAGAAGGTTTATTGAAAAATGCTGTGAGTTTCAATGTCCCAGCAGTAAACAGGCGTGTGAGGGTGCCTTTAGGCTGCAGGGACTGATGAGCTGCTAACCTCTCATTTGTGCCTCCACTGACACATCTCGCTCCTTTGGGTCTTACGTAACGTTGGCAGCAGTGGCTTCTCTGAATTCCTGCTGTGTTACAGGATCACCTATGGCTCCAGCTCCAAGTGTAGGTCAAACGTATCAGTGACCGCTGCTCTCCTGCACAGCAACCACTCACTTTCACCATTATGTAACAGTTACCATGGAGATGAGATGGGGTTTCCATGGTGTTATGCTCATTGTTGTGAGAACATCATGTCGCACAAAGTAAGGGCGCAGAGTGCAGATTACAGACATGGACGCAGTGTTCCTGTTTAAGGTCAAAGTCCATTTCATGTTCATAAAAACGGATCCTTTAATTGGTTCTTTAATGAGACAAAGCAGACTACACCAGGAAAACAGCTGGGGTTTTTTTCTTATAACAACTGCACTCTTACATACATTTGTTACAGTCATGGATTCCCTTTGTAACACCACACAAATCTAAAAAGTCAATGGCTTTCATTGGTTCAAAAGGTTGCTGATATTTTGCTGTAAGTGTCAGTTGTGTCTCACTGCTCGAGGTTCCTTTAGCGTTCAGGACTGCTGTCTGTGACCTCTGCTTTCAAATCCAACTTAGCCTTTGACCTTCCAAGGCCAGAGAACTTCACAACAAAGATCCTAAAGTTCCTAAGATGTGCTCATTGTACATAAACCCAGGTCCTTCGCTTTTGAAGAACATGCTTTTCTCATCTTTTAAGTCCAGTACTACCTTTTGATATCTTTGTCACATACAAAAAAGAAAAAAAAAACTCCATTATATACATCCTCCATTTCCTCCGTTCTGTAACCAAAGGTACGTTCTCCTGAAACAGGCTGACGCTGATTTTTGATTGATCGACCCTATCTGTGTGGGATTTTTTCTTTTTTTATTGTTGTCTACATTTACACTAATCATGCAGTTGAAAAGAAGGAAAAATGTGAATTGACAATAATCTTTAGAAATCTCTTGAAGCAGTTTGTCATTCCATCAACAAAGTCTCACATAGCAGAGAGTTCCTTTGAAGCATGGTGGTCCGTCCTTTCATGTGCATTTGTTTTGTCAATTTTGAAGATTACACTCATCGTGTTTCGCCAAAACAAGCTGAATTCACCACTCTACAGTGTACAGATGGAATATGGCTGAGGACATGTCACACAGAGAAGGAGTGACTCTACATCTGGTCCGGTGACTCGTCGTTGGAGTTCTTTCTTCATACCGGCCGGTCCACAGCGTATTGGCAGGGGCTCAGGTTGGACACAGGGCTCTGCACTGCCGGATAAGCAAAGTTGGTGTGCTGCTTGGCCTTGAGCCGCAGACTGGCCAGGCTGGAGTTGCAGGTGTCTCTGTACATGTAGGGGCTGGCTGTGGTGGCGTAGGGGCAAGTGGCTGCAGTCACAGCGACTGAGTTAAGTGCTGTTGGACTGTTTAGGTTGTTTAGGTTGCTAAGGTTGTTGAGCCCCGTTGCAGGAACCCCGGCCACTGCCGAGGGCACCATGCTAGATGCCATGTTCATGGAGGAGATGGAACTTGGTGGGGAGAACATGGGCTGGGAGGACAGGGGGCTTACATTCATGGAGTTAAAGAAGGGGAAGCTCTTGGCAGAGAGCGGGCTGCTTGCTAGGCTCTTTGTGGCCCAGTTGTTGTAGGAGTAACCAGTGTACATGTCATCATAGGGCTGCATGAGTCCATTGAACTGAGCACCAAAGCCATTTTTGCATAACTCTGCCTGCTGGTTCCTCTCCCGCTTTCTCCACTTGGCACGACGGTTCTTGAACCATACCTAGAGAAAACAGCAGAAAAATAATTTCGAGAGGACTCTGTTTTTTGACATTTTAAACCCTTCTTCTGTGTTTGAATAAATTATATTCAAGCTGACAGGAAATGTTGACTAAACATAGGCCAAGCAAAATAGTCAAAGACTGACCTGGATTAATAAGAACAAGAAGAAGGGTCTTTATTGTCATTGTACATCGATACATACAACAGCATTTGTCCTCTGCACCATAGGAATAGGGATTGGCCAATACTACACTCAGTAACATCTATTTTCTATGATCAGTCTGTCAGCTAACACATTAAAGTCAATAATGTCACATCGGGAAACACTCAGTATCAAAAGCTGATCCATGAATTGCAACATGAAGAACACGTAGTTTTTAAAAAGTTACACTCAGCAATTGACTCATCATTGGCCCATTTGTGATCAACGGGGGGCATTGACCACAAACAGGTCCAAACTGGTTGCCAAAGTGTCTCCACTGTTAACGGCAAAAGCCAATGAAATACATAAATAAAAGTCACAGAAACAAACAGTACAGTAATATTTTGAATATACAAATTGAAATCAGTAATATGGTGCTTTGTCATTGGCTGGTTGTCCCTTAGAAACCATGAGATGTTCCAACAGCTCCAGGTTATAAATCAGCGATCTTTGTAAACACAAAAAGACTAACAGTCACATTATTTTCATATTATCTCTCTCATTAAACAATCAAAAAGTGTCACACAAGTCAGTAAAGTCTAATTTTAAAACACATCCAGTGAGAGTACTCTAACCCCTTCCAAATAGTTTCAGTAATATTGTGTGCATATGCATCCAGAGTTTTTGAAAGACACAATGATCCCAGAAAGTAAGTTGAAGTGTATCATCAAACAGTCATATTAGGAAAGCTTTATTAAAACTAATCATTGACTTATTTGAATAGCGAAATCCCAGTGAAAGAAACGGCAGGGAAGGGCAATCTTCATATTTGTCATTTGAGGGTCCTATATTTGGAGGATATGAATTGGATTAAAATTTAAAATGAGACTTTAAATTGCTAAGTTCCCTTTCATGTTAAGTTCTGGACAAACTTTATTTCTGATTTAGACAAAAACCTTCCATTTGAATGTGCATGTAGATGAGATGATGATAAGATCCACAGGGTCAGCCTGTGTCATATCTCCATGTTCCTGCAGGTCCTTCTGGTCCCTCTGCTTGTTTAAGCAGAGGGACCAAAAGGACTTTTTTCATCTCTCTCATCTCTTTGCATCTTGACTTCAACATCATCTACATATTTACATAATTGTGTTTACATTTCCATTCAAAGGACAGCAGTGTTTTACAGGACAGACAAGCACAGGATCAAAGTGTGCTGCTTATCTTACTTGAAACTTATGGCTGGTCAGTAATGATCACGATCGTAGAGCTCATCGGGAAAACACAGGAACAAGCCACTGGCTGGTCAGATGTTTTATGTATACAAGAGATAAGTCCTATAAGCTAACAGATCATCTGCAGAGGAATGGTCTATTTGAAGAGTTTCAGTCAGGTTTTAGAATTCATCATAGTACAGAAACAGCATTAGTGAAGGTTACAAATGATCTTCTTATGGCCTCGGACAGTGGACTCATCTCTGTGCTTGTTCTGTTAGACCTCAGTGCTGCTTTTGATACTGTTGACCATAACATTTTATTACAGAGATTAGAGCATGCCATAGGTATTAAAGGCACTGCGCTGCGGTGGTTTGAATCATATTTGTCTAATAGATTACAATTTGTTCATGTAAATGGGGAATCTTCTTCACAGACTAAAGTTAATTATGGAGTTCCACAAGGTTCTGTGCTAGGACCAATTTTATTCACTTTATACATGCTTCCCTTAGGCAGTATTATTAGACGGTATTGCTTAAATTTTCATTGTTACGCAGATGATACCCAGCTTTATCTATCCATGAAGCCAGAGGACACACACCAATTAGCTAAACTGCAGGATTGTCTTACAGACATAAAGACATGGATGACCTCTAATTTCCTGCTTTTAAACTCAGATAAAACTGAAGTTATTGTACTTGGCCCCACAAATCTTAGAAACATGGTGTCTAACCAGATCCTTACTCTGGATGGCATTACCCTGAGCTCTAGTAATACTGTGAGAAATCTTGGAGTCATTTTTGATCAGGATATGTCATTCAAAGCGCATATTAAACAAATATGTAGGACTGCTTTTTTGCATTTACGCAATATCTCTAAAATCAGAAAGGTCTTGTCTCAGAGTGATGCTGAAAAACTAATTCATGCATTTATTTCCTCTAGGCTGGACTATTGTAATTCATTATTATCAGGTTGTCCTAAAAGTTCCCTAAAAAGCCTTCAGTTAATTCAAAATGCTGCAGCTAGAGTACTGACGGGGACTAGAAGGAGAGAGCATATCTCACCCATATTGGCCTCTCTTCATTGGCTTCCTGTTAATTCTAGAATAGAATTTAAAATTCTTCTTCTTACTTATAAGGTTTTGAATAATCAGGTCCCATCTTATCTTAGGGACCTCGTAGTACCATATCACCCCAATAGAGCGCTTCGCTCTCAGACTGCAGGCTTACTTGTAGTTCCTAGGGTTTGTAAGAGTAGAATGGGAGGCAGAGCCTTCAGCTTTCAGGCTCCTCTCCTGTGGAACCAGCTCCCAATTCAGATCAGGGAGACAGACACCCTCTCTACTTTTAAGATTAGGCTTAAAACTTTCCTTTTTGCTAAAGCTTATAGTTATGCTGCTATAGACGTAGACTGCTGGGGGGTTCCCATGATGCATTGTTTCTTTCTCTTTTTGCTCTGTATGCACCACTCTGCATTTAATCATTAGTGATCGATCTCTGCTCCCCTCCACAGCATGTCTTTTTCCTGGTTCTCTCCCTCAGCCCCAACCAGTCCCAGCAGAAGACTGCCCCTCCCTGAGCCTGGTTCTGCTGGAGGTTTCTTCCTGTTAAAAGGGAGTTTTCTCCTTCCCACTGTAGCCAAGTGCTTGCTCACAGGTGGTCGTTTTGACCGTTGGGGTTTTACATAATTATTGTATGGCCTTGCCTTACAATATAAAGCGCCTTGGGGCAACTGTTTGTTGTGATTTGGCACTATATAAAAAAAATTGATTGATTGATTGATATAAGAGCCCTGATGCCCACCTGGAGCACCCGGGTATATGGCACATCGCCTGATACCCTATCGTGGATCTGTTGAGAGTTTACAAGTAAATTCTATGTACATAGCACCTTTCACAGATATGACATCACAAAGTGCTGCACAAAGCAAACAAGTAAATTACATAAAATATTGGCAAGATACATTTAAAATATACTGTAGATTTTAAAAACAGAAAAACCACAATAAAATCAATAAAACAATAGAAAAAAACCCTTGTCTAACTAAACACCTGTTTAAAAAGAAAAGTGCTTTTTAAATACATCAACAGCGTCTAGACAGCAAAGGGAAAGCAGTAGAGTGCTCCACAACCAAGGTGTTACTGCTTCAAAGGAGCAGTCACCTTAAAATTAGTTTTTGGGATCACAAATCCCGTCTGCCCTGCTGATCTCAGACTGTGGCTCGGCGTGTGTAGCTGTAGCAAGTGAGAGATGTAAGGAAGAGCTTGGCCATACAAGGCTCTAAAAGTTAGGGTCATGATTTTAAAATGTATTCGAAACTTCACAGCTAACCAGTGAAGGGGGGCTAAAACAGGCATGATATGGGCATATTTGTGTGTCCCAGTTAAAAGCCTTGCAGCAGAGTTCTGGATGATCTGAATGCGGTCAAGTTTAATTTAGACAGATTAATTTGACTATTGCCATATTCCAGATGTGAGGACATAAAAGTGGAATAATCATCTCCAATTCAACCTTGGTCATAAGGGGTTTCAGTTTAGAAATATTGCAAAGATGGAAGAAACTGTTTTTACTAACTGTTTAGAGTGACACTTAAGACACTCCTGAGACAACAATAACACCTACATTCTGCATATAGGGCTGGACAGAAGAAGCTAATGGACCTATGTGCTGTTTTATTTTAGGAATGACACTGTCAGGGGCAACAATTAGGGTTTCTGTTTTCTCAGAGTTCAGTTGTAAGTAATTATCACTTAACCACTGGTTGATCTTAGACAAGCACTTAGTTGAGGAAGGTAATTTGCACAATTCAATGCGCTTAAAAGAACAGTACAGCTGGATATCATCAGCATCAAGGTGGTAAGACACATCACTGGACTTGCTAATTATCTGTCTTAAAGGAAAAAAATATCACAGAAAGCATGCTGGGCCCAAGACAGAACCCTGAGGTACTCCACAGGAGAGGTAGAAAGAGAATCATTCTAAAACCACTCCTGAAAGCCCAACCACATCTCGATTTCTATTAATCAGAATGTTATGATCAACAGTTACAAAAGCTGCAGAGAGTTACAATAAAAGGATAAATGCGTATTGTCCATAGTCGGCTGTCTTCATAATGTTACTTGAAAGGCCATGCATAGCACAAATGAGGCACAATGGTGCACAAAGGAGGATGACAAAGAAACTTCATTTCTTCTCTACAAGAGTCAAGACAGAAGTCAGACTACCAGAGCAAGAATTTTAGCTGAGGAAGCTTCTGCGATTTGAAGCGAAACGTCCTCGCATCAAGCAACCCAGTCCAGTCGAAGATTCAAGCTTCTCTACTATGGAAACCACCTGGACAACTGAGAGCCTACACAGAAACCTCACATTGCAATCCCAATCGAATGGCGGTCAAGATGCAGTCTTGACCGCCATACTGCCATTCCACGGAAGTCACAACCTCCGTACTGCAAGTCTCTGCAAGTTGGACCATTCAGAATGCAAGTTGTATGAAGTATTTGGTCATGTCAAACACTGGCCGAACATCCTGATCGAGCCAGCCTTCATACTGTAGGCCAAATTACGGCGAATGACAATGCAAATGCCCATTCGACCCACACCCACTCAGAGTCGAGGTGTAACCCACAAACTTCCAACAGCAGTTGCGGGGCACCTAGAAAATGTTGGCCCATTCACGCAACCAGCACGAATGTAGTGCCCAGGACACCACTGTCGAGGTGTGGTCGAGGTGGCGAAACCTCAGAGGGAGGTCACTGTGTCGTGTCCACCCCCTGAGCACCACAAATGGCGTGCGAGTGTGTCGTGTGTGTCCCCCCAACCCAACATTGTCAAGGTGCGGCCAAGATGCCAGAAGTTCGAATGGTGGCCAGAGTGCAGTGCGATCACCGTCTAAGCGCACATCTGGACGGGCTGTCATGTCCATGATGGACTTCATTTAACAGATCCATTGCCTTTCCCTCCCATGAGTTGCATAATGTATATGAGACATTATGATCATCACAGCTGTAATACAACGTGCAAGTGCGCGCAGCGTCCTGCTTGCCCACAGCGAGTCGATGCATGTGATGGGTTGGATGTGATTTGAAATCTAGCAGGGGAGGAGCTGACCACAGTGTGCCACGCCCCATCAACAGCTGATTCCCAGAGAGAGAGAGAGGGGGAGAAAGAGGGCACACGTGCAAAGGGGGGGAGACACATACAACCCACATACTGACATGTAATGTTTGATATGGCAGGTCTTCCGGTGAGCAGACCACAGTAATCATCCTGGCACGTACGGCACTGGGAGTGCATTCCGCATATTCCTGCTGCATTCTGCTGGCATTGTGGTGTTTTGTGCTGTGTTCTTTTTCCTTTTTTTATTTTGTTTGTTGTATTTCTTACAGCCGATCTGCTCTGTGTCAGCCTGATCCCATCAGATCTCAGAAGCTAAGCAGTGCAGGACCTGGTTAGTACTTGGATGGGAGACCTCTTTGGAACACCAGTGGCTGTGTGTGTATCTCCACGTAAAATTGGAGTTGCGTCAGGAAGGGCATCCGGCGTAAAACTTGTGCCACCTACAAATGCGGATCTGGCTGTATCCACTGTGGCGACCCCAACCACAAAACAGGAGCAGCAGAAGGGACATTTTGTTTGTATTTCTTCCTGTTTTGTACTGTGTTCCTGGTGCAGGCTGCCTGAATGAAAGCTTTGATACTGGCCTATAGTTCTTCAGGATTGCTCGATCAACGCTAAGCTTTTTAAGGATTGGTTCAACGACAGCAGTTTTAAAAGAGTTGGGAACAACACTTGTCAGAAGTGATGTATTAAAGATAAGATCTGTAACAGATGGTCCAATAATACAAATGACTTTTTTTAAACAGTGCTGTGAAAATAAGATCATGAGGAGAGGAGGAAACTTTCATTTGGCCAAGCAGAGCAGTCACTTCGTGCAGTGTCACAGGCAAGAATGTTATCCACTTATGAGGAGGTCACAGGCAGAATCGTACAGATTTGGAGGAGAAATATTTGCCCCAGGGTCTCTAATCTTGTCAACAAAGACATTAAGAAAGACATTACTATCAGCTGAAGTTAGGGGAGGTGATGGTCTAGTGGTTAAGCATTGAGCTTGAGACCAGAGGATCCTCATTTCAAATCCCAGCCTGACCGGAAAATCACTAAGGGCCCTTGGGCAAGGTTTTTAATCCCCTAGTTGCTCCCAGTGTGTTGTGAGTACTTTGTATGGCAGCACCCTGACATCGGGATGAATGTAAGGCATTAGTATGTAAAGCACTTTGAGCGTCTGATGCAGATGGAAAAGCGCTATATAAATGCAGTATATTTACCATTTACATTACTATCAGCCTTAGAAAACACTGGAATTTGGGGAGCAGCTGGACAAACAAAGCAGCTGATGCTGTCAAACAGGACTTTAGGATTTTTCCTGTTGGAAGACATGAGTTGTGAAATATATTTGGTTCTGGCATTCCTTGTGACACCATTTCAGGAAGTTCTCTATTCCGTTAGATCATAGGTGTCAAACTGCTTACAGAAAGAGCCAAGAGGGTGCAAGTTTTCTTTGTAACCATCAACTCCTTAAGGTGGTTTCACTGACTAACATCACTTTGAGCAGATGGTAAGATTTCATCAGTGAAATCACCTGCTGAAGTGGGGGGTTACAAAGAAAGCTTGCACCCTCTTGGCTCTTTCTGGAATCAGATACTTGCTTTTTCTTCTGTAGACTGACACCTTTTTGTGTTCCATTAGAATGGCACCAGACAAAAGTTGCACCATCATGTCCCTGTCCTATACAGATGGATGATTCATCATTGAACATCGCTTTGATGCAGTCATTCAGACTCCATGATGGTTTCTCTTTTGTCCACTGCAAACTTTACTTTGTTTAATCATTTGTGTTGCTTTTCCTTTGGGCTTACTTAATGGAAATCTCACTGCATTCAGTCCATTTCTTATGGTTCTCTCACAAATGCTGACTTTTCTTACCATTTGGTTGCCATTTGTTGTGCATTTTCTATTTGTTACACATATTGCTTTGAATTTTCTATCCTGATGCTTTAACCTCTTACTTGGTCTCCCATATGTTGTTTATAGTCCATCCAGAAAGTATCCACAGCGCTTCACTTTTCCCACAATTTGTTATGTTACAGCCTTATTCAAAAATGAGGTAAATTCTTGCAAATACAGTTTTGTTTTGTTTTGTTTTGTTTGCAGTTGTATATACACATCAGACTGTGCATATTGTCCCTCTTCTTTATCATTGTTTTATAGGTTTGCACTGAGAAGGAGTTGCTTTTAATCTCATTGTACATGCATATAATTACAGTAAAGGCATTCTATTCTAAATTCATTTTTACCCTCAAAATGCTACTCACAACACCCCATAATGACAAAATGAAAAAAGTTTTTTGAACGCTGTGCAAATCAGACCAGAGAATTTTTTTCTCGTGGTCTGAGAGTCCTTCGGGTGCCTTTTGGTAAACTCTAGGTGGGCTGCCATGGCTGTCACTCTGACAGAGTGACCATCGGGTTCTTGGCCACCTCCCTGATTAAGGCCCTTCTCCCCTGATCACTCAGTTTAGGTGGGCAGTGAGCTCTAGGAAGAGTCCTGGTGGAGCTGAACATCTTCCATTTACAGATGATGGCCACTGTGCTCATTGGGACCTTCAATGCAGCAGAAATGTTTCTGGACCTTTTCCCAGATTTGTGGCCCGAGACAGTATTGTCTCAAGGTGGAAAAAGTGAAGTGCTGTGAATATGTTCTGGATGCACTAGATTTTAGACCCACCTAGCTGGAACCATCCAAGGTCTTTTGTCTTGGCACAGTTTTCTAATCCTTACTGTTGCTTTCATTGACATCTCTCTTGTTGTGGAAACATTTCTTTTCAGTTCGTCCAACAGCTTGTTAAGATCAGTAAGCATAACTGTGGACTAAAGTCGGTGTCCCATTACCAATATTTGACACCTGATTGTGTAAATTTTTGGGGGCAAAAAAAAAAGATTCCAAATTGAGGCCTGAAAATGGACGAATGTGGTATAAAGCAGTGTTGCACAACACTGTGGGCAATTAGGAAAGTTTTAAAAATATTTTTAAGTCATGACATTGTGATGTTGTAACATTGTGACATCGTGATGCAAAAAACTTTCTCTGCCCCTGACCAAGGCAGCGTCTCTACATCTGGAGTTGGTCGGCGAGCACCGGACTGTGGCTGCCCATTGCTCCGAGTGGTTGGATTGTGTCTAACTGTAACTAGGATGGGTTAAATGCAGAGGACAGGTTTTATTGTATGTATATATGCATGTACAATGACAATAAAGGCTCTATTCTATTCTATTATATTCTACTTTAAGACCTGTGCCAACATTTGTTTTCAAAATCAAACCACTATGTGATTCCACCATTTATTTTTCCTTTACATAATATGGAAAAATAACACTTGTAAAGGCGGCACAGTGGAGTAATTGTTGGCACTGATCCTTCACAGCCACAAGGTCATGGGATCACCTGGGTCTTTCTCTGTGAAGTTGGCAGGTTCCCTCAGGCTGCTCCAGCATCCTACCATTTCCAAGACATACAGATTAGGTGAATTAGAACTTTTGAAATTGACTGTTGAGGTGTGTGTGTGTTGGTTTAAATAAAGGAGTGGCAAAAGATGATTTACAAACTGATGGAATTTCATTATATATACATACAGTAGTGTTCAGAATAATGGTAGTGCTGTGTGACTAAAAAGATTAATCCAGGTTTTGAGTATATTTCTTATTGTTACATGGGAAACAAGGTACCAGTAGATTCAGTAGATTCTCACAAATCCAACAAGACCAAGCATTCATGATATGCACACTCTTAAGGCTATGAAATTGGGCTATTAGTAAAAACAAGTAGAAAAGGGGGTGTTCACAATAGTAGTAGTGTGGCATTCAGTCAGTGAGTTCGTCAATTTTGTGGAACAAACAGGTGTGAATCAGGTGTCCCCTATATAAGGATGAAGCCAGCACTTGTTGAACATGCTTTTCTCTTTGAAAGCCTGAGGAAAATGGGACGTTCAAGACATTGTTCAGAAGAACAGTGTAGTTTGATTAAAAAGTTGTTTGGAGAGGGGAAAACTTATACGCAGGTGCAAAAAATTATAGGCTGTTCATCTACAATGATCTCCAATGCTTTAAAATTGACAAAAAAAAAAAAAGAGACGCGTGGAAGAAAATGGAAAACAACCATCAAAATGGATAGAAGAATAACCAGAATGGCAAAGGCTCACCCATTGATCAGCTCTAGGATGATCAAAGACAGTCTGGAGTTACCTGTAAGTGCTGTGACAGTTAGAAGACACCTGTGTGAAGCTAATTTATTTGCAAGAATTCCCCGCAAAGTCCCTCTGTTAAATAAAAGATGTGCAGAAGAGGTTACAATTTGCCAAAGAACACATCAACTGGCCTAAAGACAAATGGAGGAATATTTTGTGGACTGATGAGAGTAAAACTGTTCTTTTTGGGTCTAAGGGCCGCAGACAGTTTGTGAGATGACCCCCAAACTCTGAATTCAAGCCACAGTTCACAGTGAAGACAGTAAAGCATGGTGGTGCAAGCATCATGATATGGGCATGTTTCTCCTACTATGGTGTTGGGCCTATATATCGCATACCAGGTATCATGGATCAGTTTGGATATGTGAAAATACTTGAAGAGGTCATGTTGCCTTATGCTGAAGAGGACATGCCCTTGAAATGGGTGTTTCAACAAGACAATGACCCCAAGCACACTAGTAAATGAGAAAGATCTTGGTTCCAAACCAGCAAAATGAATGCCTCGCAGATGTGAAGAAATCATGAAAAACTGTGGTTATACAACTAAATACTAGTTTAGTGATTCACAGGATTGCTAAAAAAGCAGTTTGAACATAATAGTTTTGAGTTTGTAGCGTCAACAGCAGATGCTATTATTATTGTGAACACCCCCTTTTCTACTTTTTTTTTACTAATAGCCCAATTTCATAGCCTTAGGAGTGTGCATATCATGAATGCTTGGTCTTGTTGGATTTGTGAGAATCTACTGAATCTACTGGTACCTTGTTTCCCATGTAACAATAAGAAATATACTCAAAACCTGGATTAATCTTTTTTAGTCACATAGCACTACTATTATTCTGAACACTACTGTACATACATACATACATACACACATACACACACACACACACACATATATATATATATATATATATATATATATATATATGTATATGTATATATATGTATATATATGTATATATGTATGTATATATATGTATATATATGTATGTATATATATGTATATATATGTATGTATATATATATGTATATATGTATGTATATATATATGTATATATGTATGTATGTATATGTATATATGTATGTATATATATATATGTATGTATGTATATATATATATATGTATGTATGTATGTATGTATATATATGTATGTATGTATGTATATATATGTATGTATGTATATGTATATATGTATATATATGTATGTATATGTATATATATGTATATATATGTATATGTGTGTGTGTGTGTGTGTTCTCCACTCAGATTGCAATAGCCAACCACAGATTAGCCTTTCTGTCCATCATTTACCTGTATTTTGGCATGCTTGGCGCCAGAAAGTTATTTTGGATCCAAAAGGATACAAAAAGGCTAGGACCAAAAGTTATATTGGATCGGTTCCCACTGACCAACAGCTAGCCATTCAGAGCGCGGCATACGAAGGTCAGGAACTAGCTGACAGACGCTGGTTGAAAAAAATGGCAACAAACATGTCAACAACAGCAGAAAATCATCTGCCAGCGAGGTTTGCTGAGTTCACAGAGGAGGAACTGGTGGAAATATTGAACTCCAAGGATGCCAAAAACACTAAGATGGTAGACAATCACGCTACTGACGTTTTAGAAGCATTCATCGCATCAGAATCAATCATATGCTGTTCACAACAAAATAAATTGATAAATTTACTTGTCTCTTTGTTGTTTGCTTAATTTGGGAGGGGGGTGGAGAACATAACAATTGATGGATGGCAAGTCGTCTGGAGTGGAGTAAGTGGTTGAGGATGAGTGACTGAGTGGGTATAGACAATGAATGAATGAAAAGCATATAATTTGTTTGAGGCTGTCTTCATGAACACAGAATGTTTAGCTAATGAACAAAAATGGTTTTGTGTCAGTAAGCCGTGTGATTACAATTTATGAAGGGTTGCAGGTGAGAAGATGGTCAGACTGGATCAGGGGTCCAAAACAAAAAAATAAAATAACATAAAACCAGCATGGCAGTAACATGTCTGAAGAACACGTGCTGTGGCAGAGGTACGCACTCCAATGGCTGTTCCCCTAGTTAGTAGCTAATAACTGAGTGTGGTAACATGAGTGACACAGTAAATTATGAGTACTTAATGAAACTATTAAATCACAGATGATGACATTGTGTCAGGTGCTGATTTGATCATTTATGAAGCTGCAGCAGAGCTGCTGGCCAAATATTGGACTGTTTTACAAGGTGTCACTTTTTATGCTCCTTCCTCTTTGTAAATGACTTTAGTCAGTTTATCTTTTTATTTTATTTAGTATGATCTGAAGAAAAAAAAGTATTAAAAACAGAGAGATACAATGTAAAATACTGCTCACTTTATTTGGTATCAAGTGTGTTGTGTATTTATTCCTTTAAAAACTGTCCTGTGATGATGCCGAGCTGCCTCTGCTTTCTTGGCATACATGCTGTGTGTCATCCAATCCTTTTTTATTATAGTAACAGAATGCTGTTGACCATTAATATGAGTATAAAGTGCATGACGGTGAGTTTTCCAGGCCACTCAGCGACAGCAGGGGAAAGCCCACAGCACCCAACACACGCCATTCAATCTCTGCACTGACTCGAGGACTATGCTGTTTGAAGGTTTGTGAACAGGCTGAATGTCAAGGTTACTCAACCATGCTGCAGTTGCCTGAGGTCAAACAGGAGCAGGATACTTCATGGGTCAAAGTAAATATTTTTAAGCCTCCAATAAAATGCACTGGAAATACAGTTAAATCAATTTAACAAACAAATATTGTGTCAGTGAGCGCTTACAACCGGAGCATGTGCCATTTTCAGGCACAGTGCCCACGTTCCTTAAATACCAAGTCTGCGTGTGCTCATCTGTGCATCCAGGGCCGTGTTGGTCTTAAATTGGGTTAGGGACAGGCACAGTATTGGTGCCTTGCTGTTGTGAGACACCAGAAAGTGAGTGTGCCAAAAAAACAATGAATACATGGTCTAAATTGAAGTGGAGAGGTTTTCTGCTATTTGTAAGGTGTAATAATCAGATGCTCCTGACACACACACACACACACACTCTGCATATACACACATGGATGTGCGTTAGTGTTCATATTCCTCCTCTTCACTCATCAAACTACAACAAAACTGAAGTAAATACAAAAATTACGTAAACGTCAGTACAAATGTACAAATCTAAACTTTAATAATTGAAGTTTCTAACATTTTGGTGGAGTTTTTTTCTCCCTGGGTTCACAGGCAGGGGAGCACTGGCCATTGTCCATGAACTGGGGGGGGCCTGATGGTGTACTGTGTGTAGACTGTATGGACAAGATTGGGGAGGTGTTGCAAGAATCTGCTGCACACATTAACACTTGTGCATAGCCCCGTTCCCTCGCCAAAATTCTCTCCCTTCTACTGAATGCATCATGATAACAGTGATGCACCAGGTTCAAGTGCACATGGCTCTTAAAGGAAATGACAGATGACAATCCGGACCCGGCGCCACCAGGGGGCATTTGGGGCGACGCCCCCTCACGTCATCAACCTCGCCCCCTCGGATGTGAGCGTTATCAAAAAATAAAAATAAAAAAGAAAGAAAAAGAAATACTGGAAAATATAGCAAAATATTAGTTATTCAATAATATCACGTATTTAACAAATAAACCAAATTAATTAACTAAAGTAAATAAATTTAAAACAAACGGATATGGCATGTGTCTGTGTTCAAGCAATTTGATAGGTTGAGGGTTGCGCTTGTCAGTGCAGCAGAGGGCAAGGATCCTGAGTCCAGTGATTATGGCAAGGTGGACGAATTAAAGCATGCTCGATTTATTCAAGCAGTGTCAGAGCTGGAGTTCCTGGGATTCGTCAAATCCACCAAGCAAAAGGCAGATCATGTAGCACGACTCACTTGGAGAGGGTGTTAAGATTTTGCACACGAGTGGAAAAAGCCTAGTGATCACAGACGCAGCATGCTGCATGAACGAAAGGCGAACTTAATAAGGCTGGCATTTGAAAATGACCTAACCAGGAAATTCAGTGGAGAGTGGCAAGATGTCCTTCTCAGAAGATTCAACGCGGCATCCAACCGAAGGCTTCAACTCTTCTGAGGTAGGCTAGCATCCAGTTTCCACACAGAATTTTATGTTAAGATAGGGACTTTTAAAAGTTATGTATTGTTGTAAATACAGTGGTCCCTCGCTATAACGCGGTTCACCTTTCGCGGCCTCGCAGTTTCGCGGATTTTTTTAGTCCAATTTTGCATGCTTTTTTTTTTTTTTTTTTTTTTTTTTACAGCGCATTGTGTTCTGTGTCCTCATCAAGCAGGCCGGTCGCAGCACCGCGAAGGGAGAGCACGCACATTGTGTTCTGCGTGTCTGTTTCTAAGAATCCTCTCGCCCAGAAGAAAAAAGAGCGCCAACAACTACCATTAACTGTGTTCTTCACTCGGAAAAAGACACCTGCACCAAGGCCTTCAGCGGAGTGGCGCCAGGACGAAGAGGCGCGATCAGAGGAACTTTGAAGTACTGGTTAGTCACTATTAAATTTTTTCTTATGTGTCCAACCTTGTAGGTTGATCGTTAAAATTAAATTTGTTAGTTCTAAAAGCCATCATAATTATTTATAGGAAAACGTTCTATTTTTATTTCTCAAACAAATGTTTGGGCCTGAAAACAGGTTGGTCTTATTTTTCTACTTGAACTTTGAGAGTGTTTACACACGAGAGAACAGTGAGAAAATGTTAATGCCTGTTTGAGAAAAGTGTATAAAGTGTGTAGTGAGGGGTTTTACAGCCTTAAAATGTCTATAATAATTGTAAAAAATAACGCTGACTACTTCGCGGATTTTGCCTATTGCGGGTTATTTTTAGAACATAACTCCCGCGATAAACGAGGGACTGCACATCTACATGAAAGGTTTATCTTTGACCCGTTGTGTGACTGTCATGTCCAATTGCGCTGTGTTTGCGCTTGTGATGGAGGGCTGTATGTGGGGTTAATCTACTGTCTTGTGTCGTTTCTCAGATCAGTTGTTGGTTTGGTTTTGTGGTATGCAGGAGATCACTTGACCGAGGGTCTATACGTTCAAATAATAATTAAAAAATACTGTCATCACTCTTTACTCTTACTCAGTCAGTCTCTTACAACGTTGTAGCCTAAATACACGAGCTTTCTAGGAGCGCACCCAATTCATTACGCACGCTCAGAGGCACGTCCCTTCCGGTGAGCACTTTTTTGGGGGGGGTGACCCCGCCCCCTGTGATAAACTCATCGCCCCCTTAATATTTTTTTTCTGGCGCCGGGCCTGTGACAATCTGACTGGTATAAGGTATGTTTTGCCCAAAGCACCCTCATGACTGATTAAGTGACTAAATAGAGCACTGTTGCACCCTGCACATCTCTTTGTGCACAGATTATGCAGAAAGATGTCCCCTTGGACTCCTCCAGTCGCTGGGGTCCTCAACGGTGTGGCACGTGCTGGAGCTCACCCAGAGAAATGTACCACACAGCCAAAATTGTGTAGCTGCTTTCCCACTGTACAGTGCATCCTCAAAGTATTCACAAACACCTCACTTTTTCCACATTTTATTGTTACAGCCTTATTCCAAAATGGATGACATTCATTTTTTTTCCCTCAAATTCTTCACACACTACCCCATAACGGCAATGTGAAAAAAAGCTTTTCTGAGATTTTTGCAAATTTATTAAAAGTAAAAAAACCAAAAACAAATCACATGTACACAAGTATTCAGGCACTTTGCTCAATACTTTGTTGATGCACCTTTGGCAGCAATTACAGCCTCAGGTCTAATATGATGCCACAAGCTTGGTGCACCTATCTTTGGGCAGTTTTGCTCATTCGTCTTTGCAGCACCTCTCAAGCTCCATCAGGTTGGATGGGGAGCGTCGGTGCACAGCCACTTTCAGATCTCTCCAGAGATGATCAATCGGTTTCAGGTCTGGGCTCTGGCTGGGCCACTCAAGGACATTCACAGAGTGTGTAGAATTTTGAGGAAAAAAAACAAAGAATTTCATCCATTTTGGAATAAGGCTGTAACATAACAAAATGTGGAACCAGTGAAGCGCTGTGAATACTTTCCAGATGCACCATATAAGTAATTTGTCTTCATATGATTCTGCCTCAGCTACTCAGTCATTCCAGTGGCATCCAAAGATTCTTGAAAGAGACCTGGTACCAAACACCTCACCTTAGCACACTGTTTCATGTCCAAATCTCCCTAAAAATGTGGACCTTCATTTTCCTGCAACCATTTCAACATTGCCAAACACCTTGTGAAAGGTGAAGTTCTTTGCACACGTCTCTCGATCTCAAGGAAAAACCCTGACACATGAATGTTACTGCTGAGATAAGTTAATGTCGCTACAAGTTTAACTCTCTGGAGTTGTCTGATGCAGAGGCATCAGACAACATTCAACAACAGATTCAAAGTCACATTACCAAACTAAGCGGACATACCATCCAGTACGCCAAAGTCTCCGTTTGAATGTGTGTCAAAAACTACAACTTCAAACTACATACCAGTTTATAAATTGTATTGACTGGCTAGTATAACTTGAATCATGATTAATAATTTATGCCATACTTTTTCCTGAATACTATGGTCATTTTTGGAGTGTGTTTCTGTAGAAGTGCAATCACATTCCAGCAGGGGGTGGTAAATTACTTATATATTAAAAGCCAAGTGGTCTCCGTACACGTGTGTGCGTGTGTAACTTTGATCACGGAGAAATTGGGGGGAGTTGACATTTGTCATTTGGTGTGCTTATGTATGTTGGGTCAAGGATGGACGCTGAGAACACGGAAATAGGCAAAAAATTGATAGGTCTAATATTTTTGGAGAAATTAAGGATATTAGGTAACAACAGTGAACAATGGACGTTGATATCACCATTAATCAGTCCCTGGTAACCAGACAAGCTCTGAACAAAGGAAATATCTCAACCTTGCCAGTTGTAAAACATGACATCAACTAAATGTCCTAAATAATAAATACAATTATTCACAAAGCTTTCTCATTTTAATTCTCTACACTTTCAGTTAAAATCATTATAGAAACTTTGCATAATTTATTACTACCCTTGAAAAATGTACTTATTTTATAAACACTAACCAATCTAGAGCATGTGGATCCCCACAGGCTAGCAGATATTTGATATTAACATTGATATTAACATTGTAAGATGGTGTTACAGTGAACTGTTCATACTGTATAGTTGATTTCTGCTTTGTCCTTTGTCCGAGGATAAACTGCTGATGAAGACATAGACCATTAGCGAAGAGGAAAGTACCTGGATTGGGATTCCTAATCTGTATGTTGGTGCATCTTGGAGTTTTGTAGATCCTCAGGTTTAACCATCAGCCATCATCCAAGATCCTTCCAGGACTACAGAGGTACAGGGGAACTGTAGGTATCCAGAGTGTGCCAAGGAATTATGGAAGCATCTTGGATGAAAACTGGGGAAGGTACCTTCAATAACTAATCTGGCATTGATCAATGACTCACGAATTGCTGTCATTTACTGAGATTCTGTTCTTCATCTGTCTGGATGGTTTCTGAGACACTGGTCTTTGCAACCACTGGACTCCTTATCTGTGTGGCTGCTTTGCTGCAACATTTCTGTGTCTGCATGTTTGACAATTCTTTGTTTTATTTGCCATGTTAATATGATGGCCAAAGTAGATGGTCACCCTGATCTGCTTGAGGCTTCTTCCTGTTGTTGGTGGTGTCCTTTCGGCTGCTGCCATTTTCTTTGGGGTCGCCATAGCGGATACAGCCAGATCTGCATTGGTATTTGGCACATGTTCCACTGTGCTTGTTCAGGGGGTGGGTAAAGTTAGACCTTACTCATGTGTAGCACCTTGGGGTGACACGTTGTGATTTGGCACTGTACAAATAAATAGGGTGCTCAAACATCTGGTCTACTTGGGGGCGGTGCATCATCATCATAATTGTGCCAATGCAAACATCCGCTGGACTAGCATTGTTTACATCATCTGCTATTGTCAATCTGCAAGCTATACATTTTATGATGCACATTGTTTCTGATTTTCCTGAATAAAATAAGCATTATGTATATATGTGAATTAGTTCATTAATGGACACTTTTCAAGTTGTGCTGCCATCTTGAAACCAAGACTTCCAGTTAGGGAGGCTCTCACTCAGGTCGAAGCTGGATGCCGGTTAAACGATGTCTCCAAAAGTCAAGAAATCGAGATTTCTTGTTTCTTTTTGGAATTGGTGTCCTTTGTTAGTGCAGTGTGACCGGGGATTTACATTCATTGCCAGGAGAATATCAACATTCTGGGTGCAATGAACATGTTTTCACTATTATTTGATTTCTTTGTGTGGCTGACATCGTTATTCAAGCATTCAAAAGGCTATTCTTACCGCCACACAACTCCAACCATCGACCAGAAAGTTTCTTGACAGTTCTTGTTGGTGAAAGAAACTGCGTCTCCCTAACCGGAAAGAGTCGTGATGTCATCACGCATGTACATAGGCGCTGGGTGCTCCGGCTTCCTCCCACAATCAAAAACATGCTCTTAAAAAAACAAACAAATACATTTTTAAAAGTGAAGTAAATTAGTGTGTTAATTCTCTGTGTGAAACTCAGCCGCAGGGTTGACTGGCTGCTCAAATAAAACCTTTATCGGGCTGATTCCGAACATGTCAGACCACTGTAAGTACGATTTAGTGTTCATAAATTTTAGTAAAAAGATTGAACATTCCATTCCTTCCATTCTAGTGCAAAGGATTTCCATGACAACTAAACTGCCATGGAAATGCTTACAAAAAATTATTGAATGGCAACTGTGGTTGTTGTCCCCATTTTCAATGTAGAGAACATGAGTTGCACACGAAATTGTGGATATGTGACATCAGTGAAATTAACGTGACATGCCCCCCCCATGAATTTCTGTCTGCAGGACAGAAGTGTCCAGACCCGTCTGTGTTTAGATCTGTGTTTTCAAAAAAAGGCTCGTCAGGTCTGAATGTGAAGAGATGATTGAAATGGATGTAATCTGGTTTGTATATAACAGTTCAAAACAGTATCTCATCTCATGAGGAATGTTGCTGAAGTGTTGAATTTGAAAATCCAGAATGCATTTTTCACGAGTGAAAACTCAGATTTTCACATTTTAATACGTTCTCTTACATTGTACATGACCTGACACCCTGTGTCGCCATGACGCAGTTTTAAGGACATACAGGACAAATTTAAATATTTATGGGTCTATATTCTGCACTGATCCTGATGGGTTTAACTAAATAAATGTTATATTGTTTACCTTTGCTGTAGTCCTGTTGTAGAACGTCCACAAGCTCAGCACTATGACAGAGTTATTTATTATTAGACATTAGGCAGTTATTAAACTTTGAACCTACAATGACTATGTGCTCTTGTGAAATAATAATGTGAATGCTTCATTACAAGGTAATGACACAAATCCAACAACACCGCCCTGAGAGTACTTTGGACCTGCAGGACCCACAGAATGACATCAAGACTGAGACAATGTGAAGTCCAGAGTCCTTTCAAAATAACCAGGAGTTCAAGCTATGTGACCTTTCATCCAGCCAATGATAATTTGATAACTCATCAGAGAGGCCGCCAGCTGCATTGTTGTCCATCAGAATGTGTCATCCTGCTGCACACAGTTACAGTCACCAGCCCACTGGGTGTGCACGCACTCCAGTGCACCTCTGACATTTAGGGCCCTATGTTCTACTCGGTTCAAAGCAGATGTACTTCATCATTATGTCAGTCCGAGCATGAAGTATGGTCATGCACAGTGCTGGTACACAGCGACTCTGAGGAGGCAAGAAAAGAAATAAGCAATGGCACAATAAACCAATCAAAACTTGATCCAAAGTCGAGCACAGTGTTTTTCTGTTGTTTACACAGCGCAACATTCAGAGGCGGCTTCACGACACGCAATATACAGTACACACACCGCACACACTTAAACACAATGAAGATGAATTGAAAACATCAAGCTAAATTAAAGCAAACGCTACTGGAGAAAATAGAAAACGCCAGCATTTCAGGGAGCTTTGGTGACTTCTCTCCGCTCATGTATTTTGACACAAAGTGCACAGGCCCATTAACTTGCTAGTAAACGTCTCATTCCAGTAGTCAGATGTGAAAATAGTGTGTCAGGTTCCAGTGCACCCTGACTCTTCAAGGGATGACAGGTGATAATCTGATGATTTATTTCATTTTATGTCCAAAACACCCCATGAATGAAAGTTACTAAATACAATGGCTGCACATCATTTCGAGATCATCAAGATCATTAAGACAGACCCTCAAATGTGTTTGCCAAATCTATTGTAGGCAAGAATAAAATATCTTCTGATGTTTTTGTACTTCATCCTTTCAGCCAATAAATTAGGGTGCTCTCCCATCGCTGATTTTTGATAACTGATTGCGTACATTGCACCAAATAAATAAACTGATACCAAAACGGGGCCTTATTGGGCCTTAAGGATATGTTCTCGATTTTACCATACCTGAAGAAATTTCTTTTGTAAGACAGTTTCTTAGTGGCATGTCTGTCTGTGATAGACTGGGATCCTGTCAAGGATGAACCCCACCTCACCCCCTATGGCTGCTGGGATACAATCCAGCCCCCCCCCCCCCCCCCCCCCGGTTACCCTTAATTATATAGATAGAAAACGGATGGATAGTTAAAAAAAAAAAGGATAGATGGATGTCCATGTGTGTCATATCAAAATGTTGAGAACAATTCCAGGTTTCTGAATGTATGGCATATATTCATAAAGAACATTCTGCAAAGATATGCTATTTTAACAGAAATATGGTGAGAAGTCGACCAGGTTGAAGGATAATGTCTGTGGTAAAAGTAGCATTGCAAACTGTGACCAATTGGGAAAGTTTTAAGCATACGAGGTCTATCAGAAAAGTATCCTACCTTTTTATTTTTTTTGAAAAACTATATGGATTTGAATGACGTGCGATTACACCAATCATGCTTCAACCCTCGTGTGCATGCGTGAGTTTTTTCACGCGTGTCGGTAATGTCATTTCCCTGTGGTCAGGCCTTGAGTGACATGTGGTCCCGCCCTCTCGGCTGAATTCCTTTGTTTCACATGCTGCTCGAGACGGCGCGCGTTGCTTTATCAAAGTTTTTTCTGGACCTGTGAGGAATATCCGAGTGGAAACTATTCGAGAAATTAAGCTGGTTTTCGGTGAAAAGTTTAACGGCTGATGAGAGATTATGGGGTGTTTCTGTCGGTGTAAGGACTTCCCACGGAGCGGGACGTTGCGCAGCGCTTCCAGGGGCCGTCGTCAGCCTGTTTCGACCTGAAAACATCCTAATTTAAGGCTTAATTCACCCAGGACGTCGTGAGAGAACAGAGAAGATTCAGAAGAGGCCGGCATGAGGACTTTATGTGGACATTCCACTGTTTAAGGACATTTTGTAATGAAAGACGTGCGCGCAAATTCACCGAGTCGTTTCCGTGACGACTCGGCGAACCTGTGTGCGCCGCGACAGGAAAAACATCTCCGTGTTGAAAACCATTTGTAAAATTCAGGCGGCTTTTGATGGCTTTCAACAAGTGAGTAACTGAGAAATTGTTTAACAGCTTGGGCATGTTCCAACTTGCCCGTTAAGGTTTCCAACGGAGGTGTTTTTCCTGTCGCGACCCCCCGCGGTCGGGTCCGGCCCGACATGCAACTCTGCCCACACGTTCTTTCATTACAAAATGTCCGTTAACAATGGAATGTCCAAATAAACTGCTCATGCCGACTTCTTCTGAAAGTTCTCTGTTCTCTGACGACTTCCTGGGTCAACAGAGCCTGAAATGTGGAAGTTTTCAACTTGAAACGGCGAGACGCTGCCGCCTCGAAGCGCAGATCGCTGTCAGGCACCGTGGGCCGTCCTTACGGTGACACTACCAGACCAAAATCTCTCATCAGCCGTTCAAATTTTTACCGAAAACCAGCTGAATTTATCGAATGGTGTCCACTCAGTTGTGCCTTACAGTTTTGAAAAAATTTTGATCAAACAAAGCAGCAGTCTCTGAGCCATTCCTAAACAAGGAAAAAATCGACGAGAGGGTGGGCCACTCCTCACTCAAAGACTGCCCACAGGCGAATGACGTAACCGACAGGCGTGAAAAAATTCTTGCATGCCCACGAGGGTTCAAGCATGTCTGATGTAATCACACGTGATTCAAATCCATATGGTTTTTGAAAAAAATAATAAGGTCGGATACTTTTCTAATAGACCTCGTATTTTAAAAATTTGTAACATTGGGGTAAATCACAATATGCAACTCGTGAAAGTCAGATTTAACAGGTGCAGACAGCAGATAATCTTGTGTAAAAGTAGGTGAAAGTGGACATGCGGGTATAGTATGCAGTAGTCAGGGCCAACTTCTCTGAGCAGAAGCCTCCCTCTGACCCTGTTATACAACGTTAAACCCATGAAAAAATAGGTCAAGCGCTTAAACAGAAGACAGTTTTGAGATGTTAGCAGAGACATTTTAACTTTCAGGAAATGTGGGGAAAAATTCTGAAGTAATCGTGTAATGGGAATCATATGTACTGAACTGTATTCAGCAATGTTCACTGACACATATGGAAGTGGATATACAGTAGCAGGTTATATGGCTTATACTGATTATTTTAAAAACTCGGGCCAAGTCTCCTCAATTTTGGCAGCTGGATAGAAACTGGGACCAAAAATTGTCAAGGAGAGACCATCCTGAGTCAGTACTTTTAGTGTCGAAGCTCTAAAAAAAAATCCCGAAATTTTCTTTGTTTTATTCTTGCAACATGACAAACGATAAATGTGAATGCTTACATTAGGTATTAAAGGCACTGCGCTGCGGTGGTTTGAATCATATTTGTCTAATAGATTACAATTTGTTCATGTAAATGGGGAATCTTCTTCACAGACTAAAGTTAATTATGGAGTTCCACAAGGTTCTGTGCTAGGACCAATTTTATTCACTTTATACATGCTTCCCTTAGGCAGTATTATTAGACGGTATTGCTTAAATTTTCATTGTTACGCAGATGATACCCAGCTTTATCTATCCATGAAGCCAGAGGACACACACCAATTAGCTAAACTGCAGGATTGTCTTACAGACATAAAGACATGGATGACCTCTAATTTCCTGCTTTTAAACTCAGATAAAACTGAAGTTATTGTACTTGGCCCCACAAATCTTAGAAACATGATGTCTAATCAGATCCTTACTCTGGATGGCATTACCCTGACCTCTAGTAATACTGTGAGAAATCTTGGAGTCATTTTTGATCAGGATATGGAGAGAGCATATCTCACCCATATTGGCCTCTCTTCATTGGCTTCCTGTTAACTCTAGAATAGAATTTAAAATTCTTCTTCTTACTTATAAGGTTTTGAATAATCAGGTCCCATGTTATCTTAGGGACCTCGTAGTACCATATCACCCCAATAGAGCGCTTCTCTCTCAGACTGCAGGCTTACTTGTAGTTCCTAGGGTTTGTAAGAGTAGAATGGGAGGCAGAGCCTTCAGCTTTCAGGCTCCTCTCCTGTGGAACCAGCTCCCAATTCAGATCAGGGAGACAGACACCCTCTCTACTTTTAAGATTAGGCTTAAAACTTTCCTTTTTGCTAAAGCTTATAGTTAGGGCTGGATCAGGTGACCCTGAACCATCCCTTAGTTATGCTGCTATAGACGTAGACTGCTGGGGGGTTCCCATGATGCACTGTTCCTTTCTCTTTTGCTCTGTATGCACCACTCTGCATTTAATCATTAGTGATCGATCTCTGCTCCCCTCCACAGCATGTCTTTTTCCTGGTTCTCTCCCTCAGCCCCAACCAGTCCCAGCAGAAGACTGCCCCTCCCTGAGCCTGGTTCTGCTGGAGGTTTCTTCCTGTTAAAAGGGAGTTTTTCCTTCCCACTGTAGCCAAGTGCTTGCTCACAGGGGGTCGTTTTGACCGTTGGGGTTTTACATAATTATTGTATGGCCTTGCCTTGCAGTATAAGGCCCCTTGGGGCAACTGTTTGTTGTGATTTGGCGCTATATAAAAAAAAATTGATTGATTGATTACATTAGACTAGGGATAGCAGTGCTATCAAATAACATGATATATCAATTTACCCAGTTCTGGTGAAATATCCGGGTGGAGAAAATGTGAAGAATGTGAACTGACTCCTTTTAAAACACTATGAAGATAAATAGATTTAACTCTGGACAGCTAATAGACTCAGACTGTAAGAGAGTTACATTCTTCTTTGGTTGCAATTGGAAAATCAATAATATACACAAAACACAGTGAGAACGGCTGTTCAGATATGATGTCAACCACGCAAGGGCACTCCCAGTAATCCCAAAATGATTCTCCAGCCTGTCAAGTAGAATATGAATTTCAAACGCAGCACTAAGATCTAACAGCACCAGAACCGTGGTGTCCGAATCCATTGCAAGCAGAAGATCATTCACCACGTTTGTGAGAGCTGTCTCCATGGAATTATATTTTCTAAAAGCAGACTGCAGTGGTTCAAAAAGATTTTTTTTTTTCCCATTTCAATTTATTTTCATTTATATAGCACCAAATCACAACAAAGCTGCCTCAAGGTGCTTCACACAAGTAAGGTCTAACCCCAGAGCAACAGTGGTAAGGAAAAACTCTCAAGCAGACCAGACACAAAGGGGTGACCCTCTGCTTGGGCCATGCTACAGATATAAATTACAGAACAATTCACAGAAACAATTCACAAAACGAATATACAGGAAATGCTGTTGGTGCACAGGACAATATTCTCAGTAAAGATAAAGATAGATAAAGATAAAGATAAACTTTACTGATCTCACAGAGGAGAAATTCACATGTTAAGTCAGCTCTTAAAAAAAAACAAGATGGGTGCAAGTAGAGGAAAATGTTCATCAAACAGCGTGTGCAAGGGTAAGCAATAATAATACTTGTAACAGTACAAGACATAAGAAATGAGGTAGAAATAGAATATGTATGTGTATATAGATAAAAAAAATAAGATAATTATAGTGGGCGATTTTAACATCCACAGATGCTGAGAATGACAACCTCAACACTGCATTTAATCTATTATTACACTCTATTGGCTTTGCTCAAAATGTAAATGAGTCCACCCACCACATCTTACACTCAACAAAAATATAAACGCAACACTTTTGGTTTTGCTCCCATTTTGTATGAGATGAACTCAAAGATCTAAAACTTTTTCCACATACACAATATCACCATTTCCCTCAAATATTGTTCACAAACCAGTCTAAATCTGTGATAGTGAGCACTTCTCCTTTGCTGAGATAATCCATCCCACCTCACAGGTGTGCCATACCAAGATGCTGATTAGACACCATGATTAGTGCACAGGTGTGCCTTAGACTGCCCACAATAAAAGGCCACTCTGAAAGGTGCAGTTTTGTTTTATTGGGGGGGGATACCAGTCAGTATCTGGTGTGACTACCATTTGCCTCATGCAGTGCAACACATCTCCTTTGCATAGAGTTGATCAGGTTGTCAATTGTGGCCTGTGGAATGTTGGTCCACTCCTCTTCAATGGCTGTGCGAAGTTGCTGGATATTGGCAGGAACTGGTACACGCTGTCGTATACGCCGGTCCAGAGCATCCCAAACATGCTCAATGGGTGACATGTCCGGTGAGTATGCCGGCCATGCAAGAACTGGGACATTTTCAGCTTCCAAGAATTGTGTACAGATCCTTGCAACATGGGGCTGTGCATTATCCTGCTGCAACATGAGGTGATGTTCTTGGATGTATGGCACAACAATGGGCCTCAGGATCTCGTCACGGTATCTCTGTGCATTCAAAATGCCATCAATAAAATGCACCTGTGTTCTTCGTCCATAACAGAAGCATGCCCATACCATAACCCCACTGCCACCATGGGCCACTCGATCCACAACACTGACATCAGAAAACCGCTCACCCACACAACGCCACACATGCTGTCTGCCATCTGCCCTGGACAGTGTGAACCGGGATTCATCCATGAAGAGAACACCTCTCCAATGTGCCAAACGCCAGCGAATGTGAGCATTTGCCCACTCAAGTCGGTTACGATGAAGAACTGGAGTCAGGTCGAGACCCTGATGAGGACAACGAGCATGCAGATGAGTTTCCCTGAGACGGTTTCTGACAGTTTGTGCAGAAATTCTTTGGTTATGCAAACCGATTGTTTTAGCAGCTGTCCGAGTGGCTGGTCTCAGACGATCTTGGAGGTGAACATGCTGGATGTGGAGGTCCTGGGCTGGTGTGGTTACACGTGTCTGTGGTTGTGAGGCTGGTTGGATGTACTGCCAAATTCTCTGAAACACCTTTGGAGACGGCTTATGGTAGAGAAATGAACATTCAATACACGAGCAACAGCTCTGGTTGACATTCCTGCTGTCAGCATGCCAATTGCATGCTCCCTCAAATCTTGCGACATCTGTGGCATTGTGCTGTGTGATACAACTGCACCTTTCAGAGTGGCCTTTTATTGTGGGCAGTCTAAGGCACACCTGTGCACTAATCATGGGGTCTAATCAGCATCTTGATATGGCACACCTGTGAGGTGGGATGGATTATCTCAGCAAAGGAGAAGTGCTCACTATCACAGATTTAGACTGGTTTGTGAACAATATTTGAGGGTAATGGTGACATTGTGTATGTGGAAAAAGTTTTAGATCTTTGAGTTCATCTCATACAAAATGGGAGCAAAACCAAAAGTGTTGCGTTTATATTTTTGTTGAGTGTAGATCTTGTTCTGACTTATGGTATGGAAATAGAAGACTTAACAGTATTCCCTGAAAACTCCCTTCTGTCTGATCATTTCTTAATAACATTTACATTTACTCTGATGGACTACCCAGCAGTGGGGAATAAGTTTCATTACACTAGAAGTCTTTCAGAAAGCGCTGTAACTAGGTTTAAGGATATGATTCCTTCTTTATGTTCTCTAATGCCATATACCAACACAGTGCAGAGTAGCTACCTAAACTCTGTAAGTGAGATAGAGTATCTCGTCAATAGTTTTACATCCTCATTGAAGACAACTTTGGATGCTGTAGCTCCTCTGAAAAAGAGAGCTTTAAATCAGAAGTGCCTGACTCCGTGGTATAACTCACAAACTCGTAGCTTAAAGCAAATAACCCGTAAGTTGGAGAGGAAATGGCGTCTCACTAATTTAGAAGATCTTCACTTAGCCTGGAAAAAGAGTCTGTTGCTCTATAAAAAAAAACCTCCGTAAAGCTAGGACATCTTTCTACTCATCACTAATTGAAGAAAATAAGAACAACCCCAGGTTTCTTTTCAGCACTGTAGCCAGGCTGACAAAGAGTCAGAGCTCTATTGAGCTGAGTATTCCATTAACTTTAACTAGTAATGACTTCATGACTTTCTTTGCTAACAAAATTTTAACTATTAGAGAAAAAATTACTCATAACCATCCAAAAGACGTATCGTTATCTTTGGCTGCTTTCAGTGATGCCGGTATTTGGTTAGACTCTTTCTCTCCGATTGTTCTGTCTGAGTTATTTTCATTAGTTACTTCATCCAAACCATCAACATGTTTATTAGACCCCATTCCTACCAGGCTGCTCAAGGAAGCCCTACCATTATTTAATGCTTCGATCTTAAATATGATCAATCTATCTTTGTTAGTTGGCTATGTACCACAGGCTTTTAAGGTGGCAGTAATTAAACCATTACTTAAAAAGCCATCACTTGACCCAGCTATCTTAGCTAATTATAGGCCAATCTCCAACCTTCCTTTTCTCTCAAAAATTCTTGAAAGGGTAGTTGTAAAACAGCTAACTGATCATCTGCAGAGGAATGCTCTATTTGAAGAGTTTCAGTCAGGTTTTAGAATTCATCATAGTACAGAAACAGCATTAGTGAAGGTTACAAATGATCTTATGGCCTCGGACAGTGGACTCATCTCTGTGCTTGTTCTGTTAGACCTCAGTGCTGCTTTTGATACTGTTGACCATAAAATTTTATTACAGAGATTAGAGCATGCCATTAGTATTAAAGGCACTGTGCTGCGGTGGTTTGAATCATATTTGTCTAATAGATTACAATTTGTTCATGTAAATGGGGAATCTTCTTCACAGACTAAAGTTAATTATGGAGTTCCACAAGGTTCTGTGCTAGGACCAATTTTATTCACTTTATACATGCTTTCCTTAGGCAGTATTATTAGACGGTATTGCTTAAATTTTCATTGTTACGCAGATGATACACAGCTTTATCTATCCATGAAGCCAGAGGACACACACCAATTAGCTAAACTGCAGGATTGTCTTACAGACATAAAGACATGGATGACCTCTAATTTCCTGCTTTTAAACTCAGATAAAACTGAAGTTATTGTACTTGGCCCCACAAATCTTAGAAACATGGTGTCTAACCAGATCCTTACTCTGGATGGCATTACCCTGACCTCTAGTAATACTGTGAGAAATCTTGGAGTCATTTTTGATCAGGATATGTCATTCAAAGCGCATATTAAACAAATATGTAGGACTGCTTTTTTGCATTTACGCAATATCTCTAAAATTAGAAAGGTCTTGTCTCAGAGTGATGCTGAAAAACTAATTCATGCATTTATTTCCTCTAGGCTGGACTATTGTAATTCATTATTATCAGGTTGTCCTAAAAGTTCCCTAAAAAGCCTTCAGTTAATTCAAAATGCTGCAGCTAGAGTACTAACGGGGACTAGAAGGAGAGAGCATATCTCACCCATATTGGCCTCTCTTCATTGGCTTCCTGTTAATTCTAGAATAGAATTTAAAATTCTTCTTCTTACTTATAAGGTTTTGAATAATCAGGTCCCATCTTATCTTAGGGACCTCGTAGTACCATATCACCCCAATAGAGCGCTTCGCTCGCAGACTGCAGGCTTACTTGTAGTTCCTAGGGTTTGTAAGAGTAGAATGGGAGGCAGAGCCTTCAGCTTTAACAGTGACGCTGTGTAATGGTGTGAGAGTGGACGCACGCCCTAAGAAGGAGCAGTGCAGGAATATTGGTATAATCGGTACTGGAGCCGAGGACGACATCCCAGTGATTAGAACTAAACTGGTGAGTGTGTTTGCCACTCGGTTTTCTCCTGAGCTGGAAGCTGACACCCTATCTTCTTATTTGTCTGGGAAGCTGGGGAAGTGTGTTACGTGTCGGAAGATTGTCTCCAGTCGCAATCGATTTAGCTCATTTCAGGTCACGGCAGAGTGTAATGAAGTGTCTGAACTTTACGATCCACAACTTTGGCCAGCGGGGACCTATGTACGTCGATACTTTGAGCCACGCAAACCCAGAGTGAATGCTGGGAGCATGGCACTTGGATCAGGAAGTGAGGCGGAATTGCAGCGCCCTGTATCTGTGATCGGACCTGGCGTTTCAGGAGAGCAGCCGTGTCCCGGCACGGGAAAAAAAGAGAAGAAAAAAAAAAAAACTACCCTCAAATAAATGATTGTTAATATTGTGTCATATAATGTGCGTGGACTGCGCATGGGACATACTGAGACTGACAAATCACGCCGTCTTGTGGTGGACAAATTGTTAGAAAAGTGTGATGTACTGTGCGTTCAGGAGACGTTTTTGGCAAAGCAGGACTTAGAAGGACTTAACTCTATGCATGCAGATTTTTATGGAGCAGGGGAATCTACCACTGACTGCAGCACCAAGTTGGTGCGGGGTAGAATCTCTGGAGGTGTTGCAGTGTTGTGGCATAAGAGATTGGACCGGCTGATTAAAGTGATAAGATTGGATGTTGACTGGGCCATAGGAATTGAGTTCAGTTGTGGAAATAAAAAGTTAATTATACTGAATATATATACACCCTATGAAAACCCTTATAATGAGGATGAATACCTTAATAGGTTAGCCTGCATTGTGTCATTTATTCAAGACAATCCTTCTACTTGTGTTTATATCTTGGGAGATATGAATGCTGATGTGAGTGACTGTAAATCCTTATTTGGTAACCACTTAAGGCAGTTCTGCTCCAATAATGATTTGATTCTTTCTAGTGAAATGCTTTTGCCAGTGGACAGCTACACTTATATCAGTGAAATGTGGCACACAACATCATGGCTAGATCACTGTATCTGCTCTGAGGATGCACATGACTCTTTAGAGGCTATGAGGATAAATTATGAATTTGCTATATCAGATCATGTCCCTTTCTCGTTGTCTATAAATGTGGGCAATTTACCCACTTATTTGCCCATGAATAATGAGACGCAAGAAGGAAAAATTTATTGGGACAAGCTGAACGCGCAGGATTTAAACTTGTATCACATCCAGTCTGATTTATGTTTAAGTAATATTGAGTTACCAAAAAGCGCAGTGGTTTGTTCTGACATGAATTGTAAAAATGCACAACATGGCGCAGAATTGTGCATACTGTATGAGAAAACTATAGATTCTCTTCTTATTTCTAGTAGGTCCTTGTATAAAACTAAAAAGTTCCAAGCCAAGCCGGGGTGGAATGTGTATGCAGAACAGCTTCATGCTGAAACTAGAAGGGCTTTTAAATCATGGGTTAAATTTGGCAAACCTAGACATGGTCCTGTGTTTGAACATAAGAAACGGGCAAATGCTCATTTTAAATATGCCTTGCGTTTTATTAAGAGAAATGAAAACCTCTTGAAATCTGAGTCGCTTGCAAGGAAACATCTGCAGAATAGTCCCACCGAATTCTGGAAAGAAATAAAAACAATGAACAATTTAAAAACATCCTTGCCAACTAATATAGATTGTGCAAATGGTCCTGACGAAATTATTCAATTATGGCGGAATCATTATTATGAATTGTTTAATTGTATTAAAAGTAATTCATTTGTGATGAACAGTATAGATAAACATGAGGAAGTGGTTATTTCTACACAAGAAATTAGTGATATTGTTATGAATTTGAGTAATAATAAGTCATGCGGTGTGGATAAAATATCGGCTGAGCATTTAAAATTTGCAAGCAGGAAATTGTTTTCCTTGTTGGCTATCTGTTTCACTGGGTTTTTAATTCATGGTATTTTACCTAATTCTATACTCTGTATTCTTAGTGCCTATTGTTAAGGATAAGTGTGGTAAAATAAATAATAAAGATAACTATCGGCCTATTGCTTTAGCCAGTACTGTATCCAAAGTCTTGGAGAGGGCTATACTTAATAGAATGGAGAAGTATTTGGTGACATCTGATAATCAATTTGGTTTTAAGTCAAAACTTGGCACTGATATGTGCATTTTTGCTCTTAAGGAGATTTTAGACTTTTATAATCGGTGCAATACTACTATTTTTATGTGTTTTATTGATGCCTCAAAAGCGTTTGATCATGTAAATCATGATAAATTGTTTTATAAATTGTATAATAGAGGAGTTCCGAAGTATTTATTGAGAATTTTAGTGTATTGGTATGCTCACCAGTCTATGTATGTGAAATGGGGAAATTATGTATCTTCCCCCTTTCATGTGAGGAATGGGGTAAGACAAGGTAATATTCTTTCACCTTGCCTTTTTAATGTGTATATGGATGATCTATCTAATCTGCTGAATCAGTGTAGGACGGGCTGTGGGGTTGGCCATACAACCATAAACCACCTAATGTACGCTGATGATCTTGTAATTTTTTCCCCGTGTAGTGCTGGGCTGCAGCAGTTGTTGAAGGTTTGCTCACAGTATGGTTTGGATTTTGACATTAAATATAATGCGAAAAAGAGCAACATCATGATTGTCAGAAGTAAGGAGGACTCGAAATCGTGTTTTCCTGCTTTCTTTCTGTCAGGCAGCATTCTCCAAGTGTGTGATGAAGTAAAATACTTGGGACATTACATAACTGCTGACCTGTCTGATGATAGAGATATGTACAGGCAGCGGTGTATTCAATATGCACAAGCAAATATGCTTGCTCGTAAGTTCTCTATGTGCTCTGTATCTGTTAAAATTTCACTCTTTAAAGCATATTGCACTTAAATGTACACTGCCCATTTGTGGCGGCATTTCAAACAAAGCAGTATGCACAAACTTCAGGTTGCATACAATGATGGCATGAGAATACTGCTTAAGGTGCCGAGATGGAGTAGTGCCAGTCAGATGTTTGTAAATGTTAGTGTTCCAACTTGTGCTGCTGTGCTCAGAAACTTCATGTACAGATGTATGTGCAGATTTACAGATTGTGTAAACAGTATCATTCATATCCTGACCAGTCCTGTACAGAGCTCGGTCAGGTTTTCTTCTAGGCTGTGGAAACATTGGCGTATCAGTTTATATGGCCATGGATGAAATTGGTCTTTTATTGTTGTTGTTTGTTTTTGTTTTTTTTTTGTATGTTCTTTTGTGTTACTATGGACCTTGTGTCTGAAATAAAGTTTGATGATGATGATGATATATATATATATATATATATATATATATATATATATATATATATATATATATATATATATACATATACACACATACACGCATACACATACATATTCATTGGGATTGAAAAGGAGATAGGAGCATCTTCTTTACAATATGTGAAATGGAGTTTAGGTGTGGTAAGGTGACATTAGTGCTGGGATTTGTAAACGAGTTGTTATTGCACATGATTTGTGGACATATTAATATTGCACGTGACTGTGGACATATTATTGCATGTGGTTATTTCACAGTGTTATTGTACAGTCTGACAGCAGCAGGGAGGAATGACCTGCGGTATAGTTCCTTCTTGCACTGAGGGTACCTCAGCCTGTCACTGAATGAGCTGTTCAGCTCCACTACAGTCCGGTGCAGAGGGTGAGAGGAGTTGTCCATGATGGATTTGAGCTTGGTTAACACCCTCCTCTCAGCCACCTCCCCCAGAGACTCCATAGGACAGCCCAGGACAGAGCTGGACTTCCTGACCAGCTTGTTTAGTCTCTTTTTCTCCGGCTCTGTGCTGCCCGGGGCCCAACAGACGACAGCATAGAGGAGAGCTGAGGATACAATAGAGTCGTAGAAGGTCTTAAGCAGAGGCCTGCTCACTCCAAAGGATCTCAGTCTCCTCAGGAGGTGGAGGCGACTCTGGCCTTTTTTGTACAGGGCATCGGTGTTGTGAGTCCAGTCCAGTTTGCTGTTGAGATGAAAACCCAGGTATTTGAAACTGTCCACAGTCTTTATTTGAAACTGTCCACAGTCTTTATTCCTCCCCCTGGATGTTCCCCTGGTGGGTGAGGTGGTGGTTTCCTCCTGAAGTCGATCACCATCTCCTTCATCTTACTGGTGTTGAGACACAAGTGGTTGCACTCACACCAGTCCACAAAGTCTGTGATGACCGACCGGTACTCCATCTCGCTCCCCTCAGACACGCGACCCACAATGGCAGAGTCATCAGAGAACTTCTGGAGGTGGCGGCTGTCTCTGTTGTAGGTGAAGTCCGAGGTGTAGAGGGTGAAGGGGAAAGGTGAGAGGACGGTGCCCTGGTGGGCCCCGGTGCTGCACCTTACCACCTCAGACTGACAGCCGTGCAGCCACACGTACTGCAGACGGTAAGTGAGGTAGTCGATGGTCCAGGCAGTGAAATGTCCATCCACACCTGCGTCCTCCAGCTTCCCCCGCAGCAGTGCCGGTCTGACGGTGTTGAAAGCGCTGGAGAAATCAAAGTACATGACTCTCACAGCACTCCCGCCGGTCTCCAGGAGGGTGAGCACTCGCTGCAGTAGGTAGATGACAGCGTCATCTTCCCCCATGTTGGCCCTGTAGGCAAACTGCAGTGGGTCCAGGGTGTCGCTCACCACGGTGCGGAGGTGAGACAGGATGAGCCGTTCCATGGTCTTCATGAGGTGGGAGGTCAGGGCAACTGGTCTGTAGTGGGCTGGTTCCTTGGCGTGCCGTGTTTTGGGAACCGGGACCACACAGGAGGTCTTCCACAGGGTGGGGACCACCCCCAGTCTGAGGCTCATGTTGAAGATGTGGCTGAGGACCTCATAGAGCTCATCTGCACAGGTCCTCAGCAGCCTTGGGGGGATCCCATCAGGTCCTGCTGCTTTCCTCTGCTTCAGCCGCAGGAGCTGGCTTCTCACCTCTGTTGGAGTTACAGTAAGGGGGGAGGGGGGCTGAGGTGGGCTGGTGCTGAATACTGTCCCGGGGGAGGAGGGACGAGGTCTGGGTTGCAGTGGAGGTGACCGGGGGGTAGAAGGTGGGGGGTCAGAAGGACTGGAAGGCTGGCTGCTGGAGACATGTGGAGGGACAGGAGCAGGCAGGGGGGCAGGCGTGGAGGAGCCAAAATGGTTAAAGTAACTGTTTAGCTCCTCTGCGAACCGAGAATCTCCATCTGCAGTCCTGCTGGCACCCTGCCCAAATCTGGAGGCGGTCTTGAGGCATCTCCACATGTCTCTGACATTGTTCCGGGCCAGTTGCTCCTCCATCTTCCCTCCATACACCTTCTTGGCTACACAGATCTTCCACTGGAGCTCCTGTTGGACTCTACGCTGCTCCTCTCTGTCTCCCGAGTTGAAAGCCCTCTTCTTCTGGTTCATCAGGACCTTCAGCTCAGGGGTCACCTAGGGGTGGTTGTTGGGAAAGCACCGTACCCTCCGGGTGGGCACAGTGCTCTCCACACAGAAATTCATGTAGTCAGAGACACATTGGGTCAGGCCGTTGATGTCATCACCATAAGAGTTTTGAAACATGCTCCAGTCTGTGGTTCTGAAACAGTCCCTCAGCCTCTCAATGGCCGCTTCAGTCCAGAGTTTCACTGACCTTTTGTGTATTGGTTCTCTTTTCACCCTGGGTGTGTATTGGGGGAGCAGATAGATGAGATTGTGACCAGAGCGTGCCAGCGGGGGGTGGGGGGCGGAGGTGTAAGTGTCCTCCACAATGACGTAAAAGAGGTCCAGTATTCTATTGTCCCTGGTTTTACACATGACATACTGGGTGAACGTGGGGAGGGTGGCGGAGAGGGAGGCGTGGTTAAAGTCCCCGGTGATGAGGAGGAGGGCGCGGGGGTGCTGTGTACGCAGCCGCGTGACTGTACTGTGGATCCGCTCACAGGCAGCGGCAGCATCTGCAGAGGGAGGAATATATGCGCAGAGCGTAATCATACTTCCAAACTCCCGTGGGAGATAGAAAGGCCTCATGCTCACCGTGAGTAGCTCCACGTCCGAGGAGCAGATCTGGTCTTTGACGTGAACATGAGTTGCACTGCACCATCTCTCATTCACATAAACAGCGAACCCCCCTCCTCTCTTTTCTCCGCTCTCCACCAGCGTTCTGTCCGTGCGGATGAGTGTGAAGCCGTCCATGTTAATTAAAGAGTCCGGTACATGTTCATCCAACCACATCTCTGTGAAGCACATGAGACTGCAGCCCTTATACAGCCTCTGGAAACGGGTTAGCGCTGCTAGCTCCTCGGTCTTGTTGCGGAGCGATCTTACATTCCCCATGACCACAGACAGAATATAAGTCCTTCTCCGCTTTGTCCGCCCACACCTGCACCATCTCCGTTTCTTCCGAATGTCTGCAGGTACGTCTGGGTGATCAGCATAGCGGGTACCGGGCCCACTGTACATTGAGTCTCTTAGTCCAAGCAGCTGATCCCGTCTATAAACAATGGGACGTCCGGAGCTGGAAACAAAGGGATTTCCCCGCGCTGCCTCAAAAAGTGAGAGCAGCGTGAAAATAATTACAACAGTAACAAAAGTGGGTTTCCCATGTGTATACTTGCACAGGGTACCACCCACTGCAAATAAAGACAAATAAGCACTATTAAAAAGTATTAAAAAGAGTTAAAGTAGGAAAAGAGAGGGGAGAGCTGAAGTAACAGGCAGCTGCATCGCCAGCACCATCTTGAAAAAAAAAAAATGTGGTCCACGAGCTGCCATGAAACCACCTTTTCCAGAATTTTAGAGCAAAATGATAAGATTTGATATCGGCCAATAGTTTTTCAATACACCAGGGTCAAGATTAGGCTTAAGTAATGGTTTAATCGCTGCAGATTTCAAACATTTAGGAACAGATCCAGAAGTTAAAGAAAGATTAATAATTTCCAGCACAGTTGGCCCAAGAGTGGGCCACAGTCCCTTAAACAGTTTTGTTGGTATAGGATCAAATAAACAGGTTGTGCTTTTTGTAGACATTATGAGTTTCATCAGCATGCCTAATGAGATACTATCAAATTCTGTAAATCTAGGTAATACCTCAGTAATGGCACCCACCTCAATACCAGGGTGTAGTGGCTGGGTTAAGGCATGCTGGGATATGTTTAACCTAATGTCTTGTATTTTTTTCTTGAAGTAATCCAAGAAATCTTGCACTGTAAATGGAGAACGAAGTACAGGTGGTTGTCCATGAATGTGTTGCCACCGTGTCAAACAAGAACTTTGAGTTATGCTTGTTTTTGTTGATCAAATCAAAGTAATAGGTCCACTTTGTAGCCAGTAATGCATGCTTATAGCCTACGATAGCATCACGCCACACAAGGTGGAATACTTCTAATTTTGAACTATTTCCGTTCTTCTAATTTTGAACTACGGCATTTCCGTTCTACACTTATACTTGAGGTCACGCAAGTAATCAATGAACCAAGGTGACTGTGTTTTTTTGGGGGGGTGGTTTTAATAAAGGTGGAGCAATCATGTAAAGTGTAGTTTTGAGCACTGAGTTTAAACTATCCACAAGACCACTGATACAAGAGGCATGATGTCAATATTCGTGACAGTAATACCACATGCGAGAACCAAATCCACGGTATTTCCACTAGCGTGCGTTGAGTCCTGAATGCATTGCTGAAATCCTAATGTGTCCACAATTTCCATAAATGATTTGCAAAGGGGATCAGAAGGCTTATTTACATGAATGTTAAAGTCACCAATAATCCCAATGTTATCTGCACTAGTTGACAAATTAGAGATGAACGCACCAAATTCATCTAAGAATTCAGAGTATGGGCCAGGGGGCCAATATACAGTGACAAAGTAATACGGCTGATTTTTATTCTTCTGACCTTGGCAATACATAGCATCATGGGCAGAGCGGAGAATCAGATGTTCAAACAAGATATATTTGTGATCCCCAACAGCTAAAAAGCTAAACCTAGATTTATAAATAAGAGCAACACCCCCGCCTTGCTTTGCATCACAAGGGACGTGACTAAACGTGTATGCCGGTGGGCAGGCCTCATTAAAGTGGAGGACAGTTGTAGGATTAAGCCAGGTTTCACATAACCCAAATATATCTAAGTGATGATCCATAATTAGATCATTAATCAACAATGATTTCAAGGACAGTGATCTAATGCTAATAAACCCAGACTAATGCCACGTTCACACTGGACGCCATGCGACGCCACAAATTCGCATTCCTCACCTGGCGATGGACGCGCCATCATCGCCCGGCGTGTCGCTCTGCTTTCGCTGCGAAAATTCGACCCAATGCATCATCAAATAGGACGCGCTTCCATTCCGCTCACCATCAAGTCAACATGGCGGACTGTGATCACACGGAGCGAGTTGCTGTGCTCTATTTGTTGTGGAAAGCTGACAAACGTTGCCAGCGGCACTGTCCCTGGGTTCACAACATCCTCATGAGATGTTCCCAATTCGGAGAGTTTCATTTTTTGCTGCAGGTGCTGCGTCTGGATGACGGCCACTTTCAGCGGTACTTCTGCCTCTCCAGGACCCAGTTTGAGGACCTCCTGTCCCGTTCGCGCACGCACATGTGAACAATTAAAACAAAAAACTTTCTGCCACTGCAGTTCCTCACTCTCCCCTCCAACACTGTCCTAATTGTGTTATAAACTAGTCACCATTTGTTTTATTATACATCTGTGTAGTTAATAAAATTATCTTCACGAACAATTCGTTCACACGCGCACATGAAAAAAAAACTGGCTGCTGCTGCAGTGCTGCTGCTCGCTCTCCCCTCAAACTGTCATAATTGTGTTATAAGTGGTGATCTTTGCTTGTGAACGGCTGAGCCTTTTGGGGATGCTCCTTTTGTCCCCAGTCATGACACTCACCTGTTTCCAATTAGGTGTTCATTGAGCATTCATCAACTTTTCCAGTCTTTTGTTGCCCTGTCCCAAAGTTTTTTGAAAGGTGTTGCAGGCATCCATTTCAAATATTTGCACAAAAGCAAAAAAAAGAGTCTAAAACGTCTAAAACAAAAACGACTGAGCCTTTTGGGGATGCTCCTTTTATACTCAGTCATGACACTTGCAGATAGTGTCCTCAGTTCCCAAACACTTATTGAGTGTTGTTAGAAGGAAAGGTGAAGTAACACAGTGGTAAACATACCACTGTCCCAGCTTTTTTGAAACGTGTTACAGGCATCCAATTCAAAATGAGCAAATATTTGCACAAAAACAATAAGTTTATCAATTTGAACATTAAACATCTTGTCTTTGTGGAGTATTCAATTGAATATAGGTTGAAGAGGATTTGCAAATCAATGTGTTCTGTTTGTTTATTTACATTTCACACAACATCCCAACTTCATTGGAATTGCGGTTGTATAAGATTTTCATAGTTTGTTAAAGCTTCTTAAAACTTGTTTAAAAAAACAATTAACAAGAAACGCAGCATCATCAGTGAACGCCCATGGCTGCGTTCAAAATCACTTGTGGGCCATCCTCACTTTGCGTTGCCACTTCTTATATTAATTGTTGTTTTATCCCCTCACAGCTGTGATCACACACAAACACCTCGATTTCTGTTTCAGAAATGTCTGTTTTTCTTTTCTTCCTCTGGGTGCCATGACAAGTGTATGTTTCAAGCCTCATGTGTACATATGTCTGAATAGTCATCAGATGTTTTGCATCAACCATTTGTGGTTAAATGGGGGCATGTAGAGTAGAGTCTGACTTTTTTGCCACCTTTTTTGCCTTTTATTCATGTGGACACTTAGTATGCTTTGATCTCTTTGTATGATATATTAGCCTTATAAAGCTACAAAGATTTGATTTTCATCCTGTCCTGTCTGTAGCTTAGAAAATCTGTTGCCCTTACGACCATATTAATCCTGTGTCACGTGTGGGACAACCCAACAAAATGTGACACGTCACATCATGATCACAATGTTTCCAGTTGTGCTGAATTTTTCTGCAGATTGCAGTTTTCTTTATTCTGCTCTACTGATTACCAGTTTTATCCTGACATTAACCCATGAACAGTGATGTCTTAAAACAAACAAACAAAAAAAAAGAGGTAACACAGGATGATATTCGATGATGTGCACCCACCCGGACCCGTGCCTCCGTGAGGTTGGTCCACACTGCGATCTCCTCTCTGGTGCTCATGTCAGGGTAGCGGTTCCTCTGGAAGGTGGCTTCCAGCTCCTGAAGTTGCTGGCTGGTGAAGTGAGTCCTTTGCCGCCGCTGCTTCTTCTTCAGGGATCCATCATCAGCGCTGGACTCATCCAGTGGGTTCTGGTGAGATTTCTCTGTATCTGCAACATGCAGAAGCAAATTATAAGATAATATTAAGGCAAAGGCACTCATGTCTTTTTTTTTGATAAATGGCCAAAAAAGAAGACAAAAGTCTCAAAATGACTCTGTTGCAGGACACAGACAAATGATTTATTCACAATCAACAGAGCAGTAACTCAAATAAAAAGAGACAGACCTGAGGTTAACATCAATGGGATGACCAGACAGGACAAAGCTGGACTTTGAATCAAACAGGAATTAAAGTTTCAAATGAACACCAAGGCAAATCACAATAATGGACCGAACAAAACAGAGAAAAATATCAGGGCTAATTTACTATGAATTGTGACAAGACAATACAAGACAGGTGTGTGATGAGCAATGAAACTCAGGTGCAGTAGTAAGACAGAAACAACACAAACCCTGAGAGAGAAACCAGACAGATACACACATGCACAAAGGGAAACTGAACTGAACTAAAGAGGCATTCAGACAGGAAAACAATGAACACAAGACCTACAATGAAACACACACACAAGAAAACTTCACAAAAAAGACACTGAAAACAAAGGTCAATTATCGCAAATGTGCACTAAGAACATGAAATTAATGTGATATTACAAAAACATACGAATGAAGAAAACAGTTCACTGCAACAACGCAGAGCACACTGAACAATCTGGACGGTGTGCGGCTAAAATGTGTAGAATATTTTTCTTACAATGAGAATGTGCATTTTAAATTTTCTGTCATCACTGTCAATAATTCATTTCTGTAAATATCAAGTACAGTTAACCTTACATAATTTACCTCACCTAAAGATACATTTAAAAAAATAAAGAAAAAGGAACAGTGCAGATAAGATTACATCTAAATACAAGATACCTTCACAGCTTCTTACAAAAATGAAGAAAAGATTTGTTAGTGGTCATACTGTCTTTTGAATGTAAGCAGAGTTTTAGAGGTAAATTCAAAATCTTGTCCTTGTATTTGGTCACACCCTTGACTGTTACCACTAAAGGCCACTGCATTTCATATGTTCCTCACTGGAATTTTTTGCTCTCCATTAAAAGGACTTTAAAAGAACATCATTACATTTTCTCATTTGGAAGACTAGGACACCCTAAAGGGCCTTTCACACCGCATTCACTCAAGTTTTTTACAAAATTGGACACGGCAACATTGCATCTGGACATGCAGAGGGGGCGGAGATTTCTACGTCACTATCTGTTTGTTTTTTTTAGCGTCAACAACACAAACAATCGCCATCATGGATGCATGACAGAAAAACAGTCTGTGAGTCATAAGCAGAAGATTAGAAGCAAAAAGCAGAAGAATGAGTGACGAACATCACTCTACTGGGAAGAGCCTTTTTCAGCGACTTTTCAGAGTGAGGCTGGGGCAGAGTTGAAGCGGCCATGCAGAGCTGACCCACAGACCCGGTCAAACAGAGAGACGGCAGCCAGTGTGAGCGAGCAGACACAATCTGAAATTCAACATTTTTGGATATATACCAACCTGGTCTCATGGCAAATCGTGATTCAGCAGCACGAAATATACATTAATCTATTGGTTGATGATATTGTGACAAAAAGCACTTCATTTTCATCATGGCAGCACAAATTCATTCTAATTCATTCCGTGATGGCTGCACGAAATTAAAAGTGAAGGAGGGGGTCGGGGTGGTTATGGTTAGGGTGGGGGTAGGAGTAGGGTTAGTAATAGTGAGTTTAAAAAAACCCCTGTCACGAAAATTTGACTCGTTTCATGACGGGAGCACGAAAAAAAAACATGAGACTGGGCTGTATATATACACACACCCAGTTTGAGCAATGGGGCAACTGTGAGTAATCTGAAAATAAAATGTGAACACTAATGTTTTTCAGCTAATGTTAGCTTAGCCTTTAGCTGCAAGATGTTAAATCAGTCGAGCTGAGTGAATGTTTTATATTTGTAAATTGTTTGATCTGTTATTTTTACAAAATAAAGCTAATAAATAATAGCTTTTTTTTAGTGGTTACTGCTCTGACTACAAGAACAGTCTCAACTTTATATAACTGATTTTTTTAATTGAACTATCCAGTAATCCTTAAAGAAAATAGCACAGCACTGTTTCAGGTTTCTTTATATTTTAAGAAATTTACTTCTTCACTTGTCCAACAGCAGGAACGTTTCAACATTTGCTGTGCAGAGAACCTTGTAAATCCAGATGCACTTCAAAAACTTCAAGCGATGGAGCTGAACACAAAAACCTGAATTCCAGAAGAAAGAAGAGAACAAGTCTGCTCTTCAAAATGAGAGGAAAGTGTCTCAAAACTCCACCAAGAGGTTCAAGCTGCAGAGGAGGCCTTCATCTGGTTAAATGACCTGAGGGTCCAGCTCACCTGTCACCTCTGAAAACTCACACCCGCTGCTACATTTTTAAATAAAACAAAGGCTCTTTAAAGAGCAACTATTTTATTATTTGAAAAGCGCTTTCCTTTTATATTTTAACATTGAATGAATGAATCATTAAACATGTCCATGAAGTTAGAGTTCAGTCAAAAGATACTTGCACAGGTAGAAGAAGCCCCGCCCCTATTGTGTACAATTTCAAAGCATTCACAATCACTAGAACAGTCAAATTCATATTTTCAGAATTACTCTGTCCTGACAACATTAAAATCAATCATATATTCAACAAAGACATAATTAAATGATGAAATTACTTGAAAAATGATTTGATCATGAGGTTTATGTCACATTGAGAAATCCTAATTAGCAGACACACTGCAGTCATTGTTACTTCATCTCCTGTTGTGTTTATAATAAATACTGATATTTATTTACAGCGTGTTTTTTTCCTGGTTGAAATGGAGATATGATTGAACAAATCTACCAGACGTCAAAATGTACACATTACTTTTCATGCTATTTTATTTGTCTAAAAATAAGTGTACAAGGTTCATGATCATATTTATCAAGAAACAACAGCTGAAACAACAGCAACAGATAAGTTATGGTTTTAATTTACAGATGAGCATCAAAGATTTCTAAAGTTTTTTTTTTTTTTTTACTTAAAGCTGTTTTAATTATAGGTTTTTAATGTAAGAAACATTTTTTAATTTCAAAATGTACAGTAATCACAAATTAATCTTGAGGTAAAAAATTAAAAAAATTGTAAGGGTTTTCTTTAGAAAACTGCTCCTCTGACACACATTTCTACACTCTGACATCTTCCATGTTTTGGCCTGATGCCTCATTTCTTTACACACACCTTTGCTTTAAAAAGTTTGCAGTGAGCTTTCCCACTATATTTGTGGCAGCAAACTTTATCCCCCCCCACAACACAACTCTACATCATGATCTGTGATTGGATTATCCCATGGGATTTATGTTTGGCGTTGTTCTTTCCAGCATTCCACCACAGGCTGTGTGTTCCTGGCTCCTGGCGCACTGCACTGTGAGATGCTCCTGGAGGTGAGATTCATGTTTTATATGTTGTCATGGTGAAACAGTTCCATATCATATGTCCAACAGAATTAAATGTGATCAAGCAATAATTTGTTTATTACAGCGTGAGATCCATCCAGCTCTGAGCCTGACCTGTGCAATGACGCATAACTGGGCACCACAGAGAGGCGCAGCTGCCTGTGTTATGATGGAGACAATAGTTCACATTATTTAAGTTGCCCATGGGAAGGAATGGACAAATATCTGTACTGTAAGGTCTATTGTGGATATAACAGCCTGTTCAGATTTGCAGCGGCATGTGCGCATTAGCGCACAGAGCTTTTGGTTTGATAGCTGCTATTCACATTCACTGTACATGATAATAATTCAGAATTATTATCATGATGAAGCATGCCACATACATTTCAACAGTTCCTTTGCGCTCCGGAGGGGGGGTGGACATTATGTGGCACGTGCAGTCATACCGGCAGACATACCGTGGCAGATCTATCGCAAGGTTCCCTTGTATGCGCTCAAATCGTTTCGGATCCCGTTTTGCTGGAATATGTAAAGATGGTACTCAAATTGCACATGGACCACCGTCGGATAGGTGTCCCATCTCGACGGCGCCCGGAGAGTTTTGAACATGTGCATTTTGACCAACTGTGTGGACTTCTGCAAATGGCTGTCAGAACATTTTGGAACTGAAGTCCGACACCTTTCGGATGTGCGCCGATTCATAAGTCTGATGCCACTGTGTGATTCCGGCTATGTGTGACGAGGGTATAAGGGCCAAAAGGTGGCCTGATATTTACCAGCTGGACAAAAGTGCCACACTTGGTATATAGTTTCAGTGGATGATAACAAACAACTTTTCTTCCATGTCCAAGCTGGCATTTGTGGCAGATGGGTTTTAGCGCCAAAAATTCAATGTGGTTGCCATGGGAACATTGAGAAACAGAAAACTTTTCTAATATTTCACATATAGAGCAACTGGAAAGTATTCACAGCACTTCACTATTTCTTATTTAGTTATGTTACAGCCTTATTCAAAAATGAAGTAAATTCATTTTTTCCTTCGAAATTCAACTTACAACACCCCTTCATGACAACATGAAAAAAGTTTTTTTTTAATTTTTGTAAGTTGATTAAAAATAACAAAAAAAAAAAAAAAACTAAGAAATCACATGTACATAAGTATTCACATCCTTTGCTCAATACTTTGTTGATGCACCTTTGGCAGCAATTGCAGCCTCAAGTCTTCTTGAATATGATGTCACAAGCTTGGTGCACCTATCTGTGGGCAGTTTTGCCCATTCCTCTTTGCAGCACCTCCAAGCTCCATCAGGTTGGATGGGGAGCATCGGTGCACAGACATTTTCATATCTTCAGAGATGTTCAATCAGATTCCAGTCTGGGCTCTGGCTAGGCCACTCCTGTTTTTGTTTTTTTTGTTTGTTTGTTTGTTTTTTGTTGTTGTTGTTTTTTACTATTTGTAACCCTACCCCTTCTCCTTCCCCTAACCCCACCCCCCCACCACCCCCCAAAAATTACCCCGCATTTTGTGCTCCAGTCACAAAATAAATTTGTGATACTATCACAAAAATGCAGCACTTTTGATGACGTATCATAAACCATAGATGCCATCATGAAATGGCGTGAGATTGGGTTGGGTTAAAAGTGTGTTAGAGAAATTGCTTTCCAATTCAATTTCAATTTATTTTCATTTATATAGCGCCAAATCACAACAGAGTTGCCTCAAAGCGCTTCACACAGGTAAGGTCTAACCTTACCAACCCCCAGAGCAACAGTGGTAAGGAAAAACTCCCTCTGAGGAAGAAACCTCAAGCAGACCAGACTCAAAGGGGTGACCCTCTGCTTGGGCCATGCTACAAACATACACTCAACAAAAATATAAACGCAACACTTTTGGTTTTGCTCCCATTTTGTATGAGATGAACTCAAAGATCTAAAACTTTTTCCACATACACAGTATCACCATTTCCCTCAAATATTGTTCACAAACCAGTCTAAATCTGTGATAGTGAGCACTTCTCCGTTGCTGAGATAATCCATCCCACCTCACAGGTGTGCCATATCAAGATGCTGATTAGACACCATGATTAGTGCACAGGTGTGCCTTAGACTGCCCACAATAAAAGGCCACTCTGAAAGGTGCAGTTTTGTTTTATTGGGGGGGATACCAGTCAGTATCTGGTGTGACCACCATTTGCCTCATGCAGTGCAACACATCTCCTTCGCATAGAGTTGATCAGGTTGTCAATTGTGGCCTGTGGAATGTTGGTCCACTCCTCTTCAATGGCTGTGCGAAGTTGCTGGATATTGGCAGGAACTGGTACACGCTGTCGTATACGCCGGTCCAGAGCATCCCAAACATGCTCAATGGGTGACATGTTCGGTGAGTATGCCGGCCATGCAAGAACTGGGAAATTTTCAGCTTCCAAGAATTGTGTACAGATCCTTGCAACATGGGGCCGTGCATTATCCTGCTGCAACATGAGGTGATGTTCTTGGATGTATGGCACAACAATGGGCCTCAGGATCTCGTCACGGTATCTCTGTGCATTCAAAATGCCATCAATAAAATGCACCTGTGTTCTTCGTCCATAACAGACGCCCATACCATAACCCCACCGCCACCATGGGCCACTCGATCCACAACATTGACATCAGAAAACTGCTCACCCACACGACGCCACACACGCTGTCTGCCATCTGCCCTGAACAGTGTGAACCGGGATTCATCCGTGAAGAGAACACCTCTCCAGCGTGCCAAACGCCAGCGAATGTGAGCATTTGCCCACTCAAGTCGGTCAGGTCGAGACCCCGATGAGGACGACAAGCATGCAGATGAGCTTCCCTGAGACGGTTTCTGACAGTTTGTGCAGAAATTCTTTGGTTATGCAAACCGATTGTTTCAGCAGCTGTCCAAGTGGCTGGTCTCAGATGATCTTGGAGGTGAACATGCTGGATGTGGAGGTCCTGGGCTGGTGTGGTTACACGTGGTCTGCGGTTGTGAGGCTGGTTGGATGTACTGCCAAATTCTCTGAAACACCTTTGGAGACAGCTTATGGTAGAGAAATGAACATTCAATACACGAGCAACAGCTCTGGTTGACATTCCTGCTGTCAGCATGCCAATTGCACGCTCCCTCAAATCTTGCGACATCTGTGGCATTGTGCTGTGTGATAAAACTGCACCTTTCAGAGTGGCCTTTTATTGTGGGCAGTCTAAGGCACACCTGTGCACTAATCATGGTGTCTAATCAGCATCTTGATATGGCACACCTGTGAGGTGGGATGGATTATCTCAGCAAAGGAGAAGTGCTCACTATCACAGATTTAGACTGGTTTGTGAACAATATTTGAGGGAAATGGTGATATTGTGTATGTGGAAAAAGTTTTAGATCTTTGAGTTCATCTCATACAAAATGGGAGCAAAACCAAAAGTGTTGCGTTTATATTTTTGTTGAGTGTAAATTACAGAACAATTCACAGAACAATTCACGGACGAATATACAAGAAATGCTATCGGTGCACAGGACAGGAGGATCGCCAACACAAACACAACTCCCATCTCTGGATGGAGCTGCACCTTAAACAGAGAGAAAAAACCAGAATCAGGCATCAGAAAGACAAAAAATACTGTATAATTTGCCAGTACTAAACCAGCAATTTCCCCACTCCGTTCTTTAAGATTTTAGCAAATATCCAATGTGCACATGATAATCAGTATGAACCGCCTGAACTGACCATCATCTCAGCTCACGTGGCTCAGGAAGTTACTCGCACCTGTCGGATTACTTCATCTTTATTAAAGTACAGTCTGCCGTTTGTCTATCCCAAACACATATTTTCATGTTCATAATCATAGTAATCATTACTTCTAAATAAATAGTCTCACTTTTCAGTATACGGTCATCAAAGAAGACACAGTGATGAGACAAAGAATAAGCCAGTATGTGGATGGTATCTCTGTCATCTCATTCAATAATTGCCATATATATTTTGTTTTAAAGACATTTAGATGTTGCCATTATTGGGTTGCAAACTGGCATGTGACATTCAATACAAAAATTCATATTGATTTGTTTCTAGGCTTGATGTTACAATCCATATGATGTCTTTTGACAGCAAAACAATGAAGAATGAACTGTATACTGAGCACTGAAAGGGGACTGGAAAATTTGTCTGTCAGGTGAAAACATCAGAATCATTCAAATGTCCACTGAACGCTGTGTCAAAAACCCACGATGAGAAAATTTCAAGATATCAATCATTTCTGAACTGTGTGAGAGAATTTGAAAATTTCACTCACTCACTCATCTTCAACTGCTTCATGCTGGGCTGGAGCCTATCCCCGCAGTCACAGGGGGATGAGGTGGGGTACACCCTGGACAGGACGCCAGTCTGCCGCAGGGCCACATACAGACAAACAAACACGTTCATACCTGCATGCACACCTACAGACAATTTAGTTTCCAATCCACCTAACCTGCATGTCTTTCACAGTGTGTCTGTTTTAAAGACAGTGTGTACATGCAAATTTTTACTTTTTTTAAGTGAAAAGACACTTATTTATGGAGTTAAATTTGTCTCATTAATACCTACAAATGCACAGAGGGTGATCTACAAATAGTCTGTGTTTTGCGATCCACAAACACAAATTTCCGATTTGAAATTTGCGTGTTCATTTTTACAAATAAATGTGTATTTGTAAATATGTCATTTTTTTCATTTGTAAAAAAGGCATTTGCAAAACTGAAAATTATGTTTGTGATGTGTGATTCAGCATTTGTGGATCACCAATCACACGCATTCTTCGCATTGCTCACTTGCGCAATATTGAGATATTCAGACAGCAAAGCTGCATTTGAGATTCACAAATATGTTGGTCGCTATTCACACTCCCATCCAGTAGATGGCAGTGTTCTATGCATTTTGATGGGGGGGTAGTGATTAGAGGAGACTCATTTCCCATAATGTCTTTTGAGCGTGTGTTGGTTAATTGCTCAAACTGTTGTGTGTTGGGGGGTGTGGCTGGATATTTTGGTGTTCTTTTCTTTTCTTTGCTCTCCAGGTGGCATGAGAGCTGATTTGTCTGTGGAGAAGGTGCTGGCTGAAGAATCCTTCACCCTCATCAACATCATGTGCAGCACCTGTGAATGGTGCTCACATGCAACCTTAAAGACTTTCAGCTGAAGCAGATAATTGGATGGCGTTCTGAATTTAAGTCATGTGTGATTCAAGCAGAACTGCCGGGAACTCGACCTTGTGATGTTCGTTTGTGAGACGCTGAGGACCGCGCCTGGGTTTGACACATCGAGCCCGTGAAGCAAGGAAGGGTGAGGGACACATGCTGTCAGCACACATCAAAGGTGATTAAATGTTTGACTAATTGTTGATAGTAACTTGGTATTTTGTTACGCAGTATACTTGAATTGTGATGAGGATTGTGCAGCTTGCTTCTCACTGCTGTGGCATGCGGACAAGCGGTCCTCCACCTGTTGTGAGAAGCTGCTCATTTGCATAAAGCTTAAAATTCAGACCTGCATGTGTTGCTGATACTGTGTGTCTTTTGAAGGATATTAGTTGTAACTGCTGACTTACCTCACCTCTTCTGTGCTTCGCAGGGGGTCGGTTTGTCGTGTCCACCTGGGGGGTGTTTGGCGGTGGTAGTGGGTCCAGGAGCGCCGGGCTTCGATCCTTTTGGGCGCTGGAGTGCGTGCCAGCCTTCACTCCACCAGAGGGACGCTTTTTCAGTTCTTGCACTTTATTATGCACCAGTGGGTGTAATAAATACATTGTTTTGTTATTGGAACCGCTTTCTGGTTATTTTTAGCGCTGGGTTCCGTCTGACGCAGGTCCGCTCCTCAACCCGCGTCGACACATAACAGTAGTTCCCGGCCATTCCATAATGGACCCAGCGGCAGAGGCGGTTCCTTTTGCCGAAAAAGTTCAAGAACACTTGGAGAAAATATGGGAGCAATTACAGCATCTCGCAAACCAAATTAAACAAACAGACGCCCGTGTTACGGAGCTTGCAGCGCAAGCCGTTCCGCTTCCTGCAGCTCCAGCTGCGGCACCATCGATACTGGTGCAGATAACTCCGTCACCCAGAGATTCGGTGTCCGAACCGATTGTTTGTCGTCCTGAGACTTGTACGGGAGATGTCGAAGCCTGTGCTTTGATGCAATGTTCTCTGGTTTCTGCTCAGTCAGGTTGGAATGCCGCAGCTTTACGAGGAATGTTTGTAGATGGGTTAAATGAGTCATTAAAAGACGAGCCGGCAGTCCGTGACGAGCCAAACGATTTAGATGAGCTAATATCATTGGTGATTCGTCTAGATGATCGGATGAAGGAGCGTGGACGCAAGAGAGGGCGGCCTTCAGAGCAGGTTTTTTCGTCTCGGGGCTTTCCCCGACACAGATCTGGGCCGCCTCTTCTTCGCTCCACTGAGGCTCCTCCGACGGGACCTCTGGCTCCTCCTGTTGACGAGCCCATGCAGCTCGGACGAGCAGAGATTACTGTATTGCCCCGACATATAAACGTCAAGAAAAATAATGGTGACGTATCTCCAGGTGTTCTGGGACAGGCAAAATCACACACAAAAAAAAAAAAAAAAAAAAATCTAGTACGGGTTAATGTTTTGCTTTCCTTAAATAGGGGTTATATTTGTTTGGGGAGTAAGAGGCGTGTCTGGTGGAGTGAATGTTAGGCGGTTAGAAGCCCGTCTGGGCTCACTTAATTGTTAATTTTTATGTGTTTTTAGGTATTTTCTGTTTGGGTTGTTGGGTTGTTTTATTTTGTTGTTTTTTATTTCCCTACATCCCTAACCCCAACCTCACTTGCCCCAAGACCGTTTGTCTTGTGGGTTGTGGGGTGGTGCAGGTTGGTCACGCTGAGCATTCTCAGAAGACCTCTGCACCTGGGGGGGGGGGGGGTGGTGGTGTTAGGGGCGTTTTTCTTGGTTTGGTTAGGGCCCGGTTCCACTCCAGCCTCCGTGAGCCTTTGTACCGTTCGTCATTGGTGTTGCCGGGGTGTGGTGCAGCGGAGACATACCTCAGTCGGAGGGGTGGGCCGATCTGTTGCCGTTCGCCATTTCGGTAGTTCCACCCCTCCCGAGAGGCTGGGGTATGGTCGAGTTGGGGCACCGGACGTATTTCCGGTTCTCCGCTGCGCTTTGGGGTTGGGGCTGGGTTAGTTATTCCTGTTCCCTTCCCCGGCTTACTGTTTTGAGCCGTTCGCCAAAATTGAGCCGCCGAGGGGCTCTGGGAGGGACCTGGGGTCTTTCGGGGTGCCGGGGAAGGTAACAGGGTTTGCGGTCGTTTTATATCCCCCCGGGGTTGTTTTTGGTAGTCCTCCGGGGGTTGACTTTTGATTTTGTTCTGTTTCCTTCCGGGTTCCACCTCCAGGGTTGATGGGACGGTCCTCTGGGGGGGAATTGGCTTGGGGCCAACTAGCCAAGTGTGGCCGGGTCTGGGGTTCCGGGGTTGTGGGGAGGGTACCTCCTCGGGTTGATGGTACGGTCCTCTGGGGGGCGCCGTTTGCTCCATGTATACCTGGGGACCTTTGTGGGATTCTGGTTCTGGCTGTTCCTCCTGGAACTGGCGGTAAAGGCCTTCTGGGGGGGGTTGGGCTCTGCAAGTCGTTCTGGGGGGGTTGTTTGTTATTTTTCTTTTATGCATTTATGTTTGTATTGTGTTTGTGGGGCTGTGTTGGGTTTTTGCGTTTGGGAGTTTTTCTTTTCTTCCCGGGGTTTGATGGGACGGTCCCCTGGGGAGGTTTTGGGTGGGTTTTTTTCTGTGTGTTGGATTGTACTGGGGAATGTTTTGGGGCTTTTGTTGATGCCAGCCGGCCTTCCAGCTGCGGTGCCCTGTCCTGCTGTCTGTGGTGGACCTTAGGAGCGTGGTGCTGTCTGCTTCCTGACGAGGACCCCGGAGGGAGGTGCTGTTCTCGGTCCTGGTCTGTTCGGTCGCCGGGAGGCTTCCCGTTAAAGGGGGGGTACTGTTGTGTGTTGGGGGGTGTGGCTGGATATTTTGGTGTTCTTTTCTTTTCTTTGCTCTCCAGGTAGCATGAGAGCTGATTTGTCTGTGGAGAAGATGCTGGCTGAAGAATCCTTCACCCTCATCAACATCATGTGCAGCACCTGTGAATGGTGCTCACATGCAACCTTAAAGACTTTCAGCTGAAGCAGATAATTGGATGGCGTTCTGCATTTAAGTCATGTGTGATTCAAGCAGAACTGCCGGGAACTCGACCTTGTGATGTTCGTTTGTGAGACGCTGAGGACCGCGCCTGGGTTTGACACATTGAGCCCGTGAAGCAAGGAAGGGTGAGGGACACATGCTGTCAGCACACATCAAAGGTGATTAAATGTTTGACTAATTGTTGATAGTAACTTGGTATTTTGTTATGCAGTATACTTGAATTGTGATGAGGATTGTGCAGCTTGCTTCTCACTGCTGTGGCATGCGGACAAGCGGTCCTCCACCTGTTGTGAGAAGCTGCTCATTTGCATAAAGCTTAAAATTCAGACCTGCATGTGTTGCTGATAGTGTGTGTCTTTTGAAGGATATTAGTTGTAACTGCTGACTTACCTCACCTCTTCTGTGCTTCGCAGGGGGTCGGTTTGTCGTGTCCACCTGGGGAGTGTTTGGCGGTGGTAGTGGGTCCAGGAGCGCCGGGCTTTGATCCTTTTGGGCGCTGGAGTGCGTGCCAGCCTTCACTCCACCAGAGGGACGTTTTTTCAGTTCTTGCACTTTATTATGCACCAGTGGGTGTAATAAATACATTGTTTTGTTATTGGAACCGCTTTCTGGTTATTTTTAGCGCTGGGTTCCGTCTGACGCAGGTCCGCTTTCTCAACCCGCGTCGACACATAACACAAACCTTCAGAAGTAGCACATTACTTTAAAAGATACGTGCGATACTTTCACTTTGTAAAAATGACAGAGTTGCCATTAATGTTGATAAACTATCCGGAATTAGTTTTGTTTATAAATGAAACCATGAGACAATGAAACCAGATGGACCCTGAGAAAGCTGCAGCCTTGCGGGACTGGGCCATTCCCACCACTTGTAAGGCGGTTCAAAGATTCCTGGGCTTTGCCAGTTTATTCTGAAAATTCATTCAAAATTTCAGCACGATCACAGCTCTGTTGCACAAAGTCATGTCGTCCCTCCGGCCGTTCATCTGGATGCCAGGGTGTGAGGAGAGCTTCAAAAGTCTGAGTACACATCAACTACACAGTTCGTGGTTGAGGTCGATACGTCTGATGCTGGTGTTGGAGCAGTCCTGTCACAGGTTAACTCCGCTGACAACAGGTTGCACCCGTGCGCCTTTCTGTTGAAAAAACTGACTGCTGCCGAAGGGGCCTTGGAGGAGTGGTGCCACTGGTTGGAGGGGGCACAAATTCCGTTCTTGGTCTATATAGACCACAAAAATGGAGCACATCTTAGAACCACTAAACACCGTAATGCTCATCAGGCCAGGTGGGCTATTTTCTTCATCTGTTTTGACTTTGTGCTCTCCTACCGGCCGGGATCCAAGAATGGTAAACCCAACGCGTTATCTCGGCAGGGTGACCCCGTTGACACACTGGCCGATCCAGGGACAAATCTGCAGTCTGCACCCATTTTGTTTCTGCTTTGACATGGGACATAGAATCAAGAGTTCAGTCAGCTTTAGGACTGATCTCTGCTCTCTTCCACAGCATGTCTTTTTCCTGATTCTCTCCCCTCAGCCCCAACCAGTCCCAGCAGAAGACTGCCCCTCCCTGAGCCTGGTTCTGCTGGAGATTTCTTCCTGTTAAAAGGGACTTTTTCCTTCCCACTGTCGCCAAGTGCTTGCTCACAGGGGGTCGTTTTGACCGTTGGGGTTTTTCTGTAATTATTGTATGGCTTTTGCCTTACAATATAAAGCGCCTTGGGGCAACTGTTTGTTGTGATTTGGTGCTATATAAATAAAATTGATTTGATTTAGGCAATACACCGGTTCATTCAGGTTACCCTCAGGGTAAGCTTTTTGTACCAGCAGCACTCAGGGGGACGTGATCAGGTGGGGACATGACAGCCGGTTCTCTTGCCATCCAGGAATTAAAAACACAGTGTTTGTTGTTCAGCAGAGGTTCTTGTGGCCCAGGTTATTGAAAGATGCTACAGAATATGTTAATGCTTGCCAAACGTGTGCTATTCACAAGTCATCTAACCACCCACCTGCAGGCTCATTAATGTCATTGCCCATTCCCACTCATCCCTGGTCACATATCACCTTAGATTTTGTAACTGGACTTCCACCCTCTAAGGCACTGGTCTCCAAACTATTCCAGAAAGGGCCGAGAGGGTGCAGGTTTTCTTTGCAGCCACTGACTTCAGCAGGTGATTTCACTGATTAACATCCCTTTGAACAGGTGGGATGAGTTCATCAGTGAAATCACCTGCTAAAGTCAGTGGCTGCAAAGAAAACCTGCACCCTCTCGGCCCTTTCCTTAATAGTTTGGAGACCACTGCTCTAAGGGGAATAGTGCAGTTTTAACTGTTTTCGATAGATTATCTAAGATGGCTCACTTCATCCCTCTGCCTAAACGTCCCTCGGCTAAAGAAACGACCAAGGTAATGCTCTCAAGTGTTTAAAGTGTAGGTGACACATAATGCCATGTTTTCATGAATGTTTAAGACTAAAATTAAACAACACTTTGAAATTTATTCTTTCCTGGTGCGCAGTTGAAGAGATAAATATTCGGATTTTGACCTGCGCAACACTAAAAACCAGGAACTTCCCGGAGTGCCGACATTAGACAAGAAGAAGGAGGAAGTAGCGTCAGCTCCGGAACTATTATCTTAATTGTCCCATTAATTTATCTCTGTGGTTCGGGACAGAGCTGCACCGTGTTTTCGGTGTCAGAACAGTTATTCTCACTGACAGAATCTTTTTCGATTGGCAGGTGGAAACATTTATATTGATGAGCGCGCACACAGACTGTAGTGCAAGTTCTCCACTCCACACGGAGTCAGAACTGACTGTTTACACTTTATTTGATTTTATTGTTTTTGGATCATGGGAATTTTGTCACGTGCAGACTGACATGTTAGGAGCAGACGAGGAACTGCGAGTCTTTTAACTTGAAGTACAAAGCGGCCCGCTGTCGAACAAGAGGATCCATTCACAGGAGAGACTTGAACGATCAGCTGCAGATGCAATGAACAGATTACACCTGCAGCAACCGCGCCGGTTACAGATCAGTACAGCAGAGACTCGAACCATCATAGACTTTTCTTCTGCCAGGACAACAAATTAAATCATTTTCATACGTTTTCATCAAAATGAATATGATCAAATTCTGATCATAATACAGTCCATTTAATTCCTACATACAAGACTGTGTTTAAGAGAAGGAAACCTCAATCAAAGACCCTGTCTATATGGACACAGGATTGCGTGGAGACACTTAAGGGTTCATTCCTCTGCACAAAGTGGAATATTTTTCATGATCTGGATATAAATGAGGCCACAGAAACAATAACAGACTATATTAAGTTTTGTGTTACTGTGTGGTTCCCACAAAGGACATTATTGCGTATCCCAATAACAAACCTTATATTACTAGAGAAGTAAAGGACTGTATTAATCGTAAAAAGATCGCTTTCAAAAAACATGATAGAGCTGGTTTAAAAACAATTCAAAAAGAACTTAATCAGTTGTTGCGAGAGGCAAGAAGGAAGCACAGGAATATCATAGAACAAAATTTTAGGTCTATGGACTCGAGAAGGCTTTGGGATTCTGTGAAAGCTGCAGTTAACATGACTACAGCAAGAAAACGCTTAGTAACTCATGATGAACTGGAGAAAGCTAATGAACTTAATGATTTTTTCCTCAGGTTTGAAACTCAGGATTTTTCATTGGAATGTAATCATGTGTTACAGTCTCTTCCTGCTACTGAGGTTGGGTTGGTAGTGACCCCCATAAAATTAAGTTACTATTTAGTAGGGTTTGTAAGGGTAAATGTACAGGCCCTAATGGCATTTCTCCTTTTATTTTGGGGACCTGCGCAGAAGAGCTCACTCCAGCTTGGCGCCCAGTTTTTCAACAGTCTGTAGACACACACACACACTTCCTAACCTCTAGAAAAAATCAACTATTATTCCTGTTCCAAAGAAACCCTGTCCAACTGAGAGTAATGATTATAGACCAGTTGCGTTAACTTCTGTGGTAGTTAAATGTTTGGAGAAATATATTATTTCTATATTGATAGCCGATGTTAGCTCTAAATTGGATCCACTGCAGTTTGCTTACAGACATGATCGAGGTACAGACAATGCAATTAATAGTATCACCCCATTTGACCCTAAAGCATCTTGAGGACCCCAAGGCTTACTCACGTCTTTTATTTGTTGATTTTAGCTCTGCTTTTAATACCTTGCGGCCTCATCTGTTGTTAAGCAAATTGTCTCAGATGACTGTAGACCCGCTTATTGTGAAATGGTTTTATTCTTTTTTTAACTGATAGGACTCAGAGCGTTAAAGTAAACAACACAGTCAAGACTCCAGATTTATTAGCACAGCAGTACCTCAGGGTTGTGTGAGATCCTCTGCTTTGTTTACGTTATATACAAATCAATGCAGCAGTCCTCTTCCCGGTAACTTTATATTTAAGTTTTCTGATGACACTGCCATCCTCAGCTTCTTGCACAAGGACAAAGATTGCTCATCTTATTTTTCTGAGGTGGAGTCTTTTGTTCAGTGGTGTGATGCCAATCACCTGGTTACAAATGTAAATAAAATGCAGGAAATGGTTCTAGATCCTCGGTCTGTTGGGGACCAGACTCCAGTTGTAGTTCATGATCAAAAAATCCACCAGGTAAGCTCTTGTAGATATCTAGGTGTTCAGTTAGATAGTCTATTTAGCTGGGGAACCCAACCCATATTGATCATTTGTGTGCATGTTTACAGCAAAGACTGTATTTTTTTACGTCGACTTAGGGTGTTTGGTGTTGACCAGAAAGTTATACTTTTATTTTATCAGGCGGTGTTGGAGAACATCATTAGATATGGGATGGCAGCATGGTATGGAAACTTATCGGTTCAGCTAAAATCAAAGCTTTCTCGCTTGGTGCAGACTGCTATGACGGTTATGGGGAGGACTGGAACCCTTCCCCTTCAGTCCATCTATGAGCAGTCTGTTTATAGGCAAGCACAGAAAATACTCTGTGATCCATCCCATATCCTCCATCAAGAGTATGAACTTTTACCATCTGGGAGATGATACAGAGTTCCCAAGTGCAAACTGAACAGATACAAGAACTCTTTTGTTCCAACCTCAATCAGACTCTTGAATGCTGCAGGGGTTGTCCGGGAGCAGCGTTAAGGGCTTTGTGCATGGATGTGTATGCACTTGCGAATATGTGTGTGTATGTGTTATACGTAGACGTGCATGTATATATATATGTATAAGTGTGTGTGTGTGTGTCTCTCTCTCTCTCTCTATATATATATATATATATATAGACACATGTGCACACACACAAGTGTGTGTATGTGTACAAGTAAAGTGTGCGTTTTAACTTATCTGTTTTAATCTGTTTTTTTATTGTCTTATTATGCTGTTTTAATGGTATATTATATTATGGGAATGTGCAACATGCTGATGAATGTTCCATAGGTATGCAAGCAGTGTACTGTTTGTTGTTGTGTGGATTTTGAGACAGGAATGTTTGCAAAGCACTTGAAGACCAAGACAAATTTCCCTTTGGGGACAATAAAGTATATCTTATCGTATCGTATCTCCCTGAAATGGACAGGTGAGACTATATTATTTTCTCCTTGTGCGAATGGTTTTAATATTTAATAATGTGTTACGCTACTAACTGTATCCAAGAAGGAAACAATATTTATTTTAAAATAGCTGATATTTTCAGTCCCTTGTGACACTTTTCAGATTTGAATGTATCATTTAATCACAAAAAATATCATAAATAAAAAAATCTACACCATCACAAAAACTTTTTTAATAAGTTGATTAGATCAAACAGCTGGCAAAAAAGTATCTCCTGCGAAAATTGCCTGCATTATTTATTTATTTATTTTATAATCACTATTCTGTTTTCTGAACTCTGCCAGTATCGTCACTGTTGTCAGACTGAAGGTTTTCCTCCAAGTTTTGTCTCCGTCATTATCATCTAAATAAGTCTCAAACCCATAAAGCTGTGTCCCCCACAGCTTACTCAGACACACGTTGATACTGGTCTTTAAAAATAAAAGACCCACACTAGAAATAAATCATCCGAAAACAACTCAACCTCCACCATGTTTACAATTGATTTGGGCTTGAATCAGCAGGTGCCGTTCTCCCGAAGATGTAGCAACAATATGGCCGTAGCTGAGGGCTGAAATAGAGCGCAGGCTTCAGACAGCTGTAGCTTATCTTTCACCTGTGCACTTATCATTGACTTTTATTGTTCAAGATTTTTTTAAATATCAACATTTCATCATTTTTAATGATTGTTTGTGCACAATTTTTGGTGTCACCTACAGTTTAAATTGCATGGTTTCCCCAAGATATTGTGCCAGAAAGAGGTTTATCTCCAACTTCTGGAGGGAGTTCTGCCATCTCCTTGGGGTCACTGCCAGCTTAACCTCAGGCTACAATCCACAGGCCAATGGACAGACAGAACGCCTCAACCAGGAGCTAGAAAAAGGACTCTGGATTCTCACCTCCCAGTGTCCTGCCTCATGGTCATCTCAACTGTCGTGGATAGAATTGGCTCACAATAGTCTCCCAACTGCATCCTCTGGTTTCTCCCCTTTTCATGTTATTTATGGTCATCAACCTCCTCTGTTTTTGTCCACAGCTCTTAACTCCTCTGTTCCCTGATCCCTTGGACTCATCCTCCACTGCTGACAAACCTGGGAGCAGGCAAGAAGGGCCCTGCTACAATCTTCGATGGCCTATAAGACTGCAGCTGATCAGAAAAGGTCCACCGCACCTCCATACAAACCTGTACAGAAAGTTTGGCTCTTGACTCATCACCTTCCCTTAAGAGGACTGCCCAGGAAACTAGCTCCCAAGTTTGTTGGTCCATCTCTGGTTTCCACAGTTATTAATCCAGTTTCTGTTCACCGCTGTCTCCCAAGGTCTATGTGCAGGTCTATGTCCAGCCCATTGTGCCCTCCAGCCGGTCCTCCGCCTCCTGCCTGGTGTGTGGATGGTGGCCCTGTTTTCACCATGCAGCAGCTCCTGGACTCTCGCCACTGTGGTCATGGAATCCAGTATCTTGTGGACTGGGGGCTATGGCCCAGAGGAGTGGTCATGGATCCCCCCCCCCCACCGCTTCGTGTTGGATCCCGCCTTAATCCGTGAGTTCCATGCTGCTCATCCTGGTTCCCCTGGGCCATCTGGAGTCGGCATTAGGGAGCGGGGTACTATCAGGGTTTGAATTTTTGTCTTGTTATCTGGTTTTATTTTTCTGGTCTGTTTTGTTTTCTTTTCTGATTTATTGGTTTTCTGTATGGTTTTTCTCTTGCTGGGTTTTTCTGCTTGGATCTGTGTGTCTCTAGCTCCCTTGTCTGTCTCTTGGTTCTTGGTGGTGGGCGTTTCACTCTCTCTGGCCATGACCTTGTTGTGCTTTTCACACACACCTGTTCCTGATTTACAACTCAACACCTGGGGTTATGTAAGCTCACTGGGTGCTTTAGTCCCTCACCAGATTGTTGTGCCTTGTGCCTCTTTCCACCTCTGTTCCTTGCATTTCATAGTCCTGCCTGCCTTGTTGTGTTTTATGACCTCCTGTCTGTTTGATCGACCACGCCTAAGCCTGATGATTTTTGTACCGCTGCTTTATATGGACTGCCTACTTGTGTACCGACCTCTGCTATCCAAACCAGTAAAGCCTTTTTACAACCAGAGTTGTTTTTTCAAGCCGTGCATTTGTGTCCAACCATTACTTACCAACCAGCCTGATACAGATTTTGTCCTTTGTATAACTGACTGGTTAGTCGTGGCCCATACTAATGATGGAGAAACTTCAACAGTGTGGTTCGCAGGTTTTATTGGCCGATTGTTAGCCAAACATTTCAAAATGTGATAAATATCAAAGTAAATACTGGTGTGCATCACTTTGACCTACTTCTAGCGATGGTGCAGTTGCATCCATGTGAAACAGAAACTATCTTTGTCACGTTCATGCAGCAGCAGTGTCATAGCTGTTTGAATGATGTGAAGTCGACTGGCCATGTATAAATACATCTTAACAACACACCCATATCCGCCTCCAGCACCTACCATATCACTTCATGTCCTGCTGCTGCACAAAACAGAGGCTGTGATTTTATTGATCATTGGTGAAAGATAGTGAATGTGAATAGTCACTGAAACAATCTTATTTTCACTATATATCTCAGTATTGTTTCCACAAAAATCACATCGGACTGTGTTGGAACTATTTGACATGGGTGCAGGAGCAGGAAGAAACATGTAGTGATGTTTCTGCGGCTTTGTCTTCTGCCTCCATAGAAGAGCAGGTTAGAATACTGCAGGACGACACAGTGTCAGTGCAAAGAGGAGAAATTCTAAATTATGCAGGCAGCTTGCATGCTGGATTGCTTCATTGTTATTCCACCCCTGCTGAAGCTGGCTGTTGTGGATAATGGAGTGCGTGCCCACTTCCAGTGATTCCAAACACGGCAATACACGCAAACACGAGCAAACGTAATGAGAGGCTGCATTTGGCCCCGCGGCACGGCGGCTTTACAGACCGCACATCCATGTTATGTCTAGCATGGCTCCTCTCTGCCGCTTCACACTCCCACCGTCTGAGGACCTCACAGACAGAAGTGAAATTAGTTGGCTAGCTAATCCCGCGGATCAGGCTTTTGTGACTGGGGCAGGTTGGGCTGTGTTTGGCGAGGGCTTAGCTCTCTGGGAGCACTTCGAAATGATCAGCAGGGTTTAAAAAGAGGCTCCGCAGGGCCACAGGCAAAACCAATAAGGGCCAGGCTGAGGCTGTTATCTGCCAGTAAACTGACACTGGGTAAGCCGTCACTTAAGGCCAAAGTCTATAACACAATACAGAGGAAAGGCCATCTCTCTTTTTCCAGCGACGCACCGACCAACAATAGAGGCAATCGGACTGATAATGTGCTGACATGAGAGAGCCGCTACAGGTCAGCTTCTCACAAGACTTCAATCCCAAAAGCAACTACAACATGCTTTTAACTTAATTGCATTTCAAAATCTGCAGAAAATGACAAAATTCTGAATATTTTCAGAATAAGTGCATATAAAAGCCTCTGTATTCTATCAAACAAACCAGAACGTTTCACACAGGAACTTATAAACGCGCCATCAGTTGGTTTAAGACCTTCAGAGCATTTCAGACACTGCAGCTCTTCCCTTCAAATCTAAATCATGCAATTAACATATTTATGAGTAAACAGGTGTGGTTTACTTAACTGATTAAAATGCTGAAAATGAACTGTATAATCCTTCAACTTTTACCTTAAAAAAAAGATCATTTCATGTGTTGAGCATAATTTTTGTTGTTGTTGTTGTTTGTTTGTTTGTTTTTAATCCAAAACAGCTTTGCAATACATAAACTCCACTATTTAAATGGCTTCAGATTAAACAGGCAGACTGTTGGATTTTATTATGGCAGGTTTAGGTTTAAATCCCACAAATATGCATGGATATGAAGTATTGCACAAAAACTACAGCAACAACTGACAATTTGGGGATTTTAATTTGAAAATATAGATTAACATTTTTTGAAAGTTTGAATACAAATTTAAGCAGCTCAGATGAAGTCGTTTGTTTTATCTCTTGAGGTCTGCAGGACGAGAACAGCACTCATCAGATCTCATGGGTCCTACCTTCCTGCTGGGATTTTAGACAAACGTTTATGACTTTGCTAATTCTCCTGTTCAAAAACAGAACAACTATGTTTCAAACACTTTAATTCATATCCGTTCATTAATGCCTGATACAGTTTATGGTGGACTGGATTTACATTCTTCATTTTTATTAAAAGTTAGTGAGTTGTTTGGTAGAGTGAAACATGTGGCACAATAATCCACAGTAAATGATGTCAGTCACAGAGTGGACTACAGTGGGACAAATAATCAGTGTCATGTGACATACCATCCACCAATCAAATGGCAACGCTTTATTTAGGCGCCATATAAAAGTTTGTATTTCAGGCCAGAGAAAAAGGTTTTATTTAGTTTTTTATGAAAATCACAGCAGTAATCCACAGATGGGAAGTCTAGAGTGGATGGTGTGTGTGTGTGTGTGTGTGTGTGTGTGTGTGTGTGTGTGTGTGTGTGTGTGTGTGTGTGTGTGTGTGTGTGAGAGAGAGATAAGGTTCCCATTTATCTGTTCTTTCTGTGACACATAAACACCCACGTCCAGAAAAATGAGAGAAAAGTAAGAGAAACAGTGTTTGTCACAAAGCTGCAGTTTGATATCATAAAGTGTTGCTTTTTACAGAAGCTATGTGGAATCAGCAAAGTCACATTCAATCAATCCCTGACTTTGACTGAGATCAGAGGTTCAAACGTCTGACTACAAATCGACTTTATGACTTATTATTTGTTAATGGTGGAACAAAAATGACAAATGTTCATCACAGCATGACAGAGGCCCACAAATATCTTCATGGTACAAAACTACATTTACACAGTGAACATTTAAAATGCTCACATTGTGCAAAGCAATAGTTCACATTTGTGATAAATTAAAGTTCATGATCAAAACAAGCAGCAGCTGATTTTTTTCAGCCACAAAGCAAAAAGACAGACAGAAAGCTTATTAATTATTAAAATGACATGTCATTCATAATTAGTAAATAAATACATAAATAAAATACAATTTTATTAAACCTTTTTTTATGTTTTACTTTTTCCTGCCAAAAAGTCAGATATTCGATCATTTAATATTAAAGCGAAAACAAATACCCAGAAGGGGCTGTAAACTGTCAGCGATTGATCTGATGATACGAGTGTCTTTGCTTATTGATAGACGATCGGATGACTGCAGAGAGGCTGCAGCAAATCGAAACGTGCTGTGATCATCTTCAGTTTGTTGCTTCAGCACTTCATTTTCATATTCAAAGCAAAATGCGATTTATGGCCTGATGGCAGGGCCTGATTTGTTTTGGAGACACGCAGCAGACAAATAACCAACTGGCACAAAAACGCTTCAAAGCTTCGTTTTCTCCATGTGCAGACAGCAAGAAACACACGGTGCTGCAGAAACATGTGACATAAGAAAGTGGTGACTGACCGCTGTGGTCCTGAACCTTACAGCCGGCCTCGTGCTGTGGAGTCCCGGCGTCAGACAGCGACAGCTCCGGGCTGCGGGCCTCCACCTCCGCCAGCAGGTTAAACTCCATGACCAGCTCTGTGAGCACAAACAAACAAACACGTCAAAGTCTTCATCCGATCAGAATTAACACAATAAAACACAGTCCTCATCCGTTCACAATTCATACAATAAAACACAGTCCTCATCCGTTCATAATTTATAGAATAAAACACCCTCATCCTTTCATAATTCATACAATAATACAGTCCTCATCCGTTCACAATTCATACAATAAAACACAGTCCTCATCCGTTCATAATTTATAGAATAAAACACCCTCATCCTTTCATAATTCATACAATAATACAGTCCTCATCTGTTCACAATTCATACAATAAAACACAGTCCTCATCCGTTCATAATTTATAGAATAAAACACCCTCATCCTTTCATAATTCATACAATAATACACAGTCCTCATCCGTTCACAATTCATACAGTAAAACAGTCCTCATCCATTCATAATTCATACAATAATACGCAGTCCTCATCATTCATAAATCATAAAATAATACACAGTCCTCATCCGTTCATAATACATACAACAGTACACAGCCCTCATACGTTCATAATTTATAGAATAAAACACATTCCTCATCCTTTCATAATTCATACAATACAGAGTCCTCATCCATTCATAATTTACAGAATAAAACACAGTCCTCATCCTTTCATAATTCATACAATACAGTCCTCTTCCATTCATAATTTATAGAATAAAACAATCCTCATCCTTTCATAATTCATACAATAATACACAGTCCTTATACGTTCATAATTCATAAAATAATACACAGTCCTCATCTGTTCATAATACATACAACAATAAACAGCCCTCATCTGTTCATAATTTATAGAATAAAACACAGTCCTCATCCTTTCATACTTCATACAATAATGCACAGTCCTCATCAGTTCATAATTCATATAATAAAACACAGTCCTCATCTGTTTATAATACGTACAATAATACACAGTCTTCATCCGTTCATAATTCATACAAAAAACAGTCATCTGTTTATAATACATACGATAATATAGTCCTCATCCATTCATAATTCATACAATAAAACACAGTCCTCATCTGTTTATTATACATACAGTAATACACAGTCCTCATCCTTTCATATTTTATAGAATAAAACACACTCCTCATCAGTTCATAATTCATACAATAATACACAGTCATCATCCTTTCATAATTCATACAATAATACACAGTCCTCATCTGTTCATAATTCATACAATAAAACACACTCATCAGTTCATAATTCATACAATACACAGTCCTCATCAGTTCATAATTCATACAATACACAGTCCTCATCCGTTCATAATTTATACAATACACAGTCCTCATTCATTCATAATTTATAGAATAAAACACAGTCCTAATCTGTTCATAATACAAATCCAACAGTCCTTATTCATTCATAAGTCATACAATAATACAGTCATCATCCTTTTCTAATTCATACAATACAGAGTCCTCATCCATTCATAATTTACAGAATAAAACACAGTCCTCATCCTTTCATAATTCATACAATACAGTCCTCTTCCATTCATAATTTATAGAATAAAACAATCCTCATCCTTTCATAATTCATACAATAATACACAGTCCTTATACGTTCATAATTCATAAAATAATACACAGTCCTCATCTGTTCATAATACATACAACAATAAACAGCCCTCATCTGTTCATAATTTATAGAATAAAACACAGTCCTCATCCTTTCATACTTCATACAATGATGCACAGTCCTCATCAGTTCATAATTCATATAATAAAACACAGTCCTCATCTGTTTATAATACGTACAATAATACACAGTCTTCATCCGTTCATAATTCATACAACAAAAAACAGTCATCTGTTTATAATACATACGATAATATAGTCCTCATCCATTCATAATTCATACAATAAAACACAGTCCTCATCTGTTTATTATACATACAGTAATACACAGTCCTCATCCTTTCATATTTTATAAAATAAAACACACTCCTTATCAGTTCATAATTCATACAATAATACACAGTCCTCATCTGTTCATAATTCATACAATAAAACACACTCCTCATCAGTTCATAATTCATACAATACACAGTCCTCATCCGTTCATAATTTATACAATACACAGTCCTCATCCGTTCATAATTTATACAATACACAGTCCTCATTCATTCATAATTTATAGAATAAAACACAGTCCTAATCTGTTCATAATACAAATCCAACAGTCCTTATTCATTCATAAGTCATACAATAATACAGTCATCATCCTTTTATAATTCATACAATAATACACAGTCCTCACAGTTCATAATTCATACAATAAAAGACACACCCCTCATCTGTTTATAATGCATACAGTAATACACAGTCCTCATCTGTTCATAATTCATACAACAAAACACAGTCCTCATCTGTTTATAATACATACAGTAATACACAGTCCTCATCTGTTCATAATTCATACAACAAAACACAGTCCTCATCTGTTTATAATACATACAGTAATACACAGTACTCATCCATTCATAAGACATACAATAATACACAGTCCTCATGTGTTCATAATTCAACCTTTGGAATTGATTTTGTGTTGACATGCCAATAAAAAAACAAACACTACTTTTATTACAACTGCTGGGTGTCTAAAATTTTTGCACAGTACTGCTTATACTGCTTATACACACACACACATTATATGTCACCATTTTTCTTAGAAAATATATTTCTAAAGGTACTTTTGACATGAAATGTTCACCATATGTCAGTAAATCAAACCATAGATGTCCATAAATTAGGTTATGTGCAATAATGTGAAAAGACAAGAAGGCAAGGAAAGCCAAGACACCACCTGAACTCTATCAGTAATTAGAAAGTAATCCTGCCTCTTGTCAGTGCAAATTAATATCAGCTTCACACAAGAAACATCTCATGAAAGGTAAAAGCAAAGAGCTCTCTGAAGATTTTCACAACCTTATTGTTGCAACACATAGTGATGGCATTTTTACAGAAGGATTCCTAAAATTCTGAATGTTCCAGTGAGCACTGTTGGGGCTATAATCCAGAAGTGGAAAGAACATCATTTCACAAAAAAACAGCAACACACAGGTGCCCTTCACAGGATTCCTGACAGAAGGGTGAAAAGATTTATCAGAAGAGTTTTGCAAGAGCCAAGGACCACTTGTGGAGAGCAACAGAACAATTGTTTCAAAGAAAACAATCAATCATGCACTCAACCACCATCGGCTGTATGCACACTCACCACGCAATACTCCACTGCTAAAGAAAAAGCATGTTGAAGCATGTTTAAGGTTTGCTGCACAACATTTAGACTATATATATATATATATGTACACACACACACAAAATGCACAGGGGCTTCTAGCCAAAGTCCAGCACACTCACTAATTAGTGAGTGTCAGAGCAACAATCCACGATGAGAGGACAAGCATCCATGAATACATCAGAAAGATGGTCCCCTATAAGATCAGCTGCTACAAAAATGCTCCAGACAGCTGAAGACAGACAGTGATACAAAACAGAAGTAGGAGATATCGTGGAAGACCAAGCCCCTCCATGGGATGTACCATCAGCAAATAGAGGAAGTGGCTGACATCAAAAAGTCCTACGAGTGGCTAGAAAAGGCCGGCCTAAAAGACAGGACAGAGGCTGTGATGATGGCAGCACAAGAACAAGCCCTAAGCACCAGATCCATAGAGGCAGGAATCAACCACAGCCAACGGGACCCAAGTTGCAGGCTGTGCAAATGTGCCCCAGAGACAGTCCAGCACATAATAACAGGCTGCAAGATGCAAACTGGGACAGCTTACACTGAGAGGTACAACCAAGTGTTGGGAATTATGAACAGGAACATCGGTGCTGCATATGGATATATGGATTAGAAGCCAAAATCCAACCCTTCGTCCATGTTGTGACAACCTTGGTAACAAATCAAGCACAGGATTGCCTGTTGGGGTGAAATATGGTAGGGACCTTGTATGCCCTGTGGCCACTACAGTATCCATAAAGATCCAACAGGAATCCTGAACAGGAGACAGCAAGGGGTGCTCTGGTGAAACAAGAAATCCTAACCAGCCTATCAGGAGAGGAGGTGATGGGTTGTAACCCAACGGCTGTGAAGGCAGATGAAGACTGCAGAATATCCTCAGTCCCCAATCGAGTGGCATATCCCAGTCATCACACCAGGCTAAAGATCTGTCAAGGATTGTCAAGAGACAATCTTCCTCGCCACTGAGGGATTGCCACGACAACGAGAAAGTGGAAAGTAATTTTTTGCTTGTAATGGATTCAGATACCACTACAGTTCTGTTGTTCTTAGATCTTAGTGGATACTAAGTGGATACTGTGGATCATCGTATTCTTCTTGATAGGCTGGAGAATCATTTTGGCATTGCTGGGAATGTCCTTGCATGGTTGACATCCTGCCTGACCAGTCACTCTCACTGTGTCCTGGTCATTAAAGAACATTTTGCACCTAAATCATAACAATTAAGATTTAGGCTGTTAGTGACCATCGGATGATCCACCAGGATTTCTTTGTGCACTTCCGTGACCAGTTTCAAAGTATACGGCATTCGCAGCAAACAGCTACAGAGACTTCCGAAAACAAAGTAGTTGTTTCCAACAGGTTTCGTAGCTACTCAAAGCCTCCCAGCGTGCCCTTCAATGGAATGTAGCTGTTAACATTAAGAACTGAGGCACAGATTAATTCCAAAATCTACATAAGTGTGATGTTGTGTTATGATGACTCATTTTTAAGTGATAACTGTTCATTTTGATGCAGTCACAGTAAAAGCAGCAGCCGTGAGGTTTAGTGCACCTGCAGCCACAAATCATAAATGCAGCCTGTTAAGAAAAAAACGCTAATAAGCGTTGTATATATCTGTGAAAATCTAATAAATATATATTAAGCAGCAATAAACAGACATGTGGGTTAAAACAGCATAACAGCCATTTTAACCTGCTTGTCAGCTGTTTTTAAGGGACTATTCAACATTAATTCTCTTTTGAAAAGTTTTTATAGAGGTTGACAGTTTTATGACATTTGAGAGTCTACAAGCTGATAATATAATGTTCAAATTCAGCCAGAAGTCTGTCTAAATTGGGGGTTAAAACAGTGGCTGCTCCACATACACACACACGCACACACACACAAACACACATACACACACTCACCACATCCACAGACTCTCTCAAAGTAAAAAAATCGCTTTCATTGAAAGCTCCATTGAAAAGAACACAAAGCAAAAGATGAAAAAAATTACTCACCCCACTCACCCCAGTGTAAAGATTTCCAAATTAGTCCACAACAAAAACAAGCCCTCACGCACGTGCAATTGCGATCACCAGAGAGCGTTTTGCGCAATTGCAATCGCCAGCCATGGAACGGTCCACTCGTCTTCACTTGGATCCACAGCCAGAGATCATTTTCACGTTCCATTTGGCCAGCTCTGCCTTCAACTCAAATTCTGTAAGGATCGTGGCACATTAGAGAGTCCATTATCTCCTGAAAATAGCATCTTCTGAGTGTTTCCAATGTGAAACATACATCTGCGTGTCCAGGCATGTCCATGATCACGGCAGCAGTAAACCAGCTTCCTGTGACACAAGCAGCAGCATCATGACACTTTAGGTTCCAAAATCTGACAGACTCTGAAAAGTTAAAAGTTTTGGGGTGAAGTGTGTCGTCTCCTCTGTAAATCCGAGCCACAGTTTTCAAATAAAAGCTCAGAAGCTTTGTTATCGGACATAACCGCATTAGTTTCTCTCTCTCTGTCGTTTATGTTTTGTGAATAACTATGCCACACACTGAGAAATGCAGAGTGAGACGTTTTCCAGAAATGCACCTGTTACCTCACTTAGGGAGAGGAATAAAAAAACATCAGAAACCACTAATTATATGCGCATGTGCGCAGAGAGATTTACAGTCATGAGTACTTTGATGTTGTGTTGCTAACTGGGACGTTAAAAAGCATGCGGCATGTCCTTTAATGTTACTTCTAGCCTTGTTGCCTTGAAATACAGGGTTCCACAGGGGTCCATCTTAGGCCCCGTGCTTTTTCTCCCATTATATACTGAAACAACCAGTTGGACTGAAGAAGAAGCATGTTAACCATCAAACTATTGACTGGACAGTAACGTCACAGCATATCAAAAACAAAACACAATCAGACAGACAGACAGACCAACCCAGTCTCGCAGCATGTCGTGATTCAGCATGAAATATACAGTAATCTATTCTTGGTTCGTCATATTGTCACGAAAAGTGCACAATTTGTGTCATGGGAGCACCAATTTATTCTAATTCATTCCATGACAGGTGCACATAATTAAAAGTGCAGTGGGGGGGGGTGTCCAGGGTGGTTATGGTTAGGGTTAGGGGAAAGAGTGCGGTTAGTAATAGTGAGTTTAAAAAAAAAACACGAAAATTTGAATAATTTCATGACAGGGCTGGACAGACAGACAGACGGGAGGAAGACCAACAGATAGACAGACAGACAGGAGGAAGACCAACAGACAGATGGGAGGAAGACCAACACACAGACGGGAGGAAGACCAACAGACAGAAGGGAGGAAGACCAACACACAAACGGGAGGAAGACCAACAGACAGAAGGGAGGAAGACCAACACACAGACGGGAGGAAGACCAACACACAGACGGGAGGAAGACCAACAGACAGACGGGAGAAAGACCAACAGACAGACGGGAGGAAGACCAACAGACAGACGGGAGGAATACCAACACACAGATGGGAGGAAGACCAAAAGACAGACGGGAGGAAGACCAACAGACAGACGGGAGGAAGACCAACAGACAGACGGGAGGAATACCAACACACAGATGGGAGGAAGACCAACAGACAGACAGACGGGAGGAAGACCAACAGACAGACGGGAGGAATACCAACACACAGATGGGAGGAATACCAACACACAGACGGGAGGAAGACCAACAGACAGACAGATGGGAGGAAGACCAACAGACAGACAGAAGGGCGGAAGACCAACAGACAGACAGACAGATGGGAGGAAGACCAACAGATAGACAGAAGGGAGGAAGACCGACAGACAGACAGAAGGAGGAAGACCGACAGACAGACAGACGGGAGGAAGACCAATAGACAGACATAAGGGAGGAAGACCAACAGACAGACAGACGGGAGGAAGACCAACAGACAGACATAAGGGAGGAAGACCAACAGACAGACAGACAGGAGAAAGACCAACAGACAGACAGAAGGGAGGAAGACCAATAGACAGACATAAGGGAGGAAGACCAACAGACAGACATAAGGGAGGAAGACCAACAGACAGACAGACAGGAGGAAGACCAACAGACAAACAGACAGGAGGAAGACCAACAGACAGACAGAAGGGAGGAAGACCAACAGACAGACAGACAGGAGGAAGACCAGCAAGCAGACAGACAGACAGTTGGAGGGCGTGAGCCCGGTTGCTTGTGTTGGGGTCAGACCAGATAACCCCTTCAGTCAGCTTCAGTTCTTTGTGAATCAATAAGTCTGTGATACTGACTGATTACGTGTTTTGGTTTGTTTGTTTGTTTGTTTGTGTGTTTATTTGTTTACAGCATTTGGCAGACGTCCCTCCTGCTGCTGACTGTGGCGGTGAGACATTCCAGGACTTTACGGCAAGAACACGTCTGCTGTTTCCATCAGCAGAGATCAAATCAAACGATCAGAGAATCATCAGACTTCCAGCAGCAGCAGACTTATTACTATAAAAACACAATGACATTTGAAAACACCACCAGTAAACTTTATATACGAGTTTGTCACAAATAGCTGCTGGTGATTTTATATGTGAGCCGTTAACACCGTGTGGGAGAGCGCAGGAGGTGATTTATGGCGGGCAGGATAACGTTTGTTGTCCACTTGACTCCAGTGTGTCTGCTGACAAAAATGCAGCCATAAGATATCGTCATAAATAAAAGCTGTCGTCACTCAGAGATCAAACCATCAGCCACACATGGATCATTTGAATCTGAATTTAACAGGCAAATCAATCTCAAGAATAAACTCACACAAACACAAAAGTGCTTACTGAACAAACAGACGTGTCGTGCGTGGCCTGATGTGCACAAAGAACTCATGTCAGCACAGATTTCCAAAGGTGTCAAACAGTGAAAAGCTGAGCTTTAAGCCTGTTGGTTGTCTGTCAGCGTCGCCGTGGTTACATGCCTTCCTGAAGCATCATTCTTAAGGCCCCCTGACATTTGCACAACTTTGATCCATGCACTTGCACACACTCTGCCATGCACAAGCATAAACTCATCTCAAACTCCTTGTAAACCATTGTAAACATGCGTAAAGAAAATTTTGAAATGTTCAAAATCTCCATCAGCATTAATGACGTGAATATCAAGTGTACACTGCGCAAACAATTCAAAAACACTGCGTGTGAGTGCAAGTGATTGCGTCTGCACACCGCATCAGAGTGCAGTTCGTATAAACGACTGTAACAAGATGTTAAATCTATCATAAACATAATTTTACAGCTGCTCACAAGAAGGAAAGAACATGCAACTGTTTAACCAAACTATTACAATGTAAACATGACACATACTTACCTTTTTAGATAGTTCCAAATACGTTCTCCACCTCATTCAGCATGTGCGCGTGATATAAGCTCCAGCTGGAACAGTCTGCTGTGATTTCGGAAGTGATTAGAGATGTTTTGAACAACCAACTCAAAGAGAAAATGATTAATCCGCTACAAAATAATTATTTTACATATGCAGCGTCCAACATACAACATGTAGCAGCCAGTGGAACAAAGCGTGGCGTCCAGCTGGGAACACAGCGGGTGGGATCGTCACAATGATGTGCATGCAAGTGCACGAATCAAAGTCGTGCAAGTGTCAAGGGGCCTTTAGATTGTGGACTGGAGCTCACAACCACAATCTGAAATGGCTGTTCTCTGTGTGCTTTGATCTCTGTATGACCTGTTAACTGCGTGGTCTCAAACACATGACCTCTGGATTACAGCACCACAAGAAATAATAACTTTTTAATCAAGTACTCGGTGCTGTCTGATTGTCTTTCATTTTTACATGAAATTTGCTATGGGAACAACATTTAAGAGGCATTCGGACCTTCACGTTGTGTAACGGGACGTGCACCAAGCTGCAGGAGCTGGTGAGTTCGGCTTACATCTCGCTAATGTCAGCTGCATGTCATCACTGTGCTCTGTCATATGTCATCCTGAGCCAGAAGAACTGATCACGAATGTTTTTATAACTGTTCGAAAATTTTACACCAACTTGACACTCCATGTCACATTGTGACGACATATTGGTGGATCTTGTTGATGTTGTTTGGTTTCATAAGAGCATTTTCCTGAGTGTTGTGTATTCTTGGAGATATGAGAGGACAATTAACAGTGATGAACAGGCAAGCTGCCGTCATAAAAGCAACACACGAAAGATCACATGACAGCATAATCAATCAATCAATCAACTTTTTTCTTGTATAGCGCCAAATCACAACAAACAGTTGCCCCAAGGCGCTCCACATTGCAAGGCAAGGCCATACAATAATTATGAAACACAGTCTACGTCTAAAGCAACATAACCAAGGGATGGTCCAGGGTCACCCGATCCAGCCCTAACTATAAGCCTTAGCGAAAAGGAAAGTTTTAAGCCTAATCTTAAAAGTAGAGAGGGTATCTGTCTCCCTGATCTGAATTGGGAGCTGGTTCCACAGGAGAGGAGCCTGAAAGCTGAAGGCTCTGCCTCCCATTCTACTCTTACAAACCCTAGGAACTACAAGTAAGCCCGCAGTCTGAGAGCGAAGCGCTCTAATGGGGTAATATGGTACTATGAGGTCCCTAAGATAAGATGGGACCTGATTATTCAAAACCTTATAAGTAAGAAGAAGAATTTTAAATTCTATTCTAGCATTAACAGGAAGCCAATGAAGGGAGGCCAACACGGGTGAGATATGCTCTCTCCTGCTAGTCCCCGTCAGTACTCTAGCTGCAGCATTCTGAACCAACTGAAGGCTTTTTAGGGAACTTTTAGGACAACCTGATAATAATGAATTACAATAGTCCAGCCTAGAGGAAACAAATGCATGAATTAGTTTTTCAGCATCACTCTGAGACAAGACCTTTCTGATTTTAGAGATATTGCGTAAATGCAAAAAGGCAGTCCTACATATTTGTTTAATATGCGCTTTGAATGACATATCCTGATCAAAAATAACTCCAAGATTTCTCACAGTATTACTAGAGATCAGGGAAATGCCATCCAGAGTAACGATCTGATTAGACACCATGCTTCTAAGATTTGTGGGGCCAAGTACAATAACTTCAGTTTTATCTGAGTTTAAAAGCAGGAAATTAGAGGTCATCCATGTCTTTATGTCTGTAAGACAATCCTGCAGTTTAGCTAATTGGTGCGTATCCTCTGGCTTCATGGATAGATAAAGCTGGGTATCATCTGCGTAACAATGAAAATTTAAGCAATACCGTCTAATAATACTGCCCAAGGGAAGCATGTATAAAGTGAATAAAATTGGTCCTAGCACAGAACCTTGTGGAACTCCATAATTAACTTTAGTCTGTGAAGAAGATTCCCCATTTACATGAACAAACTGTAATCTATTAGACAAATATGATTCAAACCACCGCAGCGCAATGCCTTTAATACCTATGACATGCTCTAATCTCTGTAATAAAATTTTATGGTCAACAGTATCAAAAGCAGCACTGAGGTCCAACAGAACAAGCACAGAGATAAGTCCACTGTCCGAAGCCATAAGAAGATCATTTGTAACCTTCACTAATGCTGTTTCTGTACTATGATGAATTCTAAAACCTGACTGAAACTCTTCAAATAGACCATTCCTCTGCAGGTGATCAGTTAGCTGTTTTACAACTACCCTCTCAAGAATCTTTGAGAGAAAAGGAAGGTTGGAGATTGGCCTATAATTAGCTAAGATAGCTGGGTCAAGTGATGGCTTTTTAAGTAATGGTTTAATTACTGCCACCTTAAAGGCCTGTGGTACATAACCAACTAACAAAGATAGATTGATCATATTTAAGATTGAAGCATTAAATAATGGTAGGACTTCCTTGAGCAGTCTGGCAGGAATGGGGTCTAATAAGCATGTTGATGGTTTGGATGAAGTAACTAATGAAAATAACTCAGACAGAACAATCGGAGAGAAAGAGTCTAACCAAATACCGGCATCACTGAAAGCAGCCAAAGATAACGATACATCTTTGGGATGGTTATGAGTAATTTTTTCTCTAATAGTCAAAATTTTGTTAGCAAAGAAAGTCATGAAGTCATTACTAGTTAAAGTTAATGGAATACTCAGCTCAATAGAGCTCTGACTCTTTGTCAGCCTGGCTACAGTGCTGAAAAGAAACCTGGGGTTGTTCTTATTTTCTTCAATTAGTGATGAGTAGAAAGATGTCCTAGCTTTACGGAGGGCTTTTTTATAGAGCAACAGACTCTTTTTCCAGGCTAAGTGAAGATCTTCTAAATTAGTGAGACGCCATTTCCTCTCCAACTTACGGGTTATCTGCTTTAAGCTACGAGTTTGAGAGTTATACCATGGAGTCAGACACTTCTGATTTAAAGCTCTCTTTTTCAGAGGAGCTACAGCATCCAAAGTTGTCTTCAATGAGGATGTAAAACTATTGACGAGATACTCTATCTCCCTTACAGAGTTTAGGTAGCTACTCTGCACTGTGTTGTTATATGGCATTAGAGAACATAAAGAAGGAATCATATCCTTAAACCTAGTTACAGCGCTTTCTGAAAGACTTCTAGTGTAATGAAACTTATTCCCTACTGCTGGGTAGTCCATCAGAGTAAATGTAAATGTTATTAAAAAATGATCAGACAGAAGGGAGTTTTCAGGGAATACTGTTAAGTCTTCTATTTCCATACCATAAGTCAGAACAAGATCTAAGATATGATTAAAGTGGTGGGTGGACTCATTTACTTTTTGAGCAAAGCCAATAGAGTAATAATAGATTAAATGCAGTGTTGAGGCTGTCATTCTCAGCATCTGTGTGGATGTTAAAATCGCCCACTATAATTATCTTATCTGAGCTAAGCACTAAGTCAGACAAAAGGTCTGAAAATTCACAGAGAAACTCACAGTAACGACCAGGTGGACGATAGATAATAACAAATAAAACTGGTTTTTGGGACTTCCAATTTGGATGGACAAGACTAAGAGACAAGCTTTCAAATGAATTAAAGCTCTGTCTGGGTTTTTGATTAATTAATAAGCTGGAATGGAAGATTGCTGCTAATCCTCCGCCTCGGCCCGTGCTACGAGCGTTCTGACAGTTAGTGTGACTCGGGGGTGTTGACTCATTTAAACTAACATATTCATCCTGCTGTAACCAGGTTTCTGTTAGGCAGAATAAATCAATATGTTGATCAATTATTATATCATTTACCAACACGGACTTAGAAGAGAGAGACCTAATGTTTAATAGACCACATTTAACTGTTTTAGTCTGTGGTGCAGTTGAAGGTGCTATATTATTTTTTCTTTTTGAATTTTTATGCTTAAATAGATTTTTGCTGGTTATTGGTAGTCTGGGAGCAGGCACCGTCTCTACGGGGATGGGGTAATGAGGGGATGGCAGGGGGAGAGAAGCTGCAGAGAGGTGTGTAAGACTACAACTCTGCTTCCTGGTCCCAACCCTGGATAGTCACGGTTTGGAGGATTTAAGAAAATTAGCCAGATTTCTAGAAATGAGAGCTGCTCCATCCAAAGTGGGATGGATGCCGTCTCTCATAACAAGACCAGGTTTTCCCCAGAAGCTTTGCCAATTATCTATGAAGCCCACCTCATTTTTTGGACACCACTCAGACAGCCAGCAATTCAAGGAGAACATGCGGCTAAACATGTCACTCCCGGTCTGATTGGGGAGGGGCCAAGAGAAAACTACAGAGTCCGACATTGTTTTTGCAAAGTTACACACCGATTTAATGTTAATTTTAGTGACCTCTGATTGGCGTAACCGGGTGTCATTACTGCCGACGTGAATTACAATCTTACCAAATTTACGCTTAGCCTTAGCCAGCAGTTTCAAATTTCCTTCAATGTCGCCTGCTCTGGCCCCCGGAAGACAATTGACTATGGTTGCTGGTGTCGCTAACTTCACATTTCTCAAAACAGAGTCGCCAATAACCAGAGTTTGATCCTCGGCGGGTGTGTCGTCGAGTGGGGAAAAACGGTTAGAAATGTGAACGGGTTGGCGGTGTACACGGGGCTTCTGTTTAGGGCTACGCTTCCTCCTCACAGTCACCCAGTCAGCCTGCTTTCCCGGCTGCTCGGGATCTGCCAGGGGGGAACTAACGGCGGCTAAGCTACCTTGGTCCGCACCGACTACAGGGGCCTGGCTAGCTGTAGAATTTTCCACGGTGCGGAGCCGAGTCTCCAATTCGCCCAGCCTGGCCTCCAAAGCTACGAATAAGCTACACTTATTACAAGTACCATTACTGCTAAAGGAGGCCGAGGAATAACTAAACATTTCACACCCAGAGCAGAAAAGTGCGGGAGAGACAGGAGAAGCTGCCATGCTAAATCGGCTAAGAGCTAGTAGCTACGCTAAGCTAGCGGATTCCTAAAAACACGCAAAGTGAATAATGTGTAAATAATTTAGAGGTGATTCAGCAGAAGGAGTGCTTTAGTTAAGGCACGTAAAGATTACACTGGGAAACAAATCGTAATCTAGATAACTAGATCAATCTAACTGCGCAGATTAAACAGCTAACAGATACAGAAAAACACCGCTGTGCTCCGGAACAGGAAGTGATACAATACCGCAGTGAGAGCCAACCACCAGTAGAGGCAAGCCTCCTTGATCTCCTGCTGGTTATACAATAGCACTCAGTTTGGAAAAATATGCAAAAATGGAATTTTAGTGATTTTTTAATCATCAAAATAAGTAATAAACTGAGCAAAACAATTCACTAATTTACTTGGCAGCACAGTGGTTTAGTGGCTAACACTATTCCCTCACAGCAAGAAGGTCATGGGATCGATTCCCACCTGTGGTCTTTCTGTGTGGGTTTCCTCCGGGTGCTCTGGTTTCCTAACACATTTTAAAGACATGCATGTTAGGTGAATTGGAAACTTTATAATTGTCCAGATCTCCCTTGCTAAAAAGATCTTTATCTCAAAGGGTTAAATTAAAATGAAAGAAACTAGTGTTGTTTGTTTTTCGACAATGTTTCTCTTAAGATTTATTGTTGAACTTTATACACCAAACCATAACTCAGCAGTGCTTTAAATATCTTTCTAAATTCACGGGAGTCTCCAGGGGAGGTTTCTGTCCTCTCTGAGTTTGACACCTGTGTTACCATTGGAGAGGTGCACTGTTCCAGTCAACCTCCCCACCTGCCACTGTCCCCGGAGCGGGTCACACCTAGCGGGGCCGGGCACTTGACACCAGAAGCAAGAGCCCGCTCAGGCTTAGCTCATCACCTCACTGGCAGAGTCAAGACAGAAGTCAGACGACCAGAGTAAGAATTTTAGCTGAGGAAGCTTCTGTGATTTGAAGCAAAACGTCCTCGTGTCAATCAACCCAGTCCAGTTGAAGATTCAAGCTTCTCTACTATAGAAACCACCTGGCCAACTGAGAGCCTACACAGAAACTTTCTGGTGATAGGGTTTGCGATCAAGATTTCCTGAAGTAACTGATCTGTAAACTGTAATCTGTAAACTACTTAAACTGAAATATATATATATATATATATATATCTTCCGATAAATTTTTGTCTGATAATTTTTAGACTATTACCGTGGTAAACAAAACTGAACAGCTACAAACATTTATAAAATTTAAAATCAGTTGAGCACCTACCTGTTAAATGTTTCGTAGCAGATGTGCAGTTCTACCCTCTGAAAACAAAGGAGAGCTGCTTCTAGAAGAAACCGCTCAGTCCTCTGCAGTCAAAGGAGAAGTGGTCACACACAAAAAAACCCAACTCATTTCTTTTAACCCCATACTGATACGCGGGCAATATCACCCAAGTCATCCAGAGGCAAACATTTTAACTTATGGTTCAAATTTTAACCAAACTAATTTTGGATAACTTATTTAAATTAACGTCACGTCTGAAGTTTTATAAAGTAAAAATTGTTGTGAAAGTGTCGTGACACGGACCCACAACAGGGGGCGGTAATGAACGGACAATGGATAAGCCAAAAGTAACAATTTAATGTTGTGAATCGCACAACGACGTACAGACAATAACAATATGGTGGACTGTCAATCATACACCAGGTGACGTGTGGGCAGGCTCGACGATAGAAGACGCCTGGCGAGAGAAGAGCCGGATCCCCACACAGCTTCCACCACCAACGGAGCTGAAGAACATCGGAGCCGCCAAGCCCTGCGCCCCAGGTGGCCGCTGTCTTCAGCAGTCAGACCCGGTACTGCTGGCAGAAAACAGAGACAGTCCTGATGAGTGTGAGTTTGCACACTCAGTAATCCCACAGTCAGTGTTTAATCAATCAATCAATCAATCAATTTTTTTATATAGCGCCAAATCACAACAAACAGTTGCCCCAAGGCGCTTTATATTGTAAGGCAAGGCCATACAATAATTATGTAAAACCCCAACGGTCAAAACGACCCCCTGTGAGCAAGCACTTGGCTACAGTGGGAAGGAAAAACTCCCTTTTAACAGGAAGAAACCTCCAGCAGAACCAGGCTCAGGGAGGGGCAGTCTTCTGCTGGGACTGGTTGGGGCTGAGGGAGAGAACCAGGAAAAAGACATGCTGTGGAGGGGAGCAGAGATCGATCACTAATGATTAAATGCAGAGTGGTGCATACAGAGCAAAAAGAGAAAGAAACAGTGCATCATGGGAACCCCCCAGCAGTCTACGTCTATAGCAGCATAACTAAGGGATGGTTCAGGGTCACCTGATCCAGCCCTAACTATAAGCTTTAGCAAAAAGGAAAGTTTTAAGCCTAATCTTAAAAGTAGAGAGGGTGTCTGTCTCCCTGATCTGAATTGGGAGCTGGTTCCACAGGAGAGGAGCCTGAAAGCTGAAGGCTCTGCCTCCCATTCTACTCTTACAAACCCTAGGAACTACAAGTAAGCCTGCAGTCTGAGAGCGAAGCGCTCTATTGGGGTGATATGGTACTACGAGGTCCCTAAGATAAGATGGGACCTGATTATTCAAAACCTTATAAGTAAGAAGAAGAATTTTAAATTCTATTCTAGAATTAACAGGAAGCCAATGAAGAGAGGCCAATATGGGTGAGATATGCTCTCTCCTTCTAGTCCCCGTCAGTACTCTAGCTGCAGCATTTTGAATTAACTGAAGGCTTTTTAGGGAACTTTTAGGACAACCTGATAATAATGAATTACAATAGTCCAGCCTAGAGGAAATAAATGCATGAATTAGTTTTTCAGCATCACTCTGAGACAAGACCTTTCTGATTTTAGAGATATTGCGTAAATGCAAAAAAGCAGTCCTACATATTTAATATGCGCTTTGAATGACATATCCTGATCAAAAATGACTCCAAGATTTCTCACAGTATTACTAGAGGTCAGGGTAATGCCATCCAGAGTAAGGATCTGGTTAGACACCATGTTTCTAAGATTTGTGGGGCCAAGTACAATAACTTCAGTTTTATCTGAGTTTAAAAGCAGGAAATTAGAGGTCATCCATGTCTTTATGTCTTTTATGGTCAACAGTATCAAAAGCAGCACTGAGGTCTAACAGAACAAGCACAGAGATGAGTCCACTGTCCGAGGCCATAAGAAGATAATTTGTAACCTTCACTAATGCTGTTTCTGTACTATGATGAATTCTAAAACCTGACTGAAACTCTTCAAATAGACCATTCCTCTGCAGATGATCAGTTAGCTGTTTTACAACTACCCTTTCAAGAATTTTTGAGAGAAAAGGAAGGTTGGAGATTGGCCTATAATTAGCTAAGATAGCTGGGTCAAGTGATGGCTTTTTAAGTAATGGTTTAATTACTGCCACCTTAAAAGCCTGTGGTACATAGCCAACTAACAAAGATAGATTGATCATATTTAAGATCGAAGCATTAAATAGTGGTAGGGCTTCCTTGAGCAGCCTGGTAGGAATGGGGTCTAATAAACATGTTGATGGTTTGGATGAAGTAACTAATGAGAATAACAGAAAAACACCGCTGTGCTCCGGAACAGGAAGTGATACAATACCGCAGTGAGAACCAACCACCAGTAGAGGCAAGCAAGAACCGTTTAGTTAGGAGGGAGCACCTCCACCTCCAATCACACACCTGTTTCACCACTTATCTGGTTTGGGGTGTGAGGCGAAGCCGTCGCAGATCACACCAAACGCCAATCCCACAGATAAGGACACACCAGGAAAACGGCTGCAAAGAAGTTCAGATTAATACTCAATGTTTTGAGTCAGCAGAGAAAGTTACCTGAATGGTAGCTGATTTCTCGGCGAGGAGGTGGAGTTGCAGTCTGGCCTTTATGGTAATGGTGATGAGATGAATGAGTGACAGCTGGTGCTGAGGATGAGTGACAGCTGTCACTCCCAGTGGTTCCGGCGCCCTCTCGTGCTTGAAGCCCGCACTCCAAGCAGGGCACCATCTGGTGGTGGTGGGCCAGCAGTACCTCCTCTTCAGCGGCCCACACAACAGGACCCCCCCAACGGGCGCCTCCTGGCGCCCGACCAGGCTTGTCCGGGTGCCGGGCGTAGAATTCGGCCAGGAGGGCCGGGTCCAGGATGAAGCTCCTCTTCACCCAGGAGCGTTCTTCGGGTCCATATCCTTCCCAGTCCACCAAATACTGGAACCCCCGGCCCTTTCGACGAACGTCCAGGAGTCGGCGCACAGTCCAAGCCGGCTCCCCGTCGATGATCCGGGCAGGCGGCGGCGCCGGTCCGGGGGCACAGAGGGGAGAGGTGTGGCAGGGTTTGAGTCTGGAGACATGGACCTTCACGATGGTGAAGGGTCCTATAAATCTGTCCTTCAGCTTCTGGGATTCCGTTTGCAGAGGTATGTCCTTTGTGGATAACCAAACCGCCTGCCCGGGCTGGTATGCAGGGGCCGAGGAACGCCGGCGGTCTGCATGGGCCTTAGCCCTCGTCCGGGCTCTGAGCAGGGCAGAGCGGGCGGTACGCCACACCCGACGGCACTTCCTCAGATGGGCCTGGACCGAGGGCACCCCGACCTCTCCCTCCACTAGCGGAAACAATGGGGGCTGGTACCCCAAACACACCTCAAATGGGGAGAGGCCGGTGGCAGATGAAACTTGGCTATTATGAGCGTACTCGATCCAGGCCAGATGGTCACTCCAGGCCGTCGGGTGCGCGGAGGTCACGCAGCGGAGGGCCTGCTCCAGTTCCTGGTTTGTCCGCTCTGCCTGCCCGTTCGTCTGGGGGTGGTACCCAGACGAGAGACTGACGGTGGCCCCCAGTTCCCTGCAGAAACTCCTCCAGACCTGGGAGGAGAACTGAGGACCATGATCCAAGACAATGTCCGATGGAATCCCATGCAGACGCACGACATGGTGGACCAGGAGGTCTGCAGTCTCCTGGGCCGTCGGGAGCTTCGGGAGGGCCACGAAGTGGGCCGCCTTGGAGAACCGGTCCACTATCGTTAAGATGGTGGTGTTGCCCTGGGACGGCGGGAGGCCCGTGACAAAGTCCAGGCCGATATGAGACCAGGGGCAACGAGGCACAGGCAGAGGCTGGAGGAGGCCTTGGGCCTTGTGATGGTCGGCTTTGCCCCTGGCACAGGTGGTGCAGGCCTGGACATACTCCCGGATGTCGGCTTCCATAGACGCCCACCAGAAGCGCTGCCGGACCACTGCCACGGTCCTTCGCACCCCTGGGTGACAGGAGAGCTTGGAACCGTGACAGAAGTCAAGGACCGCAGCCCTGGCCTCTGGTGGGACGTACAGTTTGTCCTTCGGACCTGTCCCCGGGTCCGGGCTCCGTGTCAGGGCCTCCCGGACGGTCTTCTCCACGTCCCATGTAAGGGTGGCCACGACAGTGGACTCGGGGATGATGGTTTCAGAGGGGTCTGACAGCTCGGTCTTGACCTCCTCTTCATGCACCCGGGACAGGGTGTCAGATCGTTGGTTCTTTGCCCCGGGGCAGTAGGTGATCCGGAAGTCAAAACGCCCGAAGAACAGCGACCAGCGGGCTTGCCTGGGGTTCAGACGCTTCGCGGTCCGGATGTACTCCAGGTTCCGATGGTCCGTGAAAACCGTAAATGGTACCGATGCTCCCTCCAACAGGTGTCTCCACTCCTCAAGAGCCTCCTTCACCGCAAGAAGTTCCAGATTGCCGACGTCATAGTTCCGTTCAGCTGGGGTCAACCTGCGGGAAAAGTAGGCACATGGATGGAGAACCTTATCGGACTCCCCGCTCTGGGATAGCACGGCTCCTATCCCTGAGTCAGAGGCATCCACTTCAACAACAAACTGGAGCTTCGTATCGGGCTGCACCAGAACCGGTGCAGTCGAGAACCGGCGTTTCAACTCCCTAAACGCGGCTTCGCACCGATTCGACCAGGTGAAGGGGACTTTTGTGGAGGTCAGGGCTGTCAGGGGGCTAACTACCTGACTGTAGCCCTTGATGAACCTCCGGTAGAAATTTGCAAAACCGAGGAACTGTTGTAGTTTCCTACAGTTTGTTGGTTGGGGCCAATCTCTCACCGCCGCAACCTTGGCCGGATCAGGGGCGACGGAGTTGGAGGAGATTATGAACCCCAAGAAGGACAAAGAAGTGCGGTGGAACTCACATTTCTCGCCCTTCACAAACAGCCGGTTCTCCAACAACCGCTGTAGGACCTGACGTACATGCTTGACATGGGTCTCAGGATCCGGAGAAAAGATGAGTATATCGTCTAGATATACGAAGACAAACCGATGCAGGAAGTCCCGCAAGACGTCATTAACCAATGCTTGGAAAGTCGCGGGCGCATTGGTGAGGCAGAACGGCATGACCAGGTACTCAAAGTGACCTAACGGGGTGTTAAATGCCGTCTTCCACTCGTCTCCCTCCCGGATCTGAACCAGGTGATAAGCATTCCTAAGATCCAATTTCGTGAAAATTTGGGCTCCATGCAGGGGCGTGAACACTGAATCCAACAGAGGTAACAGGTATCGGTTGCGAACCGTGATCTCGTTCAGCCCTCTGCAATCAATGCATGGACGGAGTCCGCCGTCCTTCTTGCCCACAAAAAAAGAAACCAGCACCCATCGGGAAGATGGAGTTCCGGATCAACCCGGCAGCTAAGGAGTCCCGGATGTAGGTCTCCATTGATTCGCGTTCCGGACGTGAGAGGTTGTACAGCCTGCTGGACGGGTACTCAGCGCCCGGTATCAAATCAATGGCACAATCGTACGGACGGTGCGGGGGCAGCGTGAGTGCCAGATCCTTGCTGAAGACGTCAGCAAGGTCGTGGTACTCGGCCGGCACCGCCGCCAGATTGGGGGGAACTAAAACCTCCTCCTTAGCTGTCACACCGGGTGGAACCGAGGATCCTAAACACTCCCGGTGGCAGGTTTCGCTCCACTGAACCACAACCCCAGACGGCCAATCAATCCGGGGATTGTGTTTTAACACCCATGGAAAACCCAAAATCACTCGGGAGGTAGAAGGTGTTACATAAAACACAATCTCCTCCCTGTGATTCCCAGACACCACCAACGTCACTGGCTGTGTCTGGTGTGTGATTAGTGGAAGAAGGGTGCCATCTAGCGCCCGCACCGACAATGGTGACGGTAAGGCCACTAGAAGGAGCCCAACCTCCTTTGCCCATCTGCTATCCAGCAGATTCCCCTCCGACCCCGTGTCCACCAGTGCTGGGGCGTGAAGGGTTAGATCCCCACTCAGGATCGTGACTGGGATTCGTGCAGATCGTCGGGGTTTCCCCACGTGGGTGTTGTGACCCACCCTTAGCCCAGTCTCTAAGGACGGGTGCTGCTGTTTTGACCGTTTGGGGCATTCTCTCTGTGTGTGCTCGGTAGAGCTGCAGAGAAAACACTCTCCACGGATCAGCCTCCTTTGTCTCTGATCTGATCGTTTTTTGGCCCTGCTCGTTTCCATAGCAACGTCAGCAGGGGGAGCTGTTGTCACGTGGAGAGCCCTGGCAGTGGAGCGTGGGGAAGTCGACTTCCTTTCAGACCTGGGAGGAAGAGGGACGGCTTGTACCTGACCACGCCCCTCGTCTCGCTGCCGTCGGTGTTCCGTTAATCGGTTGTCTAAGCGTATAACCAGGTCGATAAGCCCATCTAAATCCCGCGGCTCGTCCTTCGCCACCAGGTGCTCCTTAAGGACCAGAGACAGTCCGTTTACAAAGGCGGTGCGGAGCGCAACAGCATTCCAGCCGGCTCGCGCTGCCGCGATGCGGAAGTCGACTGCATACTTCGCTGCGCCCCTACGCCCCTGCCGTATCGACAGCAGCACACTTGAAGCGGTCTCGCCTCTATGAGGGTGGTCGAACACCTGTCGGAACTCCCTCATAAACTCAGTATAAACCGTTAGGAGCCGTGAATTCTGCTCCCAAAGCGCCGTAGCCCAGGTGCGTGCCTCTCCTCGAAGCAAATTGATCACATAAGCCACCCGGCTAGCGTCTGATGCGTACATGACGGGATGCTGTGAAAAGACGAGAGAGCACTGCATCAAGAAGTCCGCGCATGTCTCCACACAGCCTCCGTACGGCTCCGGAGGGCTTATGTATGCTTCAGGGGACGGTGGGGGGGTTCGTTGAACGACCAGCGGAATGTCTGTTTCTGGCACACGGTCAGCAGGAGGAGGTGCTGCAGCAGCGCCCTGAGCACGCGCTTCCACCTGGGCGGTGAGAGCCTCCATCCTACGATTGAGAACACTGCTCTGCTCGGTAACTAAGTCCAACCGAGCGGTAAAGGCAGTTAAGATGTGCTGCAGCTCACCCAACACGCCTCCTGCTGGCACCTGTGCACCTCGCTCTTCCATTGGCTGTTCAAGCGATGGTTGACGCCCCTCGGGATCCATGACGCTGGCCGAGAAATCCTGTTGTGAAAGTGTCGTGACACGGACCCACAACAGGGGGCGTTAATGAACGGACAATGGATAAGCCAAAAAGTAACAATTTAATGTTGTGAATCACCCAACGAAGTACAGACAATACCAATATGGTGGAATGTCAATTATATACAAGGTGACGTGTGGGCAGGCTCAAAGATAGAAGACGTCTGGCGAGAGAAGAGCCGGATCCCACACAGCTTCCACCACCAACGGATCTGAAGAACACCGGAGCCGCCAAGCCCTGCGCCCCAGGTGGCCACTGTCTTCAGCAGTCAGACCCGGTACTGCTGGCAGAGAACAGAAACAGTACTGATGAGTGTGAGTTCGCACACTCAGTAATCCCACAGTCAGTGTTCAGTTAGGAGGGAGAACCTCCACCTCCAATAACACACTCAGACAGCTCCTGAGACAACCACTTATCTGGGTGGGGTGGGAGGCGAAGCCGTCGCAGATCACACCAAACGCCAATCCCACAGATAAGGACACACCAGGAAAACGGCTGCAAAGAAGTTCAGATTAATACTCAATGTTTTGAGTCAGCAGAGAAAGTTACCTGAATGGTAGCTGATTTCTCGGCGAGGAGGTGGAGTTGCAGTCCGGCCTTTATGGTGATGGTGATGAGATGAATGAGTGACAGCTGGTGCTGAGGATGAGTGACAGCTGTCACTCCCAGTGGCTCCGGCGCCCTCTCGTGCTTGAAGCCCGCACTCCAAGCAGGGCACCATCTGGTGGTGGTGGGCCAGCAGTACCTCCTCTTCAGCGGCCCACACAACAAAAAATATCAGATATATGTTTTAGTTTTAAAGTAATGCGCTAATTTTTAAGGTTTTAGTGTGGACATGCTGTGCCAAGTGCATCATGGGTAGGATAGGGTAATCGCAGTACGTTCACGACAGGACAAATGCATTTCAGACACTCTGATCAGGCTCCACGGACAATAGCATTAAACTCTAGTGTCTAAAACTCTCGTGAATATATTCTCTGGGTTTATAGATGTCGTTATTGTGTTCGCGTTGATTAAATTCCGTGCATCTTAAATGTAGTAGGCACGGATTATCTGGAAGTTTTTACGGTCTCTATTGCCATCTACTGGCCAGTAGTGTTCATGGCAGTATTCACCCTGAAGCTGGGCTGATATTTTCAATCACTGTATTCGGTTCCAGCTCAAACTGGACGACAGCACCGCACAGTGTAAAAGTTAAGCGAGCCCAATTTATGTTCTCACACACAATGTATGTTCAAAAACCACACATCGGGCTCATGTTTCCAGAAGCAAAACATAAACAGAAGCTTTTTTTTTTCAAATTTAATTTACATTTCTTATTTTTTACAAAAACTCTTGATGGGAGACATCAAAGTTTAAAAAAAAACATTACAAGACAGGTCTGCAGTGTTTGCACATGGACAGTGCGAGAGGTTGGACGCTTGTAGCGCTTCAGCAGTGGGATACCCTCACGACGGCCGACCAGAATAACAAACAGGTTTGATTTTCATCTGACCATACGATCGCCGATCAGGAGGTGGTCGTGAGATGTTAAACACATAGTAGAGAAGCTTGAATCTTCGACTGGACTGGGTTGCTTGACGCGAGGACGTTTCGCTTCAAATCGCAGAAGATTCCTCAGCTAAAATTCTTGCTCTGGTAGTCTGACTTCTGTCTTGACTCTTGTAGAGAAGAATAAACACAAGCCACAAAAGCTGGAGTTATTGTGGCTTCTGTTTATTCTTCTCTACAAGAGTCAAGACAGAAGTCAGACGACCAGAGCAAGAATTTTAGCTGAGGAAGCTTCTGCGATTTGAAGCGAAACTTCCTGTCAGGATGTGAGGTTCTGCCTACCAAGCCTTGAGTTCGAGTCCAGCATTTGCATCCTGTCACACCCGTTTTCCAGTCTTGATACTTCCTCGCGTCAAGCAACCTAATCCAGTCGAAGATTCAAGCTTCTCTACTATGGAAATCACCTGGACAACTGAGAGCCTACACAGAAACATGTTAAACGCAGCTCATTACTCCATGTATACTAAATGATGCAGGACGCGCGTTTAACCTGAAACTCAGTGCGATCCAAAAAATTTTCGCACAAATGAAAAATCAGCTGAAAAAGGGCAAAACTTGCACAGTGTAAACCCAACTTAAGTACTGAACGTGTGGCACCCGTAGATCATGACAGTGTTCTATTTATTTTTGACACCATTATATCAGACAGTTATCTAATTACAACTTGGCTTTTTTTTTTTTTTTTTGAAAATGCCTTTTTTACAAATAAAAAAATGGAATATTTTACAAAAGCACATTTATCTGTAAACACCAACACACGACACACCTCACATTAACATGTTGGTTTACATAATGAATGAGTCAACCAATCAGTGTTAGCGGAGGCACATTTTACCCAGAATCCTTTGCGATTTGTCTGTGTTTGCTGCAAAACATCAGAATTAGTGCATTATTCAACATTAAAGATATATGTTATATTTTAACTTTGTACAAATGACAGAATTGACATTAATGGAGTTATTCTATCAGTATTCATTTTATTTATATACCAAACCATAACTCAGCACTGCTTTATTTTCCAAGACCTCCGCCTGACAGCAGCGTTGTGATTGAGTAGAGAGTTGAGCTTTGTGGCTCTTTTCAGCTTGCTTCTGTGCTGGAAGCCATGTATTAAACAGGAGCTTCCAACAGGGGGCAGGACACTCAAAGACAGAAGTGCTGATTCATTGTTTGGGTCTGTTGTCACTTTTGATGCTACCAGAAGCGATCGTGGTGTTAAAACTCAAAATCAGTTTGTTAGTAGTTGCAAGTGTACCGGAGACAGTACTGGAAGTTATCGGTTATCTGTAACTTCCGATACACTTTTGGGTGGTTTATCGGTTTAGCTGTACAAAAGATAACTTTTCAGTTATCTGATTATCTGTTATCGAAGTTCTTTTTTTTTTTTGGTTATCTGTGCCCACCACTGTATATATATATATATATATATATATATATATATATATATATATATATATATATATATATATATATATATATATATATATATGTATCATAAATGATATTCATGTTTTAGAAATTACATTTTGTGAGACCCGTGTTCACGTTTTGAGAGATATTTTTTCAGTATTCACATTTTGCAATTAACAGTATGCAGATAATTCAGGATTTGCAGCTGATTCACAATTTGGGGGTTAACAGGGCGTGTCTTACAGAGTGAGCATAGGCTCAGTGGGCGTGTCTCATAGAGTGCAGCTACTCTTAGTGGGTGTGTCTTACAGAGTGTAGGTAGGCTTGGTGGGTGTGTCTTACAGAGTACAGGTAGGTTGAATGGGTGTGTCGTATAGAGTGCAAGTAGGCTTGGTGGGTGTGTCTTACAGAGTGCAGGTAGGCTTGGTGGGTGTGTCTTACAGAGTGCAGGTAGACTTGGTGGGTGTGTCTTACAGAGTACAGCTCTGTTTGTACATTTGCACACACAGAGCTGTGTGACCCCTTTAAATCTCTGATGATTGCAGTGTGGGCTGATGCTGAAAACGGAGCACAGACAGGGAGTGTGAGTGGACATCATTAATAAGGTCTGACCTGCTGCACTGTGCACATGTGGTTCACTGTCTCTAAGGATCTGCTGCATATATGACAAGTGAATGAATGAATGAATTTATTTGGCACACATGTGACCCATGTGACCAAAAGGATGAGGGCAGAAACAAAGCTTATAATACCCACTCCTTATATTCTAAAAATAAGAACTACATACATACATATATACATGCATGCACACACACACACACACACAAATAGATAGATAGATAGATAGATAGATAGATAGATAGATAGATAGATAGATAGATAGATAGATAGATAGATAGATAGATAGATAGATAGATAGATAGATAGATAGATAGATAGATAGATAGATAGATAGATAGATAGATAGATAGATAGATAGATAGATAGATAGATAGATAGATAGATAGATAGATAGACAGACAGACAGACAGACAGACAGACAGACAGATAGATAGATAGATAGATAGATAGATAGATAGATAGATAGATAGATAGATAGATAGATAGATAGATAGATAGATAGATAGATAGATAGATAGATGCACACATACCTACATATATGTACAAGTCAGAGTTTCCCTCTAATAAATCTGACAGTTAATATAAGAGAAATCTAGGTGATATTTACTATCAACATGTTTTTCTTGTCCACACAAACAAGAAAAGTATTTTTTTTTAATAATTGCACTGCAGATATGAAGGATATTTGCTGCATCCTTTGGAGGAGCTGAGCATCTGCTTTCTGTTTGTAAGAATGATCGGAGCGTTTCAGAGAAGACTAATTGACAGGAAGGTGAATATTGTGATGCAGTCTGAGGCTTCTGGAGGCGAAGGCTGCATCATGGGGAAAAAAAGGAGCGCCTGATGATCAGGTCGAGTCTCCCAGGTGGAGATTACCGCGATGAGACCGCTGCTTCTGTGCACTAGTTTGGACTCATCACACTCTGATAAGAATTTGAGGGTCAGAAGTGACGTGTGGGTCAGATCACTCAGTTTTCCTCTCACTCAGAACAGCATTTCCCATGTGCCTTGTTGTTGTTGTTGTTGTTGTGAGTAATCAACAATAAAGGCAGCTATGACTCTTTAGTTGTCTGCAGATTTTAAGGTGTTTAATATGACTGGTTTTATTCAAAGTGTGTTTAAAAATCTCCATAGAACGCTGCCGTGGAGATTAAATAGAAACTTTTGCACTTTACATACTAAACATGTAAACATATCATTTACATGTTACATCATGAAAAAAGGCTGGATCAGTTTGCAGCTAAGTGTGAAGTGGCGTGGATGAGGATCAGCACCTCTAAATCTGAGGCTGTGGATCTCAGCAGGAAACCGGTGGATTGCCTACTCCGGGTAGGGAATGTGGTTTTGCCCCAAGTGAAGGAGTTCAAGTACCTCGGGGTCTTGTTCACAAGTGAGGGGACGATGGAGTGTGAGATTGGCCGAAGAATCAGCGCAGCAGGGGCGGTGTTACATTCACTCTACTGTACTGTAGTGAGGAAAAGGGAGCTGAGCTGTTGTGTGGGCCGCTGAAGAGGAGGTACTGCTGGCCCACCACCAGAAGGCGCCCTGCCTGAAGTGCGGGCTTCAGGCACGAGAGGGCGCTGCCGCCTCAGGAACAAGCCGTGGTGACAGCTGTCACCCATCATCTGTGACAGCTGTCACTAATCATCACATCTGGTATAAAAGCAGGAAGACACCTCCACCAAACTGCTGAGATATCATCTTCATCTGGAGGTATTACTCTCAGCCTTTTTGTGAGATTTATAAATCTGTTATTGTGAGTGTTTGCAGGAGAACCGGTCGTTTTTGCGGAGGCTGTGCAAGACGGCGCTCCTTTTCATCTGAGACCGCTGCAACGTGTTGAGTGAGAGGTGGAGGTGGCATTCCCACCATTGTTACTGGGTGTTCACACACCCACCCTTTGACTGTCTTTTGCTTTCTGCCAGCAGTACCAGATCCGACACGCCGGGAAGGTGGCCACCTGGGGGACTCCGGGACTTGGCGGCTCCAGTATTCCTCGGGTTCAGGTGGCGGTGGAAATCGTGTGGTTCCGGTTCGTTTCCAGACGGGCGTCTCCTATCGTCGAGCCTGCCCACACGACACCTTTATTAATTGACTGTTGCACATTCTGAATCTGCTGTGTTTGGTTGTGACATTCACAACAGTAAAGTGTTATAATTTGACTCCTTCCATTGTCCGTTCATTTACGCCCCCTGTTGTGGGTCCGTGTCACTACACTTTCCCAACATGAGCCAAAAGGTGAAGCTCTCAATCTACTGGTCAATCTTCATTCCTACTCTCACCTATGGTCATGAGGGTTGGGTCATGACAAAAAAAACTAGATTGCGGGTACAAGTGGCCGGAATGGGCTTCCTTAGGGGGGTGGCTGGTGTCTCCCTTAGAGGTAGTGTAAGAAGTTCGGTCATCCGTGAGAAGCTCGGAGTACAACCGCTGCTCCTTTGCATTGAAAGGAGCCAGCTGAGGTAGTTCAGGTATCTGGTAAGGATGCCTCCTGGGCACCTCCGTCGAGAGGTGTTCCAGGCACATCCATCTGGGAGGAGACCCCGGGGAAGACCCAGGGCGAGGTGGAGACATTATATCGCCACACTCACCTGGGAACGCCTCATGATCCCCCAGTTAGAGGTGGTCAATGTGGCCCAGGAAAGGGAAGTCTGGACCCCGCGACCCAATTACATATAAGTGGTTGAAGATGAGCAAGTGATCATGAAAAAAATCAGCCCAGTCTCACGGGGGGGGGTTCATGCTCCCACCACGAAATGAGTGAAATTTTTGTGATGCTGCTTTTTTATTTTACTATTCCTAAACCTACCCCTTCTCCTAACTCTAACCATAATGTAAGTCTCTCCATCCCCTAACCATAACCCCCCAGGCCCCCCATGTCACCCCACTTTTGGTGCCCCTGTCATGAAATGAATTTGTGCCCCATCATGAGAAGTGTGACAGTATCACGAACCAACTTTACTTATCACACAGCCGTCACCAACTGGTGTGAGATTGGGTTGGAAAACATACACTTTGTGTGGTTTTGTAAAAGTGCCAAATATCAGACTTCATAAAAATTGTACTTGCTAATAATTTTGGTTTTTAGTACAACTGAAATTCATCAAACACAAAAATCAACATCATGACTGCAAAAATAGAACATTTAGTTCAATATGTCACAAACTACATTATTCTTCTCAGTACACATGCCTGGTATAAGCTGGAATTGTCATGAATTATGTAGTTGTTATTCTATAACATTTTAAATAAATGTGTATTATTATAAAACATTAAAAAGATGCCACTTAAATTAATTTAAGAACTAAAATGAGCACAAATCTGCTGACTTTCATTAAATAATTCACTCAAATTAAAAACTATCACCGATTATCTTTGAAGTTGATGGATTTTTTTTCATGTCTAACATCAGTGTGACATTTGATTTTTGCATTCTAATTGTACACTGTATTGTTTATTTTGTCAAAAACTATTGTTTAAATGTTTGGGGAGTGTAGGCTCCGCCCCCGTGACCTGATCTTAGATAAGCAGTTGAAGATAATTGTGTGTGTGTGTGTGTGTGTGTGTGTGTGTGTGTGTGTGTGTGTGTGTGTGTGTGTGTGTGTGTGTGTGTGTGTGTGTGTGTGTGTGTGTGTGTGTGTGTGTGTGTGTGTGTTTGGGCAGTACTCTGATTAACCCTTTTCTTTGAACCAGAATGACAGTACTAATGTAAATGTGCTGAGTTTTCTTGTTTTTTTCCCGATGCTTTTGTCTTACTTTGAAATGAGACATTTCAGTTCAGCAGAGCTGCAACAGCGCATTTATTTATAACAATGTAATAAATGTCATTTCTGATTGGATTGACTGCATCTTTCACACAACATCAAAGTCTTTCATTTCTTCATAAAGAAGACAAAACTGAGTTTAACATTTACTGAAACAAAAGCAACTCTAGCAAAAAGAAGATATCACTGAATATACGTACAAACTCCTCACTGAGCCTTTTTATCTCTGCCAACGAAGCTGGAGGAGGTTGTTATCAGCCGTTTGTCTGTCTGTTTGTGAGCAGCCTGGAGTCCACGATTTTTCATATATTGTTATGAAATTTTTACTGAATATTCGTATGGTGATAGGCAAGAAATGATTCAATCATCAAGATCATAGGTCAAAGGGCAAAGTAGGGAAAATTCATAACTCTGCCAAAAAAGATCAAATGTCATTCATATTTGAAAGTGTTATGTAGGATGGTATCCTTTATCACCTGACAAAATGTCTGATCCAGATTACAGATTTTGTGGCCATTTAAACTGAACATTGAAAGCCCAATTTAATGTATATTTTGCATTATATCTTAATCAAACATGCCCCAATCACTCTCATATTTGAACGTGAGGTGCAGACTGGCACTCACTATCACCTGATAAAGTTTGATTTGAATCTCTGAATCTGATCCGTATTGCAGATTTAGTGGATATTTTATTCTTTTTACCTAACATTGAAAAGCCCTTTTGATCTATATCTTGTATTATATTTTAGCTTATAAAAAGTCACTTCTAATGGGACTTCAACCTTGAACAGTTTTTACAAGGTAAAAATTTGTGGAATTGGAAACTAGTGTTGGCGGAGGTTTGCGCTTTACGAGCTCGAGTTATTGGACTGTTTGGAACTCAAAAGGCACAGAGTCTGCAGTACTGCGAGTACTTGCCTGACAGAGCAGCAGCTGGCTGTTGGCGGGTGCCTACCCCTGGTCTGGTATGAGCTCAGTTCAGTATTTTGGTCAGAAATATGAACGTGAGCCAGTCCTGAGGGTTTAGGTGCTGTGATGGATGGATGTGGGTGCGCTGCTGAGAGGCCGGCTGGCTTGGCATCCAGGGATGTGATGCACGCCAGAACAAGGTGTCAGTGGCCCCCTCCCCTCGCATACACCAGGGGCGCCACATGATTATATTTCCAAAATCAAGAGCTGTCCTCCCCCTGGCTTTGAGCTCAGTATAGCTAACAAGCTATCACTGAGCTAACAAGCAGGCTGAGCTGGTCTGAAGCCGACCGTCAGACCGACCACTCAACCCTGTTTCCCCGATGCAATGCTTTTGATCGCTGATGGTGGCCATGTTTATTTTGACTCCGCTGTCTGGTAATAAATCTAAGCATGAGGCCTGGGCCAAGTTTAGAGGCCCACCAGCCTGCCCAGGAAAAACTAGTCACTTACTGTTTAGCTGGAACAGTCCTCTGTGGAACTGGTTCAGGCTGCTTTAATAAATAAGTAAGAACCTTCTCTGTGACAGAGAGAGACAGAGACAGATTGTGTGCACCTGTGGTGGGGCAGCTTCAGTTTATCAGGTTGTATTTAGGCTCAAGAGAGACGAGTGCTGCAGAGACACCGCAGAGACGCATTACAAGCAGAAAACAACACGATCCAAACATCCCGACCTCAAACCCAGGAGCCTCGCCGTGGAGAAAGGCCACCACAGACAGACCAGGTCCCCAGAGAAGACAGACTGTGCACCCGCTGCTCACAACATGAGGTGGACACCGAGCTGCACGTCCTAACCACCTGACATCAGAGACACAACTTCCCGCACATCACAACCAACCAAAAAGACTTTGAGAGCACAACCAACATCATCAGACCTCCGTACCTGCTGGGTGACACACAGCAATGTGCAACACAGCAGCAACGGACATAAACCACCATCAACCCAAAACAGGACGTTAAACTGCTGTGTCTCTTGACAAATATAACACATTTTATAGGATAGCATACTATTACACCGAAAGCACAGTTTTGACTATTATTTCAATCCTACATCTCCTGTTAACACATTTATTTACTGCAGAATATTGTTAACTGTATGTACATCTTAATTTTTATTTTTATTTGTTGCTCTATACACTTGCTTTGACACTAAACATGTTTCCCATGTCATGCTCCACTGACATGAAAATGAGAGAGAGAGAGAGAGAGCTGGACATGGACTGTGTCAATCAGCAGTTTGAAATGAACTCTGCTGTGTGTTGACTCACTGAAAGTCTTACAGACTGATTTAATTTTATTTTGATGTTCATTCCTGACAGCCTTTTTGTAAATCCCCAAAGTTAAAAGAACAAGTAAAAAAAAAACACTGGGTGCCGTTATTGTCTTTGGGCTCCTCTGGTACAGTGTTAAAATGTTCAAATCCATTTACTTACTGATCAAATAAATAGTGTTTTGGTACTTCACCAAGGGGAACACTTTCCAGTGCAGATAAAAACATAAATGCATGTTTTAGAAATAACAAAAAAACTAATGTTACGTTGTGGACAGTTTTAAAGCTCAATAAACTGGTTTTAACGTTGTCGCACGACGGACCAACGATGTTTCTGCAGCTTCTGTTCGCATCCCTTCACAGCGCCGATGTTCCAAAGACTTAATACCGCATAATTATTGGTGCCATTTGACCTAAAAATTCGATCCAGTAAAGCAAAAACTTTGTGTCGCAGTGGGCTACACTGTGTCCGGCAGCAGAGTGGCCGTGGGTTCGAGCGAGTGCTCGTTTTCACAAACACAAATCATTTGCATTTTTTCCCTTTAACCGGATCGTGTGTTTGTTTGTCCATCCGGTGATAAAGAGTTTTATTTTATTATATTTTATTTTAATTTGTTTTAAAGGGCGCAGGCCTGTGTGCTCAAACTGCGCGTGTTCACACGCAAATGAGCCCCGGACCTCCGGTTTGCATGCGCGGCGCTTTGCATGCCGAGCTCATTAAAATATATAGCAGGTGATAAGGATAATAAATAAAAATGAGAGCAAAAATCCTCTCATTTTTGCGGAGATTGTCGGGCCCATCTGGCGGGGCGCGCGCCAGTCTGCTCGCACGCGCACGAGCCGCAGCATTAAATCAGGAATTATTCACAAACGCGCCGAGAATTAATTCACGGGATTAAGAGTTGATTAAGATGTGTGTCACTTTGCTGTCTGAGAACTTATTAAGGGCCTCCTCGAAAAGGCTGCAGATGGAATTTCAGCTCAATGTTTGTCCATGTTAATTTGTCCCTCCTATAACGGACATTTACATATGAAGCTGCAGAGCCTCAACCCGCTCACCAGCGCCCTCAAACACATCATTATTATTATTATTATTATTATTATTACTGCTACCGATCTATATATATATATATATATATATATATATATATATATATATATATATATATATATATATATATATATATATAACATTTAATCAAGAGGATGACGTGCAGCGACATCAATAATCTATGACAGTAAGAACAACTTAAGCTGATATAATGGACTTTTCTAAAAGAATCAGTACACTGCATTTTCAAAGAATTTTTCACATATAGTATCTTACATTATTGACATTGAATTTTGCTTTATCATTTAACTTTGTGACTGAACATTTTTAATTGCTATTTCAGGCTGGATAATGTTCTGTTTAGCTGATTTATATTTAACTTTTAGCCAACGCAGTTGCCCATATTTTTGTCTTACGTGCCACCAAACAAAAGTAAAAACAAATCATGTCGCTTCGAATAAAACATGAACTGCGCTCTTTATTGTAGAAGTGAAAACAAATTTCGACAACATAATCTAAATTAGACAAATGTAAAAAAAAAAAATCGCAAAATGATGGCTCGGATATCAGAAATCAACATATATATATATATATATATATATATATATATATATATATATATATATATATATATATATATATATATATATATATAAGCCCAATGACTTTGACAATAACTTTCATTCAGGTCATTAAATAGCTCTTGTCTTTGGTTAATCTATATACAATGGAAAGATTGCATCACAGTATTTTCCTTTAATTTAGCTCATGTTAAAAAAATGTATTTACGTTGACTTTAAAAGGCAAAAAAAATATTTTAAATAAATAATATTTCACTTTTTAAAAAATTTAAAAATCTTATAAATTGCACGAAAAATATCTTTAAAAATCCATTGTAATTATGATACAGCTGTATATTTATTATATTTCCAATTATGTAGTTTAAAGTGGAACGCAAAATTACACAAAGTAAACAACATTATTTTGTTCCAGTGATCTAAAAAGTGAACGAAATGAAATAATAGACAGCAGTGCTCAGCGCAACAAGCCGCGGCCTTCGGACCTCCGATCATTCAAAAATATTGCAGCCAGAGGCCAAACATAAAGTGTGATTAAACAAATGGTATTTCCATATGACCTGACCTGAAGCAGATGCAAAAAAAAAAAAAAAAGGCTTCTGAAGGAAACTTCAAACCCGATGATTCTCCAAGTTTTCTTTGTATTTATTTATTTATTTTCATAATCAGACGATTTAAAGTAAATTGAACACAATATATATATATATATATATATATATATATATATATATATATATATATATATATATATATATATGAACGAACTGTCATTTTCGTGACGCGTTTATTATTATTATTATTATTATTATTATTATTTTACTATTTCTAACCCACTCCCTTCCCCTTACCATAATTTCTTTGTGAACAAAAATAAAAAGTAAACTATAGTATTTGTCATTTTTAATTTGAGCATTGGTCTTTTTAAAAATGATGGTTATTTCTTCTTGAAGATCGTGCAGCTGGTTGTGTACAATAAAGCACGAAACATTTATTTTGTGTTTTTGGTGCGCTCTTTGTTGTTTGGGGCGGTACAATGTCAAAGGCGAAGCGGCGCGTGAGTGCGTGCGTGCGTGTCGGACGCGGCTCCGGTTCGCGCTCGCTGGTCTCTTGTGGTCCCGCGGCCACCTGCCGCAGAGCCATTTCCTCCATATCCTCAAATATTCTGGACTTCCCAAATATTTTCACAGCGTCCGCCTCTGCCAAAGTGAAGACCATCTCCGTGCGTAATGCTGCTGTCCGAACACAAAAGGCCTTGTTCAAAGTTGTTGGTCCACTGGGTTTTCTCCGGGAGGCCCAAATCCAGCCGAACCGGGCCCAGACGGCACGGGGACGCAGAGCGGAACTTGGCAGATTTTGGTGCACAAACATCCTGTAAATAGTCACACTGAATATCTGCAGCCAAACTCTGCAAATGTCCTCTGATTGTCTAAGCGCCTCTTTGAAAAGCGCATCATGAAAAGCTTAACTGAAACATCTCAGATTTGCTTTGAAAACTTTTACGCATAAATCAAACACCCAAAGACGAGATCCACCTGAATAACATAGATAAAAAAAGTGACTTTTTAATGTACTTACATCAAATCCCGGTCTGGTTAAATTAATCCGTGGAAAAGGTCAGTGGTCGTGCTGCGGCTGAAGGTCGTCCTGGCTGCAGGTCTGCCGCTGACATGGACACAAAGTTCTCCGCTGCGTCAGAAAGTCAGAAAACGCGTCAGTCGGCTTCCCTCGTCTTCCTCCGCGAACTGTCACACACGCAGGCTGCGGAACACAGGCTCGATCCGCGCGCACGGAGGGAGGGAGAGATGGGGGGGGGGGGTGCTAAATATTGTGCGTGACAAGTCCACTGTGGAGAGGACGGCCCCTTCTCTCTCTCTCTCTCTCTCTCTCTCTCTCACGCACGCACGCACGCGCACACACGTCTCATCTGTTCAGGTTTCTGCAGTTGATCCTGTTTGAAGAATCCTTCACAGTGAAAACCTTATAGCATTTTTCTAATCTGCAAAACTCAAAATAAAAACACTTTTACATTATCATCAAATATGGATTCAATCAAAATCTGAGATACATTCTGAGGTTCGTTTTTTTTTCTCACTATTTTCCCAGAATAAATTGCATCAGAATGTGAAGCTCTGTGATCAAACTGTTCGGCTGCACGGGACTCATTCATCACTGCGGCATTAACATTTAGCACTTTATGATATGTCATTCAAAACTTTCCACTACAATACATAAAGTTAAATACATGCAAACCTGACCAGTCACCTTCTTCTTATCATGGTTACTTCGATCTTCCAAGATTTCAGATATCAGGAAGTTGATTTTTGTGGTGAATCAGAATGAACTCACACCAAAGGCACCCAGCAGCAGATAAAAGCCCAAATCAGAAAAAGTTGGGACACATGGAAATTGCAATTAAAAAAACAAACAAACAAACAAACAACAAAAAAAAAACAACAAAGGAAGCATTTGTCACTTTGTAATGTTGCCATTCCTTCTCACAACAATAGAAATTTTTTCATTGAGGATACCAAGCCATGAAGTGTTTCAGGTGTTATTTTGTTCTGTTCCTCTTGAAAACATCTTAGAGAGGGACGAGCTGAAAAAATTTTATCTGTGAAAACATACTAAAACATGCATTTCACACCCTTCTTATGAGTTTTTTGTTTTTGAAAATTAATCTTCTTTTTCTTTCGACTGTTCCCATTAGCGGTCATCACAGTAGATCAATCAATTGATAATTAATAAATCAATAAAATAAGTATTATAAAGAACGCACCTGATTGTGTGTAGGGATCAAGCTCCTGTGTATATCTGGCACTGTAGGAGATGGCTGCCTCTCCAGTTTTACCTCTTTCTGAGGTATTTTTTCCTGTCCTTCTGCTCATGAAGATATTGTGTGCTTTATACATATCCCATGGATATTTTTAACTTTTCAATGCTACCAGGAGCCAGCTTTTTCACTTATTCAAGAGAAGAACTCCTGGGTCTGAAAACAAAGGGACGACACCCCATTCCGGCAGAGTTGAACAGGAAGCTTTAGCTTAGCCCCGGCTGCAAGGCCGGGGCTAAGCTAAAGGCTAGGCTAGCAGACAATGAGAGGTGCTACAAACCATCGATTCCCTCTGTGATCATGGGAAATGTGAACTCACTGACTTTGAACAAGATCGATGAGCTGTCCACACTGAAAAACCAGCGGATTTACCATGAGAGCAGCTTGTTTATCCTTACGGAGACGTGGCTAACAGATGCTAACATGGATCTGCTGCAATTCACTGCTGTGAGAGCTGACAGAGACACTAAAGTGTGCGGGAAAAGCAAAGGTGGTACTTGAGGGAGTTCAGCTCTAGTTTGTTCTGACTTTATCAGAGGACCAACTGTTCCACTTCCTGTCTGTATGCAGCCTCATCACCATCCTGGATGAGTCCAATGATGGCGGTGTTGTCCTCAAACTTCAGTAGTTTAACAGAGGGGTTCCCTGAGGTGCAGTTGTTCATATTGAGGGAGGAGTGGGGAGAGCACACACCCCTGAGGGGCGCCACTGCTGATTGTCCATGTGCTGGATTGATGCTCCCCAGCCTCACTTGTTGTGTCCTGTCCATCAGAAAGTTGGAGATCCACTGGCAGGTGGGAGCTGGCACAGAGAGGTTGGAGAACTTTTGGTGGAGTCCTGTGATGTCCTTCAGGTGCCTTAACACCAGCCTTTCAAAAGACTTCATGACTACAGATGTCAGGGCAACAGGCCTGTAGTCATCTAGTCCTGTTCTGGAGCATTTCTGTGGGACTGGGATAATAATGGAGTATTTGAAGCAGGAAAGAACCTCGCACAGCTACAGAGATCTGTTGAAAATCTGGGGTGAAGATGGGGCCAGCTGATTAGCACATGCACTCAGACATGAGGGTAAGACACTGTCAGGTCCTGGAGCCTTCTTGATCTTTTGTCTGTGCAGCTGCTTACACACATCCTCTTCACAGATCGTTAGTGTTGGTGGTGTTGTGTGGGCCGCCCGAAAAGGAGGTACTGCTGGCGCAACACCAGAGGGCGCCCTGCCTGACGTCAGGCTTCAGGCACCAGAGGGCGCAGTCGCCACACAGGAGCACCAGGAGGCCGGAGCTGACAGCTGTCAGAAATCATCCCATCACCACCTCATCCATAAAAGCCTGGGAGAGACATCACAACTCTGCCGAGTTATCAGCTTACCCGTCAGGTAAACCTACTCAGCCACTTTGTGCCGTTCACACATTTATTGCTACTGACCTTTGCAGTCGTAACCTCTGGAATACTTGCAGCTTGGAGCTGGGTTTTTGTAAGTTTGGAGGAGCTGGCGTTTCCACTCCTCACTTTCTTTATCTCAGAGTGTTACCATTGGTACAGCACGTTTTCAGTGTTCCTGTTTTCTGGGAGTGGTGGATTTTTCCCTCAGGAAGGAACTGTACTTTTGCTGACTGTTTGCTGGGTGTACACACACCCATCCTTAACCTGTGTCTGTTCCTGCCAGCAGTACCGGATCTGACAGCTGGAAGCAGTGGCCACCTGGGGACTCAGGACTTGGCGGCTCCGGTGTTTGCAGGTCTCCGTTGGCGGTGGAACCTCGTGGGTCCCAGCTCTTCTCTGGATAGGCGTCTCCTACCCTCGGGCCTGCCCACGCATCACCTTTTGTGTAGATTGATTGACAGACTAAAAGCATATTTGGTTGTTGTGCACATTTGCAGAACAAATTGTTATTTATTCTGACTTCCTACTGGCCGTTCATTTACGCCCCCTGTCGTGGGTCCGTGTACTTCACTTTCCCAACAGGTGGTGTTGCAGAGGGGAGGGGGGGAAGAAGTGTCCAGGGGGGCAAGTAGTCCATTCCATTGTTGTTGGGGTGTGTGAGGGATGTGTGAGGTTCAACTCCTCAGCCAGTTGCAGGTTCTCCACAGGTTGGGCGATGGACTCCTGTAGTTGGTGGCATGCTGAAGACCTCTCCACACTGGCTGAGAACTGTTTTTTTGTCAGCCTATCAGAGTAGCTCCTCTTTGCTACTCTGATCTCCTTTGTCCATGTGTTTCTGGCTTTCTTGTACAGGAGCCTGTCACCATTTCTGTAGGCCTCCTCCCTGGCCTGGCAGAGCTGCCTCAGTTTCCCAGTAAACCAAAGTTTGTTGTTGCTGTATGTGTAGAAGGTGATCTCGTCAGCGAGCTGCTGCTGCACCTCCATTACACATGCCTGAGGTGGGATGTAAATACCGACCAGCACAAATGAGGAGAATTCCCACGGTGAATAGAACGGGAAACAGTTTATGAAAAAAGTATCCAGCTGAGGGCTGCACATCCTCATCAATATTATGACATCTGTACACCAAACTTTGTTTATACAATAGCATGTTTCACCTCCTGTTGTCTTCCCAGAGACCCCATTACATGTTCCACACACAGCAGTTGGAAGCCGGGAAGATGCAGAGCACTGTCGGGGATATGTTCACTGAGGCAGATTTCAGTGAAACACAGTGTGGTGGATATGCCAAAGTTTGAGTTACTCCTGTTCAGGAGCAGCAATTCATCCATCATGTTCAACAGAGAGCATACATTGGTGAGGTGAATAGATGGCAGCGCCGTGCGCAACCCTCACCATCTGAGTTCCATAGGTGCGCTGGCTCGCTTCCCCCCATCCCCCAACGTCTCCTATAAAATCCATACAGAGCTACCGCTCCTCTAACCAAAACATCTGTGAAACTCCCTGGTTCTGTGAAAACCAGCGAAAAGTTCCAGTAGATGACAGTACAATGTTTATACAGCCAGATCCACAGTGGATCTGGCTGTATCCGCTGTGGCAACCCCGAACAAAAAACCGGGAGCAGCTGAATGAACAACAGTCAAAAAGAGCAAGGCAGAACTGAGCAAAGACTAAGGCTGGACTGTGGACAAGAAAAAAGAAAGTAATTTGTTGTTGTCCATTTGGCTGCTCCCATATTGTTCGGGGTTGCCACAGTGGATACAGCCAAATCCACATTGGTATTTATGCCGCATGCCCTGGCTGACACGGACGCTGGTGTTCCGAAGAGGTCTCCCATCCAAGTACTAACCAGATCCTGCACTGCTTAGGCTGGGCTTACACTGTACGAGTTTTGGCCCTTTTTCAGCCGATTTTTCACTCGTGCGAGAATTTTTTGGATTGCGTCAAGTTTCAGCTTAATCGTGAGTCTTGCATCATGCAGTCTACATGGAGTAACGAGCTGCGTTTAACATCTCACGACCACCTCCCGATCGGGAATCATATGGTCGGATGAAAATCAAACCGATTTGATATTTTGATTGGCCGTCATGACTCGTGAGGGTTCCACGCTGCTGAAGCAGTGCTACAAGCGTCTACGTGCTGATTACCTTGCGCACTGTCCATGAGCAAACACCGACGTGATCTCATGTGGTGGGGGGAGACTGTACGTATATGCGCGCATGCGCACACACACACACACACACACACACACACACACACACACACACACACACACACACACACACACACACACACACACACACAGCAAACAACAACAGGATGAAGGAGTAAGTTGCTACACCTTGCACAGCTGTATGACGAGATCTGACAGGATCAGGCTTACACAGAGCAGACCGGCTGCATGAACAATAACTGATAAACAGAAAATAAAACCAGTGACAAAAGTATTACACAGAGGAACGAGAAACTCAGAACCAAACTATGCTGAGACTTGACAAATGACTAAAATATAATGAACAGATAAACACAACAGGGGACAAAACATGACTGTGCCAGACTGGGGCCAAAACATATACGATGTCTATTAGAAAAGTATCCGACCTTATTATTTTTTTCAAAAACCATATGGATTTGAATCACGTGTGATTGCGTCAGACAAGCTTGAACCCTCCTGCGCATGCATGAGTTTTTCCACGCCTGTTGGTTGCGTAGTTAATCAAATTCTGAAAGGTGGCAGGTGCATTTGTGAGTCCAAAAGGCATAACTAAATATTCATAATGTCCATTAATTCCCCTCCCATATCCTGCCTAAACAGTATGCATTTTGAAGGTCAAGTTTGGTGAACACTTTGGCTCCCTCTAGGGGAGTGAAGGCTGAAGCAAGCAACAGGAGAGGGTATCTGTTTTTGCAGTAATGTCATTTAGTCTACTATAATTGATGCAGGGGTGTAATGTCTTATCCTTCTTCTCTATGAAGAAGAATCCTGCACTGGCAAGTGATAAAGATGGTTGAATCAATCCTGCAGTGAGTGACTCCTTGATGTACACGTCCATGGCTTGTTGTTCTGGCCCATAGAGAGAATATAATGCCTGTAGAGGGCGTGGCTCCAGGCAGTAGGTCAATAGCACAGTCATATGGACGATGTGGTGGCAAAGACTTGGCCTTGGCTTTGTATAAAAATACTATGACTAAATCATGGTTGTTGTGGGCTGGGGTGTTTGGCTGGCTTTGTTTTTGTTTTCTGTTTCTCCCACCAGGTGGTATGCATTCAGGACTGAGTGGCTGAGCATTAGGACCTCACCCTGAACACCTGAGGCTTGTTTTCACGTGCAGGTCATCAGGACTCACAGCTGTGGTGTATTCTGTCTTGATCAGAGATTGCTGCATTTAAACCTTGACTGCACAGTGTGTGATTGCCAGAGACTCGACCTTGTGAGCAGACATGTGAGATCGACGTCATGAGAACAATCTCACCATTACGGATGCAGAGACCGCTCCAGGTTTGACGCCACAGTCTGTGAAGGAGGATTGTGTGAGGTCTCACGCTCTTCAGCACACTTCCTGAGGTAATTTGGTTTTGGTGACTTTTATGAAGTAATGACAGTGGATTTGGTGTCCCTCACACCTTGTTGTATTGAGCTGTCACGTTATGCTAATTGTCTAATCAGCTTCTGCTGCAGTGGAGATTTGAACTGAGTTGTTCTGTGCCTGCAGGGTGAGAAGCTGAGATATATTTAAGCCAGGAAATGTTTGCTGATTGTGAGCACCTTTTGAGCTGTGTCTCTCTGGGTGGAGAGTGTTGGACTCACCTCATGTTTTCTTTCTTCACAGACTCGGTTTGTCGCGGCCACCTGGGGGGTGTCGGCGGGGTCCCTGGGTCCGAACTGCTGTGGCTCCGGACCGTTTGCGCTGCTGAGAGCGCGCCGTGTTTTCACCTCACCAGACACCTCACTGCACTCATTATGATTATTAAATTCTGTTATCTTTTGAACCGTGCTCTGCGTATTTTATGCTGGGTCCTGTCAAACGCTGGGTCAGTGCTCCGACCGCGTCCGACACATAACAATGGTAATTGACTGGGGATATTAATGAGGTCAGGATTCTCTGGTTCAACGTGGCAGGTGAACTGGCAAGACGGATTGATTGGATCTGCCCTGTGGCCCAGTCAATACTAAGACTGTGTTTTTGCAGCCACGGCTGCCCCAAAATAACAGAATGAGACATTTTACCAAAAATATTAAAACTTAGTGATCTGCGTGTCCATCACAAAATACCAGCTGCACCAGGAGTGAGCAAAGAGAGACCTGTCCTAATGTGCTGCCATCCACAGCGTTAACCTCCACGGGGCATGGTAGTGGGTGCAACTTAAGGCCCAAACTCCTGGCAACAGAGCAGTGCAGAAGATCAGCATCTGAACCAGACTCTATGAACAATGGAACAGTCTCAGATGTGCCATTAAAAAAGATTGTGGCTTTTACATAGTCGTCTTCAGCTGTGGTGTTAATACTGCTCTGACTCATCCTCATGGAGGTCAGTGGATGTGGACAAGTGCTGCAGGATGGGCAGCCTTAACCAGGTGACCAAGTTGTCCACAATAAAAACACTGTCCCTCACGCTGGCGTCGAAGACGTTCCCTGGCAGACAGACAGGTGCGTCCCAGCTGCATCGGTTCCTCTGATGAAGCGACAATGGGTGTGGTTGGTCGGAATGACAGGTCCATGCCTGTGTGCTTACTCCTCGGCAAGCCTTTGACCTTGAACACGGCGTGTCAACTGGATGTGGGAAGAGTATGCTTTGTCCATTTTTAACCAGTTCATTCTGTCAGAGACCTGGACCCAAAAAAGTAGGACAAAAATGTCAGACTCTCTCAGGAGCGTTGTGTATAAAAAGCATTTTACTGAGGATTCCAGCAGAGGTCGGTACACAGGAAGGCAAGCCAAAATCAGCAACAGTTTCCAAAACATGAGACAAAAAACGAGGCCAAAAACAGGCAACAGTTCAAACATGACAAGATCAAGAGCAAGGAATAAGGCTGGAACGATGACGCAAGCAAAAACAAAGTGGCCAGGCATGGGTGTGAACAGAGGGCTTAAATAACAAGGGTGATTATGGTAAATGAAGAACAGGTGTGGAGGAACAACCATGAAAAGGGCGTGGAAAACAAGGGGACCATGACACACCCAAATCCCAACCATCCGACAAGAAAGTGCAGTTAGAAAAACTCCAAGTAAACCACTACCTGAACATAATGACCAGACATAGCATGAACATAATGAACAATTATGTTCATTGTGGCAGTTGCTGTAATAACATCTGAATGAAGTGGCATAGAGGAGGATTTTTTTGAAGAACAATATCATGATTGGTGGTCAGGAATGGCGAGACACAAATGCAGGACTCAGACAAACAGCTCTGGTGTTTAAGGCAGTTTACTCGTAGGATAAGTTCAGTTCACGTGAAGGCAGTCCAAAAAGAGCAACAGTACAATGATCATCACGCTAAAGGTGTAGTCTAGTAAACAGGCAGATGATCAAAAAAAACAATGAGGCAGGCAGCATGAGAAAAAATACAAGAACAGAGCTGGAAAGAAGGCACAAGGTACATCGTCAAGTGAAGCTTATCCCAGGTGACGAGCTACAGATTAGAAACAGGTGTGTGTGGAAAGCACCAGAACAAGGGTGTGGCCAGACAGAGTGAAATGCCCACCACCAAGCACCAAAAGACAAACAAGAGAGATAGAGACAGAAAACCTCAAGCAGGAAAAAAAACAGCAAAAGAACTAACATCCAAAGAAAAGAAAACAGTAAAACAAAATAACTAAACAGAACACAGCACACATGACAATACAAAATTCCAAATCTTGACAGTAGCTCAACAGCCGACCCCGACAGCCCAGGGAAACCAGGGTGAGCAGCATGAAAATCACATATCAAGGCGGGGTCCAATACAAAGCGGGAGGGAATCCATAACCGCTCCGCCGGGCCATAACCCTCCCAGTCCAACAGGTAATGGATGCCAGGACCCGCTGATGAGAGTCCATGAAACTCCACACAGTGAAAGACCGGGCCACCATCCACAAACCGGGCAGGATGCAGGGGGGTAGATGATAGCCGGGCACAACGGGCTGGAATGAACAGGCTTGACATGGCTGACATGGAACGTCCTAGCAGGGGCAGGTCACGCGTGGAGAGCCACACCTTCTGTTCAGAATGAACAGGCTTGACATGGCTGACACGGAACGTCCTAGCAGGGGTAGGTCGCGCGTGGAGAGCCACACCTTCTGTTCAGCAGCATAAGACGGCGCCATGGAACTCTTCCAGTCAGCAGCAATCTTGTAAGCCACTGAGGAACATAGCAGGGCCCTTCTTGCCCGCTTCCAGGTTCGTCAGCACCGGAGGATGAGACTCAGGGCTGAGGGAACAGAGGAGTGTAAGGCTGTGCAGGAAAGCAAGGGAGGTTGGTGACTGTACACATGAAAAGGAGAGAATCCAGAAGAAAAGGAAGGCAAACTGTTATATGTTAGTTCAATCCAAGACAACTGTGATGACCAGATACCAGGATGTTGAGAGGCGAGGATCTGCAGTCTATCAGGCTGGTTGATCAGAAGTAGTTAGACACAAATGCACAGCTCTAACAAACAGCTCTGGTTGTAAAAAGGCTTTACTGATGATGATAGCAGAGGTTGATACATGAGTAGGCAGTCCAGAAAATACAGCAGTACAAAAATCATCAGGCTGAGGCATGGTCGACCAAACAGGCAGGAGGTCAGGAACACTATCAACAGAGCTGGAAAGAGGCACAAGGCACATCAATCTGGCGAGGGACTAAGGCACCCATTGAGTTTATATAACCCCATGTGATGAGCTGCAAATCAAGCACAGTTGTGCGTGGAAAGCCCCAGAAAAAAAGGCGTGGCCAGAGAGAGTGAAACACCCACTACCAAGAACCAAGAGACAGACAAGAGAGATGGAGACAGACAGACCCAAACAGAAAATAACAGCAAGAGAATAAATATACAGAAAACCAATAAATCAATAAATATAATAAACAGACCAGAAAAAATAAAAACAGATAACTAGACCAAAAGTCAAACCCTGACTAAGTCCCTTTTCTAGCTCCTGGTTAAGTTGGTCTGTCTGTCCATTGGCTTATGGATGGTAGCCTGACGTCACACTGGAAGTGACCCCAAGTACGCAGTAAATTTTGCTGAGTAAAATATACTCTGCCGAGATAACATTTGGTCCCAGTCTAAATACATTAAAATACACTCTATTATAGAGTGAAATCAGCTTTACCATCTTGTCAAATCAAGTGTTTCTACTCCAATAAGAGTTGATTTTACACTGTGATAGAGTTGATTGAGCACTGTGATAAAGTATTTTTAACTCTATTTGGACTGCGACCAAATGTTATCCCAGCAGAGTAAATTTTAAACTGTAAATGGTAAATGGACTGCATTTATATAACACTTAACCACTAGACCATCACCTCCCCTCACTGTGTAAGGCTGGGTTCACACGGCAGGATAATTAGGCCAATATCGGACCCGATCTTCCCCTTCCGACAATCTTAAGGACGCCCCGACAATTGTGATGACGCTAAAGATAATCTTATCAGATATTCCTGCCGTGTGTGGTGTGTTAAGAGCACTCTGATCTGCTCGGAAGGACGTCAGGAGCGCTCCGATTGCAAATCGGGGATATTCAACATGTTGGATTTACTTATCAATATCGCAGCAAAACTTCCGAAACAAAACAAGTACGCAGCCTGCTGAATGTGATGTTCAACCAATCAGAAAGCGAGGTGACGGACGCACGGAGCGGAAAATAAAATCAAAACAGCTGTTCTGACTTACCAGAAAGTCCGGTGGTTGCGCTGTCTCCACTCCTTTAAAGAACACCTTTTCTTTTTCTTTTTGCATTGTTTTTTCCCTCTGTTTTAAATAGTCCACAAAGTACCTTTGTTTGTTTACTCTGAGGTCACGTTTAATCTCGAGAGATTTTGCGAGATTTCCTGTGTGAGCTGTGAATGTCCGTGCGTGAAATCTGTTCGTGTGTGGTGTTGTCCTTGCCATGTGGCTGAACACCACACACTGTACGACCAAACCTGTTAGAGCTATGATTTTTTATCTTCACGTGTGTGGTCTCTCAGGTTTTGGAAACCTAAAGATAATTTTAAAATCCTGTCGTGTGAACCAGGCTTAAGTGGCAGACTCCCTCCAAAACCTTGAGATGAATTGAGGTCCACAATCCAAAACAATGTCCTGAGAGAAACTGTGCACCTGAAGACCTGAGACAGCATGACCTCGGCCGTTTCCTTGGCCAAGGGAAGCTTAGGCAGAGGAATGAAATGAGCTATCTCTGACAATCTTTGACACCACAGTAAATACAGCAGTGTTGCCCCTAGAGGGCAGAAGACCAGTTACAAAATCAATAGAAATGTGTGACCACGGATGCGTAGGAACAGGCAAAGGGAACAAAGTGCCCGCAGGTGGCCGTGTGGAGGACTTGTATATAGCACACACTTGACAAGCATTAACATAGTCAGTAACGTCTTGAAGCAAATGAGCCCACCAGAATCTTTGTTGTACCGCATAAGCAGTTTTCTTGATACCTGGATGACATGAAAAACAGCTGTCATGGCTCCACTTGATTGCTTCCCCCCTCAGAGAAGCTGGAACGAATAATTTGCCATGTGGACACCCCGGAGGAGCCGGCGTGTTACCCAAAGCCGACCTAACCTCAACTCAATTTCCCACATCATGGCCGAAACAAAACAGGAGGTGGGCGAAATAGTGCCGGGGTCAGAAGACATGTTCACCGGGTCACCTTGCCGTGACAACACGTCCGGTTTATCGTTTTTGAAGCCCGGTCGGTAAGACAATACAAAATTGAAATGGCTGAAGAAAATAGCCCACCTCGGCTGCCTAGCCCTAAGGCATTTAGCGGTATGGAGATATGCAAGATTCTTGTGATCTGTGTACACCAGAAACAGCATCTGTGCCCCTTCCAACCAGTGACACCACTCCTCCAAGGTCACTTTGACCGCCAACAGTTCACGGTCTCCAGTGCTGTAATTACATTCAGTGGTGGTCAGTTTCTTGGACAGGAAAGCACAAGGGTGCAGCTTATTATTCAAGGGATTCATTTGAGATAAGACTGTTCCGATACCCACGTCAGATGCATCAACTTCAACTACGAACTGTCAAGTGGAGTCAGGGAGGCGCAACTCGGGGACCACAGTAAAGCATTCTTTTAGGACCTGAAAAGCCTCATCACACAGCGTTGAAGAGCACGACCAAAGGGATGCCGTAACACTGTTTAAAAGGGCTGCAATCGTGCTGAAATTGTAAATGAATTTACAGTAGAAGTTAGGGAATCCCAAGAACCTCTGAACCTCCTTACAATTGCCAGGAACAGCCCAGTCCCACACAGCTTCAACCTTTTTAGGGTCCATCTTAATTTCTCTCTCAGCTACGATGAACCCCAGGAATGACACACTAGGTTTGTGGAACCTATAAGTCATTTTGCAATAATGTCTGCAGGACAGCACGACTGTGAGTATGTCAGTCAATGTCAGGAAAAAAAAATCAAAATATCATCCAAATACACACAAACACATTTATTAAGGAACTCATGCAGGACGTCATTAACCAAGTTTTGGAAGACAGCAGGAGCATTCGTGAGGCCAAAGGGCATTACCAAAGATTCACAGTGCCCAGTGGGGGTGTTAAATGCTATCTTCCATTCGTCCCCATCGGATCCTGACTAAATGATATGTGTTACGAAGATCGAGTTTAGTTAATATTTTAGCGCCTTCAAGCAATTCAAACACGGTAAAAATGAGAGGCAGTGGGTACAGGTTCTTTACAGTTATGTCATTAAGCCCACGGTAATCTATGGTAGGATAGAGGGACTTATCCTTTTTCTCAACAAAAAAGAACCCCGCCCCTGCGAGCAACTAAGAGGGTCGAAACAAGCCAGTCACAAGTGATTCTTGGATATATTCATTCATTGCGGTGCGTTCAGGTGTCAAGGCGGAAAAAGCTTTCCCCGGGGTGGGCTCGCCCCAGGGAAGAACTTGATGGCACAATGGTATTCGCAGTGAGGCGGCAAAGACTTGGCTTTGTATTTACTGACTACCAGTGCGAGATCATGATAGCAAGACGGTACCCCCCGCAAGATCCAGGTTCGAGTTTACTTGTAGGATAAACCGGGGTCAGTACACGAGAAGAAAAAGAGCAACAGTACAATAATCATCAAGCTAAAGGTGTGGTCTGGTAACCAGGCAGGTAATCTAAAAACACCAGGCAGGCAGGACGAGAAAAAATACAAGAACAGAGCTGGAAAGAAGGCACAAGGCCAATTTGGCGAGGGACTAGAGAACCAAGTGAAGCTTATATACACCCCGGTGACGAGCTACGGATTAGAACAGGTGTGTGTGGAAAGCACCAGAGCAAGGGTGTGGCCAAACAGAGTGAAATGCCGACCACCAAGCACCAAAAGACAGACAAGAGAGATAGAACTAGAGAAAAACACAAGCAGGAAAAAAAACAGCAAGAGAACGAACATCCAAAGAAAACAGTAAAACACAATAACTAAACAGAACACAACACACATGACAATACAAAATTCCAAATCCTGACAAATAAGACTTGAAGGTTCAGCTATAATTTGCCAGAAGGTACATCAGAGATGCAAGCCTAGATTTGATGTTTTGGTGAAAGAAAATCCTCCTCTATACCACTTCATCATGCAGCTGTATATCTGGTGATACTAAATGCAAAATATGCACTGTGCACAATTTCTTCAATCACAGCCAAAGAAGCCTAGAACTTCTTCTGGGTTATCTGGGTGTCTTGGTGGCTTTCCTCACTCTTCTCTTTCTTGCACAGTCACTCAGTTTTTAAGAACTGTCTACCATAGAGTGCCAAACTGTTTGTATTTCTTCATAACTGATGTAAATAAAGTCCAAGACATATGAGGTCTGTCCAAAAAGTATCATACCTTTTTATTTTTTTCAAAAACTATATGGATTTGAATCACGTGTGATTACATCAGCCAAGCTTGAACCTTCGTGCGCATGCGTAAGTTTTTCCACGCCTGTCGGTTGCGTCATTCGCCTGTGGGCAGGCTTTGAGTGAGCACTGGTCCACCCCTCCCATCGGATTTCTTTTGTCTGAGAACTTGCTGAGAGACTGCCGCTTTGCTCCATGAAGTTTTTTTCAGAAACTGTTAGAGACAGGCAGTTGGAAACCATTCGATAGATTCAGTTGGATATCGGTGAAGATTCTGTCGGCGTCACGCGGATTATGGACTGTTAAAACCTTTTTAAAGACGGCCCACAGCGGCGGAGGGCGCGCGGTGCGCCGAGCGGCCATTCGACAGGCTGCATCGACCAGATCATTTCTAAACTGAATGCTGTCTTGATCCGGGACATCATGTGACTACCACAGAAATGGCAACAGAGCTGGATATAGCACTTTTGCGGCACATTCCACTGTTACAGGAGATTTTGTAATGAAAGACGTGCGGAGGATTTCGCGCGTCGGCACGAAGCAGCTCAGGACGCGCAGCAAAAAAACACCTCCGTCTTGGAAGTCTCACAGGACATGTTGGGGCATGTCCAGCTGTTACACAATTTCTCGGATACTCACTCGACTGAAAGCCATCGAAAGCCGTCTGAATCTCCTGAATGGTTTCCAACACGGAGGTGTTTTTTTTTTTTTTTTTTGCTGCGTATCCTGAGCTGCTTCGTGCCGACGCGTGAAATCCTACGCACGTTTTTCATTACAAAATAGCCAAAGTGAGTCCTCTTCCGGACATCGACGAATATCCACTGCCAGTTTTAAAAGACACTGCGCTGTGTTGATTTCAGCCTTGCAGGTAAGCCTGTGGTTCCAATGGACTATGCACAAACCCACTGCTGGCTTTTGATTGGCTCAGTAGAAAAAGCTATACTTCTCACATGACCGTTGACACGGCCATTCAAGGACTGTTTAAAATATTAAAACCATTCACACACTGAGTAAATATAAAGTCTTAATCTGACCTGTCGTTTCAGTGGGATTCATCATCACAACCTGATGATGAGATGTTGGGAAATACAGTGGTATGTCAAAGTTTGGGCATCCCTGATGATTTCCATGATTTTCCTTTATAAATCATTGGTTATTTGGATCAGCAATGTCAGTTTAATATATATATATATATATATATATCTTCTTTTTCCTCACGATGTTCATCACAGTGGAAACTGACAGCTGAAATCTCTGAGATATCATTTTGTATCCTTCTCCTAAACCATGATGTTGAACAATCTTTGATTTCAGGTCATTTGAGAGTTGTTTAGAGGCTCCCATGTTTCCACTCATTAGACAAGATGCAAAGACAGGAAATAAGACAGTAAATACTAGAAACTTCATTTCACTTCTCAAATATCAGTGTGTTCATCTGCTATATGATATATTTAACTGAAATTTCTGATTCAGACAACCAATGATTTATAAAATAAAATCATGAAAATAATCAGGGGTGCCAAAACTTTTACATATACAACTGTACATAGATTGCTTTTTTTATATAGATAACTTTGATGAATGATCCTGTAAGTATAATTTGTTGTGTTTGTCAACAAATGTGAGGGATTTGTTGCTCAGACAGGCACAAAATGGTGAAATTCTGTGAGGCTTAAAGTGTCTGACCTCTTGTAATCAATGTGTCTGGCCTGTCAATAGGAGCAAATCAGCAGCCTGCATGCAAATTTTGAGCTGCATAAAGTGTGTAACTGCAGAAACCTTAACAAGTTCATATATGCAGATCTGTTTCAAATCTGATCTCACTAATTGACTGCCCACATTATAGATAGCAAGTGACCAAATCCGATCTGTGTGTCCATATTGCAGTCCTCATCTGCCTTCGTATCCGCATTGGTTGGCTATAGGAATGAAAGTCACAAACAGAAACCTTTCTGAACACAGACTCTGTGACTCACAGAATATCAATTAAAAAAATTGCGGAAGATTATTTTGAGTTTATTTGAATTTAGATATTTTTAATTTATGACTTGTACTGATTGACCAGACAAAGGGACCAAGCTGGAAATGATAGGCAGCACATTAGGGTGATAAAGGATGAAATGGTAAAGTGCTGCCAAGTAACGAGAGTGTGTTGAGAAGGTGGAGAGAATATTTTGAGGAGCCAATGAATGAAGAAAATGAGAGAGAGAAAGAAAGAGAGAGAGAGAGAGATGGCTAGATCATGTGGAGAGAGTAGATCAGGAACTGTAAGGATGAAGTGAAGGTTGCTATGAAGAGGATGAAGAGTGGAAAGGCAGTTGGTCCAGATGATATTCCAGTGGAGCCATGGAAATGTTTAGGAGAGATGGCAGTGGATTTTCTAATCAGGCTGTTTAATCAAAATGAGAGGATGCCTAAGGAGTGGAGAAAAAGTCTGCTGGTCCTAATTTTTAAGAACAAGGGTGAAGTGCAGAGCTGCCGTAACTACAGAGGCATTAAGCTGATCAGCCATAGCATGAAGTAATGTAAAAAAAAAAAGCAGTAGAAGCTAGGCTTAGAAAGGAGGTGAAGATCTCTGAGCAGCAATATGGTTTCATACTGAGAAAGAGCATCACAGGTGCAATGTTTGCTCCGAGAATACTGATGCATTAGTATAGAGAAGGCCAGAAGGAGTTACACTGTGTGTTTGTGAATTTAGAGGAAGCTTATGACAGGGTGCCAAAAGAAGAGTTGTGGTATTGTATAAGAAAATCTAGAGTGGGACAAAAGTATGATGCAGGACATGCACAAGGACAGTGTGACAGCTGAGTGGAGCCATGCCAGGCTTTGTTATTATTTTTATTTATTTATTATTTTATTATCAGTTCATTTTTATTTTATTATGCTTTACAGGGCTGTTTCTTATTGGGTACAGTCAGGGGAATTTCCACAGCCTCTCACATAATCTCACATAAAAGCAGGATAATATCAGGACAATACCATCTAAGCACTTTGTGGGCAAACGTCATCATTTCAGCCGTAAGTGCTGTTAGACATCCGTGAGAGTGCCCCACGACATTTGCATGCAAATCAGAAGATCCTTGCATTGATCCTCTGAGAAGGCTGCGCTCGACATTCACAAGGTGTAGGTATTGTTCGAGCGATATTCACGAGATATGTATGCGAACAGCTTCACCACAAGTGTGCATCATTTGTCCGACATTCGGGTGACGTGCTAACATGTCGATAGTACCAAGTCGGCGGGATGCCAACTGCGATTTGACTTTGTGTGTTTGGTCGCTAATTTGCGTCTCCACCTACTCTCCGACAGTCGCAGCCCAGTGTGATAGGACCCTACCTGCTCATTCCACTCCACAGAGTCAGAACATCATTCTATTCGTTTTCTTCAGTCAGTGGTTAGAGTCCACCTCTCACACGATTACACAATAAGACAGGAAGCACCAGAACTCTAAATCATGAAAATATTCTTCTCCTGCATCACCATTTACATCTGTCCAGCAACCGCATGGCTCCATAACCTCTTCCCAGACATGTTTCAGACTCAAGGTCTGACCTACCTACTACCAAGATAAGTGAATCTCACAAAAATTTCAACACCCTCAAATACCAGCACAATGTTGAAGCTTTAGTCCAGAAAGCCACTGAAAGCATGGATCTTCAAGGAGACCTAGACACCCCAGTGTGTTTCAGGACAAACAGTCATAATGACATGGCAGAGGGAAATTTAAAAAAAAAGAAAAATTGATTTACCATCAATTTGAGATTGGGGGGTGTCGCTCAGTACATGCCCTTTCATTTCAGTTTTTTAAAAGTTCTATGAATAGCCTCAGTTCAACAATGAGAATGACATTTTCACCTGTGAACATTCGAATTGTGGCTTTTATTGTGGAACAGTGTGGGTTTAAGATGCGTCCTGATACAAGTGGGGAAATGAATCCCAGTTATTTGAAGAGTGTTAACACATTCTAAACACAGCTGTAGGCTATGAGATATGATGTTGGTGTACACAACTCCAACATTTATCATCTGTCACTGAGCTCAACTGCTGATGGGGGAACTCAGAGGTCTGTCAAACCAAGCTCCAGCAGGAGAGATATGAAAGTGACTAAACTGGGATACAGGTGTATTTGTTTTTCTGGAGCAGGTGAAAAGGAGCTGAGGGCTGCATGCCAGGGCAGTGCACTGATAAACTGCTTTTCACTGCTCTGGAGGTCAGCTTGTAAGAAAGTGCATGAACGAGGTCTGAGGTACAGAACAATCTGCTCATTACAGGATATTATGTTTCATGTAAAATTATATACAGCCCATGGGAGACTCACAGATAGAAAATTGTGATCCAAGGATGAGAGCAATCTGATACAAGAGGTCAAATCTGAGTGTAATATTGAATAAAATAAAGAATGTCAGAAATGAAGAGTTTACCGGTGGGCAACCTGTGGCTCCAAGGGTGATCTGTTGAAACTGCTTTCCAATTGTGTCATTTTTAGTACCATACTGGCCCAATTGTGAGATGACCCCAATGATAAATCAACAACCCTTTTTGAAGACACATTTTTGGTAAATAGTTTTCTGAACATTAAATATTGAGTGGGTTTTAACAAAAAACATACTTTTATTTCAAAATAATGTTGAAGAAGGCAGAGAGAGCCGTACACGTTTAGTCACGTCCCTCATGATGTGAAGCAAGGCAGGGGTGTTGCTCTTATTTATAAATCTAGGTTTAGCTTATTAGCTGTTGGGGGCCACAAATATAACTTGTTTGAGCATCTGATTCTCCACTCTGCTCAGGATATTATGCATCGCCAAGGTCAGAAGAATAAAAATCAGCCGTATTACTTTGTCACTGTATACAGTAGTGTTCAGAATAATAGTAGTGCTATGTGACTAAAAAGATTAATCCAGGTTTTGAGTATATTTCTTATTGTTACATGGGAAACAAGGTACCACTAGATTCAGTAGATTCTCACAAATCCAACAAGACCAAGCATTCATGATATGCACACTCTTAAGGCTATGAAATTGGGCTATTAGTAAAAAAAAGTAGAAAAGGGGGTATTCACATTAATAATAGTGTGGCATTCAGTCAGTGAGTTCATCAATTTTGTGGAACAAACAGGTGTGAATCAGGTGTCCCCTATGTAAGGATGAAGCCAGCACCTGTTGAACATGCTTTTCTCTTTGAAAGCCTGAGGAAAATGGGACATTCAAGACATTGTTCAGAAGAACAGCGTAATTTGATTAAAAAGTTGATTGGAGAGGGGAAAACTTATGCGCAGGTGCAAAAACATATAGGCTGTTCATCTACAATGATGTCCAATGCTGTAAAATGGACAAAAAAACCAGAGACGCGTGGAAGGAAAACGGAAAACAACCATCAAAATGGATAGAAGAATAACCAGAATGGCAAAGGCTCACCCATTAATCAGCTCCAGGATGATCAAAGACAGTCTGGAGTTACCTGTAAGTGCTGTGACAGTTAGAAGACGCCTGTGTGAAGCTAATTTATTTGCAAGAATCCCCCGCAAAGTCCCTCTGTTAAATAAAAGACGTGCAGAAGAGGTTACAATTTGCCAAAGAACACATCAACTGGCCTAAAGAGAAATGGAGGAATATTTTGTGGACTGATGAGAGTAAAATTGTTCTTTTTGGGTCCAAGGGCCGCAGACAGTTTGTGAGACGACCCCCAAACTCTGAATTCAAGCCACAGTTCACAGTGAAGACAGTGAAGCATGGTGGTGCAAGCATCATTATATGGGCATGTTTCTCCTACTATGATGTTGGGCCTACCCTTACCAAAAAGTAGTATATGCAAGTATGTTTCAAGTATACTTCTAGTTTACTTTTTATATACTTATCAGTACTATTTTTTGGTAAGGGTATATATCGCATACCAGGTATCATGGATCAGTTTGGATATGTCAAAATACTTGAAGAGGTCATGTTGCCTTATGCTGAAGAGGACATGCCCTTGAAATGGGTGTTTCAACAAGACAATGACCCCAAGCACACTAGTAAACGAGCAAAATCTTGGTTCCAAACCAACAAAATTAATGCCTCGCAGATGTGAAGAAATCATGTCAAAATGTGGTTATACAACTAAATACTAGTTTAGTGATTCACAGGATTGCTAAAAAAGCAGTTTGAACATAATAGTTTTGAGTTTGTAGCATCAACAGCAGATGGTACTATTATTGTGAACACCCCCTTTTCTACTTTTTTTTTTACTAATAGCCCAATTTCATAGCCTTAAGAGTGTGCATATCATGAATGCTTGGTCTTGTTGGATTTGTAAGAATCTACTGAATCTACTGGTACCTTGTTTCCCATGTAACAATAAGAAATATACTCAAAACCTGGATTAATCTTTTTAGTCACATAGCACTACTATTAGCACGTGGTATTGCTGTCATGAATATTGACATCATGCCTCTTACATCAGTGGTCTCTTTACACTTTCACGGCCGTGTTTAGTGGAACAACAACCTTATATAGCACTATGGCGATGCATCAACTCCTCAACTAAGACTGAACTTGAAGCTAGACTGTCTCATGTCTTAGCTTCACATTTGGCAAATACCCAATCAGTAGACAGACTTGTGGATAGTTTAAACTCAGTGCTCAAAACTACACTCGATATGATTGCACCACCTGTGTTAAAACCGCGCTTCCCCAAATTGGTTCAATGATTACCTGTGTCACCTCAAGCATAAGGCTAGAGGTCTAGAACAGAAATGACATAGTTCAAAATTAGAAGTATTCCACCTTGCGTGGCGTGATGCTATCTTAGACTATAAGCATGCATTATTGGCTACAAAGGGGACCTATTACTCTGATTTGATCAACAAAAACAAGCATAACTCAAAGTTCTTGTTCAACATGGTACCAACACTTATTCGTGGACAACCACCTGTAAGTCGTTGTCCTTTTACAGCACAAGATTTCCTGGATTACTTAAAGAAGAAAATAGAAGACATTAGGTTAAACATATCCCAGCATGCCTTAACCCAGTCACTACACCCTGCTATTGAGGTGGGCACCATTACTGAGGTATTACCTAGATTTACAGAATTTGATAGTATCTCACTAGGCATGCTGACGAAACTTGTAACGTCAACAAAAAGCACAACCTGTTTATTTGCTCCTATATCAACAAAACTGTTTAAGGACCTGTGGCCCACTCTTGGGCCGACTGTGCTGGAAATTACTAATGTTTCTTTAACTTCTGGATCTGTTCCTAAATGTTTCAAATCTGCAGTGATTAAACCATTACTTAAGAAACCTAATCTTGACCCTAGTGTATTGAAAAACTATAGGCCGATATAAAATCTATCATTTGCTCTAAAATTCTGGAAAAAGTGGTTCCATGGTAGCTCGTGGACTATCTTACTGAGAATAATCTATTTGAGCCACTACAGTCTGCTTTTAGAAAATATCATTCCACAAAGACAGCTCTCACTAAAGTGGTGAATGATCTTCTGCTTGCAATGGATTTGGACACCACTACGGTTCTGGTGCTGTTAGATCTCAGTGCTGCATTTGATACCGCGGATCATCATATTGTACTTGATGAGATGGAAAATCATTTTGGGATTACTGGGAGTGCCCTTGTATGGTTGACGTCAGACTTGACCAGTCGTTCTCACTGTGTTTTGTACAGTAACACTACCTCTAACCTTAGTGACATGAAATTTTGAGTTCCACAGTGGTCGGTCTTAGGCCCCCTGCTTTTCTCCACTTATATAGCACCCCTTGGGCACATACTGCGGCGTTTTGGAGTTACCTTTCACTGCGATGCTGAAGATACTCAGTTATACATGCTGATAATTGCTGGTAATCTCATTCACATAAAATTCTTAGAAAATTGCTTTGCATCAGTGAGAAGTTAGATGTCTAGAAACTTCCTACGTTTAAACTCTGATGGTTATACAGTGGGGCCAAAAAGTATTTAGTCAGTCCTCGATTGAGCAAGTTCCCTACTTACAACCCCTGGCAAAAATTATGGAATCACTGGCCTCGGATGATATTCATTCAGTTGTTTAATTTTGTAGAAAAAAAGCAGATCACAGACATGACACAAAACTAAAGTCATTTCAAATGGCAACTTTCTGGCTTTAAGAAACACTATAAGAAATCAAGAAAAAAAAGATTGTGACAGTCAGTAACGGTTACTTTTTTAGACCAAGCAGAGGAAAAAAAATATGGAATCACTCAATTCTGAGGAATAAATTATGGAATCACCCTGTAAATTTTCATCCCCCAAACTAACACCTGCATCAAATCAGATCTGCTTGTTGACATTGACCCTATGTGTCTTTTTGCAAGGAATGTTTTCACAGTTTTTGCTCTATGACAAGATGCATTATCATCTTGAAAAATGATTTAATCATCCCCAAACATCCTTTCAATTGTCCAAAATATCAACGTAAACTTGTGCATTTATTGATGATGTAATGACAGCCATCTCCCCAGTGCCTTTACCTGACATGCAGCCCCATATCATCAATGACTGTGGAAATTTACATGTTCTCTTCAGGCAGTCATCTTTATAAATCTCATTGGAACGGCACCAAACAAAAGTTCCAGCATCATCACCTTGCCCAATGCAGATTCGAGATTCATCACTGAATATAACTTTCATCCAGTCATCCACAGTCCACGATTGCTTTTCCTTAGCCCATTGTAACTTTGTTTTTTTTCTGTTTAGGTGTTAATGATGGCTTTTGTTTAGCTTTTCGGTATGTAAATCCAATTTCCTTTAGGCGGTTTCTTACAGTTCGGTCACAGACGTTGACTCCAGTTTCCTCCAATTCGTTCCTCTTTTGTTTTGTTGTGCATTTTTCGATTTTTGAGACATATTGCTTTAAGTTTTCTGTCTTGATGCTTTGATGTCTTCCTTGGTCTGCCAGTATGTTTGCCTTTAACAACCTTCCCATGTTGTTTGTATTTGGTCCAGAGTTTAGACACAGCTGACTGTGAACAACAAACATCTTTTGCAACATTGCGTGATGATTTACCCTCTTTTAAGAGTTTGATAATCCTCTCCTTTGTTTCAATTGACATCTCTCGTGTTGGAGCCATGATTCATGTCAGTCCACTTGGTGCAACAGCTCTCCAAGGTGTGATCACTCCTTTTTAGATGCAGACTAAAGAGCAGATCTGTTATGATGCAGGTGTTAGTTTTGGGGATGAAAATTTACAGGGTGATTCCATAATTTTTTCCTCAGAATTGAGTGATTCCATATTTATTTCCTCTGCTTGGTCTAAAAAAGTAACCGTTACTAACTGGCACAATCTTTTTTTCTTGATTTCTTATAGTGTTTCTTAAAGCCAGAAAGTTGCCATTTGAAATGACTTTAGTTTTGTGTCATGTCTGTGATCTGCTTTTTTTCTACAAAATTAAACAACTGAATGAACATCCTCCGAGGCCGGTGATTCCATAATTTTTGCCAGGGGTTGTAGAAAGATGAGAGAGGTCTGTAATTTTCAACATAGGTACAGTTCAACTGTGAGACCAAATGAGAAAAAAAATCCAGGAAATCACATTGTAGGATTTTGAAAGAATTTATTTGTAAATTATGGTGGAAAATAAGTATTTGGTCACCCACAAACAAGAAAGATTTCTGGCTCTCACAGACCTTCATCCATCCATCCATCCATCCATTTTCTTCCGCTTTATCCGGAGTCGGGTCGTGGGGGCAGCAGCTCAAGCAAGCAAAGATGCCCGAGCCACCTCAACTGACTCCTTTCGATGTGGAGGAGCAGCGGCTCAACTCCGAGCTCCTCCTGAGTGACCGAGCTCCTCACCCTATCTCTAAGGGAGCGCCCAGCCACCCTGCGCAGGAAACTCATCTCGGCCGCTTGTACTCGCGATCTCGTTCTTTAGGTCATGAGCCAAATCTCATGACCACAGGTGAGGATCAAAATGTAGATCGATCGGTAAATCGAGAGCTTTGCCCCCCTACTCAGCTCTCTCTTCACCACGACGGTCCGATACAGCGACCGCATCACTGCAGATGCTGCACCGATCCATCGATCAATCTCACGCTCCATCCGTCCCTCAATCGTGAACAAAACCCCGAAATACTTAAACTCCTCCATTTGAGGCAAGGACACTCCACCAACCTGAAGAGGGCAAAGCACCTTTTTCCGGTCGAGAACCATGGCCTCGGATTTGGAGGTGCTGATTTTCATCCCGGACGCTTCACACTCGGCTACAAACCACCCAAAGTGCACGCTGACGGTCCTGATTTGACAAAGCCAACAGAACCACATCGTCCACAAACAGCAGAGACAAGATTCTGTGGTTCCCAAACCAGACCCCTCTACACTCTGGCTGCGCATAGAAATTCTGTCCATAAAAATAATGAACAGAACCGGTGACAACGTGCACTTGAAACAGGTTTGACTTACTACCGGCAATGCGAACCAAGCTCCTGCTGTGGTCGTACAGGGACCGGATAGCCCTTAGCAAAGGACCCCGGACCCAGTACTCCCAGATCACCCCCCCACAGGGTGCCCCGAGGGACACGGTCGAACGCCTTCTCCAGATCAACAAAATACATGTGGACTGGTTGGGCGAACTCCCATGAACCCTCGAGCACCCGATGGAGCGTGTAGAGCTGGTCCAGTGTGCCGTGACCAGGATGAAAACCACACTGCTCCTCCTGAATCCGAGGTTCGACGATCGGTCGAATTCTCCTCTCCAGTACTCTGGAATAGACCTTACCGGGGAGGCTGAGGAGTGTGATCCCCCTATAGTTGGAACACACCCTCCGGTCTCCCTTCTTAAACAGAGGGACCACCACCCCAGTCTGCCAAACCAGAGGCACTGTCCCCGATCGCCACGCGATGTTGCAGAGGCGTGTCAGCCAAGACAGTCCCACAACATCCAGAGACTTAAGGTACTCAGGACGGATTTCATCCACTCCAGGAGCCTTGCCACTGAGGAGCTTTCTAACCACCTCTGTGACTTCGGCCTGGGTAATGGATGAGTCCGCCTCAGAGTCCCCAGTCTCTGCTTCCTCTTTGGAAAACGTGACGATGGGATTGAGGAGATCCTCGAACTATTCTTTCCACCGCCCGACAACATCCCCAGTCAGGGTCAACAGCTCCCCACCCGCACCATAAACAGTGCTGGTGGAGAGCTGCTTCCGCCTCCTGAGGCGCTGGACGGTTTGCCAGAATCTCTTCAAGGCCAACCGATAGTCCTCCTCCAGGGCCTCCCCAAACTCCTCCCAGACCCGAGTTTTTGCCTCTGCGACCGCACGGGCTGTGGCATGCTTGGCCTGCCGGTACCTGTCAGCTGCCTCTGGGGTCCCACCTACCAACAAAGATAAGTAGGACTCCTTCTTCAGCTTGACGGCATCCCTTACTTCCAGTGTCCACCACCGGGTTTGGGGATTGCCGCCGCGAAAGGCACCAGAGACCTTGTGACCACAGCTACGAGCGGCCGCATCAACAATGGAGGTGGAGAACATGGTCCACTCGGACTCCATGTCTCCAACCTCCCTCGGGATCTGGGAGAAGCTCTCCCGGAGGTGGGAGTTGAAGACCTCGCTGACAGAGGGTTCCGCCAGTCATTCCCAGCAGACCCTCACGATACGTTTAGGCCTGCCGGGTCTGACCGGCTTCCTCCCCTCCCAGCGGATCCAACTCACAACCAGGTGGTGATCGGTCGACAGCTCTGCCCCTCTCTTCACTCGAGTGTCCGAGACACGTGGCCAAAGGTCAGATGATACGACTACAAAGTCGATCATCGATGTCCGACTCATGGTGTCCTGGTGCCACATGCACTTATGGACACCCTTGTGCTCGAACATGGTGTTTGTGATGGACAAACTGTGATTAGTACACAAGTCCAACAACTGAACACCACTCGGGTTCAGATCGGGGAGGCCATGCTTCCCGATCACCCCCCTCCAGGTCTCACTGTCGCCGCCGACGTGGGCATTGAAATCCCCCAGGAGAACAATGGAGTCCCCAGTTGGAGCGCTATCTAGTACCCCTCCCAGGGACTCCAAGAAGGTCGGGGACTCTGCACTGCTGCTCGGCCCGTACCTGTAACTTCTTTAAGAAGTTCTTCTGTCCTCCACCTGTTATTTGTTTTAATGGCACCTGTTGGAACTCGTTATCTGCATAAAAGACACGTATCCACAGGCTCAAACAATCTTTAAAAATCCTACAATGTGATTTCTTGGATTTTTTTTTTCTCATTTTGTCTCTCACAGTTGAAGTGTACCTATGTTGAAAATTACAGACCTCTCTCATCTTTCTAAGTAGGAGAACATGCACAATCAGGGACTGACTAAATACTTTTTTACTCCACTATATGGTTCTTGGTCCAGTGAGACATCGGCATCAATTTTACCAGTTAATGCTCAGCCTAGGCTCCTGTGTCATACATCACACTGACAAAGTGAGGAACCTTGGGGTAATTTATAATCCAACATTGTCCTTTGACCTCCACATTAGAAATATTACGAGGACTGCTTTCTTCCATCTGCAAAATATAGCAAAGATTCGTCCCATCCTGTCTATGGCTGATGCTGAGACCCTGATCCATGCATTTATCTCTTCTTGATTGGTCTACTGCAATGTTCTATTTTCTGGTTTACTGCAGTCCAGCATTAGGGGTCTCCAACTGGTTCAAAATGCTGCAGCCATACTTCTGAAATGAAGCATAAAGTTCGACCACATTACATCCATTTTGGCATCCCTTCACTGGCTTCCTGTCCCAGTGAGATCAGATTTTAAGGTTTTGCTACCAGTCTATGAAATTGTTCATGGACTGGCACCTGCCTACTTAGCTGACCTAATTAAACCCTACGTACCAGTCCGGGCTTTGTGTTCTCAGGGTGCAGGACTACTTTGTGTCCCTTGGGTGAATAAGAAGTCTGTGGGTCATAGAACTTTCTCTTATCGTGCCCCTGTTCTGTGGAATGATCTCCCTGCGTCAATAAAACAGTCAGATTCTGTGGAGACTTTCAAGTCCATACTTAAGATGCACTTATTTTCCCTTTCATATGGCTAGCATACTGGCATAGTATAGTTTTACGCTTTTTATTCTTAATTCATTTTATTAGGAAACGGAGCAGGCCGGGGCCTCAACTTTACATAAATTCTGGGTCTTTTCGTGAAGCTTAGGGCTAGTGGCCGGCGATCACTTTAGTATTTCCTGTTTTTCTTGTTATTTAATGCTGCCAAATTATACTGTATTTGTTGTCTTTTTGATGCTGATTCTGTTTTTTATTCACCGCGCGGCACTTGCACCGCGAGGCAGGGCATAATAGCATCCGGGTTGTCAGTTCGTCCGTCCGTCTGTCCGGTCGCAATTCGTTCGCCGCAACGTAGCTCGTAGCTTGGTGGGTACATGCCTTGGATGAGTACTTCGCATGGGCTCGAAGGCCAGTGACCTTGACCTACTTTTGAAGGTCACCATTGGTCACAACTGTCAAATCCTTCGCCGCAGCGTAGCTTTGCACCTATTGCTCCCAGAAGCTTCATATTTGGTGGGTACATGTCTTGGAGGAGTACTTCACATGGGTTCGAAGGCCAGTGACCTTGACCTACTTTTCAAGATCACCATTGGTCACAACTGTCAAATCCTTCGCCGCAACGTAACTCGGCACCTACTGCTCGCAGAAACTTCATATTTGGTGGGTACATGCCTTGGAGGAGTACTTCACATGGGTTCGAAGGCTGGTGACCTTGACCTCTGTTTCAAGGTCACCAGTGGTTGCATTTGTTTTGAAGGCTGGCGATCGTGACTGACTTTTTATGGTCACTGTTTGTCACATCCTCTAAATAAATATTATGCCAATCTCCAATTTTTTTCATTGCATATCCCAGTTTACATCAAACACATAAGGCTTCAACCAAATAACCACCCCATACAAGTACATATTACTGCACTTTCCATGGAAAATAATACTGCGCGTGGGGCATTTCATGATGAATGTCTGTAGTTCTCTCTGTTTAAGGTGCGGCTCCATCCAGAGATGGGTGTGGTATTTGTGCTGGAGACCCTCCTGTTCTGTGCACCAACTGCATTTCCAGTATATTTGTTTTGTGAATTGTTCTGTAATTTATGTCTGTAGCATAGCCCGAGCAGAGGGTCTGTTGTGTGTTGGGGGGGTTTGACTGGACATTTTGGTGTTCTTTTCTTTTCTTTGCTCTCCAGGTGGTATGCAAACTGATTTATTGTCTGTGGAGAAGGTGCTGGCAGAAGAGTCCTTCACCCTCATCAATGTGATATGCAGCACCTGTGGATGATGGCTCACGTGCAACCTTAAAGACTTTCAGCTGAAGCAGATAATGAGATGGCGTTCTGCATTTAAGCCATGTGTGATTCGAGCAGAATTGCCGGGAACTCGACCTTGTGATGTTCATTTGTGAGACACTGAGGACCGCGCCTGGGTTTGACACATCGTGCCTGTGAAGGAGGATGGGTGAGGGACACATGCTGTCAGCACACATCAGAGGTGATTTGATTGTCTGAATAATTGTTAACAGTAATTTGGTATTTTGTTACGCAGTATATGTGAATATTGATGAGAGTTGTGCAGCTTGCTTCTCACGGCCGTGGCGTGCGGACAGATGATCCTCCACCTGTTGTGAGAAGCTGCTCATTTACATAAAGCTTAAATTCAGACCTGAATGTATTGCTGATAGTGTGTGCCTTTGAAGGATATTAGTTGTAGCTGCTGACTTACCTCACCTTTTCTATCCTTCACAGAGTCGGTTTGTCGTGTCCACCTGGGGGGTGTTTGGCGGTGAACGTGGGTCCAGAGGCGCCGGGCTTCGATCCCTTTGGGCGCTGGAGAGCGCGCCGTCCTTCACTTCGCCAGACAGACGCGTTTTATGTTTGTACACCAAGTATTGCACAAAAGGGGGAAAATAAATTGTTTTGTTATTGGAACCGCTTTCTGGTTATTTTAGCGCTGGGTTCAGTCAGACGCAGGTCCGCTCCTCAACCCGCGTCGACACATAACAGGGTCACCCCTTTGAGTCTGGTCTGCTTGAGGTTTCTTCCTCAGAGGGAGTTTTTACTTACCACTGTTGCTCTGGGGATTAGTAATGTTTAACCCCTTACTTGTGTAAAGAGCCTTGAGGCAACTCTGTTGTGATTTGGCGCTATATAAATGAAAATAAATTGCAATTGAAATTGAGAGAGAGAGATTAGGACTCGGAGGACTTATCAGAGGCGTAAACATCTGATAAAAAGTTCCCAGAGGTTCCCATGAATGGAGCAGTAAAGTGGATATGGAGACTTTAAAAGAGTTTTTTAAAAAATCTTCAGCTGTATTCAATTATTAATTTACTTTCTGTATTCACTTTCTCCAGTTAAGGGTCGAGTGGTGGTGGGGGGGAGTGGTTGGGGGTGGTATCTGGAGCCTATCCCAGCAGTCAGAGAGGCGGAGTACAGTCTGTCACAGGGCGACATACAGACAAACAAACACATTCATACTTACGGCCTTTTAAAAGTGTCCAATTCACCAAACCTGCATGTCTGTGGAAGTAAAAGGAAACTGGAGCACCCAGAGGGAACCCACGCAAACATGGGAGATCATGCAAAATCCACACAGTGAGCCTGGGCTCACTGGAACCCAAAATATTTTGTCTTGTAAACTTTGTTTCATTGTTCCATTCATGTAGTTAAGGCCTGTAATACATTCCAGAAAATGTTCAGCTACGAAAGCATTTACCATGTTGTAATGTTGTCATTCCTTCTCACAACACATAGAAGAAATTTTGGCTTTGAGGATACAAGCAATGAAGTATTTAAGGTGTTATTTTGTCCCAGCCTTCCTTGTCTAAAGGTGTGCAACAGGTGCATTTTTTTTTTGTTGTTGTTTTAACCATTTCCACTCATTTTCTACTTGGGACAGGTAGCATTTCATGCTCCTGTCACAAAATGAATACTAATGTACTTTTCGTGAATTCATCACAAAATGGAGTGAGATTTGGTTGGTACTGTGACTCTCTGAATAGACAGACAAACCCATTCACGCTCTCGCCAACAGCTACAGCCAATCTGAAGTCACCATTTCACCAAACCTGCATGTCCTTGGAAGTGGGAGGAAGCTGGAGCATCTGGAAGGAATCCACACAAACCTGGAAGCTTCTTGCTTCAAAGGCAACGGTGTAAAGCACTAAGCCACGAAACTGCCCCCGGGGGCACAGGTTAAAAAAAAAAGGACAAATGATAAATAAATAAACAATACTTGCAGAAAACAAGTTAAAAGATGAATTCCAGACCCTCTTTAATGCAAATGCACACAGAGGTGAAGCAGAAAGCCAGAGACCGGGGTATGTCTATGCTGCCGCATAGAACAACCCTGCAGTTTGCACAAAACACATGCTGGATTAGTTGGCACAACAACATATGCAAAACTGCAAACCTGTTGAGGAGCAGGTTCAAGCAGGGTTTGATAATGAGCAGAAAAGCTGCTGTTCCAGGAGCTCCACCCAACCATTAGCTGAACCATGTTTGTGGGAGGCACTGGTTGTAATCAGTACATTTATAAAAAGAAGAGAATTCTAAGTGAAGAGAATGTTGCAAAACTGTTGTATTCATTTGAGCATTTTTGTGTTTTACTTTCGGATCGGTGCAGCATCTGCAGTGATGCGGTCACTGTATCGGACCATCGTGGTGAAGAGAGAGCTGAGTAGGGGGGCAAAGCTCTTGATTTACCGATCGATCTACGTTCCGATCCTCACCTATGGTCATGAGATTTGGCTCATGACCGAAAGAACGAGATCGCGAGTACAAGCGGCCGAGATGAGTTTCCTCCGCAGGGTGGCTGGGTGCTCCCTTAGAGATAGGGTGAGGAGCTCGGTCACTCGGGAGGAGCTCGGAGTCAAGCCACTGCTCCTCCACATCGAAAGGAGTCAGTTGAGGTGGCTCGGGCATCTTTTCCGGATGCCCCCTCGACGCCTCGCTGGAGAGGTGTTCCGGGCACGTCCCATTGGGAGGAGGCCCCGGGGAAGACTCAGGACACGCTGGTGGGACTACATCTCTCGGCTGGCTTGGGAACGCCTTGGGGTTCCTCCGGAGGAGCTGGGGGAAGTGTGTGTGGATTGGGAGGTCTGGGCGGCTTTGCTTGAGCTGCTGCCCCCACGACCCGACTCTGGATAAAGCGGAAGAAAATGGATGGATGGATGGATGGATGGATGGATGGATGGATGGATGGATGGATGGATGGATGGATGGATGGATGGATGGATGGATGGATGGATGGATGGATGGATGGATGGATGGATGAATGTGTTTTACTTTACCCTGTTCCCTGTGGTGGGGGTGGTGACCAAGTGGTTAGCGTGTTTGGTTTCATTGTGACAGGTTCCCAGTTCAAACCCAACCCCTGCAACATTTCTCCACGTCATGTGGGGTTGTGTCAGAAAGGGCATCCAGTGTAAAACTTGTGCCAATCATGATCAACGTTTGATCTGCTGTGGCGACCCCAAATGAAAACAAGGGAGCAGCCGAAGGGACTTACTTTACCCTGTTCCCAGGTCCCTGGTGTACAGATATGTGCTCTACATATTAAGGAATAAAGACCAAACATAAAATGATAAGATCATTAGCGCCGTGGACATGCAAAGACTGTAGTAGTGAACAGCTAAAAAAGGCCCCTTTTTTCGTCACTTTTCATTGCTTTCTGCTTCAGGAATTTGATTGTCCAGGGGCCTCATGTACAATGAAAGGCTCATTAAAAGCCTGCTAATGAGTCTTTCATTTGATTCAGGTGTGTTGGAACAGGGAGACAACTAAGAGTGTCAGGAAGGTAGATCTCGAGGATTGAACTTGGGCACCCCTGGCGTAAACCCCCCAAAAATGTGAATACGCATGGATTCAATCACACTGCTTTTGTACAGTACTTCTCAATCAACGTGGAATTGAGCACACATGCAGAAGTGCCAAACTCCTCCCTGTCCACACCCTATTTAAATATGCAAATTAAATGAAATAGGCCCTGGGACCTGAGATTCCTCTCTGTATCCTTCAATATGAACAAATGTAAGAAAAGGAATTTTACAGAGTGTGAGCTACAGATACAAGTAAGACACGCAGGGAAATTTTATTTGGCATCTTGTCAACCAACATGAAACAAAAAGGAAGTGAGTGGGAGTGTGTGTGTGAGGCTGTACACACTGTAGGCTCAGAGCAGGGCATACGCACACTGAAGTAAAAAAAAAAATGACATAAAGGTGTAAGTTAAGCAGAGGATTTCTGCCGAAGCTTGGCCACCTCAGGCGGGGGGCCAGGTGTGGAGGAACTCACCCCCTTCGACAAAAGAGTGGGTGACACAGCTTTCATGGGAGTGGTGGGAGCCATGAAAGAGCCCATGAAAGTGACACAGATCATCCTAAGGTAAATATGCTGAATTCATAAATGTTGGGTAAATTACACTGGTCTCCTACAGGGTGACCCAAAATAGACAGAACCCATAAAAATTGTAATAAATCCTACAAAGGTCCTTCTTGAAGACGACTGTTCCAGTTGTCTTCCCCAACATGTCTTGATAAACCGAGGAAAAGTCATTTTGCCTTCTCCACCTGCTTCACCGGCCTCGCTAGCCTCAGCATCTCCACTGACTTTACTATCCCCTCTGGCCCCTCTGTCTCCACCAGCTATGCTAGACCCAGCTTCTCCAGGCCAGCTTCTGATGTCTGCCTGGCTGGCTGTGTCCTCACCCAAGCTGTGCTGGAATCACAAGAGGAAATTGTGAGAGCAATGATCATCTGGATCAAATGATCCATGTCCTTGGTGATATCAGGAAGGCAATAAATGCACTTGTGAATAAGTGAATTCTGTTGTTGACTTTTTACATGGTTGAAATGACGCTGCCAGGCCCATGTGGCTTCCAGGGGTGGGTTGAAGTTGACAGGTTTGGCATCCGGTTCCTCTGGTAGACGGGATATTCTGCTCTGGCAGTGGTATGCTGTGGTGCTGTGCCAGATTGTGGAGAACACCACAGACCATCACAATGCGGCACACCTTCTCAGGTCAGTACAGCCCGCCCCCCCCCCCCCCCCCCCGACTTGTTCAGGCAGTGCCACCATCCCTTCAGCTGCCCAATTGCCCTCTCCACTACTGTCCGAGTTTGGGAATGGAATTCATTGTACTGCCTGTCTTGGTTGGTGTTGAGGTTTGTTAGCAGAATCACCAGCCACATTCTTAGTGGGTAGCCACAGTCCCCTGGGGCCAGATGAAAGCAGAATACAATGTTGTTGTTGTCCTTTCGACTGCTCCTGTTGGCCAGGGTTGCCACAGTGGTTACAGCCAGATCTGCATCAGTATTTGGCACAAGTTTTACGGCGGATGCACTTCTTGACGCAACTCTAGTTTTACCTGGTGAAACAGACACAGCCCTTGGTGTTCCGAAGAGGTCTCTCGTCCAAGTACTAACCAGGACCCACACTGCTTAGCTTCTGAGATCTGACGGAATCAGTCTCACACAGAGCAGACTGGCTGCTGAAGGCATAATGCAATACACCACTTAAATGAACCACACTATTAATGAAAGCAGAGGTGTGCTGCGGCTGATAGTGTGTGACATTCACAACTTTACACACGTTTATTGACAAATACTGAACACAGGGAGACAATTGGGGGCCTGTTAGGAAGCGCTATAGCTCTAGTTTCACCATCAAGAAACAAACAAAAAATAACAATAATATAAACATAATTGAATGCACACATGCCCAAATTTGCTTGCCCTGGTTTTCACTCAGTGCCAGCCTCTAGCCTGTTCCCAACCATGCTATTAATCAGAATGAATGAGTCATGCATTGAATCAGGCCTCCTAGCCACAATGTCAGATACATTTGCGCATCACATATGATTTGATTGACTGATTAATTGAAAGTATTATTTCGGACATGAAAAACAAAACAAATATAATATAAAAGAAAACAACAAACATATAAAACCAACAAATCACAAATAAAAAAGGCAAAACAACAAACATTCAGTTGGTTTGGGTCCGATGCCGATCTCAGTTTTTGGGACTAATCTGTTTGTACATTTGTATGCTTTCAGCTGACCTTGACTGGCCGGCAGCTAAAGGTGCCCTGACACTTTGATCCACGCACTTGCACACACTTCATTGTGACGATCCCACCCGCTGTGCTTCCAGCTGGACGCCATGCTTCGTTCCGCTGGACACTGTGCTTTAGTACGCTTGATGCTGCTTATATAAAATAATTATTTTGTGGTGAATTAATCATTTTCTGTCAGAGTTGGCTGTTGAAAACACCTCTAATTGCTTCCGGAATCACAGAGGGCTGTTGCAGCTGGACCTTTTTTCTCTCTCTCACTCTCATCCACAACATATTGGAACTGTCTCAAAGGTATTTGTAATATTTATATTGTAATGGCTTGGTAAAATAAATGAATGTTCTTTTCTTCTTATGAGTAGCTGTAAAATTATGTTTATGATAGATTTAATATCATTCAGATAAGTTTCACTGTGTGCGCTGAAGCAATCACTCCCACTCACACGCCAAGTTTTTTAATTGTTTGCGCAATGTTCATGTGAAGTTCATGTTATATACGTGATGGAGATTTTGAACATTTAAAAATTTTCTTTGCACACTACGAAGCCGCGCACAGTTTAGAATGGTTTATGAGTCTGAGACAAGTTTACTCTCCTGCATGGCAGAGTGCGTGGATCAAAGTTGTGCAAGTGTCAGCGGGCCTTAACAGGACTCTTCCACAACCCCTGGCAAAAATTATGGAATCACCGGCCTCGGAGGATGTTCATTCAGTTGTTTAATTTTGTAGAAAAAAAGCAGATCACAGACATGACACTAAACTAAAGTCATTTCAAATGGCAACTATCTGGCTTTAAGAAACACTATAAGAAATCAGGAAAAATAATTGTGGCAGTCAGTAACGGTTACTTTTTTAGACCAAGCAGAGGGAAAAAAATATGGACTCACTCAATTCTGAGGAATAAATTATGGAATCATCCTGTAAGTTTTCATCCCCAAAACTAACACCTGCATCAAATCAGATCTGCTCGTTAGTCTGCATCTAAAAAGGAGTGATCACACCTTGGAGAGCTGTTGCACCAAGTGGACTGACATGAATCATGGCTCCAACACGAGAGATGTCAATTGAAACAAAGAGGGTAAATCATCACGCAATGTTGCAAAAGATGTTGGTTGTTCACAGTCAGCTGTGTCTAAACTCTGGACCAAATACAAACAACATGGGAAGGTTGTTAAAGGCAAACATACTGGTAGACCAAGGAAGACATCAAAGTGTCAAGACAGAAAACTTAAAGCAATATGTCTCAAAAATCGAACATGCACAACAAAACAAATGAGGAACGAATGGGAGGAAACTGGAGTCAACATCTGTGACGGAACAGTAAGAAACCGCCTAAAGGAAATGGGATTTACATACAGAAAAGCTAAACGAAAGCCATCATTAACACCTAAACAGAAAAAAACAAAGTTACAATGGGCTAAGGAAACGCAATCGTGGACTGTGGATGACTGGATGAAAGTCATATTCAGTGATGAATCTCGAATCTGCATTGGGCAAGGTGATGATGCTGGAACTTTTGTTTGATGCCGTTCCAATGAGATTTATAAAAATGACTGCCTGAAGAGAACATGTAAATTTCCACAGTCATTGATGATATGGGGCTGCATGTCAGGTAAAGGCACTGGGGAGATGGCTGTCATTACATCATCAATAAATGCACAAGTTTACGTTGATATTTTGGACACTTTTCTTATCCCATCAATTGAAAGGATGTTTGGGGATGATGAAATCATTTGTCAAGATGATAATGCATCTTGCCATAGAGCAAAAACTGTGAAAACATTCCTTGCAAAAACACACATAGGGTCAATGTCATGGCCTGCAAATAGTCCAGATCTTAATCCAATTAAAAATCTTTGGTGGAAGTTGAAGAAAATGGTCCATGACAAGGCTCCAACCTGCAAAGCTGATCTGGCAACAGCAATCAGAGAAAGTTGGAGCCAAATTACTGTTTGTCACTCATTAAGTCCATGCCTCAGAGACTGCAAGCTGTTATAAAAGCCAGAGGTGGTGCAACAAAATACTAGTGATGTGTTGGAGCGTTCTTTTGTTTTTCATGATTCCATATTTTTTTCCTCAGAATTGAGTGATTCCATATTTTTTTCCCTCTGCTTGGTCTAAAAAAGTAACCGTTACTGACTGCCACAATTTTTTTTCCTGATTTCTTATAATGTTTCTTAAAGCCAGAAAGTTGCCATTTGAAATGACTTTAGTTTTGTGTCATGTCTGTGATCTGCTTTTTTTTTACAAAATTAAACAACTGAATGAACATCTTCCGAGGCCGGTGATTGCATAATTTTTGCCAGGGGTTGTATGTGACTGTGCTGGCAACTGACATACCTTCTTGGTGGTTTCAGCTGATGCTGGATTGGTGGTGCTAGAGCTAGTACATACTATTCTTTAAAGTAGCATAGTGAATTGTGAGACAATGGCCAAACTATTAAAGTTAGTGGACCCTACTGAGCCTGGAATGTCAGATACACAGTGCCTGACCACAGACTGGAATAAATATGTTGTGTGTCAGGAAGATAGAGATAAGATACTGAAATGTCCAGCTAATTCAACACGTGGCAGAGATGGGGAAGGATACAAGACCATAGCTGAACTTCTTGTATGACCAGAATCTACCAGAGCCTGTCATGAACTCCTCTGCTGTGGATGCAAGAAAGGGATACAGTGGAAAGTACAAATGTTTTCAAGGCAGTGCTTAAGTGCACTGCGCTTTGCCACCGTGGTGGCTTGTGTTTTCAGAATTAACATTGCATTTAACTATAACTTTCTTTTTTGTTGTCACTATACCACTGCAGTTGTGTTTTCAGAGCTAGCATTGCAGTTAGCATTCACTGTAGCTGTGTGACGTCTTTTTTGTTTTCATTAAAAACAAGCAAACAACAACAAAAAAAAAAACATTAGATTTCATTGATTTAGATGAAAACTTTTAAAAATACACTAATCCTAATTCAAACGTTTGACCTAATGGTGGCACTAGAAGGAAGGTCCTAGGGTCACCAAAATCAATAGACTTCATCCTCAGGGGGCCATGAGTGTTTCCAGATAATTTGAAAAGAATCGGATGAAAACTCTTGGAGTTAAGACGCTAATGTGCAAACTCTGCAGTGGCAGAGATGGTGGCAGTCCATAAAAAAACATAATATCCCTGACTCATCATTTGAGGATATAAATAGTACCACTGCATTCCTCATCCTTAAAACTGTAGGATTACGGACATGGGATCAAGACCCTTGCTGGTCTAGAGCCTGACCAACTAATAGAACAACAATGTATGGTGGCCATCTTGGAAAATGGCTGCCTCTGTGATGCCCCATAGCCAAAAATGATCTTTAGGGTATGCTCAAACACTGTGCCAAATTTCATGCTTTTATCAGCAAAGTCACAATTCATCCACATATCCGCTCTGCAAATACCCAAACTGAAACAATTTTAAAAACTGGACTTTCAATTGAAGCAGGAGGTAATAATTAAATGATGACCAAAGACTGGAGCTGAAAGGTTTGCTTCAGATAACACGGCTGTGAGGAGGTCCAGCAAGAAACTGCCTTTTTTTTGTGCTTTTCCTGCCTTATTTTCTCAACTTGTAACAATGTCTGGACTCAGATGGGATATTGTGACCTGAAGAATTTACAAAGAAATGTCATCACAGACACGCGGTCAGCCACTCAGATTCAAAGCCAGAAAAGGCAGAAAACAGAGTTAGAATAAGACTGATGAACGATGACTTTCATCCCTGGCAGACAGGGAGACTTTTAAAACTGAAGGAAGATAAGGAAAACTTCTACAAGCAAGTCATCGATGCTTTTGTTCAGAAGGAGCGGCACATGGACTTCATTTATAAGTAAAGGTAAGACCATAATAATGTTTTTTTTAATTAAATGTGCTTTTGTGTGCTACAGTTTGTATCTATAAAGAATGCTGATATGAGATTTTAAACATAACCCGTTAACTGCTGCCAATCAAATGGTGAATAAGCTACTCTGTGGGGTTCATATCTTTGTAAATCTAATTGTGATGAAGTCAGTGCCTCACCAGCCATCAGCCTCACTGCACATCACTGGTCGCAGTGCATATATTGTCACCACGATGATATATGGCAGTGACACATAATGTCGTCGGCATATATTGCCCCAAGTGACAATATATACCAACAATCAAGGCACATATTGCCATCGTCCAAGGCGGAAAATGTGATGTTTAACTATGAAGTGGGTTTTTTTTTTTTTTGGTCTCTCTCACACACACACAGACACACTCACTCGCTGTCATTACGTCCGCCAAGAACATAATATCATCAGCGTTTATTTATTTATCTGTATTCCCCAATAAATAATGAAGGACCTGATTTGTTGTGATGTTTACCTATGAATTGTTTTTTCTCTGTCTCACACACACACACACACACACACACACACACACACACACACACACACACACACACACACGCACACACTACATTGCTGTGGCAACAATATGTGCTGCTATCTGCTTCCTGTGTGCAGTGTTGCACATGTGTGAGTACTGCCTTAACCTTGACCTTGGGTGATCTTGAACTCAAATGGACACAGTCAGACCATAGGTATTTGGACAGTAACAATTCTTAGCATTTTGTCTCTTCTCTTAGTGCCAAGTTTCATCTTTCATTGACACAGTTTATGTTGTTCTTTGCCCCTGTTAGTGCCCCTTTAAGTGTTTATTTTCAATGTTTTTTTTGCTGTTCTCTTGTGTCCTGTTTTATTTTTCTGTTGCGCTCCTTAACTGCTTTGACTTGTTCTCTACTTTTGGTTATGTACTTCATCCTGGTCATTGTTTATTTTTCAGTATGATTTTGTGAATTGTTTGGTTTTCTGCATGTTTTATTATGTTCCACTCACTTGCAGATGTCTGTTTACTTCCGTTCACTTTTTGTTGTTCGTTGTCACATGACCTTTGACCCCATCACACACTGTCCTCCATTTTGTTCAGTCAGCTCCTCCTGTGCACTTGTTCCATCTCGTTCTCCTGATTCAACACACCTGTTCGTCATCAGTTTGGTTCTTAATTAAGCACTTCCTTGTTTGTCAGTCATGCCCGGTGTCGCTGATCAAATGGTCCCCCCTGCCTGCACTGCACATGCGCCATCAGCCGCGGTTCATGGATTATCACCTTGTTTCTGCTTCAAACTGCACTCCAGTCATCATCTATCTCAGCGACAAATATCTGAAGCTTTTGTACAACAATCATTTCCACATAAATTCTGCATTATTTCATCATAAAAGATGGAGGATGCGACCAGAGCACCGCAGCTACATGGGCTGCTAGCTGTTGCATTCGCTGGCCGTCCGTCATTTCATAGCGTCACTGAATATCACCTCGTTTCAGCTTAAAATGGCATCATTTCTGCTTAAAACTGACTTTAAAATGATTTAAGAGGTTTTACCTTGTCATGTGAAGGTTAATAATTCCATTCATCCATTTGATCACTTTCGGTGAAGAGACTCTGTCTCAGACGAGTTGCTGAGTTCCGCAATGTCGCATGCGCAGTAGAGGCAGGGCGGACCCATTTTTAGGAGGGGGGGGTTCCGTTTGCGACACTGGTTCATTGCGTATTTACCCTGTGAAAACTCCTCGCCCGGTTTCCTGTATAATCTCGTGTGTGAGTATTGTTCCTTGTGATTACCTCAGCCACAGTCATTTTGTAATTCTGGCCCTGGTTTTTGATTGTTTCACTTTACAGTCTCTGCTGGTTTTTGCTGCACTGTATTAATGGGATTTTTGGGACTGTTGAATACCTTTGCACTTTTTGGAACTTTGTCACAATAAATCACTTTGGTTGATATGATCCCTCGTGTCCACGCTGCTTGCATTTTGGGTGTCAACTGAACTCTGCTATCAAACCTTTAACAGTTTAAGAAAGAAATTACATGAACCATTTAGGAATTACAGCCATCTGCATACACAGTACCTTCATTTTCTGGGACCATCAATATTTCGTATTTCTACAACCCCAAATCAGAAAATGTTGGGACTATATGGAACATACAAATAAAAAATTTAAAAACATGTGATTTTGATTTTTTTTTTTTTTAACTTCTGTTTCACTGCAGGCAGTATGAACCCAAGATATTTCATGTTTTGTGTGGTCCTCTTACCATAACCCCACCGCCACCATGGGCCACTCGATCCACAACACTGACATCAGAAAACCGCTCACCCACATGACGCCACACATGCTGTCTGCCATCTGCCCTGAACAGTGTGAACCGGGATTCATCCGTGAAGAGAACACCTCTCCAACGTGCCAAAGGCCAGCGAATGTGAGCATTTGCCCACTCAAGTCGGTTACGACGACGAACTGGAGTCAGGTCGAGACCCCGATGAGGACGACGAGCATGCAGAAGAGCTTCCCTGAGACGGTTTCTGACAGTTTGTGCAGAAATTCTTTGGTTATGCAAACCGATTGTTTCAGCAGCTGTCCGAGTGGCTGGTCTCAGACGATCTTGGAGGTGAACATGCTGGATGTGGAGGTCCTGGGCTGGTGTGGTTACACGTGGTCTGCGGTTGTGAGGCTGGTTGGATGTACTGCCAAATCCTCTGAAATGCCTTTGGAGACGGCTTATGGTAGAGAAATGAACATTCAATACACGAGCAACAGCTCTGGTTGACATTCCTGCTGTCAGCATGCCAATTGCACGCTCCCTCAAATCTTGCGACATCTGTGGCATTGTGCTGTGTGATAAAACTGCACCTTTCAGAGTGGCCTTTTATTGTGGGCAGTCTAAGGCACACCTGTGCACTAATCATGGTGTCTAATCAGCATCTTGATATGGCACACCTGTGAGGTGGGATGGATTATCTCAGCAAAGGAGAAGTGCTCACTATCACAGATTTAGACTGGTTTGTGAACAATATTTGAGGGAAATGGTGATATTGTGTATGTGGAAAAAGTTTTAGATCTTTGAGTTCATCTCATACAAAATGGGAGCAAAACCAAAAGTGTTGCGTTTATATTTTTGTTGAGTGTACATTCACACTTCCACCTTTGCTGGAAACTCAGTTGCAGTGTTGCCAAAGTAACTTTTAAAAGTTACTTCATTAGTTACTTTATACAGTTATATTTTACAGTTACTTTATACAGTTACTTCATTAGCAGCTGCGGACAACTTGTCGGCAGCTGCTGAATGTATAACTCATCATCTAACTTGGTTATTTTTAAGATTTAGTACTCAGAAAAGTAACTATTAGTTACTTTGCTGATTAGTTACTTTGCTGATTAGTTACTTTGCTGATTGCTCAATCTTAAGATTAACCAAGTTAGATTACTAGTTACCTTATTAGTTACATTATTTATTAGTTGCAAGTTTTTGGCAGCTTCTAATGAAGTAACTGCATAAAGTAACTGTATAAAGCAACTAAAAAAGTAACTAAAAAAGTAACTTTTCAAAGTTACTTTGGCAGCTGAGTCAGTTGTCACTCCATGGTAACTGGTCACTCTGTTGTATTTTGTATTTTGCGTGTGCCTACGCTAAAACCTTTGTGAATCTGAACCCTGAGCATAACTCGCTACACTTGAGCTCTGAGTATCTCAACGCTAACACCTTTTGAGCTTTTGAACTGTGAGCACTTCACCGCACAATCTGTGCTCGCGTGCGCTGCGCAACCTGGCTCATCAGCTCCACAGGTGGTCATCTGTCTTCAGACCACAGCATCTCTTCCATCATTGTCTCCTAGCTTGGGTTTCCCAACCCACTCTTCATCTCTGGTCCTCCGGTCCTGGTTCTTCATCTCTGGTTCATATTCCTGGATCCTTATCTGCGGCCTGGTTTCAGCTGACTGTAGTTCCCTGCTTCAACATAATATCAGTCTGGACTTCCACGCTCCAGGTCTCCTACCTATTTCTAAATTCTGTTGGCACATCTGCAAAAGCTCATTGTACAATAAATCCCGTTTCTTTTTTTTTCTTTCAGCCTCCCATGCTTTGGGTCCTCCATTCTGTTTGGGTTCAAACCATAACACAGCCTCCACTGAAAGGCACAACCAAGAAGCTGTGTTAGTGCACATGAACATCTGTGCCAAATATAGACTGGAAGCCCCAAAGTCTGAGTGAGGAATGCCACCAAGTGGGGTTGAGAATAGCAGAGATGAGGTGCTACAGGACTTCAAGTTCCACAAAGACAAACAGACAGGTGCTGTCCAAACAACCATACATAGTGGTGGTTGACAAGGAGCAGAAAAAGGGCAGTTGTGCTCAACATCAGAAAGAAAGTGCATGAGAAGATCAGAAAAAATGTATATATTGGATGTCTTTGGTACTTGGTCTCTATAAAGGTATTGAGAACTGTTGGACTGAGTGTCAAACATCAACTAAGACAGTTTATATATGTTCCTATCTGGGTGGTCACCAAGCAGGATCCAAGGTGGTTCCATAATGCGGTGAGTGAGTGAGTGAGCAGCATTGGCAGCCAGGGCCATAATCACAGGGAGACTAGTTAGAAGCATGACACTGTGATGTGGTGAATGAGGTGATGGCGGGGCACCGGTGCATGCTCCCTGACATTACCTGACGCGTGTACTGTGTTGTGTTTCTTATAAACCAGCCATTTAAAGCAAGTGTTGCTGTAGCTCCGCCCCTCCATACACACAGAAGATTCACTGTGCAGAAGGCTTCCTAAAGTGATAGAAGCCTCATTTTATGCACTTATGTGGCACAGTGATCTGCACCATAGTGTCACAGTGTCATCATCAAGTCATCACTGGAGATAGCTAGACCTGACTGATGTAAAATGCACACGCGCACGACAGTTGCGATGCATGTGTCCAACATGCTGTCTGCAGTGTGTTCCAGACCTATACCTTACTGAATGCTTCTATACTACTATTTTTTTAAACAACCTATTTCAAGCATTATGCCAAAATATGTATTACAAGAACACAGTAAATTGATCATCTCTCCTTCTTGGGCAAATGGTTCAATCCATGAAGCGCGCGTACATTCATCTCTCTCTCTGCTCTGGCATGTGTTTGTGTTGCGTGGTGCTACTGCAGGTGGCGCTCATTTAGCAGAGGCGCTGTCCTGTGAGCGCTGGTCGTAAAACCTCGTCCAGCCGCGCTGTCAAGTGATTTCCAGGCGACTGTCACGTTTGCGAGGTATTTATTCACAGTTTATGTCTCTGAATGTGAAGAGCAAGTGCAACTTTCTGAAAAGTGGTTATTTTACTCACCTAGCTACCTATCGCAAAACACAGTATATTGCGCTACGAATTAGTGCGCACTGTGCGTGGTCAAATGTAAGATTTATTCAGTGTTGTGTCTTTTTTTTCAACTAAATCCTCTTGTCAGCTACTAAATGGTGCTGGCCCTTCAATCTGTGTAGCTTCCATGAACAAATCACTCTCCTACATCAAATATCATGTACACAGATCTGACCTGAAATGCTTAGTTGAGGTCCTTAACTAAGCATTTCAGAATTAAGACAGTAAACTTTACCACAAAGTTTAATGCACAGCATGATAATAAGTGAATAATTCCTGCTAAAAAGGCATAAATCATAAAACTCATTTTGCATTTTTATTTGTTGGCAGTAAGTGGCAAACCAAGCCTGCAGTGCAGTGATGGATATCAGAGCATTTTTTTCAAAAGCAAAAAAACCTTCAGGTGAGGTTTGTGCACTCTATAGACCTTATGTGATAGTAGATATGGACACTGAGAATAGCAAAGGATGGAAAGTGAAGCTAAGGGTAAATTGAATATGTGTATCAGACTGTGGAGGTGTCTTACTTGTGTTACTGGTGTTTTGGTATGAATTCTGACTTTTAAGTCACACATTTTTATTTTTCTTACTTTTAAGGATTTCATTAGATCTTGTCTGTCCTTTCTGTGCTTTGCTGTTAATTCAATAAATAATTCATATTCATATATTTCTTATCCTGAACCCATTTATGTGCAGTATACCATCTGTGTTCTCCATCCAGCCTTATAGTGGAGTGCTGCTGTCGCTGTGTTAAACCAGGTCCTCCTGCACACGGCACTAAACCTCACTGATCAGAACAACTGCAACTACTGTATTTTTATGAGTTAAAACGTGGATGTGCGTGCTGCCAGAAAAACCGAGACATCAAACAGTTTGTAGAATAAATAAATGAATAGCCACAACTAAAACACCGTCTAAGTCAGTGATTCTCAACCGGGGTGCCGTGATCGATCGTCAGGAGTGCCGTGGGTAGGGCTGTCACAATTATTACAATATTCGTCAATCGCGATTATTTTTCATATTCGCGATTATTTTTCATATTCGCGATTTTACCGTGAATTATTTATTTTATCCACAAAGCATAAAACGACTCAGAATCTGACGTCATTGTGCTGCAGCCTCGCTCTCGTCTTAAGGCGGGACAATAACAAGGAGGCTGACGGCCGATTAAAACAGTGCCGTCTTCTTCAAAAGCCGTCTAAAATACGGAGCTGTCGGTGTGTGTGTGTGTGTGTGTGTGTGTGTGTGTGTGTGTGTGTGTGTGTGTGTGTGTGTGTGTGTGTGTGTGTGCGCGCGCGCGCGCGGAGTTAACAGGCTGCAGACTGCGAGGGAGGGTGTGTGTTTGGGTGTCAGCTTCACTCAGCTGACACGTTACAGTCTGAGAACCATCAGTGCGCAGCGAGCGCGGAGCAGAGAGAGGATTTAACCCGAGTGAACAAGTTAAAAAAAAAAAAAAAACCAAAACGTGAAGCTGCTTTTACTTCTCTCTGAACTTTCTCTAAAGGTGTGATTCTGCCGTTACCGTCCTGTTCACACCATGTGCGCGTTGTATGCTGAATTTATGAGATCATGAGATGAAATAAACGGTCAAATAGCTTTAAAAACATATTTAAAAAATGAGAATATATGAATGAACTGAGCCACAAAAAAAACAAACAAACAACAAAAAAAAAACCCTGACATGGAGAAGCTGTGGTGATGTTCAGATGCACAGATCACAAAAAGCAGGTGAGAACTCTGAACTTTAACAGCTGTTACTTTCCAAAGGTATTTATTTGTTCAATATGGGCTTAATGCAGTGTTTAAGCACAAAACGTGACTGATGAGGAGAAACAATTTCAGAAATGCAACAGAAACAACCACAATTCAAAAAAAGTTGGGACTGTATGTAAAATGAAGATAAAAATAAAAATGTTGTACCATTCCAGGTTTCTCCACTCACAGAAGCCAAACGTTCTTCCAGAGTTGTGTAATTATACTACAACAGTAGAATATAAAGAAGGGGGGGAAAAAAGAAAAAAAAATAGACAATATATTCGTCAGTCGCAATTATTTGTCTGACAATCGTCTCCAGAAATTCCTAATCGTGACAGCCCTACTTGAGATCAGAGCGCAAAATGCTTGAGGATTTTCGAAATGCGGTGTTTTCTGTATCGATTTTCTATTGCGATAATTGCGTTTTGCGCAAAACCAGAGGTAATAGAATTATAATATTATTTTGGTTGGTGGTGTGCCGCAGGATTTTGTAAATACAAAAAGGGTGCCGCAGCTCAAAAAAGGTTGAAAATCACTGGTCTAAGTAATGCCTAAAACTGTCTAAATGTAATTGAAAAGTGATACCAGGGTGAGTGTTCTATACTATGTACTATGACATAATAATCTGTTAAGATGAAATAAAAAATCTTCAATAACTATAGGCTCATAAGACTAATCAGACCTGCTCCTAAGTTGCCGAATGCAGGAATTTTATGTATGGGCCGTTATCCATTGCTAATATGTTTTTTGTTTTTGTTTGTTTTTTTATCATTTTGACAATGAATGCAGCTTTTACAAGCAATGTTTTCATTCTGAAATTATGGGAAATTGTATTTCTGGACATCTTGATTTTAAAAATTAAAAAATGTGCTAAGCACCCCTAAAACTAGAAGTTTACAATCGCCTCTGTCAATATGATATTGGATATGACTATGATTTGACACAAAGTGCAGCAACAGTGAAAATTAAACATTCTTAAACAAAACAGTAATAATACCACACTCATTTTGCACTCATCATAAGGTTAGGATACTGTGCCCTCCAAAAGTGTTGGAACACTTGGAATTTCACAATTTTAATTTGTTTATGCCATTTTAAATACAAGAAACATAAAAAAAATAAAGAATAAAAATTTCTAAAATTATCTTCCTCAAACTCAGACTGAAAGCAAATCTCTAAAACTTGATAAAACCTGTAAATAATAATCTGTTTTATTGCCAGTTTTCTTTAGACAAGTAGGGGATGGAAATATGATAAGTGATAGGAATGATAAATGATAAGAATGGTGACAAAGGTCAGTTTCAGTTTGTACAGGGGTCAAACGTTAAAGCTGCTCCATTAATTTTGCTCCAGCTGTATTTGTGCTTTGTGCTGGCATATGAAGACAGATTTTGTCCATCTTATGGAGAGGTGGATAATCCGCTGCCTCCATCCAAATTCACTGCAGAAAATGGTTCTGGGGAGCATTAGCATGGCTAAAACTCTTCAACTTCTGGGGGTCTATGCCCCCCAGACATCCCAACCAGAGCCGTCTTCATCCCCAGCCATTTTAAGCATTTTTCTTTATTTGCCTCTCAAATGCCTGTAGTTGAGCTTACTGAACTATTTCGGAAAAAGGAAGGATCATGGATGTGGAGAGGAGAAGAAGCAAACACAGTTTGCCTTCTATTATTTTTATTAATAAATGAGGACTGTTTTTTTAAATTTTGGGTTATGGTTACAAAAACTTTTCAGAGCGTGTTATGTGCGTGCAGAGTCTCATTCCAGCTGAGGTCTGAAAGTTGGCAACCCTGTACTATGGTAGGCTATTAATGATTGGACAGAAAATTCTGAACTAATATTGGAGTTGGATTCCACGTGTGAGAAACAAGATGGCGAGCCTCCCAGGGAACCCTTGAACTGGCCATTGAGTTGAGGCAAAGCGCCTCCTGCTAGACATTGCATTGTTTCATCAAACACTGGTAGGATTTATCCTTATCTCTCTGCTGCCTGCAGTGGACTCTTAGAAATACAGGATTGACTATTCAGGACCATCAAAGGATTCACACTTATGCTGCGTTCACACCAGACGCCACGCAATGCCACAAATTCGCATCCCTTGCTTGTCGATGGACGCGCCACCATCGCCCGGTGTTGTTGCTCTGCTTGGGCAGAAACGTTCGCTGTGAAAATTCGCCCCAATGGGTCATCAAATAAGAGGAGCTTCCATTCCGCTCGCCGTCAATTTAACATGGCGGACCTTGATCACACGGAGCAAGTTGCTGTGCTCTATTTGTTGTGGAAAGCTGACAAACGTCACCCCCGGCGCCGTCCCTGAGTTCACAACATCCTCCTGAGACGTTCCCAACTCGGGGAGTTCCATCATTTGCTGCAGGAGCTGCGTCTGGATGAAGGCCGCTTTCAGCAGTACTTCCGCCTCTCCAGGACCCAGTTTGAGGACCTCCTGTCCTGTTCGTGCGCGCACATGTGAACAATTAAAAAACAAAAACTGGCTGCTGCTGCAGTTCCTCGCTCTCCCTTCCAACTCTGTCATAACTGTGTTAAAAACCAGTCACCATTTGTTTCATTATACATCTGTATAGTTAATAAAATTATCTTCACGGACGATTCTTTCGCGTGTGCACATGTGAACAAAGAAAACAAACTGGCTGCTGCTGCAGTTCCTCGCTCTCCCCTCAAACTCATATCATAATTGTGTTAAATAAAGGCAAAAAGGGACATAAGTCCTGCTCACAGGCTGATTGCCAGAGACAGGACATGTCCACCTCAAGTATAAACTCCAGACATCTCCACGTCACTACATATCCAGTCCCTGATTGGTCATCGCGGCGTGACAAGAAGAAAAAGTTCAGATTTTTCAACTTGGGGAAGAGGGTGACGCGATGCGACGCAACACGATATCGCGTCACAAACGCGCCAAAGGCCAAAGGCGCCACAATGCATCCTTCCATAGGGATTACATGCAACCTCTAGCCGCTGTCGCTCGTGTGGCGTCTGGTGTGAACGCGGCATTAAAGGGGAAAAAAGACTTTTATTTGTGACATACAGTGTTACCAGAATTCTGCTGAGTTATTTTGACTTTGTGCATTTTTGTTGTATTTATTTTGGTCAACCAGACATGTTAATGCTGTAATAGTATTATTTGAATTGTAATGATTTTTGTTTGGTTTAAAACAACAAAAATCTTGAAACTAAGGAACTTGACTTTGTTCAAACCAATGCTGATTTAACTCAAATATATTAAAAGGAGAAACTAAAACTAAAACAAACAATAACCTGAAAATAATATCCTTTTAAAGCCAAGTATAAGGTTTAAATCTAAAAGGGATTGATAAACTGAATCACTTGAACAGGCAGAGCTGTGGTCTTATACACCTCTCTGCAGCTTCTCTCCCCCTGCCATCCCCCTATTACCCCATCCCCGTAGAGACGGTGCCTGCTCCCAGACCACCAATAACTAGCAAAAATCTATTTAAGCATAAAAATTCAAAAAGAAAAAATAATATAGCACCTTCAATTGCACCACAGACTAAAACAGTTAAATGTGGTCTATTAAACATTAGGTCTCTTTCTTCTAAGTCCCTGTTGGTAAATGATATAATAATTGATCAACGTATTGATTTATTCTGCCTAACAGAAACTTGGTTACAGCAGGATGAATATGTTAGTTTAAATGAGTCAACACCCCCGAGTCACACTAACTGTCAGAATGCTCGTAGCACGGGCCGGGGCGGAGGATTAGCAGCAATCTTCCATTCCAGCTTATTAATTAATCAAAAACCTAGACAGAGCTTTAATTCATTTGAAAGCTTGTATCTTAGTCTTGTCCATCCAAATTGGAAGTCCCAAAAACCAGTTTTATTTGTTATTATCTATCGTCCACCTGGTCGTTACTGTGAGTTTCTCTGTGAATTTTCAGACCTTTTGTCTGACTTAGTGCTTAGCTCAGATAGGATAATTATAGTGGGCGATTTTAACATCCACACAGATGCTGAGAATGACAGCCTCAACACTGCATTTAATCTATTATTAGACTCTATCGGCTTTGCTCAAAAAGTAAATGAGTCCACCCACCACTTTAATCATATTTTAGATCTTGTTCTGACTTATGGTATGGAAATAGAAGACTTAACAGTATTCCCTGAAAACTCCCTTTTGTCTGATCATTTTTTAATAACATTTACATTTACCCTGATGGACTACCCTGCAGTGGGGAATAAGTTTCATTACACTAGAAGTCTTTCAGAAAGCGCTGTAACTAGGTTTAAGGATATGATTCCTTCTTTATGTTCTCTAATGTCATATACCAACACAGAGCAGAGTAGCTACCTAAACTCTGTAAGGGAGTTAGAGTATCTTGTCAATAGTTTTACATCCTCATTGAAGACAACTTTGGATGCTGTAGCTCCTCTGAAAAAGAGAGCTTTAAATCAGAAGTGTCTGACTCCGTGGTATAACTCACAAACTCGTAGCTTAAAGCAGATAACCCGTAAGTTGGAGAGGAAATGGCGTCTCACTAATTTAGAAGATCTTCACTTAGCCTGGAAAAAGAGTTTGTTGCTCTATAAGAAAGCCCTTCGTGAAGCTAGGACATCTTTCTACTCATCACTAATTGAAGAAAATAAGAACAACCCCAGGTTTCTTTTCAGCACTGTAGCCAGGCTGACAAAGAGTCAGAGCTCTATTGAGCTGAGTATTCCATTAACTTTAACTAGTAATGACTTCATGACTTTCTTTGCTAACAAAATTTTGACTATTAGAGAAAAAATTACTCATAACCATCCCAAAGATGTATCGTTATCTTTGGCTGCTTTCAGTGATGCCGGTATTTGGTTAGACTCTTTCTCTCCGATTGTTCTGTCTGAGTTATTTTCATTAGTTACTTCATCCAAACCATCAACATGCTTATTAGACCCCATTCCTGCCAGGCTGCTCAAGGAAGTCCTACCATTATTTAATGCTTCAATCTTAAATATGATCAATCTATCTTTGTTAGTTGGTTATGTACCACAGGCCTTTAAGGTGGCAGTAATTAAACCATTACTTAAAAAGCCATCACTTGACCCAGCTATCTTAGCTAATTATAGGCCAATCTCCAACCTTCCTTTTCTCTCAAAGATTCTTGAGAGGGTAGTTGTAAAACAGCTAACTGATCACCTGCAGAGGAATGGTCTATTTGAAGAGTTTCAGTCAGGTTTTAGAATTCATCATAGTACAGAAACAGCATTAGTGAAGGTTACAAATGATCTTCTTATGGCTTCGGACAGTGGACTTATCTCTGTGCTTGTTCTGTTGGACCTCAGTGCTGCTTTTGATACTGTTGACCATAAAATTTTATTACAGAGATTAGAGCATGTCATAGGTATTAAAGGCATTGCGCTGCGGTGGTTTGAATCATATTTGTCTAATAGATTACAGTTTGTTCATGTAAATGGGGAATCTTCTTCACAGACTAAAGTTAATTATGGAGTTCCACAAGGTTCTGTGCTAGGACCAATTTTATTCACTTTATACATGCTTCCCTTGGGCAGTATTATTAGACGGTATTGCTTAAATTTTCATTGTTACGCAGATGATACCCAGCTTTATCTATCCATGAAGCCAGAGGATACGCACCAATTAGCTAAACTGCAGGATTGTCTTACAGACATAAAGACATGGATGACCTCTAATTTCCTGCTTTTAAACTCAGATAAAACTGAAGTTATTGTACTTGGCCCCACAAATCTTAGAAGCATGGTGTCTAACCAGATCGTTACTCTGGATGGCATTTCCCTGATCTCTAGTAATACTGTGAGAAATCTTGGAGTTATTTTTGATCAGGATATGTCATTCAAAGCGCATATTAAACAAATATGTAGGACTGCCTTTTTGCATTTACGCAATATCTCTAAAATCAGAAAGGTCTTGTCTCAGAGTGATGCTGAAAAACTAATTCATGCATTTGTTTCCTCTAGGCTGGACTATTGTAATTCATTATTATCAGGTTGTCCTAAAAGTTCCCTAAAAAGCCTTCAGTTGGTTCAGAATGCTGCAGCTAGAGTACTGACGGGGACTAGCAGGAGAGAGCATATCTCACCCATGTTGGCCTCCCTTCATTGGCTTCCTGTTAATGCTAGAATAGAATTTAAAATTCTTCTTCTTACTTATAAGGTTTTGAATAATCAGGTCCCATCTTATCTTAGGGACCTCATAGTACCATATTACCCCATTAGAGCGCTTCGCTCTCAGACTGCGGGCTTACTTGTAGTTCCTAGGGTTTGTAAGAGTAGAATGGGAGGCAGAGCCTTCAGCTTTCAGGCTCCTCTCCTGTGGAACCAGCTCCCAATTCAGATCAGGGAGACAGATACCCTCTCTACTTTTAAGATTAGGCTTAAAACTTTCCTTTTCGCTAAGGCTTATAGTTAGGGCTGGATCGGGTGACCCTGGACCATCCCTTGGTTATGTTGCTTTAGACGTAGACTGTGTTTCATAATTATTGTATGGCCTTGCCTTGCAATGTGGAGCGCCTTGGGGCAACTGTTTGTTGTGATTTGGCGCTATACAAGAAAAAAGTTGATTGATTGATTGACTTGAACAGAACGGGAAACAATGTTCATTTCTCTGAAAGGGATACTGAAACCTTCATGCCAACTGTATGTCACTTGTTTTTTTTTTCCTTTTGTCTTTCCCTGTAAATAATAAGCTGGCAATTTAGACTTATTCTCTGGTCTGTGGTCATTTAGGTTTCTTAAGCCTAGGTCTCACTGAATAATGAGTCATGCAGCATGTTTTTTTTTTTTTTTTTTGCTACCAGAGGGTTTCTTCAACTACCGTGGGGGAATAGTGGCTCTGAGTGGCTCTTAGAGGCATTATCTTCAGTTAACGAGGCTCCTCTCTGAGCCTGGTGTTAATTTCAAGATGTTCAAAATTTAGCAACAATAGCATGGCGCAGTTTGTGTACGAGTTACTACGACGACTTAGAGGCATGTGCATGGTGCTTACGAGGCTGCTAAATGTCCATTATCTGTGCACCTGGCAGCTACGCAGGACCTGAGAGGCTGTTTTTGGAACGGCTGTCGTCTTCTGCACACAATTCCACCTGCTCTGTACGCTGGACGCTGTATAGAAAATAATTATTTTGTAGCAGATTAATCATTTTCTGCCAAACCTTGGATGCTGAAAACACCTCTAATCGCTTCTGGAATCATAGAGGACTGTTTCATCTGGATGTTTTTTTTTTTTTTTCCTCTCTTTCCTGCTCATGTGGAATGTATTTTGAACAGCTTAAGGTAACTATTTTTAATGTTTTTATAGCTTGATAAAACAGCTCCTAGCTGTAAAAGTATGTCTATAGTTGATTTAATATCTTGTTAATGTATCACATGAGCTCCGCTGTGTGTGCGCACTGAGGCAGTGACTCATCACGCTCCAAAGGAGCATTTAGGCAGAACGCCAGCTCACAAAAGAGTGATTTTCAGTAAATAATGGACGAACACAAAGTTAAAATTTGGATGACTGTGTGAAAGTGGCTGTGTGTTTAAAGCTGTGGAAGAAACAACTCCAGTGAAGCTGCTAAAAGCAGCGCAGACCTGTGCAGCCACACAGAAGGAGAGCGTGCAAAAGACTTTTTTTTTAAAGGGATCCACATGAGTTGCAGCAGCAGGTGTATATAATTAAAGTGGCCACCTCACTGTGTATGCAGAACAGCAGCGCATGCGCAAAAGAGAAATAAACGGGCAAACACAAAGTTAAAAGTGTGCACTATCACGTGGCACTATCACGGCACTATGTGGCTTAGCGTGGCTGATGCCAGCCATTCAAGGCTCTAATGACAAGTCGGTCGTGGCTCACTAGAGGCTGCTACGTGGCACATGCGGGGTACAGAGAAGCACATAGAGGTACCTTAGTAGCACATACGTGATAGATGAAAACGTGGGTCATTCTTTGAATAATCGCTGACACACCCATGCGTGGCTCATTATTCATGGCTTATTATTCGGTGGGACCGTGTTGGGAAGGTGTCGTGACACGGACCCACAACAGGGGGCGTTAATGAACGGACAATGGATAAGCCAAAAAGTAACAATTTAATGTTGTGAATCGCACAACGAAATACGGACAATGACAGAGAATGTGGATCGTCAATCATACACAAGCTGAAATGTGGGCAGGCTCGAAGATAGAAGACGTCTGGCAAGAGAAGAGCCGGATCCCACACAGCTTCCACCACCAACAGATCTGAAGAACACCGGAGCCGCCAAGCCCTGCACCCCAGGTGGCCACTGTCTTCAGCAGTCAGACCCAGTACTGCTGGCAGGAACAGAAACAGTTAATGGTGGGTGTGTGAATACACACCCAGCAATCTTTCAGTGCTTAATTCATCCAGGAGGGAACGCCTCCACCTCCAGTAACACACTCGTACAGCTCCTGGAAAACCATTTATCTGGTTGGGGTGTGAGGCGAAGCCGTCGCAGTCCACACCAAACGCCAATGCAGCAGACAAGGACACGTCGCAGGAAAACGGCTGTAAATGAGATCAGACTTTTGTTTGTTTAGGATGCAGCAGAGAAGTTACCTGAATGGTAGCTGATTTCTCAGCAGGGAGGTGGAGTTGCAGTCCGGCTTTTATGGAGGATGTGGTTGATGAGTGACAGCTGGTGTTGATGATGTGTGACAGCTGTCACTCCCAGTAGTTCCGACGCCCTCTCGTGCTTGAAGCCCGCACTCCAAGCAGGGCGCCATCTGGTGGTGGTGGGCCAGCAGTACCTCCTCTTCAGCGGCCCACACAACAGGACCCTCCCCTCAACGGGCACCTCCTGGCGCCCGACCAGGCTTGTCCGGGTGACGGTTGTAGAAATCGGCCAGGAGGGCCATGTCCAGGATGAAGCTCCTCTTCACCCAGGAGCGTTCTTCGGGTCCATACCCCTCCCAGTCCACCAAATACTGGAACCCCCGACCCTTTCGACGGACATCCAGGAGCCGACGCACGGTCCATGCCGGCTCCCCGTCGATGATCCGGGCAGGAGGCGGTGCAGGTCCAGGGGTGCAGAGTGGTGAGGGGTGATGAGGTTTGAGACGTGACACATGAAAAACCGGGTGGATCCGCAGTGAAGCTGGCAGCTTTAGCTTCACTGTGGCTGGACTGAGGACCTTGAGGATGGGAAATGGTCCAATAAACTGGTCCTTGAGTTTTTGTGACTCCACTTGAAGCGGGATGTCCTTGGTCAACAACCACACCTCCTGCCCGGGCTGGTATGCAGGGGCCGGGGAACGCCGGCGATCTGCATGGGCCTTGGCCCTCGTCCAGGCCTTCAATAGGGCAGAACGGGCAGTCCGCCACACCCGGCGGCACCTCCTGAGGTGGGCCTGGACCAAGGGTACACCGACCTCTCCCTCCACGATCGGGAACAATGGGGGCTAGTACCCCAAACACACCTCAAACGGGGAGAGGCCGGTGGCAGACGAAACTTGGCTGTTGTGGGCGTACTCGATCCAGGCCAGATGGTTGCTCCAGGCCGTCGGGTGCGCGGAGGTCACGCAGCAGAGGGCCTGCTCCAGCTCCTGGTTAGCCCGCTTTGCCTGTCCGTTTGTCTGAGGGTGGTAGCCGGACGAGAGACTCACGGTGGCCCCCAGTTCCCTGCAGAAACTCCTCCAGACTTGGGAAGAGAACTGAGGACCACAATCCGAGACGATGTCCGATGGTATCCCATGCAGATGCACGACGTGGTGGACCAGGAGGTCTGCCGTCTCCTGGGCCGTCGGGAGCTTCGGGAGGGCCACGAAGTGGGCCGCCTTGGAGAACCGGTCCACTATCGTGAGGATGGTGGTGTTGCCCTGGGACGGCGGGAGGCCCGTGATGAAGTCCAGGCCGATGTGGGACCAGGGGCGATGAGGCACTGGTAGAGGCTGGAGGAGGCCCGAAGTCCTTTTGTGGTCAGCCTTGCACCTGGCACAGGTGGTACAGGCCTGGATGTAATCCCGGACGTCGGCTTCCATAGACGCCCACCAGAAGCGCTGCTGGACCACTGCCACGGTTCTGCGCACCCCTGGATGACAGGAGAGCTTGGAAATGACAGAAGTCCAAAACCGCAGGTCTGGCCTCTGGTGGGATGTACAGTTTGTTCCTCGGGCCGGTCCCCGGGTCCGGGTTCCGTGCCAGGGCATCCCGGATGGTCTTCTCCACATCCCAGGTGAGGGTGGCCACGACAGTGGACTCGGGGATGATGGTCTCTGTTGGGTCCGACAACTCGGCCTTGGCTTCCTCTTCGTGCACCCGGGACAGGGCATGCGATCGTTGGTTCTTGGTCCCGGGGCGGTATGTGATCTGGATGTCAAAGCGCCCAAAGAACAGTAACCAGTGGGCTTGCCTGGGGTTCAGCCGCTTGGCGGTCCGGATGTACTCCAGGTTCCGATGGTCCGTGAAAACCGTGAAGGGCACCGTCGCTCCCTCCAACAGGTGTCTCCACTCCTCAAGAGCCTCCTTCACCACCAGGAGTTCCCGATTGCCGACGTCATAATTCCTTTCAGCCGGGGTCAACCTGCGGGAAAAATAGGCACAAGGGTGGAGAACCTTATCGGACTCCCTGCTCTGGGACAGCACGGCTCCTATCCCTGAGTCAGAGGCATCCACTTCAACTATGAACTGGCGATTAGGATCAGGCTGCACCAGAACTGGTGCAGTCAAAAACCGGCGTTTCAACTCCCTAAACGCGGCTTCGCACCGATCCGACCAGGTGAAGGGGACTTTAGTGGAGGTCAGGGCAGTCAGGGGGCTAACTACCTGACTGTAGCCCTTAATGAACCTCCTGTAGAAATTTGCAAAGCCGAGGACATGTTGCAGTTTCCTACGGCTTGTTGGTTGGGGCCAATCTCTCACCACCGCAACCTTGGCCGGGGCGCAATCGTACGGTCAATGCGGGGGAAGAGTGAGTGCCAGATCTTTGCTAAAGACGTCAGCAAGATCGTGGTACTCCTCCGGCACCGCCGTCAGATTGGGGGGGACTTTGACCTCCTCATTAGCTGTCACACCGGGTGGAACCGAGGATCCTAAACATTCCCGGTGGCAGGTTTCGCTCCACTGCGTCACAACCCCAGATGGCCAATCAATCTGGGGATTGTGCTTCACCATCCATGGAAACCCTAAAATCACTCGGGAGGTAGAAGGTGTTACATAAAACACAATCTCCTCCCTGTGATTCCCAGACACAACCAATGTCACGGGCTGTGTCTGGTGTGTGATTAATGGAAGAAGGCTGCCATCTAGTGCCCGTACCTTCAAAGGTGAAGGCAGAGCCACCAGAGGGAGCCCTACTTCCTTTGCCCATCTGCTGTCCAGCAGATTCCCTTCCAACCCCGTGTCTACTAGTGCTGGGGCATGAAGGGTTAAATCCTCACTTAGGATCGTGACTGGGATTCGTGTGGAACTACGGGGCTTCCCCGTGTGCGTGTTATGGCCCACCCTTAGCCCAGTATCTAAGGACGGGCATTGTAGTTTGACCGTTTGGGGCAGTTCCTCTGTATATGATCACTAGAGCCACAGAAAAAACATTCCCTGTGGGCCAGCCTTCTTTGTCTGTCATTTGATTTCACTTTGGCCCTGCTCGTGTCCGTAGCTTCGTCTGCAGGGGGAGCTGTTGCCACACGGAGCCCTCTGGCTGTGGAGCGTGGGGACGACGGCACCCTTTCGGACCCGGAAGGAAGAGGGACGGCTCGCGCCCGGCCACGCCCCCCGCCCTGCTCCCGACGGTGTTCCTCTAAGCGGTTGTCTAAGCGTAAACCAGGTCGACAAGCCCGTCAAAATCCCGCGGTTCCTCCTTAGCCAGCAGATGCTCCTTCAGGACCGGAGACAGTCCGTTTATGAAGGCGGCGCGGAGTGCAACGTTATTCCAGCCGGCCCTCGCTGCCGCGATGCGGAAGTCGACTGCATACTCTGCTGAACTCCGGCGCCCCTGTCTCATTGACAGTAGCACGCTCGAAGCGGTCTTGCCTGTGTTGGGATGATCAAAAACCTGTTTGAACTCCCTTACAAACCCAGCGTATGATGTTAGGAGCCGTGAGTTCTGCTCCCAGAGCGCCGTAGCCCAGGTGCGTGCCTCTCCTCAAAGCAAATTAATGACATAAGCCACCCAGCTAGCGTCTGACGCGTACATGACGGGACGCTGTGCAAAGACGAGCGAACACTGCATTAGGAAGTCCGCGCACGTCTCGACACAACCTCCGTACGGCTCCGGAGGGCTTAAGTATGCTTCAGGGGACGGTGGGGGGGGGGGGTCGTTGAACGACCAGTGGAACATCTGTGTCGGGCATGGGACCAGCAGGAGGAGGTGCTGCAGCAGCGCTCTGATCGCACGCCTCCACCCTGGCGGTGAGAGCCTCCATCCTCCGATTGAGAATAACGTTCTGCTTGGTTACCAAATCCAACCGAGCAGTGAAAGCGGTTAGAATATGCTGCAGCTCACCTAATATGCCTCCTGCTGGCGCCTGTGCACCTTGCTCTTCCATTGGCTGTTCAAGCTCTGGTTGACGCCCCTCGGGATCCATGACGCTGGCCGAGAAATCCTGTTGGGAAGGTGTCGTGACACGGACCCACAACAGGGGGCGTTAATGAACGGACAATGGATAAGCCAAAAAGTAACAATTTAATGTTGTGAATCGCACAACGAAATACAGACAATGACAGAGAATGTGGATCGTCAATCATACACAAGGTGACGTGTGGGCAGGCTCGAAGATAGAAGACGTCTGGCAAGAGAAGAGCCAGATCCCACACAGATTCCACCGCCAACGGATCTGAAGAACACCGGAGCCGCCAAGCCCTGCGCCCCAGGTGGCCACTGTCTTCAGCAGTCAGACCCGGTACTGCTGGCAGAAACAGAAACAGTTAATGGTGGGTGTGTGAATACACACCCAGCAATCTTTCAGTGCTTAATTCCTCCAGGAGGGAACACCTCCACCTCCAGTAACACACTCGTACAGCTCCTGGAAAATCACTTATCTGGTTGGGGTGTGAGGCGAAGCCATCGCAGTCCACACCAAACGCCAATGCAGTAGACAAGGACACGTCACAGGAAAACGGCTGTAAATGAGATCAGACTTTTGTTTGTTTAGGATGCAGCAGAGAAGTTACCTGAATGGTAGCTGATTTCTCGGCGTGGAGGTGGAGTTGCAGTCCGGCTTTTATGGAGGATGTGGTTGATGAGTGACAACTGGTGTCGATGATGTGTGACAGCTGTCACTCCCAGTAGTTCCGACGCCCTCTCGTGCTTGAAGCCCGCACTCCAAGCAGGGCACCATCTGGTGGTGGTGGGCCAGCAGTACCTCCTCTTCAGCGGCCCACACAACAGACCGAGGCTTTACACAATCTCTGCTCTAGTATTTAAACCAAACGCTGACTGTGGTATACTGTAACGTGATGTGTTACAGTCACTTACTCTTCTGTCAGCGAGGACCATCCTGTACATATCATGATCTTCTGGATCATATCGGTTTGGTGGCAGTCGTGGGTCTTCCTGTTTTTGTGCCATTTTTGATGCTTGTTCTGCCCCTCTTGAATTCAGCATTTAAATGTAGCATAAGGCAGGGCATCCTAATGTCCTAATGTCATTATCATGTCCCCATGGCTCTCCTTCGGAGACATTCCCTTTTTTGTGAGATACTGAATCACAACATGCCCACCAGTTTTGTCCATTTTGCCAATCTGACACAACCCTACTCACTTCACTGAAATATTGTGCCTGCAGCATTGCATCCAGTGAGTCAAAATTTCACACATTCTGAAGAGGTGTTGATTTCTCAGAATGCAAAAGATGGAAAACCACGCCCTAATTTTTCTGGGTCAAGCTCAAAAATTTTTAATCCCCCCAATTGTGCCCAGTAACTTACCAAACCTCTTCATACTGCAGCAGAGTATATCACATGTACCACTGTATTTATGTACTGTAGCCTTTCATCACAAACAGTAAGCTATCATAAATCACCATAAAGAAACAATGAATCAGATCAAGTTGTGTGACATCATCTTGTCAAGATAATGAATGAATGGGTCACGTCGTCTGTGCTGTGCAGGCTGTGGCATAAACCTCTTTGTCTTATATCCTAGCAGTTAGTCAGACAATACACTTCTACAAAGTATAGAACTAATGGTGGGTGGGAGGTGTGGAACTGTGCAAAGATTGCACAGTTCCAGTCCTACAATCTTTTATCTCTGTGTGCAATCACGAGCAGCCCATTTGCTCAACACCTACACAGAAAGTACTGTTTTCTGTTCAAAGCATGCAGAATCAACTTGTGGCTGACCCGTGTTTGCTCTTTGCAAAGTGTTTGATCACCTGTGGGATTCCTAATTCCAACATTTCACTGCAAACATATGCACAGCATTCTCTACGGCAGCAGTGATGTCTGCACACGGCTGACTGTGACATGCTGCATTTGTTGTGCTTCCACATACATCTGTGAAGAGATCACCTGACGACTTATATGAGATCTGTCCTCTGTGGAAAATCAATATGCACAGACTCAATCATCACCAGTTACACACAAAAATTCTGGTTTCATTCCTAAAAGGCAAGAGTGACAACTATATTTTCAAGACTTCAGCTTTGATAACCATAAGATGGTGTCGGACATCCTGATTGGAACATTCTGATTTGTTGTCTGCTTGTTCAGCTGCTTGTGAAGCAGCTGGATTTCTTTTGATTACATTTCCTTCATCCAAACTGAAAATATTTATATAAGATGTCTTGGATGTAAGTTTGTTCATCATTAATTATAGACTCAAGAGAACAGTGGTTCTTTTAAAATTTTCCATCACATTTATCAAAAAGTACAAATGTACAGCACATTGTTGGATCCAGCTGAGCTTTCAGTGACCAACACATAATGTCATATTTGGTCAACAACAAGAAAGACTCCGGTATATAAACTCAATGTCGTGTGATGTGTGTCGAAAAATTCTTGGCACATTTGGCAAGTAATTTCATATTTGAAAGATGTGGAAATTGTAAATGGATGGTAGTTGATCACTGGTTTGTTCAGCATTAGAGCAGACATTTTACTGCGACACAGGACTGCCTCTGGTCAAGATGGGGCAGTAAATGAAATTTTATTATGACCCCCTCTCCCTTCCCCACCAACCCCAGTACATAAACAGCAGAACCCTTCAAAAAAAAAAAAAGTCTTTGACAAAATGTCAGTCCACATAATTTTACTGTAATTTTCAATTACAATAAAATTGTAAATGTGAAAATGGTTATTATTATTATTATTATTATTATTATTATTATTATTATTAATATGCATGAGCGAAGCTCGTCAGCATCTCACCATGTCATTTAGGTCCTTCAGACTTTATTTTGAGTAAATGCTTCAGTAGAGCATTAGCATAGCAAAAACCTTTCAGCTTCACATTATAACACAAGAATATTATTAATGTCTGACTGTTTCATCCTAGGGAATGACACATTAAATGTAACGTGCTGGGAATAATATAAGTAAATCCTGTGTAAAATATACTGATCTTGACTTAGATTAGACCTTATCTAGTGAACTTATAGCTGACAAAGTGATCAGCAAGTCAAATGCAAAATTAAAGTTCTTATACAGACAGGCCGAAGATTTGGGTTTGCATATGAGAAAACTTTTTCCATCAGCCTTTATACGGTGTCACATGGACTATGCCAGTGTAGTCTGGTATTTGTGAATTGAAGCCTCTTTTTAAAAACCGGGGCAGAGAGTTTTTATTCCAAGAAATGGCTCAAGAAGAGAACAATCAATGTATTTATTATTGAGAAAAATATAAAATACTGTATATTTTTATTTTATCAACTGTTATGGGTTTTATGTATGTATGAATGTATGTTGGTCTGTGAGTATTTTGTTGGGCCACAATGGAAACAAGCATTTTGTATTTATTTTATTTTAATTTATTTATTTATTCCTTTTTTGTGTTACCCTGTATTTTATGTATATATGTCTTTAGTTAATACATTTTTGGATTATTTTATGCATGTTTACATTTTATACATCAATTGTTCGATGACTGGCTGGCAGATGCCGCCATATTTAATTGTATTAAATGCTTCAAATACTGAACTATTTCAACACAATTGCTTCATATTGATTCAGTGGTTGAAAATACTTCAGTTTCTCTTAACATGAATAAAATGCACCAGCAACCACACATTTTCAGCGCATGTGCATAGATAGACTTACAATCATTAATACTTGCTAACCAGGGTGTTAAATAATATACGACATGTCCTTTAAATTACCTAGTTTGCAACTAGTTGAGGTCTGTAGCCGACTGTCTCAATACACAATTCATCTGACAAGGTTCCATCTGTAGTGGCAAGGGACCCAAAGTTAGGTGTTTTATCGGCATCGAGAACTTTCTATGCCGCATCAATGACTGACTCTGAACCATAAGCTCCGAACCCATGCTCGAACTCTCTCTGAACTCTTCATGTGCAGCTGACGTATCAGCTGATAGGTTTTCAGTGAATCAGCAAGCAGAGAATACTGCAGTATGTTACACAAAAGTGGAGACATTTTTGCAAAAGTACAGAAATTTATTCAAAATTCACAGTGAAACATGACCGGTGTATAACATGTAGGCGAATGATGACAAAGGTGTCCCATTCCGTGGCATGAACCTTTGCAGCGGTGACTCTGAGAAAACCATCTGAAACACACACACAGCATACATATTTTAATTAGTGCTGTCAGGTTATTAAAAAATATAACTGAAATATAATTGATTACAGGGTTTGTGATTAGTTAATCAAAATGAATCATTTAATTGCAGGTATATTAAAAACAACTCAGATCTGTGTGTATTTGGGGCATTTAATAATCAGGTAAAAAAGGATCTGGGTTATTTTGTTACACATCAAGGAGGTATTAAACAAGCTGTAAATTGATCTTAAATTGGGAGAACTGTCTAAGTGTAATTTGGATGGGTTAAATGCAGACAAATTTCATTGTATGTATGTGTACAATGACAATAAAAGACTACATTATAAACTATAGAAACAGAATTGTGGAAGTTTGGAGGCTGATTCTTTCTGCACAATGTGACTCCTTTAATAATTATCTTATTCAATTTCATATTTTAAATTTGTCCATTGAACATTAAAATCTGGATAAAAACAAATCAGTTTTTAATGTGTTTTAAGCCTGTTCGAGTTCAGTGATGACGTTAATTAATGGTCATTAAAACCGAATCAATATTTTGTGCATGAACATCAGTAAACGCATAAACTCCCACATTTTAGATTGAACGGTAAGTTATCAAAGCAATTTACTTTGGTATTAAAAAGTATTGACATCTAACACGTTTATTGCTCTCAGAAATGCATCTTATTTACAGACCAAGTCACTGACGTCAAAACAAAATGGAACAAAGTGTGACTGAAAGTGTTATAGGTGCTGTAATTAATTAATCTAAATTAACGCTTTATTTTGACAACCACAATTTTAATACCTAATAGTGACAGCCTGCAGTTACTTATTTACGAGCTACTTGGGAAGCTAACGATTAGCTTACCGTCATTCTTCGTCTCTAGCAGCTCGTATCTTCTCCTCTTCGTCTTCATATTGTTGTATGAATTCCCAAAGTCTTTTGTACTTTTCAAGCGTGTTTCATCTCGCCACCAGCAGCTTTCTCTTAAAAACTCACAGAGCAGCAAACACATGAAGTCCGCCATTGTTTATGTTTATGTCGCGTATAAAACAATGTCACTGCAGTTTGCTCTGCTGACCCCACCCACGTTGAGGAGGTACTATTTGTAGTAGAAAAAGACACGCCTGGAACCAGACCGAGTCGAGTCGAGCCGAGTAGTGCTGGTTCTGTGTAGTAGGAAAGTGCCTTTACCGAGCTTGTTGTCTGAGTCCAGCATTTGCGTCCAGCCTGTCACCCAGACCTGATAGTTGACCTATTTATTGTCTTTCACTGGTAATGTATTTCTTTATGGCTGTTCAGTAACAGGCTTTTTATTTAATGAGGGCTTTGAAAACCAGGGTTAAGGCCCCCTGACACAAGCATGACTTTGATTCACGCAATTGTATGCCCGCCGTCGTGACGACCCCACTCGCTGTGATCCCAGCTGGATGCAGTTCTTTGTTCTACCACCTGCCATGTGCTCTGTGCTGGACACTGTGTATATAAAATAATTATTTCATGTCGGATTAATCATTTTTTTCTGCAAATTGGCCGTTGAAAATGGCTGTAATTGCTTCCTGAATCACAGAGGACCACTCCAGCTTTAGCCGTTCATACACACCTAACGACCTGCAGAAAGCATTTTGATCCATCTAAAAAGGTCATTATTTGTCATGTTTACATTGTCATGGCTTGGTAAAAGAGTTGTGTGTTCTTTGATTCTTGTGTGCAGCTGTTAAAGTATGTTTATAACAGATTTAACTTCTTGTTATAATCGTTGAGACGAGCTGCACTCTGATGTGATCCGCTGACGTCACCACTCGCTCTGTTCACTTGTTCTTTACTCCACTTGATGAGCTGCACATCGTGTTGGTGATTAGATCGCACCACGTAACATTTATGCGTCAAGGACTTTTTGAACATTTTAGAATTCTCTCTGCACAATAGCACGCACCAGCACCCCTTTCGCATCCTGTCTGCACCCGTTAAAGATGAGTTTACTCTCCAGCATGACACAGGTCGTGCTAGTGCGTGAATCAAAGACATGCTCATGTCAGGGGGCCTTTACTCAAGCTTTGGAACAGGGACTGAACTATGCTGACCATAGTGTTCCCCAATTGAGGGTAGGTCAAGAGTTTGGGCTTTCTTCTCTCTTGAGAAGATCGTCTGATAGCTTATTCCATCTCGTGGTCATGTTCCTTTGTCATTGTTCACAGGTTGGTCATTGTTCACTTCAACTTGACTTGTCCCCTCGTCAACAGTTTTGTCTGAATCCGGTGCATTGCCCATCTCATTTAGTTGTGTGTTATGTTCTCCTTCCTTTTGGAGGTTAAGGTACATCCTCTGTTTCAAGTGAGTTTGATATTCCAGGTAAGTTTTCGATTTCAGGTATTTTTTCCAATTAAGGTAAGTTTCCAATCTCCATTGTGTCCATGCCTTGTGGAGCATCAACACTGTCACATGTTCTGAGTCAGTTCAACTTCATCTTGTCTTACCATCCAGGGTCAAGAATGGGAAACCAGAAGCACTGTCACGCAAATTTGATCCCATCAGTGCATCCACTAAACCCACCACTGTGCTGCCCACATCTTGTTTTGTGTCAGCATTGATTTGGGATATAGACACCAGGATTAAGGCAGCCTTCAAAGGTCAACCCATACCTCCAGGGTCTCCACCAGGTAAGCTTCTTGTTACTAACCATCTGAGAGGGGACGTGATACAATGGGCTTGTGATAGTCAGTTTTCTTGCCATCTGGGTTTCAAGAAGACATCCTTTGTAATCTGTAAGTGGTTGTGGTGGCCGCAGATGCAGGCGGATATTACCACTTATGTTAACACTTGTCAGGCATGTGTTATCTGCAAGTCCACTACGCAAAGTCCACAAGGGAAATTACTCCCTCTACCAATTCCTAAGTGGCCCTGGTTACATCTCTTGTTAGAATTTATAACGGGTCTTGCAGTATCGAATGGTATTACAGTAGTGTTTACGATAGTGGTCGGTTATCAATCAATCAATCAATCAACTTTTTTCTTGTATAGCGCCAAATCACAACAAACAGTTGCCCCAAGGCGCTCCACATTGCAAGGCAAGGCCATACAATAATTATGAAACACAGTCTACGTCTAAAGCAACATAACCAAGGGATGGTCCAGGGTCACCCGATCCAGCCCTAACTATAAGCCTTAGCGAAAAGGAAAGTTTTAAGCCTAATCTTAAAAGTAGAGAGGGTATCTGTCTCCCTGATCTGAATTGGGAGCTGGTTCCACAGGAGAGGAGCCTGAAAGCTGAAGGCTCTGCCTCCCATTCTACTCTTACAAACCCTAGGAACTACAAGTAAGCCCGCAGTCTGAGAGCGAAGCGCTCTAATGGGGTAATATGGTACTATGAGGTCCCTAAGATAAGATGGGACCTGATTATTCAAAACCTTATAAGTAAGAAGAAGAATTTTAAATTCTATTCTAGCATTAACAGGAAGCCAATGAAGGGAGGCCAACACGGTTATCTAAGATGTGTCACTTTATACCTCTGGCCAAGCTCCCCTCGGCCAAGGAAACGGTCGAGGTCATGTTGACTGACCATTTTAAATTACATGGATTGCCTCAGGACATTGTTTCAGATCAGGGACTGCAGTTTTTCTTTCGTTTCTGGAAGGAGTTCTGCAAGCTGCTCGGGGCCGCTGTCAGTCTCACCTCCAGCTTTCACCAGCAGTCAAATGGACAGGCTGAGCATCTGAATCAGGAACTGGAAAAAGGACTTTGGATCATGGCATCACATTGCCCCGCCTCTTGGACCTCCAAGTTAAGTTGGATTGAGCTAGTACACTGTTTGCCATCGGCTTCACATCATGCATGGCTTCCTTTTTTTAACTTAATTTTTATTTGTTTTATCAACACAATACAGTATATTCATTTCAACATCTCAAGGAGTTTCTTTTCATTTTTCATAGCTGTTTAGAGGACCAGCCAAACCCAAACAGAAAAACACAGGATAAAGGACAGAAGGTGAAGAGAAAAAGGAGAAAAGAAAGAGGGGAAAAAATAAAGAAAAAGTCCACTTCAGTATATATGTTTAACAGGCTACATCCCAGTCAGAAAAATGATGATGGCAATTTGTCACAGAACAGAATTACCTTCTCTAGTCACATAATTATTGCATCAGTAAAGGTAGCACCAGTTCCCATCTTTTAGTAAAGGTGGTTTTCTGAAGTCTTAGTGAGAATGTGATCTGCTCCATCTGATAAATGTCCCAAACTTTTTGAATCCATGTGTAGTATGAGGGGGGGCTCTGTCTTCAGCCGTCTGATAGTTATGGACTTCAGGGCAGCAATGGTTAAAATATTCTGGAGATATTTATGTGCCATTGTGTCCAAGCCCACAGGTATTACTCTGAGATTTTTTTGTGTGCCTCAGTGCACACAGCCTGTCATTCATCCTGAGATATGTCCACATTCACCTCCGTCTCCTATCTCTCCTTGATATGTGATAAATTGGTTGAAATTTGAAATGATTTTCTTTTTTCCACCTCCAGTTTGAAGCTTTATCAAATACTTTTCTAGGAGTGTGGGATCTAGAAATTTGTCCTGGTCCCTGTGAGCTGCCAGAAAAGTTCTGAGCTGCAAGGCTTCTCTGTTTTCATCCACAGACGATGACTCTCCTGTTCCATCCGCCTTAGTTCTGAGCCAGCGGTGTAAATGGACCTGGGAGTGGGCTCATCAGGCTCTCCTCTGCTCTTCCACCTCCTACAAGGCAGCTGCTGACAACAGGTTATTAGTAATGTTAGGAGAGTCCTCAACATTGTTCAAGGCTTGAAGGACACATCAGATAGGGCCCTCCTGTCTTTAGATGCTAAAAAGTCCTTTGACAGGTAGAATGGGCCTATGTTTTTGGTGTTCTGGAAAGATTTGGATATAAAAAATATTTTTATACAATGGATTAAATTATTGTACCCTGCTGCTAAAATATTAATGAACAAGAACATATCAGAACAAATTTCAATTGAAAGAGGGTGTCGTCAAGGATGTCCCTTGCATGGAGCCTCTAGCTATGGTGGTGCAGGAAAGCACAGAGGTTGCAGGAACAAAAATTGGACAGAAAGAACATAAACTTTCTCTTTATGCAGATGATGTTATCTTGTTTATATGGCACCTTGACAGAACCATCCCTGCCTTGCTGAAGTTAATTACCGTATTTTCCGGACTATAAGTCGCACCGGAGTATAAGTCGCACCAGCCACTTTATCCATTATAAAGAAAAATAAACCATAAATAAGTCGCACCGGAGTACAAGTCGCACCAGCCACTTTATCATTATAAAGAAAAATAAACCATAAATAAGGTGCACTGGACTATAAGTCCCATGGACATAGAGGTATGTTAATTTAACATGAAAAGTTCAGATGATAATACTGTGACGGCTACCGTTTTCAGATGCATATTTCACCAGTCGTAACTTACAATCTGCAGACTATGATTTTCTTTTTGGTGGCATTTTTTCGGGCCTTCTCCGTTGTCTTGTTAAGTTATCAGTAACGTTGAAATTTTTATTTTTCTATGGTAGTCAGAAGTCGCAGGAACAGTCACACAAGCCTTGAGTGCCCTCTCGTGAGCTGCATTTTACCTACAGATATGTTTGTATTTTGTGGACGACATTGCGAGCCGAACCATGCAGCACCTACCTGCACAGCTCATGACCACCCAGCGGTGTCGATCCAGCTCCTTCCAAGTGCAGACGCTAATCCTCCGCCGTCGCTCAGTGCTCCCATGCAGCTCTCAGTGTCAACTCTGCTCACACTGATATCCAAGGGTTGAAGCTGTTTTGTTAGCCGTCCCGGAATAAACACCATGTTGGTCTGCTTCAAACGCTATTCACAATCTTCGACGCCAGCTCCTTCCAAGTGCACACACTAATCCTCCACCGTCGCTCACCCGGTGCTCCCACGCAGCTCTCAGCGTCAACTTAAACACTCTGCTCACACTGATATCCAAGGGTTGAAGCTGTTCTGTTCACCATGCCGGAATAACAGCAAGCACCGTGTTCGTCAGCTTCACACGCTGTGGGTGAGGTGAGGAATACGCGTCCAACGTTCTGTTCTCTGATTGGTTATCGCGACCAGCGTGACTTATAGGACGGCCGCCATACTACAGTGTCCATGATGCATTGCATTTCCTTTTCTGGTGGCCATTTTAAAACATAGATCGACTCTGTCACGTAAAATTGTTTTGTTACAGTAAATTAATTGAGATCCTACCGGTATATTTTTCATTTATAAGTCGCACCGGAGTATAGGTCGCACCCCCGGCCAAAACATGTAAAAAAGTGCGACTTATAGTCCGGAAAATACGGTAATTGGTTTAGTGGCATCTCAGGATACACGAATAATGGGACAAAATACTCCATACTTGTACTTAATGAGGAACGTACAGAAAACTCGCATCTGGGGGCCTCTCCATTTAAAGTGGTTGGCCAACTTATATATCTGGGAATACGAATCGGGCTGAGACTTGATTTGGTGGTTAAAATTAACTATGAAGATTTAATGGAAGAGAACAGGGAAGTTTCAGAAGAAGTCGGTTTCAGCATTTTATCCGGATATTCCACTGTTAAAGGAGATTTTTTTAATGAAAGACGTGCAGATGGGTCCGCGCGTCGGGACGCAGCCGACGCGGTGCGGCGGCACAGGAAAAACACCTCCATGTTGATAACCATTTGTAAAATCCAGGCGGCTTTTGATGGGTTTCAGTGGAGTGAGTATATGAGAAATTGTTTAACAGGCAGGACATGTTCCAACTTGTCCTTAAGGCTTTCAACAGAGGTGTTTTTCCTGTGGCGGAGCGTCGCGGCGGCTGCGTCCCAACGCGCGGACCCGTCCGCACGTCTTTCATTAAAAAAGCTCCTTTAACAGTGGAATATCCGGATAAAATGCTGAAACCGACTTCTTCTGAAACTTCCCTGTTCTCTCACGACGTCCTGGATCAATAGAGCCTGAAATGTGGAGGTTTTCAGCTTGAAACAGGCTGATGACGGCGGCTGAGAGCGCTGAGCGACGTCTAGCACCGTGGGAAGTCCTTAAAGCGACAGAATCACCTCAAAATCTCTCATCAGCCGTTAAAATTTTCACTGAAAACCAGCTTAATTTTTCGAACCGTGTCCACTTCGATGTGTCTCACAGGTTTAGAAAAAATTTTGATCAAACAACGCGCCAGTCTCTCAGCAACTTCTCAGACAAAGGAATTCCGACGAGGGGCTGGACGACTCCTCCCACAAGGAGTGCTCACAGGCGAATGACGTCACCGACAGGCGTGGAAAAACTCACGCATGCGCACGAGGGTTCAAGCATGTCTGACGTAAAAACATATGAATGAAATCCATATAGTTTTTGAAAAAAATAAAAAGGACCGTTACTTTATTGACAGCCCTCGTAATAATTGATCAACATATTGATTTATTCTGCCTTACAGAAACCTGGTTACAGCAGGATGAATATGTTAGTTTAAATGAGTCAACACCCCCGAGTCACACTAACTGTCAGAATGCTCGTAGCACGGGCCGAGGCGGAGGATTAGCAGCAATCTTCCATTCCAGCTTATTAATTAATCAAAAACCCAGACAGAGCTTTAATTCATTTGAAAGCTTGACTCTTAGTCTTGTCCATCCAAATTGGAAGTCCCAAAAACCAGTTTTATTTGTTATTATCTATCGTCCACCTGGTCGTTACTGTGAGTTTCTCTGTGAATTTTCAGACCTTTTGTCTGACTTAGTGCTTAGCTCAGATAAGATAATTATAGTGGGCGATTTTAACATCCACACAGATGCTGAGAATGACAGCCTCAACACTGCATTTAATCTATTATTAGACTCTATTGGCTTTGCTCAAAAAGTAAATGAGTCCACCCACCACTTTAATCATATCTTAGATCTTGTTCTGACTTATGGTATGGAAATAGAAGACTTAACATTATTCCCTGAAAACTCCCTTCTGTCTGATCATTTCTTAATAACATTTACATTTACTCTGATGGACTACCCAGCAGTAGGGAATAAGTTTCATTACACTAGAAGTCTTTCAGAAAGCGCTGTAACTAGGTTTAAGGATATGATTCCTTCTTTATGTTCTCTAATGCCATATACCAACACAGTGCAGAGTAGCTACCTAAACTCTGTAAGTGAGATAGAGTATCTCGTCAATAGTTTTACATCCTCATTGAAGACAACTTTGGATGCTGTAGCTCCTCTAAAAAGAGAGCTTTAAATCAGAAGTGCCTGACTCCGTGGTATAACTCACAAACTCGTAGCTTAAAGCAGATAACCCGTAAGTTGGAGAGGAAATGGCGTCTCACTAATTTAGAAGATCTTCACTTAGCCTGGAAAAAGAGTCTGTTGCTCTATAAAAAAAACCTCCGTAAAGCTAGGACATCTTTCTACTCATCACTAATTGAAGAAAATAAGAACAACCCCAGGTTTCTTTTCAGCACTGTAGCCAGGCTGACAAAGAGTCAGAGCTCTATTGAGCTGAGTATTCCATTAACTTTAACTAGTAATGACTTCATGACTTTCTTTGCTAACAAAATTTTAACTATTAGAGAAAAAATTACTCATAACCATCCCAAAGACGTATCGTTATCTTTGGCTGCTTTCAGTGATGCCGGTATTTGGTTAGACTCTTTCTCTCCGATTGTTCTGTCTGAGTTATTTTCATTAGTTACTTCATCCAAACCATCAACATGTTTATTAGACCCCATTCCTACCAGGCTGCTCAAGGAAGCCCTACCATTATTTAATGCTTCGATCTTAATATGATCAATCTATCTTTGTTAGTTGGCTATGTACCACAGGCTTTTAAGGTGGCAGTAATTAAACCATTACTTAAAAAGCCATCACTTGACCCAGCTATCTTAGCTAATTATAGGCCAATCTCCAACCTTCCTTTTCTCTCAAAAATTCTTGAAAGGGTAGTTGTAAAACAGCTAACTGATCATCTGCAGAGGAATGGTCTATTTGAAGAGTTTCAGTCAGGTTTTAGAATTCATCATAGTACAGAAACAGCATTAGTGAAGGTTACAAATGATCTTCTTATGGCCTCGGACAGTGGACTCATCTCTGTGCTTGTTCTGTTAGACCTCAGTGCTGCTTTTGATACTGTTGACCATAAAATTTTATTACAGAGATTAGAGCATGCCATAGGTATTAAAGGCACTGCGCTGCGGTGGTTTGAATCATATTGTCTAATAGATTACAATTTGTTCATGTAAATGGGGAATCTTCTTCACAGACTAAAGTTAATTATGGAGTTCCACAAGGTTCTGTGCTAGGACCAATTTTATTCACTTTATACATGCTTCCCTTAGGCAGTATTATTAGACGGTATTGCTTAAATTTTCATTGTTACGCAGATGATACCCAGCTTTATCTATCCATGAAGCCAGAGGACACACACCAATTAGCTAAACTGCAGGATTGTCTTACAGACATAAAGACATGGATGACCTCTAATTTCCTGCTTTTAAACTCAGATAAAACTGAAGTTATTGTACTTGGCCCCACAAATCTTAGAAACATGGTGTCTAACCAGAACCTTACTCTGGATGGCATTACCCTGACCTCTAGTAATACTGTGAGAAATCTTGGAGTCATTTTTGATCAGGATATGTCATTCAAAGCGCATATTAAACAAATATGTAGGACTGCTTTTTTGCATTTACGCAATATCTCTAAAATTCGAAAGGTCTTGTCTCAGAGTGATGCTGAAAAACTAATTCATGCATTTATTTCCTCTAGGCTGGACTATTGTAATTCATTATTATCAGGTTGTCCTAAAAGTTCCCTAAAAAGCCTTCAGTTAATTCAAAATGCTGCAGCTAGAGTACTGACGGGGACTAGAAGGAGAGAGCATATCTCACCCATATTGGCCTCTCTTCATTGGCTTCCTGTTAATTCTAGAATAGAATTTAAAATTCTTCTTCTTACTTATAAGGTTTTGAATAATCAGGTCCCATCTTATCTTAGGGACCTCATAGTACCATATTACCCCATTAGAGCGCTTCGCTCTCAGACTGCAGGCTTACTTGTAGTTCCTAGGGTTTGTAAGAGTAGAATGGGAGGCAGAGTCTTCAGCTTTCAGGCTCCTCTCCTGTGGAACCAGCTCCCAATTCAGATCAGGGAGACAGACACCCTCTCTACTTTTAAGATTAGGTTTAAAACTTTCCTTTTTGCTAAAGCTTATAGTTAGGGCTGGATCAGGTGACCCTGAACCATCCCTTAGTTATGCTGCTATAGACGTAGACTGCTGGGGGGTTCCCATGATGCACTGTTTCTTTCTCTTTTTGCTCTGTATGCACCACTCTGCATTTAATCATTAGTGATCGATCTCTGCTCCCCTCCACAGCATGTCTTTTTCCTGGTTCTCTCCCTCAGCCCCAACCAGTCCCAGCAGAAGACTGCCCCTCCCTGAGCCTGGTTCTGCTGGAGGTTTCTTCCTGTTAAAAGGGAGTTTTTCCTTCCCACTGTAGCCAAGTGCTTGCTCACAGGGGGTCGTTTTGACCGTTGGGGTTTTACATAATTATTGTATGGCCTTGCCTTACAATATAAAGCGCCTTGGGGCAACTGTTTGTTGTGATTTGGCGCTATATAAAAAAATTGATTGATTGATTGATTACTGCATTTATCTTATAATAAAGAAGGTTAGAAAAATCCAAATATAAGATGGTATTATTGGGCTGCACAGTTAAGGACAATTAAATTCTACTTTGCAATAGCGGATGTCCCACAGTGGACCGAAATGGAATCCAAAAATTTAAGTCTGCATGTTTTTGCACTCAGATAAAATGTCAAACATGAATTAAACAAACTGCCAACTCAATAGTTAGAGATATGATCTAAGTGTGGTTTGAGGTGAAAAAATTCTTGAAAGAGTCTAATGCATTGTCGCAGTACAGTTCTATCTGGCAGAGGTGTAAAACTCTGGCTTCTGAAAGTAAAAACCTTCCCATGTGTTGCTTCTACCTATGCATCTAAAACAGGTGATCTCAATAATTAGCTCATCCACCTGCCTGAAGAGCTGAACTAATTACAATGGAGCTGGATTATTAGGAAGATGGAACAAATATGTGGCTGGACTTTTACTTTCTGAAGCCGGAGTTTTACACCGCTGCTATCTGGGGAACCCAAAACTTCATTCCGGGGAGAGCAGATGCTGTATTTAGAACATGGGCATCCAAAGGACTGAGGAAGATTCAAGATTTGTATCCGCCTGACTCCAATAATATGATGTCATTCGAAGAACTTAAAGGTAAATCTAACATAGTTAAGAAATATTTTTTTAAATACCTTCAACTCAGGAATTTTATTAGGATGAGTCAAAATGGCCCCATAACCAAACACTCAGAATCCAATTTGGAAAAACTTATATCTAAGGACAATGTCAGCAAAGGAGCAATATCTGGGCTGTACAATTTGTTAATGTCATATGCACAAAGAACCTTGGTGTTCTGTGTGCCAACGCGGCCCGGAGGACCCGAACCAGCGTCTGACTGGACCCAGCGTTAAAAGAACAGAGAGCGGTTTAAAGAAAACAGATTTATTAACCAACTATGTGATAATGTGTAAAAGGGAGCAGCGGTCTGGCGTGGGAGGACGGCGCGCGCAAATGGACCGGAGCCACAAATGTTCTGCCGACACGCCGACACGCCCCCCCCCCCCCCAGGCGGCTGCATGGACCACCGAGTCTGTGAAGAGGAGAACAAGGTTAGTCAGCCCAAACCTTCAACTCAGAGGGAAGTTCACACCAGCATGTACTCAGCAAACACTTCCAGGCTTACGTTAAAGGTAGCTCTTCACCGCAAGTGCCAACCAACACTTTCCATGAACGGCGGTGAGGAGCGAACCAAACAATTAACGTAACACGCTCAATTACAGCTGTTAATTATTAGAAACCATAAACATTAAGGTACCTCAGGAAGTGCGCAGTACAACTTGAGAACCTCACTTCTCCTCTCTCACAGACACGTGCGTCAAACCTGGCGCGGTCCTCAGCGTCTATTGTAATGAAGCTGATCTCTCCAAGTCAGCCTCACACGGATGGCACAAAGGTAATCCTCTGGCAAAAAAGCCCTGTATCTTCAGAGCTTAAATCCAGCAGGCCTCATCAGGGAATGCACTCCAGCTGTTCTCCTGTTGATCTGCACGTGTAGACAGGCAGCAGGTGCAGGCAATGAGTAAGGTTCTCTGATCCTCTGCACACTTCACCTCTTCTCAACTCAGGACCAAATGCAAACCACCTGGGGAGACACAGAGAAAGCAGGCCCAGCCAAACACCCCCCACTCCATGACAATAACCCCCCCCAGAACCACCTGGGGAGACAGAGAAAAACAGGGCCAGCCAAACACCCCCCAATCCATAACACTTGGATGATAAACGGATGGTATGGAGTTAGGATTTGGGGACAGAGATCTCACCAGAGGAATGGAAATGTATTTGTAACAAAGCTCACCCTCAGACAATTAACTCAAAATTAAGATTATTACAATATAAATGGACAATGTGACACAAAATGTAGGGAAGAAAAGGGGACATTTTTTTCATTCTACACTCAACAAAAATATAAACACAACACTTTTGGTTTTGCTCCCATTTTGTATGAGATGAACTCAAAGATCTAAAACTTTTTCCACATACACAATATCACCATTTCTCTCAAATATTGTTCACAAACCAGTCTAATTCTGTGATAGTGAGCACTTCTCCTTTGCTGAGATAATCCATCCCACCTCACAGGCGTGCCATATCAAGATGCTGATTAGACACCATGATTAGTGCACAGGTGTGCCTTAGACTGCCCACAATAAAAGGCCACTCTGAAAGGTGCAGTTTTATCACACAGCACAATGCCACAGATGTCGCAAGATTTGAGGGAGCATGCAATTGGCATGCTGACAGCAGGAATGTCAACCAGAGCTGTTGCTCGTGTATTGAATGTTCATTTCTCTACCATAAGCCGTCTCCAAAGGTGTTTCAGAGAATTTGGCAGTACATCCAACCAGCCTCACAACCGCAGACCACGTGTAACCACACCAGCCCAGGACGTCCACATCCAGCATGTTCACCTCCAAGATCGTCTGAGACCAGCCACTCAGACAGCTGCTGGAACAATCGGTTTGCATAACCAAAGAATTTCTGCACAAACTGTCAGAAACCCTCTCAGGGAAGCTCATCTGCATGCTCGTCGTCCTCATCGGGGTCTCGACCTGACTCCAGTTCATCGTCGTAACCGACTTGAGTGGGCAAATGCTCACATTCGCTGCCGTTTGGCACGTTGGAGAGGTGTTCTCTTCATGGATGATGCGAAGGAGATGTGTTGCACTGCATGAGGCAAATGGTGGTCACACCAGATACTGACTGGTATCCCCCCCCAATAAAACAAAACTGCACCTTTCAGAGTGGCCTTTTGTTGTGGGCAGTCTAAGGCACACCTGTGCACTAATCATGGTGTCTAATCAGCATCTTGATATGGCACACCTGTGAGGTGGGATGGATTATCTCAGCAAAGGAGAAGTGCTCACTATCACAGATTTTGACTGGTTTGTGAACAATATTTGAGGGAAATGGTGATATTGTGTATGTGGAAAAAGTTTTAGATCTTTGAGTTCATCTCATACAAAATGGGAGCAAAACCAAAAGTGTTGCGTTTATATTTTTGTTGAGTGTATGTGGCAATGTCCAAAAATCAAGGCTTTCTGGGAAGAAGTTACAAAAGCAATCAAAAAAGTTATTTCAAAACATCTCTTGATGAACCCTGTACTTTTTATTTTTGGATCCTATCCCACGGGTCACACATATACCCAGAATGAATGAATATTGATAGATTTGTGCCTTGTAAATGTTAAAAAATTGTGTTACTTTGGAAAAAATCCTATTGGATTAAGCGGATGTTATAAGTTTTATCTCTGGAAAAAACATGTATGCAGAGAGGGAAATCAGACTTGTTCCAGAAAATTTAGGGACTGTTTATTTTATTTTGTGAAAGACCTGGTTTGAGTGGAAGAAGAAGACAGCACAAAGGGCCCCTTCACACATAGTACAAATAAGTGCAACTCAGGGTGACTCACAGCTCGTATGAGCGAACCATGAAAACATCAAGCCGACGGGCAGGCGTGAACGATGCCGGTGCGACGGTTCATGCAAGCGGGAACACAGTGTGAGCAGTTGCGCAATGTGTAACCACATCGCGCAGCTGCTGTGAAAGAAAAAATACATGTCACCCACAGGATTCTAACATGCACTTTCCAAAAGCTTTGATTGCCAGTCAGAAACTTTACCACCGAACTACCACCACTGTCCTGTGAAAGCTTGCAACAAAAGCATTTTGTTGCAAGCATCAGGCATCAGGCATTTTTGCTTGTAGCAAGAAGGATATGGACATATTAAAAAAACACACACACACCATATAAAAACACCATATTTTATTGAATCCCTCTTATCAAGCGGGCAATACAAGTATGATCTGTCTGTTCCTCTGTAGATGACCCATGGACACAGACGTACAGTCATGAAATGACATGAATGAAAAGCAGTGCACTGTTATCATGTCCACATCTACTGGCAGTGTGTCCAGCCGGCCCACGTGCATGTCCACAGGACAGACACCGCGTCATGTGGAATGTCCGTCCAAACATGGTACGTGTTCCCCAGCCATGATGTCCAGAACCAGAGATCTCCACAACCACTCCTGTGGTTGGCCACATCCTCTGTCAGTTCAGCGCGCACACCAACGTGTCACTGTGTCTGTTTGCAAAGACACAGTCATGGGACACTTAGAGAAATTTCACATCTAGCTCGACAGTGATCATCTGTTGACTGTTGTTGTGTTAATACCACGAATAACCACACATTTTCTAAGTGCCATGCGAGCGGTGTTTCATGTTCGTGCATGTCACCTGGAATTTGGCCAATACCTGCTGCGAGAGGGTTTGATGGGCTCTCACAGCACACACTGTCTTTCAGCCGCTGGTGTGTGCAAATAGTTGCAACAACAGGTGTACTAGGTATTAGAGGCAGCTACGATTTTACACTTATTGCATACGATCCTGCCTCATGCGCTCTTCATGTGCAATTCGACCAAATTTGCACAATGTGTGAAGGGGCCCTAGCTGTTGTAAACCCCTCACAGTGGCTTGTATGACTGTAAACCCTAGTTCTTTGGATCTGTCCTGGATCAAAGAGACTCTTATTACAAAGATTACAGTTTATTTCATGTGAAGCTGATCAGATGTGGTTCTCTCATAGACAAAGCTTGTGTCACGCTTAGGCCATGTGGGTAACTGGGTCAAACTTGAAAGATGTAAAAATAGGGCCTTGGGTGAACCCACTGCCTGCTGTTACATCATTTCACTATGTGTGAAGGGGCCCTAGCTGTTGTAAACCTCTCATGGTGGCTTATATATCTTTATCGTGAATGATGCCAATGGATGTCTATAAAATATTTTTTATACTGATTAACCTGATGGCAAACATCGCTCCGGTAACTGCCTCTCCACAGTCGCCAGAAAAGGCCTTTTTCCACTACACAGAACTACTTGGCTCAATTCTACTCGTTTTGGTTCCAGGCGCATCTTCTTCCATTACAAATAGAACCTCCTCAACATGGGCGGGGTCGTCAGAGCAAACTGCTGTGATGTCGATTTATACACAGCACAAACATAAACAATGAAGGATTCTGTGTGTTTGCTGCTCTGTGAGTTTTTAAGAGACTATCTGCTGGCGGCGAGAGAAACACGCTTGAAACGTACATCAGACTTTGAGAAGTCATACAACAATATGAAGATGAGAGGATACAAACTGCTAAGAGACGATGCATGACTGTAAGCGAATTGTTAGCTTCCCAGATTGTTCGGAAATAATAAGTCCAGCATACGACTATGTTTACATGCAGCCAATAAACCTTTCATAAACGGAATATTTGCAATTACCCGGTTGTGCACGGCCATGTAAACAACTGTAAAAACCCGAATATGCTCATATTCCGTTTTTTAAAAACCCGAATAAGACCCCTGGGTTACTCCTTTTCTAACCCAAATATCAGGTCATATAAACGCGCATCGGGATATCCCCATAGAAAGGAACATTATTTTGTGTTGTGCGCATGTCCTATCCGCAAGGAATCATGGTCTTTTTTTTCCCCTGTCTGCATATATAGTAATGGTAAATGCCACACTGGCAGAACCATTTATGAACATTAATACACATATATGCAATTTATTCTTGCAGGACAGAAGGTATGTATGTGGAGTGAATATGGTGTGCGTGTGTGACCCCCATCCGCCCTTCCTGATCACCCTACAAGAGCCTACTCAAAGCCGACTGACAACCTCTATCAGGAGGGACCAACCACCAAAACAACACGTAGACAGACAAAAACGAAAGACAACTGGTGAAGACAATAACTGTGAAGTGAGACACTGAGGAGACAGTGCCCCAACATAAAACATGCCGGGAACAAACCACCACACATGAACAAGCAGTGACAGTGACAGTCTGTTGCCTAGTTAGAATCTTGGTCTTTTGAGTACAGCAACTACTTGCATGCGGCGCGCGCAACCCACCGGACACCACAGAAGCAGATGTAAACAGCACATTGTGTTCTGCGTCCTTATCAGGCGGGCCGGTCGCGGCACCGGTCGGCATCACTGCGATTGCTCTGCTTCTGATGTGCTTACTGAGTCTGCAGGCTCGGTAAATGCTGCAACGGGCCACTCACACCGCCCCCCTCTCTGCTGTGCAGAGCTGCGCCAACTCTGGCAACAGGTCCAGAGACTGCGCTCGCTGTTTTGATGCAGAGCACTCCGGCATTTGCAGAAAAATCCAATTATCAGTTCAATTTCAATTTATTTTCCTTTATATAGCGCCAAATCACAACAGAGTTGCCTCAAGGTGCTTCACACAGGTAAGGTCTAACCTTACCAACCCCCAGAGCAACAGTGGTAAGGAAAAACTCCCTCTGAGGAAGAAACCTCAAGCAGACCAGACTCAAAGGGGTGACCCTCTGCTTGGGGTAGGCTTCATAGATAATTGGCAAAGCTTCTGGGGAAAACCTGGTCTTGTTAGGAGAGACGGCATCCATCCCACTTTGGATGGAGCAGCTCTCATTTCTAGAAATCTGGCCAATTTTCTTAAATCCTCCAAACCGTGACTATCCAGGGTTGGGACCAGGAAGCAGAGTTGTAGTCTTACACACCTCTCTGCAGCTTCTCTCCCCCTGCCATCCCCTCATTACCCCATCCCCGTAGAGACGGTGCCTGCTCCCAGACTACCAATAACCAGCAAAAATCTATTTAAGCATAAAAATTCAAAAAGAAAAAATAATATAGCACCTTCAACTGCACCACAGACTAAAACAGTTAAATGTGGTCTATTAAACATTAGGTCTCTCTTCTAAGTCCCTGTTGGTAAATAATATAATAATTGATCAACATATTGATTTATTCTGCCTAACAGAAACCTGGTTACAGCAGGATGAATTTGTTAGTTTAAATGAGTCAACACCCCCGAGTCACACTAACTGTCAGAATGCTCGTAGCACGGGCCGGGGCGGAGGATTAGCAGCAATCTTCCATTCCAGCTTATTAATTAATCAAAAACCCAGACAGAGCTTTAATTCATTTGAAAGCTTGTCTCTTAGTCTTGTCCATCCAAATTGGAAGTCCCAAAAACCAGTTTTATTTGTTATTATCTATCGTCCACCTGGTCGTTACTGTGAGTTTCTCTGTGAATTTTCAGACCTTTTGTCTGACTTAGTGCTTAGCTCAGATAAGATAATTATAGTGGGCGATTTTAACATCCACACAGATGCTGAGAATGACAGCCTCAACACTGCATTTAATCTATTATTAGACTCTATTGGCTTTGCTCAAAAAGTAAATGAGTCCACCCACCACTTTAATCATATCTTAGATCTTGTTCTGACTTATGGTATGGAAATAGAAGACTTAACAGTATTCCCTGAAAACTCCCTTCTGTCTGATCATTTCTTAATAACATTTACATTTACTCTGATGGACTACCCAGCAGTAGGGAATAAGTTTCATTACACTAGAAGTCTTTCAGAAAGCGCTGTAACTAGGTTTAAGGATATGATTCCTTCTTTATGTTCTCTAATGCCATATAACAACACAGTGCAGAGTAGCTACCTAAACTCTGTAAGGGAGATAGAGTATCTCGTCAATAGTTTTACATCCTCATTGAAGACAACTTTGGATGCTGTAGCTCCTCTGAAAAAGAGAGCTTTAAATCAGAAGTGTCTGACTCCGTGGTATAACTCACAAACTCGTAGCTTAAAGCAGATAACCCGTAAGTTGGAGAGGAAATGGCGTCTCACTAATTAGAAGATCTTCACTTAGCCTGGAAAAAGAGTCTGTTGCTCTATAAAAAAGCCCTCCGTAAAGCTAGGACATCTTTCTACTCATCACTAATTGAAGAAAATAAGAACAACCCCAGGTTTCTTTTCAGCACTGTAGCCAGGCTGACAAAGAGTCAGAGCTCTATTGAGCTGAGTATTCCATTAACTTTAACTAGTAATGACTTCATGACTTTCTTTGCTAACAAAATTTTAACTATTAGAGAAAAAATTACTCATAACCATCCCAAAGACGTATCGTTATCTTTGGCTGCTTTCAGTGATGCAGGTATTTGGTTAGACTCTTTCTCTCCGATTGTTCTGTCTGAGTTATTTTCATTAGTTACTTCATCCAAACCATCAACATGTTTATTAGACCCCATTCCTACCAGGCTGCTCAAGGAAGCCCTACCATTATTTAATGCTTCGATCTTAAATATGATCAATCTATCTTTGTTAGTTGGCTATGTACCACAGGCTTTTAAGGTGGCAGTAATTAAACCATTACTTAAAAAGCCATCACTTGACCCAGCTATCTTAGCTAATTATAGGCCAATCTCCAACCTTCCTTTTCTCTCAAAAATTCTTGAAAGGGTAGTTGTAAAACAGCTAACTGATCATCTGCAGAGGAATGGTCTATTTGAAGAGTTTCAGTCAGGTTTTAGAATTCATCATAGTACAGAAACAGCATTAGTGAAGGTTACAAATGATCTTCTTATGGCCTCGGACAGTGGACTCATCTCTGTGCTTGTTCTGTTAGACCTCAGTGCTGCTTTTGATACTGTTGACCATAAAATTTTATTACAGAGATTAGAGCATGCCATAGGTATTAAAGGCACTGCGCTGCGGTGGTTTGAATCATATTTGTCTAATAGATTACAATTTGTTCATGTAAATGGGGAATCTTCTTCACAGACTAAAGTTAATTATGGAGTTCCACAAGGTTCTGTGCTAGGACCAATTTTATTCACTTTATATATGCTTCCCTTAGGCAGTATTATTAGACGGTATTGCTTAAATTTTCATTGTTACGCAGATGATACCCAGCTTTATCTATCCATGAAGCCAGAGGACACACACCAATTAGCTAAACTGCAGGATTGTCTTACAGACATAAAGACATGGATGACCTCTAATTTCCTGCTTTTAAACTCAGATAAAACTGAAGTTATTGTACTTAGCCCCACAAATCTTAGAAACATGGTGTCTAACCAGATCCTTACTCTTGATGGCATTACCCTGACCTCTAGTAATACTGTGAGAAATCTTGGAGTCATTTTTGATCAGGATATGTCATTCAAAGCGCATATTAAACAAATATGTAGGACTGCTTTTTTGCATTTACGCAATATCTCTAAAATTAGAAAGGTCTTGTCTCAGAGTGATGCTGAAAAACTAATTCATGCATTTATTTCCTCTAGGCTGGACTATTGTAATTCATTATTATCAGGTTGTCCTAAAAGTTCCCTAAAAAGCCTTCAGTTAATTCAAAATGCTGCAGCTAGAGTACTGACGGGGACTGGAAGGAGAGAGCATATCTCACCCATATTGGCCTCTCTTCATTGGCTTCCTGTTAATTCTAGAATAGAATTTAAAATTCTTCTTCTTACTTATAAGGTTTTGAATAATCAGGTCCCATCTTATCTTAGGGACCTCGTAGTACCATATCACCCCAATAGAGCGCTTCGCTCTCAGACTGCAGGCTTACTTGTAGTTCCTAGGGTTTGTAAGAGTAGAATGGGAGGCAGAGCCTTCAGCTTTCAGGCTCCTCTCCTGTGGAACCAGCTCCCAATTCAGATCAGGGAGACAGACACCCTCTCTACTTTTAAGATTAGGCTTAAAACTTTCCTTTTTGCTAAAGCTTATAGTTAGGGCTGGATCAGGTGACCCTGAACCATCCCTTAGTTATGCTGCTATAGACGTAGACTGCTGGGGGGTTCCCATGATGCACTGTTTCTTTCTCTTTTTGCTCTGTATGCACCACTCTGCATTTAATCATTAGTGATCGATCTCTGCTCCCCTCCACAGCATGTCTTTTTCCTGGTTCTCTCCCTCAGCCCCAACCAGTCCCAGCAGAGGACTGCCCCTCCCTGGGCCTGGTTCTGCTGGAGGTTTCTTCCTGTTAAAAGGGAGTTTTTCCTTCCCACTGTAGCCAAGTGCTTGCTCACAGGGGGTCGTTTTGACCGTTGGGGTTTTACATAATTATTGTATGGCCTTGCCTTGCAATATGAGGCGCCTTGGGGCAACTGTTTGTTGTGATTTGGCGCTATATAAAAAAAATTGATTGATTGATTGATTGGGCCATGCTACAAACATAAATTACAGAACAATTCACGGACGAATTGCTGTTGGTGCACAGAACAGGAGGGTCGCCAACACAAATACAACTCCCAT